>NW_027071826.1:8145528-9357194 GCF_038088225.1 Cyrtonyx montezumae | reverse complement strand
CCTGGCACAGGGAGCACACAGCCTGCTAGGAGGAGCCTAACAGAGAAATCCCTCACTCCCTGTGCTGAGTGAAAGGGCAGCACCCACATCACTCAGTGCCACAAAGCCCATTCAGCTTCTTGCAGGTTGAAAGATCAGGAGAGTGTTGGTAACATCCTGCATTTTTGTGCTGCGTCACTCGAACTGAAGGATGCGGGATGAAAAATACCGAATCTGGAAAGGATGAGGGTTTTTTGTTTGTTTGTTTGTTTGTTTGTTTTTACCTTGAACTGTGGCTTCAAACCCACGTGGGAAAGCTAACCTTAGAGGGCTGAAGAAAGAAGAAAAAATGTTAAATGGCACCAATTGCTGTCACTGGACCTGGCTTTGCTCCAAGGTCTGTCAGAGCTGAGATTGATTGGGATGTATGGTATCCAGGAAACAGTCGGTACCTTCAGCTGGTTATAAAGCCATTCTAATTGTCTCGCTACCACCATGGCAACCATAGTGAGAGCCACAGCCCACAGGAGAGCCAGGGGAGCCCATCCTATAGCTCTCACACAACCAGAGAGCAATTCCCATGGGTACAGCCTTCCTCCAACTCCAGAAGGGACCAGATTTGGAGAGGGAAATAACAGCAGCGTTGTAATGCATAGTATCTTATAGCAGCAGTAAGCATAATAATTTAAACAATCCTTTCCTGTTATATGGAGATCCCCATTATGGTACAAGGGATGCCACACAGCCATGTATGGGCTGTACACCTTGCATACCCCACTCCAAGCCATGCCATGAGCAGATTTCCCAGCACAATGACCTCAGTACCAGACAGGAATTGATCCCATTTGCTGGTGCGTGGGCTTTCCTTCAGGACATTTAGCTAATGTGACTTCATGCACTGCAAGATGCTTCCCCCCCAAAAAAAAAAAATTCTTTTAAAGTAATACAATACCTGCAAAGAATTGGAAATTCTTCTCTTCCCCTGTTTCTGCAAAATATTTTTCAGCCAAATGCAATCAGAGAACGGACTGAGAAGCTTCCATCAGCCCTGGGCCTGGAATGATTAATCATTTTGGAGCCTGTACCAGGTGACCTCCACATCTAACGGAGAGGAACGACATCTCACGACTCAGAATAGGAGGTGCTCAGGAGGGGCAGCAGTGACCCACTGGGAGGAGAGGGATGGCAAAAGAAAGATCAGATTCACAGCAGTACATGCACCAGTGGGAGGACGGAGGTGACAGAGACAATTGCAGCTTCTGACGGGATGTGGGAACCCCAGTGTCCCTGGGATGCCGTTCCACCTACAAGCAAAGCATGATGCAGTGGACATGTAAATCTCAGCCCATGGCCCACAGTGTTGAAGCAGCACCTGATGCAGCCCCGGATTTGCCCTCAGCAGATGTAATGTAGCTGAGGTTGTGTTGAGCACAGTGGGAGTTCTGTCTGAACTTTGTGTGCATCCCAATCCTGTTACTAATTGTTGTTTGCAATTATTAGTGTTAATTTGTTAGTATCGGCAATAAGGGAGAAGACAATTTTAAGCAGTGAGGCTTGGTGACCAACACTGCATTAATGTCGCTCAGGGCTTTATTAGGGGAAAAGAAGACCAATGTTGTTGCCAACCTGGATGTGACATGTTTTGTCATGGCAATTAAAGTAATTGGCCTGAGAAAGCAGCTTGTGGTGATACGGAAGGCAAACAATTAAAGACAGAAAATAATCCTCTACTCAGAACCCAGATGTTAAAAGCTGTAATTTCTATTCAAAAACCATGGAGGCTGCGACTGAACTTTTCCATCACATCTCCCCATGATGCTCCTTCGTTACAGAGAAGCACTGCTTTATCTGAAATCAGTCTCGGGTAGGTGGGCCAGTTGTCATTTTGGCCCTCACAATGGTCAGTTTGGACAATGCTCCTCTGTGCATTTGGCTTCCAAGTCACAAACTTGAGCTCTGTTGCTTGAGGGGGTTCATAAGTGGGTCACCATAAGGAGCAGGTGGGTCATGGGTTTTCATATCAGTGTGCATGGGATGAGCCCTTCCTACACCAGTCTTGCTCTATCTCTGCAAATGCAAAATCCTTCTCTTGGAGCCAAGAGCCATTTCTGAGGTATTTATTTAATGAAAGCACCTATTCAAGACAGGGGGGGGCCTCTTGACATAATGAGCAGTGTAATTAAATCTTATGTCTCAGCAGATCAACGTGACCACGGAGGGAAGCAAATACCCCACTGAGCAACACAAAGGTTGCCAACACCACTCTGAGTCCACCTGGGGAGCATCAGGTGGCCAAGGCGATGCTGGTTGTTTCATCTGAGTCTTTCCAACAGCGGCCATGGGGATGTCATGAGCTGACAGAGGCACAGACCATATCACAAGCGATTGTGTGAGAAAAGAAAGGTCACATTCCTTCACCCACACCTTTCTTTTTCTGAAACCAGGCACTCCCTGCCCCGGCCTCATGTTGCCTTTTGAAAGATGAAGCACAGGCACCATCACTTTGCTGGGGCACAGCAGGCAGAAAAACAAACGCTGGAAAAAGAGCATAAGGGAATCAGCTCATGGGAGTGAAGAAGAGAAATAAAATGGTCCAATAGTGTTCACACCAACCTCAGGGCACACAGGTTCCCTAAGATCTCCCTGGGGTTGTACTCACAGTGACACCTTCCTGAATATTTCCTGCAATTCCCAGTGTTTTTGAGAGGTCAGTTGTAACATCACTCTATAAATCTACCCTTAAAACCAACTCGTTCTCAGGCAGGAGTAAATAATTGTTATGAGTCTGGGAACAAAATTGCCATAAGCAAACGGCCAACTCATTGCCACAGCCGAGTTCATCCTCAGCACACTAAGACTTTATACACCCCAATGATATATGGCACATTTAGATTTAAACTGATAGCTGCATTTTATAAGTGCTTGTAAAATGAACATGTAAAAAGCAGCAGTGGGGAACTGCTCACAGTTCCGGAGCTGTTCCTAAGGACAGAAGACAACGGGGACACTGCTGGACCGGGGTCAGCACCTGTAGCCCCAGCTTTGAGAAACATCCTGTCTGATCACTTACTGCATACAAACTGAAGCACTGATCACTCCAACCTGGAGGTCTAGCTCCTTTCTTCCTGCTTTTAGGGTGGTGGAGTCGCTGTCCCTGAAGGTGTCAAACAGCTGTGGAGATGTGGGACTGAGGGACATGGTCAGTGGACGTGGTGGGATGGGTTGGGGTTGGACTAGATGATCTTAGAGGCATTTTCCAACCTTCTGTGATTCTCTGATATGCTTCTATGACCACACAGTGCTCCATACCCTGAACAGCAGAGGCTGAGGTTGCACATCTCTCCCCTTTCTCACTGCCAGCCGTGTCCCCACAACCACGTGTCCCTCCTCAAAGCAGCACAGTCCCTGGGCCAAGCAAAGTGGGGGACCCAGCACCTCCTCCTTCTGAACCCACAGCTGCAGGCATGCAGAGGGCTGGAGGCAGGTCCACGTTTTGGCATCCTGCAGCAGTCGAGTCGCTTCTCAGAGGGATGCTCTCCCAGGTCTTCATCCCACCACTGCTCCCCAGTGCCCATTCTCACTGCGCTGCCCATGTTTCTGCCTACCCCACAGATACAAGTAGAGCTGCAGACGCCTTCAGCCCCCCTTCTCTGGAGACACTGGTGGCACAAGGGAGCCCCTGCCACAGCCCTAGGGACACCTGAGGACAGAACTGTGGAAAAGCGCACATCCCTCCCTGATAAGCAAAAAAAAAAAAAAAAAAATCCTCAAAAAAGACCAAGGAGAAACTTTACCCCTCTCGTGCATTTTCCCACCAGCGGATCGGGCGGGGGGTGGGGGGCCGCTCCCCGCTCGTGGGACGAGCACTGCGCGAACCCACGCAGCTCCGCGGGAGGTGCGGGGTGAAGGATGGGGGGAGACGGGGAGGTAGGAAGGGGGGGATGGAGGCACCTCCCCGCCCCGTCGGCGCTGCCGGGGGAGTGGTTTCCCCACGCCGGCAGCGGGGCCGGTCCGCGGGCGGGGAGGTGCCGCGGTGCCAGCGGCCGGACGGGAGGATGCGGGCGCGCTGACGGAGCTGCCGGCTCCCCCTCTGCCGCCGTGCATGGGCGGCGGGCGGCTGCCGGCCTCGCCTCGCCTCTCTTCTCTTCTCTTCTCCGCGCCGGTGAGCCGGGACGGGCTCGGGGTGGGTGCGGGCTGCGGAGCGCTTCCCCCCGGGATGCTCCGGGCAGCGCTTGGTGCGGGGAGCGGGGACCCTGCGGAGCGCCGGGGACCGCACCGCACGGGCAGCGCTCGGGCACGGAGAGCCGCGTCCCCGCGGGAGGAGCTGCGGGGGATGCAGAAAGGGCGGCTTTGCGACGCTTTCCTTCTTTTATTGTTGCCGTTCTTATTGTTTTTCCTACGCGCTGATTTGTTTTGTGAGGGTGTTAAGGGGAGCTGGCTGAAGAGTGGGTTCTCCTTTAAAGCAAAACTTGTTTGGAGGGAGGAAAGGCTGTGTGAAGGAATCCCGATGAATGAGAGCGGCACGGAGGGAGTTGCGCTGCGCTCGCTTCAGCTGTTCCTTTATTTCGGGGTTTTTCGAGGCAAGAAAGCGGGTACCGAAATGCACGCATAGGACAACGATGCTTTGCCCGCAGCCTCGCTGAGCAGAGGGAAAGATCCCTAGAATCTTGCTTTATCCATCAGGTGGTGAACGCCACACATACCGTCTCTTGTACGGAAAGAAAGAGCCCCTTTCCCCGGTAAATGAGGACTATGTTGCTCTCTGTGCGAGGGGTGTGAATGTTTTCCTGCTGCCAAATGAGCGTACCGCAAAAATTCGCGGTTCATCTGGGACAGAGATGTGTTTGTCGGTTTCTGAGCGCGGCTGCAGGCGCGGAGGGGAGCTGAGCTGGGCTGGGCTGCGCGTAGCATTAACCCCTCCGACCGCGATAAGCAACGCGCGGGGACGCTTGCTTCCATTCGTCCTTTTGTACCACAGTGCGGTCCTGTAGCGGACGGAGCTCTCCCGGCTGTAGGTTCACGTCGTACTGAAGAACTCAGAAGTTGGTGCTCCCTCACCCGGCTCTGAGCACTTAGGGGCGGCCCGGAGCTGGAGGTGAAGCGGGGAGATCTGCCCACATGTCGCCAGTCCCAAGGCACTGTTTTCCACTTCTTAGATTTAATGGGCAACAAATTTGGTGCCCAGAAAAGACTCCAGCGCACAGCTCAGGGTTTTGGTAATTAATATTCTGTTTAAGGAAGATGTTTTCGGAGTCAACATAATGATTGCAGAGAGGAAACGAGCAAACAGGGAGCGACCCGACCCGATTCCTTTGCTTTCCCGATCCAGCCTGACAATTTGTCAATCATTTGGAATTTCCTCCAGCGTCGCTGCTACATTACTTTACCAGAAGAAATGAATGCGCAAATATAGTCACAATTTTCCCTTCCTCCTCACAATGATCTCTTTGTGTTGAGCAACAGGCTTTTGCACAGATCAGGTGTCCGACCCACAGTGTCACAGGCTGACATCGCTCCTTGGCTCTCATTTCTGAAATGATGTACCCTTCTATGGGGCCAAGTACCCACACCTGCCTGGTCTGGGGGGTCGGTCAGGGCAGCCCAGCTGCAAGGCAGGTCCCATGGCACGTCCTCAGGAGGAGCCCTACAGGGACATCATGGACCCCTGTGTCACCTCACAGCTGTGTCTTTCCCTTCGCTCCTCAGACATCTGTGCTCTCTGGAAAAAGCTGTGCATGAATCACTTTCCTGCATTTTACTTCTTCAAAGGAAGACTTTTTTTGCGAACCCCAGGAAAACCATCAACCACTAACAACTCAGGTAGAATGAAAAGGCTGACTGTAACTAACAGGTCCACAAAACCTTAACTCAGCCCTTGTTCCAGCCTTTGACTCCCTTTGGTTGCAAGTTCTTAGGGGCTGGGATCACCTCTCCTTCACAGTTAGGAGAGAGCATCATCTGTACCGAGCCTTGCAGAGGGACACATCGTCCTACCAACACACGTAGGCTTTCATAGAAGCATAGAATCACCAAGGCTGGAAAAGACCTACAAGATCATCCAGTCCAATCGTTAGTGTTAAGGATTCATTCAAAGAAATAATACTGCACTCAAAAATAATTCACTTTTATCTATGTTTTGTTCTTGCCTTCTGTCGTGCCCAACCCTATGGTGACAGCACACAGTGTTCTCCTGTCTTCCTTCACAGCCTGGGGCAACTTCCCGTACTTGGGAAATTTAGTAATGGATAGAGAGTTTTTATTCCTCGGGAAAAATATCTGCATCATTGGCATCGGGTTGTGAGGCTGTGACATCTGTGGTTGTGCTGCTAATCACCAGTAAGGAACATTATTAATCTTTTCATTGTCCTTTTCCACTTAGGAGTGTGTGTGGTTTTGTTGTGGTGGTGGTGGTGTTGGGTTTTTATGTTTTTTTATGTGTTAGTTAGTTTATTTTCCCATGGCCTTCAACACCTTTGCTGCTTTGGCTGTACTGAATTCTGTACTAAATATCTCAATATTGCATCACATCATGACACTATTAACACCATAATCTGTTTTCCCCGAAGTTATATGGAAGTAATTAGTTTATCTTGTAAGTAAATGCTATTTTATCTACCTAACCACTGCTACCTGGCAGTGACAGATGAACAGGCCAGAGCACTCTTTCACACTGCCAGAAAGACAGCTGTGTTTTGCAACCCATTTCCCAGGATGTTTCCACCCAACAATCACCTGCTCTGAGCTGATACTCTAAGACACTTTTTTTCCCCACTCATCTTCTGTAGGATAAATTCTGAGCCGTCCAGACAGATGTAGATCACTCAAAAAGTAAAGGAATGGAATATTGACAGGAAGGTTCAACCTCTATTGCCATGCCACCACCATCTGCCTCTGATATCGTGGGCCAACAGAATAAAATAGGAGGCATTTCTTTACTTGAGGAATAGCAGAAGGAAACACAGGAAGCTGATTTTCATCAGTTATAATCCCACAGGTACTGTAATGTGACATCAGGGACAGAAGAATCACCGTATTCCAGGGAAGCAGAAACAAGTGCAGGGGATTGAACTAGATGACCCTTATGGATCCCTTCCAACTCAAACAAATCTGTAATGCCATGACATTTCTTTCTGAGACCTTTCAGTGATGCCCCATCCCCGTGGGCCAAGTTGGATGGAGCCCTGGGCTCTGAACTGGTGGGTGGCAACCAGCCCATGGCAGGGGATTAGAAATGGGTGGACATTAAGGTCCTTTCCAACCTAAACCATTCCATGATTCTATGGTTCTGTTTAGAAATGGTTGCTTTGACTTAGAAAGAATCCTGTATTTATTTGTAAGGTGTTCAGTTCAGAAAGCTGTTTGGAAAAATTGAAGCCAATTCAAGGTTCACTGCATGAGCAGAGCTCAGAAACTCTGCTCAGCACTGGCATTTCTGATCTCCAAAGTGTGTTCTCAGTGAGACAGTATTTGCACAGCAAGTATCAGAGGACATACCCCTACAACCTTTAACAGCCTATCTCTAATTTTAATGGACTGTTTTCTTAATGAGACCCTTTCACATCAATCAGCTGCTGAATCCAGTGTTAAAACAGAAATCCAAACTTTCTTTTGGCACATGCTTCATGAGGACTCTGTGGAGATTTCCATGATACCGAGGTCTACGAGCATTCGGAGGAGCTCGCTTAGTCATTCTTCCCATCTGCTCAGCTGCTTCCTCCCTCCCTCCGCTGCTCCGCACACGCTTCCTGGCTGCCTGCTCCTCGGCCCTGGCCCTGCAGCATGGCTGGCAGCCCTCTTACCCTCTGCTGCTGGGCCAGTTCCTTGGGGCATCTTCTGCTGAGGAGCTCAGGCAGTTGGGTGCTGAGACAGATGGAGAAAAGGCAAACAGGAAGGGAAAGGGGGAAAAGGAAGAAAAAGGAACAGGAAAAAAAAAAGAAGAAGAGGAAAAGAAAAAAAGGAAAAGGAAAAGGAAAAGGAAAAAAAGAAAAGGAAAAAGGAAAAGAAAAACCAAAGCCCACCAAAGAGGCACTCATTACTAGCTGCACTGCAAACTTTACTTAAAGCTTTGAGTAAATTCACCCCCAAACCATGCTATTATGAAAATGTGGTCATTGTGCTCCTCATTTAGTTCTTTTTTCCTTCTATTTTGGCCATTTTCAGTCTAACTCATCCTTGCAAGTAGTGTCAGTGGGAACTTGAGCGACTCCAACAAACCTAAGGCTGAGGTCTCTGTGCAGTTGCAGTGCTCTGGAGCTGGGGATGTGTAAGGAGGGCCACAGCCTCACCGTGCCACCAGGGGAGCTGAGGAGGTTGAGCTGGAGAGATCCACCAGCACCAAGCTCTTTGCAAGCCTGTGTTTTCCAATGTTGGTAGTCCACAGATGAGTGCTTGAGAAATTCCCCAGGGTGATATTTACCCCAGCAGCTTCTCTGGAGCAGGAACAGTAAAACTGCTGCTTATAGCGAGGTTAGAGGAGGGAGGCAGAGAGGTCTGGAAATAGCAACCTCCCACCCCTTTTTGCTCTCCCCAACTCCGTGCTGTGTCTCATGCTGAAATGCCGGCTCCCTCACATCGAGAGTCATTTCATCTTGCTGCTTCCTGAGGGAGACCAGCATCTCCTTGGAGCTCGCAGTGCCAAGGAGAGGCAGGCAGCTTTGGCCTGCGGAGAGCAGAACTCAAGTACTGTGTGGGCGGCCGAAGACAAGAGCTTCTGAAACAAGGAACAGAACAGATCTCTAATCTCCAGACTCTGACACATATCACACTTCTCCCAGTTGCTTAGGAAAGAGATTTGCATCCAAAAAGAAGTAGGAGGTTTAAACAGGAGTTCATACACACGCGCATTTATCTTCAGTGGTCCATGCTGTAATTTACATTTCTCAAGTCCCGTGGAACCCACAACACTCCATAAAATATGTCCATCACAAATATGCAGTCACGGGAAACAAAGAAGCCAAGTTCCCATCCGTGAGCTCAGTAGGAACTCATGTGGCCTGAAGTGCTACAGGGTCTGAGCGCCAGCTCCATCCCTGTGGGTGGTCATAAAACCAAGGCATTCAAAAACTGGATCCACAGAGTCAGAGAATCATAGAATCAGTAAGGTTGGAAAGAGCAGTAAGGTCGTCTAGTCCAACCATGAGCAGTCTGTGACTGCTCTAGACTGTATCACTCAATGCAACATCCAACCATTTCTTGAACACCTCCGGGGACAGTAAGTCCAGCATCTCCCTGTGCGTCCTATGCCAATGTATTACCACTGTTTCCAAGAAGAAATTTTTCGTAATATCCAACCCGAACCTCTCTGACACAACTTAAGGCCTCTTGTCCTACTGCCAGTTACCTGGGAAAAGAGGCCAGGGAATAGAAACACCTGGCCCTAGAAAATGCTGACATTTCCTTTCTGAGACATGCACCTTCTGGTACAATGTGAGCAGCCCCTTCATGCCTTCACCCACTACAGCTCTAGCTCTGTCCTACATCACCCACACACTCACCTTGACTGAGTTGACAGCCCAATCTGCTGCAGCATAGTGGCCCAAATAAGGCAGCCATTCTTCTAGGTGGAGAAAGCTACTATTTATTGAAAACTGCTGTGCAGAGCTCACTGCGGTTTGTCAAAAGTTTCCAGTTTGCAAAAATCAAGAAGTGGATCGTTGCTTCTCTTTGTTGACATAGTTCTTTGTCCTGTTCCAATTCTCCTTGTAATCAATAGAAGGGATTTATTTTCTTTTTGTAGCACACATGAAGACTAGGCTCCTTGAATGGAGAAAGGTTTCCATTTACCCAGAGTCTGTAAGGAGGTGAGAAGGTAAGGTTGGGGGGATGCAGGAAGGCCGGGGCTGAACTCCACATTTGTTTGCAATGTGTGCAAGCTCCAAGATTTCAGTGTTCACAATTTAAATGCAGGGCTGGAAACCTCCCTGGGATTATCCCATTGTAATAAGAAGGGGAGAAATGATACCGTTGTGCACAGATCAGTGTTTCAAGGCCAATTCCTGCTGCATATCTACACTTATTTATGTTACAAGGTGAACCTTCAATGCGACATTGTTAGGCTCTTATCATAATATTTCCATCCATGCTCCATGGGGAATGACTTACTCGAGAAGCAGGGAGGGAGGAGTCTGTCCTGCTGCGGCAGCTCGTCTCTCCCCAGCCCTACCTGCTGTGGCCATGGCGCATGATGGTGCCTGAGCTCTGCTTTCCTCATGCTACCCAGCTGTCCTCAGCACTGAAGTGACTGGGCAACAAGTAGGGATTGCCTCCAGACACAAGTTACCTGATGTCAGAGATGCTGCTCCCAGCCAGTGAGATCTGTGCCACTAGAACTGTGCCCAGTTCTTCTTTCTGACTTGTTGACAAAGCACATTCACCTTACAAACACTTACTTGGCAGTTCATCGTGAATTTACCCCAAGGAAAAGCTTCCACTTCTGTGAGTCATTTACAGAAAGCTGCCCATGACCCAGGGGTTAGCTGGGCTGGGCCTCCCACATACCTGTTCCAAATCCTGCTTATGCTCCTGGCTGTCCTCACATGGGAGATGAGACCAACCCTCTGAGACAGACCACATCTTCCTGGTGTAGGAACTCCTGGGCAGCCTGTGCCACTGTATTGCCACTCCTTCTGAGAAGTTTCCCTTAATATGCAGCCTGAAAGGTTTTGTGGAAACCTACCCTTTTCTATGGGGTGGAAGGAGGAGCAGCATTGATGCTGGTGCAAAGGCCATTGTTGTGGTTTCTCTTTGTCTCTCGGGTGGAACCATCTCTACTGTTGTTCCTGTAGTTCTATCTCCTGATGCTTGGTGCCGAGCTCCTAAGCAGACCAGCTCATTGGAGTAGTCCATTACCCAATAGCTCTGTACTGGAAAGTACCAAGCAGACAGGGCTGGTGTAATCAGCAAAGGTGGAGAAGGTAGAAAAGGTGCAAGAAGAGGTAAGCAGAGCAAGGCTTTGCTGGTGTTGTTTCCTGGCAATTTCCACTGCATAAAGGCTCATCGCATGGCCTCAATAGCTGTGTCTGGTTTTTAAAAGATTAAGCAGCATCGTAGAAGGAAGGGTATTAGTTAATGTTTCCTCTGGTGTCAGCCAAAGAAGATAATCACATGTATTAGGTAGATAAAGTGAGTATTTACTCTTCAGAGAATAAATGCATTCTGGTAGTTCCATACTCTGCTAACACTGAACTCTCCAAGAATACTGATTGGGAAGAAGTGATTCCGTTTTGAAATACGGCTGTGTGGGTGCAGGAAGGGACTTCCTCTACTCCACAATGCTCAGGCGACTTTATTTTCATTACAGCTTTAGCTGAGCCTCAGGGGCTGCCGTCCCCTCTCATTGCAAGCCTCGTAGCACAGAGTTCCCCACAGCAGTGCAGAGGGATTGGTCTTGGTTCAGTTCTACCCCAAAGTCCTTACTGAGGCTGGCAAAGCAAAAGGTGTTGTTTTAGGTCATTCAGTCCTGTGTGGACTTTTGTTTAACGAGGGCCAGGCATCTACCTAACTAGCAGCTGGGTTGGCTTGGGTTCCAGCTGGTGCCCAGCTCATCCCCTTTTACACCATTTTGTCTTTCACTGAGAGATGACTCAGTGTAATAACTGTTCTTATGACATCTAATCTTTTCCAAAGGAGAGATATAAGGTAAATGAGTACTTGCTGAATTTTCATGGGTTTAAAAGCAGCTGTTTTGTAATGAGTAGTGGGATAAAAATCTTCTTAGTAGAGTATTGGATGACATGCTATTGGATGCTCTCTGGTTTCCATACAAGAGACAAGGTCTAAGTGTAGTCATGAATTTTTAAGGGACAAAACACCAGCCTTTCTGGAGTTGGCTTGATCACTGGGGTGAAGAAAAATTGCCAGACAAGAATGAGACCCTCCTGAATTGGATTCTGGGGATGGAGATGTGATTTTCTGCTTCTCCAGTTTGCAAGACGCATGGCCTGTGGCATGGGGAGAAACTCCAGAGTGCAATGGACAATCTTCCACTGTTTTTGAAAAAAGAAAAAAAAAAGAAAAAAAAACCAACCCAAAAAACCCAACAGAAAAACAGTGTGTAGCTAATCCGGTGTTATAAATTGTGGTGGGAAGGCCTCCAGAGCAGGTAGATTTGTTTAATCACTTGGGCTGGTATCCAAACCACTGAAGGATATAAAATATATACACTAGTGCCATTCACTTCACTGAAAACACCTTTTTCCCATCCAAGGAAATAGCTGTGGCTGGCATGAATATATATTTGGCAAGCTGTTGGGCAAAACAAATTTCTCAGAAAATCATCTTTGGCCCAGATACTGACTATATTTCAGCACTCAACCTTCTCAAGCTCCTCAGCTAAGACTTTCTGACAGGGAAGTCATAAGAAATTGGTGAATCACTCTTTGAAATGGTGGGATCCTCACCTCTGCTCACCAGGCTCCCCACCCTGATACCACTGAAAATATTCTTTTCAGTTTCGAGAAGACCTTTGCAAAACTCACTTCTCCCATGACATTTGTAAGAAATATGCAGCAATGTAACTCAGTCCTTCCAGCTGATTTTTCTTCTTTGTACATTGACCAGTGGATTCAAGAGCAGGAATCTCATATTTTCATGTCTTGAACCAGGTCTTGCTAAGCACATAAAACCTGCAAAACAAGTGGATGCATCTTTATTTTCTGTTTTTCCAAATGTCTTGAACATTCCTGCATGAGTGGCAACCCTGTCTGTGGCAGGGAAGTTGGAACTTGATGACCCTTGAGGTCCCCTTCAACCCAAGCCGTTCTACAATTCTATGAAATAATTGCAGAGTTTCCCAGCTTCATCATTTGTTATGTAGCTTATGCTAAGTAATAAGGTGTATCATTGTAAAAAGTCATACTGCAAGGTATTTCAGCCTGGGTAATCCACACCGTATGCTTTGAGCTATATCCTAAGTGAGATTATTTCCCATTTAGGGTAGAAAATTACCCCGAGCTCCAAAGCAGGAATTTCTCTGCCTCCTCCTGAAGCAGCAAGCTCACCGTACTCCTCCTCCTGGATGCTGCTGGCTTTGCTGTGGTTGTGTTCTGACTGTCGTATCGTCTCTTTCAGGTACTTACAGGATTTGACAGAGCCTGCACAGCACTTTGTCAGCGGGAGTGAACATCTGCAGCAGTTTTCAGAAACGACGCCCATTTATGTGATTGAAGGTAATGTGCTTTCTTCTGTTGTTGCCCCATACTTCCATTGGTCCCCTTCTGAGTCTCGTGCTCCAATTGGTCACCATGAGCACAGGATTGGGCCCAGTTTGGTGAACTTGTGGGCATCCTCCAGGCTGGGGCACGCAGCACACAGCCTTGGAGCCCATAAACCATCAGAGCTGGAACTGTGGGCTGTAAGCTTCTCATCAGTGTGCTACAAAATGCACCTTCAGTTTTGCACTTGTCTACTGTCAGCGCAAGCTGAGAGCATGTTACTGTCCCTGAGAAGTCTAATCAGCATATGAATTGCCAGAGGGGCTGAGGGGGCTATCTTGGCTGCAAATGCTCCATTCAAATATTCAGGACATGATAGCTTGGGATAGCTTAGGGTAGAGGAATGCACTGGCCCTTCTCTCCGATCCCTGCTTCAGAGAAGAAATGGCTTTGCCCCACTTCTTAAGTAAATCTTTGCCTGCGTCATGCAGCCCACCTGTTTTCCATATCCACGTAAGTGCTACATAGTTTTGAGCACTGGAACTGGTCTTCCTTCAAGTACAGTTTTGCAACCAGAAATTTCGCAGGTCAGTATTGCCCTCTGTTCAGAAACCAAAATAAAAATGTGTGCATTGTTTCTCACAGTCAGTGGTTTAGCACTTGTCAACCTATATATTGCTCTGCATGTTGATGACCTTCTTAGTGCAAGCATAAACAGCAGAGAGTGGGCTGTTTGTTTGCTCCATGTCGCTGGAAACAGATCAGGATAGCATGGTCTTGCCACTGTAGCAGTTGCATTTAGGGTAATCATCTCTGACTGTAGTTCTCACTGAAAAGCAAGAATAGATTTTGCTCTTTTTTTTTTCATAATTGGTATATTTAAGCTTAATTAAACCTAGGGGAAGTAAATGCATCTCTTAATTCACTGCTAGAAGAATTTTAAGGTTCAGAGTAGGTGACTCATCCATCAGAAGAGAATTTATTCTTTGTTTGTAAATGCTATTTATTGCCTTGTTTTGCATCGCTATGGCTACTGGATGTCATTGGTGATATCAGCACCTACCATACATAACATAAATGCAAGACTCACTTTGAAAGAAATGCAGTTCTTAGAACCATTTGCTGGTATCAGCCACTTTTGTGTTGTATGTTAGCATTTCTCACATAAAAGCAGCAGGAAAAGTAGCTGAATATTTTTCCACCAGAACTGTCTGAGAGGTAAAATTTCTCCCGCACATAAATCATTCTGCAGTTAAAAAAGCCCTGAGCAGCACCCATCTGACTTATTCAGATTCTGTGACCTTATAAACAATTTGGTGATGTCCTGCAGTTGTTTCAAACTTGCAGATGAATTGATCTGCAGCTGCTTTCACAACTGCTTTATTTCTTGTTGCTTTTAGTGTTAAATACCCGATTAAGCTTGTTAGGACCACCGCTACTTTGCCAGCCCCTATAGATTTCTTCTGCTTTTCTTTAGTGCTTCTGAGTGGAGTCTGAGAACAATTAATCTGTTCCAGCTAAAGCCCAATTCCTCTGCCAATTGCATGTCCCCCTGTTCTTTTCTGAAATGCATGAAGTACAATCACTTCTGCCATCCCATTCAATCAAACCCTTAAGTTGCACAGATTTCTCAAACGGCTTGGGCTTCAGCAGCTTGGGAGCTGATTCATGGAGGCATCTGCTGTAACACTGGCAGGACTGTCACCATTTTCCTAGCCAGAACCATTTGTCTTTATCATTTAGAAATAATCTGTAGGGTGTAATGCGGTCTTCAGGAAGCACAGAGCCCATTATTGCTCAATAATAGAATTTCATGAGTCTTAAGAACATCTTTGAGCTCACATTACACATTTGAAAGTGCATATGTAGATGTATATGTTTGATGTCTTGTGGAACAAGGATGTAGAAGTAATTTACAGACTTGGTACATACTGAAATGCTGCTAAAAAAATGAGCAAGCCATGGGCAGCCCAGCAACCTGCTGCTGGCTGCCAGGGACTGACCCCTAGGGGATACAGAGGTGGGACAAGTCTTCTCTGTGGTGGCCAAGCCCAAGTCTTCATAAAGCCACAGAGCCTCTGAGATGATTTCTAGGCACACATTCAGTTTCTCATCCCAATCCCTTTCTCTAATATACAGGATGAGAAGAGATGAGGCACCAAACCATGGAAAGGATGGTTTAGGCTGGAGGATGGCCAGAGCAATGGCTGGTCCATTCTCCTGCTGACATTCATATCCCAGTTCTGCTCTCCCATTGTGTGTGTGTAGCAGGAGGCGTGCTGCTTGGTGTGGTGTTGGCTGAGTCCAAGGCTGGCTTTTCAGGGCTTTCTCTAAGCTGATGGATACCTACAGGGTCAGGCCCACAGCTCAGCTCAAGCGTCTCCTGTGTCTGCGACATTCTTTCTTAGATATGATGCAGTGGATTGACAGTCACTGTGCTACCATGCTGCTCTGTGCTATGGCTAATTAAAGTCCTTATGAGGGGCTTTGTAGTAATTGCAGATATTGTAAAATTTAGTTTTGTGGGGTAATTGGTAATGTAAGCCTGAAACAAGCTATCCTTGAGATGTTTTAGTTTGCATTTCTCAGTAGGAGAAGCCTTGACAAATGAGGCTTTTGTGTACAAAGCAGGACCAGAATTAATGGCAGTGTTCAGTCATGCTTAATGGGAGCTGCTTTGTGGCAGGTGGTGGTGCCCATGTCTTGCATGCCACAGCCTGAGCAGCATGTGGCACATGCTGGCTGCATGCCCTGGGTGCCAAACAGCACAGGAAGTGGCTAATGGGAACATAAGCAGCTTAGCTTCCTAAGTCCTCAACTGAAATGGTATTAGATGCCGAACTGATGCATTTGAAAATCTCACTCAACAATTCTCTGAGTATTCAGGGAAATGAACTATGGCAAATCTGGCTCTTAGACACTGATAGAGCTGGTGTGTCTGGAATTAGCCATTTAAAAGAAGTGCTGTCTTGCAAGGAAGTGGAAGAGACATTTGGGGAGGGCAAATATTAAAGACAAAGGATCTCAATGAGAATTTAATTAAAGGTTGATATTGAATCTCTGATTTACACTTTTTGGGATAAAGATGCAACACAGTGCTTAATGGCACAGCCATACTGTCACACTGTGGAGACCACAACCCCAGGCACATGGGCCCAAGAGAGGAAGAGCAGGAAAGGGAATAATTCAGAAGCTGCTTAGAAAAGTCAGTCTGCAATGTAATTAATAGAACAATATGTTTGTTGTTACATTAACTGTGGGGCTAAGCACAGAGCTGAGTTTTCCAATTCTGTTCTGATCTTTGCAGCATGACAGAGGTGATGAACACACGGGAGCCAGTGATGGAGGAATTTGCACTCAGTCAGTCTCCTGAGGAAGAAGGGGGCCCTTCCAGCCAGGTACCACAGGAAGAACTGCAAAGGGTCCTGATGTTCATGCTGGGTGTGCTCCTGACTCAGGGTGCCACTGCTCTGGGATAAATCCCATAAACACGGTGGGCTTGTGTTTGCTCCTTGGCACAAGATATACTGCTGTGGGTCAGTGCTAAATTCAGGTAACTACTCTGGGAGAAAACTGTTGAAGGTTGGAGTCCTATCCACAGCTTAGAGATGTCCAATGGAGGCAAGCAAGTAAAATGAAATGAGAGGCAACATAAAGCCAGTGACTCAGTGGGAGAGCTTGCTTTGTTCCAGCACCTTCCAAGCCCTGTGGCCAGGAGAGCTGTCCTTCTCTTCCTGCTGCTCCTGCCCACTCGCTGCATGCTCCAGCTTCCGCAGAAAAACACAGAGCGGCTTCCTGCTGCTCCTGACTCATTCCTGAGGGAACGTGGTCCATGCTGGGTGCTGGGGAAAAACATGACGCGATGTGTGTGAGAACAGCACAACTGAAAATAGCATCGAGGTTATACAGGTGCCTCGCCTAAATTTTGTTGCTGCATTAATAATCGGATTTAATCACAAATTTTCACCAGTGTGTGTCATCTCCTAGGTCTCCAGAAAGATGGGAAGAGCAGAAATCTTGTTGCCTTCAGTTCCCCCTGACAGGGGCTACGGGCAACTTCATAAAAGGTCCTTCCAATCAAGATAACTGCCCATGGAAATTTCCTTCCAAATTATAAACAGCTTCAGAGGAGTAATGAGAAATTAGGGGAACTTTTCTGATAGTCACATGAGCTGCCTGCGAGAATATCCTTGATCAGAGTGAGTTTTACCCCTATGAGTGCAGTTCTGGGAAGCATTAGAGAGGTTTAACTTCAATGATTCCCTTGGTCTAACTGCACAAGAAAAGTCCTTCTTAATTGTGTCTCAATTTGCAAGGCTAACAATAGTGAATAATATTTTCCATATTAATGTAGTTTGCAGTGATGAATCCCCATGACAATACCCAGGGGAGTGGGAGCACAAGGATGAGAATCCTCATCTTCAGCCATGCAGTCGGATACAGGCACTTTCCAGACATATTGGAAGGGAACCTTCCCACAATCTCATACCCCCATAGGAGCACTGATGCCAAGTGAAACAAGCAAGGCATGAGCTCGCAGAAAGAGCAGCTCACGAGGGAGGTGGCAAAAGTCATGGAGCAAACACCCCCAGTAGATTATGACACCAGGTCAACAAGCAATGTCCTGGGGGATATTGAATCACAGAACCATAGAACAGCTCAGGTTGGAAATTCAACACGAAGAACTTTACAGCTCGTTAATACAAAATGTACAATTGAAAAGCCAAGAGACAAGGATTCAGCAAGCAGCAGCAAAGTCTGTGCAATGTTAATAGCCTGGAGGACCTCGAGTGAGTTTTCCTTCAGTTCAGTCTGGCCTCCAGCAAAAAAAAAAAAAAAAAAAAAACTACACACAAACAAGGCACCCTGAGGAACTACAATGATCTAGGAGTATTGAAAATGAGAAACAACTTTTATGTGTTATAATATCCTTCACTAAAAATACTTTGTTCAGCTTCAAGCTCTGATCACTATGTAAGTTGACCTGCAGACTCAGTGTGACAAATGAAATAATAGCTGGCACTGTCCTCTGTGTAAAGGCGAGCTCTGGGGCTACCTGTTTGCATGAATGCATCATAAAGTATAGTTTCACATTACAGAAAATAGCTCTGCAGCACGGTATACTTCAATAAGCTCAGTGCATAAAAAGTGAATAAATCACATAAAAGCAAAAGGACAGTGGCCAGAAGGGCTGCAGCATATGTGTAGCTTAGCATTCCAGCAACAAGCTTTGTATCCTACGAACATACCATGAAACATGAGGAGCGGGCAACATAGTGAATCTTATTGCCAAAGTCTCCATTTTCATTGTGCACGTTGGATCACATAAGTCACTCTGCACCAGGTTGAGGGGGCTTTCTGATGGACATGGTAGCACATGTCAGGTGTAGAAAGGATGCTAAGATGGAGCATGTACCACACTTGCTCTGAATACACACCCTTGGGCAGGGCTTTGACAGGAATGTCTCCACATGTCTCACCAGGCTTTCCCAGACTCACGTGAGAAGTACCCCAAGCTGTCGAAGAGACTGCCATCAATCGTGGTGGAGCCAACTGAGTCTGGTGAGGTGGAGAGCGGGGAGCTGCGCTGGCCTCCTGATGACCTGAAATCAGTGGAGGACAAGGGTCTTCACGGTGACCAAAGAGTCTGCATCCAGCAGCAGCAGCAGCAGATGGATCTGGAAGGTCTGAATGAGCAGTTTGATTCTTGCTCCCCATAGGAAAAGGGCAGTTTCAGGCTCAGAAGACAACCAAATAACAGTGGGTGCACAGAAACACCTGCGCACAGAGGCGAGTTATATGGACTAAGCAAGTCCTTGAGGCTTTTGAGGTGTTTCCATCAGGTTCAGTGCTGGCCTCTTGCAGGGCCAACAGGCAGTGTGCTGCACATTAGCAGTTCACTCTAGGAAACAATAACCCTGTTCAATAACGTATCTCTACCTCGCTATCTCTTAGCCTAGAAGTTGAGTATTTAACAGCTGCGTGCTTTCAAAGCGTCACGGTGTCCCAGGAGTGCATTAGTGTAACAGGAGCTCACAAATATGTAGATAAGATAATAGTGTCACTGTGGGCTAAATATGCCTAAAGATAAGACTTTGTAAGTGTAGTTTGCTTTTTTTTTTTTTTTTCCCACCTCAGTGCTCTCATTTCCCCTTAAAGAGTGACACAGTTTTCATTTCAATGCAATGGCATTTGCCCCACAAGTGCCCAAAGACAGCAACTAGGATGGGGAGCAGGATGCACCCTCCCATGCCTTCAGTGGTATATGACACAAGGTCTGATTTTGAGTTGTCATATCACCTACTGTTCCAGTCAAAATTCCTAGGTAGCAGCAACCACAGGGTTGTATCATTCAAGAAGAAGTAGGACCCAATCTATAGCTTGGACCAGAGGCACTTTATGGCCTGTGTTGTTTTTGTGCAGTGACATTAGGACTTGCTACATCTTCAAGACCAAACATTTGAGCACTTAGACAGCAGGCAGCCCTCCCACTTTGGTAACTGTCTTGCTTTTAATGAAAAGGATCATCACCTCATCTCATTAATACCTCATCTCATTAATACTGAGGTCTGAAGTCCCCTAAGGAGTCAGGCTGTGATGCACTCAGAGTACATTACTCCAGGTTTAACTACTGGTTTGCAAGTACAACAAATTACCAATTTCAAGGCTGAGTGCCCAGCAGATCAGCCTCATGGAGCAGGATGTCACATGAAGGCTGTTGTACAGTATGAGGGAATCAGTACTGATAAACCATTTCTTTGCAGATACTTTAGCGCATCCAGCTCCAGAAGTGGAAGACAGCAGAGATACTCTTGAAAGCAGAACTGAAAAGGATGAGTAGGAATTCCATGGCCTTGGAAGTGAAACTTCATTGTGAATGTTGTTGACAAGCTAACACACTCTGAAGATATGTCAAACTAATCTGTATTTAAATCTGCAAGGGTTTTATTTAGTTAGTACCTGGTAGGAAGTGTACGGGCTTTAGAACTGTTCTTTTCAACATTTTGACTTTCAGGCTGAGATTCATATTATTTGTTTAGTTTGCCCATGGGAAACAAAGGGACGTGTTAGGAAATGCACCATGGAGCTGAGATTACAGAGGAAATATGTTCCTAGTTTCAATTAGCACATTTCATTGGATTTACCTTTTTTACGCAAGGCTGCTTTCAGGTATCAACAGCAGGACCAAGGGGTTACGTTTCTCCAAAAGGGATGTCTTAAATCTATAACCTTTATCGTTTTTAGCCATTTAAAACTAGCACTGTGATATTATGGACAATAGTTGTAATATAATGTCACCATTTGATTTTGTAACTTTTGTATAGAGATGCAAGTGTAAGATTAGTCTCCATCGCTACACAGGATCTCCAGGCTGCTGCCTGGGTGCGGATCAGAGCAGATCTCTCCCTTTGGCCAACCTGTGCAAACTGAGGTGAACCAGCCTTGCGCTTACTGTCTTTTCAGTAAGGCTCAGAAGTTTCAGAAACACTTCCTTGCTTTACATTGATGAACTGGAATAGCTAGTCACTGGTGTTCGTGGAGTGAGGCTGTTCATTGTAGATTTGGTTGGGTGGGTTGTGCTGTCTGTGCACTCTTTGGGGATAATGTCCAGCTGTGCTCTCCACTGAAGGCAGCAAAATGGCTCCTGCTTCTGCCTAGGCTGGATTTGTCCCACCTTGTTCATAGAAGTTGTCGTAACTACTCCTTTGGTATGTTTTGTGTATAAAATAGATGCAGAGGCTCAGCTCTTCCTCCCTCAACTCAAGCCACGTGGTGGTTGGTTGGGTGAAAGGAGCTCCAAAGCCCAACCTCCCTCTTCTTTTGTGGAACATTTTCACCTGCTGCCAGGTCCGCTCCGAGCCACATGCGAGAGTGGAAGAGAGCCAGGCTGGTGGGACGTACACCAGCCTCCATCCTACCCCTGGGAAGCCCTCACCTGGCCCAGCCCTTCAGCTCTGGCTGCACAGCCATCTCCAGGACCACAGCTCGCAGTGGGATGAGCTCTGCATATGTTGGGCTTTGGTGGATGCTCTTTTTTCTCCCTGCCTGGAGATGGATCTGAGGGCCATTTTCACAGAGGTGAGCTTGCTCCTGCACAGGGACCTTCCAGAGACTCCCTCCTGCTGGTCACCATCCCAGGAGAAGTAATGTTCTTGGCCCAAAACATTACCCCTTGGACAGTACCGGTGGAGATAATGCATGTTCTCAAAGGGTGTGACTGCTTCAGTGACAGAGTCTTGTGAGCTATGAAGCTGGATGCCTCCATCTCGGCAGGGCTGGACAGGGTCTGTACTTCCAATTAATGTTGCAGCCGGAAGAAGCTGCTCGCTGTGGGTGGAATGAAATAATAGGATTTCTTCCAGTGTTAACTCCTGAGTTGACTTTCAAGTGCATTCTTCTCTCCAGTAATAATTTTCTTTAAAGGAAACTTTCAATTGTGTGATGATGGATAAAATTTACTGGCCAGATGTATTAATAAGATAAGTTTATACCTTCTTAGCAACCAAATTTAATATATTTACTTACAAAGAATTCTGTGCAATGAATGTTTAATACAAAGGAAAGAGACTATTTTACTTCAAAGCAACATTAATTTATGTACAAAATTATAGCTCATTATTTGGGGTGTTTGGGATCTAAGACCCTTTTTATAAGCAGTGTAGTGTAGTATAATGTGATACTGAGGTTTAACTTTGCTCTCTTGACCTATACAACAACCTGTTCTGCCTTTCTGACGTAGACATCCTTACCCAACCTGTCCCAAAATTATTCACGGTGCTGGGAGCATCAGACCTCGGCAGAGCTGCAGAAGATTTTGGGACCACCTCCTATGCCTGGCTGCTGTGCATGGGCACAGGGTGACCTTTAAATGCTGCCCTAGCACTGGCTGAAGTTTACTGGAGCTCTAGGGAAAAGTAGCAACAATGACGACGTATTTTTGGCCGCGCAATTTCCTTGACCCTGTGTCTGCTCAGCTCCACGGGGAATGACAACAGACGTGTCATTTGATTTGCTTTTCACTTCGTCAAAGGAAAACCAGTTATTTGGAACACTTCCCCTCATTTTATGTGCACTCTATCTGCTCTCAGATGCTCCCTCCCTTCCTGTTCTGGATGGCCCTTATCCCATTTCCACCTGAGGTCAATGGCACTTCCCTAAATAAGTTTCCCAAAGAAACAACAAAATGCAACATCCACCCTGTCAAAAAGCCACATAACACCACTTTTTTTTTTTTTTTTTGCTGGTTGTACACAGGGCAGCAGCTCATGCAGAACTGCCAGATTTCCTTCTTCCAGCCCCATCACTCCCCTCCTTCCTGTTTCCTCTTTCTGCTACTCCCTCTGACTGTTTCAGCTGAAGCAAGTGGATGCTTCAGACCTCATCTTTCCACTGAAGCTGTGTGGCCCCAGTTTGACCATCAGACAAAGCCAAACTCCTCCTCCTGCTTTTATATTTCTGAGCATGGGACAGAGGCCCTAAAGTAGGTGAACAAGATAGAGAGAAACATGTTTTATATGAAGAAGCCCTATTTATTCAACTTGCAGGTCTATGATCGTCCACTTTGTCTGTGTGCAAGTGTCATCTCTATGATAAAATCAGTCATTGTTTTGTATTTTTTTTCTGGATGAAAAGCTTTGTAGAAACTAAAAAGGAAAAAAAAAAAAGACATTCAGTCATATTTTTCTAGTCCAGCTTGTAGAATATTTCATGTAGTGCAGAAAGGAAGTTTTATGGAGTAAGATGTTGTTGGATTTTTGCTCTGTTTCTGTTCTTTCTAATTTTGTAAAACACCACCTGTACATAATACTCAACTAATGTATGTTCTTTAGATGTACTACAGCATTTAGCCTATTAAATGCCTATAACAGACTGATTGGATGTGGTGTAGCTGCAGTCCCTTGGTCTAAAAAGCCTGGAGAGACCCTTGGGAAGCTGCTGTCCCACTGCTGCTCTCTATCCCATTGCTCCTCCACAGCTCAACTCAGGCTCATGCCTATAAGCACTCATTTTCTCCTCCCAGAATCATAGAATCACTGAATCATTAAGGTTGGAAAAGAGCTCTCAGACCATCTAGTCCAACAATCAGCCCATCCCCTCCATGCCCACTGACCATGTCCTGCAGTGCCACATCTCCACAGTTCTTGAACACCTCCAGGGATGGTGATTCCACCATCTCCCTAGGCAGACTGCACCACTGCATTACCACTCTATCTGAGAAAAAATGTTATCTAATAACCAACCTGAACCTCTTCTGGCACAACCTAAGGCCATTACCTCTTGTCCTATTGCTGTTACTTGGGAGATGAGGACAACAGCCACCTCACTACAGCCTCTTCCCTTATGCCCTGCTTGGGCAGCACCTCAGACCTTGCTTCTGCTGCTGCTGTTGCTGGGCTGTTACTGGTAGCCCTCACCCTGGGTGACGGCTGGTGCCAGCTGGCACACAGTCACAGCCCTCCTAACGTGATGTGCAATTCTAGCATTTTCTGGAAAGGCTTTTGTAGTGCCCAGCAGGAACTCACATTACTGGAAACCTATAGCCCTGCAAGGAGAGGGGGGTCATGTGGCAGAGAAGATGAGAGGTAGAGATAATCGGCACAGAACAAACAAATCATTTTCCAAAAACATCAACTTACCCAAACGTTAGAGATTGGATCAATGGGGGTTGACGAGCTGTCACTGCCCTCCTTTTGAGAGGATCTGCTCACAGGGATGGGTGCATAGCAAGGAGCACTGCTGGGGGACAACCAGCCCCTCAGTGGCCATGAGAAGTCCTGCTACTCACAGTGGGTAGTGCCTAGTGGACAACACCATCCCTGAAAGTGAAATTGCCTGAGCCCAAGGGAGTGGCAACAGTCCTGGCCTTGGCACCACGCACTGTGAACCTGATGCTTGGTGTCACTCTGTACTGGTGTTTCCCTTGTGCCATGCATGGAAAATCTACAGTCCAGGTATAGATTTCCCTGGGTAAGGAGACTGATCTTACCTCCTGCACATCTTCTGGGTGTCTGAGCCTTTTGGAACTGTCCCTTCTTCCTGGGGCTAACCTGCCTGGAGTTCAGCCACAGAAAGAGGTAGTAAATGATGTCTGGAGGCCCAGAGAATGCAATTGCAAGTGGGGCTGATTCAGTCACCATGAGATCTGAGCTGAGCCCACTCTTACATGAGCTCATGGACAGCAGTTTTGCTTCAATTTATTATGATAAGGATGTGAACACTGTTGTCCCGCTCCTAACACTTATATTTCAAACTTAAATCAACTATACCCTCAGGTTCATTTAATATTATCCCACTAACATATTAGCAGCTTTTCTTTTTTTTTTAATTTTAATTTGCATCTGCTTAATAGATCTTTCTTCTAGGTGTGTGGTGCTTGACACTCCTATCTAAAGGAACAAATAGCTTTTTCAGTGGAATTAGCCTTTATTTAAACCACTACTGAGAGAAGGAGATTAGCTTCAATGGTGTTAAGCTTAGAATTATCATTTCCAAATCGTAGAATCAAAGAATAATGGTACAATCATTTGAGTTTGAAGGAAGCTTTAAAAATCATCTGGCCCAACATCCCTGCAGTGAACATGGACGGCTACAGCTCGATCAAGTGCTCAGAGCCCCATCCAGCCTGACCTTGGTTGTCTTCAGGGATGGGGAATCCACCACCTTTCTGGGCAGCCAGCTCCAGTGTCTCATCACACTTATCATAGATGAAATTCCATAATAATTTGTGAGGGTTTTTTTTTTGTCAGCATAAGTGTTTGTTTTTGTTGTTGTTTTTTTTTTTTTCAAATCTAGTATTTGTAAGACTTCAGGTGATCCCTGGCAGCAGCAGGAAGCCCTGACACCCATGACAGACACAGAACATCCTTCGTGTTCCCGATATAAAAGCTGTTACTTGTGTGCACTGCTTCCACCATGCATTGCAGCTGGACACCGTTCCTCCTTCTTTGACACTGTGGTTTTCATTTCAGAGACAGTAACTCCTTATTCTTTAAATTCATTCAGTTCTGGAAAATGAAGATTATAACAAAGGTGGGTTTTTCTTTTTTTTTTCTTCTAAGATTTCATTGAAAAAAATTAAACTTGAAACATTAAAGAGTTGCAATTTTCCTCTAAGAATGCCGATAAAGCATTTTCCTCCCTTCTCTCCAACACTTAAATGGATGTTTGCAATCAAGCCAGTGTTCTGCTTCAGCAAGTCTCCTGGAGCGTGACAGGCTCTCTTTATGAATTAGTCATTTAATTTATGGAACGTAGGTTGGGTTTTGTCACATACTCAGGTGTCCTCTGTGCCCTGACAGCTGTGCTCCTTCACATTACCATTCAAGAGGGGATACAGCCTCTGGGATGCTGCTTGGGAATACAGCCAGAGCCAGGAGCTGGACTGTCCCATCGGTTGGACTAGATGATTCAAGGATTGGACTAGGTGATATTAATGGTTGTTTCCTGCCTTAATGATTCTATGATTCCATTCTATGATTCTGTCAACCCAGCCTGTCTGGCCTTAGAGCACTCACATGTCCTCCAGAATTCACCCTTCAGTCTTATCAAGTTCTACGAGAACAGCTTTGTGGCAAAAATATGGAGTGAGCACAAAATGGCATGGGATGAAAACCAGCAGCTCAGGCAATTATTTTACTGGTGCCAGGTTTAACTTCCACTATGCTGAACTGGTGGAAATTTTGATCAAGTAGGAACAAGTAACAGATTTAATGTGAGGTTTGGGACCATCCTAAACATTGGGAAGACTTGGTGCTTAAAGCAAAACCCGAACACAAAAAAAGAAAGAACAAAACTGAAGCAGCTGCCTGGCCCTGCCAGCCCCATCTCCTCCATTCTACTCAGGCTCTCTCTTTGTACCACATCTGGTGCCCTGGTTACATACAATGACTCTGTAGCACAGGGACAGGACTCAAATTCAAGCGGCATCTCTCAAGTG
Organism: Cyrtonyx montezumae; assembly: GCF_038088225.1. Lineage (NCBI taxonomy): Eukaryota > Metazoa > Chordata > Aves > Galliformes > Odontophoridae > Cyrtonyx > Cyrtonyx montezumae. Next base: position 9,331,127 of record NW_027071826.1, on the reverse strand, counting down.
AAATTGCAACTGAGGAGACACACCTGAGTTCCCCAGTTCACACACTGGCTAAGATGTCACGGCCTATATACAGCTGGGCTGGGTTAAATAAAGTGCCTAATTCTAGAGTTTTAACTCATCCTAGAGTTTTCAAGCAAATTCCAGGCAGGACGAAGAGCCCAGTACTCTTTCTCACCCTTTTGCTTTTTTAAGCCTAGTTCATACATGCAGAGCTAAGTCTTGTTCCAAGTGATTCAGAATAAGACCAGAAATGGAGCCACTGCCCACTAGAAATCATCCACGTGACTTCCATATACATTATGAGAAAGGAAGTGATTAAAATACTACATAGCTTTGGTGCATGGGTACAAACCATGGCTACAGATATACTGGTAGAAACACCTTAAATTTTGTGGCATTGCTTTGGGTCCACTGCAGCTGAGAGATGCCATTGGACATGGAGGGGAAGAAAGGAAGAAAAGAAAAAGGGTGATTTGAAACTCTGCTTTATACGAGTGTTCTTAATATACAGTAGTTGAAATGGTCCAAGATCTGTCTACAAGCAGTGTAAAAGCAACAATTCAGTGTCACTGCAGTTATCTACCCAGGGTACTCTTGCATTGCTAAGAAAACCTGAAATAAGTTAATTTTTTTGTCCTTTTTTCCCCAGAAAAGCGTACATGCATTTCTGTGAAGATAATAAACTCTTTCTGCTATGCAGAACTCTGCCAAGAGCTGTGCTTGTTATTCCAGACTTAGAATAAAAATTGCATACGAATGACCTAGATACATAGAGCATGGCACATGGGTGGAGATTTGGCTAAACCCACCATACACAGCTAATAAGAGAGCATACAGGTTTGGGAGAACTCTGTGATGTGATCTGATGGAGTCTTATCACATGGGTGTGTACAGATCATGGGAGGAGGGAGAAGTAATACCTGATGGACGTTGGAAAGTATATTTCATTTGGGTTCATAAAACTGAGTGGCCAAAAGAGAGAAGAGCATCTGGAGGTATAAATCAAACTGGTCCACCAACTTGGTGCCTGACTTAAGTCATTTGACCTCTTGTGTTTCAGCACCATAAAACTGGATACATGACTGATTTCCAAAATGAGAAACAGATGCTGCTGTGCTTCAGCAAAACCCTCCTGCATATGGAGCCACGCCTACTTATAAGGAAATTTCTGCACACTGCATATTTTTATGTTTTGAATTCAAAATGATGTAAGTTATTAGCAAGCTTTTGGTAGGAGCGCAATGCAGGTGGCGGGATGAGACCATGTTTTACATCAGAGCAGAATACAGCTGTCACTTTAACATGATCCCACCTGGAGTATTTGCAGGCAGCAGAGTTTCTGTAACATCTGCTGTAGACGATGCATGGAGGTGGGAAGGTGTGTGAGTACTATAGGACGGTGAAACATAGCTTACAGGAGTTAAAGATACACAAACAGAATGAGATGGAGGCACAGAGCATATGATGCCTGACATCAAGTATCCAACACTTCTAGAAGTGACCATCAGCTCTGCAGAGAAAAATGCCAGAGGAAACTCTTAAGAGCTGATTTCCACACCAAATTTACTGTGAATAGCACTGCAGTCCAACACTCATGCTAACATTTCAGACTTTACAAGGCACCACTGATTATTCTGCTTTACCATCTCAGTTTTCTTGTCAGTGCAGTTTAATAAAGACCACAATGGAAATTCACCAGTTGAATTTTATCAGGAAATAAAATTTCTGGAAAAATTAAAAAATAAAGGAAAAAAACACATGTTAGTGCTCACTCAGAAAACTTGTTTACACCACTCTTCTTCAGCCTACCAGGAAAACAGTAAACTCTGCATTTAATTTTCCCATAATTAAGATATATCTTCCCTTTGTGCATTTGTTGTTTTTATTATTTGTTTGTTTGTTTGTTTCTTTGTATTTTTGTTTGTTAATTTGTTTTTCCTAGGGCGATACCATTCCCCTCTGAGTAATGGTTTACTTCTAACTCTAAGAAAGATGCTGTGGATACAAAACATATATGAAAGAGCAGCAATCCCTGGTGTCGGAAAACAGCTTAAGAAGACATAATAATGTAGCAAATGAAATAACCCTGACTGCGTCCATGCAGCTGTGCTTACAAACCTTCAACCCATTTTTCCTCAGTGAGCAGGTGCGCACAGAAGTAATCCCTCTGGCTGTGGACCTGCATCAAGGTGAGCACTGCATTGAATCTGTGGGCATTTGATAAGAAAAGTGCTAATGACCTCAAGTTGTGCCAGTGGAGGTGCAGGCTGGATATTAGGAAAACTTTCTTCTCAATACGAATGGCAGTGCACTGGCACAGGCTGCCCGTGGAGGTGGTGGATTCACTACCCCTGGAGGTGTGGAGATGTGGCACTGAGATACATGTTTTAGTGGGCAATGTGGGATGAGTGGATGGATGGGCTAAATTACCTAAGTGGTCTTTCCAATCTCAATGATTCTACAATCTGGAGCCTCCTTTTGAACCCACAGCATGATCATGGCCCTGTCCATCTGACACTTTCTCAGCAGCTTTGCTGTGCTCGCACAGAGAACTTTCCCCATGAGCCATGTCTTACTGAAGAGCTTGGGTAGCTCTGCCCTACAGCCTGGAGCAGAAGTCAGCTAATGTGCACCAAATGGGCTAGGAAGCTTATTTTCAGCCTTTGCACTCCTACATGACAAGCACACAAAGCACCTATTAAAGATTAATGCAGCAGGCCCCAAAGATGGGAGCTCTCTGAAAGGCACAGCACAGCAGGACTTCGTTAGTGCACGCGAGCAGATGGACACACTGCTGGGAGCCGATGCACGCACTGTGCCACACTGCACTTCCTCCTCCTGCCTATAGCCTCTGAACTTTGCAAGCAGTCTCCAAGTATCCATAAATGATTCAGAGGCAGGCATATTAATGAGGGGTAAAATGTTGCTGGCGGGGCTGTAGGAGTCCCTAGGCTGCTGCTCTGGTTCTGGTTTCATCCCAACTTTCAGCATAGTCATTTCATTTAGCTGAGCTAATGGCATACATGAAGGTTTTCAATCCTTCCATCTTTGCTTTCCTATAGACATCTGTTTTTGTCACATCTGATTTCCACAGCCACATACACCTGTGGGATTTATGAAGATTCTTATGGATAGGATCTGGTGAAGGACACAGCATCTGAATCCCACACAGGTTGCGGCTGGCAATGAAGACATGCAGTGGTCATACACATATTGTGCAAAGTTAGCTGCAACGATGGATGTGTTACACTGTCCAAGCAGTGGGGTGCTGCTAAGCACAGTATTGAGATGATCATAGAATTGCTTGGGTCAGAAAGGACCTCAGAGACCATATAGTTCCACCCAGCTGCCACAGGCAGGGTTATCAACCACTAAATCAGGCATGAGATCAGGTTGTTTAGGGCCCCATCCAGCCTGGCCTTGACCACCCTCAGTAACGGGGCCTACACAGCTTCTCTGATCACCACACTCTATGATGCGCTGATTAAGAACACTGACATTCTTCACATTCTTCCTCTTTTCACTCTAAACTTAAAAGCAGTAATTTATATGTCTAGTTTTTCAGAAATTTTTAAAATTAAAAAGACTACCAAATAATTCTTCTGATGCCTACACAGTGTGACATTGATCGCTGCTGCTTGGCAAATTGGACAAGAGGGATTATATGCAATATAAGACCTTGCACAGAATGTAGTGGTGAGATGGTCAAGACTTAAGAATTTCATCTTCAGATTAATGAGTGGAAATATGCATGCAGTTACCAAAACCTGTTGCTGTTCAGTCCTTGCCTCTTCTCCTTTTTGTATGTTTGCTTTTGTGTTGCATTTCTTATGCCGACGCTGAGCTTTCTACACGAAAAATGAAATAGTTCAAATATTCCACATTCCTATCAGCAGTCGCCCGCTGTTGCTACACACCCACCTCTCTTGTCCGGGAGACAGCTGCCTCTGTTGGATGCAAACAGGCCAGAGGGAGCTGGGCCAAGGAGCCATGTCCCCAGACTACAGAGCGGAAGGATGGACAAGAACTTTTTGGCAGAGAGAATGGCGGGACTTTGCCTTTCCACATCCTGTGCTTTAATGCAGAGATTTGCTCCATGTTGTGTTCAGCCCCAGCACTGCACCCTATGTGATGCCACAAGCATCTCCAATGCTCCTCTGGGGCTGCAAAGTGGAGCACTGCTTGGCTTTTCACTAAACGTGCATCTAATTCTGTGGCATCTCTGCATCTTGTTAATCATCCAGTCAAGCAGTTTGGCCCACAGCCTGTAGCATCACACAGATGAAGTTGTATTACCAAACACTGAAAAGGAAAACATTTTTCAGAAAAAACACGTTTGAAAGCCTTGAACAATCTCCTCTTTCTTCAACTCGATGTTTCCAAGCAGAGGAAAAAAATATACTTAGACCTGCTTCCAGAAGCACACTACTCACCATAGAAACTATAAACTAAAACAACTCTACTAGTGATTGCAGCTCAATGGAGCATTTTAGTTAATGCGTTCTTTGAGTAAGAGGGATATTTGCAAAACATTGCTGCTAATCCTGCCGTTTGCTGTATGTGGAAGGGCTCCAGCTGATTTCAGTGAAACTCCACCCATAGGGAGTAGGCAGCAGAATGAGGAACACAATGAGCTCTTGCTTTTTTAATTTTTTTTAGCCAAAATAATCTGTCAGCAGCCATTTTTCAATGTAAACTAATCAGAATTAAACATGGGTTTGGTTCCCTGCTGGAGTTCAATTTGATTTCTCTGTCCCAGCAGAGCAGTTTGGTATTTGCTCTCATACTGCTGTGCGGGATGACCACCACAAGCTGTGCATGTGGGTAGCCAAGGCTGGCCATGGGTGCATGGGATCATCAAGCAGAGCCACACTGCGAGTCCATGCTGGGCTCCTGCTAGCATCGCCACATGCTGTAATCCCAGGGCTTCTTAAGGCACTCATCCCACAGCTCCTTGTGTTGTCCCAAGACAACCTATCCTGTTCTTTTTCCTTGCCAGTACTGGGAGAACATCTCTGTCTTTCTTGACACTAGTAAAAAACTGTAAGAGGGCTCAAGCAGGGTTTTATTGCCTGCATCCTCCCTGGCTCTGCTCCTTCTCACACCAGCTCACCTGGCCAGAAGTGCCAGATTCATACCAGAGGATCTTTGTGCATGAAATGATAACAAACAGTTTGATCTCTGCCTAATTCCACAACAAAGAGTGTGTCCTTTGGACCAGATTTCTCTTTCTGAACTCACAGCCATTCCATTTAGTGCAGGTTGATTTATATGTACCCATTCTCTGTTTCCCATGAGAAGTCACAAGCTGAGTTATAAAGGCAAACTTCTAAGTAAATTTATAGCCTACATCAGGTTTTCCATCTTGGAAAGAAGCAAAGCCATAAATTTCCCATACGAGAGCTTCAAAAATCATCTCCTTTTTGATTCATTGTGCTTGAAAGTATTTCTGAGCCAAAAAATGCAGACCTCTCTGGGATATTAATTTTGAAAGTTGAGCAAAGGACTGAAGCATTGCTTAGGAACTCAGTTCAGCACTCCATAAGATGAGCAACCCAGATATGCAACTGCATATGTAATCTTCTGACAGAGTGAAAGCAGCCTCTCCATCACACACACAAAAAGCAGATGAATACTCCAAAAGAGGCCAGTGCTTTGGAACATAAATGTTCAGTATCAAGTACCTGTTTAAAGACACTAAAACAACTATTGCAAAATGCATCACCAATTGAAGACACATGTGTCTGTGCAGTAATTTGCCAAACTGGGTGGTCCAGGCACAGGGACCTCTGAGCTTTAGGACTATCAGCTCCAGGTTTGCAAAAAATTCTGTAATTGGCTTTAAATTGCAAGACATAAAACAGATAGATCTGGGTTCCCTGGTTGCTCTTTGCAGCAGAAAAAAAAGAGAGTTTTTTTACAATAAGGGTGGTACCCAGAGAGCTGGTGGATGTCCTGTCCTTGGAGAGAGTCAAAGTCACCTGATTGAGCTGTAGATATCCCTGATCATTGCAGGGGGGTTAGACTAGATGGCCTTTAAGGGCCTCTTCCTACTCAGAAAATTCTATGATTCGTGCCCAGGCAGCAGGCTATGAACCACTCTCTTTTAGTTTGAAACCACTTCCCCTTGTCCTGTCACAACAGATCCTGCTAAAAATCACCTGCAACGAAGGTGTTTGAAAAGCAAATGTTTCTTTAGCAACTAAATAGAATGTTTAAAAGAATGCTCTTTGTAGGTGCTGAGCAGATGGCCTGTGAGATTTTCATACTTAACCCCTCCAGTAGCTAATTAGATATAAAATTTTCACCCATATCTGTCTTCTCTAGAGACGCTTCTAGCTTCTTCAGACAAAGGCTCTCTTTCCTGAGTCCATCTAGTGTTTAACAGAAGACAGCTCTGGCCCCATTTTGTCTGTGTGACACAGATGACAGAAAGCCAGCAGCTGTGAACTTCTCTCCATTGTGGTTGCTGCAGCAGTGCTACCAGTGACTCACAAATCAGTATGCTCCACTTCCACCAGGCTTTTCATGGGCAAAGGAGGTGCTTCCGCAGCACAGATGCTGAGGAAGCCACAGTGACAGCATGCATGTAGGAGCTGGGCTCTGCAGGAGCCTCAGCTGCTCCTTGTCACACCAGCCACATTCTGCAGCTGTATTGCTGAAAAGCAGTGGAGGACAATAGCTATTAATATTATCTCCTGTTGGGACAAGTATCCCTTGTTTAAAAATCTACACCTCTATGCACACCTACGCAATGCTTCAGATCACTGCAATATAGGGACTCAAATGCTGTGAATAATATAAGTATCCCTTTGTATTTGCTAAAAGATTTAAGCTCTCTCCCTTCACATACACCCCCCTGCGTGCCTCTACGTATCTGATAATAGGGGATTATAGTACGGCACTGTTATTCCTGCAGGGTTTGATTATTTAACATTGTACTGAGCAAAGTTATCAGAGAAATCCTGATGGACAAAAATAACTCGTTGTTTCTGATGTGGTGTTTGCAAAGTAGGAGCCAAAAATAGCTATTGGCTGGTTGGCTTCAAATATTGCTGACCTTTCAGCACACCCAGCAGAAACGGCCAGGGCAGAAATCCCTGTGCTCTGGGTGTGCAGAGTGAAACGCCTTCCTCTCATCTTTTCCATGCAAGTCCTGTTAAGCTTGGATCCAATCCTGTTTGCTCTCAGTCCCATGGGCAGTGTGCAGAGGGGACTGTGGTGTCAGCCACACAGGGAGGATTTTCTGCTCTCCCAGGAAAACGGGTCTGTGCCAGCACCTGCTCTACCACATTTTGCGACTATTTTAGCTGTTCAGAGCCATCACAACTGCCAGTGGCTTTTATAATGTTTCCTCCCAACCTGGCCTGGATGCCAGGCAGGAGCTAGGAGACGGTTTCCAACTCTGCTCAGGCAGAGCACTCATATTTCTTAGAATCATTAAGGTTGGAAAGGACCTCTAAGATCATCTAGTCCAACCACCAACTTACCCCCACAGTGCCTACTAAATCGTTTCACTCAGTGCCACATCTCCACAGTTCTGGAACACCTCCAGGGACAGCGACTCCTCCACCACTGGGCAGCCTGTGCCAGTGCATTGCTGCTCTTTCTGAGAAAAAAAAATATAATTCTTGACACCAATACACAGCTGGTCATACAGACCCATTTCAGAGCGCAAGGATTTGAAGTTCTGCACATGTCCCATTTGCCTTTCCTCAGCCATGCGGATGACTGTAACATATTGTTCCCACCACTTCTTGCTCCTTTGCAGTGCTTTCAATCCATCATTTCTCCTTCTTGCCCCTCGCCTATCTCCTGCTTAACTGAAAGAAAATCCTCAGAGCACACAGGAGTGAAAGCACCTATTAAATTAGGGAGCTGGCACATGGAAACATCAGGAGTAAACGGAGGTAATAGCTGGAGGAGAGAGCTGTGTTCTCCTTCTTTAGGATCTCTTGGTGCCCTGACCCCTGGGACCACTGCTGAACAAGCCCAGGAGATAGGTGAGACCCTACAGGGCTGGGATGAGGTGTCAGAAGACAAGCCTTATGAGGAGCAGCTCCAGCATGTCCCTAGGCACTCTTCTTTGCCTCAGAGCACACTGCTTTTTTGCAAGATGCAGAACAAGGTAAGACATCAGCAGAAAAGTTCATTGCTGTCTTGGAAGAAGCATCTGCTGGTGCTGGATCTTAAGGGAAGCTCCAGTCAACACCAGGCCCAGAGCTCTAGGGGGTGCAGACAGTGGACATACAGAAAAGAGAGCACAATACTGCTTTGACAGCTCCATGGTTCTGTTCCCTGCAATGCACAAAGCCAATGGAAGGAGAAGGAAGGAGAAATGGAGAGAGAATTTAGCTGAGAAATCCTGCGAGTCTTCCCATGCAAACTGTGATTATTACAAAGGTTCACACATTAAGCTTCATTTATTGGAATTTTCATGGAAAAAGACATCCTTGCTACAACACTCAAACTTCCAATAATTCCTTCAACCATTTCATAATGTGGGCAAAATGATACATTTTTTTTTAAGTTTTCAGAAACTACTGCTTTAAGTTAGTATTTTTATATATGCAGTAAATATCAAATCACTTGGCTCTATCAGAATAGTCTCAAATATTGTACTTTTTAGCTTGAAAAACCTCTGCCCAGGTAGCTGCAGGTGCCCCATCCCTAGAGATGTTCAAGGCCAGGTTGGATGGAGTTCTGAGCATCTCAATGTGGTGGGAGGTAACCAGCCCCCAGCAGAGGTTTGGAGCTCAATGATCTTTAAGATCCATTCTAACCTAAGTCCTTTTATAACTTCAGTCCAAACAGTAAAAGACTGAATAACAGTGGGAAAAAGGTCTCTTAATAAGAAGCACCAGGTGAGGAGCTTTGCTTGCAGGTAGCTCTGGCAGAGCAGCCTGCAGCAGAACGGTTTTTCCAAAAGTGATGCTGACAGCAAAAGTATTGCAAAATTTGGTGTACACGTGAAACAGTGAAAGAACATGATAGTAGTTGCTCCTCCAGCAATACTGCAAGAAGCACACATGTTGGTTAGACAGTGAAAAATGCTTCACTTTGAATCTGCTGGGAAAGGACTCATCTTGCTTTTGAATTTCTCTGTACCAGTGTCAGGGTCAGCCTGAATGCTTGAAAGATGCTCCTTGACAGCAACAAGCTCACTTATCTACCTCAGATTTGTTTTTCTGAAGAAGAAACAAAACATGGGGGAAGAGAGGGCAAAAGCAGGGAAGAATCAGAATCTGATCTTTGAAACTCAGACAATTTAAACCCTGGTTTGATCTGCATCAGTGATGTGGATCACCATGGCAAAGTCATTACTCCACTCCTGAAATCCCTGCTGACACCAGTAAGTATTTCGCTTGCAAAATATGAGCAGGAATATGCAGCAGAGAGTTCATTACAGAGGATCTTCCATTAACCCTTTCACCAGTTATAACAAAATCTTGTCTGGCTTCGATGGCAAGTTGATTTCAGGAACTATCTGCAGGTGAATCCAGCACTGACAGCAACATCAGACTTGACCTACTTGTCTTCTGTTGCTCCTCATCCCTATTTTATCACTCATCAAAGACAAGTGTATGTTCAGTGTGACAAGACCATCTCATAGAGGGTTTGCATACAAAGGGCAAATTACAGAGAATTGAGAGCAAAGCCCTTGGGGACACTTGTGCAAATTGCAGCTGAAACAGATGGTATTTAAACAGAAAGTCTGGGCACAGTTAGGGAGGGGAGAGGGAAGTCACAGAGGACCTGGAACAGACTGACAAGATTCTGTAGCCTTGGCAACACCTTCTCCTGATTGCCCACATAAAATGTGGAGGATAGGGCACGAAGGATGCCGCTAATCAAGTGCCATCTCAAGCAATCTTCCTGCCTGCCACTCTGCTCTGATGGAATCCTGCCTTTCAGTTCAGCTCTACTCCTGGAGTGACTTAACTGCATGGACATGTCTCAGCTCATAAGCTGAGCACAGGCAGCCTATGACAAGGGGCTGCTATGAGATCCACTGCTCAGACATCAAGAGGATGCACATGGGGAAATGGAAATAAGCTAAGGAGAACTATGCCTTCAGCAACTGGCTAGAGAGCAACAATAGGTTGGCGAAGACCTTGAGCCCTGTGATTGCCAAACCCAAGAGAAACAGCCCTCATATACCCAAGGATTGAAGCAGTCAGTCTCCATTTAGTGAGTTTGGTGAGATCAGTGATTCTGATATAGATAAAGCCTTGGCAAGTCCACATGGAGGAGCCCGAAGAGGGAAGGCAGGCAGGTGCCTCTACAGTGCAACGTGTAGGAAAACCCAGACTGCTGAACTCTTCTGGCCATGTTAACTTCAGCAGTTTGCATACTCTGTTCCCTTTGTAATCAATGGGGAGAGACTCCTGTAGAGAGCAATCCATCTCACCTGCATAGAGATGTTTAAAATGAAGGGAAAAGGGCTCACCACACAGGGTACAAAGAAAACAATGTGCAAAACCTGTGACATCGGGGGTCTTAAGAGATTTCCAAGACAAATGAAAAAACATTTTCTCTCTGGAGTAATCACTTCAGGGATTCCATGCACAAGCACTCATTTGGATGATAGATAGATGCTGTTTTTCAGTTGGTCATTTCTAACTTTCAGAATAAAACTTTCTGCCTTAACTGGCAACTTACCAAATATGTGCAGCTTCAGCATTTCCCATATACAAATGAACCTAAGGCTTTGTCTCCTAAGGAAAGCTGAGGATAAACAACATGAACTCTAAGGTAAGCTATTCATATTCACGTGGAATTACAGAAGGAGTAAATAAACAGAAGTGCTACTGAAGGGGGAAAAAATGGGTAAACAGAGCAGCAGCAATGCCTCAGCATGAGCTTGGCTGCTCAAAAACACAGCCCAGCTCCTGGGAGGAGCCCTCAGTGCAGGCTCCACTTGGATGTTTCCCTAGCAGCCTCTTCTGCAGGCTGCAGTCCCAAAGGGGTGGTAAACAATCACCACTCTTCTCCTCTGCTGAGTACAAATGGTCCAGGACCTCCTGACCACCACAAGGAAAACCCTCATGCTTTAAGTTTTTAAGTATATTGTTCTTTCATCTTTCAGTGACATGTCCCTTGTTCTACTCCTCTTCCTCAAAATGAAGACTTTATCAGCAGTGTAAATCAGCAAATTATCATATTCCACATCAAATCCCAGACATAAAATATTGTTGGCACTGGGGCTCTGAGACCAGCCAGCACTTGTTCTCACCTCTCAGGACTCTCCTGCTGCTCTGAGTTCATGGTGCTCATATGATGCTCAAAGCACACCTGCAGCCCCCTGCTCCTTTGATGCTGGAGCCACACATTGCTTCAAACAAAGCCTTTAAACCTTTTCTATGAGCCAACATAGGTTTAAACAACGCTTTCCCCCACCTCAACTCATAATGGACTATTGACACAGCTGTTCTTTCATTGCTCAACCTACGGAGCAGAAGTACAATTTCAACATGAAAAGAACATTTATTAATTTTCCCTGCTCATCATCACACCACTCTCCCATTTGACTGCGTGTAGTGTCAGATTTGAGCAAGTGTTCTCATGGTGTCTGGAGCCGGGGATGTATGCTCGCTCCAGCTTCGCTCTGCCTCCTCATAGCAGGCACTGGGAGGAGATGTTTTCTCGATACCTTATCACTTTTTTCTTTTTTTCAATGAGAGAAAAATATTTCTCTTTGCCTGTGCCGGGATCTTTCTGGGTGGGTTTGCAGCCCTGTTTCTGGGAGAGCATCCAATGTCCTCTGCCGTGTTTAGAAAGGGTGGCTCCCGCCGCACCGTGGGCCTGCAGTTGATGACATTGGCAGCTGCAGCACACTTGGCCCGCAGGCCTTGCTCCCTGCTTGATTTTCATCCCACCTCTCCTCCTTTCTCCACGAGGCCTCTTCCCTCCAGAACAAAGACATCTCTCTGGCCGTTCCTCACCAGCCCCACTGCAGCTGGTGTCATGAGCATGTCCCCAAGTGTGGTGGCAGCCACCGTGGTCCCTGTTTTCCAACCACGGGACAGAATCTGCAACCTTGCAGGAAGCTCAGCTGCCATGTAAAGCCATGTTTTGTTAACAGCAAAGAAAGAATGGTTTGGTGTAAAGAAGAATCAAATTAAGTCAATATAAAAATAAATGGCATTAGAAATTCAATCTGTTCCTGGTAATTTTGCCCTTGCTAAGAGACCAGATCTACACGAGGAGTAGCTCTCTCCATCACCTGCCAGTCAGGCTGTGTGTCACCCCTGTTCTCCTGGAGCATGGCTGCCCAGACCAAGTGAACTGAAAGCTTTCTGCCCCACGTCATTCCCGATAGGTTTTATAAAAACACACATAGAAGCAGAGAGCTGCCCATGGAAAGCACTGACTGAGGTGTACAAGAAACACAGATGTGACACTGAGGGACTTGGCTCAGTGGGAATGGGTTCATGGTTGGACTTGGTGATATTACTGGTCTCTTCCAAATTTAATGATTTTGTGATTCTATGATTACACCACATGTTTGCCACACCTCAGCACAGGTCAAGCCCAGTGCCTACTAGTGGTGGAAAGCCTTGGCCACTACTTGCAGACAAATCACTGCTGGCATGACTACCACTGCTTAGAGCTGCTCTGTGCCTCCAGGCCCACTGCCATCTGATGCACAGTATCTCTGAATGTTCCAAGTCTATCCTATAGAATTGCCAAGGTTGGTTAAAAAACAGTGTTGATACGTTCAACACTATTCAAAAACTCTCTAGAGTTTAATGTTCCGTTTTTTGTGCTGCTAGCAGCAGTGTTTGATGTTTTGTACACCTGTGACAGTTGGAAAATTTTACTTAAGGAATGAAGCTTCTGCATTTAGGAACTGGGATTTAAAATAAAATATGGCAATGCGAAGAATTAGCAATGTTTTCTTTAATAACAGCCTTTTTCTTAGTACCCCAAATAGATTGTAGCCAAAGGCCAGATTATGAGATCTATGTAATGGCAGCATGACTACACACACAATAGCACACAAGTATTATGTAACTACTGTCTACATACTGGTAAGAAGAATGCTCTTGTAAGGAAGACACTTACCTGGGTTGCTCAGTAGGTCAGAACTTAATTCTCAGCTCTGCTGCAGTAAAACTGGTGTTTCTCAACTGCATCTGCTTCAGTTTTTCCTCTCTGAAAATTAAGGAAAGTAGTTGTCTCTCAAAATGTCTAAGGCTCTAAGACTAGAGCTTATTTTATTCAATTTCCTAAAGAGCTTAGAAAATGCCATATGCCAGAAATAGAAATAGCAAAGCATCATTGTTTGTATCAGCTTTGTCTTGTACCAGACTCTCCTCTTTAACTCACTATCCTTAACTGACAGACATGTTCTTTCCTTCTTACCTTTAACTGCTTCAATATTTCACAACTACAAGACTTATAAAATTAATTAAAATGTAAATTGAATGATAGCTTGAAGGAAGATTGCAATTACCATGATTTCATTTGTTGCTGTTACATCCCGTGGTACGACAGGTCTGTGCAACAAGTGTGTCAATTAGTAGCAGGTGATAGAGGCATCTGCAGTCACCTGCCTTGCCATGCCTTAGGTTACTCAGTCAACACTATCTTGTGTAATTACCATACAAACACCTACCCTGAGTTTCCAACTACACAAGGCTGAGTGATAAGGGAGAGATCTTCTTCATTCAACAAGAGAGAATAACTCCCAAAAAAATGGCCAGTACCAAGAGGAGTAGGCTCAATGAAGCAAGTCTCACTAGAGGAAATCTGGTATATGAGACACAGCAATCAGTGTGCCAGTGATAATGGCACCTGGAAGACAGTTTAGGTAGAAACATCTCTTGATAGAAAAACACAGTTAAGATTCCCCTACTGTGGGATGTAAAGAAGTGGTAACTCCAACAACAAACACTGAAGGAAGGACACTATCCCAGAGAGGCCACAGTGAAGCTACAGTAGATGAAGGGACAGATACTGCACACACTGTGACAGACTGTAAAGAAATTATTCAATAGAATGCGAAAAAAAGACTGAGAACTGGTTGAGTTGTATTATTTTGGGGAACAATGGTCGACTGGGGCTTTTTGGGACCCTACCTCACCTGATCAAAGACAAATTCTAATGCAATGATACTGGGCAGAGACGTGCTGGAAGAATCATATCACTGTGGGAGTCTTTACTGCCCCAGGAACAGCCTGGAAAATAAGTGCAGCTGGTGATGATATTCCTGACCATCATGGCTCAGAAACCAACAAGGACTGCCAAGAATCAGGCTGAGTTAAACTTTGCACAGGAAATAATAATACAGAAGTTGTTCAGTTACATAAATGAAAGCAGAATAAGAACAGAGAGGTTCTGTTATGTGGTAAGAACATGGCACAGATTAAAGACAACTGAGGTGTTTCCCCAAAACCAAGCAAACACTTTTCTTGAGTGAGAAACTGGCTCTGCAGACAATAAAGGCAAGCTGGACAGTGGATGGAGAATTATGCATAAAGTAGAGGTTTAAGATACTGTTTTAGAGCCAGCAAGTACAGAGGGAGGAGAGTGCAGAGAAGAACAAATGATCTCAATTGGAACATGTGAAATCATGGTTCTGGTAGCAAGATCCTCAAGAAAGCCAGGGCAGCTGGGGGGTGATGAGGCAAGAACAAATGTAGCATATACATGGCAGAATGGTAAATGTATATAAATATATGTTTATTGTCTTTAGGACAGATTCGGAAGGAATAATTATATATATAATTTAACTCATATATACATAAAATAGGATAAAAATGCATTAAAATATCTTTGCTTAATATTGACAGAGACAGACTTACATTATCTCTTCCATTTGTGTAAAATTTCCCAGCTATACATTTCACCATGCTGGACAACAGCAGATCATTATTACAAAATCATTCAAAAATACAGAAAAAAATAGGTCAACAAAATACAAAGTAACACGTACCTGAGTAGGAGGTTCAATCCTAGCATGGCTAAATATGCACTTTATAGAGACATGAAAAGAAATCCAGAAGGTTTAGACATGGTCTGCATGCTGGGGTAAAGAAAGATCAGCAGCCCCTCTCAGCCATGGTCTAAGGATTTCTGAAAGACTGTTGAAGCATCAGTTACTTGGATAAGTCAGAAGATAAACAAATCCAGGGTAGGCACACACTTCAGCTAGGCAGTTATTTCTCAAAGACCAGCGACTGGATGGTGGTTTACACCAGTGTAATAACAGCAAGATTTGGCCAAGTAGAATGAGTTATCTTCTGTCTGTCTTCTTGTACAAGATTTTTGCAGCAAATTGCAAAAGCTTTGGTGCAATATACTTTCCTTGATGAATTTGGTACTGGGGAAGAGGCAGAAGATGAAAGTAAAAATAAGCAAGTAGAACGTCTAACATAAATAGTGTGTTGTGATGCTCAGAGAGCTCCAGAAAACATAAAATCTGGTAAGACAGTGGTGGGGCATCATGGATCCATTTGTTGTGCTACCAATACACAGGAGAGTTCTGTGTAAGAGCACTGAAGAGTTCACCAGGACCTACCACCTAAGGTCTGGAATTAACATATCAAGAGCCAACACTGACAACTCCTGTTTAAGAAGCAAGACAGAAAACTTTTTAGAAAGCATCTATCAATAAGAACACAGGGTCAAAGCTAAGGGTGATGGACCACAGGTGCTACCAGCGGAGCTCATCTGGGACCAACATCTTGGACCACAGCCTGACTCAGCCTTCCTGCACCCAAACTAGCAGTTCAGTGCTTCAGCATTCACAAGGCTCGAAGAGAAAAGTCACCATGTTTGTGCATTCCCATCTGAGCAAAAAGGTGTCTTCAAAAAATGCTGCCAGTGAGTCAGAGCATATAAGCCATGTGATGTTCCCTTCTTTCTTCTGTCCTCACCCCCATGTGAAAGGAGCTGCCTCCTCACTTCCAGTTTTGCAGAACCAGGAAGCCATTGCCATCCACAGGGAAAACAGGACTGCCTTTGTTTGCTTTTTTAAGAGGCCTTTTTAAGAGGCAAGCCTCAATCCAATCCAGCAGATTTCAGGGAAGCTTGGGCTGTAGCTTCTCAGCTCACATCCATTCTATATTTTTACCCAGAAAATATTTCTAATTAGAAACATCATCTAACGAGCAAGAAAGGAAGAATAAAAAATAACCCATTTAAACCTCTGAGCATGCAGAAGAGTAGAAAGCATAGGAATATGTAAAAACACTCCTTGGAGAATTCTCAGCAATGCACAATGCAGTGCAACATGCCCCAGCATATGGGCAGCGGTGCAAACTGGGACTTTCAAAAGTCTAACCTCTCATTTGAGGTGGATAAGGATGGCCCCAAAACCCTGTTACTCCCTACAGAAAACCCTGCAGCTTGACTTGCACAGTGATTGCTCACTGCTGAGATGTTGGTTGTATGTATAGCTGTGTGAAAAACCAGCACCTGTGGCACAGCACAACCTATGGATGCCATCAGCCATAGCCCCAGTTTCTGCTGTCAAACAAGTTTCCAACAGCCACTTGGCTTTTATGCTGTGGTTTGGTCACTAAAAAAACCTTAGTGGTATGAAAACGATGTATTTGGTCCTACAGAGACAACAACAGAAAATGTATTGCTAGGTCAGAGCAGAACAGCTCTCCTTCCCCACCTTTTAATGAGTGTCTTCTGCAAACCATGGAAGCTTTTGTTTTCCATTCTTCCCTGTTGCTTCCCCTTGGCCACCAAGTGACATGGTTATTTTTTTCGTAACCAGCACTCTCCTACATGTCCCTGTACAAGCATGCTCCACATAAGTCCCAGTAAATTCAGCATTTTTGGATTCATAGTTATTGACTTTTTTTTTAATTTATCCTCTATCTTCTCCAAATCAATGTTTTCAAAGGTTAGACAATGGAAAATAGAAGATTTGGATGTAACATCTAAATATTATAATTTCCCTGGCAAACAGATGAGGGAAAAGTTGAGGGGAGGTTATGAGAGAAGGAAGTGGAAAGAAAAAACGTAAGTGAAAGAAAAAATAAAGAAATTCTAATTTTGAAAATTGACAACTGGAGACAAAAAAAAAAATCAGTATTTTCATGTTTCCTGAAATTCCAAATGAAATTACTGATTTGCCAAAAATGAAGCTTCCCATGACTTCCTCCTGTCATCACAGAAAAATACATTCCCATTTGAAAATGTATGTGTCAGATGAAGCCTGGAGAACAAAATCACACTGGAGCACTGTGCCCAGGGAAGAGCTGCCAACATGAGAGAAGAGGGGCAGCTGGGTATATCCCCCTCTCACCTTGTGAAAGTACACTGGCACACAATGTATTTACCTCGTGGCACCTTCTCACAGCAAGCCTGGAAATATTTATTCTGCAGAAGCCTGCAGGGTTCCTCACCCTTCAATATCTTCATCAGCAATTTTATAAGTGGAATAGAAAAGATGTTTATGATACTCGCAAACAGCATTAGCATGGGTAGGCTGCTCCATGCTGGACCAACACTGAATATAAAGTAGTCTCAAAAAAGCAGACATATCCTGAAAAAAGGTAGGAGGAAATACAGTATGAACAAATTCATGTCCCTCATGTAGGAAGGGACGGGCATGTAGAAGAAATAGGTCTGTTCTGCTTAGAGAAGGGAGGATAAATTCAAAGAACATTAACAAGGAAAGAGGAATATATTTTCCCCATTCCTGCTGTGGGTAGAGAAAAAAAAAAAAGGAAGAAAAGACAGTGGGAATAGCAAAGCACAGGAGCCCTAAGCTGGGACATATGGGTATCTGCCTCTGGACATTTAAGAAGCTGTGCAAGTACCTTGAGAGATGGCACAGACACATCACCCGAAATAACTTGCTGTCACTGCCCATTTCAGCTGAGTTTTCTGAGATTTTGATGGTGGGTGTCAGTTTTCTCTAACAGCTCAGCAAATTATGGCTTTTAAAAATAGCTCCCAAAAAGCTCAGGGCTTCTCAAAGATGCCGAAACCTTCTCTCCCTCTCTCCCTGCACTCCTTTCCCACTACTGCCTTATATTTCCACTGGCTTCAGTGAAATGAGTGTTTGTCAGCTGTGGCTCTTGGACCACATCAATGACTGCTCCCAGCCCAACATCTCATTTTCCCCCCAACCACTCTCTGGAAGGCTCTGGAGAAAACAGCTATTTTTAAAGCCACCATCCTGCCACACAATGTTTGCTCGGCACTGGAGAGAGCGCTCGAAGAAATAATGACTGCCTTTCCATCCAAAGACTGTTATAGCTAACGTTTAAAGTTCACTAAAAAACATGTTTCTCTATTTGTATGGAAGGTATATTTAAGGCAAACCTCCCTCAAACCATACTCAGTCAGCACAGGGCATACAGCAACACACCCCTCTTGACATTTTGAAAAGTCCTGATTTTCTTTTCTTCCTTTGACAATAGGGACAATTTTCCCTCTCCTGGGTGCAAGTCTGCCCTCACTTTTTTTTTTTAAGCACCTATTAAGATTAACTTGACCTCACCTTTACACACATTCTTCTCCATGCCACTAAACTCAAACAGGGTGGGAGATGCTGCTGACGGAGCAATGAAAGACCAGACAATGGCATAAATGTGAGAATATTATCAGCACTCACTGCTTCTTCTAATAATGACTCAGCAACCCTTGGGCCTTCAAGATTGTTGATGTCCCATGTGCCCTGTTGATTTTCCACAGAGCTGCTCAGAGTCAAGCTGGGAACACAGGAAATTGAAGATAACCATTCTTCTCATACAGGAAAGAAAATGAGCAGGGTTTAAAGCATGCTCCAGTTGACACAGGGATGCAGATCTTTGATGCTACTGGCCTGTTCTTCATGAAGGACTGACTGACGTACAGACACTTATGTTTTGGTGGTGAAAGCACGCACAGATTAAGTTTAAGCCCTTGCCTAGTTATAACTTTTAAATGCAGTTTGGTTTCTTGCTGTTTTACTGTTGACCTTAAAGAAACTCATATTGACTGCTGCTGCCACATACTCCTCCACTCCAGACTGTAGGTAGTTGCCTCTCACAGCTGAAAAATAAGCAGTTGCAGAATCACAGAATCATCAAGGTTAAAAAAGGACCACTAAGGTCATCTAGTCCAATTGACAAGCCATCCCCACCAAACCATGTCACTCACTTTTGTCACTTAGAGCTTTAAACACCACCCTGAAATAAGTAGGACCCTCACCCTGAAAAAATAGAGAAGTCATCTACTGAGAGGAGCCCAAAATTGCATGTATTTGTTGGAGGAGGTACAGCCCCACTTCACAGACACAAGTCCAGCCACAAGTCACTGCCTGAGGTACCTGTGCGAAGGAATAAGAAATGGGACCAGGAAGGGAAGAACAGCCATGCTCTACCCATAACTGCCTTAGTAAAGCACTGTATTGAGGTAACTTGCTCATCAGCAAGTCCTGCCTCACCTAAACAATATAGCAAAGCCCTAGAGCTGGTGAGAGGCTTCTGCGTCACTCTGTTAACAAAGCCCTGTCGTTTTGTCTGACATCAAGCACCACCAATCCAGCCCTATCAGCACAGCCCAGGCCTGCTGAGTAACCATTCTCCAGGGCTCCCTAGGTCCTAGCCTGATTAGTTAATCCACATCTATACTTGAAACCAAGTCATTTGCAGCTAGGGTGCTAATTTTAACCACAATCCCCATTCTTAAATACCTCAACCCATCTGAAGTGGGTGCTATGCTGGAACAGAAAGTGCTCAGAAAATTGCACGTTTGTGTGGAATTAGCCAGGAAGCAGAACAAGTCTGTATTGCTCGATGGAAATAGCTTTCAGGCCCGGAGGAGAAAGACTCCACATCCTGTTAGCAAGCAGCCTGCACACTTCTGAGGGCACTGAAGATACATAGCAGCTCCCACCTTCACAGGACCCAGGCAAACAGGTTTCCTAATAATGCCAACATCCTGGCTCTTCTGGAGTCTATCCTCAAGGCATCTCCCACAGGCACGTAATTCAGCTTGTTCAGGACAGGGCGCTTCCTCACCACTGAGCAGAGAATAGCATTCATCCAGCACACAAACAGGACTGTAAGAGCACCAATTGCCATGTGGGAGACTGTGTAGTGCTGTTTGTTGACCCTGAGTGTCACAGGTCATGTGCAGCACTGTTGAAGTCTCATCCACATCATCTCCCAGATTCAAGAAGCCCAATGGCCTATGTGTGATGCCATGGTCCTTCCATATTATTTTAGAATCCTATGTCCTCCCTGCTTGTTTCTCAACCAGCAATAACAAGTACTCCAGACATTCAGACAAAGAGGCACTTCACAGGAGCCCTTTTCAAGGCTGGGACACAGCAGGGTAGGCACTGTGCACAAGCAGCACTGATTTAAAACCTCCTGTTGGCTCTATTGGCCAAGCACAGCCAAAATACTACAAGACAATCTGGTTTCTCAAGATGTGAGCATCAGGAGCATACACAAATAAGCCAGCCTTCACCACATCCTCAAAGTCAGGCAAGCTCATTTAACAAAGATGGAAGCAGAGTTGCAGGGCAGGCATGGTTTCCTGAAGCAGTGAACAGCTCTTGGAGGAGGCATAGGGATAGTTTTTTTTTATGTTTACCTTTGCTTCTAAATTTTCTGCTGTCATCACAAACCCTGTTATTTTGGTTTAAGGTTATGGTCTACTTGTGGCATGAAACAAAGCTGGAGGAACTCCCAGCCTGAAAGCAATGGAGGGGCAAAGTGCTTGCAGCATGTGCCAGCAGGAGATGCAACCCAGCTCTCTTCTCAGCTTCAAATGAGCAAGGAAAAACAGCATAACATGTTGATTCATCTGCTTTGCAGAAAAAGATAGAAAGAGGTAGGAGGGAAGATAGACCTCAAAATCCAGATGAGGTTTTCACAGCTACACTGCCACTACTCTACACTACTCAGCTCTCACGAGGTCCTCAACTTGCAGAAATGAAAGCAGACCAACTTGTATAGACTCCATAGTCATGCAGAGAAAACACAAAGCCTGGAGAGACCCAGCAGATCTACACCTGATGCGTCTTGTGGGGTAATGTTACTGTTAAGTGTGGGCAACAGCAGAGGCATTTTGGGTGAGATTCGAACAATGAGACATTTGTGGCTTGGTGAATTGTCTCTTTCCACTGGTCTGAGCCAACACACCACTCCAGAGCTGAAATACCTGTGTTTTTTTTCCAGGTTTGATCCCAAATCAAATATTTTATGAAATCTGAATCAGAGCAACCTGCAAAAATCATTTTTTTTTGTTATTTTTTAGACCAGTTTGAGTCATGAATCTTTTCCCCTTCACTTGAGCAGTACTGCAGAAATATTCACTTAAGGACACATTTATTTTGGGTCACTTGGGGAAAAATATTAACCAAGCTGTCTTTCCCCTTGCTGCAAATAACTTCAGGAGCATCCCCTCATGGCACATAATTGAGTGATGGTATGAGGAGGTCAAAACTGGGCCACTTAAGGAACAGAGATCATCAGTATGAACAGGAAACCAAACTTCTGCTTTGTATCAAATGTCCTATTTAAAAATCTCAAGAATTGGTCATATTTCAGTCAAATTTGAACAACTAAAGAAACAATTTTAGGGCATATATTCTGATAAAAATGAAACCTGAGAGTAAGGATTTCTGAACTGTTATCCTTCCGCAGCAATTCCATTCCAGTGATATTAGACAGACTATTAAAATAATGATGTTAAAATAAAAGTATTCCTGACAAAAATTCCACTTTTCTGGTGGAAAATTGTCTATTGGCACTATTTCAGCTTGGCGTAGTGCTACAAGCTATTTTCTGTCTTATGTGATGAATGCACGGCACAACTGGGAGCCCCATTACAAATGCATGCATATGACCTAGTCAAAAAGGAGAATATTCCAAGGAAGAGGGAAAAGCAGATACAAATTTGATTTGCATTCTCATGAGTTATGATCAGTTGTATGGAGTAAAAGTACACTTACGACCTGATATTTTTTATGTTAATTTAAAAAAAAAATCTAGTATTTCAGAATGCATCCTCTAACTGGTGTGCTCAAAAGCCTGTTATAAACCACTCCTTTGAACCATAATTCAGTTTTCACTTCCTCTGCAGCTCTACAAGTGTCTTCAGGTTGGAGAAACCAAGCTGGTAACCCACTGCCCCAGGAGGCAGGGATTCAGACAGCACCAGCTACAGCTGTGTGCTAAAAACAGACTGGAAAAGTGGAAACCAACCTCATCTGAAATGGCTAGTCATGCTAAAGGTCGATACAAGGAGAGAGAAAAATCAAACACCAATCTCCTTCATAAAGTTTGAGTTCTCTTGAGAAAGGAAAAAAAACAATATAGCTATTTTTACTTTTACTGTTTTCAGAGAAGAATTGTTTCTGTCTTGCCACCAAGCACTTATGCCTTCCACCATCCTATGGTGGAGCTGTACTACGGTGTCACTTAAGAGTGGAAAAGGAACTTCTCCCTCTTTCAGCGTTAAAGTGATGGCAATGGTTGCTTATCCACTCTCTATCATCTTTGAAAAGTCTTGGAGAATGGGAGAGGTGCAAGTGTAGAGTCTTGCACCTAGAGAAGAACAACCATGTGCACCAGTACAGGTTATGGGATGAGCTGCTGGAGAAGAGCTCTGAGGAGAGGGACCTGGGTGTCCTGTGGACAACAAGTTGGCCATGAGCCAGCAGTGTGCCAAGGAGGCCAATGGCATCCTGGGGTGTATTGAATGAGCATGTCCAGCAGGTCAAGGGAGGTGATCCTCCTCCTCTATGCCCTGGTGAGGCCTCATCTGAGGTACTACATCCAGTTCTGAGCTCCACAGTACTAAACAGAGTGATCACCTGGAAAGAGTCCAGTGGAGGGCCACAAAGACCATAAAGGACCTGGAATACCTCTCTTGTGAGGAAAAGCTGAGACACCTTGGTCTGTTCAGACTTGGAAAAAGAAGACTCAGAAGGAATCTGATCCACATGCAGGAGGCAAAGGGACAAGGCCAGACTCTTCTCAACAGTGCATGATGATAGAATGAGGGGAAACGTCACAAATGGATGCATAAGAAGTTCTGCACAAATATGCAGAACTTCCTCACAGTAAGGGTGATAGGTCACTGGAACAGGTTGCCCTGTTGAGAGGTTGTGGAGTTACCTTCTCTGCAGATGTTCAAGACCAGCCTGGATGCCTACCTGTGCAATCTGGTCTAGGGAGTTGCTTTGGGAGGGGGGTTGGACTCTCCTCTCCTCCACTGCACTACCAGGAGTCCACGGGCTGGGCCCTGTTGACAGGAGGGAGAGTCACTGTGCACAGCCATCTTCTTGTCCCCACCCTGTACTTTTCCCAACATAAAGCGGTTCAGTTTCCGGAAGCATGACTTGCCTTTTCTCCCCATGCTCTTTCCAGCCAAGGCAACCAACAGTGTCATTGAGTCATGGGACACTGGGAGCCTGTGTGGGGGGCTGAAAGCCTGCAGCACTGCAGGCCTCGTCCAAAATCACATGGGTAAGTGGACCCAAAAAGCGGTGGTGGGATCTCAGTACAAGGGCTTCTGCACGTCCCTCTGCTCTCCCCAGCCTCCCACACCATTTCCAGAATCAGCTGTCACCCTGAGACCACTTTTCTCAGCAAGTAGTGGGAGTCACTGAGCTATGGCTGGCATTCATGCACCTGGTACAAGGAGCCTATGCTACGATGTGCATGTGTGTGTGTGATTACCGCTGTTGGGAGGTAGGCTTTGCAGGTAAGCAAGCAGCATGGGAGAAGGAGCTAAGAGAAGGCTCAACCACCTCCTGAATAAATAGCGGGGTACGGACAGCAGGAGCATCGTGACTGCTGCCTGAATGGCTGGCAAGCTGCTGAACTGAGAATGTCCTCAAGACTGACATGTGCTTTGAAGAGCTGCCGCAGAGTAGTGATGGGGATCTCCCCTGCTTCTCATTTCTCTGCAGATCATTTGCAGAAACTTCCCCCTGGAGCACACAGCACAATTCCTGATGGCCATCATGAAGACCTTCCAGCAAGCCACAGGAATGCATCTGCGTGCTGCCGGGAAGTGGATGATCCTCTTTCTACAGATGTATGGCAAGGACATCCATGGTGATGTAAGAGGCTTTCTTCCACATGACTTGGGCTTTTTCTGGCTCTTACTCTATGCCCTGTGCCATTTGCACGGCCTGAGTGCAGAGCCAGGGCTTGGACAGGGCATCTGGTGTGAAATTTAGGCTTAGGTCTTGGAGCACATCAAGGGAGCCGGCACTGCTCATGCACTGAATGCCCACAGTTGCACCAAGTCATTCTTTCTCCCCTTCTTTCAGGTGCCACAGATCCCCAACATGCTGCACAGCTGCATGCTCTCCCTACAGCAGAGCCCATTCATGCCCTTCCTGTCCCTGGTGGTGGTAATCCTCAGCTGCCATCATCCAGAGGTGATGTTGGACAGCTTCCTTCAGCAGCTTGAGCCCAGAGACAAGTATTGGCAACACTGCCTTTGCTGCTGCTACCATCACAGCTGTAATGTGCCTCCATCAGAGGGATCTCGGTAGAAGCAGCTATTCTTTTTTCCTCTCAAACTATGTTTGAGGTGAAAACTACTCAGTCACAACTTGAGATTCTCCTTTTTCTAGTAAGATGTGGAGGAAAAAGACTGCTTAATTCTAAAACCTGGAGCCAGTAGAAGAAGGCATCGAAAAGGAAAAAGCTCAGCTACAAATAATTTATTACTTAATAAAAAATAAATAAATGTCAAAATCCTAGCCACAACGTCTTCCTGTCCCTCTCCCTTCTCCTTCTTCCTCTCCTCTTCCCTCATTTGAGTTAGCAGCAAAACAATCTTAAAATCAGAAGAAAAAAATATCAGAACATCCTCAGATATCATCTTGAAACAGAATCCTTGAGAATTTCTAACACATTTACTTAGGTAGCAACTTTCCTAAATCTGATGGCTTTGTTCACACTACAGAGGGTAGTGCTCCCCCACCTCAGAGAATTCCAGCACCCCCAGGACCAAGCTACAGCTCTTCAACAATACTGCACTAGTCATAGGTCAGTCTTAGAAAAGAAGTCTAGCCAACACTCATTAAACATCTTTTATTGAGAGTGCCTGCAGCAGATATCCAGAATAAAACAGCCAGGTATAATGAAAACTGCTGAGACCTTAAGGTGCATAAATACTCCACAGCTGTGCAAACAGCATAAGAGAAAATTGCCTTGGGTATATCCTAAAAATGCTGGACAACAGGATCTCTAGGCCAACTCAGTTATAAGCAAGCTCAGTGCTCCAAATGAAAATCAGCCTTGTATAATCCTTACAGCAACTACAGCAGTGACTTTGAAAGGGAGCAGGTCATGAAAATTAAAATAATTGGCCTATTACAATACTGTCTGGAAGAAACAAGCTCTGCCTTTTGGACCTGGCAGGTAAGACATGTCAGGATGAGCAGGGTAGATTAAAACTTAACAGGAGCATCAGTACCAAAGTGATCTCAAATACCACAATTCCTAAAGTATAAGCAAGGCCATTGGATACTGCCTGGTTTTTCTGGCTTGCTAAAGCCTCTTTATTCCAGATTTTTGGACTCTGACATTTCCCAGTCCTGTTTCCCATCTCATGACACTCACTATTAGCAATGCTACATTAAAAAGGGTCTCACTGCTCATGCAGCTGCTTAACCTTAACATAGTCAGAAAGACCGCATTTTATAAAAGCTAAAAAAAAAAGACAAAAAGCCCAAAGCATACTAAATATAATCTTGAACAGCCATCTTTCTGCATTTGAATCAGCATTCTAATGATGGTTTTACTGTGATTTGTGTTGCATAGTGCAACATTGAAAAGCAACAAAATACAAGTTTTAGAACACCTACTGGAGGGTTATATAAACTAAGAGGGTAAACATTGCTAGACAGCTTCATGTAATAGTTCACAGACTTGCAAACTTTCCAGTAACAACCCAAAATTATTATCTCTTAATACCTCCTGACTTTGAAGGAGCCTTTCCTATTTGTAACAGACAGGAAATCAGCTCCTTGAGCTCATTCACAGAATATTTTGAGTACCTCTGGGAAAACACTGGCTTCAGCAAAAGAAGATATTCTGAAAAACTCAACAGGAAGCTTATAGACAGGAATAGTGAAAATGGCACGGTAATTTCAAAACAAGTTCTTAGGTTTTATTTTCTCTGTCTGAGAGATGTGACCTCACTCTAAATAAACACATGGAGCATGTGATGTGGGCCAAATGCTCTCTCAATATCTCTACTGTTGCTTCTACAGATACACAGTAGAGAGAAATAATTGCTAGAAACTCCAGAGCAAAAGCTACTCAGAGGGAGGCTCAAAGCCCAGTTCTGTAAGGCAAAGACCTCCTTCTGTGGTCTGACATGAAAGGCCCAGCAGATCCACCAGGGCAGCAAACAAACACTTGCAGCAGTCATCACACCACACAAGTTCATCTCCAGCAACCTGTCAGTTAGGGAACAAGGCTCAGGCATAGCTTTGAAGCAATTCAGTGCTTCACTCCAGCAGTGCAAGCCCCATGGGGTGCAAAAGTCATAAACTCTCAGAAAGCCAGCAGATTAAAGAGTAAAAGTGAGCTTCCAGTAGACTCACCTAATAACTTCAGACCTCTTCCAACTTCAGGCTGCCTCAGGGAAGATGCTTCTCAAGTCAGAGAGAGTCCTGCTGGAGCATTACATTAGCAGAGCTGCACAGCACACAGCTCCAGTCCCAGCTCATGTCAGTCATATCCTCACCCCAAGGCACTCCACCCCAGCTGCCCACTCACTCATAACTTTTTAAGCAGCTTTGCACACTCATATTTTATACACTCAGCTTTCCCTGCTACGGAGGATTGTCACTCACTAGGGAGCAAAGGGATCACACATCTTTGCTCACACTCATGTGCCCAAAGCACAGAGTCAGGGCTGTAGAAAGACCTCTTGAACAGCTTGGCTTGATACCACCCAAAGCTGAGAAGAAAGTAAGGAATATGGGCACCTATTTAAGAAGTCTCCTTAGCTCACAGCTGGAAATTATCAACCATCAAAAACAACAGGGCTTCCACAGACCCAGTCCTATAGGGCCCTTTGCTGCCCAAGATGGGTTTTCACTGTGCTCTCTCACAGGTGCCCCATGTAACGAGGATAAGAGTTCCCAGCTGAGGAGTGAGAAGGTGTGAGGTTCCTTGACAGGGCTGTTTCACAACAAAAGTATCTGTCACAGGTCACACCATGAGGTGTGAAACCTAGCTCATCTCCTGTGGGCTTTGGATGCAGTTGGCTTGTCAGCAGCCCTGTAGGCACCAGGCTGGGCCTACAGGTGGTGGGAAGAGACTCCATTGCTTGCACAGCCCTGAGTTTGTCTTGGTTTACTATCTGATCCTCACAAAAGAAACACTCTGTGTGCTCTCTGTCTCTTCTTTTCAAGCCCACGTTTTTCTTGAGGAGACCATGCTGCTCACAACTTCCCATCTCAGTGGGGCTGGGTCCTCACCCCGCTGCTCAGTGGGGTGATGGCTGGGCAGTAGCACCTCCTGGCAGCACACCTCACCCTGCTGCCTCTGGTGAGGAGCCAAACCCCTGAGGTTTTGAAACAGATACAAGGCTGCAAGTGGAGTCTGACCCTGTGCTTACAGTGCTCGTCCAGAAACCCTGAAACAATGCTCAGAAAACCCTGCTGGGCTCAGACTTTCTTTAGAGAGTAGATAAAGCAAGAAGAAAGTTCACGCAGTCACTGCTTTTGCATTTTGATATGCTGTTTCTGCAGCACAGGCAGCAAGGATAAAGGGAACTCTATGGGGAAGAGATGTGCACTGAAGAGTCACTGATCAGTGAAGGAAATAAAGGGCCTTAAAGCTTCTTGCTCACTTAAAAAAAAAAAAAAAAAAAAAAAGATCATTGATTTTATTGGGACTCCCCTAGGCAAAGCAGTTTGCATCTAAAGTATAATATATTTTTATTGTGCCACTGAGGACTGGATGAAAATGTTAATACATTTTCCTTTGAGGAGGTTATCACTCAGCCATGTTAAATAACTTTGTGCAATACAAAAATCTTTGAAACAGCCACCATTGGGATTTAGAAGATGCCTGTAGGGAAGAGAGGGGCTGTATGGTTTGGAATTGCTCTCATGGATGACTCTCATCAGTAGGCTCTGCTGCATGGTCTTCACTGTCCCAGTGGAAGTGGGAGCCGTGGTGTGGTTCTCAAGGCTGCTGGCCAGAAGCTCAGTGGTACAAAAATAGCTCTGCGTCCATTGCAATAAAAGCTACGTTAACAGCAGGTAAGGCTACAAGAGAGGTAAGGAGTGCTGGAAGATACAACTCAATGTAGCACCTGATGTGTTGGAAGAAGTAGACAAACTCAGGCTCAAAAGAACTTCGTGACTTTTCTTCAGTTGAGGATGAACTCAAGAGGATGGATCCTGCAGAGAGCACAGAGAGCCAATATCCACAGAGCTGCTGAGCTAGATGTACTCCACTAAACTCACTGTCACTACACCAGGGTATCCCCTTGTCAGGCCACACAATGATTAGAAGTTCCCCTTTGAAACAGTTTTCTCTTGTACAGGAAGCATTATCTGTCTCTCCCAGCACAGTAGTTGGGTGCAGAAAATAAAGTCTGTAGCATCCAGCTTCAAAACAAGAAGAAGAAAGTTGTTCTTCAGACAGCAGGTGGCTACATGGGATTCTGCTGCGTGTTTTGAATGCATTCAAGAGAAACCTGGAGAAGTTCCTGGGGGAAAAAAGAAAAAAGAAAAAAAAAGGCTTCTGGGAGTTGCTAGGTACTTGCTACAGACCTCAGTTAGCTCAGGAGGCCCCTGAGCTGAAAATCGTTGGAGAGTAGGATAGTGTCTGTGTCTGCTTTCTTATTCTTTTCTTTGTGCATCCATTTCTAATGGCCCTCAGGCACAGGATGCTGAGCTACACAGACCTACAGTCAGAACCTCTATAGCCACGTTTATGCTCTTTTATAAGTCACACTGATCCAAATAGCCTTTACACTGTATGAGAGTGTCTGTTCATCAGGACCAAAAGAAATGACGTGGGACCAGTGTAAAGGATCTGCTGAGGAATGCAGGAAATTTAAACAAGTGGGCACAGAAGCCAACTCCCTAGATCAGCCATATCATACAGAGCAACGGTTTTCTCCAGATAATCCCCTGGGCTGTCCCTCTCCCCTGCACCCTGTTGAGGATGGCCACAGGTGGACAGATCTTGGAGCAAGATGGACAATGTATCCTAAGAACTCCAGCAGCAGACTTATCTGTGGGGATGTAAAAAGGACTAACTGCTGTTTGGGCTGTGGGCCCACTGTTCCCCCTTCTCGAGGTAGCCTTGTTTGTGCGCACTTGTTTCTCCTGGATCAGCAGCATGGGTGAAGGAGATGTGTAGATTCCAACCGTCCAGCCATAAGCACTGATAAAATAAAGTATAGGGGTGTTTGTTTGTGGTTTTTTTTTTTCCATACAACAGCAAGCTTCCACTTCTGTCTCATGTGCTGGTCCTGCTTCTCTGGCACAGTTGATCTATCCTGTGGGACCCTGCCAGGTAAGAGAGTACTTACTGAGCCCATTTGGAAGCACGAAGGGAGCCTGGTGCTGCAGCATGGCCACATCAGAGCCAGCTTGCTCAGTCCTCAGACCTTTGATCCTCTCTACAGGTATTTCAGAAAAGCCAGGCAACAACAGTAATTAATGCAAACCAGTGCTTGGACATGATCAAGTTGTACTGACCTGAAGGGTATAATAGAGGAAGCCAGCAAACACACACTCCAGCGTCAGAGTGGCTCAGGTCTGTCCCTGTGCTGTGGTGAGTCTCACCAAGGCCAACAAGTGTAAGAGAAGCACGAAATCCAGTCTGAAACAGGCAGTCAGTCACAAGTAAGCACCTTCCTCAGGGCTGTTGACATTATTATTCTAGATCAAGAATCAAATCCTACGTGTTAGTTACTTAGTGGATGAAGTTACCATGCCAACTCATATGCTACCTATTTTTTTTTATTATTATTATTGCAAGAGTAGGCAGCACTCCCTTGAGATTTCACAAAAGGGGAGGAAAAATGTCAAAGTGCCAAGAATATAATGGAATTTCTGGTCTCAGCCCTCTTCCCCATAGGTCTGTTTTTCAGCACACATCCCTCTCCTCACGACAGCAGTGAGGCTAAGCCAGGAGACTCTCAGAATGGTAATTTAGTGGCCAACCCACAGTATTGTGGTGCTACACTTCAGTAATCCACAGCTCTCTGCCCCCGCTTCATACAATTTTCAGGGAACTGATGCAAGGAACTGGTGCCAAATTATTGTGCAGCCTCCCCCCAACCTCTCCTCGATTTCTCCATGTTTCTTTCTTCCTTCACTCTTTCTCTTCTGTCTTTCCATCTGTCTTCTTTCCCTCTGTTGAAAAGATTTTTCTTTCTGTCAGTTCTTTTTTTTTTTTAAGTGTTGCCTTTACTTGTTTTCCTTCTCAGAACTGCTTGTATTTCTGTCTCTTTCCCCAGTCTTGTTCTCCAACACTCTCTCTCACCATGAGGACATACAGCTGATGAATGTCAGTTTCTCCAACACGATGCCAAGACAGTTTTCCTCACCAGTAACACACTCAGGTTGTATATCAGGAAAAGATTCTTCACTGATGAGGCAGTCAGGCACTGGAAGAGGCTGCTAAGGGCAATGGGCATGGTCCAAGCTGCCAGAATTCAAGAAGTGTTTGAACAATGCTCTTAGACATAGGGTTTGGTTTTTGTGTGGTCCTGCATGAAGCCAGGACTCAATAATCCTTGCAGGTCCCTTCCAATTTAGGATATTATGTGGTTCTATGATTCTAACAATTTCAGTTTGGAAACAGTTCAGGATGAATGCAGAAGTGCTGCTGTGCCCAACCTTGCCAGAGGCAGAGCCAAAAATCTCCCTGAACTTTGTGTGCTTTGCTTTCCCCCTTGAGATTAGAAGCCACCGGCTCAGGAAGTGTGCTGCTGCAGCCTCTCCTGGGGAAATGAGGTTGTGCAGGATGTCCGTACAAAGAGGGGGTGTGGAGAAGGAGGGCTCACCCCGCTGCCCCACATAGTGGTTGTTTCTCAGGGTGCCCTCCAGCAGCTAGACCTGCTTGCCAGCCCGTTTCTCCCAGACATCACCTTGGTTTATTTCTGTCACGGGACTAGAGTGCAAAGGAGATTTGTGAAATGGGGCGGTGTCAAGACAGATGCCAGCAGTGTCTCTTTCCAATCACTAGGACATCAGGTGGCTCCATGTCCATTCATCCTGTGGGTGCAGGAGATGCCACCACAGCCAGAACAAGGACAGCATACAGATTCCGGAGAGTTTATGGGGAAAAAAGGTGCACTGAGTGAAATGCAGTCCCTGCTGGCACTGCCTCCTGGCAGCAGCCCATGCGTTCTTGGCACAGCACTCAGCTGGAGTGGCGTGGGAATCACTTCTGCCCATACAACCACGGCTGGTTGTGCCAATACTGCCACTTGTTTGTATGACACAGCAGTGACGGGGCAAGGACACCCAGCAGAGGCTGTGCAGCTGCAGGGGAGCAGTGAGGGGAATGCAGCCTCCCATTGCACACTGCTCCTGCAGCACAGGGGCACTGCCACCACACGCAGACCTTGCTCCAAATCCCACATCCCTTGCTGCATGAAGGTGCTTGAATCCAGGATCTACCTGCATGCATGCAAGCCAGCTCTGCCTCCTAAGAAGGAAAATAACAGGTGCGTCCATTAGGTTTGCACTCCATTTTCTTTAAGACTCCATGTGTGAACAACAACAACAAAAAAGGTTGCATAGACCTTTGCCTGAAATAAAAGTCCTTTCAGGACTCGCCTTGTAACATTTTACCCTGCTTATCTGTTCACAGACCTGGTCACAAAAGTTCAAGGATGTGAAATGGGTTGTGACTCAGGAGCTGGCCACAGTCAGCACCAAACAGGATACATTAATTTCTCCTGATCAACATCCAAGGCCAAGTCCTGCTCCTTATCTCAGTAACAGTCTTACTGCTGGCCATTGTATTCAAACACCACCAAATGTGGTGTGGACAGGCCATCCAGAGGTGCTCTGTGGTTTTTCACAAGTAGAACATCAGTCACTGTGAGTGTTTAAACACAGTTCTATATCATGCACTGTATGTTGATGCTTTCTATCATCAGGATCCCCACCTCCATTTCATCTTTCCTGTTACCAACAGACCCTCTAACCTATAAAAACCCAAATTAGTCATGTGTAATGGGGGTTCCTAAAAGTGCCTGGTAGTAGTAGCTCTGCTCCCACTGAGGCTGGTGGGTGTGAGCTAAACTCACATCAACTTCCCACCTTCTGCTCCCTGCAAAATACAAGAAATATATTAGAATTATCAAGGTCAAGCAGGAATAATCCTTAGAATCTGGAGAAGCTGTTCACAGGAATGACAACTACCCCCACACACAAATTCTGCTCAAGAGATGAGGAGACAAGAGGTAATTCAAGAAATCACACAAGTATAGGTACTGGTTTGCACATAATGACCTGAATCACTGCTTCGGGTTTATCTTCATCTCCATGCAGTGCCCTGGCATGGTGGAGTGGATGACACAAAGTAGTGGGAAGTAAATCTGAAACCAAACTGCCCCTGTGCTGAATAACTCAGAGCAATCACAGCTTGAGAAGAGGGTGAATTGTATTTCAGAATACAATGTTGAAAAGAAAACAACAAGAACACAGAGAAGTTTAATGTGGAAGCTTGAAAAGGCTTGTTGGCTATATTCTATCAAACTGATCAAAGTCAGCCATATGCTAGAAAGAATTGCTCAATAGGTCAAAGAAGAGGAAATGACTGATATTTGTCTGTGATGTGGTGCAAAGATAATCACCATGAGGCCAAACACATTTCAGCATCAGTTTAGCAGATGAAGCCAGAGAGAAAATTAAAATGCAGGAGGCAAAATATGAGATAGTCACAGAAGCAATACAAATTTGGCTTCATTGTTTGTCCTTTGATTCTTCAGCAGGCTGGGGAAGAAATCCGTGTGTGGATTTAAAATGAGACCTATCAGCACAATTGCTATTTTGCAGTGGTAAAGATGAAGACACCTTTCTCCTTTTGTGTTATGTCTCTTATCCTTATTTTCCCCTTCTGAGTAAAGGATTCCCAAATGTTTGATTAGAACAGGAAGAATGCAGAAAGATGGAATTGGGGTTCTGTTAATTCAAGCATATCTAAGTTTGCTTTTCTGGAGAAATGCTAGAAATAGCCTAAACACCAAGTTCCTGTGTAAGAGAACAGAAGCACCAGTCAGCCTGGAGCTGCATGGTTACAGTACCTATGGATTTCTGAAAGACTTGAATGGCACAGAGCAGGAAAATAAGGACTGCGGAGTGGGCATGGCACGTCTGCCTGTGTAGGTGTCAGTGTCACGTGGGGGTATTCTCAGAGAGCAGCCACCCGGGATGGAGTGATCCTCACGATCTGAATCTGATCACAGATGAGAGCTGAATCCTCAGGAAAGCTTCATCTGGGGAAAAACAATCTCATTTTATTGCTGAGTTTGGTGAAGTTGTCTCCTGCATTTTAATCATCTCTCTAGCTTCAGCACTTATCATCACCTCCTGCCCTCCGCTTCTACCCACAGATAGCTGAGAGCAGAACAGAATGAGGTGCAGGATGATCAGGCAACATTTCACATAGAACATTAAAAAAAAAAGAGAGACGAAAAAGAACAAATGAAAAGTATTTGATTTGGTTGAGTCAGAAATGGATTTTTCTCCCAAATCCCTTGCTGGGTAGCCAGGTAAGCAGGCTACCTGGTGGATGGCACCAACCTATTATTAGAACAGTGGGTCCTATGGGGAGATGGAAAGAGGCATCCCTCTGGGAAGGGATGGAGCTCAGATCCACATCAAGCCAGTGCTGGGAGAGGCTCCATAGAAACAGAAAGCTCAGCTTCCTTTCATCTGCTGAGTTCAACACTGACTTTGTTTTGTTTTCCCTCTTTCCTGGAACCATCAGAGGGAAGCCTACTCAGCACCAGCCGTATCAAGAAGCAGTGAGGGTCCCAGTCTCCCATACAGGGATCTTGTCCCTGGGGCTCAGCCATGTGCTGGAGTCTCCCTGAGGCTTGCAGCAACACAAGCATTACTGCAAATGGAGGGTTTCACGGCTGCAGCACCAGTCCTGTTGGGTACCAACAGGGATTGCTGGGTGGGAGCCCTGGAGCTGCATTCCCATCCCTCGTGCCCAGAGGAGATAGGATTGCTTTGTAAATCTGAGGCTGAGGATGCCTCCCAGCACTGTTCCTGTCTCTGTGATATGCAGGACATAGCCCCAGCCGGGCTTGGTGAGCCTTGTTCCCCAGGAAGCCCAGCACAGCAGTGGCACAAGTGATGAGGGGAAAGCATTGAGAGCATCATCTGTTGTTCAACTTCCATCTAATGCCCAGCTTTCCAACAGATCCTCAGCTCTCCAGATACAAGAGCTTGGCTTGGCCCAAAGAGGGAGGTGACCCAAGGTGATCTGCACACCAAGGTTAGGCCGCGGCTCGTAGAGCGTGTCATGTCCTCAGTATTACATCAATAGCATTAGGTCAAGTTGAAGCACTTCTGTTGGTGAAAAAACAGAAGAAGGTGGCAAGACTCACACAGCTAGGAGGGAGAACAGTCTGAAACAGGTTGGTCAGACTCATTCATGACATATTTGGTGTTGTACAAAGCACATGGATGGGTCTGGGAGCTGCAGGATGCAGAGCAACTGCAGCACATGGCTCCATTTCAGCAGCGAGGGGCACTCAGTGATCCAAGCTATGCTGCTGAGCACCAGCGAGGCAACAGAGCCTGCTCTGGCCTGGCAGGACACAGGGACCTACACCGTCCCCTGTCCTGCCTCTGCAAACACTGGATTCCTCCTCTTCCAGCTGGTCAGAGAGGAAAGCTGGGTATTCAGGCTGTGTCATCATTCATTCCTGTTTCTGTAAGACGAGAGCAGAGCAGGGACAAAGTGAGTTTCAGATCCAGCAGTAGATGGTTTCTCACTGACATGATTCAGAGTGTAAAATAAAAATGATGATGCTTTAATCCTCACTCTGACAGCACCAGAGCCTTGCAGAAGAAAGAAAGCAGAGGAAAACACTATAGAAGGGCAGAAACGTGCACTGCAGGACCTCAAACAAAGGGAGCAAATCTCCTGTACCCTACATACATGCATGTGTGTGAACATACCTATCTGACCATGGAAATGCATGTAGGCAGGCTGAGATTACAGAACTCATTGGGGTGACATAGTGGCTGCCCTAAATGAGGAATACCCCTGTGTGCCACTAAACCAAGGCCTCCCTCCAGCTGCCTCCCCTACAGCCCTTTTGCACCCACACAGACACACAGCTGATAAGTACATTCCCTCTTGCTGATGGTCTGCAGTGAAAGGAGAAAATACCAGTTTTTAATCTATCATATACCATTTTGGCTACTGCATCATGCAGCAAGAGGTGCATGCAGGGGCAGAGTTGGGCAAAAAGCCAGTAAATATGAAGCCTTTTTTTCCAAAGTTGGAAGAAATACAGGTTTGTCTCTCCAGATGCAAAACCACCTGATTTTTTTATGCTGGAGCAGATAGAGACAATTAAGATCACTTAGTCTCTGTTTCTGCCTCCAGTGCAGTGAGGATTTTGCAAGAGTCCTTTGGGAACTTGAGGCACCCACACACCCCACAGCAGCCCTGGCACCCCCATGGTAACAGCCACTTGTCTCACCCTGATAAATCACTACTTCATGTTGACATGGGCACAGATTCAGCCTCAAGTACTGCAGGACCACATCTGCTCCACTCAACTTCTAAGCTCTTAGCTTTTCTTTTTTGTCTTATCCCCTGGGTAAATCTGATATATATGCTTTATACATGGGCCACATGGCACATGTAAATGTCAGTGTGAACTGGAGCTTGATTTTGTGTGACAGTACCAGAACACCTGGGGACCCACCACAGTGCAGCAATAGCAGTTTCCCCAGAGCTGCTATACTGCAATGGGTCTACAACCCCTAAATTTCTGGATGAATGCAGGGCAGGGATGCACATGCAGGTGAAATCCATGCCATTTGATGACTGCTTGCCAACTGAGCAATGCTAGAGGAATCATCTTGCTGCCTATGCTGTTTTTGTACCCATTTTTGCAACAGATACAGGGAGGAGGGTTGAAACCCACCAGCGCATGTGTGCAATTCATTGTCTCCCTGTCAGCACTTTAAATCAAATCTAATTCAAAAAAAAAAAAAGGAAAGCAGCGTTTTTACAGCAGCACCTGCTATGCTATTGCAATTAGAACTCCTGTACAGCCTCACACTTTATGAGGTTTCAAAACAAGTCTGTAGGAATCCTCTCTGGCTATAGAAGAAAAAGAATGCCACTCAGCTGCCCTGCTTTGCCAAAGCTCTGAGCACTTGGGGCCAAGCACTTCAGGGTCTGGGGGTTCTGGGCACTAAGCTGCTCCATGTAGAGATGGCACTGCCACAGTTTTGACACTGGATGCAGCTGGGCCAGAAAACTCCAACCCACACAAAAAGCATTAAATGTTGCGAATTATGGAGAAGAGTGAATCAGTCAGATCAATGGATTGCAAATGGAGCAACTTGGGGCAAATCAGCCAGAGGGAGCAACCAGGCTGTGGTACTTACACTGACTTGTAAAACCAGTGTGGCACTGCCTAGCATGGCCAAGGTTCCTCTGCCAATGAGATGGCCCTACAGGGAAACAATCTGGCATCAAGAAGCTCCTGCAGTCACTCACTGGTACAGCAGATGAGTACAGTTTCAGAAGAGTTGTGGATTTAGTTTCTGGAGTCATTGATATGTGAATTAAGCACTGACTGACTGAGACTAACTCTTCAAAAGGAGTCATTATGATCTCCATAGAAATATAATGATTCCAGTGACAACATCTTCAATGAAACTTCAAAAACACTTTTTTTCTTAAGAAAAAAAGTACAAAAATATATATTTAAAGTGCTATTTCTCAGGTATTCCCAGGCACCAAGGTAAAGAAAATACAGCTTTCCAGAGGCTCAGCCCTGGTGATAGACATTCAGATTTCATCCAGGAACACATTTAGAAGATGCTTCCCTATCCTGGGGTGCTCAAAGAATCATAGAATCGACAAAGTTGGAAAAGATCTCCAAGATTATTCAGTCCAACCATCCCCCTGCCACCAATATTTTCCCACTAAGCCACATCCTTTAGTACAACATCTAAACATTTCTTGATCGCCTCCAGAGACAGTGACTCAATTACCTACTGTTCCATTGCCTTACCACCCTTTCCGAGAATAAATTTTTCCTAACATCCAACCTGATTCTTCCCTGGTGCAACTCAAGACCATTCCCTCTAGCCATATTGGTATTTCTGTGGGAGAACCCCCACCTCAACACAACCTCCTTTCAGGTAGGTGAGAGGGAAAAAAGAAAAATCATCTTTCTCTCAGCTGAACAAGGCAGATGAGGATTGAGGCTGGGTCACCATGGAAACCCCCGGGGCAGCTTGGCTTTCACATTTTGCAATGGCACCATGTTTTGTGAGGGGAAAGCCATAAGTGTTTAAAAGCCTGCAAAGTGGGAGTTCAGGCTGTGTGTACAAAGCCCTTCAGAAAGCACACAAGTTAGAACATTCATCCTGCCCCAGTCTTGGGCTGGCTCCCACCCTCTGCCAAGATTTCTAGAAATATTCAGGTATTTAGGGACACAGAGCTTGCACATCACTCCCAGATCCTTGTATCATGCCTAGATCTCCCCTACCATGTCTGCATCCCCATCAGTCTGGCATCTGGACACTGGCAGTTGCCATTAAAATTGATCATTATTTGGGCTAATCTTTGTAAGATAGAGTGATGAAAACACTTTGAAACCACTGGATAATGAATTAAGAGTCACATAAAAGGAAAATGGAGCCAAGTTCTTGTAGTGAAGTAGCTAAGAATGAGATTGGCTTTCCAATTAAAGCCAGGCTGCTAATCTCTCATTGATTATAGCTTGCAAGAATTGGTACTGGATTGCAGCAGGTGCTTGCCACAAAATCCCTGACCACAGTCCCTCAGTATTTGTGCTGTCACTTGGACTAGTCAGGTTGTCTCTTAATTCCCAATCCTTTTTTTGCCATCTTTTCTGTTTCCTCCTCCCTGGCTGAGTATCCTGGTGGGAAGGTCCTGGCCTCATCTTGTCTACCAGCCAGCTCTTAAGCCCCCAGGTTGTGCTGGTGATTCATCTGTTCTCAAGACTGTGCTGGGAGGCCCAGAAGGAAATGAGGCTGGTGCTGCTTGGTGAAAGGTAATTTCACAGTGCTTCCTCCAGATGGCAAGATTTTTTCAGGAACATGTGTTCCTGTTGATGGCAGGGCTGAACAACAGAACCGAGCGTGCCAGCTCTGTGTGAAGGCAGGCACAGTCCTGATGCTGCATGACTGTTGCTGTACCAGGAGATGGATCAGCAAAGACTGAGCCAAAGACAGCCTAAGGCACTGCTGGAAAAAAAAAAAAAAAGGGAGGGGGGGTAATTCCCTGCTAGGATCTGCTTTTCTTTCTTTCACTTTGACAGTTCCCAGTTCTTGCAAGAATTCACTTTGAATTGGGACCATGGGTTTATTTAGGAAGTGCCTCATAGGCTGGCTGAGATGCCCCACAGCTCATTGGGGACAAGGTGGTGTCCACATGGTGACCACAAGGCTTTTAGTATGAAGACCTCTGAATGTTCAGCAGTGCCACTTTGGTTCTGCTCAGATGTGGTTCTGCCCCCACTGAAAAGGTGGAGATGCTAATGTTGGCTTGTCAGCAAGAAAGACTTCTTGAAGGCTTCACTCTACAGGGATAACAGCAGGAAGCATTACATGTATTATACCATTACCCAGCTTCACCATTTTATTGAACTTCATGACAATCAGTGCTTTTTTTCTTTGAAGCCCCCTGCTGGAACAAGGAGATCTTCAGGTTTCCTTTTTAAAGAAAATAACCTCTCATAGATAGCTCGAAGGTTACGACACTTTAACAAAACTGAAGGAAAATGGCAAAAAAATATCTCCTAAATACAGTAAGTTTTTAAATTCTCATGAGCTTCTATGGCAGGCTCACAAGTCTGTGCTGCCTCGTAGTCAGTGGGGACCAAGGTAACCTGAACTGCAGGGTGCTGGGCTCCCCACACTATGTTTATCAGCAGCCTGGAGGGTCCTGCTGCTGGCCATGTTTTGGGAGCACTGGTAGCTCCTAAAAGGGTCTGATCCCACAAGCAGGGTCTGTGAGCAGGTGGAACAGAGCCAACATGCCTGTGCAAATCAACTCCCTGTAAATGTCTGGCAGAGGAGGAAATGACCAACCTGAATGGAAATATGTTTA
The DNA here is from genome assembly GCF_038088225.1 of Cyrtonyx montezumae. Classification (NCBI taxonomy): domain Eukaryota; kingdom Metazoa; phylum Chordata; class Aves; order Galliformes; family Odontophoridae; genus Cyrtonyx; species Cyrtonyx montezumae. The sequence goes on along the minus strand of NW_027071826.1, from coordinate 9,291,858 downwards.
TTTGGACTTTGTGTAAGAAGGGGCTTTCCACGCCCTGGAATGTGTTGATTAAAGAGCTCTCTACCTTTGCCCCCATTGTCAGCCTGCCAGAGGAGAAGTGCTGCCCATCGCAACCCTCCCCAGCCTGACAGGGCTGCCTCCTGCTGAAAGCTGGCTCAGAAGTGGCTGAGGATGAGAAGCTCAGCACTGGGCTGTGTGGATGAGGGGGATTCCAGGCAGGACCTCCTGCACCCAAATCTTAGATCAAGCTTTCTCACCAGGCATCCTGCCACCAGCCTGCCTTCTCTGTTCAACATCATTAAAACCTCCCAGACACCAGAATGTTGATAGAACCACAGAATATCTCAAGTTGGAATGGACCCATAAGGATCATTAAGTCCAACCCCACAGCTCAATCACCAAATCCAAACCCTATGACTGAGAGCACTGTCCCAGCACTCCATGAACTCCAGCAGTTCAGGGCCATGCCTGTTCCATGCCCACAGCCCTCTGGGGCAGAGCCTTTCCCTGACCCCCAGCAGCCCCTCTCCTGACACAGCTCCATGCTGTTCCCTGGGCCTTCTTGTTGTCACAGAGAACAGAGCTCAGAGCTGCTCTCTGCTCCCTGTGAGGAGCAGCAGCTACCATGAGCTGTCCCCTCTGCACCTCTGCTCTGGGCAGAACAAACCAAGGGACCTCAGGTGCTCCTCACACACCTTGCTCTCCAAACACTTACCCAATTTTGTAGACCTCCTCTGGACACTCTTGATAGTTTTACATCCTAGCTGCTTTGCTTTGAGCTCCCTTCAGTGTGCCCAAAAGCTGCTGGGATGGAAGAATCCAGGGCCAGCAACCCCATGGATATTAGTTCCCGAAGCAAGGAAAGGAACAATGGGTTGAGTGTACAAATGCGTGGCCTCAGGCAAGGTTCTCCTGGTCCCTCACATGTACCTATCAATCATTACTCAGATCGGGCCGCTTGTGACCTCCAGAAGGGGCAGCACAAGGTGAAACGGAGCCATGTCCATGCATCAGCTCTGGGCTGCACTTGAGCCCTAACCCCCAAACCTCAGGGGACTTCACCCCACACAGGGCAGGACCAGGTTCCCGGTTGCTTCTCCCTCTGCTGCCCCATAAATATCAGCTGCCTGAGCCCCTTGTCTCACCCCCAGCACAGAGCCTGCCTCACCAGCCTCATCCTAGAGGAAATATTAACCATATCTGGAGCTCATCCAGCATTTCTCTTCCTCATCTTTGTTTCTTTTAACTGCACAAGTCACAGCGAAAGTGAAACACAGCTCAGGTTTTGCTCCTGCAGAGCAAACGGGTAAAGCTGCCAGAGGTGCTAGGCAGGAGGGTCCGGACCTTTCTTCTGCTTCCATCTGTGCTTTTCCAGAAGGCAGAGGAGGATGGCAGGAAGCCCCGTGCATGGGACAGCCCCTCAGACAACACAGGTGCTGCTGTGAGTGAGCCAGGTGACCGATCACAATGCCTGCCCTGCTGGCAGCCTGACCACCGACACAACCACACCTCTCCAGACTCCTTCATGAAGCTGCTCTCCATTCTCCTGGACCACAGCTGGATTGTTTCAGCAGACAGGATCAGTGCCAGGGTTCGTATGCCTCCTTTCCCTTGCCTGTGGTTTCCTCTTGCCCTGTCTCCCTACTGCACATCATCATAGCCAGCCTACAAGGCAGGTTTTCAGCCTTCGATCTCCTCCCTGCTGACCCTCCCTCTTACCTTGCCAGTTAAGAATTTCCTCCAGGAAAGAGCCCTGCTGTATCATGAGCTCAGACCACCCATGGGAGGGTGCAGTACTTGCAGCTCATAACCTGTGAAATAATTTTACACAGGGGAGTGAAAATATGGCCAGGTAAGGCTGAGATGTATTTGCAAGATCCTAGTACATCTGTTGGCCATAAGAATGTTGCAATCTCTGTCTCCTGTGAGCAGAAATGAGACAGGCCAGAGTGACCTCCAGGAGTTGCTGTTTCTAATGATTTAAACTGATTGCTGAGCTGCCTTGAGCCTGCTGTGGGGAAACATGCCATTGCCCATCCTGATACCACTGCAATGAACAGCATCACTGTGACTGGGTCATGCTGGCTGGCAAGCTGACAGCCAGGGAGGGTCAGGAAGGCTGCAGGGACCAATCACCCTGGGAATCCAGCAGCAACCAGCTGGGGCCTGAGCAGGGCAGGAGCAGCAGCAAGACCCACAGCTGCCATGTCTGCATCAAAAAGTGAGAATACCTTGCTGACATTCAGCCAACAGGGTTGGAAATGCACCTATAAGAGGGGAGGTAAAAACATGCTTTGTTGCCAGCCAAAAATTATATGTTTAACAAACTTTGGATCCTTGACATTCAGCAATTCCTTGGTGCTGGGCAACTAGCTGCCATTTGCCTCATTTAAGGAGTTAGGTAGAGCTTTCCAGAACTAAAAACAGAGCAGCACATGCACAAGGAGGATAAAGACACCGTTTTGGATGTCAGGCTGAAACAACATGCTCTGTCCTTGGATGGGGCACAGAAAAGAAGTGGACCAGATTTTCAGTCTTTTGGAAATGCAGTAATAGCTCATTATAATACTCTCATCTCACTTTGTGTTTTCCTTCACTTCAGTGATTACCAACAACCTTTTTGGAAAGACCTCTGTTGAAAGACGAGTACAAATACGAAGGTATATCTAACTAGATCAGCCTCAGAACCAAACTCTGCAACGCATGGTATGGAGAAGGAAAAGATGGAGGTTGCTTCAGAACTGGGCAGCCCAACTTTGAATGATGAGAACACAGGATTTCTTGAAAGAGGTATTAAAACAATGCTAAGCATCCGGAAATCAAAACGAAAGAGTGAGAAAGAACAGGAAGGCACTGGCATCTGGAGAAGAAGACTGCGTTCTTTTCAATTCCCCAAGAGCTCTGAGGAGAACAAAACTGAAATCCCTGATGGTTTGGAAGAGATTGCTGATAAAAGAGAAGCAGAGCTCACTGAAGGAAAACCTCTTTCAGGTAGGTGAAATACATGCAACCCTCAAGCAGTTTAACTTTAGAAGTCTTTGGCTCAACAAAGATGCTAAGGAAACTATCATCCCATTATGTGGTAGAGACAACTGTCATGACCCTTGCACAAATTAATTGGGGTGTTACCTGGTTCAGCCTGGGCAGGCCACCTACCACTGGGCAGGATGCTCTGTGGCCCCCACTACCATAGTTTAACCATATTGGTTGCCTTCTTATAATCAACACATCTGTCTGTCAGTTCACATGTCAGTGGGTGCAGCATACACCATCCGTATCAGTCACCAATCTGCTGAGCACAGTTTGGGAAGTGTTTGTCTGACAGCATCCAAAAGTGCAATGTGGGCTATTCCTATTCATTCTATTGCCTGCATTGCTCTGTGGACAATTTCTGCTCTGTAGCTCTTAGACTGCACTTGATAGGTTACTGCAAAGCTTTGATAAATGGCCCCATTAAGTAAGGTTATAAAATAAAAAAAAATTGGGTTATAGGCACATGTGACTGGCCATGTGAAATGCCAGTCAACAACAGTCACAGGTTCAAAAAGTTTCCACTGTTGCTGAGCACAGACTACTTCAGAAATAAGTGTTACTCTTATGTGCTTAGTCAGCGTTAGATAGATAGGTCTTAGACCTGTCTTAGCAAAATTTCAGCTCCTCAGGTGTGAACTATGGTGACTTTGCTCTTTGTTTGTGCACTGTTCTCCTCCACTTTTTCAAGGCCAAGGTACAGTGGTGCATCCAGGAGCTAGACTGAAGTGGTCAATATAGCTTGATCCCTCCTCAGCCCAAATTTCTTGGTAGAAATTCTTGGTATACTGCATCAGATGTCATGGTGACCAGGTGGAAGGGCTGAAGTTCTTTCACAGTTGTAACCATAAAGTTATATTCTGCTTTGCACTGATAAGTTGTGAGGTTGGCAAGCTGGATCTGGGCCTATCTCATACGCTTTGCCAGTCTGTTCTCAGAAGGTCATGGAGTAGGAGTTATGGGAAATTGTACCAGAAAGCCTCCTTGTGTCCTGCAATATACAGGCTTAGGAACTTCAGATGTAAAACCAGGCCTGTGCCCAACAACTCAAGACTGGCCTAGACTAAAGCAGCTCTGTCAGAAAAACATCCTATGCTGAGATAAATATGGGAAGTGATAGAGACTCCACCATGTGCACCATTAAGCTGCACAATGGTTAATTGCCTTTCAGTTGTCTTCCTCCAGCTACCAGCTGGCTGATCTTGTATTGCTAAATTAAAGATTCATTTAGCACCCAATATCACCTCCCTGAATAATTATCCTCGATGATGATTAAATGGTGTTTTCTCACTTTGCTAAACAGAACAGAATGTATTCCTTTAGTCTCTCACTGCAAGATCTTGTGCAAACACAGGTTTTATATTAATTTATCTAGTGGAGACTAAGTTAATTAGCACAATCGTCCACCCTTCTGAGCCCAGAAGTAGCTGTAGCTACTTATAGGCACTCCTCCAGGTTCCATGCATTATATGCTGCATCAGTAGTTCGGTTACTTAGTGTATTTCTGTCTTCATACAGCTACTTTCACTCTGCACAGGTTATTTTATGCATTTGTTATAAAATCTGTGTGCAGAAGGGCCATGGGGCATAAATTATGGGTTATGAGCCAGTCCTTCATCTCTTCTTAGAGTGCTCTCTAATTTTTCCCTATCACTTCATGTATGTGCACAGCAGAAGCAGTAGCCATTCATGTCTAAATAATACCTTTACCCTCCTGCTCTTTAAAATTCACCCTGTGCCCAGTATCACAGCAGGATCTCCTGTTCAGAGCACCTGTTACAATGCTGGATGTGGTGAGAACTTCCAGCAGCACCTCAGCAGTGCTCTCGGATCTCTGCAGCCCACAGCAAAAACCCCTTGCATTAGTGGCAAATAGACTGCAGTTCTTACTCAAGCTCAGTTTGGAGAAAGAAGTGGGAAACTCAGTAGACCTCAGGTGCTTTGAGGGTCGCAGTACTTGAGGCTTTTTCTCCAGCCCCGACTGACATCAGTCCGTACTTATGGCAAGGAGGTGTGGAAAAGCCAGACAAGACCTGAGCTCCAGGAGAAAGTATCTGCATTTTAGGATGTCCCTCCTAGTGCACACACCTCCCCAAGCCACCCAGGCCCTACAGTTCTGGGACAACATGTTGCTGGTGAGAGGCAGTGCCTGGCATCTGATATACCTACGGTGAATGGCCAAGTCACCGGAACCTGCAAGGGCTCCAGGAGTGTGAGCTTCACATACCAAACATACTTTGTGTTTTTCCATTTCCTCCTAAATGTCTGGAGTGGATGAGGGGCATTTTTCACTGTGTTAGACACAGGATAGCCAGCGTTTAAAGTGATTTTCTTTTGTCAACATATGTGGCATAGCTACTGAAGGTGCCCCAGTGATGGCTGGTAAAAAGAGGAATTTAAAAAATTAATAGAAATGTTAAGCGTTTTATGAAATCAAAAGGAAAATTGGTGCCAGAATGTGAAGACTAAAAATGGCTCACAAATTTTTGATAGATTTGACCGCTAATTTAAATGAGTTAAACATGCATTTTCAAGGTGAAAATCAACTCATCTGTGCCATGCTTCAGGCCATAACAGCACTTGAAATGAAACTTAAATTATGGCAAGCTCGAGTTCCGGCAAATAATTTCATGCATTTTGATACACTGGCTAACTACAGTCCTGTGAACAGGGAAAAATATGCAGCCACGCTTTCTGTTTTTGTTAAAGGAATTTGAGAATAAGTTCCTCAAAATAATTTTCCCAAAATATCATTATTTTTTGCATATATATATTTCCATTTTCTGTCAACATAAATACATTACCTGTAAATTTTCAAATGGAAATGTCTGCAATCAGACATTCATTTGTATGCAGAACAAGACAATTCCTGTTCACTCAGTGCAGCCCAGGCAAGCTGAAAGGTTGGACACCCAAAGCTTGGGCCTCAGAAATGCAGGAGCCAGTTTAGCCATGATGGCAGTCAGGGATATCTTTCAGGAAAACATATATTGTGGAAAACACAAAATCAGGACAGGAGGGGAGCCCTGATTTAGCCTAAGGTTACATCTTAACTGCAATGTTCCCAAAATATCAGGATCATCCCCCAGGCCAGAGTCTCGATATTGTGGGAAAGAAGAGTATCTCTGCTAATAAGAATCCTGCTGGGACTCTATATCGAGAACTGTCCCTGCTGCCAGTCCCACTTCGGCTTCAAATTAGAAGAGCCAGGGGCAGTCTTACACAGCCTGAGATCCCACTGCAGCCTTGTTAGCCACTGCTTGAGTTTCACCTGCAAGACTATGATCAGTTTTTGTGGTATTTCCTGTATCTGAAACCAGCAGTTTAGAGGTATGGTTCTGACATGGCAGTAAGTGCCTGCTCAGAGCAGTTCTGCACATCTTCCTGTGGGATATCGTGTCTTTCTACTGGCCTGTCCATCACCTAACACCTGTGTGTCCCACCCCCTTTCTCCTCTTCTTTCTGCAGTAATGGAAATCAATGAACTTATTCAGAAAAAGCAACTTCTGGAAGCATTTGCAAGCATCAAATACATGGAAGATGAGACTATAGCAGAACGGGATGCAGACAAATACAAGGATAACCCCCAGGAGCTTTTGAGGAAAACCAAGGATGTGGATTTACTTTACAGCTCTATCACGAGCGTGATTCAGTCCATTGTGGTGGGAACACTGGAGCATCACACAGTGGAGGAGGCTACACTGACCTCCCTGGCGACATTAATTGCCCATGAAGAGGCAGCTCATCCTAATACAAGCAGTGCTGCTGCTTCTGGATCAGACTTGCTTGGAGCACCAAGAAAGTGGAGGGAAGAGTGGAGGAAAGCTGTTATTGAGAGCACTAGAAAGAGAGTTCTGAACATACCCATGGCATCAAAGGAAGAAGAGAAAGCCTGGCTTGATCTCCACTTAATTTTTCTCCAGAAATACCTGCTCAAAGACTTACTGAAAATCAAATCATCAGTAAAAAAGTGCTATCCAGAGGAGTACCAGGTGTGCAAAGTGTATGTGGAGGCTTTTCACAGTGCCATCACCTCACACGTGCAAGATCTCTCCCAGAGACCATTGGAGCTCAATGAGCTCTACTCCTTACTTGACTGGGTGGCCAACACTTACCACAGGTAAGCTGCTGCCTTCACCATACATCTCAGCCTCCTTCCAGAATGACAGACTGCCAGGAAGCTTCAAAACACAGTTATTTTCAGTTTCCTAAGCAAGTAGACGCATAATTGCTTATTCAGTAGAGCCAGATAACTAGTCTACTAATAGGTGGGGACAAAAGTTTGAGGATGAAGCACCCACTGCTTCTCACACAGCTCAGTTTCTCTGGTTCCTCTTCCCTCTTCAAATTACTGTTTTCACACATCAGGAAGCACCTCCTTCAAGAGCTGCATTGCAGCTCTGATAAATCTCCTCCCTTTCTGGGAATGTTTTGCCAGGTCCAGTGGCTGCTCAGTGACTTTTCCAGGCACAGGAAAGGACCTGTGGGGGAACTCGGCCTTCTTCCTATTTAAATAAAACTGTGATGCATTTGGAAATAATCCATGTTACCTCTATGCTCAGAGGTCACAGCCACCTTGAGGAGTTGCCAAGACATCACCATGCAGAATTAGACACATTAAAACAAAGAATCATGGAATCATTTGAGTTGAGACCCTTAAAGGTCAACTAGTTCAATACCCCTGCAATGAACTGGGACACCTACAGCTCCGTCAGGTGCTCAGAGCCCCATACAGTCTGATCTTGGCTGTCTCCAAGGCTGTGGAGACATTTCCCATTTGTTTTCCATTTGCTCCTAAGATCTTGTTTATGGTGTGGTGAGCATGACGATGTGTGTAACCCTTTCAGCAGGATGGCACTGGCTATTTGGGCAGGACTGCTATGGGAAAGATGTTTGAGGGAGGTGGGGGAAGAAGTGAGGGTCAGCAGCCAAGTTCTGCACGCCAGTACAGTGTCCTCACCACATTTCTCTAACTTGATGGAAAGATCTTGCAGCTGTTTCGAACACTGCTTGCAATCATTTTGCTGTGTTGGATGGTTTCCACCTCACTTTCTCATTCTAAAAGAACTTCATCCCCTTTTGGACCCATCCCAAATTAGGAGGGATAGCCTGGCCCAAGCTCATTAGTGCTACCGCTCAAACAAATGAAAAAAGAAAGAGAAGGGAATAGGCTTCTTCAATGCAAATTTGAGCCAAACCTCTCAGTCATAGCAGAGAGTTGTTGCTTATTTCCTTTGTGTCCTTGTGAAGGAGCAGCAGATTCCTGCAGCAGCTGGGCCAGTGTCATAATTTCATGGTTTTCATCGGTATTCCACATCATAATGTCATGCAGTGCACTGGGATTTAAAGAGTGCCAGTGCCCCAGTATCCCTCTCTGGGAAACCTGAACCATGACCACAGGAATATTGACTCCAGTTCACTATCAGCAGGCTGAGATTTTTCTGCTGAGCAGTCACCATGCTGTGGTGTGACCTTGTACAGTACAGTCCTCGTTTGCCTTGGATCCAAATCCAGCTCTGTGCCCAGCAATTTGGCTACAGGAGTCACTTTTCAGTGGTCAAGCAAGTGAGCAGGCAGCATGTAAGATCATGCCTTTACCTCTTTCTTCCTTGCTAACCAGTGGTTGCTTGTAATTTATGCCCCGCATTAACCAAGTTCATGAATATTTTCCTCTTCCTCTCCGCATTTATAATGGTGAAAGATGCAGTGTGGTCTGCTGGCAGATCACAGGGGCAGCACGCTCAGTTGCACAGGCTAATAACAGGTTTCTTGCCACACAGGAAGGCAGGCACTGCTTCCCTTCCCCTGCCCCAGCTGCCCTGCCTCCTTAGCACTGCAGATGGAGGCAAGCAGAGGAGACATGCGTCATCTGTTGCACTTTGAACTCAGCTGCTGTAGCTTAATGTCCACCCACTGCCACCATGTGCAGCGGACACGCAGTGCTGCGACTGCCCATGTTGCAGGCACACGCAGGCTTCCTAAATGCTGTCCCTCACAGCCAGCCCTGCTCTGTCATCTCCCTTTCCTATGGGTAATCCACAGCAAAAAAGAACAGGCTGATGTTTGCCACAATGCAGCACCAGCCAGGGACATCAGCACACTGCTGCAGGAAATGCCCTGAAAGGCATTTCATACAATCAGCTTCATAAGCCATAAAGGACCATAAGCAAATGAATCAGCTTCATGTTGTTTATTTAAAAATGTAAATTCTCATAGCACTTCTCGTGTCGAAACAACTCAGAAGTCTCATGATTTCTAAGGTGGGCTGGAACCTTAGATCATTTTGATTTTGAATAATTAGAATTTTGAATAGCAAGGAGAATTTTCTTGTTAAAGCTTGAAAACAAGCATCACAATTTAAGCTTTAAGTATATTTCTCACAGCTTAATAATTACGCAGTTCATGCTACATGAATATTCCATTGGTTTACTCATGCTCCGAGGCAGCATAATTTGTTCCTTTGAATCTTTCCAGTGAACTCCTTCTCGGTCACTCTGATCTCAAACCAGAAGTGCAGGCAGAAAACCTGTCCCCACTGCTAACAACAGCAGACTGGGATAGACTGGAAAATGATTACATCACTTCTTTAAAGGTAAGGTCCTTTCCTTTGAATCTATGTGCCTATTGGGAGGGAATGGGGACCCCGGCCTCCCAGGCGGAGGTTTCTCATTGATGTACCATTATGGAATCGTAGAATTGTTTGAGTTGCAAGGGACCCTTAAAGGCCATGCAGTCCGACTCCCCTGCAATGAACAAGAACACCTATACCTTCATCGGATGCTCAGAGCCTCACCCAGCCTGACCTTGGCTGTCTTCAGGGATGGGTCATCTACCACCTCTCTGAGCAACATATCCCAGTGCTTCACCACCCTTATTGAAAAAAAACTTCTACCTCATATCCAGTCTAAATCTCCTCTCTTTTAGTTTGAAATAATTTCCCCTTTTCCTTACACAACAGACCCTGCTAAAGAGTCTGCCCCCTTCTTTCTTACAACCCCCCTTCATGATGTACCATGGTGTTGAGTCCTCTCAGCACCACTCAAGAAAAATCCTTTAGTCAACAGCAAAAGTATCCTTCACAATGCTGGAACCAAAGCAGACCACCTAAATCCAGCCCTGGACCTGGATGATGTCATGGTGGTACCAGACCCACAAAGTATGGTGGGGACACACTGCCGAGCTGTGTTGCAGGAAAGGCATTGCAGAGTTAAACATAAAGAAATGTTAGCTGCTGGCTTTAGAGCATGTGAGCTCCTCCAGCATGGCTGAACCATGCTGAACCGTATACAACTTTGGGTATGTCCCCAGAAGAGGACCTCTCTGTGCTTCAGCTGCTTGCCTCTGTGGCAGATGTCCTTCTGCCATCCTTAGCTGACACTCTTGTACTATTCTTTGGTGGACTCAGACATTTTCTTTTCTTACAAATCTTTTCTGAAATAGGTTTCATTTCAAGATTTTTCTCAAGGTGAGCTCAAGGGACCAACTGAATTGTTGTTTTTGGTAAGATCCCTTTTGTTTCACCAGCAACAAGGCTGATTTATCAGCCAGGACTGAGCATTTACGCATGTGCTGTGAACCAGAAAGGACTGGTGTGATCCTTCACCCTGACTTTGTGCCTAACGTGTTGGTGGACTTTGCACTGAGCAGTAAAACAGCTGACTGAGCTACCACTAGTGCAGGCAGTCGGGATTTTTTCCAAGAAAACCCTGCTGCTTAAGTAAATGATCTGGAGGTTTAAATACCTTTCCTGCAAAGAAATAACGTGCATCTTCCTGACAAGGGAATCACTGCATCTCAATTTGGGAGTACATTGTCCCAGGCACCTCCAGGTTTTTCCTGAGATCCTTCCTGTACAGCCTGAAAGGTTCTGGACCAAGACTTGCTTATCTCTGTGCACAGCTCAAGTGCATCTCACGTGTGCTGATAAAGTAAAACGTCACATGGTAGCTCTGTGCTGGGAGTACTCATTTGTCTCCTGCAAAAGCAGACATTGAGGGGAGCCAAAGTGAGGGAGGGAGGTGTTCTGGGGAGTACAAGGCTTGAGAGTCGCACCATGTTGGTCCCCTCCATCGCCACTACCCTGGTGGGATGAGCCCCAGCCCTGCCTATCCCCACTTATCCAGCAGCTGCTTCACCCATGCTTGGCTTTATCTTCTGATATGCATTCTTCCTTCCCATGTTTACCATTTAGGATACAATCAAGGGATATTTTGGAAGGATCCTCAGTATGGAAGAGACGGAAAAGTGGAAGAATGAAATTCCTCCAGAAGTGAAGGATAACCTGTACCAGTCCTCGATTTCCTTTGACATTCAGACGGTACTTAGTGAGCACGGGCACAGCACGGGGTGCATGGTGGTGCCTCCCGGTGCTGCCATAATGGATGTGAGTCACGCACTCACAGAATACATTAGAGCAGAAAATGCCGTTTATTACAACTTTTAACTCTGCCTCTTGCCTTCTAGCTGCAAATTAAACCTGCTGTCAATTGTGGCAGCAACATAATAGGCAACTGATTTAAAAGTCCTTACATCTCTTTGATTAGGAAAAAGAAAGAGGGGGAAAAGAAAGGCAGAAAGAAAAGGGTTGTTAGAAAAATCTCTTTGCTGAAAGAGCGACTTTGTCCCAGGGCGGCAACTGCCACACAGGTTTGTAGGCAGCGACAGCCACTTCAATTTAAACAGCATGAAAAAAACAAAAGCTCCTGCTAGCTCTAGGGCCCATAGGGTAATAAATACAGAGGGGGTTGGATTCATTTCCCTCTTTTTAAATAGAGTTTAGTCATTTCAATTAAATAATAATAACAAAATAAAAGTGGGAGAGAGAAATAGAGAAACAGAGAGAGAAAGAAAGAAAGAAAATTGAAGAGTTGGCTGCTACCGTGACTCATTTCCATGGAATACTACCGCATGTTTGCTGATCGCTGGGAAGGCAGATCCGAGCTGGATCAGCAGATGGGTGGGATGCAGCTGAACTCTGTTGAGGAAGGCAAAGACAAGGCAATGGGAATCAGGAAGGGCTGGAACAGAGAGGGGGCATGGCTTGGTTTACCAGGCGTTGTGTTGCATCTGTCCCATTCACTGGAGCTTTTCCTTCCCATTTTCTAGATCATCGGGGAGAACACGAAGTTATCTGGAACCATCAGCAAAAGCCTGGAAGAAAAAACACTTCAGTTGTGCCTGGCTGAGATGCGTGAATTCATACCAAGGTCATACCTGCTCCATGCGGTGCATTTCTTTCTGAGTTGGTAAAAAACAAGGGGCTGAATGCTGGCTCAGAGCAGGCATAGGTCTGCACCTGGGAGCCCAGCAAGCTACAAACAACTTGGAGGGAGTCATAAACAGACCCAGATGGGACTCTTGTGAGTCCCAGAATTTGAGGCCAAAGCTCCAGGAAGAAGCCTGGAAAAGGACTGTAGGCCCATCTGCCTAAGACATTTGCTGCATTGGACACACGTCACTGGTGGCAGCAACCATCAGCAAGCAGCATCTACAGAATTCCATCCCCAAAGGCTGCTTACCCCAAACATCACCTACATGTCCATCCACCTCTCCTAGACCCCATTTCAAGGCTGACCACTGCCAGGGAAGGATCCCTAATTGGAGATCTCTCTCTTGGGGAGTTTCCTTTGCAAGCCTTGATCTTTGGAAGCAGGTTCTTCTCATTACTGATTGTCTCTTTACCATCTGGTTAATCTAAGATATGCTATCTATTTTTGACTAACTATGCTATTTGGTATTATTCGTTTGTGTCTTACCCTACACACAGCTGATGAGACCATGGGCAAATTATCCCAGGTTCAGAATAACAAGTGATCTATGGTTGAAATTACATTTTTCTTCTTGGGTGTAGACCCTGAGTTATGTCCCCAGATCTTGAGGTATCCTGGGTATTTCCCCGAGGAAGGTTTGGGCTGGCAAATAACCACCCCAGCCCCTCAGCAGCACTCTGCATACCCCTCCATTCTGGGAAGGCTGCATTTCAGAGAGGCCATAGCTACTCACTGAAGTGGAAAAGAAAGGACGTTCAGCATGAATCAACTCTGAGTGAGACTAAAAATAATTTTGCATTAACCTTTAGAGTTTCACACCTCCGGCAGGTGCTGAGTGGGTAGTTTGCTAATAGACGCTTTGCCGAAGTGCATGTGGGAGAGAGCAAGTGTTGCCTCCTTAGACTGTGAACTTGGGGCATGGCAGGTGTTCAGAATATGCTAAATGCAATGCTTTCTCTTTTAAACTCTCATATCCGAACTTGTTTCTGATATCTTGAGTGAGCAGAGCAGTTCAAAACAGTTATTGCCTTTGAGTTTGCCTGGTTTTATAGAAGAAATGCAGTACTTATATTGATGTAAAGTGCAAGCCAGGGCAGCAAAGACTCCCAGATGAAAGGCTCACTGAAACTCAAGCTTTTTCATAAACAAACACAATGAGCAAGTATTGATGCTGCTCTGAGTAGCTTGCTTAGGGCTGCCAAAGGAATGGAGCCTGGGCAAGCCCATGTGATGCCTGCCCCAGCCTGCAGCCTCCTCTGCTATGAGGACCTGGGTGTCAGAGCCCAGGAGTTGGGTTCCTAGCCCTGGTATGCTGCCTTGTTCAGCTTCTGTTTGTAAAATGTGCCTAGGAAGGCACAACCTGCACTTCTCCAAAAGCCAAAGGTATTGCTGTGCAGGTAGACAAGTACGTGTATCTAAGCCTCTCTCAGAGCCAGGAAAAGTCAAGGATTTCACCCGGGAACTCTTATGTAAAGAGATCCTTGGAATTTCTCCAAATCTGTGCTGCTTACACATTCAGGCAAGCATACTCCAAACCAGTAATTACCTGCTATGTATTCCCCTCTAATGCACACAAGTGTTAAGACAACTGAAAAATAGTCCATACAAGCAGAGGAGAGATTGGGCCAGCAAACAGTGCCTCCTGACATCCCATATACATAATGTGAACAATGCTCTGTTGCTTGATTGGCTCCCATTGCCAGCAGCATCCCCTGTGTTTCTCCTGCAGGTTCGGGGAGAAGTTCCTGGAGTGGTACACAGTCCATGACAGCCCCATGTTTGCACCCTACTTTGCTGCCTACATCAACAGCTTCTATGACCTCTTGTAAGTCCTCGTCCCCTCTCCGTGTAGGGGTGGGATGAAGAGGAAGGATGAAGAGGTGCCAGGATAGGGTCAGCCTGAAAGGATGCCCAAGAGGTATCACAGGACAGGCTGGAGATGCAGGGATGCATTGGATTTATGGGAGCTGTGCTGCAGTGCCCTAGGCTAATGCCTTTCTCCAGCCTGGGCACGGGAGCTGGTAGCTCTGCCACTCGCCCATTGTCCACCTCATGGGGGGGATGTTCGCTAAGAGATGTGGATGCAAAGTCAGCTCACTCGGGCAGAAGGGTGAAGAGAAAAGCAGGGATGAATCTGGTGCTTTCCTGTTCGACTCATTTACAGCCTGCCTTTCTAGCCTAGAGGAAGATTGCTTTTTTTTTTATACGTACATATTTTATTTTTTTACATATTTTTTTTAGTACTCTGAAAAGTAGTAACACAAACCCAGCCTGACTGCTAATTTCGGCGTTAGGCTGGAGAAAATCCTGCGAAAGCACAACCTGCAAACAAACTGACACTATCGCCAGGCGGGCTCTAGGTGGCACGGCGTCCCCAGCGATGCTCTCCGCTGCCTCGCCCCGTTCCCTCCAGTTTCCCCACCTGGCACCAAGGAAAGCCAGCAGGGAGCACGGGGCTGGCAGGTACTGGCAGTTGCTGGGCTGCGTGTAGTCCAACATCAGAACCTGGGGCCCCAGACAGCCCATCTGTTGGGTCCCCAGAGATGGGGCTCCTATTCTCCCCATTTTGGTTGGTTTTCTATGAAATCCCTGTCTGGGCAATCTCAGACATTGAAACAACCTGGTGAGCTCCGAGACCCCACAGTGGACATGGCACATCCAGGGTGTGCACAGGATCGCAAGTATTTTGGTGGTACCACCCTGGTTCTTACAGCCCAGAAGGCCAACCTTGAGTTGCATCAAAAGAAGTATGAACAGCATGTTGAGATAGGTGATTCTGCTCTTGTGAGATCCCACCTGGAGTACTGCATCCAGTTCTGAGGCCCCCAGCACATGAAGGACACGGAGCAGTTGGAGCAGGTCCAGAAGAGGGCCATATAGATGATCCAGAAGGCTGGAGCACTTCCCCTGTGGAAAGAGAGTTTGTGCTCTTCAGCCTTGAAGGAGGCTCCAGGGAGATCTTACAGCAACCTTCCAGTGTGGCCTACAGAAAAGTTGGGGAGAGACTTTTTATAAGGGCATGTAGTGACAGGACAAGGGGAAATGGCTTTGAACAGGAAGAGAGTAGATTTAGACTAGATATTAGGAAGCAATTCTTTACTGTGAAGGTGGTGAGACACTGGTGCAGGTTGCCCAGTGAGGCTGAAAATGCCCCTTCCCTGGAAACATTCAAGGCCAGGCTGGATGGGGCTGTGAGCAACCTGGTCTAGTGGGAGGTATCCCTACTTATAGCAGGAGGTTGGAAATATATGTTCTTAAAAGACCCTTACAACCCAAACCATTCTATGATTCTTTGAAGCATATTGCACCAAGACAATGACAGAGAGAAGAAAGACAGGAGCTTCCAATGCCCCCAGATTCTATGCATATTTCTTTAACTTCTCAGAACTTATACCTTCTTTCTCAAAAGACATCACATAGCCTTCCAGAATCACACATTTTCCTTCAAAACCTCCACAGATTTCCTCCACCTCTGTAGTTTACTATGCCAGTTTGCTGCATGGAAGGAGTCAGTGTGGCCCCAGTAGGAAGGCTGACAGCTTTTCCCACCGTAACACCTCAGTGCTTTCTCAAATATCTGGAGATCATTTCACCTAAGTGTAGCTCAAGTGAGAAGGTAACAATTGAGTAATTGTTCTGAATGTTTGAATTGTTCTATCTGATGAGGAAACAGGCATTTTTTAAGTACAGTTACTCATTTGTGATTAAATTGGATTGTGCAAAACAGTTCAGTATTTTGACCCCTTATGAGTTCCCAAAAGGAAGTACTGGAGTTACAGAAGCTGAAAAAATGCCCAAGATAGTGATCTGGCTGAAATGCTTAGGCAGGTGTAATAGCTTATACCTAAACACTAACCCCCCAGTGTTCCTCTCTCTTTAGGTCAGCTTTAGAAACAGTGTTTAAGGTCAACACTGAAGAACTGCAAAAGATTTTGGCAGCTCTGACTAAGAACTTCAGAAATGAATTTTTAAATAAATTAAGAACAAAAACCCAGGTAAGTCTGAGCCACATCATTCCCTAAATTAAGTGGTATGGGCAGGACCAATGCATAAGCTGAGGGCCGTTGCCCTTTTCTTCATTTGCCAACTAGACATAATTGTAGTGCAAATGACACTGTCCTCTCTCCAAAGCACATCATGCTCAATGTACAGATCTTTCATTACTCAGAGTGACACTTCCAGTATTTGGGGAGTTTTTCACTATAACAATGGTACAGCAACTAAACAAAAAGGGTATTCAGTAGTTTCCAGCTTCTTGGTCAAAGCAGCAGGAGGAACTTTACCCATAGTGAAGTCCTGGGAATTCAGCAGGGCAACACTGACAGGGCTTCATTTTTTTTCCTAAAAGAAAAGTCTGAATTTGTCAGAACTTTATTTTACTCTCATTTATTCAGAGATTTACTATCATGGTTTACCAGCCTCTGCCTAAAAGATACATCGTGGCCTCTTCAGACAGCAGGATAGTTCCTGGTCAAAGTGATTTTTTCCAGTCTGTTCCCACAGTAAAGAAAGATCGACTCTTTCACCATGAGAATGATAGGGCTCTCGTGTCTGCTTCTCTGGGCAAACTCATGTTAAGAAGCCTAAAAGGCATGATGCTGTGATGTAGGTTGTGCTTCATAGGTGCTGTAGATGAGCCTTCTTCTCTCAGCTGGCTGGGAGCCATTGGCTCTGAGTGAAATAATGGGAGATGGGGAAAATAAGGTCTTTAGTGACATTACTTTTCACTCATTCTAAATCACTTTCTAAATTACCAAGCAGAACTTTCAGAAACCAAGGCAGACGCAACAAGAAGCCCCTGACCAAAGCCAAGCCTGCTTGACCAAGGGGACTTTCCAATGACTACAGCATTTGTTTCTGAGCATTAGGGCAGGCGAGGAAGGAGCCAAGCCAAGGCATTGAGCAAGAGAGCTGAAATGCCGTGAGAACTGAGAGCTGCTGAGGCACAGCATTTCTAAACAGTCCTCTAGCAGGCTGTGAGCACAGCGGGGTGGAAATAATTGGGAATGAGATGGCCAGCAGCACAGGCAGGAGACTGAAGACAGAGATCCTGAGTGCCAAGTGGAAAAAAGGGACAATGGGGATGTGCTAGAGAAGGGATTTGTTAAACTTGTCCCATAGGGGAATCTCTTTTGGGTTCCACCAGAATCCTCTAGCAGATATTTCTGTGTTTCAGTGTGGAATTAAATTAATTCCAGGGCAAGGGAAAAAGTCTTCTGGGCACATTTGTTCAGAGCACCTTGTACCCAGAGCAGGTGATACCAATAGCATCACTCACCACGATGCATTAGGTGCAGGATGCTCCCAGCCACCATCTCCCCACTGCCATATCAGAGCAATGAGCAGAAGTATAATCCCAGTGGGACCTTGCAGACATACAGGAGTGCAGATAGCCCCTACAATCAGTTGAGCAAGGGCTTGCTGTCGTTCCTTGTGCAGGCATATCTGTGGTTCACTCCCCATGAAAAGCTGGGCAGATTGTTAAGTCATATGGGAATGATAATGAGCAAGGAGATGCCTGGCATCACAAAATCATTTGGGCTTTTGAATGAAAAAATCCCTGAGCCTGAAATAAGAGCATAGGATGAATGTCCAGATTACATCCCAAAGCATCTCCCACTTGCTTGTATCTAGTTAGAGAACCAACTAGTCTGAATGTTCCCAATGATCCTAGTGAATTGGTCTTTTTTCAGCCACTCCTCAAGAAAATCCTAACCAAGGACTGGACTTTGGCAAGAGAGAAGCCAACCTCACTGACAGCAGCAGTCTCACAGTTCTCAGAGCACCTGCAGCACACAAGGCAGCCCCTGGGACAGGTATGTGACTGTTCCTGTGCTGGGCACAGTGACACTGTGGGGCACTGCTATCTATTGCAGGTTGTGGCCCAACCTGCAGCCTTCTTTGCAGAAGCAGGGGCTGTTTAGAACCATGGGTACTGCTGGAATGGAGGAGTTCAGCTCTCATCCAACATCCACATGAGAATATGCAACGTCTTTCCTTTCTGTGGGTTAAATGTGGGAACTAATTAATTTTAAGAGAAACAAAATGCATGGTGAGCATTAGCACTGAACATTGTAACTTCATGAATCGTAAACACATTTGTATATGCTCCTATGCATATAAAAATATGCAGAAATAAATGGATATATAACAGCTTTATATTTAAAATCTGCAAGCACCATCAAAACCTATTTCTAAAACAATCTTAAATATCTCCTGTTAATACCTAGGAGCCAGATTGCCAACATATAATCATGGCTATTTTAGTGTAAAGAGTATTTCTGTAGTGTTCCCATGGGCACTGGCTCAGCTCTGTGCCAGGTGTGGGGCTGTGAACATTTCCTGTACAACCTCAGCTGCAGTTAAAGACCTGAGGATTCCCCTACCCTCTCTTACTCGATGCCATGGCCTTGCAAAAGATCTATGGAATAATAAAAAAAAAATTATACTTGTTTCTTTAAAACAGGAACTTCTATGCCATGTTCATAAGTATGTGGTGAGGGAGTACATTGCGCAGATCATCAAACCCAAGAAGAAAATGAATGGAGAGAAACGGCAGCAAGTGAGCCAAAGGATAAATGAGGAAGCCAAAATTCTTAATAATGCTCTCATCTATCATGTATGTCAGCTCCCTCCTGGCATCCCCAGCTGCCCTATTCCCATAGGTGCAATGTCCTTACTTTGGCCCCTAGGAACTAGTATGGCAGGGTCTCAGGGAAGGCAAGTCCCCAGAAATGTTAAAATGCATTAAACAGGAGAAATAAGGTGCTCAGTGTAGGTTTACCATGTGGATTTCTATCCCCAAGGTTACTCTGAGCATGGTTCCCTGATCTCTAAACTTCTTGCAGGGTGTTCTCATGCTGTAGGACCACACTCATCCTGTGACACATTGTTCGTGTTTTACTGGGCCATGAGATGCCACTTATCTCTGAAGGATCTGTGTCTTGGGTGCAGCTCATGGAGGTGATACCAGTGAGAGTCCATCCCAGCACAGCTTGTATATGGAATGTGATGGGGAGAAAAAATTAATAGGATGGGATAGGGTAGAGTAGAACAGTTATGTGTTTTGTGGCTAGATAATATTGGGCTGGGATTTTCAGGGAAGCCAAAGTTCAACTCACTGGGTTTTGCAGAAGATCAGGTGTAGGGGCTGCTAAATCCCACTGGGGTTTTTGCCTGGTGAGGCAGGTTCCTCTCTGTGGTCATAAAGGCATTCCCACAAACGTCTTGCTGCAACTTCTTGCTCACAGGGCTCTGACTCCAGCTGGCTCCTTCCCGCTATAAGTCACATTGCCAAAATCATTGGGGAGAAGAGAAAAGACAGGATCAAGGAGTATATCAAGGAACTGGCTGAGGATTACCCAGACATCAGGTAGGAGAAATAGCAGAAGATGGAGTCATGCACAACTGCCGAGAGCTGGGCTCCATCGCAATAGCAGCTTCTTGCCCTGTCCTTCATCCATGCTCTTCAGCATCTTCCTCCTGCTGGTAGAACATGTAGAGGCCAAGCTGCCTGCAAGCAGGGGGAATCCCATGTTATTTCTCTTTCTGGTGGCTGTGTCCTTTCCCTTTTCCCCTGTCTGATGGATCTCATGATACACACAAGTAACCTCAAACGCCTTTTTGTTTTTCACTCCAAATCAATTTTGTAGCACTTTGAAGCTCCAGGTTACTTTTGGCAGCATTTGCACAGCTCACCAACTTCCTGGCTCCAGCTCTGAAGCAAATGCTTTGTCCCCTGTTCCCAGGATCAGGCCTCCAATTGCTATAGACATTGACACAGTTCATCTGCAGTTTCTGAAAGTGGCTCAGCACAACCACTAAGTCTTGGAACAAATTGTAAATTCTTTGTTTTGTACTTTCCATTTGCTGTTCCAAAGCAGCATCTGCAAAATTTAATACTACTGGAAAAGTAAACAAATCAATTAACTAGCTCTGTCTGTGGATGGGCAACTGCATATCATAAGCCATCTATCTCCTTTTCTGTAGCTTTTCCAGCAACAGTTGAGGAGAATCATTAGTAGTACAGCTTGCAGGAAAATGCATTTCAACAGAGATATTTCTGAAAAAAGACCCAAAATGCTTGTACTGGGTTGCACAGTTCCTGCGGGATGATATTTATGCAATCAGTTTAAACCTTAAATTTAACAAATAGCTCAAAACACTGAAGTGGATCCTCAAATATTCAGAGGAAAAAAATGAGCTATCTTGAACTTACCTGAGTTGGAAAATTTAGGACCTGGATTTGAAAAAGGCCATCTGATCCTAAGTAACTTCCTCAGCAAATGCATCTGCTCCACAAACAAATCCCTTAATGACAGTATGCTGAAAAGGAGGCAGTGCCCATTCTGGGAAGAATGGGAATATAAAATGAGGACTAATCAGAATTAGCTATTTGAAAACAATTTTCCAGGCAGAAAAATCATTTAGAAGGCTGAGATTTCTGGTACTTTTTCATCATTAGCCTTAGGCTCAAGCCAGGTTTCAAGGCTTGTCCTCTTGGTTGATCCATTTCCTGGCTTTCCATTATTGAGTAATATTTTTAACAATTAACTTTGGAAAATTAGGCGGAGCCAGCTAGTTCTGCATGGCTTCCTGTTCATGCCTTTGTTAATTCTTCCCCTGAGCTCCTGGAAAGGTATATACCGAGATTACTAGAACAGGGTATGTTTCTAAGTTCACTTTCCTAGCTGTAATCTAATTAATGCCTGTCAGCTTCCTAAATATTAGCACTTCCATTATTTAACTCAAAATAATCATTAAATAAAAGGTCTGCAGCCTCTTGGGAATTCTTACAAAGGATGTCATGCGTGGGAGGAGACAGAAGGAATTCCCTTAAGCATGCACCCCTAAGCCAGTGCTTACTGGTACCTCTGGAGGATATAGACCCCATCCTGGTGATGGTGTTTACACTACACTGTTTTCCAGCACAGCAAGGGCACACCTACCTGGCACCTTGCCATGATATGATGGTCACTGACCTGTGGGCTAGCTTTGGTATTGCTTGCTTTCTGCAGGAAGGAGCACATCATGGCCATCCTCACAGTCCGAGGCCTGGGGTTCACCAGCAGAAGGACCATCTTTCAGCAAGGCTTTCGTCATGCTCTGGAGAGCCCTGATAGTGAGGATAACAACACTCTCTTTGCTGAAATCAATGTGCCAGCAGTCGTCAGCTGCTTCTAAAACACAACCAGCACAGAAGACAGCATCTTCCCTCCTATGCTGCTTCTACAGCATAATCAAAAAGCTGCTAACTCTCCTCACTCCTCTGCAAACACAACATTTAACTGCTATGGGAAAAGGGACCTGGGGGTGCAGAAACTAAAAGCAACAGACACACCAAGCACCTGACCTCCTGCAAGAGCAGCAGCACCCATCCCCTGCTCAGCATATGGATTTTACTGCTGGGAGGCTTGTTTAATCCAAGGCTGAGTCTCCCTTCAGTAAAGAACCAAAAAGAGTTTATGCAGGACTTTATTGAGGCTTGGACTGTGTGGTGTATAATTACACAGCAGAAGAGCAACAGCCTCTTTCACAATTAGTGTCCCTGAGCAACCCCAGAGCAGAGCTTGGGCGGTGATGTGGCGGTGCCCAAAATTTATTTCCTCCCCAGTAAACCAGCTGAGTGAGCTGACATGATAGAAGGTTGGTGTTGTTGTGCCCCGATGCCATATACCTGACTGAGGGAGGCAGACTGGGAAGGTAACCAAACCCTCTGCTTCAGACACACACTGAGCAGACTACTGCCCTCCAGGATGAGCCCACAGCCTTTGTCCCTCTGGTGTTTCAGCAGATTTTCCTCACTCATAGGCTTGTCCTGTAAAACTCGCATGGGACCCAAGGCCTGTGTTGTCCTTTACAACCTCCAAGTGTAGGCTGATGTGTCCTGATTGGATGCACTATATGAAACAAGTCTGCAAGTCCTCCTGGCCCAGGGAAGAAGGGCCACCCTGCCCTTAGTCCGATGTTTTGCATGTTCAAATGTATTTTAACCTGGTACAGTCTGATTGCTATATGACACTTCATGTGAGGTAAACAGGAATGGCATGGGATTCTCCTCTGGCATGAACCAGCATCACCCCACCAACCGCTTTACCTCAGTGAAGGACCCAAAGTGTTACATGCAGCATCTGCAGGGCAGGCTGAAAGAAACATTCAGTAGCCTACAACTGTACTAATCTGGTTTTACTTAATCCAGTTTATCCAGGATGTTGTCTCCTGTGGGAATTAATCCAAGACTGTGCAGAGACATGTTTATGATCTACCAATTAATGTGATAAATGTGGACAAGGCATAGCCCTGAACACCAGTTTGTCTGCAGCTTAGATTATCAGTGCTGAGCCTCTTCCCTTGCTTCTGTTTTCGCCTGAATAAACTTCAGCCCTTGTGAGTAACTGGTGATAAGCCAAGGGGGTGCTCTGATGGATGGGAGATTCAGTGTACCTTTAATCTGCAATCATCACATGAAAAAATTCTAAGGCAAACTTGCTAACTCGAGGGAGTGTACAGGCAGAAGGATGCTCAGCCTGGGCTACACTTTCTGAAATGAACTGCTGCTATTCAGCCCTGTTCTGTGAACCATCGCCTTTTCATTAGGACCGTATTTTGCATTCCAATAAAACAGAAAGTCTCCTAGTGCTTTTATTGTGAAACATGTTGCTCTTGTAGGGGAGTGTCAAGGAGCTCAGTTTAACCCTGTTAACTTTCACTGCCTGTTGTAGGTTGTGCTTTCCACCATGAGTCTTCTTCCTAACCCCAGAGCACAGCTGCATCCTCAGCCATGGCAGACGCAGCTCACCCCCACCCTAATCGTGCCCAAGGTGTGTAAGGCTTCCTTAGAAGTATCACAGTAGACAGATAAGACAAACTCTGGCCAGATTTAGCTTTGGGGGGAGATCTGGCACACTTCACAGTGCTGTGTGGGTGGTGACAGATATTTTTGGACAGTTTTGGAGCTCTTCACTGTTTTGCAATTCTGTTTGCCTCTGGTTTGAGGTAAAAAGTAATGCTTTCAGTCTTCTGTGTTCCAGACACCAGAACTGGCAGCCAGGAAGACCCATGAGCTGTGGCTTGTCATCTGAGATAGGCTTTGGGGTGCTCAAGTTGTCCCCATCGCTGCATAAGCCCCCAGACTCAACCAGACAAAGCCAGGCTGGGAAAAGCAAGCTCCCAGCAAGTAAGGAGGGGATAAACCAAGACAATGCAGTGAAAGCACAGGAGGCTGCCCCAGGCTGAGGGACTGAACCAATTCCTTGTCATATTTGGGATTCTCTTTAGTGCAGAAGTGCTCTAATACCAAGCTCCCTGCAGGGTGATGCTTTTCAGCAGAGCTCTCCATTGGGTTAATTAAGAGGAGGATTGCATTAAGAGGAGGATTGCAGTATCACATCCACACTGTGCTCTGGGAAACACCACCCAACACCACCCAGCAAACATGAGTGGGAAGGAAACATTATTATCTCAGAGATGGGTGAAAAGTAAAGCTGCATTTGTTTGCAGCTTAACAACATTAGCAATTGTTAACAGTTCTCCAAAGTGCTCAGTAAACATTTTATCTTGTATATTTTGCAAATTTGTCCAGGAAATCTTGTCATAGCAGCATTCACAGCCACAAAGCTGGCCACTTGGGTTCCCTGTGTGCTGGTGCAGTCACATAACAATCGCAGGCAGGTACAGCTGTGCTCTGCTTGGTGCTGCTCTGAGCTTTCATCACTTTGAGACAGTTTTATATAATGCTGCTAACTATAACATGAAAAAAAACCCAACCCACAGCATATATAAACTATTTACTTCAGCAATTATAAGAGTCTTAGGAAAACATTAATGCTGACATAAACACCAACTTTTGGCAAAACTAGATTAAGTTTTAAGGAAGAACGATGAGAAGTTGCATAGAAGAACTGCCTCTAGTCCTATGATCACATATGTGATTATTTGCCTGAGAACACTGAACAAAAGTGAATTTTGAATCCTTGCATTAAGTAGGATGCAAGGACATAAAGTACGACCTGCTGTTCTGGTCTTACTTCCCCTCCTGCTCCAACACTGCCCCTGTGTCCTACAACTAGATGTAAAGCTTTGTGGCGTTACATGAAAAAATCATCCCTGTGGGTCTATTTTATCCGGGGGAAAGATCTCCTTTATTGTAACCAAATTACTTTTGTTCATTGATTCAATACAATGGCAAGATTCACCATTCAGCAGCCCACTCCTTACGGTTCCATTGCAATGTTTCAGGGAGAGAATGCCACTGCTTGCCTTCCCCTTTGAATGTGAACACTCCATACCCCCAGCTCTTGGCCCTGGTCCTTTGTTTGGGTGTTTCTATTTCCATCTAAATGCCTTTTACAAGTGACTAAATACTGAAATAGCTCGAGATTCTGTGTCTCTTGAGCAGATTAATGAAAAAAAGACTTGTTTTGCACACATCGGGGCCAGAATACTTGAATGAGTTCCTAGTTTTGATCTATCAGACTTCCAGAGCAGGAAAAAAATCTCAGTTTAACAAAACTGCCTACATACAGGCAGCAACACTCACAGAAATATCCTTAAACTTCCCAGAGTTATTCACAGCCCATTACAAGCAACTGCTGTTTCTCTAGAATCAGCTAACCTTGGGCTGCAGCATATGGATTCAGCTTCCACTGTTTTAATCATGACATAAAAAAGAGATGGTTTCGTTGCTGATGTGGCTTTGTCTCTGGGGATGCACTGAGTTTGCATGGGATGTACTGAGCAGAATCCTCTGGTTCTTTTCAATAATAATGAAAAGTTTATTTAAAACTGTATTTAACAGCCCTTTCAGCCTCTTGTAACTGAAGCTGCTTCTTCCTAGCGTAGGCAGACAGAAGCCTGAAGGAGTGGAAACTGCACACACATGGGTTACACTTCAATACTGCACCCAAAAGATTGCCTTTGCACGGGCACTGGAATATTATTTTCCTTATCCATCACTAATCCTTCATGCTTTACTGCACTAAGGGATGTTAGAAATACTACGATAACCGCAGACGATGCCAAGGCAGTTAGGAAGGCTCCGTGTCTGCACCACTGGGACAACTCCCATGAGAACAAATATGCTCAAAGCACCCTGCCCAACCAGGCTCTGCCGGACAGACGGGGGTAAAGTAAAACATTACCATGCTGAAGACATGAAAAGAAAAACAATATCATGCTTTTCAGGTATTTGCTGAAGAAACGGGAATATCTTCTGAAAGATCAGTGGGAATTTCAGTCCTCAGGAGGTACTCAGCTCTCACTCAGGAGTATCTCTGTATGAAGAAAAAACTTTCTGCCAGTAAATTTGATAGCAAAAAACTGTTGATTTCAACAGTACAGGATGAATTCTTTACTGACTCAGAGGCTTTTAAGTGCAGGCTGATCACAGATACTTGGATTTCCCCTGGAAATTTCCATCTGTGCCCCTTGCCAAGCCTGAACTGGCTTGAACATGTGAGAAGATCCTAGCAGGAGAGCAACTGGGAGGAGAAATAAGTGAGCCCTGAGGACACAATAGGAACTCAGAGCAGAAGAACCCCTTGGTGTCTCACTTTCAAGACCTCAGAAAGAGGTACTGCTTCCACAGTTTCCCACTGCATAATTTCCCCTTAGCAGTGATGGGGACTTTCTGCAAAAAGGGGCCCTAGCAGCAAGTCTAGAGGGTCTGAGGGGGAAGAGGAAGACATATGGGGAGCAGCTGAGGTCCCTGTGTTTGCTCAGCCCACTGAAGAGATGAGAAGACATCTCATGGTGGCTGCAGCTCCTCGCAGGGAGCAGAGGTCAGCACTGAACTCTGCTCTCTGTTAACAGCAACAGGGCCGGAGGGAATAGTATGGAGCTCTGTCAGGGGAAGGGCAGCCAGGGGTCAGGGAAAGGGTCTCCCCCAGAGAGTAGTGGGCATGGAACAGACTGCACAGGGCAGTGGGCACGACCCCAAGCTGAGCTTGAATTCTGGTTCAAGGAGCGTTGGGACAATGGTTTCAAATACAGATGTTGGATTTGAGTGGTCCTATGTGGAGCCAGAGGTTGGAGTCACAGATTCTTATGGGCCCCTTGAAGGACACTTTGCAGTGAAAAAACACCCTGACCAGTCCCACCAAGTCCCAGCACAGCACTGACATCACAACGATGCCACACAATGACCTTTGGGATCAGTGTTTCATTCCCCGATCTAAAATTAGGCACAGCCCACATCCTTTGCGGGGGAGTGAGAGGCTGAGCAACAGTGAGCACAGCCATGCCCCAGCCTGGCTTTTCAACACACACTGGAGCATTTCTGCTGCAGTCATGGGCCAGTGGGTACTTGAGCAGCTCCACTGGCACAGCTGAAGCTCTTGCTGCTGCTGAGGAGTTTCTGGCACTGCTAATGAGAAAATAGTGTGCAGTATGCAAGCACACACCTGTCCATGCCTACATAGAACTGATTGCAATGTTCATTCTGTTCCCATAATGGGCATTTAGAAGGCGCCATAAGAGAAGAAACTTCATATAAAGGAGCATGCAGGAAAGAAAGAGCTATGGAGTAGAAAGTGTTGGGATGCATTACAAATGAGGTGATAAAAAACACAGCACTTTCCTCTCAGAGGACCTGAGGATTCTCACCAGCAGTAGCACATCTCACCCCATCTGCAGCACCAGCAATTGTGACCCTGGGCTTTCTACACCAGAGCTCCTGCAGAGATGTTGTAAGCAGCTGGCTGAGCCCCATCTCAGGCCTGAACCTACCTACATTGACCCCACAATGTACCCACTCATCCACTGACTGATGCCAGGCAGCAGGAAGCACATGCTCCCATCCATGCAAAGACAACTGTGCTGCTATACTGGGGAAAGGCACTTCTAGCTGCCTTCAGAAAGACCACAACTGTGAAGAAGTTATGCCATTCCTTATTGTCCACTGCTCCTCACCAAGTCTCCATGCCATGTGTTAAGGATGCCAGTCAGTCTTCAAGCAGCTGCAAACAGAAGGTGCCATTTCATATGGGCTTGGGCAATTTGTCCCAGGCTATGGAGCTGCTCTGACAAAGGAACAGAGATAGCAGACAAGGAATATCCAGCTGACAGGGATGTCGTAGCAAGCAGACCATGCTTCCAGCTCATCTCCTATGTGCTGTGAGCATGTCAGGGACATCTGGGCACAGAAACCTCAATTATGGAGCCCTCCTCCAGCCTATGTTGTGGGAGGGTGGCAGGGCAGCCTCAGAAATGCACGCCTCCCTCCCACAGATAGCAGGGTAGCCTCAGCCATGGATGCCTCCCCCTGCCAGAAATATCATGGCAAAGGTGTCATCGACCTCAGCTATGGACCACTCCTTGAGCAGAAATAGAGTGAGGATGCAGACCCACGCTTGCATACAAACCCCTCCTCCAACAAAAATTCAGAGCATTCCATCCAGATTTGAATTCCTGGTTCATTACTCTGACATAGAGGATCTTTGATACCAGTAGAAACCAAGATCAAGAAAGCTCTGTATGGTTGGTTCAATTCAGATGTAGCTGAAGACGACAGAACCTTGTGAAGCCTGTGCCATTGGTAGCAAATTTCTCAAAAAGGGCTCACACTTCCACAGCTGACAAATCACAGCTCTGCTGCAGGTCAACAGCCCTGGGTGAAAGTATCATGTATTCTCCATTTAGGAGTGAACGTACCCTGCAGCAGTAGTTGCTGCTGCACATATTAGTGGAAGCCACCCTGCCTGGCAGTCATGTCTACATTCAGCTAATTGATCTGCCCAGCACAAGCTTTTGTCTGTAAGGCGTTATCTCTGTAATCAGCCAATCTGATAGTCCCCTTTAACATCAGTCTGAACTATGACAGGAAAGAGCGTACTCCTTACCTACTGCAAAAAATAACCTGCCCAGGGAGTTCTTCAGTAAAGGCCACAAGTAGGCTTCAAAAGATAGCAGAAGTCCATCCATTGGTGCATGGAGTCCATGCTTACAACCATATCTATTAACACTAGTCCGCAGCTGCAATGAGTGCAGGACACAAATGAGAACAAAGTTGGGCCAGAGAAGTGGTTAATGAAACAATAGGAACAATGGGGTTACATCCTGCCATCTGACACACGATACAAGACCTAGATTTTCCTCTAAATAGCAAGGTGAACTTACTACTGATTTCTTCTTGTGGTTCAAACCCTATTCCCACAGCTGTCCTTGTTAGAGTGTGTCTCAAACAGCCTTTTCAACCTACAGCATTTCAGATGTTCCAGCAGGACTGTCCTGCCCAGGAGATATCTCTGCTCGCTCATTGCAGATGGGACCCACAACATCTTTAAGTTCTCCATATAGCTGCAGCCAAGTTGCAGTTCAGTAAGACACAGAGGAAACCCTAGAGGAAGTATAACTTCATCCTAATGATTTTGGGGAATTTGTCTGAGAGGGGACATCCTGGATCCACCATCTCTTTTGCTTGCTTATAGGAAACAGTCATTGAGTACCACAGGAACTTCTCCCTTAGCAGTTAGCACTGTGTGACACAACGTGCATGGAGGCACTGGTGCCCTCACCTCTCTATCCCCCACCACTTCTGTTCCTGCTCTCATAACCTGCCTGGTGCTTCACTCTGTATTCAGTATTTGGGCATATCACCACAGAGCTGTGTTTGATTGCTGATGGAGAAAAAGAACATTACTTGCAGCCATAAATGCTGGAGAGAAAGGCAATGCAGTCATTCAGAAGCAATGTATTTCTGTGAGCTCATAATCCAAGCAATCCCTTTACGATCTAGATGGTTTGAATTAAAATAAACAGAAGTCTTGAGGGCTGGACACACCTTCTCCCATCAGTTACCAGCTGCTATGCCCCAGCTGCTGAGCAGAAGTCATGTCTCCAGAGTCAGTGAGTTTCCTCAGAGCTTGATGAGCCTCCATATCCCACCACTCAGAGCTGGAGCTCCAGACCTGATTAAGACTTCAGAAATCTCAGCTCTTGTGCTTACCCCAAGCCACATGAGCTCCTGGACAAAGCTAGATAGATACTATCAGTGTGACCTCTTAACTTTTCACTCCACAGTTTAATAAGCATCCAAATCTCTGTTACCTCTGACAGTGTATGCCTTTCTTCTATCAAAACAACCCACATGGAGCAGAACCAGCAGAGGCGTTTCTGACTCTCCCAAGTGCCACATGGGGTAGCTCTACCAGGCCAACCTTGCTGGGTGCCCCACCAGATCCACAGCTGCTCACCACATTACAAGTGGAGATTGACAAGGTGATACCTACTATCCTTCAGAGTTACTGCCAGACATGTGCACCCAGACGTCTTGATGCCCTAATACTGAAGTATACACAGCTGGATTTACTTAGGACAAATTAGTTTAGCTGGTGGAAAATCCCACAGGGTAATTAATAGTTCCCCTTGTGGCTAATAAAGGTAATTAAACCAAGCTCAAACCAAATCTTAAATTCCACTCCATGAACAATCAAGTTGAATTAGAAGGTTCCAGGAAGGAAACCTTTACCATCACAATGATCTGTATCTTGACACACCTTTAGCTGGTGGAGAAGGGCAGCAGCTTCCCTAGCACACTGAAAGAGGAAATTCAAACTTCCCTTCAAAAATAATGTCCTTATCAACACTTTTTGTTTGATTCTCATTCTTTTTCATGGGTGAAACTTAAGCATTCACTCTCTAGGGCAAGGAGTTAATAGTATTTTTTTTATTATTATTTATTTTCTTGGCAGAGATGCATCCTTTTTCTAGGCTATTGCCTATCTAAATTCAGATACTATAACTGCTAGTAAAAAAGGCTTCAATGCTCAACACAAAAGATGAATGATCCCATGTGAGTTCACTGTTTAAATGCGTGGAAGCACCTTCAAAACTAAGTTACAAATCTCTGAAGCAGCTCTTGCTTTTAATAAAGGTGCAGCTGAGAAACAGAATTCAGCTTAGGAAAACCACAAACTAAAATAACTTCTTAGACAGTATGAATTGTAAACCCAGAATATCAGTGTAGCATTGCATTCTGAGTAGTTACAGAACATGGAAAAGTTCCCATGCAGCTTGATTAGTCTTTAAATATCACATAAGGCACCACGAGATGCCTCCCTGGGAAATCAGATGCACAGACAAGCAGTGCAATGATTCTGTGGATCAACAAGGGATGAAGTACAGTGATGGATCTGTTTCAGATAAACATAGCACCTGAAGGATGACATTCAGAAGAGCATCCTTTGCCTGCAGATAGCAAATCTTGCACCATTCCATCTTCCTAATGATTTTAGGCTGATGTGGCACCCTGCATTAACACTGACTTCCAAGCAGGGGACCCAGCCTCAAGGAGTCCCAGGCAGGAGTCCTTTGCCAACTCAGCCCCAAGTCTGACTTGAGATGAATCAGGGTTTCCCCAAGAGAACATGCATTTGTCGACTGGGGCAGCCCTTCTGCTTCCTGTTCTGGCAGATATTGTGGAGGTGGATTTTTATTTTCCATCTTCCTATGGTCCTTTTGTGTAGGCATTCCCAGAGATGAAAGCAGCAGCCCTGGGGATCAAGATCCCAAGTGGCACAGACCAGAAGAA
The DNA here is from genome assembly GCF_038088225.1 of Cyrtonyx montezumae. Taxonomy (NCBI): domain Eukaryota; kingdom Metazoa; phylum Chordata; class Aves; order Galliformes; family Odontophoridae; genus Cyrtonyx; species Cyrtonyx montezumae. The sequence goes on along the minus strand of NW_027071826.1, from coordinate 9,261,033 downwards.
GGAGCTGCTCTCCAACACCTCACCCACTCAGCCCAGAGCCTCCTTCCAGCACACAGTTCAGCCCCAGATTACCTCTGTCACCAGGGAAGCCCCCATGCTGGGCTTCCACTTCCCACCACAGCTGGGCCACCATGTAGTGCTGAGCGTGCATGTCAGTAGCCAGGCACACCAAGGCACTGTATAAGCTCTTGGGTGCCCCACCAGATCCAGATACTGAACTTTAAGTCTCTGTTACATCGTTGGCATTTTGATTAGACCACAGCTGTCAGATATAAAGCAGAAATCATCGCAGGCACAGCAACCAGGTGTTGGCCCTGCTGGCTGTTTCCCAGGAGGATAGGTGATTTCAGTAAGCCAGCAGCGAGGTCAAGACCACCACATCTTGATTTTCCACCTGCAGAGCAGCTGCTTCAGCCCAGATCTCCCTTAGAGTCATGAAATCATTGAATAATTCAGGCTGGAAAAGACCACTAAGATCATTTAATCCAACTCCCAGTCCATCACCACTTTGCCCACTGACCATATCACTCAGTGCCACGTTTCCATGGCTCTTGAACACCTCCAGGGACAGTGATTCCACCACAACCCTGGGCAGCCTGTGCCACTGCCTCACCACTCTCTCTGAGAATAAATTTTGCCTAATACCCAACCTGAACCTCCTTAGCACAACTTAAGGGTACTAGCAGACAATTATCATAGACACAACCCCCGTACCCCATTCACCACTCCATCAGGATGCTGGGGCATCCAACCCTTTCCCAAGCCAGCCAGATCCTCCCACTGGAACTTCTTCCCCATCCTAGGGGATTTCTCACTTTCCTTTAGGCTGAACCCGCGCAGGCGGAGTTTCCCAAGCAGCGAACTCCCCAGTGAGTTCGGATCTCCGCCTCCGTGCCCTCCCCCTTATAGACGGGCTGCTCCGGTAGCCCGCAGCCAGTGCCGACGCCGAGAGCTGCTGCACGGTAAGTCCGTCTGTCTTTCTGTCCATCCATCCGTCCATCCGCCGCAGCTCGGGGCTTTCCCTCCCCTGCGGGACACGCACTTCTCCTGCTCCCTGATGGCTGGGCTAGCGGGCACACGGCTCTTGGTTGTGCTCGGGACGGAGGGGTTAGGTGGAAAGCGCTCAAGGGAGGGCTCCTTGGCCGAGTGGCCCCACTTTGTTATGGCCAGAATAGAGAATAGAGCAGACAGCTGTTCCAGCAGCAGCTAGAAGGGTGATCGTTCCGGATGCATCCCAGGAATGGGGACCTCAGGACTGCACGTCTGGCAACAGCATCCTGCTAGTTGTGCCTGACTGCTGTCGCTCATTGCCTAGATGTCTGGGGATGGATACAGGCAGTAAGCAGTGGCTCTTCTTAACACAGTCACCCCAAAATCCAGCCATAGATCTTGGGCACCAGGGCATCCTCAAGCTCCATCATGCACCAGGATCCAGATTCAGTGTGGCACTTCCCACCCCCTCCTGCATTTGTTTCTTTCAAAAGGAAGTGGTTTCCTCCCAGATTCCATGAAAATAACAGGTTTATGATTGATTCAAAACAACTGTGCTGAAAAGACCAATTCCAGTGTCTGGGCTTTGTGTTGTCCCAGGCAGCTGTCACGCTCAGGGTCGCTGTGCTGAGCTGACACACTTCTGCATTGCCATGCTCACAGCTTTGTAACTATGTGGAGAGACCTTACTGTGACCTTCCAGTACTTAAAGAGAGCTTAAAAACAGGGGAGTCTGACTTTTTACATGGGCAGATACTGATAAAACAAGGGAGAATGGTTTCAAAGTAAAACACAGGAGATTTAGATTAGATCTCTGGAGGAAATTCATTACTCAGAAAGTGGTGAGGCCCTGGCACTGCTGCCCCAAGAATTATGGGTGTCCCATCCCTGGAGGTGCTCAAGGCCAGGTTGGATGGGATCCTGGGCAGGCTGAGCTGGTGGTTACTGTCCTTGGCATGCCAGGGGGTTGGGATGGTCTTTAACATCCTATCCAATGCAAGCTGTTCTATGAGGTGTGAGCCAGAACAGTGCCACTGCCCTTAGCATCTACTTTTCCCCAGCACACTGAGGAACCTGCCTGAAATTCCCTGGGCAACCACCCCACATCCATTGAATCAGCTTCTCAGCCCCAGGTGAAGGCTGGTTCAAGATTAGGATTCTCATGTGACTCAATGTAGTACCTCTTCCTGAGGCTGCTACAATTTATGGATGTGGCTTTCTATGGCTGAAACTGATCTAGAAGCTGTGGTTCCTTACTATCACACCCACATTCCGAGTTAAAAATGAGAAGAAACTGTTTTTCTTCAAAATATCCAATTGCCTGCTCCCACTATGGGACTTTGGGGCTTGAGGCTTTTGATGGAGATGATGAAATGGGAGCAAAGAGCTTTGGAGAAATTGGGTTTGAGTTTGCTGAAGCTTCAGTGCCCTTTTTATAGAAAGAAATCTGGAAAGCCACAGAGTTTGAAAACAATGGTAAGAAAGGTAGCTCTGGAAGCCCTGGAATGGCCCCTGGAATTCATGTGTCTTCTTGGTCTGTTTATCCCTAGCAGTAAACCTGGCAAGCTCTAAGCCTGAGAAGGATTTTTCTTCAGGAATAGCAGTAGGAAAACAAAATCCTGGACAGCAGCATCTGATTTACCTTTCAGCAGCAGCAGTTTAAAATGATACTACCTGCTTCCAAAGCAAGAAGTGAAAAGAGCCGATTATGGGGTTTTTTGTTTGTTTGTTTTATTGGGTTATTTTTTTTATCCAGTGGCAATGTTTTTTCTTCTCTTTTGCTGCTTGAAAATTTTTCACTCCCCATACTCGGTTGCAAGTTTCCAATTGTGCTTCAGTACTTTAGGGAACCCAAATCCTCATTTAAGAATGTCAGAGGCACTGTGCAGTTCTCTATGTGTTGTTCCCTGGACAGAAAGTAGTTTGAAGCCAGTTGAAAGCACCTCATGGCAGATGAGATGGCTGGGGCGATTCTCCTGCTTCCTTGGGTCCCTTATTACCCCTACCCTGGGGGCACTGGTGTCCTGATTCATATATGGATTGCATCTCCCAGGCATAACCAAGTGCCTGCTTCCAGCTTCACAGCATATTTGATCAGTAACAATCCAGCCAAAAAAAGTCAGTAGGAAAAAGAAAAATACTTCTTAAGTGGGCTTCCCAATTTGCCAAGTCTGGAATGGGTGACTCAGTAGGCTTTTTGCTTTGGTTTCTTGCCAGCTTATTGAGGTGTTGCTGCATGGTCTGAGTGATGGTGTGATCCAGTGCAATGTTCACATGTGGACAATTGTGATCCTGCTTCCATGGGGAGAAGGGGTAGAAGGAATGGCTGATGGAAATACAAGGAATTGCCAAGTAACTTCTGTGGGAGAGAGGGACTTTCCAGTAAAACCAGACAAGAATGTGACAAGGAGGCTGGAAAGGACAAAAAGTCTCAACAAATGCCTGTTATATTGACAGCAGCTCGGGAAAAAGCAGTCAGACAAAACATTCAGAGCAGAGTTAATAAGTAGATCTCTATCAGTGTAGGACAAGCCACACCTCATCAATGAAATCATCCTAAATGCAGAACTTCTGTAAAGGCTCTGAGCACCTGATAGAGCTGTTAAGTGTCCCCATTCATTGTAGTGGAATTGGACTAGATGACCTTTAAGGGTCCCTTCCAACTCAAATGATTCTATGGAGGCAGTGGCTCAGCACCCAGCTGGTCCCAGTCCTACTGGCACAAGCCCACAGTGTGGGATAGCAGAGGATCCTGTGTTGGATGTGCATCTATTTTGGTTAGAAACCATAAAGCTGAATGTAGTGTGCTGGACACTCGTGACACATAATAATGAAGATGATGATGATAGTAGAAGTTATTAATAAATAGAAAATTAACAATAATGATGACTTGGGATCAATGTAGAAGCATGATCTTAAACTATTAAATCTCCCAAAACTCAGTTATGAACTCCTTGCCTGCTTTGGGAAGTGACGAATCGCTTGGGAAACGAAATGACTGCTGAAGTGATTAGAAGCTGGCTGCAGTTCCAACCAGAACTGTGAGCAGAGGGGAGTGTACACAAATAGCCCTCAGTTGAGCCTGTGATGTCTCTGCTCTGCTGTGGCAGCCAAGAATGGATCATAGAATCACAGAATCGCTAAGGTTGGAAAAGACCTCTAAGACCATTGCGTCCAATTGTCCATCTGCCCACTGCCCACATCCCTCAGTGCCACATCTCCCCATTTCTTCAACACCTCTAGGGACAATGACACCACCACCTCCCTGGGCAGCCTGTGCCACCACCTTACCACTCTTTCTCAGAAGAAATTTTTCCTACTGTTTAGCCTGAACTTCCCCCAGCACAGCTTGAGGCCGTTCCCTCTCATCTTATTGCAGTGCTGCTGGAGAAGCAGAAAGCAAACTGGTAAAGTCTGGGTGGGTGCTCAGTCTGGTCAAGCGTAAGTGCTATTGCATTTACAGCCTTGCTCAGATACTTAGCTACCTTTGCTTTTGTTAGTTCAAGCTGAAAAAAACACACCCAGACTTTCATGCATATTCTTATTTCAGCACTTCTCAAAGATAAATGACATTCCTCTTCCTGTTGAAGAAAAAGCAGATTTTTTTTCTGATCATCGTTCCTTGAAACAAAAGGCAGAAGCGACTGCTAGCTGAAAGTCACCTTTGGGTATGTGGAGGGAAGAAGTGGCTTATTTTTTCAGAAACAGAAAAAGCATGCTTTGTTTGTGATGATAAGGATCAGTTGACTTCTGTCCTTGCACAAACAGGAAGGATGGAATTAGGGAAAATGAATAAAGATCATGGGATCATAGAGTTGTTTGAGTTGGAAGGCCATCTAGTCCAACTAGCATAATACTGAGAACTGTGGGCTAGTAACCACAATTAGAAAAGTCCCTACTTGTTACCATTAGATTTTTTTCCTACTGGGATTAAAAAAAAAAAAAAAAAGCTCTTTTCTGCATTTTTTTTCCTTGTCCTAATGGAGCACCATGATCGGAGTAGCACCAGTGCAGCACAGCGACTCTTTCTCCCTTTATCCCCACGATCTCCCCCGGGGAAGGGCTGGCTGCCTGGCTGCTGGGACCTGCCATTCCCAGCCAAAGCAGCAAGCCCACGGTGTGTGTTGTGCTGTACCCAAGGTCATTGGGCACGTGCTCAGTGGAAAGCCAGCCAGCTGCATGCCAGCACTCCTTCCTATCCTTTCCGAATGAGCTCTCAGCTTTGTAGTGCCCTTGCTGTAGAAGCTTTACAGACTCTGAAAGTGACGAAGCAGGGAGAAGATCATTTCAGCAGTATGCACTTGCTTGCTCCCTCTGACGTGGTGCTTCAGAGCTCTCCAAGCTGTGGGGAGACAACAGGAGGTATTGCTATTAAAACAAAAAAGCCACATACTTCCAACCGGTTTGCCCAGAAGTGAGTATCGCAGTTTGTATCACTGTAATATGTACCAGCAGCATAAACTTGCAAGGGTATTTGAAGATTGTGACTGAAGCCAAATTTGTCTTTTATTTACAGGCTAAAGGAGTTACTCTTACATGGCCAATTTAAGCCAAAATATGCCTGAGAGTTCTTCGTACAGAATTACACTGGTCTCCCAGAAAGTCACTTAGAAAAAGTGTTGGGACAAGGGCTATTTCTATGAAATTAATTAAATATATATATATTTTTTTTAATGTATGGCTATGGTAACAAATATGTCTGCTGTTAATTACTTGTAGAGCAGGAACATGCAAGATGGTGGTGATGGAGTGGGACTGCGACAGGATAACGTCAGCTACCCACCTGCTGCCATGTTCTTGTGTCCCCTGAGCCAGGGGAGGACCGCTCTTCCGTGCAGCCACCCTGTTTGCTGCCAACAGCTTCATTAAGCCCAGGCTCATTAGTCCTTAGTGGGGTGGTGAGAAATTCACCCCACCCCTGATTTCTTTCTGCATGAACCATGGCTCATGCTGCAGCTCTGTGTTTCAAAATGTGCAAGTAGCTCCGTGGGTGTTTTCACAAGCGCATGTGCAGCTGGATGAGCAGGGACCAGCAAAAACAGGGCCCAGGAAACACTGGATCCGTCCTGATGCTGTTTGAAAACAAAGATCCCTGTTGCTTTGAACCAGGGCAGGACACTTGGCCCGCCCCACCATAAAGCCCATGTAGTGAGGGCTTCTTACTGAAATGCTTTTCCTTTGATGGGCATATATCTTGACACAGTGCGTCGTGGTAGATTTTATGCAAACTGTTCCAACCTGACTTTTTTTTTTTTTCCTGAAATTTACAGGCCTGAAGAAAATGATGAAAATGTTACCTTTTTTCCAAAGTGGTCCCATTGGAATACGCAATGGAACAGCAGGTTGCAATGATTTAAATGGGCGGCTGGAAAATCCTTTGGCCTCAGTGGCTGAGCACATCCCTGCCTGTCCTTCTGGAGATGAGATCTGGTCCAAGGACCAGGAGAAAATGAGTGAAAGGCCGGAGGCAGCCTGCAGGACCTCACGGGCATCTTCCATCACCAGCAATGGGAGCTGTGCCTCCGCTGGGGAGAGTCCAGAGAAGGGGAAGAAAGGAATAAAGGGGATACTTACGACTGCACTTAAGAAAATGAGGAAGGCCAAGCCCAGTGGTAAGTGCTTAACCCGCTCAGCCCACCTCTGTATTGCCCCATTTGCAATGTGTTCTTTTGAAATAAATCAGTCATACCTGCAGAAAATACTCCAGCTGAGTTACCACCAATACCTGGAGCAGTACATTGCCATTTTCCTGTTTTACAGAAAATCCCACGCCAGATACATCCTGAGATCAAGTCTGACATTTTCACCATCATCCCACAGCAGCAATTTATTAATTCTCCCCACATCTCTCTTCCTCCTTTATTTCAGGCTGATGCACATCCAACTTGCAGCAGCAAATCCTATTTGTTGCTAAGTAGCTTTTGATCTATTAGATTTGTGCCTTATACTTTCTGCTATTGAGTTTCTGCCCATCGACTATTGAAGTAATCCCATTGTTCTTGTTTGATGCACACAGCCCTCGGTTTCGATAGCACCTTTGTGCAATCAGCAGATGTCAGTAGGGCACTCCCAGCTTTTGTGTATAGTCACTAAGGAGAACATTAAGTGAGATGAGGTTCAAGAGTAACATAAGCTTTCTCCACCCAGAGTTTTCAGTGAAAAACTTACATTGCATATCTATGAGAACTTATTTTGGGATATAACTTTTCTGGATTTATAATTTCCCAGACTGCATAATCATCAAGGAATGGTGGCAGCTCAGACAGGATAGCTCAACTGTATTTATCTCACCTGCTAGATGTGTCATCCATCCTATTTCTGGAAAAACCCATGTGGGTTTTCCTCTAGCACTTCCTATTTAGCTACATCTTTCCATCTATATTTTTTTCTAAAACCTTGCTTCCTGCTTTAGGTCATATTAATGGGGAAGAATTGGATGGACCTCTCCCTCAGCTCATTCTTTCTGAAGATTACTTCTTGCTTATACAAAATATCCTCTTCACTTTGACAGCTCGGGACTTGATTTGAAAGTGCAATTTCTTTCATCGTTTTGGGAGAATTGTATTAATATTCAGACTCTCTCTCTAGCAGTTTCAGATTTTATCAGGTTGTTTCAATGGATTTATTCTTTTCCCTTTAGACTGCTGTGTGCTATTGGGTTCACTGATAGCAGTAGGGTAAAGTATTTACCCAGATTTGGGGGCTGGCTCCCCAACACTGAGGCCACTTGAAGGAAGCTTTGCATCTTTTTCTCTATGTAGTTATGCTGTCTTGTTCTTTGCTTTATTGTGTTTAGCAGATTTTAATGCAGGTTAGGTCTGATAATTCACATTTTGTTCCAACCCTATTGTCTTCAAGATGAGGCTGAATAATTACTTTTTTTTTTTTTTGCACTAATATGACAGATAGAATAACTAAAAAAGATAAGGCTGAATTTTAAACTGTGCTCACAACTTCAGCATCATGATGAGGAGTTTATCAGTGCTAATCAGCCATTTCTTTAATTATAACCCCAAAAAAACTGACTTCTGTGCCAAAATTACTCTTAGAAAACCCATAGGAATTTGACTTTACTTTCAAGACTGGACATCATATGGCAGTCGTTTTAGCTGCTTTGCTCTGATTTCTTCACTTAGGTCCCCAAGCCCCAGTAGTCCCTTGGTCTGCATGGCCAATCCTTGAGCCAAATAACTGTGTTGTGCAAGAAAATGACAAACACACCGTCCTGATGGGCCCTATGACTGAGATGCAGGTGGCAGGGCATGTTGCCTTGTGCCTATTCCTCTCCTTCAGCTCCTGTCAAAGGAACAGTTACACATACATACAGCTTGTGCTCCCTGATTCTTATTGTTTCTTGGGAAACCCATAGTGTATCCTCAGGGCTATCAAAAAATTTAAGAGACTGTCAGACCTTTGCTTAACAACCCAAAGAAACAATCTACAAAAACAACAACAAAAAATACCCACAGTTCTAAATTTTGGAAAAAAAATCATGGGTAGCACATGAACATCTGGTGATATGTAACGGAGTAGTGATGAGCATTCAGTGAGCGTTATGCCAGCCAGCAGCAGCCTAGGAACAACCTGATCTTTAAATAAAGGAAGAATTTCTGTGTGATAAAGGAGTCTAAGAGTTAACATAGAATTGGAGACATTTTGAAAATGCTATTGGAAAGCCATGTTTTTATACAAAACAGGAATGAAAAGTTTTGCTGTTGGGTAAAGAAAGGCTGTTCTCTCCTCAGTCAAACAAGTCATGGATCTCCTTGAAAAGCAGAAGCTCTGTGATGCTGTCCAGCATCTGATTGCCCTGGAGAAGAACTTGTCTGGCAAAAGCGAGGAGGGACTGATCATCACCCAGCAAGACATTGAGTCCATCTGCGAAATCCTGAAACACAAAGTCTTCAGCATCTTGAAAGACTCTGTGCTTCTAGCGAGATCAAACCCAGAACTGCTGCAGCAGGCAGTAGATGCACTGAAAGAGCAGGAGAAAGAAGACCAGAACTGCACGTCAGAAAATCTGCCTGAAGAAAACTTGCAATTTAGACCTAGAAAATGGAAAGATCTTTGGATGGCCACAGTAAAGGAGTCGGTAGACATTCGAATGAAGGACACTAGTCATACTCCTAGAACTGAGAACCTCTCTGTAGTTGGCCAAAACCTCCTGCATATGGGGAAGACAATGAAAGAAGATTTGACAGTAGTTGCACAGTACATTAAACACCTTTATCCCCCTGAGTTTGATGTGTTCCGCACATATGCAGAACTCTATCACCACCATTTTGCATCTCTGGCGAAGAAAGCTGCTGAGTCTCAGCTGGATGACAAGGATGTCTACCTTCTCCTCTCTTGGGTGCATAACATTTACCCAAAGTAAGTGATGCTTTCACGCACATTTTGTACTAGTGGCCAACAGGTTTTCTGGCTGCCAAACCAAACATTTGCTCTATTCACAGATCGGTATCATTTTGATGCAGTCCAATCCATGTTAGGTTTTGAAGTCAGCAATATTTTGTGCTGGCCAGGATAACCTGAAGGCACTTTCCTGGGGCTGCTAGGCTGTAACCAAGTCTCACTACACCACACAGGTGACAGAGATCCAGACAGATGCATAGGGCTTCACTTGTGGCCCTTGTCTCATTCTTGGAAAATCTGGGAACTCCGGCCTGTGGCCTGCTAGATCACAAGGCAGCCATTAAATAGGAAAACCTGAGCTGTGATTATCCTGGGCATGGAGAATGTTGCCCAGGGATTACCTAATTCTTTCATTAGGTTACTTGCTGTATGGAAGAACAGAGGATGTATTCCCAAGCTCATTCCTCCTGCTGCTCGGGGTCCCTATCCCCAACACAGTGCAGTGGCCTATGCTAAGAACAGGATTAATTTACATCTGGTTTCTCATTGATGTCCTCAAGGAGTGTTAGCAATTTGCCTCAGCAGCTGTCTTGAATTACGCTGGCCTTGGAAAATGTGATCATTTGGCTTTTTCATTCCAGAGATATGAGAAAAGAACGTGTTTTAGCAGAGGAGCTGGAAAAACTTGAGCTTGGAAGCCTTTTGCCTCTAAGTCTGTGCAGAGAGCTTGAAAAAAAATACCTTGAGAGTGAAGAGGTAAGAATCTGTTCATTTCCTTCTCATCCCTGTGCTGTGCATAACTCCATAACATAAGGAACTCTGACTTGTCCTAAGTGCCCACTTCCCAGCCCTCCCTGTAAGCCACACATCCTCCAAGAGCAGAGGAAAGCTCTTTTTTTCCTCCTTGTAGCTGGGATGCTGCTGGTTGGGACTTGAAGAGCTAACTTTCTACTATTTCCTGGTTTGCCCATCCCTCTGCCTGGACAAAAATTACTGCTCTGTTCTTGTAAAACTGGTGCTAGGGAGGTGGGAGAAGGTTCAACAACAGGCATTTGTGGGTAACTTTGCAGTTGTCTGCTAAATCTTCATAGGAGGACCCTGCAGTCTTATTTGCAGATGATGCTTCCAGCCCTATTTCTGGCTTCTGCAGCAGTGCCAGACCTTGGGTGAGCATGAAGCACACAGGTCCAGTCTGGAAAATACTTCCTCCTTGATAGAGAATCACATGGTCTGCAGGAAACAACAGTTGCTCTGATTTTTGGATCACACTCTCCTTAATGGACTCAAGGAACAACTTTCACCTCCTTCCCATAGCTTAGTGCTTTTGGCACTTTGAGCTGAAGTTCCTGGAAAATGAGAAGTTACAGGTTTTGCTGCAGTCCATGATGGATTGCAGATGGGCTGTGACGTGCGTGAACAAGGCAGTGAGCAGAGGTGTGTGCCAGCTATTGCATAGCACTCATGCTGCACAGCGAGCAGGAAGGGTCATAGCAGGGAAAATCTGGGACATTTTGATTCCCTCCTGAGTTGGTAAGACGTCAGAAGTGCTTATGATAAAGAATTACAAAACAAGCTCAGTGGGTAGCACTGTATGTTACAGGTTACATGTAATGTGTCTCTCAGGGAACTGGAGCTCTGGTGTGTATACTTGCCTGTGCAGACATGTTGGGGTGGTGAGTCCTGATCTTTATAGAATCATAGAAGAGCTAAGGTTGGAAGAGACCTTAAAGCCCATCCAACTTCAACCTCTTGTTTTGGGCTGGTTGCCCCACAGCAGCTTGGGCTGCCCAGGGCCCCATGCAGCCTGGCCTTGGGCACCTCCAGGTGTTCTCTAGGCAGTCTGTGCCAGTGCCTCCCATTCTTCCCCTGAAATATTCCAGTCTATACTGGATAGGGGAATGTTGTTAGAGAGTGTCCTTGCTGCTGGGAAGCTGTGGGTAAGGTGTCTTGTAACAAAGAGCCTTTATTTCTCACCATGGTAGAAGAAAATTGCTAAGCCAATGGGTAGGTAGGCAAAGAAAAATATCCTAGCAGAAGGCAGCAACTGTGATATCTTGTGGTAAATGCTGTTGTTCTTTGTTTTCTAAAGGCTACCATCAAAAATGTGCTGAGCAAATGTTTAGCAAAGGAAATCCAGAGATGGAAAGAAGACAAAGAACCAGAGAAACTCAATGGACATTTTCAGAGTGAACTGCTAGCAATAATTGTTATCCAGGTAATAAATATAAATATTTGAAAATAAACATCAGCATCTTGTTTGTACTTAGGATCTAAGACTAACTGTAGTCAATGCAGGAAGCCAAAAGGCCATGTTGTATGTGTAGGGCCATAGCACAAGTGGGTGGCACAGGAGTCCAAGCCCATACTCCCAGTGTGACAGGTGCTGGGACAATCCTTTTCACATACCAGCAAAAGGAGAGAAAGAAAAACTTCCAATTTCTCACTTGTTTTATGGGTTTTCTTCACCTACAATGTGCTTTTTTTTTTTTTTTTTTTTGGTTTGTTTGCTAGAGTGTCTACAACAGCCAGATGCAAGCCAGGGACATCAATGCCATGCTGGGTGAGGAGCTGTTGTGCCGACTGTCAACAGAGCTGGCTGCCTTTCTGAGAAGGTGTGGTAAGGTCCCAACAGGCAGCGGTGCTTCCCAAGTGTCCTTGTGCCATCACTCATCCACTTGTCTTCCCATCTCCCCTCCAGCTACAAGGATGCTTTTGAAGACTTCAAGGAAAGAGGCAAGAAGCACAGATACTACAGGCCTGTTCTGATTGCAAATATTAACAACTGCTGCAATTTTAGGTAATAGTTCCTTCCACTGCCAGCAGTGGGAAATAGTGAGATAAAGGGAAAATGCCCCAGACTGAGCAGAGGAAGGCTTGGGAACCTCTGAATTTCTCTCCTTCCCTCTTTGGGGAGAGGTTATTCTTACACTGGCAATATTTCCTTTCAGAGACTACACAGAGAAAAACATAGCAGAAAAGGATGATAATAAAGAGAGGATACTTAGCACCCTTAGGGACATTATGACCAGCGGTGGAGATGTCCTGCTTCAGCAGCTCTTTGCCCAGCTGAAGGTATGCATCCAGCCTACACTTGCTGTCCTATGGACTAGTTCCACCTGGTGGGACAGCGGCAGCGACACAAAGGTGCTGCACTGTTGGCCACCAATATCCATGACTCAAACACGGTGACTTAATCACATAACGATTAAGGTTGGAAAAGGCCTCTGAGATCATCAAGTCCAACTGTCAAGCCATCCCCACCATGCCCACTAAGCCATGTCCCTAAGCACCACTTCATCAGCGAGTAGCATTAATTAATTCGGGGCTTGGAAAGAACATGATGTAAAAAATTGTAAGGAACCTCTAGAGATCTTCTATTCCAACCCCTCTGCCAAAGCAGCTCCCTATACCAGGTTGCACAGGTAGACGTCCATTTGTGTCTTGAACATCTCCAGAGAAGGAGACTCCACAACCTTTCTGGGCAGCCTGTGCCAGGGCTCTGTACTTTTACCTTCAGTAAGTCCAGTAGAACTGATATTCCCTACTAAAAACACAACAGTTTAGAAGGAGTCTTGGCCAAGCTGCATCACAGCGTCAGTACTGTCAGAAAACCTGAACTGGTGTCTTCAAACCCCAGGCAAAGTATGTAGGTATGGCTGTGCATGGGGAAGTGAAAAGTGCTGATCACATCCAAGAGAAGTGCTGTAGGGAGAGAGTCTGAACATGCATGTGGTTACACACTGAGCTGTGGGAAGCAATCACAAGTGATGACATGAGCAATTACGCAGCACTTGGCTTCTCCATAAGGGTGGCTGGAAAAATACTTCCGGTTCTTTCATTTCCTTCTTTCATTTTTTTCCCTTCCTTTCTTTCTTTCCTTTTTTTTTTTTTTTTTTTTTTTTTTGACTAATAATAGAAAGCTTTTAAAGTTAAGCAAATGTGGCGGAGGGGAAGGCAGAGGAGCCAGGAATTACAGCCACAATCACTCCTGCATTTTCTGTAGGACCTCTTGGAAGATATCTTCTGTGAAGCCTAACACAGCTCCTCTTCCCTTGTCCCTGTGGGTCATGTTCATTTCCCTACTAGGACCATACGCCTTGCTGTCACTGTAGGGGATGTTATGCATATAGGAATGTAAATACATGTTTGGATAGAACTAATTAGTTGTTCTTCTATTTTTCAGCCAATATACAAGAAATTTACAGAAAATAAGTGGGAATCCAGCAATGAAATTATGAATGAGATCATTAAAACCACCAGCAATCATATTTCAGAGTTACAGACCCTGAAGGACCCTTTTTACCATGTAAGTCAAAGAGAAATAGCCATAACCACATACTCAGTGGTGCAGGAGTATATGTGAAACATTACCGTATAAAAAACCTTTGATTTCCTGCCTTTGTCTTTTTAGTAGTTAAAACAAAATTGTGAAGTTCTGTGTACAGAGAGAGGAACAGGAGGAGGGGGGGAGTTCCTGTTTCTCTGGAGTACTGCTACCTCTTATCTAACATTTGGAGATGTTTTCTAAGCATTGAAGTCTTCCCAAAAGGAAGCAACACTGAGAAATTCCCACACCTCTTTAATTTAAGTGCAAAGAGATTTTCGGTATCTGGGATGTCACATTGCAGATTGCAGGGAAGTTGGCAGCCAGCATGGCTCCTCGTGTTAGAGGAGCAGTGGACACTTGGCAGGATGTGCTCTGTAGTACTTGAGGTATCTTAGTCCTTCCTCCATGCACATCATCAAATCACTGAAGTTGTAAGAGACCACTAAGGTCTTCTAGTCAGCCTGTTCCCACCTCACCCACTACCTATGTTCCTCAGTGCCAAGCAAATGTTAGATTAATGATCCCACTCTCCTTCCCAACAGTCCATCATTGAGAAGATCCACGTCTGTTTGGTGAAAGATTACATCGTGAGGCTGCTGAAGAAGAAGGTCAGCATGAAAAGCCCAACACAGCAGCAAAACCTGGCCCAAAGCATCTCCAAGAACGCTGCCGACCTGGAAGCCTTCTGCACCAGCAATGTATGTGCTCACTCACCTCATCCATGACAGTGTAGGGCATGCTGAGAAACAGCAGCATGCCTTTTTTGTGACCCCTCATTAACCTTTCTAACACAGCGTAACTTTCTGGAAAGACTGGGCAGGGAGAGCTTTGCAAGTGCCAGCCTGCTCTTCCCAGACAGAGAGCGATGATTTCAGCCTCCTTTGTCCTGTCATCAGTTGTTTCCTTTGAAGATTTATATCAGGAGGGACAGGAGACAGCTAAACATGAACTGCTCTGTTTGCAGTAGTGCATGGAGCCTGATTTCCTTTTGCTCCTGTGCCCTTGGGGCTGGCAAGGGCAGTGAGGTGGCTTCTGCCAAAGGCTCCTCCCAGGATGCTCTGGCTGTCACTGCTGTGTTTCTGTGTGGCCACAACTTCCCTCTATGTCTTCTGAGGTCACCTCCATCCTTTCATATCTCTAGGAAAAAAAAAAATACAAGTCAAGCCCCATCTCAACCACCTCACCCATGTTTGAGAGAAAGGAGCAAGTCTGAGCAGCTCTCAGCATGGGCAGGAGGCCAAGCACCCATCTCCTTGGGGTACTGAGCAGCAAGAAACCAGAGAACAAATTCTTTTGAGGGGCCAGGGAAGGGCTTGGTGTGCCTGGAGAAGTGGGAGGAAGGGCTTTGCCACAGTCTGACCGCTTCCCTTTCCACAGGGGTCTAAGGCCACCTGGCTGAATTCAGTACTCCCCAAACTGGCTGAAATAATCCGGCTTCAAGATACAGGTGCTATTAAAATTGAAGTTGCAACACTCGCCACGGCGTACCCAGATATCCGGTAAGAGAAGCTGAAAGGGATTTGCAAATACGTATGTGGAATTTTAATTGAGTCATGAAGTAGCCATATATTAGCATGGGTGAGGCTCATACACCCTGGGCAGTGCTGACCTCTGTCAGATAAAGAATCCAGAGGGTAAATGGCGCCCAGTTAGCTGGATATCTCTCTTTGCACACAGCCTGAGCTGTGTTTTCCCTAGACATTCCATAACCAAAACTTAGAAAAATCTGAACTTGTCCAGGGCAGAGCAGGTGAAGGCTGCAGCCAGTTTGGGGCCATCAAATGCCATTGGACAAAAAAGGACTCTATTAAAAAAGGCCATAACTTGGAATATATAAATATGCTTGATTTTCTCCTTTGCCTTGGGGATTCCTCACACCTCCCCAGAGGTGTTGGGTCCTGTGTGTAGGGTCGCTCAGTGCTGGTACCTCCTGGGGACTGAGCAGCTTTGCAGGCTGGTGCAGGGAAGATGACATCTGACCATTTCTCTCCCACAGCAAAAGACACTTGGAAGCATTCCTGCATATCAAAGCTAATTTGTCACGTGGAGAACTCAAAAGCATCCTGGGCTACCTGGCAGAAGGCACAGCATCCATGCCACCCAGCACCCCACTCTTCTCCAGCATTAACATGTCATAGGCCAGTGCACCCTGTGTGGGTGAAACCAGGACTATGCCATGCAGCAATGCACAGCACTGCCACCTTTTCCTACGGAAAATTCTCTGTCCCACTCTGGTGTTCAGTGTCCTTCTGGGAAGCACCATTCACCATGCATGGCCATGAGAAAGGGACACCCATGAAAGGACTGTGCCTGCAGAAGGACCAGGGATGCTCCTTGCACCAGAAACGGCTCCTTCCACAGTCTCCTTGATGACATCACAACACTGCCCTGGTGCTCTGAGCTCTGTATACCTCACTGGGTGCTCTGAAGGCCACGTCACTGATTCCCCAGACCAAGCAAACACCTCCTAGGAAGCTTTTTGTCTGCTAAGGAAAGAGAAGAAAAACTGAAGTCAGAAAGCAGAGATTTTGGAAAAGTCCCACGACAACAAGCTTACTTTCTGTCTGTAGCCCTCTGAGCCACTCAGAAACACCGCATTAGACCATACCACATTTGGGGTCAGGATAAGCCATGCTTGTGCATGCTGGAACTTCTGTTGTGGAATCTTCCTTCATGGAGATAGTCAAAAGCTATCTGGGCATGGTCCTGAAACCCCTGCTGCAGGTGTCCCTGCTTGAGCAGAAGGTTGGATCAGATGAACCCAGAGGTCCCTTCCAACCTCAACTGTCTTACGACGGCGATTCCTGCCTACCACCATACTGCAGTGGTTTGGTGTGGCCTGAGCTGCGTGCTCTGCACCTTTGAACAGAACTCTGCACAGGGGTTTTGGGGTTTCCAAATCACCCCCAGGAGTCATGACTACCCCCACAATGGTGGCCTGGGCAGCACTTCCTTCACCTCCATGAGGTGGGAGCACCTGGGCTCCTGGCAGTCTTCTTCCCTGCTACAGTTACTCCTTCCAGCACATCCCTACCCCACTAACAAGGCTCGGGCTGAAACTGTGCACTGAAAGAGATCTTGTAGGCAAGGCACGTTAGGTTTTGCTTAAGCCCTCCCTGTGGAGGAAAGGACTCCTGACCCTGTTAACCTCATGGGCTTTGAAGGAGTGGGGGAGCTGGTCTCAAATGCCATTTAAACTATCTTGAGCTCCCCATCTGCATCACCATTTCCTCACTTTATCTTTCCTTTCATGTTGTAGGGTAGATTTGTGTGAAAACACAAATGGGTCTATTTTGAAACTGTGCATTGTTTTTACAACCCATTTTTCTGGGAAATGAATCCCTTGCCAAAATAACAATGTGTTTGGTTGAAAACCTTTCCCTTCAATTTTCCTTTACAGGCTGACAGAAGTTGAAATAAAAAGTCAGTCCGGAAGGAAGACGTAATGACTCTACAGACCATAAAATGTATTTATACACATATACAGTATACTATGGGTGTATTTTTACATCCAATTTTATTTTTTTCTCAGTTAGAGATATTCATTTCCTATGTTTATATTTAAACATATTCAAATACGCTAGGAAACTGACACATTTATTCTGTCTCTGTCTGTTGTTTGCTGTGCTGCTGCATACAGTCCCATCTACTCCTCCAAAGGCCAGTGCACCTACTGCTCTCAGCCCTCCCCAGTGGACATCACCACTGCTGCCAGGCAGGGAGAGTGCACATCGGTCCCATAGCCGTGTACTCCAGAGCCAGGACTGCCATATGATATGACAGTTATGAGCATGGTTTGGTAGGTGTGGTGGTCAGCAGTTGGACTATATGATCTTAGTGATCTTTTCCAGCCTTAATGATTGTGTGTGCTGTATTTGTGGCATCTGGTACAACAAGGTCCAAAACATCAGCCTTGGTGCACTACCAGTCTCAATGTTGAATAATAAACAGTTAAATTTGAGAAGCATTTTCTCCTTTCTGCACTGGCACCCTTATTCTTCCATCTCAGTTGTTTGCTCCTGTTAGCACAAGAGAGGCAGGGAAGGCAGAATTTGCCCCAGCTGGCACTACTGGCCCAGGTCTGCTTTCTTAGCACTTGCTATTTATATTTTGCATGAAAGAGCACTTAGGTTTCTATCCGCAGCCAGGAGCAGGGCACAGCTCTCCTTCCATAAGCTCACTCATGCTCACAGAAACTCACTCATACATGTTATCTCAAAGCTTTTTTCACATGAATTGAACTCTTATCCTGAATACAGTTTATAGTCAAATGCTAAAATGACTTCTACTAGTGCTGAGCACTTGTGACAATTGCCACCTATTATGCAACATTTTCTTTTCCAGTTAAGTGAAAGGTCATGTTATTGCTATAAATAATTATGCTCTGATTTAGGGATCTGTTAAGGGCCTAGAGAAAAGCATCATAGAAGTGATTACATTGGCCTTTAAAAAAGAAAAAAAACAGAACAATTCCAACTAATGCAGTGCTGGAAGAAAAATAATGACTCTATTTATGTATTGTAATAAGGATGGGTAGGAGAAAATGGTTTTCATACACATTTTATAAGCCATGTGGAACCATGTCATGCAATTCTCTTCATCCTGCTATAAAAGCCACAGCTTTCAGAATCCAGGAAGCCAATTTATTTGCCTTCCTGTATGACTCAACATTTACAGTGGCATTTATTCACATGTGGTGTATTACACATGGCCAGGTACTTCCAGGAGCTTGCACAAATGTCTTCTGATGACAGCAGTAGATTAATACTGATAAATAGCACTCCTACAAACTAAATTAAATTGTTTGTGGTCAGTGTGGCTGGATAGTATCTTGCAGCCTCTATTGATATTGCTTTTGATCCCATTTTAGAGGCAGAGAAGAGGCAAGGTGATAGAAGTAAAACTGGCTTGCATTTAGTTTAGCTGGTATTAACTAGGAATGAGCATGGCTGAGGAAGGACATCAGTCAGGAAACGGACTCAGCGGCCCTTATGGACATCCCATGGTTCTATGATTGACTGTATGATCCAGGGAGACGGCTGGATGCTGGTAGCCTGGGTGTGACACCAGCAAAATCCTGCTCACACAAAACATTGTCACACTTTGGGTTGAAATCCATGAGTAATTGCTGCCTTCCTGCATGACCGAAAAGAGGATGCAGCTGAATCACTCAGACCAGTATCTTAAAAATACAAAATAGGTCTCCTGTAGACACATGAATACAGGGCAGCTTACATCAAAGGATTTAGGAATTACTCAGCACTGCAGCAACCACAGATTTCCTCTTTAGCAAAGTTTCAAATCCACAAGGCTGGGAGAGAAGCACATCTCACCTGCAGAAAAATCAGAACACATGCACTGCAGAAGCTGCACATCAGGGTGCTTGGGTGCACTTTGCTGGAGGAGGACTAATTGCATTTTCTAAGGCAATACGCTACTGTGAAGTAAATGTGCCTGCTGCTAGACAATATTTCTGTTTGCTACCCAGGGCTTTCTCCTCTAGAAATTGAGTTTAAAAAACCCTCTTGAATTGACCAGCTTGAAGCTTTCCCTACAAACCCATTTTTCATCTCTCTGCTGATTCTTGTCCCCTGAGAGATATTTCCATTTACTTCTTCCACCTCTTCATGACTCTCCGAGGTTCACCCCAGCTCCCCTCCAAATGCCTCCTAGTTGTGTCCTTGGACTGTGTTTTCATTACACTTCAACTCCTGGTTCAGCAGATGGGACCAGCAGGGCACACTGAGCACCAGAAAGGCTATCTTTGAGGAGGAGGAATGCACTGCTATTTATCCAAGTCATTTTCATCCCAACAGGACAGAGCTCTTGAACTGCAATAACCCTCCTAGTGGACTAATAGAAGAGGAAAACTTATCATTTAGCAGAAAAGCTGAGCTCTCAGAAGTATTCATTAGCGTTGGAACAGCTGTGATGGGGAAAAATGAACTCTGAAAGGGAGGAGGCAATAACAAGCTCTCAGATAGAACAATATTGGTCCTGGAGCCTTCAAGAGCTCTCAAGGCCTGTCCCAAAGGCTGCAGGCCAACCACTAAGCCCCCCTGGCAAGAGCAGCACTGTCTCAGTGCTCAACCAAATGTACAGATAAGATGAACTGTTGGGACAAAGGTAGCAGTGCAATATCCTAGTTAACAAAGTTTCTGGTCTTTGGCTTTACTATCATCTCCTCTACCCTACACAATGGCCACAAGAAGCAGTGGCAGGTTATATCATCACTGCTTACCTGCAAAGCAGATCCCTTGTCTTCGGCAAGGTCCAAACTCTAACCATATGTGCTGCTGCTTGGTACCCTGCATGGGGCTATCCAGATCAACAAATGTTGGATGCAGTTTCCCACTCACACTGTTGAATGCTTGAGCAATGACATGAGTGTTCCACTGCCTTCAACCCAGAAGGTTCCTGCTCTTCCCCTGCTCATGATGAGCTCCTGAAGGCACAACTGCACCCCACTGGCTTTGACATCCCTTGGTGAGGAGGTAGATGTGAGGGGAATGTCATCTGGAGAAGAACAAAGTGCCACGGCTGTCCTACCTGATGCAGGCAGTTTTCTGGGAGCATCACGCCTCAGTAAGGGGCATCCCACTCCACCTCCAAAGGAGGACAATGTTCAGGATAATTCAAGAGGGGCAAGACCCACAGATTGATGCTGTGATTTCACTGGAGCAAAGGAGACCCATAAGTCACAGAAAAATGGGGGGAACTAAGCAAGGTTGACTTCTGCATGCTCTGGATGAGTTAAACCTGCTCCTAAGTAACCTTAGCAGCTTTCAAAGATCACACAGTCACAGAATCATCAAGGTTGGGAAAGACCTCAGGATCACTTAGTCCAACCACGACCCATCCCATTACACCCACTGACCACATCCCTCAATGCCACATCTCCACCGTTCCAGGGATGGTGACTCCACCACCTCCCTGGGCAGCCTGTGCCACTGCATCACTGCTCCTTCAGAGAAAAAAAGAAAAAGTTACTCTTCCAGATAACTGTTAATGCTGCCTGGAACAAGCAGTAATTCAGATAAAGTTTGTTGTACCTCATAGGAGGTGCCCTAGAGAGACAAGGCTGCAGAAACACAAATTAAGGATGCGAGAGAAGCCTCCAGGTACCTGCCACGCATGTAGCTGTGCTCAAAAGTCCTTTGTTGGTCTTTGTTTAACTTTCTAGTTCAGGATCTCCTTCTGATCCATTATAATATCATAAAGACTGAGGTATTACAGGGGAATGCATGGACTGCCCAAGTTCCAGTTCTGTTTGATTTGATTTCTCTGAGAAGCCTCTCTTGAGGAGCTCAGATTGCATTTACTTGGGGAACATTTTGTCAGATCAGCACGTACAGCACAAAATCAATAGCAACTTTTAAAGACAGACAAGATTTGTCTGTCATCCAGAACAATGCCTGAAGCCAACTTTTCTCAGATAGAAACCACAAATTTAAAAAAAAATAGCCTCCACCTTTCTTCTACTTCCCTTTGGACTTCAGTCCCCACATCCCCTGTGGACAAGGGACACTGCCCATTTCTGTTCAACCCAATTTCTGTCCAAATCAACTAATCCTGCATGAAACTGCACTGTATCTGTTCAAGTACAATGTCCTTCTTTCCAGTATAAGTTTCTACTATCTCACATTAGCAGCTCACTACCACGAACTTCAGTTCATTATCTAAAGTGATACTAATTGCCTATTTTCACATATTTCTATATAGGTTGACTTGAAAAAACAAATTTCTGCTTGTAGTATGCAAGCAGTGTTTCTGTGCTAATGGGCAAATTAGCGTTACAAAAATCAACACAGCAGATTTCTGCAGTCTGTTTACATCCCCGTATATACAGAAAAAAATCCTTAATGTGGATGCTTTCAAGACAGAACTGGAAGCAATAAAATCCATAGGTTTTGAGTAGGAGAAGTAATATTTGATGTCAATATTTATGCAATTTCCTGGTCTGCCATCCCTGAATCACACACGTACACAGTACTCTCTCTCACAGAGGCTCCAAGCTTTTGCCCAGTTTCAGACCTTCAAGGAACACTCCTCTGGAAACTGAACATTTTTTCTCCATGGAAAGAGGCAGGGTATTCCGTTTGTCCAAGTCACAGAATCTGAGATTTGATAGCAGGACACATTGAAGCATGAGACCTCCTTCCTCTTTCCATTCTCTGCCATAGTGCATGCGCTATGTTCCACTGCAAGTCCTGATCATTATTTCTTCTGTTAACTTTGCCTTTGATAAAGGCATCAAGTACAGCACACATTCACAGTGCTGTAGGAGCTTTGTCATATTATGGAAGAAACAAATAGAGTGCTTGAGGTCTCCTCTTCCTTTTTCAGGCTTGGGAACTTTCAGGAACCTTTGTTTCAGTTATGCAATTCTCACAATGTACAAGTGAATTTAATAACCAGAAAACATAGTACAATTTTACAGTCTCACTCCTACTTCCTGTATTCAGGACAGAAATTAGGGACTTCCAAAATTCTGAAACTTTTTGTAAGACAAGGACAAATTTGTCAGGGTATGCCTGAAAGGCCGAGACTGGGCATCAGCCTCTGGACATCAGTGTTGCTGGTCTTGAAGGTAAGCAATGAGCTGCACAGGGCTGTTGGCATTTGGATTTTCATTTCTCAAGGCAGTTCCCTCAACAAGCCCAGTCATGGGCATGGCCTGGGCAAGGGCACCAGGGGCTCCATGGTTGACAACAGGAGCCAGGAGTACACACTTGGACACAGGAGGGATGTGACAGCTGTGATGGAAAGCCCAAGAGATGGTCCACACAGTCAGACACCATCTGACTCGCTGCCACCACCCCTATATTGGTGAGGGAAGCAATAACATCAAGGCAAATGCTTGTTTTCCATTGATGTGGAAGCAGAGCAGCCATTACCAGAGTTAGCTCTAGCACCATTGCTGACTAATGATATGTTCAGAGTAATGATATGGTTCAGCTGGCTAAGTGCCACGTTTCCACAGTCAACATCTCTTAATGCAGTTTCACTTCTCACTCAGAAAAAAAATTAGCAGAGAAGAGATCCTTTCCCTTCTCCATATGGCACCAAGCACACTGAGGAGTGTTTCAGGATTTCCACAACCTGAGGCAGAGATCACAAGGGGAAAAACAACACTTTCCAGCCAGGACTTCTTAATCTGTGAAACTCTGGTGCTGTCTAGTGTCAAAATACCTTTGGGGCGAAGCCTCAGGCAGCAGCATGTATTAAGTCAAAACCTGCTCAGCAGCAGTGCAGCCCTGTGGGGAATACCTTGCCCTTGACCTCACAACAGGGACCCAGCCCTGCACAGATACACCTCGGCCAGTCTGTAAGAACAGTCCTACACACTGGCATCTCATCCTAAACTCATCTCTGCAATTAGCCACAGCTTCCCAAAAAGAGACCCTTCCTGAGCTGCATGGCCAGAGCTCTTACCCTGAATTCAGCTACCCAGATCAAGGCATCCTCATTTTGCAAAGGAGTTGCTGCTCAGCATGTGTCTGCTCCTTCATGGTCTCTCCTTCATCCATCTGAACTCAAGAAATGCCATGAAGGAATGCCAAACACCACTTTTTATTTCCTACATATGCAAACACACATCACACAGATCAGTTAAGGGAAAAGTAGGAAGGACAAGGAGATGACTACAAAACAGAAGATCACTTACAAGCATCACACAAAGCCAGGAAAGCAGTGCTCCTGACTCGCATCGGGCAAGAAGACACTGAGTTGTAATTCAGGCCATTGAGCTAGAGAACACTTACAGAATCATTAAGGTTAGAAGAGATCACTAAAATCATCTAGACCAACCCCAACCGACCCCCACCGACCGCATCCCTCAGTGCCACATCTCCACAGCTCTTGAATACCTCCAGGGACAGTGTCTCCATCACCTCCCTGGACATCCTGTGCCAATATTTGCACCAAACGAGATGACATTTGCACCAAACTGTGCTGAAGCCACATCAGGGAACCGTGGTGTTGGTCTGCGGGAATGTGGTACAACAGCATCCAGCACTGCCCCGTTTTTTCTGACAGAGTGCAGGGTATTTGATAGGAAATGGAACCAGCTCTTTGTCTCCGAGGGCTGACTGCAGCCATCTCTGCCACAAACTGTACGAAAACTGTGAGAGCACAGATGCAAGACAGATGGCAGTTTCATCAGCCCAGGAATGCACATGCCTGTGTGTTCTCCATCACATTTCCTCTGTCCTCTTTTTCCTTTGTTGTCCAACACTGGTTTCAGCCTGTAACACTTTGGAGAAGAAACAGCCATGCACAAGGTCAGCTCAGTGCCAGGAGAAGCCTAATTTTCAAGTAGAAGTGCAGTTGCCAGTTGTGCAGCAGCACAACAGTGGCACACACAGATTTCCCTACGTCGCCATTCTGCTGACATGCAGCGTGCATCCATGGGGTCAGCCCACAGTGAGCAAGAAATGAGGACATTAAGACTTATTTTTATTGGCCTTCCTCCACACAGCTGAATTATGTTTGAATTGCTTTGTGTTTGTTTGCTTTAATTTCTCCCTCATTACAGGAAAGTACTGGCAAGAGAACTGTCAGCCATCTCAAGACCCATTCAGCTAACAATAGCTAAGAAAAGAGAAATGAGCCCTGAGCAGTTCAGAGCTTACCAAGTCAACATAATGCAGCCCATATCGCTACAACTGTATGTATCTGAAACCATAAAAGTGATTTGGAGTCATGTTCTTCTGCACAGATTTAAGCATGTAGATAAACTGTGTTTCTATAAAGCTGCCTACTTTATACATCCAGTACAAGACATTTAAATATGCCTCAGTTCATAATACAAATGGAATCGAGACAAGAAAAAAAAATCTTGAAGTGGTTTGCATTTTTTTTCCAGGAAAAGCCAGATGCTTCGCAGTGCCACCACAGACATTGTATTATTGTTCAGTGGGGGGAAAAAAAGTTATTTAGCCTTGTTCCCTTGGAGCACTTATCTGTTTGGGTTGCCCCTTGCGCACAGGATCACAGCACAGATTATTCTCCTCTCTGAGCACCAGGGAAGAGATCTGTGCTGTTCAGAGCAGGAGGTGAAGCACAGATGTGACCTGTTGCCCCAAACGCTGTCTCCTTCCATCACCACTTTTATCACAACAGTGATCAGATGTACATAAGGATCTCTGTGCAAAATGAACTCATCCTGAAAACACAGCTCCATGCTCCCATGCTGTGGTCAACTATGCAAAAGAACCCAGGTATAACTCTATTCCTTCTGCACTTGCCTTACACTTGCTGCCCTGCCTTCAGCCACCCTCACCCACCAAACCTCACTCTCAGAAACAGCTAAGTCAAAGGAATAAAAGAAATGATAGATGCAGACATCAGAGGGCATGTAAAAGCCTTGTAGCATCTTGTTCCTTTAGCAGATCCACAGCTCTCCCATGACGCCTTACTTCCCTTTTACTTCTCGTGTCACTGTCACTGACAGCACAGTGGTTAATTCTGAGTTTCCCTATTTGCTGCATTGATCCATTTCACTTTTTTTTTCCACTGTTCTATATCTGCAATCCTCTGACCTCCAGCAAAGCCAGTGAGCTAACATCACAGGACCCAGCAGCAAGCTTCCCATTTTCTCTGACCACATCTGTCCTCCCCTCTACTCCTCACATTGGTCTGAGCTGTCTGCAGCACACACATGCTCCTTGGCATTTCAACCCCCACTGGTTCCCCTCACATGCTCCAGCTCTCCAGTGCACCAGGGGTACCAAATAGTATTTGTGCTCTGGTTCTACTTTGAGAATGAAACCCAGAGGACTCCAGTTCCCCAAGGGATCAAACACCCACAAAACAATCTGGGGCAGAGTGCTAAGTAACTATACAGAATCATTAAGTTTGAAAAGACTACTAAAATCATCTAGTCCAGCTATCAATCCATGCCTGTAATTGCTCTAGACTGTGTCACTCAGTGTGAAATCTGGAAGAGAAGACCAACACTTCAGTCTTATGGATTGAGCAGCCATCAGCCAGTGACACCAAGCAGGAAAGGTTCCAGCCCATCCTCTATGGGCTTCTACTTGGGAAGACCCAGGGGATGCTTGCTTTCCAAGTGTGCCCTTGCCACAAGATGAACCTCCAACACAATCAGTGCATTAGCTGACCACAAGGACAAGGAAAAAGTCATCAGTCTGCCCTGGAAAAGGACAAGGGTGTAGAAGGCCACGAGGTCCTGAAGCACTTCTCTTTCTCAGAATTCTAACTCCAGACAGCTAGTGTTTGAGAGCAGAGTTTTCCTCATAGAGCATATTGAGGTACTTCAATATGGGGTCATTTTGACTGAGGGCTGCTTAGCAAAGAGGCACAGAAGAGTCACTGCCCCTTTATCTAAACAAAGTGCATCAGCCAAGCCAAGCTGAGTAGCACGGGTGGAATAGCCCAGCCCAAACTGGGCTGCATACCCCAGAGCAGATACCAGATTCCACACCTGCCTACAACCCCTGAAGCTATCCAAAGAAACTCTACCATTTAGGGACAGTCTTGTTTTGGGAGACTCCCAGCAATCCAATATTTTACATCATTTTCCTGGACTATAGCAGAGCACATCCCACTCCAGAAGGCCCCCTCCTGAGCCCACAGGCTCCAGCAGTTCCCAGAAGTCATCTGCACATGGGGCAAAGGATGACTGCCACATGAGTGGTGTCCCCAGCCAAACGCGCCAACTCCCACTCACAACTGGGTCATTTCCCCATAGCAACAGAACAACTGTTTTTACCATTAAGTAACCCCAGAAAAGCATCTAATAGGTCAAGGAGTAACAACATTAAACTGAAGGAGAGTAGATTTAGATTATGTATAAGGAAGAAATTGAGGTCCAGGCACTGCTGCCCAGAGAACTGTGGATTCCCCATCCAGTCCCTTCTAACCTAGCCATTCTTTGAGTCTACAGTTTCATTTGGTTGCTATTTGTGTCCCTTCTCTAAGGCACACACACAGACTTCCCGCAGGCTCTGGGAGTCTTGTCTGTCTCTACACTGGCACTTCTGTGATACAAGTCAAGCATGGCTGCAGAGCTCAAGGTTTCTTCCCCACTAACCCCAAAAACATCCCCACTGACAGCATCTGTAGGGTGGTACCAACTGACATCTGGCAAATAGAGTTGAGGCTGAACACTCAGGATTCAAATGCCACGTGATAGAAAAGAGCCACACAGTGGGATACAATATCCTTCTTTTATATACAAAACAGTTAAGTGAGATACTGGGCAAACAACTCGACATCAATGACATCTATTGCTAGAACTTACTAACAGAAGGAGTGAACCTGCCAGGAACAAGAAGTTATGAAGATAGAAGTCTGTAAAATGGCTGAAGAAAGAGAAAAAACTGTCTGTTCAATGCAGGAGGTATGAGACAAAGACAGTAGGTACAAGGCACAGCACCAGAAAAGCAAAGTATTTTCTTACAGAGCACATCACTAGGCTGCAGCAACTCCCTCACGTAGAATAGTGGGGCTGCAAAAAGTCAAGGTGTTCCTTGAAAGAAAGAGTCTAGGATGGAGGAGAAGTACAAGAACAAAACATCATGATTGCTTCACAACAGAGATAATGAAGACAGATAATCACTCCTAAATTACCCAAAAAAAGGATAACAGTCACAATCCAGCTAAAGAAAAATTTCCTTACCCATCCCCAGTATAAGGGTCACTGAATACTCCAAAAGGAGAAATCTCCAGACAAAGAACCCTCCCTTGTGGCAGCCAGCCCTTAAATGAGGTTTAGGAAGGTGGGGGGTGGAACCTGGTCACACAGGTGAATTGCTTTCACTTGTGTGCCCAGGGCAGGCTGTGTCCCTTCACCAGGTGCTCAATCATTGGTTCAGACCGTGACTTAATAAATCCCATACACTCTGAAGTGCAAACACTGCTCTGGCACAAGAAACAAATAAGCTATCAACTCCCAATGTCTAGGAGAGTATTTCTTCCCATCATTTCTGCTTTCTTTGGATATCTATTTTTGTTACTGCTGTGGAGAGAGCACTGGGCTGGAGAGGTTTCTGTTCTGAGTGATGCAGCTGCTCCATGCCAAATCCTGGGCTGCCCCAGCTGCTTGGGGTTATGGGTTGCAGCATTTGGTTCCATGCAGTATGCGTTTTGTAGTTAGTTTAATAGAGTGAACGTAGTGCTAGAGGTTCAGGAGGAGCAGTGAGTGCCTCTGCTGAAGGTCACCCTCAAACCCTGTTGAACCTCTGCTGCACTCAACTTTATGATCCAAAACAGTCTGGGAAGGCAGGTTGGCAAATTGGTCTCCTCGTAGTCCTTCCCAACAGCTATCTTATGTTCTTCCTCCTTCTTACACAGTGGAAAAGCAAAATTGACCCTATGTTAAATACAGAAAATCTATTTCCAAGAAAGCAGCTGCACTTACAAATTTAACTCAACTTTAGCTCACCAAAAACTCCCAAATCTTTCCACGTGGCGCTCAAGTTTATTGTGAGCCTGGAGCCCTGCCTCGTGTCCCTGTTTGCAGCTGTGATGTGTGTTTATGCTCCAGTATCAACAAGAACAAACATCCTGAGCAAGAATCACTTCTTGATGAGACACCACAAGAAAGCCAGGCCTTGCAAGAAATCCCACCCTTGCACAGGCTCACTTCCCAAGGAGCAAGGCCATGACAGGAGGTGAAGAAAACCGTGACTCTGAGGAGATGCAAACCTTTCTATCTACCCTTAATTATTTTTTCCCTCTCTTTGCCTTTTCTCTTAGTACAATAGGTCAATGTCTAAGAGGAATAGGAGCGGTTTTGACTCCTTGCTCTTGGCTCCATTGACCCTCTTGCTACGTCATGCTTGGGAAAACAGCTCTTCATACAAGGTCATAGAGCCTTTTCTTTCTATTTCTTTTCAGTGGATGAGAATTAACTATCATCGCACATTAGCAGTCAGACAAGCTGTAGTGAGCTCAGCCTGGCCATAGGGCTCACAGGATGCCAGCACCACCGGAGACAGGCTCTGGGGTCCACTTTCCCATGCAGAGCAGGACCATCTGTAATGCTAGCTCAGGCCAACCTGTGCTTTTGCCTAGCAAAACCTTGAAAACCTCTGAGAGGAAAGTCCACCACATCTCTGGGCTGTACAACATCCTTGGTCATGGAAGTCAGAGAGGCACAGCCCGTGCCCTTTTCCCTGTGTTGTACCATTGGCTACTACTGAGAAGGTTTCATTTCTGTCATAATTGCAACCACTCTTTGTATAAGTTGCTTTATCCTCTTCTGCCAGGCTCAGCAAGTCCAGCTTCTGCAAACTCTGTTCACTAGCCAGGAGCCCTAGGCCCCTCCACTGAACCATCTCACTGGTAACACATCCATCACTGAGGCAACACTCTCCTCCACATATTCTTAGCAAATGAGGTATGAAGGATTGGATTCAGGTTGGATATTAGAAAAAAACTTCTCTGAAGGAGTCATCTGGCACTGGAAGAGGCTACTCAGGGTGGTGGTGGAATCACCATCCCTGGAGGTGTTCTAGAAATGAGATGTGGCACCAAGGGATGTGGCTTAGTGGGCAATATTGGTGGAAGGTGGATGGTTGGACTAGAAGATCTTAGGGGTCTTTTCCAACCTTAAATATTCTACGATTCTATAGTTTCAGTGGCAATCCCTTTGGCCAAAAGCTATGTTTTTCCAAGAGGCCAAGCTGCTGTCACTGTCTGCAAGTTCCTTCTATCAGCTCGGCACACTGGGGAGATGCTGGAGTCACATGAGGGAGGACAGCCTTTGCTGTGTCTTTGGGGAGCTCTGTGCCTTTCCAGAAGCAAAGGAGAGACACTTTGTGGTACAGCAGGAGATGTTGTAACACTTGGAGAAGAAAATTGCTGCCATTGACCCACAGTGACTCATCACTAATGGGAAAAGTTATAAGCAGAGCTCACAGCTTCAGCTCATTTTCTTCAAGAAACAGCTGCTTTAATGCAGGCCAAATGTGACCTAAAGTGCTTGTACCCCTCAGTTACATTCCAGTGCTGGCTTTGATCAGGAGCTGCTGCTCAGTTAGCCATGCAGACATGTAGCCTTGGCCAAGTCAAGACTCCAGCTGTGAGCTTGCTCTCTGGGTGCCTCCCCTGAAGATGGGTAGGTCCTGAATGGTGGCCATACCCACACTGATGTCTTGCCCTGGAAAAAGTGCATTAGAGCCTTCTGCAAGACCTCCAGGGTGCCAGTGCTGAGGAGGATTCTGATGTCAGTGGGTGACAGATGGATGGTTGTGTTTTATAGGTTGGCCATCAGCTGCACGTCCACTTCCTGCCCAGTGCACTGCAGCCTGGGCTCCACGCACAGCCATGCCACCAACCGCTGCCTTACAGGAGGGGTGATGCATCTTTTGCAATGCAGAGAGTTGGGTAGTACCCTAGAACAGACAATAGAAAGGGCGACTCTTAGTACCCTAGAACAGACAATAGAAAGGGCAACCCCTTCTCACTGCATGTATTTCAGGCTTTCTTTGGTGTGAAATTCCCCCTGCACAGCACAAGGATCTCAGCAGATCAGTGTTGCAGCAGTTCCTGGCAGCCCTGGAGAACCCAGGCCATCAGAGGAGCTTGTCCCCAGCCTCTCTTATAGCCAGGAGGGAGGGAGCCAGCTGTAGCACTTCTGATGTGAAAGGAGAATTTCAGCAATGCTGAATCCTCGGGAGTCCAGCCTTGAGCAAAACATCTGAAGCTTATACGAAAATCTCTGTAGTCACAGAAATGAAAATCAGACAGCATCTGAGTAAAACCAGAATACTGCTCCCTCAAGGCAGCTCTCTGCCATTTCCCCGTGGATGAAGGAGCTCCTTGGGAAAGGGCTTGGCTTTTCCAAATGAATGACTCAGGCCATGCTCTGCCTTCTGCAGCAGCTACAGCCTTGCCACGACACAGTCACCCAAAGCATGCACAACTGCAGGCTTACATCATAGCTGGCAGCCTCAACTGTTTCCAAATGCTGGGAGTGGCACGTGATTTCCCAGAATCGCTGCTTTTCCTGTACCCTTCCAGCCTCACGAACCCTACACTCCAACCCACTACTCTATGTCGGGGTTGGAGAGGGAAAGTCCTAAACACAGACTTTGGCAGCTCAGCCTGCACTAGAAGTCAGGATGCATATGAACTAAACAGTGCGGGATTAGCTACATGGCCTTAGGGAAAGACAGGACAGAAACAAAACGTCAATTCCTGCTGCCTGGACAAACACTAGATATGGCACTGCATGAGCAGCACCCCCTTCCTGGCACTGTTCTGAACCAGGGCTGAATGTGACATGAGTGATGGTGGGACAGAGACCAGAGATGGGGAAAGCAGAGAGACATCAGGTCTCAGCATAGGAGGAGCTGGGAAAAACAAAGTCAGTGGGGGCAGATGAGATGCAATAGGAGAGGCCCGAGGCAGGTCAGCCTGAGGAGAAAGTGGAATTTGGAGGAGTTGGCTGCAACTCAGGAAATAATATTGAAGGCACGAAGAAGTCTCCCGGTGCGGAATGGGGGATGTGGAGTGTGGTGGGAATTTAGCTTGCTCATGAATTCCTTAATCCTCTGAAGTTTAAGAAGGAATTACAGAAAGAAACAACACTTACTCAAATTCCAACGGATTCACGTCAAGCTGTGGCACAGGCAAAGGGGAACAAAAGCCAAAGCACAGATGTCAGTACTGATGGATGAAAAGCACCACGTAGGTACTGGCTGTAGTGCTCAGAGGTGCATCTGCTCCAGCAGCAGCCCTGAATGAGCACTCTGTGCCACCCCCATCCTCTCTGTCCCCCTGCTTTACCCCCAGCCCTGTGCTCTGCCCCAGGAGGCGTGCTGTGGGGGATGCTTATGGAGCTACACTGCCAAAAATAAAATGAAATACGAGAATGATAACAAACTGTGCATCCAACTGCAGCCTAAATAAAGTTAAATAAAGCCTAAATAAACTGGAGGCTTCTAGAGACAGATTTCATCCACTTGTCTTGTCCCAGACAGGAATTAGGTTCATTAAGGTTTTGGATGCTGAAATGCAAAGGATGCTCATAGGACCTTCAGGGACTGCAAGCAAGAAGGCAGGGGTTGGGATTTGATCTTGGAGATATCTAGGAAAAAAAAAAATCAACGGGATGCAATTCAAGTACACTTACAGCACGATGACACAGAAGTAAACAAATGCACAAATACAGGGAGGAAATTGCCCGTCCAGCAATAACTGCAAAAAAGCCAAACACCGCGGAGTAATGAAGGGTCACGGACGGCTTGTGTCAACACACTGCTGCGAGAAAGGAAATCTCTTGCTGAGATTTGCAAAAACGAGTTGACACCTGCCCGGCACGGAAAGCAATTCCCGGGGCAGCAGGAGGGCCCCTGGCGGCAGACAGCCTCGTGCCCGAGCAGCGCGGCCCCGCGGCCGTATCCCCACCTGGCGGCGGCACCCGGGGCCGCAGGAGGAGGGACGGGAGAGCCGGGGCTGGGGGATGCCGTCTGTGAGCAGAGCTTTGCTTTATATTTGTTGAGAAACCGTGTCGGGTTCTGTGATGGGCGGTGATTGAACAAACCGCTTCAGAGCATCCCGGCCCCTTGAAGATATTTATTTTATGAAGCCGAAGGGGATCCGAAAGCCACCAGGTGGCATCAGCTGCGTGAGCCTTCGCAGCACGAGCTGACCGCAGGGCAGAGGGGGACCCAGCCCAGCTCCTTAGTGCGGAGTAAAGGCTTCAGAAAAGGATTTTCATCTGTGTGTGCCTTGAAAATCGCAGAATGATTGGGAAGGGGTCTTAATACCCACCCAATCCCAAACCCTGCCGTGGGCTGGCTGCTCCCCACCAGCTCAGTCTACCCAGGGCCCCATGCAGCCTGGCCTTCGGCACCTCCAGGGATGGGACACCACAGCTCTCTGGGCAGCAAGGTCTCACCACCCTCTGAATTTCTTCCTGACATGGGTGAGCAAGGCAATGGCACGACCAAGTGGTCCCTGTGAAGTGAAGAGCCCTTGCAAGGGGATACTGAGCTCTGAGCAGCTGTGTGCTTTGGTAGAGCTGCCAGACAGCAGGACAGAGCTCAGTGCATTTTGCAGGCCCTGAAAAACACAGCTTGAGCAGTTCTGGCCTTGCTTACTTCCTTAGGCTGCAGAATAATCCTGCAGGAAGATCCTGAATATGACCCTGCTTCCCTGCCCTCCACTGAGCATGGCACAAATCCCACCCAAGCGCCTTAACCCCAGCCTGGGGTAAAGCCCAGAATGCGGTCATATAAGAATGTCAGGGCTCACAGTGAAGTGGTTTAAATCCCCCCAAAACAAGGGAGATCACTTGCTCTCCATGCCCACAGCCTCTTTTTCCCAGCCTGACCACCCCAGACAGCCTCCCCCTGCTTATCCCCCCTGAGTGACACAGGACCCCATCACCTCTCCCCTCCTGGGAGCCCCTGGCTGGCCCCCACACACCATCTGCTTACCCCAACAGGCTTGTGAGTGGCCAAGGATGTTCCTCCCATGCCATCTGCCTGTCCTCCCATTCCCCCTCTGGAGAACACCCCAGGTCAAAGAAGCCTCCTACGTGCCATCAGCACTCAACCTGGTAGACAAAGCTCCTCGCCCAAGGTTGCCCCTTGAAGCCAAACCTTTATTTGCCCTGCCCACGATCCGATGCCATTCACAGGCCATCAAGAGGCATTACTGAAAGCGGTGCTTATCCTACAAGAACATGTGGAGCAGAAGATGGTGAGCACACAACCAGCAAGGCCCAGCCATTTCACCACAGGTCAGATCCATCCCCGAGGACTCCCCGGCTCTGCGCGCAAGAAGAACATACCCTTGTCTGCCCGTGAATGTCAAATGGAAGAGATGGATGTAGCAATCAAAACGTCTGTGGCAGGAATTATTTTCAGACCAGACGCAATCAAAATGTGAAAGGGGGTTTTATTTATTTTCTCCGGAAATGTTCGTTGATTGAAATTCCAATAAACAGAGGCTGCCTCCAATCCCGTTGTCACAAAGTTGGGGCTGTAATCACTTCCTGCCCTTGAAAAAATGTGCAATTAGGCAGCATGGGAGGACAAATGACCTGGCGTTCCTGACGGGGCTGTCAGCAGTCCCAGCACAGCACTGCACACTGTGACAGGAGTCCACCACCCCGCACAGTCCCCCCAAGATGTGGCTCCATTGCTGGCACGTCCAGAGGGGCTGTTTGCAGGGCATGGTGCTGCAAAGCGTGGTGGCACTCATACAGACCGGCACTGTCCCACAGCCCAGGAGCTGAACGCGGCCACAGCCCTGCAGGCTTGCAGGATATGCACAGATTTGCCCCTTTTCATACTAGAGAAGAGCCTGTGTGGTGCCAGCAGCACCAGTTGATCTGAGGCAGCAGAGCTTTTTTCTTGTTTATGTGGCCAGAGGACTGTAATGACCTAAATTAAAGGAGGGCCTTGAACCCAATCCAACCTGGGTGTGTGAACAGTTCATAGATGACTAGAAAGTTAGTGCTTTCCTCAGCGGAACTGCCTATTTGCATCTGAAAACAGCACAGACCTTGCCCAGAGGCTGGGACAAATAGCCCTTTTCACTGCTTACTTCCCTCAAGGCCTTCCGTTCCCTCTCCAAAGGAGCTGCTTTACACAGCAAGAGGAAATTTCCAGCATCTGAGGTATAAAAATGAATTCAGAAGTGACCCAGCACCAGCTGAGAAACTCGTACATTAAGATCTCCCCGTCTTTCAAGGAGACCACCATGAGCCATCCCAGCAAGGGACACGAGGACAAATACTGCCTTCTCCTCCCACTCTCATGACCTTGGTGTGACAAGAGAAAGACCACACTTCCACCAGATCAGGCTTATTGGGGCTAGATCCTGCACCATGCCCTTGGCTGCCCCATGCTGCCATGAGCTAGGCTCAACAGTGAGCCCTGGAGCACGCTGTGATGCTGTGTCACCTGTTAGGGCACTGTGTGGTGCAGCGGTCCCTTCTTATGCATGAGATTGTGTGAAACAGAAATTTGGTGGGGGGAAACCTTTCCCCTTGTCCACACCATGATAGCACATCCTGGGAATAACCATCAGGACTCAGCTAAACAGCGTTCTCTATGCAATTTTAAAGGAATGTGAAGCCATGAAAACTGACAGAGTAACTTGACACACTAGCGAGTTATGTCAAGCAGGTACTCCCTTTATTTATAAGCCCTGAGCGCATGGGGATCGTGCACACAGAAGAGAAAAATTACTACGTATTTAGAGGCATAGCACATACATATTCATTACAGTCCAAGGCCATGGACAGAAAGTCCAAGAAATGATTGACCTCTCTGGTGGTCTTGAGATTAAAGCTAAGTCATTTTTGCTGTAAGTTTCCAATCTTTAAGGGGGGCAGCCCAAACTGTTTCCCACTGATGTTATGTTGAGCTGAGGCATCTGTTTTGCCATTTTATCTTCAAAAACAGGACATCTATTCTACTTTCTTATCTTCACCTGACAACAAGTTTTGCAGCCTCCACATTTTGTTCTTGAGCTTGCATTTATACAAGCCTCCTGTCCTTCAGCTTATATCTGCTCAAGTTGATCTCACAATATTCTCATTGATTCAAATGTCTCTCAACCATACCCCAGTCAACTTCTGCCTGAACATTAGAATTCAGGCCACGTGGTTTTCCTGCAGAATTGCAAGAATTGTGGCTTCCACACTTCATACATGCAGCTGCATGAGTCCATGAAGCTTTCCGGGAGCTGTGACTGCAGATACTGCCACATGGAAGAGAGAACCTCGTGTTTCTCACAGTAGGTCTGACTGAAAGCAAGAAAAAAAAAAGCTTGTTTAATTGAATAGCACTTGTCAGAATACATGCAGGAGTCAAAAAGCAAGAACATCTCCTTTGTCGAGGACTCCTGAATTAAACTTTCTCAGTGTTCTCATGTTGACAATCATAGAATCACAGAATTGTTCACGTTGGAAGGGACCCTTAAAGGCCATCTGCTCCAACCCCTGCGATGAGCAGGGACACATAGCTCTGTCAGGTGCTCAGAGCCCCACCCAGCCTGACCTGTCTGGAGGGACAGAGCACCAATTGCCCCTCTGAGCAACCTGTGCCAGTGCCTCACTGCCCTTACTGTAAATCAAGGTGACCTCTCTTTAAGCACATCCCACAACCAGCTTCACTCCTACGTATCAGCTGGAGTGAGACTACCAATCTGTAGCACAAACGTTTCTGCCACACTGCAACCCATCCAGTTCTGGGATTTCAGAGCCTGCTTACCCAGGGGATCTCAGCAAATGGGAGATTAAGTGATTTCCAGTATTGTAAAATCATGTTTCTGGATATCCTTTTTTAAGGCAAAAGCGATGATGTGAATTATTTCTTTAAAAGGTGGTATGCAGGTGGGTGACTGATAGCCTGTTCATTATATCTGAATCAATTTTTATATTGTAAGAGGAAAGTTTGCTTGCTTATTAACTGTTTCTCTCATTGCTTTCCTTTCCTGCTAGCAGGGCAATTTGCTGCCTGTTTGTGCCTGGAGCCCCAGGTCAGAGCTCTGTGTAACTCATCCTTGCTCTGCTAACATGGGGAACTATAAATAAACGGTGACATGGGAGACCAGAGGAGGAGATGGTAGAAAGGGACTGTACTTTTCAACCTGGGATACTCAATCTATTCAGATTAACTAACAGAAGGTGACTGCTGACAATCTGTAAATGTTAACTGAGATTTCTGATAGCAGTGGGCACAGAAAAAAAATTATTTTGTTCAGAGCTGGAGCTAGACAAATCAGATTAAAAAGAAGTTACAAATATTTCAAGTGAATTCTGTGATTCTATGAAACAGCTGTGTGCTCTCCATTAAAAGCTATTTTTAAACCTTGAGGACCTGCAAGGAGGCACTAGTACTTGCCTGGTTGTTCATGCACATGTTGAAACAGGCTGGCAGGAAGAGGCTGCTGCAGAGGAGTTTTGCTGCAGGGATGCACAGACAGGAAGGAAGAACAGGGAGGAAAAGCCCTGTCTTCTCCTTTATTGCTGTTGTAAGCTGAATCACACATCTCAGCATCCAGTTCCCTGCACCATGATGCTTCATGGTGTAGAAATTTGCAGCCAGAGTAAGGAAAGCATATATGATGTGTATAGCAATAAGGAATTCAGGGAGGTATGTTACAGCCACAGGCATTACATGCCCCTGGAGGCAGGTATGCCCATGCACATACATGTCTCGCATGCCCACACACACTTACCTTTCCTAACAACAAAAGCAGCAACAGCATTTGTACATTCTACGTTTTACTTCTATATCTTCAAAAAGCAAGTTGCCTTCTGTTTCAGTTTTCTTACTATCATGAAATATCTTCAAGAGAGCGTTTCTATCTTCTTGGCAGATTGGCCCTTTGATGTCCAACACTGCATTCAGATGTTCTTCCCTTTTCAAAAGGATAAGAGGATATGTCAGTGAAAGAACAAAGGGAAAAGGCTTGTTTCCCACCATCCTGTACTACTTGGCCAGGCCAAGGCTTAGAACCTACTGAACTGTTTTTTGACACTCTTTGGCCACCCAGCAAGGAGAAGGCTGTAACACCGTGGCTGTGCCTGACATGGCTGAGCTCAAGAGTCCCAAGCATTGTGCACATGGAACTGTGAAAATCTTCACCTCAGTTTTCTCCTGGAAAAAAATGACATCTTCCATAACAGGTGTGGGGTAACTCTACGTTGGATCATTTGAAAGCATCTGTCATCTTTCCTCCCCTCCCATAGAATCATATAATTATAGAATCATAGAATGGCCTGGGTTGAAAAGGACCTCAAAGATCATCTCGTTTCAACCCCCTCTGCTGTAGGCAGGGTCACCAGCCACTAGAGCAGGCTGCCCAGAGCTACATCCAGCCTTGCCTTGAATGCCTTCAGGGATGGGGCAGCCACAGCCTCTCTGGGCAACCTGTTCCAGTGCGTCACCATCCTCAGAGTGAAAAACTTCCTCCTAACATCTAAATCTAGACAACCTAAATCTCCTCTGTCTTAGCTTAAAACCATTCCCCCCTTGTCCTATCACTATCACACTGAGTTACCTAGCATTGCTTTGCTGATATATATTGTGTATATATGTTTATATACATGTAATAAGAGAATAAGAACCATTATGCTGTAACAGATAAACATCTTTTCAGCTCAACACTGCTTCTTTAAGAGAAGCAAATGCTTAGGAAAAGAATAGAGAAACCAGGCCAAGCATAACATGATCTCTTTGTCTTTCTTTTTTGCTTCTGGCAGTCTGCAGTTAAGGGACTTCCTTCACTAGGGGTTGTATCATGACTGTCATGTTGAATAGGCACTAAGACAATTATCTACCACAAATTATCTGCTCCCTGTTTGAATCTATTCACACTTTTGGCCTTCAGAGCACCCTGTGACAGAGAGCTCTACACTGTAATGATGTTAACTTGAAAAAACAGTCCCTAGCACAAGACATCAGAGCTCAAGATGGATATAATAAAAAACAAATTTGAAACAAATAGAGTTAGCTAAAATCTCACCTTCCTAATAAAAGTTGGGTTTCATTTTTTTTAACAGCTTCCTATGAAAAACTGAAGTGTATATTCTCAATGTATTATGTGGAAATAGTTACTCCTAGAAAAGGACTGGTGAAATGTGAAAGCCAAAAGCCAAGCGCTTGTGAGTTAAAAAATGCCTGAGTTGAGGATGTTCTTAAAGCCTACATTTGGCCCACACTGCCAAATACATACAGCACCACCAGTGCTGTAAAATGCACCAGTGAAGTCTGTACATTTTTCGGTCAGGTATTATTTTTCCACAGTGTTCCAGCTTTGTTGACAGGCATTTCATCTACCCTACACTTTTATGGAGGGCCACCTCAGGTCAAGTGGCAAAAACTCAAAACCATATTAAGCAGCATCTGCGAATAAGAAGCATGGAGTGCATTCAAACAAAAGCACTGTGCCTGGGCCAGCACACTGCAAAGAGAATATCTCACAGGGCTGATGTTGTGATAAGTCTTCTGGTGGCAAGTACTTGTGCAGAAACTACATAAACAAAAACATGTTACCTTAGATCAGGAAATTGTCTGAGCATGGGCAGCAGGGCTATTTTCATCCCCTCAGCATCGGGGGTTTGAATAAGTTCTAAAATTGTTTTGATGGGATCCTTGAGAGCATCAGCTGTGGGAGCCTGGGAAGAGAAGGAAAGAGGTGTTCAGAGCAAGGGAACAAATGTATGTCAGGAGGAGGCCTCACATCACATCCAGGTTCTCAGTCCTTGGGCTAGGAGCTTTGTGGGTCTGTGTGTGCCTGCATGAGAAGCGTGTTGACCCTTCTGGTTAAGGAGAAAACACAGGCTGCTTCCAGGACGGCTCAGGAACTACATGCAACGGCATAGAATTCTATTCTGCAGTTCCTTTCCCAAAGCAGACCTCTCCCTACATCTTGTGTCCTCTCAAAGGCAGTCTCAACCTTTGGGAAATGGCTTCCTTCCACAGGTAAGTACTGCGAGAGAAGAGTTCTGCAGGCCAGCACACAACAGCAGCCATGGAACTAGCCCAGGGACATAAGAGTGACCCTGATCAGCAGGTGAGGGAATGCAGATGCTTTAACAAAGGGAAGCAGGGCTGGGCACTGGGAAGAATCTGAGCACAGTGCTGTGCCTCCCTCTGAACTGCAGCATACAGAAGAATAAAGACTCAAAAATCTAGCAAGAGATACACAGCATCGTTAGCAAGGTTGAGGATAGCAGAATGTGGATGAGCTGCCAAGTGAGGGGTGTTGTTCACGTTTTTCATTGGTGTAGTAGTGCAATTAAATTGCCTCTCTGAATTACTGATGCCATTGCATCAATAGAGACTCTGTGACAAAGCAAACCCGGAGAGCAGGCTGCCAAACCAGGCCAGGGGAAGCCCAGGTTCTCCATGGGGCATTAGAAGCAGCAGGTTGGATCCTCAGTGCAGTTCATCTCCATACTGAAACTAAATCAAAAACAATAGTAATACTTGGAGACAGCCTTCTTTCTCCTCCTTCGCACTGCAGACACACAGCATGTTCAGCTCTGCACAGTGCTCATGCTGTACTCAGCTCCTAATGCACCAATACTGTAAGGCTTCGTACTTGGCAGGCTCACTATTACAAAATACAAATTAATTAGAAGGTGTCAGATTTTGTTGAGTGCTATATAGACAGGAAAGGTTGGAGGTAAACAACCTGCAATCTAGAAAGGTGGCTTGTCAGCAGTGTTTAGAGGCTTGTATTGTTTAGGATATGCATTGCTCTGAGGAAAGAAGCAAGGTGTTTCCTAATGTGCTATGAGACAGTGGAAGGAAAAGCCTGAATGGAGGGCACAGTTGGGCAGGGAGCAGGTGCAGCCTGAGCAGCAACTGTGTGATAAATTCAGTCTGCAGTAGAGCACATACTTCTCATACATAATCATGTACCTTATTTGACTGACTGTCAGGCTGTCCCCTGCAAATTGCTTATGCGTTTCCTCCCCCAGGTTCTCAGTGCATCTACATCAAGTGAGAAGGAGAATAGAGACACAAGGAAAACTGTACTAATTATATGCAGGCCTTTTTCACCCAAGCAGAACATAGAGCTTTGGCAGATAATTAGATTTCTCATATCTCGTTTACATTATGAAACCAGCTGTCCTTGCACATTTCAGCAAAAGCTGATGCTGAGCACGGCATTACTGGTAAACCTCAGGGTTAACACTAGAGAATCCCCTCGCTCTCAGTGCCCCGAATTCTCAGAGCACTGACTTGTTGGTGACTGATCACTCCAGAAAAGGCAGGTCTTCAGCTAAAAGCACATGCAGCCAGCAGCAGACATGGAAGAATCTGCAAGGAGGGAGGAGGCTGAATGGGAGGGCAACAACAGCTTATCCCATGTCTGATGAGGGGCAGCCATATGGTGCAACCCATGGAGAAGGTGAAGATGTGGAGCAGCTGATTCTGTTCATCATTCCAGAGGCTCAAGAGAAAGCACAAGGCAGGAGTACAGCTCTTCAGAGACCCTTTCCTCATGTGCGTACACATGCTAACACACAAAGGCCTGCCTGGGGGAGCTGACAGCCTTAGAGCTGTCTTATCAGTTTAGAGGAATGTACTTCATTCTTATTTCAGTGGTAGGAATGTGAATCTTGCCTGCTCTAGTCACGCATTTCAAAACTACAAACTAAAAGCCTCTGGCAGATAGGAAGAACTTCTTCCAAACCCTGATTTTCATTTCTGTGAAGCTAAATATCACTGTGATAAGACCTCTTAAGCTTGTCTCTTGCTTTCAGACCCTTTCTCTCTTCTAACGCTGTTCTTGATGACAAAGCAAAAGCATAACCCTGTCAAAGACTTACTAAGCACTCTTTAAAGGTGGTATGCAGCATTCTATGATCTTCTTCCATCTTGCTGACAATCTGTCTCCTCTTTACA
Source organism: Cyrtonyx montezumae (assembly GCF_038088225.1). Taxonomy (NCBI): domain Eukaryota; kingdom Metazoa; phylum Chordata; class Aves; order Galliformes; family Odontophoridae; genus Cyrtonyx; species Cyrtonyx montezumae. The sequence goes on along the minus strand of NW_027071826.1, from coordinate 9,220,005 downwards.
GATGATTTCCTGGAAGTGGTCAGGAGGGCTTGCATGTATTCATTAGCAATTATGTTGTTCACAGAGTTGACGAGGGCCTGTTCCAGAGCAAAGAAGACCAAATTAAATCCTCTATACTCAGCAGGATAATGAACAAGGAGTAGACTGTACCTATAGGATTTTGACCAGTGTAGGCAGGTGATATAAGGCCCATGTAGAAGGATGTCCCATTTCTCTGCTTAAAGCACCCCTGGTGTAACACAAGATGTATAAAGATGACTCCAAGCTGTATGTGGATAACACTGATATGTATGGAAACATCCAACCAAAAGCAATAGGACCAGTTGGCTGTGCTCCTCATGCTTCAGAGCAGCAAGGTAAGACTTGGCTTAGCACCAAGCTAGCAATCAGCATAGCTCTGGGAGAGCTTGGACTACAGACAAAGCAAAATCCAAAATCCTGGAGCATCCCTGCTAGACACATCCCATGGCCATACCCTTGGGCACACCATCATGGCTGGGCACAGAGCTCGTGTGAGTACTACTGAGCCACCCACAACCTGCTAAGAAACCTCAGTGCTGAGACCAAGCAGCACTTGAAGAGGGAGAGACAGTGAACTTTTCTAAGTCTGCTGCAGAGAAAATGCATTTTCATTAGCAGTGGAAATCAACCCAGTTTTAGGCTGCAGTTCAAATGTTCAGGAAATTCCCAGCCCTGTCCAAAAGAGACAAAGCAAGAGATAGACAGCTCTGGCCCAGTACTCCACTGCTAAGTTGCTGCTTACCCCAACGCTAATGTGACATAATGCCCAGTGACAGGCTCTGCACAACAGCAGAATAGCTGCTAATTTTTCTGTTCCATTAACATTTTCCACATTTCAAAATGTTAATTAAAAATCAGCACCAATAAAAAGCCTGCAGAACTTGGAGGAATGAGAAAAGGAGTCCAACACTTAGCAAACCAATATAGTTGTGCTGGGGCATCAGGAGCATCAGAGACAGCTCAGTGTCCCCACTCTATATTATGAAGATACATTCAATTTTCTCATTCCTGCTCTTCTTTGTGTTTCTGAGAGATTACAGAAAGGTCCTAGTTGTCATGGGGGAGTACATGCTCAACTACAAGGAACTGGACTGAGACCACTAGATCTGTAACGGACTTTCTATTATAGAAGAAATGGGAGTTCAGTTTAATGTTGGCATACTGCACATGTAGAGGTTCGTGGACTAGTTTTAGTGACTTCTGAATAGCCTGTTCTTATTTTCTTCCTTATTTCTTACCTGATATTTGTCTGTTTTTCCCTTCCCAAACACCAAAAAGCTTTCCTTTAAGAATTCAATGTCGTGTCTGAAACCACTGTCACTCTTTCTGAAATGATTCTTCAGTGTTCCCTGAGGAAAAGAGGCAGAGTGCACATGTGGAGACATCACACAGGCTACAGATGTAGATTACTACGTTTTTGCTCTTCCTGCTCTCAGAAAAAAAAAGAAAAAAGAAAAAAAGAAGAAGAAAAAAAGACCCCTCCACAAGCTGCAGCATCCTGTATATTTATTTCAAATAAAAGCAAAACATGAAAGAGAAACAATTCAAAATCAAGAAGGATCTAGTAAGTTCTTAAATCCAAACCTAGAACATATGAAACTATGAACAACGGGCTGCATTGGCTCTAATCCTGGGCCTATGTAAAATGTATTTCTATGGATTAGAATTGTAGCAAAAGACAGCTGTTCTGGGCAGTTCTGCTCTGGTATCCTGCACTCAGCATGGCCACTGCCTCTTATTTAATGGGCACGTAATACAGATCATTTAGTGGACTGATAGGAAATTAACTCCATCTCACATAATTTGAAGGCTGTGTAGGCACAGCTAGAGAAGGACTGAAAACCTGACTCCTAGGTTTCCTGCTTCACCCTAGGGCTGTCTGTGTGTTCTATCAGAGTCACCCCCAGATCCCATCTTGATGCATGGGGCCAGGGGACATGCTGGACCAAAACAGCACAGTGCAGATGGACTTTTTTTCATTTTTATTTTTGCTGCCTTAAGCAAGCTCAAGTTAGCCTGAGCAGCATGCCTGGAGATGCACAGGGAAGCTTCCCAAGGAAACACACAACACCAGCAACATTTCTTTGTTGTCTAGACACAGAGATCAGGATATGAAGGTGAGTATCTGGCCTAATAATCTTACATTAGAAAGCATGAAAGGAAGGGAATCATGGAATCATAGAATGGCTGAGGTTGGAAAGGACTTCATTGAGCTCCAACCCTGTGCTGTGGGCTGATTGCCACCCACCAGCTCAGGCAACCCAGGGCCCCATTCAACCTGTCCTTGAACACCTCCTGAGATGGGGCATCCACAGCTTTTCTGGGTCTACTTCCTGACTACATACCATCACCTTGGATTTTGTAAATTATCACTGCCCAGCACCAACTGCTGGGCAGTACCCAACTGCTAGGAATTAATAGCACTCTATCCTGCTAGGAATTAATAGCACTCTATCCAGGAGGAGCTCAACCCTAGGGGTCTGGGACCACAGAGGTGGTATGGGATACTTATTTCTAGCACAACAGCAAGTATTTTAACCAGTGGAACTGGGATTCCCAAATCTTGAAAAGATGAAGCTGTCAGAACAGACAAGGTAAATGAAGGCATTGGACCTCAAGATCAAATGATGGTTTTATCCTTATCAAATCATGACATGAGAGTGAAGCGGGTGCCTGTCTGACATCATGAAAATACTCAGTGTTAACATACCTTGACTTGAGAGGTGACTGTCCACAGAAAATGCTTCTTAATCTTATCTTCCATCTTGTCTAGAAATTCTTTTACCTTAACATCCTGATCAGTGCTGGCACTACAAAGGTAAGTTAACTTACACCAGACAGTTCTGTACAAAAACAAAAAGGGATATAGAAAAAAATTGATCAGATCAAATCAGGCTATCTCTCAGATCACTCTTCTGCCCACAACCAACATGACCGCCTGGACACTTGAATGGACACGTGCTCAGGTGCAGGGCTACCACAGGGTCTCAGTGACCCATGTCTATGCTCCCATCTCTTGGACAGTTCTTATTAAGATCTTGCCACAAGGACACAAACTCAAATGCAGAAATGCCACTTGTTCCCAGTGAGCTTAGATGAGTAAAAAAAGCTAGTATTTTCAAAAATGAGAAGGCATTAAGAGGTCTTGACAAATGCAGACTTGGTGAGCACCCTGTGCACCCTTGACACTCTACAAATACGAAGTGAATAATTATATTCCATCAGAGCAGTCCTCATGACTGCAAAACCTTGTTAAGATGATCGCTGGTTTGAAACCAGATATTTTCCTTTCTGGGAAAGCTCAATGTGTAACTTCACTTTTAGTGCCATGGTAAAGAATTACATAAAAGAGTCTCATAAGTATTCAGTTTAGGATCCAGCAGTTGCAACGTGCACATACAACAAACAAAGCAGGCACAGGCTCAATGCAAGTTTCCAGTGTCGAATAAGCGCTGTCCATATGGTGGATTTATGCATTTTGCTGACTCCTGAGATCCTCAGATACTTTTATGCAGGAAGAACAGAAGCAACCTCATCTTCTCTATTGCTGCAAACACTTCTGAAATTAGTCTGGAGGTGCAAAAAGCCTCCTCCACCCTTCTGTGCTTTATTGCTTCCTTCCTTCCTAACAGCCTCGGGAGAAGCCTGGCATGTTCAACAGGGTTTCATTCAGCAAAGCACTTAAGCGTGGGCTTACCTTCAAGTACATAAGCACATGCATCTCAGTGCAACATTTATGGGGTGTTCCTAATTAGGAATAATCAGGCCAGGGAAGGGAACCACAACAGAACACACAGCCACGCAGGATAATGGCCACAGCCAGCTCCTTCCATGCTAAACATTCACCACGCAGTGTGCATGGTGCTCCAGATCCAGCTGGAGGTAAGGTCAACCCCTCAGCAGAGCTAGAAGAAAATCAGAAAGCAGAAAGTTCATTTTGCTTCAGATGCCACCAGGATCTAGTTCCTCACCTGAGAATGCAGATGTTCTCAAAGATTTGCAAGCTGCTGGAATTCCCACAGAAGTCATCGTGCTGGAGAACGCTTCTTACTTTGTTTTCATAGCTAAATCAAAACAGGATGACATATTTTTTAGCTGGTGTGTTCTGTAACACATCTGACAGTGTTAGTCTAGCAGCAAAAGGGAGAAATATTCTGATTGCTTGTATTTTGAGTGTGCATGGTTTCACTCTCTGAAAGGGGACCTACAGCAAGGCAAAGACAGCCTCTGTCCAGCCCAGCTGGTGAGGAGGGAGAGCACAGCAACGGATGGGGACAGCTCTTGAGCTGCCTGGGTGCCACTTCTATGGATTAAAGAGGCAGGAGGTTCATTTTATCATTGTTGCTGCTGCATCACTTGCTTCTGGGAAGCAACTTGGCTTTGCAGATGAAGTTGCCGGACACTGAAAGCCTCGGTGTGCTCAAACAACCTGCAGAGTCTATTGACTACTTTATCACAGCTTCAGTCTCACAAATGGCTACTGAACAATTTTGTGTTACAGGAATCCTGGGCCTGGGAGGCACAGGCAAGGCAGAAGGGCCAATCCTGGCCATCAGCCATGAAAGCTGCCCCTCTATCTGGCTGTGGTGAGGATCTGAACACAGGATTGCCAGTGGCTTCACCAGGATTTCATTCTGCTGAGCACTGAGGACATGCCAACAGGGAAAATAGCATGCCCCTTACCTGTCCAGGAAGCTCAGACACTCCTCCAGGCATACAGCTTCCACCTTCTCCCTTAGTCTCTCACTGATGCCTTGTGCTGCTTTTGTCTTCGCTGTTAATATCTGTGGATTTCAAAGCCATTTTTTCTTTATGCGGTGAACAGGAATACAGCTCAGGTGCCCACAGCAGGTGGAGTGCGCCAGACAGCTAAAACCCAGCCCAAGTATGGAAGGCTTGAGTAACTTAATGATGGCCATTAGCTGCTTTATGGAAACAGAAGCTTGCAAAGGGGAGGGAACCAGATGGATAAAAGGAGACAGACATACTTGTGTGCTGTGCTCTCCCAATGCTCCAGGAAGCGTCAGTGAGACACAAAGGGTGACACACATCACCAGTGGGTTTTTCCACTGCTCAGAACAGATGTAAAAGTTCACCGGAAGGAATGGGATAAAACACACCATTCCAAAGTGCCAGTAAACTGCAGCTGATGATTTTTCCATGGCACTATGCTTGTTTTCTATCTTATCTTTGGGGAGAAAACTGAGGAGGCAACATTTTCATAAGGGTTGCCATTTTATCTAGGCTCTTCATCACCTACCACAGAGCACTCAAACCTACCAGCTGTGTACACAACACAGCCAAACCGTCAGGGTTGAGACATGGCCAGATGTTGGAGATAGGAACACCGTATCTACAGCATCTCAGCTGATGTGAGGGCCCTATCAGCCGGCCCCTATCTCCATCTAGCCTGTCTGAGCCCAGGTGTCAACACCAGGATTTATTTTAATGCTTCCGTGGATCTTGATCCAAACACGGGAGAGAAAAGCAGGTCTGAGGGCGAAGAGAAGCAGTTAAAATGTAGCAGCTGACTTGCACATTTGTAAGGCACTGAGTTGAGCCCAAAACACGCAAAACCGGATCTGGGCAATTACCTACATAGTTGTGTGCAACAATGCTACTACCCCAAAGGATGTGAGCTTTTCAATTCCCCCCTTCAGCTTACCTGAATGACTGCAGCACCTGCACAAGGGGTTTTCCCAGTATCAAAAGCTTCATTCAGGGCTGTCCCTACTTCCTTCTAAAAATAAAATAAATAAATTATAATAAAGGAAAAAGAGCAGTTGAGATGTGATGGCATTTGTAATGAGTTAGGCTCCATAGCCTTTAATAATGCATTTGGACTAGATGAATTTCTGCCTCTGTTTTTTTGGCCATCTCATTTAACCCAATGCCTGGCAATTTTCCAGCTGACCTAATAGCATTATTCTGCTTTGTTCTACATTGTTTGCTTGAGTTTAAAAGAGTTGCAGTGTCCTTTCATCCCCATGTCATTTCTGGTTATCCACAGCCTTCCCTAGCTAGCTTAGCTCCAGTGAAGGTGCCCACACAGCAAAACAACACTTAGGCACAAAACCTGCCAGCAACCTTAGCTGAGATTTTCCACTCTTCCTAGCTCCAACCAGCACCACATAAACCAGCCAGCTCTAATTGAAAAGCATTCCCGCACTCAAGCCAGGGACACGTGAGTGCAAACAGAGTCAGGTTCATGTTTAGAGCTACTGTCACAGCAAGATGAGCCCCATGAGGTTGTGTGATGGGAAATTTCCCAAGGCTTGGCTGGCTTCTGCTATTTTCAATTGACTATAAAAACAAAACTAACACTGTTGAGAAAGGGCTCATTGCTTAAAACTTGACCTGACCTTCATGGAAGCTTTAAATTCAAAAGCCTGGCTTAGTTATTCATTCATTTCTGCATCTTTCACCAAAGAAATAGAAAGAATGTAAAGCCTGATCTTCCATTTTTGTTTTTATTCTCTTCTGGCTGATTAATTATGAAATTTATGCCTGTCACTTGAGAATTTCATCAAAAGTATATCCAAAACTACTCTGCCACATTCATTTAAAAGTGTTAAACAAAGGCAAATTAGCAGTAATAAACAACACAAGAAAAATTCCTTTCTTCCAGAGCGCCATCACCTGACTGCAAGCAATATTGTGAGCAGGATGTGCTGAGATAACAGACCCAAGCTGAGCTGCACCAACATCTCTAGCCTGCCCCAGCTGCAAAGTAGTCACTTTAACCAACATAAACATCTACACAGTGAGATAAAGTACACAGTTAATCACTGCAGGGCAATAATGTGTTGAGCCAGAACACTTGGTTGCCCTGGACCAGGCAATGTGAGCCTGCCCTTTGTAGCTTGCAGTGACACCAGCAACCACATGCACCAGTAGACAGAGTTTCTGATGTAAGAAGCAGCTTCCAGCTTCCTCCAAATACGGTCAAAATTGGCTGAGATGTTCAGTGCAGGTTGGGGTGTGCAGCACAGGCAGAAGACTGTTGGGAGCCTTGTTCATTTGGGCAGCAATAGCAATTCAGCCCAAAGCACATTCACTTCTCAGTCACCACCTATTTGGGCAGACCTGCAAGACCTGCAAAAAATGCAGCCAGCTTGGAGCAGCACGGCACTAGTACGTATAGCCAGTGCCAGACCTAGGTGAGCCTGCTCAATGGACAGTGAGCTCAGAAAGCAGAATGCCCATGGTTAAAGAGCTTCCTCCAGTCACAACATTAGCAGAAAAAAACAGAGTTCAAATCTCCTTTTCTGTCAGTAGCTCTGAGTTTGTCAACTCAATGTCACGCTCTGAGATAACTTCACTATTGCTACCCTGACTGTAGTCATTTCCTTTTTGAAATAAGGGCTAAAATAAGCCTTTAGAAACACATGGTCTTCCCCTTGGTGATGATTTAAAACAGCCCATGAGGAGGCTCAGTATCAAAGACTGAAATCAGTAGGTTTTAAGGATACTGTCACCAGCCGGTGCCTCAGCTCCCACGTTTATGACTATCTTAGGGTTTCTGGAGGAATGGCACTTAAGTTTTTCTTAACTTCTGCAATTTAGAGTACTTTCCGTGGGGTGATTCAGCAGGAGGGGGAGAAGGTGGAGAGGGAAAGTGAGAGGGAAGAGGAGTGTGGTAACTTCTGGTCCTGCATTTGGGCATTAGCTGAATCCAAAATGCCAAGCTGAGTTTTTCAAACATTGTGATTTTCTCTGGGAATCCCCACTGCTATAACACATCTTCCTTGCTTTGCTGCTGTTCTGCATGCCTAGCCAGCATTCTTCAAAGGGGAAGAGCTGTGAAAAAAGAGGTGCTGCAGCCCTGGAGCAGAGGTCACCTGTGGGACTGCAAGGTGGGATGCCCTGCACAGGCCTTACAGAAGCGCTGCACACCAGCTGCATGTTTCCTCATGCTGGGCTCTGGAAATAATCTCATAGTAATCCTGCCTTAGCAGTGTCAATCCAGAAGTCTGGAGAGGGCTGTGAGGGGGTCCACACATCAGGCAAATCCAGCATCCTCAATAACTGAGTCCTTACCTGGGCAACTGCAAGTAACTTTTCTTCTGCCTTCAGAATAATCCGCAGGAGACTCTCCACATCAGTGTGCTGGGAGCTCTGCCTGGATCCCAGGCACATCCCACTGCTCCTGCATGCAGAAGGCAAGAGCTCAGCAACAGCAGCTGTGTCCTTTGATTCTTCTCCCAACCTGATACTCCTTGCTCTGGGCTGTGGACTCAGGGATCACAGCAAACACCCAGCAGTGTTCACAATACCAGCACAGCCCCAGCACAACCAATGAGCCTTTTCATGACTTTTCCTGACTATTATTTTTTTATAGTCCTCCTTGCTCACCATTAGCGGGCAGGTGAGGATGGGTTGACAGTTGGATGAGAAGATCTTAGTGAACTTTTCCAACCCTAATGATTCCATGATTTCTCTCTTCCCTTTCCTCTCCTGCTGCTGCATTCCTGCTTGGGCACAGCTACACAAACCCACTTCTGTATATACAGAATTGTACAAGTGTCATACGACTCCATCTAAATGGAAAGAGGTCTATAACAGAAAGCATATGTATATCAGGACACATGCATCTCCGCATGAGCTTTTACTAAGGTTTTAATTGTGTTCAGAGAGAAGAATCCAAACAGTTATGATAATTTTTCCCCTGAAATCAGTTTGGCCTCTCTCACTTTCATTATCTTATGACACTAACATAATCACAGGGTGCCCTTTTTGGGAAGAAGAAACTCAGAACGTATGTTTTTAATAATTTCAGCAACCCATTAATCTTACTGAAGAACAAGTAGCAGTGGGAGGGATGCATCCTGACCTCACATATATGTGAGGACAGCATGCACCAGTGTGACCCTTCACCCTGCCTTCCTCCTTCAAGAGCCCATCTGAGGAACTGATTAGCAGCTGATCATTATGAGTGCAATTATACAAAGAACAGAGAACCTCTAGACTTGGATGAAAGCAACCAAATAAGCCATAAGGGCTGAAAACAAGTAGGACATAAGTAGATTCTGTGGATGCCCCATCCCTGGAGGTGCCCAAGGCGGGGCTGGATGGGGCAGCCTGAGCTGGTGTGGGGCAACCTGCCCTCCACGTGGGCTGGGAATGGAGTTATATTTAAGGTCCCTTCCAACCCAAGCCATTCTGTGATTATGATTCTAGACTGATGCTATTAAGTAGCAAAGTAACCATGAATACAGAGAATCAACCATCTCATCTGCTGTCACCATACTCAAAGAAATTGGAAGAAAGAAAAGTATGTTCAAGCTTCAATGACAGCTACAAGCGTGATTCTGTGATTCTCAGGGCAAGGCCTTGAATTCACACTGGGTCCAGGTGTGCCACTCTTCAGACCATGGGGTAAGCCACACCTGTTTTCCCAAACTTGCGTAGGAGTGTAATTATCTGCTATATTTTGTTTCCTGTGGTCTGAAAACTAATGAAGGGAATACAGAAAAAAAATTGGTCAAATTGCAAACCAGATAAACAGTGAGAGAGCTAAGCAGACAACAGTCCACAGAATGTCCTCCAGACATACCTTCTGTATGCTTTTAGACACCATTCATAAACTAAGAGCACTTGGCTGAAGGTACAGTGCTCACTGTCAATAAGGGCGGAAAGGTGAGAGGACAATGAGGCACAGCAGCACTGGGCATAGGGGATAAGCAGTCCTGCCTTCTCAAAGGAACCACTTCTGTGTTCCAGGTGCTGGAGGAATGTTGTTTCCAGCTGACTCAGATGCTGTTTCAGTGCAGTCTCATCTGTTTCATCTGTGGCAATAAAGTGCGGAATCTGGGCTATCCAGTACTGAGTTAGTTCCTTCTCCAGATCTTTCCCCCAGAAGTTTGGATGCCAGGTGGAAGCAGGCTCCATCCCTTGCTCACTGCTAAGCCACTCCTCCTTCTTCTGTTTCTGCCACTTCAACGATTCACCCACTGACTGCAACGGCTGCAGGAGCATCCCATCACTCTCACTGAGTGCTTCCCTCATGGCAGACCACATTTGTTCAGCCAGGAGAGTGTAAAGTGACTCAAAGTCTCTCACATCATCATTTTCGGACTGCTCCAGATGAGAAATATAAAGGCAAGCTTGAGAAAACTTTCCTTGCTCAGTGAATCTATGGATGACTTCCTCTGCAATAGAGAGAATGAAAACTCAGCTTGATGCTTGTTCATGCTTCCATCGCTTTAATACCCATGAACTGAATTGTGGAGTTTGAAGTATCCCAAAAAACCTCACTCTAACTCAAAAGTAACCCAGTTAAGGTTCAGCACAAGCAGGTCTTGCTTTCCTCAGGACAGGTTCTTTCCTTTTTCTCTCTTTCTTTCTCCTTCAGGCTCACTGATCTGCTGCTGACATTCTGCAGCAGCTTGCCATGGACATCCCAGCATACTTGCCTTCGTGGGCAATATTCATGACAACTCTTCACTAAGGAAAGTATCTTTTTTACAGAACAAAGGCATTACAGAAAGAACATCTGAAAGAGCACAGAGCTCACAGTCAGGCCTAGTCAGAATCCTGTCTTCGGCAGAGAAAGCCTAGCAGGACAAAGTACTGCATATCCTCTTGTATCACAGAATCGCAGAATTATAGAATGGCTTAGATTGGAGGGGACCTTGAAGATCATCCAATTCCAACATCCTGCCATGGGTAGGGTTGCCAGCCACCAGACCAGGCTGCCCAGGGTCTCATCCAGCCTGGCCTCTCCCTCCTGCTAGAGAGTTCCCATCTTACAGCCAGGCTGCTCCAGGTAGAGCAGGGCCCTCTCATAATCAAATGGCTGCACATGATACTTCACACAAAGATGGAAATCAAAAGAAGGGCTTCCTGCACTGTCGACAATGGGAATTCATGTGTCTTCCCTTTCTGCAGGATGCCATGGGGACTCAGCCACTTCTGTGCTAACCAGGCACCCTCTCAGACAATTATAAAATCTTTAAAGTTCAGAATTTGGAAGTTTTTCACTGCTGTCTTATTCTACAGTATCTTAACCATCACATTCATCCTACCACTGAGAGTTAAACTTAATTCCACTGCTGCACAAAGCAGTGTTTTCTTTTCCTGTGTATTTTGCAGAGGAGGAAACTGAGTAACAAAATGTTAGTGAGATTTCCCCAAGAAGCTGGAGCAGAGCACAGGAGAAAACCAAAACTTCATGAGAACCCATGGAAAATTAAGCCAGGACAGAAGTGACAGAAGGAAAGAGACTAGAATCAATTCAGGAAACTCTTTGGGTGAATGTATAGTGAAGAATGGAAGAGTATTCACTTAACTGTCTTTTGCATGTATCTTAATTTTCCTCTATGAAATAACTCCTCTGTGGAGTTAGGATTAAATCAAACAGGACTGAAGGGAAGAAAATGTCAGAAAATGGGAATAGGTTAATGCAAGGATCTCCAGCAAAGCAATGGGCAAGCTGCAGCCCTCCTGCCTCAATACAAAGCAAATAGGAAAGGTTTCCTTCAGCCAGTCAATCGGTGCACAACCCTGTGGAGGAGCAGCACAGTCAAACCCTACAGGGTATAAGCCAGATGTACACAACCTTTTTTTACAAGATATAGCAGGAGTCTTTGAAGTGATAAAATAAGAGCAGCAAAGAGAAATGTGCATGAAGCTAAGGGAAAGTGAGTCACAGAATGTACAGCTCATAAAGGACACCATTAGGTGAAGGATGGTGAGGAGGAAAACGTAAAGGCCCTGTTCCAGAAAGTAACAAAAACAAATCTCCAGGGCTGGAGGAGGCTGAGAAAGTCTGGGACTGAAGAGAGAGAGAAATTCAAGGTTACCTGCAGACATCTCTCCCTCTTCTTCTTTCCTTCTTGTTTCCATCTGCAGCAAATTTTCTGCCACATTTTTGCTTTTATCCTTCTTTGCAGCCGCCTTTTTCCTGTTAGATGGAATCTCTACCAAGTTGCTGAATGGCCTTTTCAGTTTTTTTAACCACTTTTTTTCCTGCTTCTCTCTCTCCTTGGCCTCAGGAAGCATCCTGGCATTCTCACCAGCCCCTTTCTCCTGCTTGTGGCCTCTTCCCATGAGGGCTTTACAGGAACGCTTTACCTTCTTCATGACCCAGACAGATCTGGATATTGGAAATACTATCAGAAAAAGACGTTAAAACTCTTCTGTGCACGGTGATGTTTCAGGTACAAGTTTAGTGTTGATTTCCCAGGGAAATCATTTATCTACCAATTTTTTTTTCTGGGCGGTAACAACCTCCAGCTGATTTCTAAGAAATGTAACTCATTTCCCTCCTGTGCTGACTGAGGAAATGTTTATAGGCTCCCAGCCCTGTTATGTAATCTCTCTGCTCTGGAAAAATTGTGTCAAAAACCCCATTCACGATCTAACCACAAGCAATGGGGAAAAGCCAGTGGAATTTTCATCATTTTCTAAATGACTAAAATACCCCTGCATGCTGCAATTATGCCAGTGAAAACCTTATCAGTTTAATAGAGTTTATTATTAATAGCTTCTGTGAGGCACACATCACATTTCACACACACCATGTGCCTGAGTTGTTCCATGGTGAGGAGATCTCTTCTTGCATTGGAGCCAGGATTTTCCCCACCTCTCAGAAAGCCCAGTGTTAGCCAAGAGGGATGCAAACCCATAGCGGAGATGTGATGATTTTCTTGTTTCAGTAGCACTATTCAAAGGAGATGAGAGTAATCTCAAGCTTCCAGATTTAACAATTTTCCAGTGACTGCACACATGATTACTTACATTCTACTTATGCACACATATAACTTTCAGTTTGGATATTAGGAAAAACAACTTCTCGTAAGGAGAGGCAGTGCACTGGCATGGGCTGCCCGGGGAAGTGGGGGAGTCACTGTCCCTGTAGGGGTTGGAGAGCTGCAGAGATGTGGCACTGAGGAATGTGGTCAGGGGGCATGGTGGGGGTGGGTTGGGGTTGGACTGGGTGACCTTAGAGGTCTTTTCCACCCTAAAAGATTCTATGATATAACTTGCATACCATTACAGCAATCCACAGTGAAGACAAAGCAGATTTATGCCCACTCACTACAAGGTTCATATTGCTGAGTCTCAAGCTGTTGGAGGTTCTGATTCATAATCCTCAGAACAAATTCCTGCAAGGAAAAGGTCATTTAACTCCAGGAGTTCGTATTCAAAGCAGATTGTTAAAAGCCTCAGCACTGCTGCATGAAAGACAATACACTTAGCTATAAGCTGAAATGCTATTCTTACCACGCTCAGTTTGCTAGATCATTGCAAATTGGTTTTATTTTTTCCATTCCATTATTGTAAAAATGGAATCAAGAACTTGAGGATTTTCATTAGCTAAGGACAGAGTCTTGTCTAAGCTAGTACAAGCAGTTTTTAATCAAAACCAAACAGTATTCAGGAGTGACTTTTGGAGGTTATGAATTTAAGGGCTATATTCTCCACAGAGCATCCAGATGAATCAGAATATATGCAGCTGCCTTTCTGGGTTTAACATCTGCAGCTTCTTCTAAGATTTTCTATATTTTCATGACTGTAAAGTTCCACTAGTTTTCGTTTTGGAAACCAAGTAAATATTATGTTGTTCTGATCCTTTTACTTGGCACTTAATTCCACCAGCATGTTATCACAGTGTCATTAGTAACATTAGGAAGGAGGAAACAAATACATTTCATTTAGAAGAACGAACAGAAAATCCCATAGTGGTCATACGTGTGAAGTGCTGCCAGTAGAAAATAACAAGGTTGCGAAATGCAGTGTTTCTTTGATTGTGGGGTAGTCAAAAACTGAAAGTTTTATCTACATTTCAATTTGACATTTTCCATTTTGTTCTTATGTTTTATTTTGATAAAGTTAAAATGTTTCCTCTGGAATGTTAGAGCTGCAACATATACTAATACAAGACAGAATCAACGTTAGTACAGCAGAGAAGCATTCCAAGCACGCTGAAATCCTTCAGCAATATTTTCCCATGAAAATTCCAACACAATGTGTTTATGTTCCACTTCATTGGCATTTTCCAACAGGACCAGCTCTAACAAAAATCACTGCCTTTGACTTTATAGAAGGAAATTGAATGTCAAAGTGCCAGTCCTGCAGGCATGATTCTCAGCAGCACACAAATGTTGAATACAGTACAACTGCAGATCGTGCCACAAACTGGGGCAATATGATATATGAGAATGACTCTGTTTTCCCATTTCTTTCAAGAGAAAGAAATATGAGCCTGTGGAAAATGGGGAGTCACTGAACAGAGATGGATAGACTTAGTGAGGCTGAGAAGACCTCTTACTCCAAGGTTCACATGTCCCCCTCAATCAAAGCCACAGCAGATACCCCCAAGACAAGAGTGCTCTTGGGGCATACCACATCTGAGCAAGGCTTGAAGAATGGTGTCACTCAGCAGGAAAGCACTGCACCAGGAGAGAAAAAGCTACAAAGGAGCTGCCAAGAGTCAGGTTGCTTTTCTGGGTCTCTGTGCCTTAGCAGCATATGCAGTGTCCACGGGTATCTCACCTCTGTCTCTAATGCTATTTTACTTCTCAGAATAAAGTTCTGCAGCCAAAAGATGGGGATGTGAAACCTAAATGTCCTAGGAATGTCCTTACTGCAGTGCTTCCATGAATGGTTTTATGCCTCGACAAGCAGAACCTTTGGGAAGCTCTGCCTTTACAGCAGAGGAGCCAAAACGTGTCAAGGTGACACTAGAACAAGAGGTCTTTCACCAAGTATTAACATAATGCAGAGAAATTGCTTGCCATTCAAAGCAGTCATTTTTGACAGAGGAATCCAAGCACTACACATCTGACTTACCCCTTCATTCTCTATTTCATGGACACCTGACCTGCCCACCCAAGGGGAGTCCTTCAAAGCAGAAAGGAGGAGAAGAATAAACCACAAGGACATAGCACTGTAACTAGCACAGTTCTGCTTCTGGACAGTCTCCTTTGTCAAGTGCACCAAATGACCTTCTTCTTCCTCAAAACCCAGCACCCCCACTCTTTGTTCCAGGTGCTCAATGCCTCTATTTGTCCACAGTGTGATGTTCTCTAAAGAGGTCATTCTCTTGCCCTTCCTCTTGCATTGTTCACTGTTAAAGAGGACAAATTTGTCCTCAGAACAGCCACAACATTCAGGATTCCCTTTGTGTGGAGCTCCTGGAAAGGCCCACACTCTGCCCACATTAATGAGACTGTCTTCCTGACTTGGAAAACTGTAACTTTTGTCTTCAAGAGCCTTCCCTAAACAAATGAATATCTTAGTTAAACTCTTACATAGCTTCTCTGTTGACTTAGCTCCTTATCTTGCTGTTTCCCATTTCTTTTGCCTATATAGATATAACTTCCACTTAACAAGTGGATTGTGTGCCTGACTTGAACAATCAGTGTTTGGTCTAGATGCTGATCAGATGAAGTCAGACAATTAGCACTTCAAGTGAAATCGCTCTGCAAGAGTCCAATTACATTCATATCCCAGTCCCAGCAATGTAATGATGCTCCTGCTCATTTTGTAAGGATTCCACATGACCATAGAGAAGCATATACAATGGAAACTTTGTGCTCAGTAGCATCTGTTATATAAAGTACGCTTGAGTCCTAACAGGTGAGCTTAGTCTGCAGTATCTGAAGAGAGAGAGAGAGAGATCCTATTGTTTTCATCTCCTTCTTTGTTACCAAATATGCTGGTACTGTCCACCATCTTGAACCAAAGTCATTAATGCTGACAGAAAAGAATTTTAATGGCAATGATAAAACCATGGCACAGAAACGTGGTGGCTCCATATGACATAAATTCATGCAGAAGCACTTTCTGAAGCTGCTGTAGTCTGACAGTGTGCTCCACCACCCACACGCAGCATCTTTGATTTCATCAGCAGTGAAGGAACAGCCAGCCAACTCTGCAAGCAAGGCAGGCTTTTTGGGGAGAGAGAAAAAGAAAGAAAAAGCTCCCCTCTAGTTTGACACTGCAGCTGGCATTGCCATCATGGTCTGGGGCAAGAGCTGCCTTTGTTAAAATTAGCTGTTGATCAGTCTGTGGAAAGCCTATATTTATTACTTCCTAAGGATAACCTTATTTCCTAAACAAATGAGATCAAGCAGCCACAGGTTGCAATCATGTCTGTGTTGATCTGACCCCTTTCTCTGATGTACTTCTGTGAGTACACTGATATTAACAAGCCTGACAGAAAGTGGCGGGCACAACTAGCACATCCTTACACCTTTCTTGACAACGCATGACTGAGGAGGTACCCTTACTGCTTCTGCTATGGAACAAAGCACAGTGTGAACTCGACCTTTGCAAGACATCAGAGACTCCACCCAGCAGCTCCATCTGAAGGTACACAGCCATGGTTTCCTTGACACAGTTGCTCATTGAATTCCCTGTTTACTCTCTGGCTAACTTGTATGTATGCTCAAGTAAACAAAGCAACACAAATATTTAATACAAGCAACCTTTCCCATAGCAACAGATGGAATGAAGTTGCTTTCTGCAGTGCTTCCTTCCCTCAGGCTGAACCCCTCGCTTCACTGAGGTTTGGGGTACCACAAAGAAGCAGAAGAGCTGCTGGCCAAAGGGAAAAGACACACTTTCTTCCTTTCTCTTACCGAGGGCATCCACTCACATATCTCTTCCCAGCTCAGCCACTGATTTTCATCACGTTTTTCAGAAGTCAATCTCAGTTTCAGATTGGACTGAGACAGATTAATGGACTGACAGGCAAACAGGCAAGCTACATGGTCCCAGCAGTTTTGTGCTCTTAAGAAAAAAACTAAGGACCTGAGAATAAGTTAAACCCAGAGAACTGAAAACAGCCCTTTCCTCTGCCCATTACACTGAAACAAAATTCATTTGAGGTACAGTTTGCACTGCCTGTATTTTACTCGTTATGGTGAGGACCTGATTCCAAACTGGCCTCAATTTCCACTTAATTAGTAACCTCTTTTGCAGTTCCTTTGAAACATTTTTACCGAATTCCTGGGGATTTTGCCTCATTCTGTTTTTTATTAGAATGAAACAAGCATTGTTTTAAGGAAGATGTTTCCCCTTTTGACTAATAATAATAATAATAAACCACACTGTCCCCCTAATTTTAAAGATGAACTATAGAAAATCTAGCTTTAGAACTAGGGCCCTAAAAATCCCTGCATTAATGATACCCAATGCACACAGCAGGAGAAGAATAAAGCAGTATTTCCAGACGTGCTAGTTTAATTTTCAGTAAAGAAACTGGTACCAAGCTGGGAATTCTCATACCCCGATTTTTCCCTACAGGCCTCCAGCAAAGAGTGAAGACGCTGCAGTGATTACAACTTCCTTCTGCTTTTCTTCAGTGAAAGGAAAAAGATTTATGTGTAGCGTACAATAAAAGCTGGGTTAAAAACAGTTTGCTCCTTCAGACCGTGAAATTTGTTCAAACAAATGCTGGGATAACAGAACATTTCAAGGTAAACTTGCTAGCTTTCTTACTCTAAAACAGACCTTCAGGCTCTGTTTGTAGTTTGGTTATATTTGGCTGTGCAGAAATAGCAGATACAGGGAGGAGCATGATGTAGTTTCCATGTTCCCACACACCTCTGTGCAGAGGCCAGTGGCTGGTTTTGCATTACTGGTGTGGAAGGACGGAGGTTTTTTGACCTTAAGAGTGGCACCGACACCTGCAGGGACACGGGGAGAGGAGAGGGCCAGCAGATCTGATCAGAGAAGGTCAGCGCTGGCATCAGGCTGAGGGGCACAAACACACCTCAGTCTGTGCATGGCCAGCATGCTCAGGGTTCAGCCTAGGCTCCACCTGCACTCTAGAGGAGGATCCCTGTTCAGCCAAGCCAGCTTCTGCCCCACCTGCATGACTTAAGCATTTTGGAATTGCAGGTTCCTGTGTCCTCAGGAGATGGTACTTTAAAAGCAACCGGCACTGATGGACCCCAATGCCCCCTAACACAGTTTCTCAGGGCACCTTACTAACTGTTCCTTGAACAGATTAAAATGCACCACATGCCAAACTGCAGGCTGAGGAGAGGTATGAAGGACTGGCAATCTGGCCTCTCTGCCTGAGACAGCATCAGTGAACCATAAAGGGAAAAACACTCACAGGAGACATTTCTCCCCTTACCTCCCATTACTCAGAATCCACCCTTGCTACTTCAGCACTTGGAAAACACAAATCCTGAAAAGTCTTGTGATGACACTTGAAAAAACTACCTCTGCTACAGAAGCCCCCACAGTGCTGACAGCCTGATCACATCCCAGAAGACCAGCCACAGCCACCCAGTTTGTTTCCTCAGCCCAGCATCAGAAAAGTGTCATCCTAAGAGCCAGCCAAAGAGTTATCCTATCCAAGAAAGGCTCCAGGTCTGGCAGAGGACTAGCATTTAAATGCTACTTGGAAAGGGCTTGCTTAAAACATGAATTATGGATGTTGTTTACTAGTGTGATAAAAAATGCATCATTGCAGTCACCAACATGTCTCTTTTCAAGATGTTCCATGATTTTATCCAGAGGTGTTTCTCTTTTTAGAAGTTTGGGGTATGAATGTTCTTTTTCCACTTGGACAGACGCAAGCCTAAAATGATTTTAGTAGAGTCTTTTTATTTGGCTTAGATTGACAGGCTTCCTCTGTGTTTTTTTTTGGTTTTTTTTTTTTGGTAGATCCACAAATCCACACCAGCGGTAAATAATTTAGGTTCAGTTTTGCAGAAAACTTCCTGCTTACCCACAGCCCTATGTGAAGCAGCATGTGCAGGCATTTGGGACTGAAAATTCACTTTCCACACTCTAAACTCATTCGCCTGTTTTTCCTGCTGCCACAAGAGGCCAGTGATTCTATTATTTCCAGTCTCCAGTGTTTCACCAACAGCACTGACACGGCTCCACAGGCACATCTGTTTGACACCATCTGGAGGCTAAAAATCATAACTACAGACTGGTTTCCTGGACATCCTGAAACCTGTCAGATGGGAGCTGTGCAAAACTTCATGTTAACTCAAGATCAAAACTCAGCCACCTCTTCCATCATCATTCATGAATGTATCATTCATCAGGCATCTCAGGCTACAGAGGCAGGAAAACCCCTCACACCTGCACCAACTGCAGAATACAGACATCCGTTATGCCAAAGGAGTAGTTTTATTTTCACATTTTCAGAGATGCTCAGCATTTGGCATTTCTCATGTCCGCTTCTGGACAGTCTGTATAAGAATTCCATTCCTATCCCACACTGGAGCTGGTTTATCTACTAGCCCATGATATCAAACAAGACATCAGGTCATGATGTAAAAAGGTCAGTTCTAAAAGATTTTTGCAATCTCTTCTCTCAGCTCTATGCTATTGGACTTATGTAAGATATAGTGATGGGTTTGCAACAGCAGCAGGAGCCCAAGAGGGTCCAAAGAGAGAGCTAATCATCCTCTGAAATCATTTCAATAAAATACGCTGTGGAGGAAGTATGCATGATCACAAAGAGAAGCATTAAATTTTCATCAGCATGAGTTCAGCCTGAATAAAGCAGGTCTCCCAAACGCACTGTGATAAAACATTTACACTGCACCACAGTGTTCCTTTCAGAAACAGAAAAGCATTTAGAGATATGCCATTAGAAAATCGAGCATTGCTACGTGAGGTGGAGGCTCTGTGAGTCTTCAACTTTCTCTGACCCCTGCTCCTCCCACAGGAAAGAAGCATGGACACAACAAGGAGTGGGCAAGACTCTGTGGGTGGGAAGGAGCAGGAGATACAGGCTCAGGAAAGGAAAGAGAAGAGCATTTGTCATGCTGCCAATGTCAGGACGTATCCCATCTTTCTGCGCTTCTTACATCTCGGCAAAGCAGAGAGAGTGCTATATAAAGATCCAGAAACATGAACCCACATGAGCAGTGCTCATCACAACGGCACCGCTGGCATTCATCGCTTGCTGCAGGGGTCCTCAAGGAACCACAATTAGATAAGTTGCAAGGATGTTTCTAAATTATCAAGAACATTTTAATAAGAATCAGCATTTTTCATCTATCCTGAAGAAACGTAGTTTGTAACGCAGTGACCTTAGATGTCCAGCATGTTATTGGACTCCTAAAATTCAGTGAATAAAACAGAATCAAGGCCGCATTCCAATCAAGGATTTTAAGGACACGACTATTTCCTCTAGTTTCAAAGAAAAAATTCAGCCCATTAGGCCGTCTGTTTGGTGAGCAGGAAGTCAAGCTGGAGTGGTGTTTATGTGCTCCATGGCTACATAACAATTAACAATAAATATCTCAGAGCCTTTGTCATCTGAAAGTTGCATGAACTGCAAAAAATTTATCTGATCTTGATGCAGCACAAAATCGTTGCATTTTAAGGCAGCAGTATGGAGCTTATTTGCTTGAATGACTTTTGTTTCAATTGTATTTTCTGCATACGTTTTTGATGTTGAGGTTCTAGGCCCAATAGTGGTTACGTGCTCACTATGGTGTCCTCGGCTGTTACCAGGCTGTTCACAGTTAAATATAACTACAGTGGACAATGCCAGCAAAACACAAGCTTTCATGCTCAGAAGCTGTTTTCCTTCAGGAAAAAGAAGATGGCACTGACTTGCTGGTGGGGAGAAGATGAACTGGGCACTCCATAGACTTGATTCCTACTAACCTTATCCTGGGTACAACCACTTAAATATATGCAAAAGGGAAAATCAAAGAGCTGTAAGATATATTCTGTATCAAAATAGCAGTGGATTACACTTTGCACTGAGTCAGGTGGGACACGAATCCTTCATGCATTCAGTTGTCTCCTTCCTTTGCACATATTAGCATGACTGAGAAAAAGCATATTAACATTTTCTTTCTTCTTACTTCACTGCTTCAGAGAAGACATAATACACATATATCAGAATTCCAAGCTGGACTGTATTCATACGCAAAATATACAGCATAGTAGATCAGTACAACTTCTTCTGGGAAGCAGATGTATGCTGTGATATTTATTCTAACATATTTGAAGGGAAGAGACAGAGAGAGATATTGGTATGTATAGCAGGTTCTGACTGATATTTAAAACCTTTGGCATTCCCATATGAGCCTAGAAATAACTGCCAGTGCTATTACTTGCTGTCACTGATGACAGCATGTAAATGACTATCTAATCTGCATATACAATTGAGTAATTAGATGCCATATATAAGAGCAGTTATTTATAGGTGCAAAATTCAAGCCCAGTCCTTGTAACATATTACCACATGATCCAGATCCTCATGGACACAGACACTGGTCTTTATTACTGAGTGCCTTATCTTAGACTTTTTTTAAAAATATCACCATTAATATTTCATATTATTGATTTTCCACTGTGATGCACTGAATCAGCCCTGTCTGCAACTAACCTGCTGGCAGGAAGCTAAAGTGGTTGTCCACAAAACGCCTGTCAACAAAAAGGGCTCTCTGTGCACAAAAGCAGCCAGGAAACCAACGGGGTCCTGCTGAAGGCCTGTCCGCTCTGCTCAGTGAGGGCTCGATCTGCTCTCACGAACAGCTGACCTAGATTCTCTGCCTGAATGAAAGTCTTTTCCAGCATTGGAGGCTGTTCAGAGAGTCAGAAATTCATGTATCACTCATCATGGGAGAGGTCAAAAAAAATGTAGATATAATGTTAAGGGAAAGCAGTAGCGTCATGTGGGCCATCCTGTCAGCAGCCACCTCTTCCCCCTGTTCCCCGAGACCCCCAGAGGAGCCACCAGGATGAGAATGTAACATCTAATTAACCACCTCTCCAATCAGATCTGATTCAACAATTGCAAACATCACGAGGCATTTCAGTCTCCCCCACCATCTTATTTTTTGCACACAGCTAGCATGCAAACTAGGTCAGTATTATTCCTACCGAAACACTCGCTACGGGTGTTATTTTTAGCAAACCATGTGATCGTCTGACTTTTATTTATGAAAGCACCAAAAGATCCACTGTATGTTTTCCTGTCTGTCATACTTGGGGTGGTTTGCTGTTTCAGTTCTTTGGGTTTGTTGCTGAGATCTTTGGCCTCTTTTTAAAAGGCAGAGTCAGACTAAATCAGGAGGCCTTGCAGTTCACACGCCTTAGCAGGCTCTGCAGCAAAGCACGTGCAGCATGAGCAGAGCAAAGCAGACAAGTCCACCGAGAGGCTATGAAAAGGCCAGGGAGTGATGCGGGCAGCGAGACAAGGAGATGGAGCAGAAATAGAAGGTCTCTTGTGCCAACCTACCCATTGCTTTCCATCCAACCTTGCAATCCCATATTAATTGGCACTGCTTCTATCACATTCACTAGAATTCTTTATTAATCAAGTCTGTATCGGCTGCCTAGCTGTATCTGAGATCAATCACCAAATTGCCTCCTTGTCCAGTTAATACTTTTAAGAATGATTCTCCAGCTCTGCAGAATTTACAAGTGTTTCACAGCATTTAAAATACCTGGCTCAACAGCTGAGAAACCTGGCTAGTCCTCCTAAAACTGCTAATGTAATCTATTATCATTGCTAATTTAAGGCATCTGGCTTTAGCAGGCATTATTTAGCACATCCTGAACTGCTGTTAGATGGATAAGATTTTAGTGCATTGTTATATGCCTCTGGTCTCTGGCTCTTTTTTTTAATGCAGTGGCACAGGCTGCCCAGGGAAGTGGGGGAGTCACTGTCCCTGGAGGTGTCCAAGAACAGTGGAGAGGTGGCACTGAGGATCGGGGTCAGTGGCTGTGGTAGGATGGGTTGGGATTGGACTGGGTGATGTTATAGGTCTTTTCCACCCTTAATGATTCTAAGACTCTGTGACTCTATGATTTTTCTCTCATTAAGAAATAGAAACTTTTATTTAACATTTTTTTTTTCCCTGCACTATTGAAATTTCTAGTGATAGTTCCCATCTAGATATCTGGAAACATTATCATTTCTCAGAGCCTTTGCTAACCTAATATACTTTGACCATTATCCTTGCTGCTCTAATTCTATGGACTGAATACTTATTTGCAGGTCACTTGGTTTGCCTTACTGACCTTTTGCATGTTTGGCAATTGCTTTCTATCCCTTACTACCATGCTTTATGTGTAAGAACTTGCCTTTGTTTTATTTTTTGTTACTGCTTTCACTCCACATAGCTTGACTGACTTAAAATTAGCTCAACCCTCCCTGTGCTTTGTTGCTTTATGATTATAGACTAAAGCAGTCTGAGTCAGCTCTTGCTTTCCGTGCCTATTTACACTTTAAGGTCTTCCTGTCACCTGAATCATCTCAAGCATGTTTTCATCATTAGGAAAACAGCTAATTAAGATGTCAAGACTATGCAGTCCTGTACACTGGCCTTTGTTCACATGTAGCTTGTTTACATGCTGTAACCATAATAAGCACCTGCATGTATGCAAGCACCATATTTCAGTGCCTTTTCATTGGCCTGAAGTGATACAATACAGGAAAGATCATGACACATTTGAAACTAGGAAATTCCTGTGTGTAAGTTTTTAGAACTCTCTGGGTCATTTTAGCACTAACAGCTGCTCAGATGGGAAGCTTCCATGGCAGTGACACCATGGACATGATAGTCCAAGGGCTGGCATCTTGCTCTGCAGTGGACTTGTAGGCAACAACCGCTGCACCTTCTTGCATTATATGTTAGACCGTTCATCCACAAGCATTCAAAACTACTTTCTTCCTTGGAAATAAAAGTTATGCTAATTTTCATTGAATCATGGTATCATTAAGGTTGGAAAAGGTCTCTAAGATCATCTAGTCCAACTGTCCACCTGCCACCAATACTGCCCACAAAACCATGACCCTAATTTTGAACCTTTCTCATGTCTTCCTACTGTTATCACCAGTGACGTTTAGATTGGCTTTAAATAAATTTTCCTACCACACTATGAGCGTACAGCTAGCTGTAATGAACAATTTGAGCTCTTCCTGATCCTTTCCTGTTTGTGAACCCAACTCCTCACACAGACTTACAGATAATGAAATTACATTCTCTTTCAGGGTTTTCAGTTCATTTTGTCCTCCTCCCACTTGTTTTTGCTCTAAACAAGTGGCCATTCGTTACATCTTTCCACCTTTTCCTTGTTATTTTTTTAATAGTAGAAAACAAGAGCTTCTGATATTTTTTACTATTAGATTCAAGAAATCAACATCAAATGTTACTATTTACTCAATTCCAATTCCAATTGGATAAATAAATAAAATAAAATTACTCAATTACCATTCTTAACTGCTGAGACAGGGACTTAGAAAAACTACACGGTGTTTGGAGTGAAAGTGAGGGGAATCAAGAAGCTATCTCTACTACCAGGATATCTCCAACACCAAGTTCAAAATTAAAGCTCTGAATTTCCCCAGCTTCTCTAAGTGAGGAATCATCATGCAACAACCAGTCTGCACGTACGCCTACAAAGCAAAAACCACATGATGAACATAGCCAACAGAGCACTGAAAGCATCACAGTAAGACACTTCCACCAACATACTGCGTACACTCAAATTTGGAAAAACTGCTTTCATCTGTCCTTTCTAATTCATCCCAAGCTCAGGAGCTTGCATCAGAGGCAGCCTGCCTTCCTGAGCTAGCTGGCAGTACTGTCTTGGTGACTCCTCCCAAAAGAATCAACATCAAAAGAAACAATGTAGGATAAAAGATGAATGGGCCAGATCCAATTCAACTTCTAAACTACAAATAACATTTCCTTCTCAAGTAAAGACCAAGCTGTCAAGGAGCATTAGGCATGCACTGTAGATAAGGTTGCAGAAGCTGCACCCTCTACGCAATGAATGAGAAAAATCTGAAATCTGGCTGTGCCAGCCATCCTGAGCACAGCACAGCTTGAGAACTCAGATCTGTGTTTCAGGGGTGGTGAGTAAGAATCACATGCAGTATGCTTGAGGGTGTTTTAAGAATATGGGACACATCCTGTGAACTTTCTGAAATGGTCTGGCTGGCACAAGCTAGCTGGTTGTCTGTCCATGTCATACTAACATCAATTCCAGGAAAACCAGTGGTTTTGGATAAAAATCATAAACATGACTTCTTTTACCCCAGGCTTTCCATTCCTTTTCCACATGCTCTCACATAAGACTCACATATGGGTCACTTTCAGTACCTGTAACGTGTACTATGTGACATCAAGCCAGGAGACAGCTGAATGGCTGAGCAGAAAAGGAGTACTTGCTGGCTGTTGTCTGAAGGCATTTCCTAATCGTAGAATCATACAATTGCTCAGGTTGGAAAAGACCTTCAAGATCATCAAGTCCAACTGCAACCTAACCATACTACCCTAAATCTAACAACCCACCACTAAATCACAGCCCTGAGCACCACATCCAGGCTGTTTCTAAACACGGTCAGGGATGGTGACTCAGCCACCTCCCTGGGGAGCCTGTTCCAATACTTCACAACCCTTTCTGTAAAGAAGTGTTTCTTATATCCAACCTGAACCTCCCCTGGTGCAACTTGAGACCATTTCCCCTTGTCCTGTCATCTGTTGCCACTGAGAAGAGACCAACCCCTCTCTCACTGCAATTACCTTTCAGGTATTAGAAGAGAGCAATGACTGTGAGCAGCAGATCATGTCTCTTTCTTCCAGGAGCTGATTTTATCGACATTTTTCAGAACCTTCATATTTCGTATTACTCCATCTGTCAAACCTGTCCGTCACTGGCCAATGCACCAAAGGAAACCAATCAGCTGAAGAGCTCAGATTTTATTTCTTAAAGCCATATGCTTATCTTCCTCAGCCAGAGCAATTGCATGATTAAGGCAATAGCCTTACAAGAGACAAACATAAGTTGCATTGAATTTTCTGTAACTGTACTCTTCTGGGATTAATACATATAAAAATAAAGCATGCTTTTTCAGCCACTAACACATTCATTTTATACCTCAGTGTTAAAATGAGCAGACTAATCCCATCCTGAAAAAGAACTGAAGGCCACAATTATTCACCGCATTTATTAATAGCAAAACCTGCTTTCCAGTTATTTCAGTTACCCTCCTGAAATTACGCAGCTCATTACTGGTGCCAGATTCCCATTTACCTCAAGAGCCTTTTGTACCAAGAACAAACAATAGCTTCTTCTTAATCAGGCTTGGCATGAAAGGAAGAACTCATGTTTCAAAGAAAGGGATACATCATTGTGCCTTACTACCTCAAGGCACACAGGATTTTCACAAGTCCCTTTGAAATTTCAGTAATACACAATACTTGGGGAAGTTTTGAGCATCACAAGGAAACCTGTTGATTTGAGTAACAGACAAAGTACTAATGAGTGCTAGACAATAGGCACAGACAGGCAGATAAACAAAAAGCAGAAGCAGAAGTGTAAGGTGAGCCATGTTATCAGCTGTCCCATAACCAGAACTGGCCCCTTTTGCTGTTATCCACCAGCATTATGCTGCTGAAGTTCAAGGAGGTATCTCAGAAGATGAAACTACTGCAGAGGTGAGAAAGGCAACTCATTTTTTTTCTGCTAATCAGAAAGCTCTTCTAAGCCAAAGCAACACTGCCCTCACTACTATGGTTCCCCATGGGCAATATGCATGGGTCATTCCAGTGCAAAACTATTGTGAGAGCATATTCAGGGTCGCATCAGACTGGAACACACTCAAGACAGTCCTATATTCCCTTGTTCTCATTCTTCAAATATCCTTTCTTTGCTCTTTTTTTAAGCACCAAATGAAGACTTCATGTCTTTTTCAGGAAGAGTAATGTTTTATTTAAGATGCCCTGCGAGCACCATGAATTTTACATGACCGAAGCTCCATTCCTCAACATCCTTAAACCTCTCCCTGCTAGTCAGCAGGGCTGTGATCCTGCAGCCAACAGATGTGCTATTTCCCACTGGGAGCCCTGCAATAGGGCTGAGTCATGTTGTTGACTAACATACCTACTGGGTCTAGTGCAGGACTCTAATGGTGTCTGTGGAGCTCTGTCTGGTACTAAGTATTTAGAAAGGCAAGCTTTTACAGTAAACCAACCCTATTCAATTCTCAATTAGCCACGGAAGATTAACTGGCTTTGTGATTAACTGGAAACTTCCTCCCCATAGCAACCACAGCTACAACACAGTGACATACAAAACAGGGTGCATGAGCCTGGAGGCCAAGTCCCACCTGGGAGACCAACAGGCTAAAGCTGTCCCTGCTTGGCACAGAAACCAACAAGTAAAGGACCTGAATATGCTCTTATCCTCTAGCAAGCCCCAAGTTTGGATTTGGTTTGGATCTAGGTTGCCCCGTCTCACATTGCCCCTGATGACTGAAAGCTGACAGTATCTAAGTGAACCAGCAGATACCACTACAGTGCAAGAACATGCTGTGTACCCTATAAAACTTTCCAAATTGTGAGGCAGCTGGTGTGCTGACACCATTGCCTATGTGCTGAGTAATGATGTCTCACTGTCTCTTTGTGCTCCCTTATCTGCCTCCTTCCATCTGTTGCTCTCTGTCTTCCATTAGGATTGTATGCCATTCAAAGCAGGTCTTTTTTCTAGCAACTGTCACTAGGAGCTAATCTGTAACAGTGCACCACCAAATCAGTCTGGTAACTCACCTAAATCAGTAACGGGTGAGTTGGAGTTGTTCAGGAATGTGTATACGAATGGATTAAGAATAGCGTGCTTTGGTGAAAAGCATGACTCAGAAGTGTTACTAGCATTATTCTTTTTCATGTCCGTAAACCTAAGAAATGAGAGAAATGTAGCAGGGGGTAGAAAAAGATAAAAAGGCAAAGAGACAGCAGGCTGGCGGGCAGGCAGATCTCAAACACAAACACACTACACGACTGGTACACAGACCAGATGCCGAGAAGAACTGAGCATTTGCAACTCCTACTCACATTCTCATTTCTTCTTTTGCAGTTATTAACTTTGCATGCTTCTCCATTCTGGTTTTGCTTCATCTTTCACATAGATAAACCATGACCTGGATCTTATCTTCATGTGTCCAAGTGACTTTACTATCACACCATGTGCACACACAGCTACACCCACAGGTCAAGGCATCTCTTTTGCTGCCTTCTGTACGTGATGATAGTGCTGGTCACCAGGACAACAGTCCCAGCCTGTCAAACTGATAAGAAGTTGGTCGGCTGGGTTCATGCTTTGAAAGAAAGCACTGAGGAAATAAATGCAGTGTGCAACAGTAAACTGCAAATGGCACTTGGTTTTCCCCATAGGAAACTGGAATGAGAATGAATGTGATAGCAAAAAAAAAAAAAAAGAAGGTCTGAAGACTTAAACTTTTAAAACTCCACAATTAGAACCACTAAGACAAGGGACTAGAGCTAACACATGGGGCTTATCTCAGCCTTCCCATGCAGAGGGAGTAGTTTTGAGCCCACCAAGTCCCAAATTTCCAAAATTGACCAAAGCTATTGTCATCTCAATGGGCTCAGAGGCTGCCTTGGGCTCAGAGGCAGCCTTTGGTAGACACCAAAGTAAGAGGTAACTAAAGGAAATAAGCAATATCCTCCAAACGTCTCTCTTGCTAGAACTGCCTCTCACTATCACCAGCCAGGACTGCTAAAGGACTGCAATACCTTATGCCAACACTCGGGCTGGACCTGTGTTTGCTGCAGGACCAGGAAGAGATTTTTTACCATGAAACAGTCCCACCAAATACATGGTTGAATCAATAATCAGGTCCAGTCACTCCAGAAAACTACTTTGTGAAACTGACATTTGAAGATAAAGAAGCCAAGCTGTAAATTCAGTCTTTCCAATGCTGTCAAAATTCAGGGAAATGTTCAGTCCTACAGCTTCAAGGTGCGCAGTCTGACCACGCTGTTGATGCAGAAACAGATATAAAAGACAGTCTGAAAAAAAACTATTTGTAACTGGAAGCCAAGTCCATTTGAACAGTTCATCTGTTGCCCACAGAGTACATTGAGGGGATATGTAATAGACAGAATATATCAGAATAAATCAAAGTGGTAAAGCTTTGTCAGAACAAGAAAAGACTGTGCAAACTGATAAGACCATTCCCTGTAAGACCGATAAGACATGATGTCTTGTCTCTTTCAGGGCTGCTCATGGACACAGCGGGGCTTCTGCCTGAGCAAGGCTTGCATCAATGATGTTCAAGGTAGCATCCAGAAATGCAGTTCACACAAGTGAGCTCTAATCTAAGTGGGAAGAGGTCAGCAAGATAAATAGGGTCAGGCTATATGGTAAGGGATCAGGCAGCCACATCAGCCAGTGATAAAGGGGTACATGATGGTAAAAGGTCTCCTCTCCCACCTCTGCTCCCCAGTCCTTCCAAGAAAGATGAAGAATTTCAGTCTCTTTATTCTGTTTCCCAGCTGTGATTCAACAGTGAATTCTCTTTTTATTAAGGTGCTACAGTATTCAGACACCCTCCCTACCCTCTAGTCTACACAATGGGGAGAGGGGAACTGCAAAGTCAGCTAGCTGCACCAACACCTCTGTTTGGCTGGAGCAGAGAGATACACATCATCTAATGTATTCAAGGCCTTTCTAAGCACAGCAAAGCAATGCCAAGAAACAGAAAAATGTCATCAAGGCCATATAGACGGTTTTCTTGCATTTGTTCTGCATCTCAGCCAAAGCAGGCAGGCACAATGCACAGAGACAAAGAAGCCTTTCTCAGTAAGCAGTGTGGCACACACTCATGGGTCACATAAGGCAGCTGTGTCTCTGCCCAGTCCCCTTTCCCCTGTTTTGATTGTAGCTGCATCCTTTCTGTGTCAAGATGTGGATACTTAATACATTCTCACCTTTGCCCTCAGCTACACGCTGTTTCTGCTTAGCTAATGCTTTTCTTGGCAGGCTTAGCTAGACAAGTCAGAGTTCAGCTTGCACCCTGATCAGCTGAAACACAGATGGCTGGCTCTGGGGAATGCTGCAGAGATATGGCTGAAATGAACTGAAGTCACTTATACGTAGCTGCAAATTGCTCTGTGCTGGGACTCAGCCAGTGAGGTCCAGGCCAATAACTGGACATCCAGGCACAGCCAAAAGGTAAATCAAAATAAACAACAAAGGGGTTTCTTCCAGGGATGTATTATAAAGAGGTTTGGTTTTCAAAAGAGGTCTTAAGAACAGAACCATGTTGTCTCTCCTTAATGCCTTAGCCTGGACAGTAAGCAGTGACAGAAACACCAAAAAGCTTGAGACAATTAACACAAGTGGGAAATAAGAAGGATGCAAAATACAGGAAAATAGTTAAGACATGCAGGGCTTTTCACAGCTCTGGCACAGCTCTCTCATACAACTGATGCATGCTAAGCCTTCCAAAGTAAGCTAAGCATTCCAGAGTGAATGACCGTATTTAGCTGGTTCTGAGTAAAGGCTCAAGAAATTGACTTCATTTTATCCAATATTTTTCCTTTCTTGAGAAGCAGCCAGCAGTCAGCAGCCCGTTAAAGAGACTGCTATGGGAAACCCGTGACTAATAGTTCTCCTTTGATTCACTCATTCTTGTTAACAGGTTTGTTGGAAGAATATATTGCACAGCCTGTGGTGCAATAGTCTTGCCCAAAGTCCATGTATGCACAGATTGACCTCCCCAGTGCTATGTTTTCCACTGACCTCTAAGCAGCTATGTGTAGGCTAGAGTCTCTACAGCAAACACAACACTGTGGATCTGGATCACTACAGGCAAATCTGGCAAAACTCAAAGCTACAGAGCTGCCTCTTTCAGGGAAACAGAGAATGTTAGAGAGCAGTTCACTCTATAGCAGTGGACAAGGAGGTTTGGGCTGATTCTTAAGCAGTCTAGCTAGCAGATTGTGACTTGGCACCCACTGCTACTTTGCCTGTTTCCCTGCTGCTCCAGGAACTGAGCAAACTGAGCGATGTGCCTGCACGTGTCATAGCATATGCCACCCCATGCACCAGAATTAGCACACTATCAGACCAGCTGCATGGGCCAAATTGCTTACCCCTCCTGCCCACCTGAACATGTCCCAGGGTGCAGAATGCAGTGGGACTCACTGTTCAGGGCTCTGCACTCATGGATCTGCAAGGGATGGCATTGAAAATTTCATCTGGATGAATCAGCTGCTTGCTGCAGGATTCTATGGGAACAGCACTTGCACTGAGATTCAACATTAGTTATCTATAAAGCAAAAAGGAGCTTTATCAAATTTATGCTACTAAACATTATCCAGAGTGCAAATTCTCACTGGAAATTGCCTTCACAGCAGATAAACTGAACTACCAAAGTCTGTGTCACAGCACTCCTTGTCTCAGTGCACCAGGAGAACAAACAGGCAGGGAAAATAAAGGGCTTCTTCAGCAACAGCAGGCACTAGTAGCCGAAAGAATTGGTTACCCACAAAGTAAAAATAAGCATTTAAAAGTACGTGTCTTCAGATACAAAAGTTGTATTTTATGAGGGTAAGTGAACAAAGAGACTGCTGGTAAAGAATCTGAGCTAAACAAGGACATCATCCATTGTTATAAACCGGTGCAACTTCGTGGACCTGAATAAGCTCACATTCATATCTGAGCTTAGAGATCCCACCTGCATTCGTACACCCTCCATAACTTACTCCAGAACAGAGAACCATTCTGGGCTGAGTATTCATCCATCACCGAGTCATCCATTAATCTGTCTACTGAACAAACAACCAGAAATGAGAGGAGCTGTGTATTTATTACACATTTCTGAATAAGTCATGCCCAATATCTAGGACAAACAATGCATTAAGCCCTAAAGAACCCTTTGAAAGCCTTTTGCGTGCTGGAGACAACAATGAAAAAGTAACATGATAGAAAGAGAACAGTAAATCATTCATGAGAATGATTAAAAACAAACTCTGGCTGCGGTGTAGCAAAACAACACTGAAAACAGACAGTGTATTCCACCTGAGCATTTCTTCATTTACAGGAGGTAGAGTGGGTAGCTTTCATAAGTCCCATTTTTTATGGCTACTGCAGGGAAGATGTACCAGACACAGAAATCCAGGGAGAACAGCACAGAAGCAAATTAGAATTTATTCACCTGCTCTATGGCTACCACAGGCACTGATGCAGAAATATTACTGTGTTTAAAATTACTAATGCAAAAAATGCTTAGCTGGTATGTCAGGGCACTAATGAGAGAAGAATAAACCAGATCCCCTAAGGATGAATAATGTCTTACACCGGTGAGCTCTCTAACATGCACGTGATCATTTTGGAATCCTAAAATCAAGTCCTGAAAGAGTTACAGCACCAAAATGTTCACAGTCACCACCTACTCTAACAGAGTTGTTAATGCTATAGTTTCCCAGATGTGAATATGGACGAAGATACGAATCACAAACTGTGTAATGAGCATTTATTTTATATCACTTCAATTCTGTGAGAATGCCCCTTTCAGGAAATGTTTTTGAAGACCATTTCCTAAAACTATTTCAGGTAAAAAGCACCTAATTAATCAACATGGACAAGACTTTTTTTCTTAAAGAATCATAAAACAACATCCTATTGCTTCAGGGCAAAATTCCGCCCCTACTGTGCATGTGAACATTCACTGACATAACTGTGTCCTAAGAGCTTTCCAAGCCTGACTGTGAAAAAGAGTTTAAGGCAGTATCATTCCTGTAAGAAAGTTCTGCTTTCAGTGTGTCCCCTGGCTTGCTCTCAAAAAAGAAAAATCTAGATTGCATCAATAAAATCACACTGGGATCTACAAAAAACATCGTGTTTTATGTGGGCTCACAGTCAAGGATATTTTCACCCTGGTTTCTTAAACAAGCAGGGTGTATGTGTACACCTTTTGGTTCCATCTATCTGTTCCTGAACCCACTGGATACTTCCAAATCCACCAACACTCGGGTATGTGAGACGTGTGGCTGGGCACAGTTGGTGCTTTAAGTCAGCTTTCATTAGACACCACAGAATCCACACAGGCCAAAGCCAGGCTTAATTAAATCTCTACTCTTGGAAACCATGTGTGTTATCAGTTCTTTTAGTATTGCTACTAGTTTATGTAATAGCCTGAGCATACAAAATACTTGGCATGTGCAAATTGCAGAACAAAGTTTCTGCTTCTGTTTTCTTATTTTAAGTACCATTCCTTTTTTTTTTTTTTTTTTTTTTCTGTTTGGCAAATAATTTACATTCATAATATAAATATTTGAGCTGCAAGCCACCGAAGCATTCATGACTTTGGCACCTCATTGTAGTCATGTATGATGTGCTTCCTTACAAAATGTGATCCCTGTACTTTTATTAAGCAGCTGCAGCATCTATACTCAAGCTCAAGGCAAAACACCAAACAAACAGTGAATTCTAAATTACAACCTACAAATTCAGCATTATCCAGCCTGCAGTGACCTGCAAATACTTTTGACATTACAATACAGGCAAACCTATAAGGGATATAAAATCAGATGTTGGAGACAAAAAAAATTCTATGTCTCCAGCTGTTCCCAAACACACGACTGCTCTCCCTGCCAAACAGCCCCTTTTGAAGGTTTAGTTCTAGAGAGCAAGATTCTCCTTTGCCTTTAAAGCAGAACTTTCTTTTGCTTTCAGCACAAACATCAAGGACACCTTCTCCTTTGGCAGATCTGCCAGCAGAAGCACAAACACAATCACTAGCAAGGCCTCAGCACTGCCTCCAAACTCCAGCTCTCCCAGCTATGTCCTCGTGTTATTTTCAAAGACACTCCTCCATGCTTGAAGGAGCAGAAGAGATTAGCAAAGCAAGATGCCAGCTGTAGTGCAGACCCCAAAAAAACAACTCAGCAGACACATGTTTTTGCACACAAGAAAAGGGAGTTAGTGTTAATATCTCCAAGGAAAGACATTCTGGATACAGAATCTGAAAATCAGAGGCAACAACACACTCCTCCTGGGAAAAGTGGAAACCCAGTAGGTAGCTCTAAGTACTCAATATTTTCTTTGCTATGTAAGAATCAACATTTTGGGCTCCTCACTACAAGAAACTCATCAAAGCCCTGGAGCACACCCAGAGAAGGGCAACAATGCTGTAACAGGCTGCATGGGGAGAGGCTGAGGGACCTGGGGATTTTTACTCTGGAAAAGTGGAGGTTCAGGAGCGACATTGCTCTCGACAACTCCCTGAGAAGAGGTTGTGACAAGTAGGGGGTCAGCCTCTTCCCCCATGTAAGAGTGACAGGATGAGGGGTAATGATCTTTAGTTGAGCTAGGGGAGGTTAAGGTTGGATACTGGGAAAAACTTATCAGAAGGAGCAGTGATGCAGTAGCACAGGCTGCCCAGGGAGGTGGGGAATCACCGTCCCTGGAGGTGTTCAAGAGCTGTGGAGATGTGGCACTGAGGGATGTGGTTAGTGGAAATGTTGGGGGTGTTGGTTAGGCTTGGAGTAGATTAACTAATTGGCCTTTTCCAGCCTTAATGATTCTATGATTCTATCTGCTGATAGTCACAGCACTGGTTGTCAGCCCTTTACAAGCCAAGAAATAGAGTGGGAGAGGATGTATACGTGATGCTGGCAAAGCACACAACAGCTGGAGAGGATCTGAGCAATTTTTTTTATGTAATGGAAATGGAACTCACTGATTTAACTCACAAGCATAGAATTTGATATGTGCAGCCTGACTGTGACAAATAGCACAGAAATATAAGCAGTGGTTGCTACTGGGCACAGTGAACAGGCATGCAGCTCTGACAGCACATTTTCAGCTGGCAGTTCTTTTCCTTAAGGACTCCTTATCTTCCACATCTAATTCTTTCAGCAACCAGATTTGTCAACCACAAGCATGCAACTGCTGGATAATGCTAGTGCTTGCCAGTTATGCCTGTAGCCAAAGCTGCTACCCGGGCAAACCAACAGTACCTGGTTTCTCTGATTCCTATCACCAACACTTGTACCTACTGCAGAAACAATAAAGATTGCTCTCCAAGTCGGGGGCATCTCTGTATCATAGACCTCCAAACTGTGCTGATTTCACCTCCTAATTGAACTTCCATCCCATTTGCACTTTTCATTTGTGTGAGTTTGCCTTTGTTTATTTGCCAATTTCAACACAGTCTGGCTCTATTTGCTCAAAAGTATACTTTATTTTGTCCTTCTGTCCAAATAACTACTGATTATAAAATTCCCAACAGACTCCTCCCAGCAACCAGACAAGAGCCATGCCAGAAGTAAAAGTACAGTATTGAGAAATCAAGAACAGTGAAAATAACAAGCAAATCGCACACACTCATGTCAAAAAATATGGTGAAATTTTCATCATGGTGAAAATCCATGTTATCCCAGAAAACAAAGAGAGTGAGACCACTTTTCTAATGCACTGCTGAAGATATGCACTGCTTAAAGCCCAGAGACGTGTGCCTAACGACATGGGGAAGCTGCCAATCCCA
Organism: Cyrtonyx montezumae; assembly: GCF_038088225.1. Taxonomy (NCBI): domain Eukaryota; kingdom Metazoa; phylum Chordata; class Aves; order Galliformes; family Odontophoridae; genus Cyrtonyx; species Cyrtonyx montezumae. Next base: position 9,184,730 of record NW_027071826.1, on the reverse strand, counting down.
AAGAATTGTACAATTTCTCAGTGCTTTTGTTAGAACATTCATACTTAAAATGGTTTGTCACTGAGGAACATTCAGTGGTCAGGAATCTGAAAGCACCGCATGGTAGCCTTTAGCCCTTCTCTCAGCACACATGAATGAGTATTGCTCATCTGTTTCAGAAGCTTGCTAGTTTTTCCAGATATATCAGCTGGTCTAAGGAAACTGCAGTACTGTTGTTTAGGAGATGGAGTCAGGACACTCTGCCCACCTTAGATTTAGATGGAACAATGCACTCAGAACTCATCCCCTACTCTTTACAACAGCACAGTGAACTGTTTGGATTGTTTTGCATAGATGGGTAGCGCTCCTTAGCAGGTAACCCAGCATATAGGTCTCATATTGAGTAATGTCCAACCCCTTAGCAATGCCTCCTACCCTGTATTTAGCTTGTACTCAGCCCCCTCTGTGCATTCTGATAAGAAACACTGAGATAAATAAAAAATATCTATTTCCCTTAAAATTTACAGCTATCAACCACTAGTTTATATTCTGCAGAGAAAGCTGGTTGCTTCTCTTTCCTGAGGCACCTTACAGCCAGACACACAGCAAAAGAAAGGAGGGCAGCAGGAGCTTTGTGGTGTCTTCTGAGATGATTAAAACAGATTCGGGGCAGAGCTTGCCTTATGCTGTGAGCTGAACAACACCGAGCCCTTTTACAGACCCAAACACTTGCTGGGATATTTTAGCACTTCTGCATAGATACAGAAGTAACAAAAATAACTACTAGCAAATAATGGCTAGGTGCGTATCTTGCTCTCTTTTCTTTTTCTTTTTCTTTTTCTTTTTCTTTTTCTTTTTCTTTTTCTTTTTCTTTTTTTTTTTTTTTCTTTTTCTTTTTCTTTTTCTTTTTCTTTTTCTTTTTCTTTTTCTTTTTCTTTTTCTTTTTCTGTTTACTAATTCTCTAACTACCAATATAAATAGTTAACCATAATGTTGCAGAGCATGGAAAGGAAGGTATGTTACAAAGTGAGCTTGTACAAGATGAGCTGCATGGCAGCAATTAATGTGCAGCTCCTGAAGGGCAAGAATAGACCTACGCCCTTGCTACTGCTGTGTCTAATGCAGCTTTAAAGAATGAATGACTGCTGAGCAGCAAAGTCACAGCTATTAAAATGTATCTACCCTCCAAATACCAGTCCTAGAAGAATTTGGACTTGTGCTACCATAGAAGTTGTGTATTCAAACCTGGCATGTAAATAATTAAACTCTTTCTATGCATTTCTGAGACAGGAAGAAGAAAGGGTTTTACTATTCAGAGTTCAGTGTAGCTGTGGAATCGTGGCCCTCCTTCTATCTTCGGAAATTGCTATAGACAGAGTTGCATCCATGTTGTAGTCCTTTCCACTGTCAGGAATGAGCCCCATTTGAACACAGCCACATTACTGTTCCCAGCAGAACATAATGTTGTCTATGTGAGAACATAAATACCTGCAATTAGAATGCCCATTTTTGAAGATTTACATTTTAAATATAGACACACATTAATTCTTAAACAGAATTGTGGTTCTGCTGCATTACCACAGGCACTGACTCTCTGTTTTTAATAAAACCTAAGGCGGCATAGAACAAACTTGCGTAGCTCAAGGCTGATCTGAACCACAACAAAGCACTCCCGTGATAAGGAAACATGCACCCTAAAATCCACTGCTGAAAACTTCCTACTCTCAAACATTAAATCACTTCCAAAACCCGACTTAGTCATGCCATCCTAAAGCATATCAAGGAGAAGGGCATCCGTAGGAGCTCCTTAGCTTATATCAGTAAAACACAAAACAAACAAGAGATCGGTGTTTTGAAGGTCACAAAAGCAATGTGAACTATGAACTTCAGGATTTATGAAACTATGACATTTTAAAGCAGGAGAGAAAATTATTTTGTCTTGTCCAAGCCACTAGATACTAAAGTGAAAAAAAAACACCAAATATTATGATTCAGTAAAAACATTTGGGATCCAATATTGAATATTAATGAATTTTTCTGGTGAGAAAAAAAAAAAAAAACAACAACAAAAAAGAACCAACTAAGCACCAAGAAGACAATAATACACAATTTTACTCTATTTTGTATAATTCAAGAGAGTATATTCTAACTTAACCTGTATGGGTTCTGCTTTTTGCAGTAGGAAAACCATCTTGAAAGGTAACGCTTAACTTGATGTCAATTTATATACCATCAAATTTTAAAAGTCCTTCTTTATGCTTCTAATCATAACTCTTCAGTTATTTGTGATGTCAAGAAGCACCAAATCCAGGGACTCATTTCCTTTCTGCTATTCAATAAAGTGGTGTTGGCAGCGGTGTGCTTTAACACTTGCAATTTATTAACCTCAGAGGTGTCGTAGCATGTATGTAAAGGCACAGAAAGGAGGCATTTAGTAAGTTATACATGCTGCATATTTTTACAGCTAAGAAATTCCTGCTGTGCTTTTCTTGCCTCCCACATTTTTATGATTATTTTTCCCCCCATAACAACTGCCAAGCTTCATCTACTTGGGAGAGAGATTTCCTTGTTTTGCACTATCCCTTTTTCTGACATTTAAAAAAGCACTGCTGTGTATTTCTCAAGGAAGCATTTAGGATATCGTTTAAGTTTTTAACTTTTTTAAAAGCTCCAAGTCCAACGCAGACTTACAAGATGTCTTACAGGACATCATCCTGGCTACAAAGACATGCTATTGCACAGGATGAAAAGAAATGCATAATTAGGGCAGCAGCTGTGACGTAGATGTAGGAGGGTCTTGCTAGAAAATGTTGAGGAATATGCACATTTATTTCTGTCAGGTTTGTTACTCTGCTGCTGCAGCTGAAATGTTTTTTATTATTGCACGTCTCTGCAAGTGTCCATAACGATAGCTCTGTTTTTCTGTCATGATTTCTAGGGAAATCTAATGCACTGGTCACCTTTGTATTTTAATGCAGTGTTATTGCGTATCAGAAGGAAACATTCAAAACCAACTTAAAGGATCTACACACGGGCTTTCCTCTGTCCATACCAACATGTTACCAGTCAGCTGAGAAACCTGTTTCAAAACTAACTTGGTGCAGGAAGAAATTCAGTGTGTATGACACTACCTAACGTCACTATTCGTTCCTATCCTTGTTACCTCTTCCCCTACACACCCACACAGACATCAAGAGGCTGCAGAGCACTGTTCAGTAAGCTGCAGCAATAGGACCTGGAGCCTTCTGTGATGTCTGGCAGCACTTACAGCCGTAGGAGTCGATTCAGGGTTGATTTTAAGGGATGTGGTTAGTGGGCACGGGTGATGGGGTGGATGATCTTAGTGGTCTTTTCCAACCTTAATGATTCAATGATTGACTGGCAGATTGATAAATGTTAAAGAAGTCCTTTGTCCCTTTGAATGTTGTTTTCTAAGCCACCCAAAAAATGTAACTCCTGTAGTACTGGAAGGCAGAAGAGTGGGAACTGATAGAGACAGGAAAGAAAAGGCCTCAAGTCCTTTCAAGACATACTAAAGCCCACCTACGGTCCCAGCCGGGCTGAGAACAAAGTGCACGCAGGGACTCGGGTCACCCCAGCACCCTGAGCTACCCAAGGCCGAGTTGTTACGGCAGTGACAAGCAATCGGCGTTTCACTGTGTTCAGCGTGTTAATGGTGTAAGCCTCTGTCGTGCAGATTAGCTGCTATGATGCCAAGCGTTTGGCCACTGCCGGTGTATGACAAGATGCAACCCACCCACATCTCCATAGCTGCATCGCATTCCAGAGGACGCGACCAGCACCGTGGCCGCTCCTGAGGCCGCCGAGGTGGGAGCAGAACCCAAAAGGCAGGGCAGGGCAGGGCAGGGTAGGGCAGGGCAGGGCAAAGGGACGGCAAAAGGACAGACGCGCACAGCCGCGAACCCCCAGCCCTGACTCAGCCCGGCGCCCGCCGCTTCCCTCCCTCCCCCCCAGCCCCGTTCCGCGCAGTCTCGCGAGACCCGGGCACTGTAGACGCGATGTCCTTTGGGGCGCAGAGGGGGGGGGGAGGAGGGGAGGGACAAGGGAGGGAAGAGAGGCGAAGGGTGGATTGATCGATAGTGGCTTTCACCAATAAAAACGGGGTACTGAGGGCCCTGAGCCAATAACGTCGCCCCAAAGCGAGCGGCTAGCCAATAGAAAGGCTGGGGAGGCGGGGCGCGCCGCTGGCTGATTGATCCCAGCTTTGGCGTTGTTCAGTCAGAGCGAGAACATTCTAGAGGTGAGTACGGGGCGGCCATTGCCGGGGTCCCATCAACCGCCCCCTTCTGCCCGAGCTGCGCGCCGGCTGCCGCAGCTCCTTCCCCCCCCCTCCCCTCTTCTCCCCCCTCCTCCTCCTTCCTCTCTTCACAGGTGCCGACGCTAACGATGCCCCTGCTTGTGTCTCCCCCGCAGGTTGTCCGGCGCTGCTGTCCCTGCTGATAACGCCCGTCACAGGACGCCCGGACCCGGAGGCTGCGGCGTCCGCCTCCGCCTCCTCCCCCGCCCGGATATAAGCGCCGCACGGCCTCGTTCTCCTCGCACACTCGGCTTCATCGCAGCCCAGGGCGAGCAGCGTTGGGTTTATGTCTTTATTGGACGAAAACGGTGAGTGCGGGGCTTGAGGCTCCCGGGGCCGTGCGGGAGCGGGAAGGACATGAAGAAACGGACGTGTAATTGTTCCCCCCTTGTTGGCTGGGTGTTACAGGCGGCCGCTTTTCCTCCGCGTTGTGTTTCCTTCGCTCGGTATTTCGCCGTCCCCCTGCGCCATGCGACGAGAGAAGATGGCGGCGGCCGGGCCGCGCCTCCCGCGCTGCGGGCGGGTGGGGGGGGAGGGGGGAGCGCGAGGCGGGGGGAGCTGTGGCGCAGTTACACACACTGCGGGGGGGGGGGGGGGGGCGGAGGGAGTAGGCGCGCGCGGAGTACCCCCTTCCCCCCCCATCGGTGCTGCGGAGCGCATGCGCAGATGGAGGTTCCCCCCCGTTCTGGTCCAGGGCTGAGTCAGTGCTTAATTGCTGCATTTATGACTCATCACAGGCCCGAGTGGGGCGGGGAGTGGTGTTGCTGTGCGCTCTGCCTTCCCGCTTTTTTTTTTTTTTAATTCTCTCTGTGCACGGCTTGTTTGGGGGAGGGGGGTTTGCTTGCTTGGGAGGAGGTGTCCCAGGGACCAGGAGAGGGAGCTTCAGCCTACAGTAGGCAGACAAAAGCTGTGAGCTGGAAGCAGCTGGGTAGGCCTGCGAGCCCTCACAGGGAGGTACTGCTTCCTCAGCGCTTCTCAGGCGTGTGGCTGAGTCACATGGGGCTCTTCTTTAGCCATTCTGGGGAAGGAAACCTCGTGGTTGAAACAAAATCCATGGGATGGTTTACTGAAGAAGGGTAAAGCTGCTTCGGGACTAATGTAGAAAATGTAGTGTTTGCTTCTTGTGAAAGGATCTGTGAATCTGAGCTGAGGGGCTCTGACATGGAAGAACACTCTACACGGAGTCTATTTTAACATGTCAACTCTTCTGCCATTAGCGATAACACAGTGACGTGTGAAATTGAGCATGCTGTGGGCAGGGCTGCCAGCCTAGTCAACCAGTTTGCTTACGTAACGCAGATCTGATTACTAGGACACATGTTAATTTAAATATGTAAATACTGCTTAAGGCAACTTCAGTAATAGGATTCATCCTCCTTCCCCCAAGAAAAAAAAACTGGAAAAGCAGTTGCACTGCTGCATGCCTCTGCATCACTAGGCTTTCTACAGTGAAGCAGCTTATGTCAGGCTTTATCAAGCTTATTGTTAAGTCAGAACTCCACAGAAGCTGCTATGAGAATATGTAAGCAAGGAGAATTACCTAATTTTCCACTCTGAGCCAGAAAACTGGTAAGCTGTGTGAAAGTTCAGTTGGACTACGGATTGCTGCTGCTTCATCCTGCTGATATTCCTCAGTGTCTGACACACTATGGTTTATCTAATAGGTTCATGCTATGATGCAGAAGTTGAAACTATTCCATGTTTTTCTTCCACTTCCCTTGCCTCAGTAGCCTGGAACGTACCACGTGACCTCAGTGCTGAGAGCCTTTGGTCTTGCAGTGTTTCTTTCCCTTCCTTACTGATCGTGGCAGTCTTGGGAGTTAATAGTACAGAAAATGCTGCTTAGTTGTTCATTGTATTTTGGGGAGTAAGGTAGAAGAGAGTGGGAAGCTCGGTAATGTAGGTGAGGAAAAGTTACTCAGCGGTGCAATTCGGTGCTATTGCCTTAAGCTTCACAGGTTGAAGAAGGGTATGTTGTAATGAACTTGTTTCCCTACCCATGAGTATAGTCCCTCATACAGCTGCATAGCAAGATTTTATGGGTGTGTATTAAGATCAACTTTTATTTTTCTGTCTGTTAACGCTTGCAGAGCTGTTGCGCAGCCACTGGTACCTGTATTGGGGAAACATAGCATACAAGCAAGAACCTTACAGCCTCAGTGGCGAAAATTTTTTCATGTCAGAGACCGAGAACTCTTGCAGTCGTTTATGTCATCCCGTCTTCTCCAGACAGAAGATACCAAAAAACTGCAATCAAAGATCTCTTCATCTTATTGATAAAGCTACTAATAAGGCAAAATGTCTGTCAACGTCAACCGCAGTGTTTCAGATCAGTTCTATCGCTACAAAATGCCCCGTCTGATTGCCAAGGTAACTTAACCATTAGTGATAAGTACATAGGGTTTCACATTGGTTGCTTTCTATATAAAGGAATTGAGGTAATGGTATCAACCGTAGCCAATCGTAGGGAGAGAATGCCTGCATCTTTCTGTCCAGACTAATTGTACATTAATGCCTCTTAAGCAGACGCTCCAAAGCAGAACTTAGGTGTAGTAGGATGCGAAACAACAAACTGCTTTGGGCTGTTGTGGTCATTCTGACTTAAAAGGCTTTTCTTTGTTTTTCTTAAGGTTGAGGGCAAAGGAAATGGAATAAAGACGGTTATAGTCAACATGGTTGACGTTGCAAAGGCGCTTAATCGGCCTCCAACGTGTAAGTACTCTCTGGAGTGATGCAGCATTCTTTTTTAATTACTGTTTTTGCTTTTATTTGAGGTTAATGCTGAGTATTCATTAGAAATTTGTTAGGGGGGAAAAAATACCACAGGGAAATAGGAGAGAACAGTAGTGGCATACTTGATTTTTCAGTCAAGGGTGAGAACTTAAAGGCAATGGTGGTTATTTTACTTGATTTACAGATCCTACCAAATTTTTTGGTTGTGAGCTGGGAGCACAGACCCAGTTTGATGTTAAGAATGACCGTTACATTGTCAATGGATCTCATGAGGCGAATAAGCTGCAAGACATGTTGGATGGATTCATTAAAAAATTTGTTCTCTGTCCTGAGTGTGAGAATCCTGAAACTGATCTGGTGAGTGCTCACTTACCTGTATTAATGGTGGCAGTATAGAGACAGCGTGTTTAGGGTGTGTGGAAATGGTGTGGAGTTAAAAGCTGACTGAAATACTACTGCAGAGAAATGCAGTTTCTTACTATTCAACCTAGGCTTTACAGTGGTTTAAAACTTAGCTAAATTGCTTGTTTAAAAATCGAGTTGTGTTAAGGCTGATTAAAGCATAACTTAATCCTACAGAGATTACAAGGTAAATGCCAGGTGTACATTTTAATGCACGTCTGTTTTGTATTTTTACTGGAGTTTGTTCTTCATTACAGCATGTCAATCCTAAGAAACAAACTATAGGTAACTCTTGCAAAGCCTGTGGCTATCGAGGCATGCTTGACACAAACCATAAACTCTGCACGTTCATTCTCAAAAACCCACCTGGTAAGTGTGCCCCCTTATTTGTGGGGAGGGGGAGGTGATTAAAAAGGAACTTCTTCCAGTGTGAGTGCTGTTAATCTAACAGAAAAGCAAATAGCTGATTTCTGAATAAACTGTAAAAATGCTCTGGTATACTGTGAGTGTGTGTTTGTGAGTTGGGGTGAAGTAGCTATGTTGATAGATTAAATATGAGAAGGATGCAAGAGAACTAACTGGCTGCTCAAGTAGAAGTATCTGAAGAATTTTATTTGTCTAGACAGAGCAAAGCTTCCTGGGATGTTAGTCAGCAGGTGCTCACTGCTGATTTCTGGTTAAGTCAGCATGAAGCAGAGGGATAGGAAGTAAAAGCCATAAAATAAATGCAAACTGCAGTGGATGACTTAACTCTGTGCAAGCAACACTCTGTAGTAAGCATTTGGTTGCCTGCTGCAATTTAAGCTTGCTAAATTAGAAGAGTCTAACCTATTCCAGGGATCTCTGCTTCGTGAGGTCACTTGTTATATAGACTTGCACAGCCTTACTTTGCAGTGAGAAATTAGACTTGGCTAGAACCCTTGGGAGTTCAGCAGCAGTGCAGTGGCATAAGGGCTTCATGAAATAGAGGAAGCTAATATGCTGAAGTTTGTTTTCAGAAAGTGGTGACACTGGTACAGGGAAGAAAGAAAAGGAGAAGAAAAACAGAAAAGGCAAGGACAAAGAAAATGGTTCTGTGTCCAGCAATGAGACACCCCCACCTCCACCACCAGAGGAGATTACTCCTCCACAGGTTGTGGTAAGTAGAAGGAAAAGTGGGGAGATGAGAACTTAACACTGAAAATAGCATCCTTGCTAGTCAGCGTTGCTTCAGTTTCACTACACTTGAGAAATTGTAACTGGAATAGAAATATCTGAGCAGCTCCCCAGCATGCATGCTCCTCGCATTCCTTAATTCCTCAAGAGAAGTGGACTGTATCTAAATGGCTGTGAGAGATAGTGGTGTGGCACTGCTTGAACGTAACCCCAGAGCTGGCTATGAATGTGTGCTCAATTAGCATAACTTCTTTTCTGCATTGGCCCTTCCTCAGCTTTTGTAACATGCAGTTACTGAATCAGTGGAAGCTTTTTGCCTTTCTGTAGGAAAGAGTCAAGTACTTGACTGTAAAATGCTCTCAGATCTGTAACTAGAGACAACACCCAGCTTAGAGTAGAACTGTACAAACCTTTTGGGTATTTTCTTGTTTCTCCTCTAAGGAGGAGGAGGATGATGATGACTGGGGAGAAGACACAACAGAAGAAGCCCAGAGGCGTAGAATGGATGAAATCAGTGACCATGCGAAGAACCTCACACTTAGTGAAGACTTGGAAAGAACAGTGGAAGAGAGAGTCAACATACTGTTCGATTTTGTGAAGGTGAATACATGTAAAAATGCTAATAAGGAGATGGTGAGCTGCTGCTTCTTTTTCCCCTAAGTTTTTCAGCCCTGGAGCTGAAGCTGCTGCAGAAGTTCTGGCTCCACCATTAGTCACGGGTCTCTTAGTAGGGCACTAACGCAGAGTTGGGTAGCTTTAAGACGTTCTGTTCCTGTCTTGCAGAAAAAGAAGGAAGAAGGTGTCATTGATTCTTCTGACAAGGACATTGTAGCAGAAGCAGAGAGGCTGGATGTCAAGGCTATGGGCCCTCTAGTTCTGACCGAAGTCCTTTTTGATGAGAAGATTCGTGAGCAGATCAGGAAATACAGGCGTCACTTCCTTCGTGTAAGCGGTCTCTTGTTCTGAACGCAGTGTAACGCTGTTCTGGTTTCTGTGATAACCCCTCGAGTTGCTTCTGGATTGCACAGTACTGTGGGAGGGAAGATGGCTTGTCATTATTTAAACTAGTACTTCCTAACTAGGGAAGACTGGGAGGGATGATGTAGCTGTTGTGATCTCTGCCATCTCAGTGAGGTAGGATCAGAAGCAGCACCTTGGAGAGGAAAAAAGCTAACGGATGTGCTCTTCTGTCACAACTCTAGTTCTGCCACAATAACAAGAAAGCTCAGAGGTACCTTCTCCACGGCTTCGAGTGTGTGGTGGCCATGCATCAGTCTCAGCTTATTTCTAAAATACCACATATTTTGAAGGAGATGTATGATGCAGATCTTCTAGAGGAAGAAGTCATCCTTGGCTGGGCAGAAAAGGTAAAGGGGAAAGCTTTCTGTGCTGTGCCTGCTTAGTGCTTGAGCGTAGTGCAGTGCACCCGATTTCACCGTTCTGGTAGAAGCTCCCAGGAGAAGCAGGTCAAAAACGGTGTGGAGGTGGTATAGAGTTTGATGTGCTGTGTTTTTGTATGACCTGGTAAAATTAAAATTCCTCTGGTGTTCTAAGCTGAATCTCCATGCTTCCGTCTTTCAGGCCTCAAAGAAATACGTTTCAAAGGAGCTTGCCAAAGAAATCCGTGTCAAAGCAGAACCATTTATTAAATGGCTAAAAGAAGCTGAAGAGGAATCTTCTGCAAATGAAGAAGAGGATGAAGATGAAAACATTGAGGTAGGAAAGGCTTATTTCTTCAAGTAACTTCAGAGCCCTGTGTGCTTGGTCTTTGCACTTCGATGTAGGTGTGTGGCTGTTGATGCTGGGAAGCATGAGGCCTTGTGGGGGCTGTTGATACAGAGGTGATGAAAGGAGGAATGGGTGTTCGCAGCTTAGGCCTCAGTGAACCTGCCAGCTGTGTCCAGCTGGTGGTGTGCACACATGCACGTGTGTTCTCCTTGAGTCATCTTCGCTCCTGTGTGAGATGCCGTTGCGCACAACCATTTCCCCTCTACATCTGTGCCTGTATAAGCTGAGGTCTCTGTGTGTTCAGGCTCTGCACAGCTGATCTCATACAGGAAGCTGCTGGGCAGTTACTGGGATCAGCAGCATGCTGAGTGCTGTTGGCAGTCAGGGGAGCTGTAGCACATGCAGATGTTGGCTGCTAGTGATGCTTAAGCAAAGTTGCAGCTCTGCCCACTGCCACCAAGCACTAGTGAAGGTGAGTTTCTTGTCCCCACAGGTGGTATACTCTACAACTGCCAGTGTACCCAAAGTTGAAACTGTGAAGCCCGCAAACAGCAAAGACGACGATATCGATATTGATGCCATTTGAAGTGATGCAGCGTAGCTTCCAGCATAATCCAACTTCTCTGCATTTTCTGCCACAAGTGTGACTTGTATGTGCACAAACTGAAATGGCTTAACATCCTGCTACTCTTTGTACTCTAAAATGTTTCTTTTTACTGTGACTGGTCTTGTGTAACTAAGCCTAATACCGAGGAGTCAGCACATCAGTGAACTGATCTAGTTTGCGAATGGCATGTTCTGTTTTGTTTTTCTAACTTGTGTTGGACACATACTTAGAGCACATTTATACCGTATGGAAATAAAGGATTTGGTTTTGGTCAATCTTCATTTGTGCCTCAGCTTTGTTTTATTTTCCAAGGAAGTGTTTACACAACTGGCTGCAACTTCATGGTGGAACGAGCATTGCAACACGGGTGGGAGCAATAATCCATGACCTTGGAGCAAGAGCATGCTGAGGGTGAGGGAAAATGGGTTCTGTCTTAGATCCATGGGTCAGCACTTTGACCACTGTTGGTGGCAGGATGCTAGGAGCTCTGGGAAATGCAGCAGTGTGAGCAGAGGGTGGGGTTATAGATCGGAGGGGAGGTTTTGTTTGCTGTTTAAGAGCTTCACGTTTGAGTTCCTGCAGTCATTGGGTGTAGGGCTGTGAAGTGAGTCCTGCGTTGCAGGTGAGCTTGGATCCAGGTTGTCAGTGCACGAGGCAGGGCACATTAGGGGTGCAGTTGCTGTAAGTAGCGGAGCTGTGTGACTGCAGTGATACAAGAGGTGGCTTGTGATTGTGAGCTTAGCCCTGCCATTTTTTCTGTATTTCAGACATCATTGCTGCTTGTTAGGCTCGTGGGGAGTGTGCAAGGTGGCCTGCTAATCCCTGCGTGGCCTTTCCAGAAGACCATTCTCTCCTGGTCCAGTGTGGAAAGCTAAGATTGAATGCAGCTGAATGCATTAGAGGGTAGCTGAGCAACTCTTGGTTTCTGTAGGTAGCAATTAAGAGACGGAATCTGTGCCTTCTAACAGCGTAAGGCGAGGCCTGCGGGGCTTAAAAGGAAACAGTTAATAAGTTGCCTAGGTTCCAATGGACTTCAGCCTGGTCTTCGTGCTACCTTGTAGCAGCAGGGTTTGCCTTTCTAAGCGGAGTTTCAGCTGATGGGGGGCAATGAAAGGTATTGCATGTTCCCAGGCTCACATTTCACCTGCAATGCAGTAAAGTACCGAGCTCCCTTAACTCGGACTGCCCAGCAGTGTTCCCTGCAGGGTGGGCACTTCCAGCTGAATTAAGGGTGTGGGTTGGGGTCACTAAGCAAAGGGGTGTCCTGATCACACTGTGCACGTGGCTGTGCTGAGCCGTCCAGCTCCCTGTCCTGGCTGTGAGTGGAGGAGCTGCTCCACGCAGGGGGACGTGAGGTCCCTGGCAGGGTGCAGCTGCTTTTGTTTCAGGACAGATGTAGTTGTCATTGTAGGCAGCTGCTAAAGGAGATTTCTCTCTCTTCCCGCTGCAGACCTGCTGGCCTGCAAGTCAGACCTGTTCCCTGCAGAAGGGAGTTAGGAAATAAACTCTAAAAGCAGCTTTCCCTGGGATTGGGGAACGGATGGGATCAGAGCGAAGCTGTGCAATGGTGGACTGTCTGAACGTGGTGGGAGGATGTGGTGAGTGGAAGTGCTCCCTGGGCAGGTCAGATTAAATGTTACAAAGCCGTACCCCAACAGCCAGATAAGAACAGCGAGGCAAGTGTGGAATTCCTGGTGCTGAGCTGTGCCTCACGCCCTCTCTTTGCTTACACATGGATGTTTCCATCTCAGGTAATGGGGGATTCCTCCAGTTAATGAAAATGGATAGTTGTTTTGTTAGCATTTCTTAAGGGAAGAAGTCTGGCTAAGGAGTTTCCCCGGCCTTTGAATTTATTGCTGCTGCTATCTGATGAAAATGTACAAGTACAAATTCAAAACGGCGTTGGTGTTCAGATGCAATCTGCTCAAAGCTTCAAAGAAACTCCTGGCACCTGAGAAAGAAGCGATGAGTGCTGGGTGATTTCCCCTCTCCACACAGTGCAGTCTGTCTGTTTAGAAACCTCAGCATGACCGCACTGACTCGGCAGGTGGGAAGGTGACTCCTTGGCATTCAGCAACACCACTGAAGCATGAAGAGGTGGAAGGGAAAACCCAGAGGGAAAGGCAATAAGTAGCAGCTCGAAAGCCTTATCAGTGGAACTGTTTGTGTGCTTAACTTTGAGCTTCAGTTTCATAGATCTGTTGGAGCCACTGGGATCGATAACTCACGCTCAGTGGGCTGATGGTGTTGGCAGTGCTGAAGACAATCACCTGGTAGTGGTGGAGCAGCACAGGGCGAAGCACAGCTGGGATCAGGCAGGGGCAGGCACGGCCTCTCCCAGCTCCTGCTCTGCTCAGCTCCAAGGTCACTCGGCCTCGTTGGAGCTGCCCTTGAACACCAGCAGCCAGCACACCTGCAAGGTGGGGGAGAGGCTGCACAGCTCCCAGGGCCTGGTTTTCCCTGAGGTTGCAAGTGGAGGGCGGTGTTTATTTCAATTTCTAATCTTATTACTGTGTTGTTACATGTGTCGTGCACGGCATTTTCTTCTTAAGAGAGCAACAGATCAAGCAAAGAGGAGCTCTGGTTGGAGTGCAGGGTCCTGGGCACATCAGCAGCACGTTGCAAATCAGGGAGGCCGCAGTGCTGGGAGCTTTGTGTGGGTGTCTGCATCGCTCACTCTGAAGTTTTGCTTGATCCTTACAGATTTTTATATTGATCTGCTGCTCATAAAACCCCGCTAGCAACACTGACGTCAATGGAGTTAGCCTGGATTTCTATCTGTGTCATTAAGGAAGTCGTGCTGCATCCTTAAAAGAAATGTGAGGAAACAAGTACGTTATCCATTCCTGCACCGACGCAGAACTGCTCATTTGAGAATCTCACGGCCAAATTTACAGGTGTATAAACTGTCAGCAGAGTAGTTCACGTAGGAAAAGATTAAATAAAAATAGAGACTTTTTTCACTTGATCTCTCCCTCTGGAAAAGTTGGACTGAAGGGCTTCTGTCTCCGGGAGCACTTGGTATTAAGGACCGCGGGTTCTTTGTTTTACGCAGTCTTTTACGATGGTGTCTCCTCTTTTGTTCCTTTATTTCAGCGCTGGGAGGTGGGAGTGGAGGACAGGGAGAAGCAGTGGTATCATTAATACCAGAAAACCCGTTCTGCAGGAAAAGCCGCAGATGCGTGCCGTGCCGGACGGGGAAGGAGCGGCTGCGCTCATGACGCAACCTGCAGAGAGCGCAGGGCCGCCCGGGGGCAACGAGAGACCCGACCTCCCCCTTCCTCAGCAGCGCACACCCAACTCCATGCTCGGATCAAGGAGGCCGGCTGCCCTTTGGGGCCTTCTCCTCCAGCGAGACGGAGCGCCGGGCATCTCCCGCCTCGTGCGCGGATGCTCCCCGCGGGGACCGAAGCGGAAGCATCCGGCCGAGGCTCGGGGCGCTGCGCGGCTCCGCGATCCCGGCGCTGCCGCCAGGGGGCGCCCGTGTCCCAGAGCCGCCGCTCCGGAGGGAGAGTAAATAAATAAAACAAAATAAAACAAAATAAAATAAAATACATATCGTTCTCTCCCATATTCAGCTCCTCCCGCAACGCCCATCGTCAATGAATCAGAAGGTGTTTTCCTCTGGGAGGTATAAAAGCTTCACCTAGGAATGAGCTGCTTCGAGCTGCAGCCTGGGCTGTGCCGTGCAGGAAGGGATGACCTTAAAGCCCTGCACCCTGCAATGCTTGTGGGCATGGAACAGGCTGCCCAGGGCTGGGGCACGGCCCGGAGCTCAGGGAGTGTTTGCTCTCAGATGCAGGGTTTGGATTTGGGTGATGGTTTTTGGTTGTGGAGCCGGGGTTCGGACTCGATGACCCTTGTGGGTCCCTTCAGTTCTGTGGGTCTACGAGCAGAGGCTGATTCCTGCAATGTGAACTGTGAGGTCAGGCAGGGGTGTTGTCTTTGTGAGGCTCTGGGAAATTGGTGGATAATCCTTGGTGATAGATGGAGACAGCAGGGTTGTTTGGGTTGTGTGTGGTTTGGTCTCTCTATTTAGAAGCTTTTTTGGTTTTTATTTTCCTCCATCACATGTCTTTCTAAGCTCTCCACAAACAAGCACGGCCTGTGTTTCCAGGTAGGGCATCTGGAGGGCTGTCAGAGCACTGAATTTATGGCCCTGCAGGTGTCAAAGAAGCAAAACCTGATTGTCTAACTCCAATTCAGCAATTTCCATGTATTTCAGCATTGCATGATACCTGTGGGGCTGGCTGTGTGGGAGAGGCTGATGCTCCCCCATCTCTCCCAGCCTGGACATCTATAGGAGCTGGGTGCTCCCCTGGGCCACCATCCCTGCAGTTTGACAATGCCCCTGCTCCTTTGCCTCTTGCTTAGCCAAGAAACTCAAATATCAAGGAAAAAACACTGAAGACCAGCTAGATGCCAGAGCCGAGGGATGGCTCTCTAGATCCTTATTTTCTTATTTGCCACTGAAATATCAGACCCACGTGGGGACATCAAACCCCTTTGTCTCAGTTCTTTCTGCTACGTGGGCTTTCTCCTCCCTCTCCCGCTGATGGAGACAGCATGGTTCCCCCTGCCCACTCTGCCCCACCTCCCGGGCTTTGATCACAGCAGCTGTGGAAGCCAGACTTTGAAAACACAGCAATTTCACAGACGTGTTGATTAGGAAATGAAATTCTGAGAAGCAAATGACAACCCAGCTGTACTGCCAGGGTCTGTGAGACTGGAGCTCCCACCAGGAAACGTATTTTCATATTTTTTGACACATCCAGGGTGTTGTATTATTAATAAAAAATGCAGGCAGAACTTCTTAAGAGAAAATCACTTCCAAAGAAATTGCTTTTTGTTTTTTTTCCTCTCCCTGTGAATCTGCAGTCTTCCTTGAAGACAGCTCAGACCTTCCTCTTTTCTGCTGAACAAAAACGAAGCGTATGAACAAAAGAGAGGCATAAGCTCATGCTGGGGTGGGGACCATCTCCCAGGGAGAAGGACCTTGGTGATTTCCATCCCCTATCAGGTTGTTAATCAAGATCTCCAATTTCAGATGGGTTTGGTGGAGGACGGAGATTGGGCTGGAGACCTTTGTGGTTAACCCCAGAGAAAAATAACCCCAGCAATCGTATGAGGACGGGATCACGCCTAGTGCATCCATCTGAAGTGGGGAAAGGACTATCTGATGTGGCTGCCTCTGTAGCAGCATAGTGCCACGCAGTGACTCCTCTCTGTATTTCTTACTCAACCCCCCGCTAATCCAGCCCTGAAAAACACTCTTTTGTATCCCTTCCCATCAGTACTGATAGCATCATGCATTTCTGAGCGCTCCTGGCACTGTTTGGAGTTTATCAACCCAAGGGAGAGATGTTCTGTGGCTGATTCTTCTCCATTTTGCTCTCGTGAAAGCAGGAATTGCCCTCGGTAGGGGATGAGCTTGGGCAACTTTGCACACCAAACCTAGGATAGACAACAGGTGAACCCACGCTGCCTCACTGGCCACTGCCACAGCACCCTGGGACCAAGTAGCAATGGGGCCCTTACATCTGTAGCTCATTCTGCACAAGACACCCTGCTGGGAAGAGAGTTTTTGTGCAGAACAGAAATCCCTGTTTGCATTCATCAGAGCCCACATTCCTGCAGGTGCCATTGCAATATGATAATTCAGCCTAACACTACAAAAAAGCTGAGGTAGTCATGGATGGCAGCAGTCAGGAGCTTTTGCTTCTGCAAGAAGGGCAGGCTGTGAGCCATGCAGCGTAGCAGTTTAGGAGCAGTAGCAATGGGAAGAGGCTGCATTCATGTCTTGGCATCCTGGCTTGACTGGAGGGCTCAAAGCTCAGGTTCAGCTCAGCTCTTTGTGTGGGGTCCACAGCAAATGCTCTGACCCCTGCGCATCTGCAGCAGCCCAGATATTGTGGAGTTTTCCAGTTTTCCTTCCCTGTTCCAATTGCCACCACCCAGTTCACCATCCAGCAAGGAGGCAGAGGCACGTGCAGGTTTCAGTACGTGTATCATTTTTAATGCATTTATTTTTAGCTTGTTTTTGTGGCCGGTAGAGGATTCCACAGGAAATCCTGCAGCCAGGGGATCATGAGAAGCTCAGGTTCCCGATTGCGTTACATACGTTAACAGAGATGTGAGCTATATGTTTTTTATAAAAGGCAGCTATAAATACTTCCTCCAGCTGCACCGATATCCCCTCGTCCCTCTTCTCTTCACAACACCTGTTGACACTCGTGTACCAAATAAAGATTCAGTGCCCAGTGGGGAGGAGACACCGTGGCTCCAGCCCTGCAGTGAGGCAACCCGCGTGGCAGCAGCACCTGGAGCATGAGAAGAGGGGCTTCTCTCAATCGATCAGCTCTGCAGAGAAGGTGCTGCTCAGGGTGCCCACGCCTGGAGGAATCACCACTGGGAACCTGTGCCCTATGGGTTTCATCCTCTGTCCTGAAATCCTTCATATACAGCTGAGCAGGCTGTGAGGATGACATGAAGTCGCCGCTCCAGTCTGGGCACAGTGGGAGCTCTGCACTGCTCTGGTGCTGAGTTTGTTCGGTCCCTCCTGGAGCCAGGAGAGCAGCTGGGTGGGAGCTGAGCTGCGCTGGAGCCTTTCACCATTTTGCCTTTCACAAATCAATATTCAATGATGAAAATGCACCCGGTGACTGCACCATGAGACAGGGAGCCTGGTGTAGGAGGGTTATTTTAACCACGTGCTCACTCTGAAGTTAAAGCCCCTGGCAATTTAGCCCATTGCTTAGAAGCTGTTCCGACCATCACCTGTGCTTTGTGAAGCACTGGGGCAGAGCCACTGGTTGGACACTGGCTCAGAGATCCATGTGAAGGTCTCAGGTTTGGACCGGACACCACAGTGAAGTGGTCACACACCACAGGACCTCCTGCCACGTGTGGCCTCCTGCACCAGAGGGATCATACTTCAGGAAGCAAAGGGAAAGCAGCCTTTGCTTTCTCCTGCCTGCTTCTCCCCACCCCTGTCAGGAGTCCTGGCAGCCCTTTCAGCTGCAGCATGCTCCAAAAACGTGTGCAGGGTTATGTAAGACACGTACCCTGGGTGACTCACACGCCATGCCGCGGCATGCAGCTCCCACATCCCTGGTGCACGCTCCCTGGAGAGGCACACGGCCACCTCCATGACCCACAAGGATCATCGAGTCCGACTCCTGGCTCCGCACAGGGCGACCCTGAATCCAAACCCTATATTTGAAAGCATCGTTGAAATGATCCTTGTGACTCCAGGGACAGATCAGTGGTTGGGATGAACTGGAATAGCTGCACCGAAGGCAGTGAAGATGAGCAGATATTTTCCTGGTGTCTTGCCAGCTCTTGGTTCCTGTCCAGGGCTCCACACCTACCCCAGCCTACCTCCTGGTGCAAAAAATGCTCGGTTTGAGTCAGAGGATCCACAGCCTGGCTCGTTAGCTGAAAGGAAACACAAAGTTAATGAAACTCTTCTTGTTTGTGCCTGCCAAGGATCCAGCTCCCACTGTTCAGTTGCTCTGCAGCGGAGAGATAACATATTGGGGCTGACTCTCAGCTTCGGACTCCACTTTTAGACTGGTGTAAAATCACTGTAACAGAGGCATCAGAAGCCATTATTTATGATACACTTATAAATTATACAGTTTTGCCCCCTCAGTCCGTAGCTAGAAATCACCACATCCCACACGCAACATATGCAGCATTTTATTTTTAAAAGATTATTTCCATCTTTCGAAAGAGTAAAGGCAGAGCACAAAAAGATGGATTAACGTGAACTGTTATTAAGTTACAAAACCATTCAGTTTCCTTGGGAAAGAGCTGGATCGCAGGGCCAGAAAGCTGCTGAGTGGAAGCAGCACGAGTGCCCACCCCAAAACACAGCTCCAGCTCCCAGCTGGGAGCCCAGAGTGGGTGACATCAGGACATGTTGTGTTCTAGCAGCTATGCTGGCATGGCCACCATGAATGGATCTGCACATTCTGACTGCTGGCTGCCTCACAGGGGTGGGCTGGACTGAGGATGGGAAGGTGGGATAAGGAGCTGGGGGAGAGGAAAGGAGGGACTCAGGGCGTATGGGACTGAAGGAGGACATCTTCACCCCATTCAGAAACACCTCCTACGGTGGGGTGAAAGACTACTCCGATCCATACTTCTCCTCTGCCTGCTGGTCCCAAATCTTGTGTTGGTTGACACGCTGAGGATGCCAACCTTCTGCTGTGACAATCCCCATGCTTCTTCCTGATGGCCTCAGCACTCCAGCTGTGCCCCGTTCCCAATCCTAACGCTGTTCGCTTCCCTGCAGCCCAGCAGTGCCCACGTATGCAAGTGGCCTCAAGAAGACTGAGGTTACCAAGCCAGCCACTCTGGAGTTAGGAAATCTGCCTCTGCATGTT
The DNA here is from genome assembly GCF_038088225.1 of Cyrtonyx montezumae. Taxonomy (NCBI): domain Eukaryota; kingdom Metazoa; phylum Chordata; class Aves; order Galliformes; family Odontophoridae; genus Cyrtonyx; species Cyrtonyx montezumae. Next base: position 9,165,418 of record NW_027071826.1, on the reverse strand, counting down.
TCTCATCTCGTTATTTCCCCAAGGCTCCCCTCCCTGCCTCCTCACTGCGCACAAAATGGACGGTGCCCACCTGCAGAATGACTGCTAAGCACAAATCTGGCTTGAAGAGAGACCTGAAGTAGCCCTCTGTGAGCCCTAAAGCAGTTTAACTGCTGAGCTTAGGGTAAATTAGCCCACTCCATTGTGCTAGTGCATGCATATTGCTCCTGGTAGAGACACATGCTCCAGCTCAGCACCGCCAGCGCATCCCGGCAAGCAGTGCTGTGATTTTCCGTTCTCCGAGCTGCCCAACGTGCCGGCTCTGCCCTGTGGTTACAGCTGGTCACACAGACTTCCCTCGGGCTTCAGTGTCACAGGGCTCCACGGCTGCTGATGGATTGAGCCTGGATATGATGGAGTGAGGTGGCCTGGCTAGGGAACAGAAATAAGGCAAGATTGGGGTCCAAACGTGTCCCTGTGCCCCAGGAACAGGTCCTCTGCAGCCCTCCACTTCCTCAGCTCCTGTAGCAAAACAAAGGGGATTTCTCTGCAAAGGCAATGGGATCTGTAATTAAAGCCTGGATCCTAATGCACAAGCATAGAGGCCACATGCAGGCTGATTTACTTTGTAGCTTCAAGAGCTTTAATGTAGGAGGGTTGTTGGGTTTTTCTTTTTCTTTCTTTCTTTCTCTTTTTTTTTTTTTTTTTTGCATGCACGAGCTACATAAATAGGGCTTCATCTTTTATGCACTTTCTTGTGCCTTCCAGACCCAGAGCTCCTCTCTATCTCTCGACATCATTCCTTGTTTTTATAGATGCACTTACTGGAAAAAGATGTAAGGGTATTTTCATTGCAGTACATCATATTCACAAGTATAAAATATTAAAAGCAATAGAGCTGAGCCCCAAAACAATGCGGTACTTTAGAAAATAGTATTAGTCTTTTCCTTAGATGATAAATCCCCCTTTGTTATACAGTACAGCCCCCATGGGCTCCCAAGGAGTGTGCGTGCGATACTTACATGTAGTGGGGGGGCTGTAGCAAAGACAGCAAGAAGGTTATGAATGCGTGCAGAGGGATATAAATATATTTATGTGCGTATAGGTTCTTACATAGCATTTTTCAGCAGTGCCGCTCTCTGCAGAGCACGCATTTCCAAAGTCCTTTCCTGTGGTCTGCACTGCATCTTCATGGAGGACATGGAGCATGGAGGACACAGAGCCACTGGCAATTACAGGATGTGGCAGCGTATGGCACACATGCAGCCAATGTATGGCAACAGCCTTGGAACAAACACTTTTGAAGTTTATTTTAATATCCCTGCTTCTCTTCTGAAGGGCTGACAGTCCAGGCCCTTGAATGACCTCCAAAGGTCCCCTCTCCACTCGCTGTAGTCTGACTTAGGACCAGATGAGCTCAGGCTTGGTCTTGGGTGGTTGCAGCTGATGCCTTGGTCCTTCAGCATCAACCCCTGGGGACCAGTGCTCTGTCAGGTCAGATGAAGGTTGCTGAAGGCAGTCAACATTAGGAAAGAAGAACTCAGAATTAAACCTTCAAGTCACACCCAGTGTAGGTGCTCTTGGTTTGTTCCTCTTTAGGAGAGGAATGAAGTTATTCAAAAGGAAAATTCTTCAGGGTCAGTGTTTGGGTGTTTTTCCATCAGTTCTTTCCTCGTTCCTCAGACCCGTGTGCTTTTCCCCTCTGTCAGATCTTCCCTTCTGTCTCATATGTTCCTTCCTTCCCCACTATCCTCAGCCACCTCCAGCCCTGCTGCAGCTGTCCCACAAGCACCACACACTGCACAGACGCACACTGATCCGAGCGCTGCCTCGGCGAGGCTGAAGCTATTCCATCAGCTACTGTAGATGCACAGAGGTCCTTTCAGCAGTTGTTTGATAAATAGAAACACACATTTGCTGAATTTTCAAGAATTTGCAAAGTCTTTTTCATTCTGCTGACTTCCAAAGAGAGGAATCTCTCCTTTGTTCAGAAAGTCTTAGAAAAGGTTGATATTCTAACTACTGGTTGCTCTTCTTCGGGGGTATTTGATTCTCTCTCTTTCCTTTTTTCCCACATTGCTACTGTAAAAAAGCAAGACAAACAAACAAAAAACACAAAAGATTTCTAAAGCATTAAAGGTCACACCGCCAAATTTCTCAAAGCAACATCACTTTGCTTTCCAAAATCACCTTGAAAAAATCTAAAATGATTGTGAATGTTTTTAGAAGCATTTAAAAGACCACCTCCTCAAAGGTCAGGGCACACAGTAAGACCAGAATGAACAGAATATAGGAAGACTTGTTTACAGGCAGAAAATGTTAGTGGGAGAAACAGCAAGGGTGTTAATGGTGGTATTAATGCCACGAGCAGCACCTCCCATAAATGGGTAAGGGAATGTTATGGTTGGCAATCCTGGTCAATGCGAGAAAGTATTTATGGGCTCAGAGGGATCCTATGCTTGCAAGGGTAGGTCCTGCTAGCAAGACTTAGTGCTCTGCTGCAGAGTGGTGAGGGAGGAGGTGGGTGAGGTAGGTGGTAGATCTCTCCTGTGGGAGAGGTGTACTTATGGATGCTGACAGGGGAGCTTGGTCAACCACATCCCAAGATAAGTGGCAGTCTACAAAAAGGGAGAGCAAGAGTGGAGGGAAGAAAAGCAATTAATGGTCATTAAGGTAATATATCTGTAATCACATTTGCCCCTGTATCACATGATGCTATATAATGTGTAAAAAGAAAATTGATATAAGATATACAGAGAACCCTCAGTTCTATGCCAGAGGTGAATTTTCTCCTAGTGAATACCTGCAGCACGCACAGACCTCACTGCCAGAAGGAACGATTCATTTATTAGGTTTATATAGCACTGAGCACTTCAAGCAAGGCACGCAGAGCCATGCGATTCACGCAGACCACAGAGCTAATCCTGAAATGCTCATTGCCACCAGTGAAGGAGTGCTGGGCTGTGACTGGCACTCCACACCAGCCGTATGCAGAGCCATGGCCCGTGCTATCTGGGGCTGAGGACATCTCTTTGCTCCAAACGTGGGGCTGAGAGCACCAGCACCGTGCTCTGCTCAGGAGCACTCACTGCAGCAGCACCAGGGGGGATCCAGCCCTCCCCAGTGCCTTCTCACACCTACTACAGATAAATAACTCGTGGGAGAATACAGGGCTTGAGGTTGTTATTGGAAGGACAGTCCTTATTTTCAGTTGCTGCTTTTTGTTTCAATAGCAGTAAAACACTCCTTGTAATTCATTTTGCTCTTTTCCTCTATGCATCTTGAAAGCAGTGCTGTGCTCAGAAGATGAAACATTCTCTCTCCGAAAGTGTTTTTATGTTTTTGTGTGAAGTGAATTCTAATCAGGACTGTGGCGACAGCATTAATTTGATATTTTTCCAATTCAATTTGAAGCTGTTGACCTCCTATCAGACATTCTCAAATCAGCAGCTCATCTTTTCCTATGAAACAAGCCCAAATACGTTACGTATTTGTCATCTCCTTGATGTTCATAAACTAAGAAAAAAAAAAAGAAGGTGATGTTACTACACATCTACTGTGTTACTACATATCTGCTGTACCAGCGGAGCTGTGTCTTCATTTCCTGGGTCACTGTCAGCATTTGAGAAGAACGAGAGGCTAAAGGTGGTTTAGTGCTGGAAGAGCAAAAGTGCTGTGAAGCCCCATGCTGGGGACAGTGCACCAAACCTGTCTGTCCTGTGCAGCCTGTACCTAGTCAGCTATAAATCCTTTCCTTTACATCATTCACATTTTTTTTCTTAGAAGAACCTTAGTAGTTATACTATATATAGTGTATATAGAAATTCAAAGATGAACAGGCAAAGTCCCATGCGCTTGCAAAGGTTGCTCGTGACTGTAACATCAGTTCTTTGTTCGAAACCCCTTGCTTCTGTAGAACACAACCTGTACTTGGCTTTGTCAGGTGATTATCAAGGATGCATTCCCTCACACATCAGCGCAAGGCAGCGGATGTGTGCGGGTGCTGGTGACTTTCTGGGCACTGGGGAAGCTCCAAAGGAAAGCAAATGTGGAAGTTTATGAAAAAGGGAGAAAAGAAAGGTGTAACCATTTACAGGCTTGTCTCTCTGACACGAGTCCCAGCAATATAACGGAATGACTCATATGGATCTCAATTAACAAAGAATTAAGGGAGGGAAATGTAATTAATGTCAATCAACTGGATTTTATGGGAAGAGACCCTTTCCAACAGCCTTGTTATCATTTAAAGGAGCGTGCAAGATTGAGGGATAAAGGTAACAAAGCTGACGAAAAACATGGTGACTCCTTTAAGGCTCTCAACTTGTTGCAGCAGAACATGCTGATTGAGAAACCAGAGCTACGGAAACCACAATGACATTCACCAAGCATTGGACTGCTTGCCCTTGCAGCACCGCAGTGTTCTGGAAGGGTGCTGGGACCCCTTGCCTGCCCCCAGCCCTGTTTCGATGCCTCAGTCCTTGCACCCCTTCTTTTGCTCACCCCCTAGCTGTTTTTTCTCTGAGTTATTCTCCCTCCAGGCTTTCCCCACTCCAGGTTGTGTGATGTGTGAACGTTCAAGGCAGCAACTCCTTTTTATCAGCAGAAAAACATAATGCAGTGCTGTAGCCTGGCAGAACTGGTTCTTGGCCTGCACCAATGCATAGCTGTATCAAAGACCATAAGGGGACAGAAAGAATTACTGATCAGCCTTGCAGCAGCCCCCAGGATGGAGGAAGGGTTGAAAATTAAAAGATGGCATTGGAGCAGAGCAAAACTGTTTGAAAAACTGTGTTTGGGTGAGAGATAAACATTTTAGTATGGCCAAAGCTAAAAATTCTGCTCGTAGGATAAACAAAGCACACTTCTGAGACAGGGGACCTGTGTGGAGGGGAAGGGTCAGAGATATTGAAAGGGCATGTGAGTCACAGTAACATGAGTTTCTAGAGCTCAGATACTGTATCTGAAAAGACTAAATGGGTTCTTAGACTGTGGCATCAGCAAAAAAATTATATCATGTCTGTATTTGGGTTTTGTGTTATTATAGCTGGAATACCATGTTCATATCTGGTACCCATGGCAGAAACAGACTGCTAAGGTGAAGGCGAACCAGAGAACATGTGCGTGCTAACTACTACAGAATCGAATAGGATTTGTTTTGGTGACAGTCTCCAGAACTTCAGTCTCTTACAGACAAAGCTATGGGGTGACCCTGTCCTGGGTGGGACAGGCATTTGCTCATCCAAGGGAGAAATGCAGGAGAGATGCAGGAGCTGGAAGCTACTATGAGGTATATTTCAAGCAGAAGCAAACATTTCTCAGGGTGGGTTATACAATGACGGAAACAGTTTTCTCTGGTTGCTAGTGGTTTCCTTGCTACTGTAAATGAAGATAAGGGAATATTTTGTGAAAGGTGTGATTAAATTAAATGCAAGTTTCTTCAGGAAAATCCATAGGATGACTTTAGGGCTCGGTTCTGCCAAACCCTTGCAGATGGCTTGAGCAAGAACCTGAGCCTTCACATGGCGCACCTCCACAGCCCGCTGGGCTTAGCCTGAGCTCGTACCTGGGGAACACTCACACAAACAGCCTGGGCTCACAGGTGGGTGTGCATGCACACAAACAGTCTGTGCAGACACACTGAGAGGACTCTGGAGAAGAGTAAAACTGACAGGGATGGCAGTTGAGAGGCTCTGCGGACTACTAAATTGCATGAAGGTGTGCATGGTTATTACAGGTGGAAGCTGCTCAGGTCTGTTAGATGGAGAAGGAATCTCTAAGAACTTCTTGGCAAAAGCCAGCTCTTGGGGTATACTGTGGGCCCTGGGAACTTCAGCCAAGCTGCGTGTTTTCCACTGGCCTGTTGACAATTTCAGATGTTCATTTTTGAACAAGCGTGGGCCTGTTCATTTTTAGATAACCTGTGCCCAAAAACCTGGAATGTATCTCCCTGCTACCCAACAATTGCTTCCCGCTGACACTCAGGCACACCAATTATTAATTTGCACTTGAAAATTACGTGTGCTGGAGTCATCTATTCTTTTCCCATCACTGTGAATGGAGTCTTTGATTCAGTATTAACCACACAGGAAGCAGTGTAGGAGGAACAGCAACGTGCCTGACTCAAATGGCAAGGCATTCAAAAGGATTTATGTTTAAAATGCAGCCCTGCTGGGGTCATGCACTAGCAGGAATAGAAGAGGTTGTTATAAAATACCTAGGTTAGCTTCAAACATAGGGTCAAGTTCAGAGCATGGCTGCCAACTGACTGCTTCTCCTTGTGTTTCCTTCATAGCCTGCAAGGCATCAGGTTTATGGAAAGTTAAGGAGGTATTTTCGTTTCACTTTTCACAACACTAACCCAGTGCCAGCCCACCAGAACAATACTCTCACCCATCTCCCTGGGGCAGTGTGACTCTGCCCCGGACCTCGTGAGCCATTCAGGCACTGTGTCAAACTGGTGGAAACAGTGCTGTTCATCCTCTATCTCTGATAGAGATGCCACCACGAAGGTTCATGTCTCACACGTCATGCAATGTGGCTCTGTCATGCACAGCACGTCTGGCCTGACAGGTAAGGAATTACACAGAGCTTGCAATCCAGAAGCCACCACTGTATTCTCATATCCACAGCCCAGTGCCTGAGCTCTCTGAGAGAAGTGAAAAGCAGTTGCACTGCTACAGTCTGCTGTCCCCAGAGACCCTGAAGAGAAAGGCAAGCTGCGAAGTCAAACCTGCATGGATCAAAGGAGGAAGTTAACACATTAAATCAAATCCCACCTTTTGGATCTCGTTCCATGCTGGCGTGACGTGACGTTGAGAAGGAAGATCTTTTCCCTTTCCATTGTTTTCTCTGCTGTCAAAAACATATCATCCTGGCCACGCAGTGGTTTGCACTTGGGCCTCATTATATGAGCAGGGACTATTGATTCAGCTCATAGACTGTAATCAGTACTTTTCTGTCAATAGCTTTGTCATCACCACTATTGAAATCACACGTTTCTCCTTCCTATTATAAAACACTGTTAAGTTTTCAACATGCTATGGAATTTAAAATTTGAAAAACAAATACAAATAATGATATCAGTTTCAGAGGTAACCCTGATGACGAAATGGCCCTGAAAACCATCCACTGCATGGGATTATTTTAGAATTTCTAAGGAAAAAAATCCCAACCAACAACAACAGGGCACCAGAATAAGAAGGAATAACACTGGTTACTCTACTGTGGCTTTTAAAAAGCATTTTGTAAAGGCTTGAAGGAACTCAAGTGGCATCAGGGTTAATAATTATCAGTTTAAACTGGTATTTTTTGTGTTAATGAAAATTATTTCATATTTCTGCAGATTCCCATGTGGTGTATTCTGTCATTGCTGCAGTGCAGGACGAGGCAGCTCTAACAATTACATTAGCTGATCCTCTACTCGCCTCTTCCAGCTGATGTCTTCCAGTCCCCAGCCTCTGAGAGGTGAGGGGAATGTAATTATCTAAGTCAGTTCTGCATATGTAATCCTTTTTGTGGAATTAAGACTGAAACCTCACACATTTGAATAGTTTAAAATTAATCCTTGCATTTTGTCCAGCATTTTTAATCAATTCCCTCGTTTTCGCTCTGACCACAATGCTAAAGTTAGGATTTACTATGCAAGTGCAACGTATTGTTCAGAGATTCTTAGTTGTTTAGTATTCAGAAGAAAATCTAAATGCTTCATCATAATGATGTTATGTTTTTAATCACATTGTTTTCTTTTGTTTTCTGTGCCTGGCGATAGCCAAAAAAGGGCCATAAAAACGGCACCTTAACTAAGCTGCTTCCTGTGTGTCTTTGAGTCATATTCTCCAACTCCACTGACAAAAACAAGTCTTTACAACTCTTAGCACTGTAGTGGCAGTGCAGCTCAGGGCACAAGTTGCAGTTTACCCCAGATAACGTACAAGCACTGTCATCGGAGTTCCACTTAGGAAAATACTGTCACTATTGCTAGTGACAGCACAAGAACCAGGAAAATACAGCTGGATTATCAGATGCCTGAGTTTTCAGAACCTTTAGGGAAAAATCGCCTTCTGATTGTAAACACAGCTTATAGTACCTGATAATACACAGAATATTTATGGGCAACGAAGAAATAAAAAACCCATGCAATCCTTTTTTAAGTATGGCCAAATTTCTAAGAAAATTTATATGCTTCACCTGTCTGAACATGAGACACAGAATATAGCAAGAATTAAATGAAACAATAAAGCAGCTGCTATGTCATTTGTTATCCCCTGTGCAGGTTCTGCTGCATGGAGCTGCCCATTACTGGCAATAAAACAGCAAAAAGAGCTGCTGTTATTTATTTATTTGTTTGTTTATTTATTTATTTATTTATTTTTGTGGTCTCTTTAAGCACTTTCTTCAAAAGTTCTTGTTTCAACATCACTTTGCCAGTCAGAAGCATCACTCTGTAAGAAACAAGCATTCCTTCCCCCACAGCCAATTCCTCCTTTGCCACCTGCTCTCAGCCCCATTTAACTTGGGCAGTGTTAGACGTGGGCTTTACCCGAAGTAATAGCAGAACCCCTATTGCATGGACAGGCCTAGGACTTTCACCTAAGCATCCACAATGGGATAGTCTGGATTTAAGTGCGTCCCTGGAATGGCAACACTAGTATATATAGCCCCATACTTCAGTGTCACTTGGTGTACGCTTGTACATACAAACAGCACTGAACTCCGTTTACATTCTGAAAATCGCTCCCAGGCTTCGGTGCTGGCAGTTTGGCATTCCCATGCCAGCTGCAGTTCCCACAAACGCAGGATGAGAGCATTCATCTGGTTAACAAACAAAGCAAATCTCTGCCTATTTTTACTTTTTTTTCTGACGCTGACATAAGTCAGTTACCATTTTTCATAAACAAATGGTAAAGAACACCTTCTACTGGCAGCCAAAAAGAAAGCGATGAAGAAGCAGCCCTGTGGCAAAAGCAGTGAGCCAGGAGATCTGGATACTTTTCCTGGCTCTGCGGCTGACCTTGGCAGATCAGATAGACTCAACTCCCTCTCTGTTCCCAGAGCAAAGGGTCCTGCTTGCTTTTACATAAGCTGAGTACATGTGCACAGATATGGACATAAATACATGCATACAAGAGATGGGTTGATGACTGGATTAGGTGATCTTAGTGGTCTTTTCCAACATTAATGCTCCTAAGATACACAAGCACAAGAGGTAAACATTCTTCAAATTACTCCAAATTCCTGTCACTGACACAGAGGAAGGAGTCAGCCTGGCTTGAGAGCAAAAATAACATGAGTACGTGCAAATCTACCAAGTTTCTCCTTCCACAGATCAGGTGTGTGAAGTTTGGTAGTCCTGATGTAGAAACAAGACAGCCAGCTTGTTTATTGGATGGTGCACGGGGGCTGCCCCTCCTTACTAGTGTCTCTGAGACTGGGGAAAACCTCATCTACGTGGTAGGATGGATTTCAAGGCTAAGCCGGTAAATATTTATAAGATACATAAAGTTTGTCAGATAAACTATGCTTTAGAAAGACAAAATGTTATTGCTACGTTGCCGGATCTCCAGAGATGGCAAGTTGCTACAGATCCCATCCAATCCCACATTTATTTTTGCAGAGGTCTTCTTCTGCCTGTTCTCCAGAAATAATAACAGAAATAGGTCTGTTTCTAAGCTAGCTGTATACCGAATATACAAAGGTTACTTCTTTTTCCCTTTTGTATTAGATCCACTACATCAAGATCTTTAGCAGGGTCTGCTGCTGCGACAAGGGCAAATGGTTCCAAACAAACAGAAGGGAGATTTGGGCTGGAAACACCGACGTTCCTCCACGCTTCCCCCACTCGCACCGCGTCCACCCAACCCAACCCAACCCACCCCACCCCTTCGTGGGGTCCCACCCGAGGCCGCACCGGGAGCGGCAGAGCCCGGCTCCTCCCCGCGCCGCCCCGCCCCGCCCCTAGCAACACGCCGCCGGCCGCCCCGCCGCTGCCGGCCGCGGGGCGGGCCCTTCCGGTTCATGTCGGAGCTGGTCTCGGCGCGGAGGAAGCCGGGCGGCCATCTTGGCTCGTCGGGGGGCGGCTGGCGCGGGAGAGCGGACGGGAAGGAGAAGCGGGAGGGCGGTCGCCGTCCCCATCATCCCGCCGGCGGCCCGCGGGGCGGGATGCGAGGAGCGGCGGCGGCGCGGTGAAACGGGGGCAAGGAGCGGGGAGCTCCCCCCACCTCTCGAGGCCGGCGAGCCGAGCCCGCTACCCCGGCAGCCGCTCCGCCGTCCCCTTCCCCCGCCGTCCCCGGCCGATGAGGCGCCGCCGCTGAGTCCCCCGCCCTGCCCGGCTGAGCGTGGGATGAGCCCGCGGCAGGCGGAGGGCGAGAGGCCGCCCCGCTCCCTCGGGGGGATCTAACGCGGCCGCGGAGGCGGGGGGACACGGAGCGACGCCGCCCCCCGGCACCTCGTCCTTCATGGTGGCTCCCTGCGCCCGACGCCTCCCAGCAGAAGCGCGGCCCGGCCCGGCCCGGCGGTGGTGTGCGAGTGCGTGTGCGCGCCGCGGGCAGCGCTGGTGCCCGAGCGAGGGAAAATGTCCACTCGGACTCCATTGCCCACGGTGAACGAGCGCGACACCGAGAACGTGAGTACCGCGGGCGGGGGGAGGGGGGGACGTCTCCTCCCCGAGCGCTGCCTGCCTGCAGGATGGGTTATCCTTACGTTTATTCTCCTTTCTAGCCCGTTGAACGCTGCGTGCCTCCCTGCGGCCCGCCCGGCTCTGCGGCTGCATCCCGGGTCCGTAACGCGGCGGGGAGGAGGAATCCTGCCCCGGTGCTGCCGCGAGCAGATGGCGAGCGCTGGGCGACGGGAGGGGTGGGCTAGGTGACCTACATAATGGGCCTCTGCCCTGCTGAACGGAGGGGTTCTGCGCGGCGCTGACGCTGCCGGGCTCATCACCTGTTCCGACGGTGTTACAAGGTCCGTTTTGTTCAAACCCGCTTCCAGTCCGGAGGGCCTGTTCCTTTTTTAATTCTTGCATTGCGTTTTATTGTCGAGTTCGAGTCGAATGCTGTTATTAGCTATCACACAGGTCATAGGCTAAAGGGGAAGAAATACGGTAGTGGTACTGCATGAGCAGGCAGCCAAAAATGAAGCTGGGTGGGAGCCTCCCTTTCTGCAAATAAGAACTGTGTGAAAACTTACTAGATCCAGGGGTAATCCTGTCTGAGCATTTTTTCTTTTTTTTATTGCTGGGAGAAAACGCAGAGGCTGTGCAGAAGGGAGTTGTCACTCACCGTAGTCTGAAATGAGTCGATTGGTGAACTTGGTATTGAGCTTTCTGTAAAGGCTTTCGGGTGGTTCTCTAGAAATGAGATGCTTAACTTGGCAGAGGAGGGCTTTTTGCTGGGGCCTGCATGTGTGTCCAACATAAAAGGTGGAAACTTTGATTACAGATCAGGAAAAACTGTTGTTCAACCCATAAATAGTCCAAGGAAAGTGATGGTTGCCCCATTGTTTAAAACAAGACCAGACAAAGCACTGGAAAACACGCTGCGTGGAACAATTACTGCATTACGAGGGATTTGGATTTTATTGACATAATAGGCACTTCTAACTTCTGTGATCTTTATTTGTTTTAGCACTAGATGCAACCTGCAGGCTAAGGGCTGTGCTGAACAAAAAGCCAACTAAGCATATTTGGTTGTAAAATCTCAGAGAGCTTCCTGCCTTGTGGAAGAAAATAATTAAAGTGCTATGTGGCTCTTCCTTTGCCGTGGGGAGAGGTGATGCAGCGTACTCCAGAAAATCCAAAGTTTATTCAGATAATTATTTCGCCTATAAGTAAACCTGGCTGAGGCTTTTGAGCTCCATGTATATGCTTGGAGGCCTTCCAATAAATCCTTTTTAGGTGCTGCTTAGATAAGGTTCTCCAGTGTGGTTAACTCCAACGCTGCTATGGGTAGCTTAATGGTAGAAAGACTTAGCGTGTGCTAGAGGAAATGCATTATTCACAGGCCGTGTGTTTTAGCACTTGAAGTTAGGCTTTACATATCTTCCACTTAAGGCACCTTGTTCTCAACTTCAGAATGTTGGTCTGACACTTCTCTTCAGTAATCTCCATAATTTAACATGCAGGGGATGTATGGCTTGCAGATGAGTCGCCTTGGGTTTTGATTAAGGCATATCTTTCAACTGCCATGCTTTGGCTGGTGACCACAGAAATACCTTTAGGTAGTGATATTGGCAGGAAGCTATCAACTTGAGTCGCTTCCAGATCCACTGAACCAATCCCACAGCACAGTGCTTGTGGAAGAGCAGTTTTTGTCTTTCACAGTATTGCATCCCCAGAGAAGCCCTTCCTGATATTTTGGCTGTTGGTGATCTATGACTTCACCAAAATGCATACTTGTTTTGCCTTTTTTTAAATGTAAATCCGCATTTAGTCTGGGTGAGTTACCCGTAGGGCTGGAAACGATACAAAATTAACCCAGGTCTGGTTTATTTTTAAATACAAAATGTAGTGTTTTTGATGCGTCAACTAACTGTTGTTCCAGCCAGAAGCTGAATGCTGTGTTTTCACAGGTGAATGGAAACCTTGATTTTCTTCCACTTAAGAGAAGTTAGTTAAGATTCATAGGACTCTTTGAAGTTCAGATGGCTTAAGGAAGTGCCAAGGTGTTCAGCCAGCCTTTGGGGCCTGGTGGTGGACCCTCTGAATGCTGTTTGGAAGATTACCACTGCGGAGAAAGCCTTGGCTGGTGTTGGATCTGGTTTGAGTGAGCTGATCATACTTTATCCATGCCTATACTTGCAGTTTTGGAAGTGGAGTTATCCTCCAGAACGATGGTGCACGTAACTTATCATTGTCTATACTTGCAGTTAACCATGTTCAGCACTTGGCAGTTCCTGTTAAATAGACAAGGTCTAATTGTCAGCACTTGTCTTTTTTTTTTCTTTGAAGAAAGATTCATGCCCATACTGTTGAAGTGGAAATACTGTCACAGTGACTTTCCCCAAAAGCCACTGGCAGCCATCAAGCTGTAAGTGCCTCTGAGATTAAAGAATTTGGCGAGGAGTCACCTGGTGTTGAGAGGAAAGGCATCCCAGATGATCTGTGATCACAGGAACTTCACACTTGGACAGTTGGGAGCTGGCTGTTTGCCTGCAAATGAGCTGGCTGCTCACGGCAAAGGTGGAACAACTCCTCAGTGGTGATGTGTTTCGCAGCAGTGAGTGCCAAATGCTTAGGGGACATGAGTGAAGGAGGATCAGAGTTGTCTCCCCTTCTCTTCTGCCATCTGCAGAATTGTGTCTTGTGTGTAAGAGAAGTGACAGAGGCCTTCTTCATCCAAAACTGGGAGTGAAGGTCGATACAGAGGAAGGACTTTTAGGGACAGAAAGATGAGCAAGCCTGTTTTAGTAGTGATGAGGAGAGAGAAGGTTCATGGAGGAGTGAAGAACATGGAAACAGTGAGAAAGAAGGGTGGATGGTGGAAGAGGGAAGGCACAGAGGGTTGTGTATCTGGCAGGATGGAGGACAACCAGGGACAAAGAAATAGGAGCAGGAGGAGCTCGACCTTGGGGAGCAGGACTAATACTCATAATAATTCCCAAGGAACGGCAAAATGATACAGAACTGTGGACTGAAATAAGTTAATACAGGTGGTATGGGGGTTGGTTTAATTTTCTTTAAGAGCATGAAGTAGCCAAGTTTTAGACTAAAGAATTTAATTTGAACCTCTGTGTTAGTTGCACAGCTGCATATCTGAGGGGAAGAGAAGGTAATATCAGTGGTGCAGACCATTCTGAATTCAAAATGTAAGTAATTTGAGTAAAAGCGAGACTAAAATATGCTCTTATCTCCGTGACTGTGCCTAATGTGAAAAATTTGCTATTGAAGAATGCCAGTGTGATGGCAACTGTGCCTGTACAAGCCTATACAAAAGGATTCTGGGCAGCAAAAGGGTCCCGTTGAATTTTTTTTTATTAAAAAAAAGATTTAGTGAAGTTGAGAATAGATTCAAAAATTTACTTTTAAGATATGGTGAAGCTTAGTGCTACCTCTTGATTTATTGTTACCAGTTAGATATGAAGTGCATTAGAGCATTTGCAGACAATACACAAGCTTTCATTATTCCATATATTATTAATCAGACTTCTCCTATTACAGATAGATCCGTAATCAGAATGCTTTCCTCCATGGTATGGTTTTGTATGAAGGGGCTGAGGAGGGAAGCATTCCTGTGGCTGAGAGTTGTGGTGGGTTTTCTTCTAAGGGGACAGCTACGTTCTGGCATATTTTTCACCAGTGTAAAAGTTCTGTTTTGACTTAAATTGGGTGAAGCTAGTAGAACACCTAGAAATGAAGTATGTTTTATCAGTTCATAGGATGCATTTTACTCTCTTCTTGTTTAACTTTGTTATTTATATAATATTCACAGAGCAGGAAGTGTTTTTGGTGCATTTCTTGGAGCCTGCAGTGCCTCATAGCCCAACGCCATGGTGGCTGTACTCAAAAAAAATACCCCAAATGAGACTGTGTAGTATTGCAGTCGGAAGGGGACAGTTCATGCTTCAGCCCTGCTAAACAACCTGTGCTGTATCATCTCATCACTGTCAGTTCCACGGCTGTAATGCTGCTGCAGGAATCAGCCTTGGCTGCCTCTTCCTACCCATGGTTTGTGTCAGCACTGATAGTGACGTAGCTGTACAAGTCTGGTCAGCTCTGTGATCTGACTAAAAATATTCCTCTAAAAAAGTGGTCTTATTCCCATTCTGTGTGGCTGCAAATGCTGACACAAAAGGAGAAAAGGGAGCCATCCAGTTCAGATGGGAGAGGCTAGACACACTACTTAGAATCTTGGTTCTGTTTAAGCCGACCTAAAGGCTAAGACAACGTTGTAGAGTAAATAACTCCTAATGACGATACTCCACCAGGGAATAGTATAGAAGATGGTATATTTCAAGTAGTTCTATACAAACAGTTATACAGGTAATACAAAAGAGAAGATGGCTCACCTTTAAGATGACAAGGCTCGCAGAGGACTCCACATGGGAGGGATCTCCAAGAAGAGATCCTTCCCTGGTGGTGGTCAGCCCTTAAATGGGGTTTGAGAGAGGAGGAACTAGGCTCCACCCCTTCCACCCACACAGGTATATCACCTTCACCTGTGCCCCCATGGCTGACTTGGTGCTCACCTCAGGTGACCAATCAGTGGTTCAGGCCGTGATTCAGCAGTTCCCATACACTCCACCCCTTCACGACATGAACCACTGATCAAGTAACCATAAGGTGAGTTCCCCTTGATACAGAGACCCAATACATCGCGACGCTTACATAATTGCCCGTCGCAACGCATGCTGATGTAATCTGATATGAGTGATGATCGGCGCATCCGTCGAACTCTTCTTTGGGCCAGTGCTCGGTGGTATCTACTGGAAGCATGTAATCATACAGTGCAGGTCCATCTTACGTGTCATCAGTCCCGGTTAGACCATCACCAGATGCTTCACATGGTCTTATAACAACTCTGGAACACTGCAGTATTGTTTTGATTCCTTCTGGTGACTCATAGACTTATGGGGAGTAATACAAGTGTTTTAGAGGTACCAAGAGGGGAAGATCCGCTTTCCAGGGCAAGATACAGGCCGTATTCCTGTCTTGGGTTAACACTTCAGCTTGTACAGGGGCACGCCCTGGTCGCCTGTACCAAACCCTTTGACCCGATGTCTGTGGCTGTACGACTATATCAGGCACCAAAGGGGGTGTCCTGATCTGCCACAGAGACATGATAGGGGTCCCCTTAGCAATGAAGACTGGAGTGTTAACCATTATTTCAGTAGGCCATGTACCTATAACCGGAGGAGCTACCGAACCCCCCACCTCCAATAATCTCCCCCAAGGTGCAAGTAGGCCGCACCATCGTGGTCCTACCTGCACCTTCCAGGGCCATTTTATTCTATTGGTACCTGGTTCTAGGTCCTCAGGGGCAGGGAGCAGAAGGTTGTTCTCATTGCCAATCTGAGGTTTCACTTCATTATCGGTGCCCGTAATTTGGATCCTAAGTGGGGAGGCCCATATTGTTTGTAACATTTTCAAGGCACTGGGTCTGCCATCTCTAGGTCTTTCATTCAGGTCCCGCAGGGTCTCATGGAGTCTCTTTGTCCACCCCTGCAGGGACTGAGAGTCTGTCTTCAGGGCAGCCTTGAGAATACCATTGTAACGTTCGATAAGGCCTGCCCCCGTTGGATTATATGGCAGGTGGAATCGCCACTCAATATTATTTTCTTCTGCCCAGCGTTGTATCACTGCACCCGTGAAATGACTTCCTTGGTCACTCTCGATGACTTGCGGTGTCCCGTAGGCAGCCATCAACCTTGTGAGTGCCTTTATAGTGTATGCCTGGTTGGCTTTTGGTACTGGATAGGCCTGCATTAGCCCACTCGCGGTGTCGACACAGGTTAGGGCATATCTCGCCCCCTCAGACCGAGGGAGAGGCCCAATATAATCAACCTGCCACCTCTGTAGAGGATTGTGTCCTCTAGCAAGATGGGCTGTAGTTTCAGGCAACGACCTCGGTCTTATCTTAGAGCAGGCGTCACAGTCTCGGCATGCTTGAGCGATGTCCGATAGTTGTACGGGCAGTCCCCACGCTTTAGCGGCTGCCCACATGGTCTTCTGCCCAGCATGCCGCAGCTTTTGATGTAGCCAGTAAGCGATATTCTCAGATGGAGAGTTCTCAACCCATCTAACTCGGGCCAGTGTGTCGGCTTCATCATTTCCTGGTGACTGTAGGGGTTGATGACCAGAAACATGGTAGACACACACAGTTCTGTGTTTGACTGTATTCCATATGTCTAACCACATATCTTTGCCCCAGATCGGTCGGGAGTGGATAGTCCAATCCTGGGTGGCCCACTGTGCGATCCAAAGAGTGAGCCCCCGATACACAGCCCAACTATCTGTGCAAATATTCAGGATACCATCACCAGGTTCTTTGGTTATAACCATCCACACCGCCCGCAGCTCTGCCCACTGGCTGCTTTGACCATCCCCCTCTTCGAACCAGATTGTGTCTGTGGCAGGATGGTACGCTACTGCTCTCCACTTACTTGGGTTGCCCTTGCTGGACCCATCCGTGTACCAGGCATCTTCAGGAATAGGATATTTTCCTTCCTGGACGGGACTCTTCTGTGGTGGAGCAACCGAAGTTTGTTTTGGTGCATCACTATGATACGTTACTGGGCCAAGAATCTTCTGAAGCTCTTCTTTCAACGGTGAGGAAGATAGACTACTCCTCTGACTGAGATAGGCAACCCATCGTGCCACCGTCTGCGCCTGGGCCACCCCCGTCTTAGGAAGGTGGGTCAGATCTCTTACCCACCCCTGGATTGGCAATGTAGTCTTGACTATAACTTCGGCCGTTTGGGTTATTGGCTCTACCGCTTGTAATGCAGAATAGGCAGCCAATAACTGTTTTTCAATCATACTATATCTTTCCTCTGCTCCATGCCACACCTGAGACCAAAATCCAATGGGGGTCCGAACAGAACTCTGACGTTGCCACAGGCCCCAGCCAAAGCCATCTTGAGTTACGTGAACATCTAGCTCAGCTGGAAGGGTAGGATCAAATATACCCAGTGCCTGGGCTTGTTTAACTGCCTGTTTCGCCTGTTGAAAAGCATCCTGTTCTGTTCTCCCCCAGTCCCATAATTGGCCCTTTTTGGTAAGTCTATATAAAGGTCTCAGCAGCTGCGCCAAATGAGGTATAAAGGAACGCCAATATCCCAATATACCCAGGAATTCCTGCAGCTGCTTTGGTGTTGTAGGGACTGGAAATGCCTGAACCTTATCTATGACGGCATCAGGTAATACTTTGGTCTTTCCTGACCAGACTACCCCTAGAAATTTTACGGACAGTCCTGGACCTTGCACTTTTTGAGGATTGATAGCCCATCCTCTTTCACTTAGGTAGGCAGTTAATGAATCTGCTGCCTCCCCTACTGCTTCCAGTGAGTCGGATGTTAACAGGAGGTCATCAATATAGTGGTATAGGTTCACACTGTTTGGTTTCCTCCAATCAGCCAGGTCACGTGCCACCAAATTATGACAGTATGTTGGTGAGTGCACGTACCCCTGTGGCAAGACCTGAAAGGTCCACTGCCTGCCTCCCCACGTAAATGCAAATTGATCTTGTGATTCTTTAGCAATAGGTATGCTAAAAAACGCATTCGCTAAATCCAGGACACAATGGTAGGTTTTAATTTCCCTACTAAGAGTGTCCATTAAGGAGGCAATATTGGGTACGGCCGCATGGATGGGCGGCGTGACCTTATTCAGTTCCCTATAATCCACCGTCATTCTCCATGTTCCATCCGACTTCCGTACTGGCCATATGGGGGAATTATATGGGCTGTGTGCAGGCCTTATAATACCTACTTTCTCTAATTCCTGCACTGTTTTTGATATTTCTTCTTGTCCACCCGGGAGTCTGTACTGTCTTACATTAGTAATCCGGCGTGGTTTTGGCAAACAAATGGGCTCATGTTTCGCATGGCCCCTCAATATTGTCCGTATTGCCCGGATACTAATGTACCTCTGCCGTAGTCTGAACTCTCCCACAGTTGTCTGGAGAGCCAGACCCCATAGAATGTCTATGCCCAAGATATATTCTGGAATTGGGGCAATCGACACCTTATACTCCCGGGGCGGGAGACGCCCAACCCCCAATTTCAACCACGTCTGGGTGACTGGAATAGTCTGTCCCCCAAACCCACCAATCATCACTCTATTACCCTTAAATTTCGTTGGGTCTCCATATATAATCGATGTTTCTGCGCCAGTATCCACTAGAGCCATCACCTTCTGCACATTTGTCCTGGACCAGAATATTGTTAGTTCTACATAGGGCCTCCGGTCACAGCTAGAGGCCCTATGGGGACCAGAATTTTCCGTTAATCCATGAATTTTGCCAGATCTAAATCTTTTGCCACAGGTGGCTCAGGCACTGTAGCCTGTGACACCTGCGGATATTTTTTCCTTCTGTTCGGTATTATAAAGTCAGCCAAATTCCAGGTTGTTGTTGGTGTTTTTTCTATAATTCGTACTCCCGATTTTCTGGGAGCACTCTGAAATTTCTGATCATTTCTAAGCTGTTTCCACAGCTGTAACAAAACATGGTTGGGTTGCCCATCAATTTTGGTAAATGCAACCCCAGCCCGTATGAGATCATTAAACATAGTCCTCCGGGATACCCGTACGGGGCCTGATCGGGGCATCCGTGGAGCAGGCTTTTTAGTTCTAATAGGGAAGGCCTCAGCATCTTCCACTATACGAACATTACGCCTGGTTCTTACGCGCTCCGTCTCCCCTAAGTCTGCTACTAACTGGGCTGCCTGCTGTACGATGGCTTCTGATGCCACCAACGGATTTAATATGGAAACCAACATCCCATATAGGTGGGAGGGGGCCTGCTGTAGTATTAGATCTCTCATGCCCGCTGTAAATTTTTCCGTATCGGGGCTTTCAAAAGTGTCCGCATACAGAGCCTCCCTCATACCCAGTTCTCTGATATAGGTCTGGAGGTCCTCCATAGAGGACCACAAACCAGTATTAAGAGGGATATCGGTTTTATTGGGCCATGTTAAGCGGCATGCAGCCATCAACCAATCTATAATAGAATGGTTTTCCTCATTATAATGGACAGCTGCATATAATCTTTGTCTTAATGCCGGGTTTATCGTTATAGATGCTAATTTTGACATTTCTGTTCCATTTACTAAAACACTTTCAGCTCCTGCATCCCATAACCTTAGGAGCCATGATGGTATGCTTTCTCTTGGTTTCTGATGGAACCGTTGTACTAGGTCCATCAACTCATTAGCTGTATATGGACGAGCGGTCACATGGAGGCAGGTTTCTGCAGGGGGCCATTGATCAGGAGGCACCCCTGCTGGTCTATCCTGTACCTTCTTTGTTTTTTGAGTTATAATAGGCCGAATCTCGAATGGGTCCATCATAGATGGAGTTTCGAGATCTGCCTTAGAGATCTTTTCCCCTGTCATATCAGAGTCTCCTTCCTCTGATTTTGGGGTGTCTTCTACCAATATATTCCTTATTTGTCTTGTGGGGACATTTAGGCCAGGCTTTTTGGTTGTTAACGTACCCAGCTGTTGTTCCAGTTTCTCAATACGGTCTCGTAATAACTGATTTTCAGTCTCCATATTAACATTTGCGACATCTAACTTGAGTATGGCCATTACTAATGGCCAGGCTACTGCAGAGGCAGCTAACCGCCGCTCCTTGGTAATAAGTATGTCTTTATCTAATCCTACAAAGTAGTCAGTCAAATAAGATGGAGAAGGAGCGGCAGTCCCTGGAACCCGCATGGGTCCCCATTTCTCAATAACGGATGCCAATCCATAGTAGGGTGACCCCATGAATCCTGGAATTAGACCAGGGATTGTCTGTTCTAGGGGGGTAACGTTCTCCCCCTTGGCCCATTTAAATATACTCCAAATAAACGACATTATGGATTTAGTTAGAGCTGCCTGGCTCGCCAAATGTAGAGTAAATAACTCCTAATGACGATACTCCACCAGGGAATAGTATAGAAGATGGTATATTTCAAGTAGTTCTATACAAACAGTTATACAGGTAATACAAAAGAGAAGATGGCTCACCTTTAAGATGACAAGGCTCGCAGAGGACTCCACATGGGAGGGATCTCCAAGAAGAGATCCTTCCCTGGTGGTGGTCAGCCCTTAAATGGGGTTTGAGAGAGGAGGAACTAGGCTCCACCCCTTCCACCCACACAGGTATATCACCTTCACCTGTGCCCCCATGGCTGACTTGGTGCTCACCTCAGGTGACCAATCAGTGGTTCAGGCCGTGATTCAGCAGTTCCCATACAAACGTAAAATAGGGCTGGGTGATTTTCGTTTTACAAATGACTTACAGTTGTACACCATTCAGATTGTGTTCTTGTGCTTCTACAAGGTACCATTTTATTTATCTTTTACACTCAGTAGCTCAGAAAAACAGAATTATGAATTAGTTAGAAGATCAGACTTGGTGTTCCTGTGTTTTATTAGTAGCTCTCAATGTAGCTTATTAGAAGAAGCAGTCTGTAGAGTGGAACACAGCTACAGAAATTACTGGAAGGAAACTGAAAGAGCAGATCTGTTTTTTAATATCCTAAACTTGGTACACTTCCTACTATAAGATTTCTTACCAGTTCATTTACCTGCCAGATTCTGTTTTAATTCTAGTTGAGGAACATTCCTGTTGATGTGAGCAGACAATCCCCAGTGACCGCACATCACAGGTGACTTAAGCCTAAGGAATTCTAAGAGTGGAGGCATTTGTCTCTCTAATCTCCATTTCATGTGATATTTAAATAGCACGTGTCTGCAGCTTCCTCCTCCGCCAAGCAGAGCTGCCTTGTTGATGGCAGCCAGATCAGAAATGGAGGTGGCTTTGGTTTTGGCTTGTGTTGTATTGAGGTTGGCTCTGCTTAAAGTGGAGATCACTGGCCTTAAAAATCCATACATGTATATGGGGAATGGAGGCCTAGTGCTGTTAAGGCATAGACCTGAAAGGTGCTGTGTACACCTGTGGTAACACTGCCATCAGCCTCCTGGGTGAAACCCTCAGGTTAGTAAGAATTCTTGGCCCGTAAAGCGGCAGCTCGTTGTGCTCTGTGTGTATGTGTACATATAAACAGAAATTAACTTTCAAATAAAATTTGTTCCTGCAGGGTTAAAGCCTAAACAAAATTCTCTATCTGCAAGCTCAGTGTGGTCTTTGAAAACTGACTGCGAGGTTTTTTTTTTTGTTTAGCATGTAATTACTGACAATGATGATTCTGGAAACAACTTAGCTGGCAGTATTGTTGATGAAGGTTAGAATATGGCTGGCTCTTCAGCTACTGTTCTGCAGGCTGGTGTCAATAAATATCCGTTTTAATCAGCAGTAAAGAAACTTTGGCTTGAAAGATATGGTAAATGTCAGATCTTGATAATGTGAAGCAACAAAAGAGCTTTTAAAAAGCTTTTCTGACCAGCCCCAGACTTATCTTTTTGATTGTATAAGCAGGATTTCTTCACCGCTGTTGTTCAGCACTAATCACGGAATTACAAATTCCCTCTTTCATACATTGTATAGAGTATGACCCAAATGGTACTGAGTGCATCAACACAGCCTGTAGTGCTGAGAGGTGAAGGACTGTAGGCTGGAACCTGCACATCTGAAGGGCAGCCTCTATCCCTTGCCAAAGGCTGTAGTGTGGGCTGCCAGCTCTGTCCCACCTTCATCTCTAGGGTGTCACTTACCTTTAGCATGGGTTGGCTATGGCCAAAATTTGCATGTGCCTTATAAATGAGTGTAAGACCCTCATTAGCAATATTTCCTCTGTGAAGCTGAGTCCCTTGTGCATCAGTCTGTGCCACCTGCCTGTGTACTGCCCCATGCTGAGGTGGTTGCTGTGCTAAGCTGTTTGTGGCTGCCTTGGGCTCGCTCATTGCTGGTTTTTGCCCTCCTTTCTTCATGTCCTCTGCTTACACACATAGGAAGAACTGGGAATGTGTGTCAAGAGGTATACAAAGATTGTATTTACTCTTAAGGTTATCCTTAAACTGGTTGCTTGACAAATGTGACCTAATTAAACTGGCCATTCATTTTCTCTAAGTGTCATACCAGATAAATAAATGAGTACAACAGCAGGCCGAGTGCTGTGTGGTGAGTCCTCCACTTTTCAACATTGGAAGCATCTGAATTAGCATTTCCTCTCCTTTACCAACTACACTGTATTTACAGAAGGTCTCTTTATTTCCTGCTGAGTCCTGACCCTCTCAGTTGTTCCACTCAATCCCAGCAGCCACAATAGCTATAGCTCAGTGAATGAATCTGCTATCGTGCACTGCTAACTGTAGTGCCATGTCGGATAACATTTGCCTTTGTAAGAGAGCATTTAAGATTTCACGGGATGGAAGCCATGTCTGTTGTTCCTTAACATTGATTATGTAGTGAGCTAATCTAAAAACTACCCTTTAAAGATATGTGATGAAGCCCAAGAGTTACGTATGCATAAGCACAGCACAATGGGCCTGACAAAATCCATCCCTCTCTGTGTCCTGTTTTGTGCACTGGTCAATGGAGCAAGGGAATTAAAAGCAAGGATGAGTATGGAATATCCTCACCGGCATCTTCCTACTGTATAATATGGGAAATTAATGTAATATTTTATCATAAACAGTTATTTAAAGGTTGAGTACTAATTTATATATAGACAACTGTGGCAGAGCTTTTGCTATGAAACCTCTTAGTTGTTACTAGAAACTGAGGTCTTTGTTTTGACTTGCCAGCAGAATTCCTTTGTAAGCAGTCACAGGATACCTTACTCTGCTTTTTCATGGGTATATCTGCACAATAAGACACTCCCTCTGTGAATATTTTTAGGGCTAACCTCTTTTCTCCTACACTGAGTAGTACTCAGCAGTCTGTGAGTTCTAAAATGTATTAACAATAAATGCAAAGTAAAGTACAGCATATTGTTAGGAAGAGTTGAAGTGAAGCTAGTCTTCGTATATGTAACAAGAATATTTGGGTGTTTCTAACGTCTGTGATATGTGTCCTGATATGTTTTCCTGTAAGTTATCACTGTGAAACATGTGGAAGGTGAAAAATTCTCATGTGTTAATATACCACGTGCACAAGTTGGAGTAATGAGGAGATTTACTTTATGTCTCAAATGTTTATCATGACCTGGAATGTTTAGGTTAGTAATTATGTGAAGATCGGGCTTTAAATATAACTTCTTTTTACACCATAATCAGAAATTCTGAATCTGATGGGACTGTTGTGGTTCTTGCTAGTCTGACAGCTCTCTGAGTAGCTCTGTAACATCTCTTGATAGCATTTAATGCTATTTAACAGCCTGGAGATTTTTGTAACGTTATTTTTTCTTAGTTCATTGGGTGGGTCAGAAAGTATTTTTTCACCATCATAGGCAGTAAGCACTTGCAAATGCTATCAACTTTCTTTTTTTACTTCCATTTTGTTTCAGAAAGAACACTTCCTATTTACCTTTATTAACATGGGTTTTTGCATCTCTTGACCATTCTGATTTCTTACTGTTTTTTTCACCTTTTCCAGTGGATATCAGATTCTGTCTCTTGCAGGTGTTTTCTTATCTGCTGGCACCTTTTAAGTATTTGAAGAACTTTGATAGTAGTCATCCCTTGCCACATGGGTTGTCACTGCTCTAAATGTTAAGACCTCTAAGGTCTTAACAGATACTGGAACAAGCTAACATCTACCAAAGAGGTTTCAGATAACAGCACATTCATACTTCATTTGCTTTTCACTTTCTTTTCTTTTTCTTTCTCTTCATGCTAATCATTGGCTATGAAAGGATGTCAGCTCATCTTTGGGGGAAGGCTTTTGCAAAAAGGTGGGTTTTGTGTTGTGTTCCAATTACAGTTAGTCTGGGGCTCAGTCCCCCACAGTGAGGTCTGTTACAAGCAGGGATGTTCCACTGCATTTCCAGGTTGAGTATTACCAGAGTGATTTGGGGCAGGGGGAAGAATGTGTGTTTTTGAGAGAGGTTGTCTAAATGGCTTGAAAATATATAGGTTTTCTTAGAGGACCCTCCTGCTCTGTGCAAAAAAAAAAAAAAAAGCCTTTGAAGTCTAAAAGATTTCAAAACTGAACATGATGCAAGCTAAAATATGAGAAATAACGAGAAAGTGTTGTCTTCTCATGAGCCAAATTCAGGGAATCTTTGTTTTAAAGTAAGGTGGGAACACTGACTAGCCCAAGGCCACGCAAAATATTTATTCCCCTTCCTTCAGGTCTCCACTTGCAGGATAGCAGGCTTCCCTGCACCGCTGTTTCTTCAGGAGGAGTTAGGAACTGGTAAACTGCAGTGATGCTTTTTGTTGCATCAAAGCAGCTGCTGAGGAAGCTGCCTTGGGAAGCAGCTGAGTAGTCAAATGCTCTACAAGCCAGTGCCTGATGTGAACTTTTCCTGGACCATCTATATTTGTAATTTTTTGCCTATACCATTTAGTTTTTCTTCCTATCTACTTACTGTGAATTCTTGAAAATGTTTTGAATGGGAGCAGCACTTAGTTCTTTTGGTCTTTACACCTTTTAGTACTGTATGCTACCAAGTTCTCCCTTCATTTTCATAGGAAGAAAAAAAATCACTGTTGAAAGTGGAAACCTGTTTCTGCAGTTTTTAGAAAGCTTGTGTTCTGTTCAGTATAATTCTGTGTTTTACAGAGGAAGGACTTGCTGGTAGATGAATTGAAATAAAAAGTGAAATCAGGTATTCCTGTAAATGGACAGATGTCTGTGGAGCTGAACACAAGCTCTGAGCAAGCCATTTGGAGAGAGCTGAACTGCTTAGGAACACACAGCTTGATATTCAAGAAAATGCAACTGAAAAAGGTCATATTCTTGAAAAGAAATAATCAGAGTTAGGGTGGAAATGCAAACCTCCATACAAGGAGATTGTGTTAATTTTATCCACACTCATCCAAATAAGTTCGCAGCTGTTAGTTCCTCCCTTTAAGTGCAAAGCTAGAAAGCATGAAAAAAATGATAGGACACAAGAAGTCATTCCTCAACAGAGGACAGCGTGGCTCTCAAAGTGTATTAACTGGAGTGTTTTACTACATAAAATAGAAGATCTAAGTATAGGTATATCTATCTTTTACCTAATACTGCTTCTACAGAGTAGAAGAATATGAATAAGATCAATTTTTTAGTAGTCTGTACACAAGTTCCCTGGTTTGAGAATACATTGTACCTAATCTCCATGTCTGAACTGCATGTAAGGTAGGTCAGGTAGCTCAGGCAGCATGTGTGCTTGTATCACGTGCCCAGATGTGGAAAGGCTGTCACCTAATTAGTTCTGCTTTGCTTCCCTTTCTGAGGTAGATCATCAGCTCAATGTAGTGCCACATAAATAGGGCAGCTGTATTCCTGGAGTGCTGTATGTGAAGTAAAAGTGAGCCTTTCTCTAATGCATTCAAGAAATATTCTCATGGTCCTGTACAGGACATCCCAGTCCCTGATTTCAAGGGATAGAGGTTTAGGAGGGTGTTAACATCTAGCTAGCATCAGCAGTTACTGCTTTTTTTCTTTTCAGCAGGTCTGAATGACTTGATACTTGAAGGTACCAGAGGAGCTGAGAGAGTAATTCTGTGCATTATCTGTTGCAAGATGTGTTAGAAGTCAAAGTTTAGGGGAGTGTACAGGATTGGCATTGCTGTACCACTGCATGCAGGGATGAAGAAGACATGCCGGACATCCAGCGTTGGCCTGGCATTAATGGCATGCAGAGCAGTGAAACTGTTAGAACAGGATTTCACTGCCTGTAGTAGTTCCTTCAGCGGGACAGTTGGTCTTGTCGATCCTCTCCTTGAGAATGCTCTATTGGTGAGCACTTACCAGTTGCCACAGGCCTTGAGATACTATTGAAAACATGGAATTGTCAAACATTTGGTTGTCTGCTGGATTTTGCTGTGGTTGTGCTTTTGTTTCTTGTGCCGTTAGTGGTTTGGAAGATGTGTACTGCCATTCCTAAAAACTAGGCTGGAGATTGCTAAAATAACCAAGTAGGTCAGGATGGGCCAATCATCAGGAGCACGTAATAAGCTGCGTGTGAGGAAACGGTGTTTCACTGCAGCCAAGTGTAAGGTCATACTTGTGAGGAACCAGGAGTGAAAGTGGTATGCACTGAGGGACTGGGAAGTAATAATTCATAGAGTTGGGGTTACTTTTGAGTGGTCAGGTACAAATACAAGCTCTGTGTTTAGTCCCACTGCAACAGCTGTTGGTATGGTGTGCCCAGTGCTAGCATGAACACCACTAAAGGTGTTGGGGATAAATGGAGTGTTCTGAAAAGAACTATAAGAAACATTTCCTAGTCTTTAATCATTCTTACAGCAGCCTGCTTAGAGAGCCTGTATGTATCTTATTAAAGTAAAAGGATTACGTGTCCAGAGTAATTAAGTGCTGCACTGAAAGTAGGAATCTGGTAACAATGGCCAGGCCAGAAAGAGAAGCCGAAGTCAGATTGACACTAAAACGCTACATGCACCACAATAATTATTTTGTTTTAATAGTAACAATTGCAACAGATTTCTGAGAGTTGCTGTATCCTTCCTATAGTAGTATTTCTTAAATGAAACGAATGTCTTTTTAAAAATAATTTGATCGCAGCTGTTGCACTCAAATGACCAAACCAAGGAACCTAAGATGCCAGAATATGTGGTCACAGGGTTACATCAGGTTATTAATTGGGGCATTAACTTGCCAAGTGCTGTGCAAGCTTGGGTTTTTTTCATTTGTTTGCACCATGGTTGTTAGCTCTTCAGTTACAATCTCTCGTCCCTTTGCTGCGGTGCTTTCAGACTGAGTGTTTGCTGCCTGCCAGATTTTGGCCATCCCTGTTGGGTTTTAGCAAGAGCAGAAGAGCTACAACTAATGTAGGATGGAATTGAAGGGGTGGGTAACTGGATGGGGCCATTTGGGGCTGAAATAAGCAACATGGGAAGTGTTGGAAAGAGCAGAAGTGAGTGCAGGACAAATGGAGATAATTTTTTGCTACCTTACATGATACAGACTTCAAGGAGGGAGAAAGTTATTGAGTTATTTGGGAAATAAGCACCATTATATTGCAGAAAATCTACTTCAGTCATACAGAAAATGTCATTTTCCTTTAAGAAACAGGACAGCATACTTAGACCACTTGAGAGGAAAATGTACTTCTAAATGCTTTATTGAGCGTTCTTTTCTTGGAGGATTGTGTATATGCTGCTTTTAGTATTTGTAATACGATGAGTCTGATCCTTATTCTTGAATTCCCAGAGCAGTATAAAATATATGGGACGAGGCTTATTCCCTCCTGACAGTGGATGACAAGATAAATGTCTCCAGTAGAAGTTGAGTACATTTACCCATGGGATATACATTTGAAGATCCCTGTTCTAAAGGTGGTACTTTATGGAAAAGATGAGGCCAGGAACAGTATGTTACCCTTAAACAGATACCTGAGCACATTGTTGCAAATCTTTGTTGTCTGCTGGTGTAACAGATGTCTAACAGTTATGGTTTTATGAGTAAAGCGGTACTTGATACTCAGATGCCAGAACTGAGTGAATGATAGCTAAGCTTACTTATTTGGGGTGGGAACTGGATGATCTTAGAGGTCCCTTTCAACCCAAATGGTTCTGTGATTCTGTTTTTGAAGGAACTTGAAGTTCTATCCTCCTTTGCTGAGCTGTGTGCTTGAGTAGTGCTTGAACAGAAAATAGAGCTGCTTTGTAGTTGGGTGATAGCAAAGATTTCATTGAGGCTCATGCTTGAACTCCTTGATGAATGCCATTGCTTCTGAAAACTATAATCAACAAAAAGAATGGGCAAAGAGAGCAGAAAATGTTTTGAGAGAATTAAGAATATCTTCTGCTTTTTGTCCTAAACCATCTCTGGATGCCTTTAGGCAGAGAGCACAATGCAGGAATTCTGGGATGGCAGTAAATTCAGCCTGTTGTCTTCTGTGGAGCCAGGCGTCTGTTCCGTGTCTGCAGTCTGAGTGTATCTGACTAATGTTTTCATTGGTGGATGTGATGCGTGTTACCACAGGTGTGAGCTGGGAGCTAGGGGACGTGAGGGGGACCTTTTCTTTCAGAAACAAGCTCTTTGCAGGAGACGAACTGCTATTAATTGCTATTAATTATAGCTATTAATATTTGAGGTTTCTATATACTAAGATTTCTTCTGTAGTTCTCCAGACTGTCTTCTGTATTTTCAGACATGATGTTTTGTAGGAACAGCCATCTCAGCACAAGAAGGGAAAGACCCTCTTGGGGAGGAATTTTTATTTTATCAATAGTATTAAACTGTCTCAACACTGATGGTTGTTTTTCTTTGTTTCTTAGCCTTCTCTATGTATGTTCTCATTGCAGCACACGTCCCATGGAGATGGACGGCAGGAAGTTTCCTCTCGAACTGGGCGCTCCGGAGCTCGTTGCAGGAATTCTATAGCTTCCTGTGCAGATGAGCAACCACATATTGGAAATTACAGACTCCTCAAAACGATTGGAAAGGGGAATTTTGCAAAAGTAAAGCTGGCAAGACACATCCTTACAGGCAGAGAGGTAAAGTGGTGTGGGTGTGAGCAAAAGAGAAGTGCTGTCATCTGAATGCTTTTAAAATAATAATGTCAAAGTATGTGAACTTTTCATTAGAGATATTGACACTGATGTAGGAAAAATACTAAAAGTTAGATCTACATTTTTATTTCTAATGATCCTCAAACAGCTTCTTTTGAAAAAGGTCTCTTAAATTTACGTTTTCTACAAATCTCTGTGCGTATGAGTTATGTTCAGGCTTGGGACCAGAATTCTTGTCTAAATTCTTCATTCCTGGAAAACAGGCTAAATATACAGTAATCAAATAAGCTTGCAGGGAAGATTGTCTTCTGGTGTTGCTAACCAGCGCAGCTCAGGGCTGTACTGGAAGTGGAGTCAGGAAAGGCAGTGAATCCATGTCCTTGATTATGGTGATCAGCTTAGTCTGGGTGGCCCAACACAGCATTTCCTGGTTAGAGCAGTGCATCTCCCAGGAGCTCTGCTGGCGTCTGCAGCTCTGGGCTGCCCTAGGAAGACATTCCAGTGGGTCTGCTGTGTGGTGCAGACAGGCTTATTCTTGCAACTCTTCGTAGTGTCTAACTCAGCTCCATAATTAGGTTCTGCATGCCACTGTAACATAATTAATAACTTCCACCTAATGATAGTTCTGATTTGGAAAGCTACGTTGGTGTTTGCTCATTGCAGCAAGGTATATCTTGGTGCTGATCTTATTAATAGCAACACTACATACTGAGAGAGAAACTCCTTGTTGACCTGTTCTTGCCAAACCCGTGTAATTAATTAAATGTTGATTAAAGCAAGAATTTTTAAAGAAATCTACTTGACTACAGCACTTCAGGAGAATTTGAGTTAATATGGAATCCGATCCAACATCACTGGGAAGAGCTGAGGAGGCATCATTTTGCAAGAGTTGCTGAGAGGGATTATTTGTTTTGGTTTGGTTTTCAAAGCTGTCAGTTCTGGTGGTCAGCAGATGCCTTCCAGTGTTAAAGTTAGTGTTCTTTTCTAGAAAACATTTTCAGTTAATTGCTTTCCCTTTATATTTCCTCTCTGTACTGATTCTTAACACAGGAAATACGTGTACTTGGCTAGGGTTTCTTTGCTATTATTGTAGGTATGAGTGTTGGAGATAAGTATCATAGAGCCTATTTGGAGCCTTTGTGACACACTGCTTTGCAAAAATTCAACGATGGTTTCTCTTAGTTGCACACAGCTGTGTGCTGTTATTGTTTGAGATTTCAACAAATCATGGGATGCCATAAAATCTTTGGCCAAACTTGGAAAGACTTAGGTACTAAGTTTCTTCAGCTCTCATGGAATAGATGCCATTCAGTCCATTCAAAGCATGAATACTTCCATGGATCTGGCCACTGGTCCAAGTTACTTAAAGGAGTGTGTTCCTTGGAAGGAAACAAGCTACTTTCACAAGAATATCTTGAAGATATTTTAAACTGTTTTACCTTTTTGGAAGAGAAATGTACAAATTTCTCTTCCTGCTAAGTGAACTCTGCTGTGTTGATAGTGGTTTTGTATTTTAGATGTATATGGCCAGAGTTGTTCACAACATACTGGATGACAATTTCCGCCACTATTAATTTACCTCTGCCCTTTCAGAAGTTATCTGATCCATCTTTAGATTAGTTACCTTTTTCATAGCAGTTACATTAATGTTTGGTTTGGTCATTTATTGTCATCAGCACCTTTGTTGAATCTTGTTTTCATTGCTAGTTCTCATCTCCAAGCTTTTTTACATTTGTTCTCCATTGTCTTTGACACCGACTTAATTCCTTCAACAGACTTAACACACAAAGTCAAACCGCAGTGATAGAGGTCACGGATATGGGTATTAAGAAAGATGGGTCACAGGTCTGAACTCTTACTTAGTTACTTCCAATCTGGTATCTCTTCACCCAGTTGTTCATCTAATTAACAGATCTGTGCACATGCCAGTTTATTTAGTACGATAATTTGTTTGTCCTCCTAAGTGAGGCTTTGCAGTAGCCAAGGTAGGCATACTTAGTGTGTTTCCATCAGGCACAGTTAGCAGTGGGAAAGTGTGTTGCATTTAACCCTTCTGTCTGTTCCCCTGCTTTTTCCTTGCAAGTTTTGAGCTCAAGAATTTGGTGTTAAATGGCTCTGCCAGAAGGCTGATAAGGTGCTTTCTTCACTCCTTCCTTAAAAAAAAAAAACACACAAAAACAGAACAAAAAAACCCCCTCAATTTCTAAACCAGTGTTACTGTTTTGTATTTGTGTTGGAAGTCTCTGCTGCTACAAGAGAAAGGTGATTCTTGAAACCACTCTTAGTCCTGGAATAATTTTCTTGGTCTGGCCTTCTTCAGACAGCACTCATCTTCCTGAATTTGTGACTTCCTGCTTTACACACTCATTCCTGTTGTCTGTCCTGTCTTTGTTCCTGTTCCTTTTTCCACCTAATATACTGAAACCTAAAATAAAATACTTAATTTTGGAAGTTGCTCTTAAACGTGATTTTGTCTCTCCCACATCCTTGCTGTACTTTAACCCTGTCTTCTTGTAACCTAAGTGGCTATTCCAAATCCATTTCACTTTACAGCTATTCCTTTTTTGTCTCTCTATACTGATTAACTTCGAAATCATGCAGCAGATCTGCATTTTTCCTGTTGCTTCTTGTGAGGAGGGTATGATTGCTCAGGCATTCTTCTAGGATGTTTATTCATTCTACATTTGGAGTCCTTCCCAAAAATTTTTTCTTTTTGAGACAACAGCTTTCATATTTTCAACAGAGGCGAATTCAAGGGCTTTTTCCATCTTCAGAATGTGTCTGGAGAGGTTCAGAATGAGACCCTACCCTCAAATCACAGGAAGGGAAGAATGAGCCCCCCTCTGGGGGGAATCGGAACACCAGCTCAACTTGGGGGGTTGAATTCTGCCAAGGAGTGAATGTCCTTCTGTTCCCTTAGGAGGTGTGGAGGGAGAGTTGCCTTCCCTGTATTAGAGCTGGTGTTTAGAAATACTCCTTCGAGATCCACTGTCTAGGAGACTATTTGTAGTCTGTCTGCCCTTTTGAAATCCAGAATCTTCATTGTAAATCTGGTTTTGTTAATTCTTTGACTTTAAGCCATATATTTTCTGTTGTAAATTATCAGAGGTTATTTTCTCTGTCAAATTTTCCATACTCAACAAAATTAATCTAAAAGATAAAACTACCTTTTGCTGTTTCCAAGGTGTTTGGAATTGCAGCCAAGAACATACGGACCCTTCTGTTCAGTTAAGGCAGTGTTAGCTGATAGCCAGGAAGTTAAAGTTTCCTACTAGGACAGAATTCTTTCAGGATCCAAGTCTGACTCCAAGGAATCCATTGTCCTTTTTGCTTGTCATTTGGAAAAAAGAGTGAAATTGAAGAGGGAGAAAATAGCCAGAATGGTAGCAGTTTGGTTGCTTTGCTTAGTGTTTCAGCTTTTTTTGTCTGCTTTAACTGCCTCGTTCAAACCATGTAGGAGGGAAGTTTTAACTCAGCGTTGTCATGTATGGTGAAAGCGAAGGCAGTTCTCATTCTGCAAATAATCTTGCAGAATATCATGGCTGCTGCAGTAACGTAATGGTGTAGGTGAACTTTCATTCTTCCAGCATTGGCTGTTGCACACAATGCTTGAAATTGTTCCAGACTTGCTTTGTGTAGAGAGCAGAGCCTCTGCTTTGGAAGGCAATTTGATGCTTCACTAACTGTGCTTAGTAAAACCGGATTTTCTTTCTCAAACTCATGAGAAATATTCTTGAGGGCAGCCTCCCTTTGTTTGTCATTTGGGGACCTCATCAAGGAGCCTGAAATTGACCCATGTTCTCTGAGAAGTTCAAGCTCTCACAGTCCATGTTGGTGTACTGTACTGATGGTGTTTGTGTGGATAGTTCTCTCAGTCCTGCCTTGAAGGCTATAATTAGTGCCCTCAGCAGTCCTGTGAACCTGCCTTTCAGAACATTGAGGTGTGTACCATCCCTGGATCTCCAGGGCTGAATTTGTTTGCTGGTGTCAGACATCTCAGTTTGATTGGCAACTCCACAGAGAGTGAGAGGTGAGCTATGTTTTGCTGAAGCCCTGCGTCTCCAGACTTCGTGGGTTGAAACAAGTTGAAATCTTTGAGATTGATCAGAATAGCAGAGCTCAGAACACAAATGCAGCTTCTCCTGAGTGGAATGCTCTTAATGAAACAGCTGTATTCTGTGGCATAGGTAGTCTGGGACAGCAGATGACTTCCAGGTGACACTTTCTGCTGTTGGAAAAGGTAGTGGTCACTCTATATCCATTCTGAAGTTAAAAGATTCCAGAAAGTAAATAACTGTTACCTGCATGAGGAGAGTTCAGCAGGCATAAAGGTATCTTTCTTGGTTTTGTTTTCAGCTACTAATATAAAAATACCTATTGCTTAAGGTCTCTGTCTTCTGTTTGGATTTTTGAAGTGATTTCTCAAGGCTTTGTAATGGAATTTTGCTTTAGGAAATAGTGATCTGTAATTTTGGTAACATACCTTTGAAGAAGGTATTTCCCAAAGCAGAAGTATTCTTGAATAGTTTCGCAGTGACATCTCACAGTATCTTTCATCTAGAAGGGCTCAAAATAAATTTTGAATCTCAGTTTCAGAAAGGGTCACATATATCATGCAAGGCTGTGACACACCCAGGCACTGAACGCTGTGTCCACCTCTTCCCTCTCCATCGTAATAACCACCCATGTGTTTTTACACTTGAATGTAGGGAAATAAGTTTGCTTTGGTGTCAGAATTTCTGTATCCCATATGTTGCCAAGTCCAGGTTGATGAGATTACAAAGATGGCACAGAGCGATGCAGGGAAATGGGAGCTGTGGCATGGTGTCTACTACTTGAGCCAAAAATTCAAGGGGAACTGAGAGCCCTTTCTTTGTACCAGCAAAGTATTATAATCAGCTGACTTGCAGCATCTTGCCTCTATGAGAGGCACCATCTCCTTGGCTTCTGCAGAGTTTCTTCTGGTATGTTTAGCCTATAATTTAGAAGGGAAAAATACCAATTGGCACGTAATTCTAGCAAGATTCCTCCTCCTTGTTTTAACTCAGCCTGTATCCAAATTGCATCGCACTGAGGCTCATCCCTGCCTATTCATTGTCTCAAATCTTCAGACTCTGACTAGTTACCATGGTACTGAATTTCTTTTGGTTATGTTTTGAAGTTTTCATTTTGTTCTTTGAAGGTTTCTGTGCAGTATTTACCCAGGAGGTGAGAACAGCAAAGGGATGAACTTATCCACATTGTTGCAAAACAGCCAATGGGTTTTTGATGACACACAAGTGGTTTTCCATTTTGTATCCATCAGGGAGCAAACTGATACAAATATGCAGTAAATTTCCAAAGGTGAACCTACTTTTTGCAAGATTTGTGCTGCTATTTTCGATTTGCTCTGAAAGCTTTGCTTCTAGGAGCATCTTCAGAAATTGCCAGTGCACAGGCAGTTCTGCATAATCTGTAGTGCAATTATGCTTTGTAAATATCATTTGTAGGCACCGTGTTCTCTATCAGGGTACTGTCTGGTATCAGAATTTCCACTGTAGTATGTGTGATTATCTTAGTGTAAAGTCAAAGACTAAGCGACTTTCTCTTGTCTTAATAACATTAAAATACTGTGGGGTTTTTTTGCTTTTTTTCCCATTCT
Source organism: Cyrtonyx montezumae (assembly GCF_038088225.1). Lineage (NCBI taxonomy): Eukaryota > Metazoa > Chordata > Aves > Galliformes > Odontophoridae > Cyrtonyx > Cyrtonyx montezumae. The sequence continues at coordinate 9,130,635 of NW_027071826.1, read as the reverse complement.
CCTGTTTATAGTTTGTTGAAGTAGAAATAATTAATGGCTGAAGTATAATTTCCAAAGCTTAAAGTTGAATACAGGTACATAATTTTCTGAAGAAACTTGAGTTATTTTTGTGTAATTTTCAATTTGCTACTGGATTTGTCTATTTTGTTGTAATGTGACAATTGGCCATGTGGAAAATACTGATCCTGAACTCCTCCTTTAGGTTGCCATAAAGATAATTGACAAAACACAGCTGAATCCAACTAGTCTACAAAAGGTAGGTTTTTGTGTTTAATCTTTCATAATCTTTCAATTTGTATTATGACTTTTCTTTTACCACCTCCTACCATTAATCCCAAATGCCTGTTCTGAAGAATGTGAAGCATTGTATAACTTGCATGTCTGACTGCTGTCTTTAATAACTGGTTTTGTAACAGATATATTTTGAATAGTTTTTCAAAATGCATGTACAGTTTTACAGATGAGCTTGTACAGAGCTGTGAACTGAGAAGATGGTGGTGTTAGCTGCTTCCTTTCCCACAAGCGAGAATGTCTGTGGTTTGGTGTCATGCCCCCGTGTCTCCTTCGTGCTGGTCATTTTGTTGAGCCTGCAAATAGAAAGTGTGTTCTGTCCTTGTCCTCCCAGCTGGCCTTGAAAATATTGCCTCTGAACTGAAGGCTGGGCAGTGTCTATGCCTTTCACATGGTTTTCAGCTGAAAAGGTGCCACAGTTTTATGGAATAACTTGGAGCATGACTATTCTGGTTTCTTCTTCTGGCCTAAAACGTTTAATGTGCTGTTACAGTTGTATCGCCTTATCTATTTTAGTAAGTAGTGATAAATCCTACTCTTTCATCAAGCAAGCCAATCTGCTTTGGAGTGCCTGTGGGGAGTACATTTAAATGTCACTTTTACCTAGGACTTTTCTAACTCTGTCCTTTTGAGCACTGCAGTCAAAGGCTTTTTATTTGAGTATTTTGATTAAAAAATAAATAAATAACAAGAGCTCCTTGAAATATCTCTGTTTGAAGGAGAGAATACCTAGAACTTACCTGCAGATAAAATTAAATCATGTCATAAGAGTAAACTGGAGAATATACACCTTTGGGTTTTATGCCGATACTAAAAAAGATTGTGTGATGAAATTGTTCTTATCAAAATCAATGTTGCAAATTGTTGTAAATTGGAAAAATACACAAGTTCTTGTGTTCTGTGGTTTGAGAGAGAGCAACCTGCAGAAGGAAGGCAGCGTCATCGTAGAAAGTAGTGATGTCAGTGTTCCCTACTGCCCCTGCAGGTGATAGAAAAGTAGATAATGTTGCTACACTTTTCTCATGGTTGCTGTTTTCTCAATGCTTTTTAGTATAATTCGTGATGTTATTATTAGCTTCTGGCTAAACAGGAAGGAAATGAAACTCAAATTAGATAACACAACCATTTAGGTGAAGTGGATCTGTGTTGCAGATCTGTGCAAATTGGAATACCTGGGAAAAAAAATTAACTACTTGAAAGAGAAACAAAAGCAGTAATAAGAACCGGAGGGGGTCCGTGAAGCATGGGAAAAGCGGTCAGAGAAAAGCAGAAAGGCAGTGCTTTCAGAAGAAGAAAGTAAAACTTCACTCCTTCCAGTGGTGTTAGCTGGAGGCTCTTGGCACTGGCCAGAGCGGAGAGCCAGGTGCAGAGCAACCCCTTCCCTGGTGTTGAGCTCACTTGGCACACAGCTGGCTGGGGGTGTGCGTGGCAGCCCTGTGGCTCCTGGCTGCCTCCTGCTCAGCCTGCACTCACCTTTGCTCTCAGCTGTCATTTCATTTTTATGTATGAAGTTAGATGATGAGGTTTGGTTTATAAGTCAGTATTTCTTACCATTAGGTTCCTTAAGGGAGTCTGGAGGAACAGTAGGAAATAGCAGGATAGAAATCAGATTTGATCTGTGGACTGAGATTGCTAACATGTTCACCTCTCTTAGCTCATTTGTTGACAGCGAGTAGAGAAGGTTTAGCAAGGTATGACTGTGTTTTCCATTCAGAAGTGGAAAGTCATTTCCTTAATGTTGAGTGCTTGCTTAGCACACTAAGCACATAGTGCATTACTTATCGATTTTGCTTCGTCAAAGCTTTTCTGAAAGCTCCTGCCTGCTCCAGCAGTGTCAGCACTGCCGTAGTCTCGGTGCATTGGAAGCAAACTGTGTGCATGACCCGTGGGTTCAGGGTGAGCTGAGATGGAAGTGCCTCTGAGCTGGCATTTGTGGAGGGAGTGATGAAGTACTGAGGGATGGCAGGGTTGGACGGGCTTTGCTGAAAAGAGGTGGGTGTGGAGCATGGGCTGCTGCCTGCATGCCTGCTCATTCTCAGGTGGTGAGACAAGGGGATTAAGGCAATTCCGGCTGCAGGAGGGGCTGTCCTTGCAGGGGGTGCCTCACCCCCTTGAGCAGTGGTTCTCACTGTGGGTGCAGGTGGCTGCAGCTCTGACTGTGAGTTTTTAGCAGCCCTGTTCTTTAGGGGAGCAAACAGCCCGAGGAAGCCACACACAGCTACTCCAACTTTTGTTTCAGAAGCTAATTACAGCTCTGTCGCTTTTGCTTAGGAAAGAGGAAACTGTAGTCAGTACTTCCCTGCCCTAAAAGAAAAGGGAATTCTTAGAGCTTTTTCCCATGCTACTGCTGTTAGTCATAATCATTATTCTCCAAAAATGTACTTCAGTACCCAGTCCCAGTGAATATCAGCCTGTAAGTCTCACTGGAAACAAATGTTGCTGCTTCAGCAAAAAAGTTTTGGGTTTTTTTTTTTTTTCCTGAAGTCTTTTTAGAGCTTTTGAATGATAAGTTTTTACCTGCCCAGTGTCCTTTCTGACCTTGGGCCTGCCTGCACTTTGAAAACCGCAGGGAAGGTGTGGGAGTTTAAAATGGACAGAATTTTTTGCTTCTAATGTGTATTCTGCCTGTTTTCAAGTTGTTCTTTATTTGGTGTAGATTTGCATTGTGTAAAGCCTTCCTGATTGAGACTCCCAGTTACATACAGGGTGTGTTTCAGAGTGCAGTTATCAGGAGGAGCCTAACACATGGTTAAAGCTTGATGTGGCTCGGGAGAACATCTTGTGCAAGGCCTCCCTGCTTTGAGGGAAGGAGGTCAGGAAATGGGCTCCACATCTGACTAGTGTACTGACTTGCTTTTTAGCAAACTTTTTTCCCCACTGTTTTTGAAGTCCTTTGTTACTGACACTCTTGCAATAGCTAATGCAGGAACACTTGTAATCTGTCTTTCAGCTTATTCAAAGAGTTGGCTTAAAAGTTGGTTCCCCGTTTCCTCAATCCGTGTTGTTTTAGATGTATCAGCATAATAAAGTTCAAGTGAAATTGCTTCAAGATTGTTACTCGGTATGTGTCTGTGTTTCCGTTCCTAATTTTCTTTTTTGCTGTTTGTCCCCTGGCAGCATTAAATTCTTTCCCTGTATCTAACATAACTTACAGTCAAAGGACCAGACCACAACAAAGCTGAAAGCCATTTGTTTGGCAGACTTAGGATGTTTGTCTTTCCCTGGAAACGTTTGTAGAGCTCCTGTTGACGGAAAATGAGCTATTCAACATGTTGGGAGTAGTTCTTAAGCTCTGTATTAGAAATTAAACTGATAAGTGCTGGTTGCAGCTGATAGTCAGCCTTCATAGTCACATGGTGACAAGCTCCTGAAACTAAGAAAATGATTTTCAGAATGGAGAACCCTAATGTTACTCCTTCTGATGATATAACACCTTCTATAACAGCCAATTATGGCTGTCAATGAGTTGTGCCATGGGGTTTAGAAAGTCTGGTAATAATTAGTACTTCATTGATCAGAGATTGATGTACGTTGTATTTTGGGGAATTCAATCTAGGAAACCTTTAGCACAGTATGTGAAAGCTGCATTGTGTTTTATGTTCTGTACCTCCCAGAAATAGAATATAATACAATGTCAATCCCTGTAGAAGTTGCTGTCTGTGTCGGAATGCCAAACATAACGTTTAAACTGTTTATGGAGCACAATCTAAAGTGCATTTATGTAACTAAAATTATAATAAAGCATTTGGTGGAGGTTATATCCTATTCTTAAGCGTTTCTATCTTGAATTTTCTCTTAAGACAAAAATAACTATTTTAAAAAAGCTTGTTTCCAGTCGCCCACTTCTACAAATGTCTTGTATGTAGAAGTTACTTTTTGATAGGCTTCAGTTGGGTTCAGAGAGTAGTAGCCTTGTAGACAGATGATATATTTAGAACGGCCCAAAATGTAGCCTGGCTTTATCACATTAGAACATCAAACTGTACGCTGCAGTGGAGGAAGTAGCCAGCTCCAGCCAGCTCAGCATTCTTTATAAAAAGGTTAGATTAATGATTATATTATTTACGTGATGACGCTGTGAACATTAGCATCGTCCTTGCTGTCTTTTTCTGTATTGCCTATTGTGACTCAGAAGGTTTTGTGTTATCTAGCCAAGTGTCAGGCACAGACAGTTTTGTTTTATTTTTGTGCTCAGTTAGCGTGCCATTCACAGCTGTGGCTGTAGCATAGAGAGCAAAGCTTTTGGGGCAGTTTGATGAAGATTGCTACCCAAATGGCAGCCTTGACAGAAACATCAGAAAGCAGAAAATGGTTAAGGTCTCCAAACTAGTAGTTTGTATTATGAAAAGACACAAAGGTGGAAACATTTTTTCTTTTGACTTTTTGGTTGTTTTGTTTCCTTTGTTTTTCTTTTATTTAGTTGTGTAGTTACTCAGTAGAAACTATTGTTTTTTGAGACTTAGTAATAAATGTAGACATGTTAAATATTTTCCTTTCACATGAAATGTAATCTGAAGGTGAATCTTAATAGCAGCACTTTTTGCTTTCTTACTGTTAGCAACAGTGCTGTTAACTCTTGCTTTGGAAAATGCTTTTTTTTCCCCTCACTTGCACTCCCATGGAGCCTGTACCTTCTGCTTCAGTCTCTTTACAGTAGACTCAGTACGATCCTCTGTGTTACTAGTGTTCCTGTAGATGTTGGTGTTAGATTTATAATAAAACCACTTAATTACTCCCTCATTTTGAAGCATGCTGTTAGAAAATAATCAAGGCTTAAGAATGTCAGCCATCTGGAGTCCTGGGCTGTCATGGGGGGAGCTATGGAGATGTTGAGCTATAGACTGTAAAGCACATGGCTACCATATAACGTGCTGCCTAAAAAGGTAATTCTTTGTGGGTTTTATTTGTTGCTGTTTGTTTTGTCTTTAACAGTGACTATAGAAAGTTAAAGGCATCTGGATACAACAGTGTTTGCACTTGGAGGTCTTCTGTAATATTTTTATATTGAGTCTTCTCTGAGAGAAGAAATGGAACTTCTTTATTATTATTTCATCAGCTATTAACAAGCATCTTTTAAACGTTTTATGCTGCAGTAACAACACCTGTGGCATTCTTAATATTGCACTGTGTTTATTGTGCCTCTTGAAATTGTTTCTTTGCATCAGAGAGTTTTTGAAGGTGAAAATAATTAACAGCTGATCAATAGTAGGGTCTGGTTTTAGTTTGTTTGTTAAATGCAGTTGCATGTCCCACTGCAGGAGGACAGTGTGTACTCTGTGTGATAAGCAGAGTTGAACTCTTTTAGAAGTAACTACCTAAGCAAGACCCTCTTCACATCACTGCTGTTGTCAGGGTGGGTGGAAAAGAAGCCCTGCAGAGCCAGTATGTGGTCTGTGAACACAACACTGCTGATCTAACTCCATGCTGTGGCTCAGAAGGGGCGGTTGTACTCCTGACACCTGTACTGCCCCCATCCCATGTGCTGGGGTAGGTAAGGGAGCTGCACCAGAAGGTGTATGGTTTTTTGGAGGGAGTTCTGGTTTTGGTGAGGTTTTCTTTTCCTGTTACATTTGTGCTTTGACCTTGTGCATCTATTCAGGTGAACCCCATTGTTTGTGTGATAGAAAGGAGCAGGCATGTCCACATAGGGGGGTGAATGGTGGAGAGTGTGGCAGCAGGCTGATCCCTTTGAGGTTTTTCCCTCAGACAGTGGTATCTTCTCTCTACCAGGGACTGTTTGTTTAGGAGAAGACCAAAAGTGTTTTGCCCCATGAAATGGCTAGTTTGGTCTGTGCACTGGGTCAATAGTATTAGACACTGTGTGTCTGGCAACAAATTCTTGAAGCTGTGCTACCCAGGCCTGAACTAGATGTTATTGTGCCTTAGTGTCTTGAAGGAGTGCTTTTGAAGGCTCAAGGAGGTTCCTTGCCTGACCATTTATCTGTGCTTAAAATTTGCTCATTGAACAGCACAGTTTTTTGTGATATAAGCAGTTGATTTTTCACCTCTAAGTTCCTGTCATGCACCGCAGTGTTTCTGTGGCATCCTGTGGAAGGCTGACCTCCAACAATGAGCTGAAGTGTTCACACCAGAAATTTAATGTAACGGTCTTCAAATGGTGCTCCAGATGGGGTTTGTAAACTTTGAAAGCAAGATTTTCTGTGAAGATATGAATGTGTATGACGTGTGGTGGCCTGTAAGGAGCTGCTGTAAGGCTCAAATTGGTCTTCTGGCCCCGAAGTCTGAGAACCACAGGGCTAAGATCACTTGTTTCCTGAGCTACCTGCAGCACTTTGAGGGTGTTTTCAGGTTTTTGAGGGATTTGGAGCAGGCCTGAAAGAAGCAGGCTAGCTCTTCACCCCCAGTAAGTGGTTAATTTAATGACCTTTGTTGAAATACTAACAGTAATGTTTGCTCTTTGTGTTTAAAATTAAGTATATTTCATTGGTCAGGCTTTAGGAAGAACAGGTGTTGCTTATTACTTTCATTAACATATTTCATATTTTATGTTTATTTCAGCTCTTTAGAGAAGTAAGAATAATGAAGATCTTAAATCATCCAAATATAGGTACGTTATTTATTTCATGTAATACATAAGCTTAAAAGAAGGTTCTGCACTAAGAAGTTAATATACTGTTATGTAGCAGTAAAAAAATAATAATACCATAACTGTCATAGCTGATTAACATAACAAAGAATGTTGACCTTTTTGCTTGAAACTGGTTTATTTACCTGGCTTATTAATAACTCTGCATCTTTTGAGTAATGATTTTTACTGAATTCAGTCTGTCATCAAAATAATTCTGTGCCAAAACAAGAAATGGTCAAGAAGTTGTTCAGGATTTTAAGGCTTAATTGATACGCTTCTGTTATAGTACGGTCAGCAAACTGATTGATAACTTATTTGTCAACATGTATTCCAGGACTGTGTGAAAATGGCTGTTGCTGACACTCAGTGGTGACAGTCAGATTTGTGGAAATTCTGCATAATTTACTTGCTTTTCCCTCATAGCCTGAAGTCTTTTTTTATTACAAAATGTTGATCTTTATGAATTGAGCAAATATATTGGAATATTTTTCATTTAGGGATATTGGAGGAAAAAAAGCTTCTCTAGAGTAGTGTTAAGATACTGTCAAGCAGAAAGCAAATTATTGTTCTCCAACAAAATTCTGTATGGAATTACATGAATACTTCTGCAACTAGCTGATTGATTAATAAATTGCTTTCTTTTCCAGTGAAGTTATTTGAAGTCATTGAAACTGAAAAAACTCTCTATTTAATAATGGAATATGCAAGTGGGGGTAAGTAAGTTTGTTATTAGAGCCAAGAGGTAAATAAATTGCCAAGAGGCAGAAAATACCTTTTCCTTTAATGTTTTGGTTTCATTTTTAGCAAATATTAATGTCATGGTAGGATACAAATTTAAGCAGTCTTTAGCAGTCTCAAGAACTCGTTCAGGCTTGATATCTTGAAAACCTTAATTCTGAGCTTACTGGAATTTAGTAACCTTTGTTTCATTTTACAACTTAAATTTAGTTGGAATCTTTGAGTCTTTGTTCAGCCTTTGATTGCTCCTGTTTACAACAAATGCCAGCCTTTTATTGTATCCAGCTCCCCAGGACTTGTGACATCTTTTGTAAAAGATACTTGGTGAAAATATTAGATGAGATGTGTCAAAAGCACGAGTTCTGCAACTTCATTTTTCTTTAGGTGGTGGTGGTGTTTGACATACCTTCATCACAGACATTCTGCTGTTGGGTATTACTATACTAGCTATTTCCATTTCAGCAGGGAAGTTTTGGAGGAACTGAAATGTTTATTCTCTATTGCAGAGGAGGAAAAGTCTGCATCATGCAGTGTCAGATATTTTCAGAGGAGTTAGAATTAAGGTGCTGGGGCTTAAGTTACTCCTGGCTGGCTAAAACCTGATAGCCCACTCTTTGTCAATGTGACCCTTCAGCATCTGGGAATCCAGATAGTTGAGCCTTTTCTTCAACTTTGGGAGGGAAATAGTTTATTCTCAGATAAGTATTGACATTGAATTGTTAGATTATGTGAAGGTTAGCTAATTATCGTAAAACATGTAAAGGATCCCCAGATTGCCCAGCAGCTCCCTGAATGTTCAGCCAAGCATTGTCTATAAACAGAAACAAGCATGGTAAAATGCTGTTGTGATATTGGCCAGTACAGATTTGTGAAGGCATCTTTGCGGTTCAGTGGTGCTACACTTAAAAGCAAAGTCCTGTTGCCATCTAGTGATTGGTTTCCATGAGGTAGAAGGGCCAAAAGTTCTCTGAAGTAATGAGGTCTTACTTAGAATGATGGAGAAATGTATATTGCTCTGAAAGGCTGTGAGCAGTGCTCTGTGCACCTGTGATGCCGTTCAAAGCAGACATGGCTGGTTATCTGAGTGACAAGGATTAATGTTTTGTTTCTTCCTTACCAAGAAGACTGCTCACATGTAAGCTGTGTAAAATCTGGCTGGAGGATGTGGGAAACTGTATTCCAGTAACTGCAGTATTTTGCATTAATTGCTTGTAATTCCTCATCTGGCATCATTTTACCTAAGTTATGAAAGCATTCAGCCTTGCTGCTTCAAATTTTCTGAAGGAACAGCTGTGAAATGTACCTGAGAGAATGTTCTGAGTTGGGTGTTAAGTAATAATGCTATGAGAGAAGCAAGGGTATTCTGTAGAAAATCCTGATGTTTCCTCAGAATGCTCAGTTATTGCTTTATCTGCTGTATGACTCTTGCTTTTTTTATTATTTCAATTTGGTGAAGTTTCTTCTTCCTTAAAAACAAATGTGAAGTTACTCAGCACTTTCCTTGTGAGGTGGCTATCTGCAAAACAGCAGTTTCTTGCTCAGTAGAGGATATTTAAATATTTGATTCACTTTTAAAATTTATATTAATTTTGCTCATTGATGAAGAATCGTAAAAACTGCATGCTAACTTGTGTTGACTGGAGTTCTTTTTATGTATTTGACAGTTTTTAGTAAGGATTTGTGCTTTCACCAACATGCGAGTGTTTCGTGAGCCAGTTGGTTGTGCCTCCAGCTCAAATGTAGCCTGTACTGACATGTTACAAAATGGCAAGTTTGGTTTAAAAGGAAGGAAAAACAAAATTTTTGAAAAAGATTTTGTATGCTGTCTTAGCAGTCTCCTTTAGGCACCCACAGCCATACAGCATTTGGGTTGTACATTCAGAAATAACATTTCTCTCTTACTGACCACACGTGCTTGTGTGATGGGTCATCTCAATGTCCTGCCAGGTTCTTCCTTTGGGAATGCCTCTTTCAGGCCTAGGTTAAATCTAAGATTTCTGTTTTGGTTAAAATACTTCATATGCAAGTACAAAGAAAAAACTACAGTGCTGGTATAACCATATTTATAGCTATCATCAGATACTTTCATATATGATGCTTATTTTTGCAGTGCAAAAGGAACCCTTTTGAGAAAGTCTGTGAAGCACTGCAAGTCACCTCTATTTGCAAAACAGAAGTACTGCCATTTCTTTTCTGTCATAAACAACTGGAAGGAAATGTTTTTGTCTATATCCAGTCTTTCATTAAACCTTATTGTTCTCTTGTGTAAGAGATGATGATGTTTGTGTTCTCTTCTGCCTTATTCCCTTGGGCTAGCCTATAATCTTAACCTCGAGTTCAACTTGTAATACAGTCATTCCAGTGAAGTTGCTATGGGTATCTGCTAGAGAGGAATCTCTGCATTTTGAGTTGGCATTAACATGTCTCATTATTGAATTATAGGGGAGGTATTTGACTATCTGGTTGCGCATGGAAGAATGAAGGAAAAAGAAGCAAGAGCTAAATTTAGACAGGTATGTATAACATTCTTATACATCAGCTTTTTCTACCTTGTTTTTAATGCTGAAATGGATGAAACAGCTGTCATTTGTGTTTGACTCCTAGCAATGCTCACTGGGATATGTGGACTTGTAGTACTCAGTGAGAGGAAACTTGGGTTATGGCAGTGTTTTGAAGGGGTTAGGAGTCCATTCAGCAGTGCTGGCTTCCTTAGTGCTCGAGCCAGGGTGTCTGGGAGTGCCAGAACACAGTGACCGCTTGATGGACTCTGTTCCAAAATTCATTTCCTCTGGGTTGATTTCATATATTCTTACTTCAGCTGGTCTGCAACCTTTTGGAGATTGTTCAAGTATAACACTGCAAACCAGGTCAGGAGCAAACATGGGCAGTGCCTGGAGCAGGCACCTATTCTCACCCATGCACTTGTATGGAAAGTTGCAATTTAACAGCTGTTCTGAAACATCACTGAAGGGTAATTTCTAGGCTTGTTAGTATATAGTGTTCTTTGTGATGGATAAATTGAACTTGCGAAAATGCTGGAATTTCAGTGATCTTTAGAAAGGCATTTCTCATCAACAGTACACCAAAATTGAACATAAGTGTTTCTACATAACTAGTTAAAGGTCCAGATCCTCTTGTAGCATCTGGTCTTTCATTTGCAGATCTCACTGGCCCAACATACTCTCTCTTCTGCTCTTGTGCAGAGACTTGTAAATGCTTATGTGATTACTGTCCCATTGGATAACTCGGATAATGTGAGAATTAATAAAGAAGTCTTGTATTTATTTTTGCAAAGGATTAGAAGAAACTGATAATAAAAAAAGGCAACTGCAGACTTCAGGAGCTGTGATTTGTGTTTGCTAGACTGAGCATTAGCGTAAGGAAATTTTTTCTCCCTCTGTAATAGTACCTTGTCTTTATATTTAGTATTCCATCAGAGCACTTTCCTTTGTGATTAAGAATTTCTTATGTTCTTCTTTGCCATGCACTGGGATACGTGTAATGAATTGTGCTGGGTTGTGGAACAGTTGTTTCCACTTTAGCTGTCTTGAAATCCCGAGCCAGTACCTTTCTCTTTGTAATGTCACCTGTCTTCAGAGTATCTTCAAAGGATTCACTGTTCTCCCTTGCATGTGAATGCTGAGAATTAGTTCTCTGATCTTTGTGCTACCTTTCTCGTAGCAGGAGCTGTGCGGAAATGGATCTCACAGTAATTCCATTGCACATTTACCTTTTTTCTCTTTAAGGATTCAACTCTTATATGAAGACTTGTGGGAACACATCAGACGTATTTTAATTTTATGGGAAAATGTGGGTAGTATAGGATATAGGAATCTCAAAAAAAAAACCAAAAAAAAAAACAACCCACACACCCACCTTCTTCAGAAACAAATATAAAGGAAAAGAATTTAAAAGATAAAACTGCTAAGCTGAAATGTTTGACCCATCAGTTCCTACTTCAGATTCACTGTTCTATTTCTGTACTTTAATAGGATAAATGCAGTTCATAAAGGTACATGGGTGGCTGCATTTCAAACTGCTGCATTGTTTTAAGTCTCTTTCTGTGACTCTAGTTTCTTTTCAGAAATGTGGAATAGGCAGCTACCTCTTTCCTCAATAGCTGACTTTACTGTTTGCTGAATTCAACGGGTTGTAGAGGCTCTTGATCTCAAAGATAGGTTGTTGAGAGCAACAAAAGCAGGAGTGTCTGGGGGGAGAAGAAAGAACCGTAGTAATACCCTAAAGATAGAAGCTATAGTGTGAGCTCATCACACTTTGCTGGAGAGAAGAGCGTGCATGTGGGACAGAAATCAGAAAGCTTTGATCAGAGCTTGACATTTATCCTACACCAGGACTTTGACTGCAGGACAGTGTAAGGAAACTAGATCTTACTGGGTTTATGGGTCATAAAACCATTCATTCTACCTTACTGTAGTCTCACAATAGCTTCATATAGCTTTTTTGCCATTGCTGGAGGGAGAATGCTCTGTGCAGGACTTTTATCTGATTCAGTGCAGCTGTTCTAATGTTAGATAGATTTAGGACAGAATAGGGATTTCTTTTTTTTTAAATTCACTAACTAGTTTAACAGAAAGGGACATCTTTAAACTGCAGAAATGGTTGTGCCATGGTATTGAGCTTAGTACTTAAAATAGATTATATTATATCTTAAGATTCTGTTTCTTCTTTCTGTAGACATTATTTAGGCATAAAACATTTGTGTTTTATCTGAGGAGGCATTTTAGCTTTTCCCTCTAACAGACAAGGAGCTGGATTTTGTAATTCCCTTGTCTTTACAAAAAAAATATACAAATACATTTTTGTCCATTTTGTTATGCTTACTTGGTCTTTTTAACAGGGAAAAAAAAGCCAACGTGTAAGACAGTGATCAAGTTATTCCAGTCATGCTTGTCAAGAAGCACATTAGAAGGTACAAACACTGAAAATACAGCCATGCTCTGCAGTTCTCCATTTCAGTTTCCTTTTGTGCAGCAGTGTATGAGAAATCCAAATCCAGAATGTTTTGCATTCTTAACGTCATCTAGTTTTAATTTCCCCATTACAGACTTCCAGACAGTTCTGGTTCGGTCTCACCATCTTTTCTCCATGAAGAAATCTGCCTATCTGCTTAAGAATTGATGCAAAAATGGAGTCATGTCACAAGGGGAAGGTGAATGAGTGTTCTCCTCCCACCAAAGATATAGAAAATGAATATGTATTACTTTCCTCTTTTCCTCTACTGTATCAGATTAGATGTGGTTTCCTTCAGTCTTCCCACTCTTTCCTGTAGAAACAGTTCAGAGTTTTGCTAGTGGCATATATTAGGACAAGAAAATAAAAAATCCAGAAGATCCATATTATCGTTGTATATTCCAGTTAAGAAACAAAATGCTCATTTTAGCACTGTGGAAGAGACATGGGAAGCTTGTTGTTCTGTTCAATCAGCTAATCCTTACAAAGAATAGTTTGTCTCCTTGGAGATAACGTGTTCCATCTTGATCTTAAAATCCTGTGATTATACAGATTTCATTATTTTTTTTTAATTCCTCCAGATAAATGCACTGAAATGCTCCTGTTATTAGAGCTAGGAGACTCCTGTTTCTTGCCCTGTTCTCCCCACCTGTCAAGTATCAGCAGGTTTCTCACACTAATAGGTTGGGAACGAGGGGGCTTGCAGTGGAACAAGTGACAGAACGTGGGAGGCAAGGAACTCAACCCAGCGAAGCCGTACTTTGTTGTTCTTCATTCAGTTTTGACTGCCATTAATCTTTCTTACACGTATTGCGTTATTTCCCTTCCTTTTGGATTTAACTTGCTTCTGCAGTTTGTGCAGTGCAGAATAGTTCAGAAGTATCCCTAGAGAAAACAGCTGATTGATAATCTGCTAGACTTCCTGCTCTTAAGCAGAGTAAAAGCTGTTCAGAAGCAAGCGGTGTATAGAGCTGTGTCGCTGCAGTGCTGAATAAAGCATGAGGAGTTTGTGGTACTGGCAGGCTTGGGAGCACCTGTGAAATGGGAACTTGTGACTGGGGCAGGGAAATGGTAGCAGGGAGGAGAGGGTGGATAACCTCATGGGTGGTGATACAAGTGGTGGGATGGGAAAACTCGTCTCTTTTAGTGGCTGGAAGAAAGCAAACTGGAAGTCTGAAGGAGGGAATCGGTGCATAGAGGAACGAAAGCAGAATGGAAGCGTAGGAAGCAGAAGTATTTCAATTTTTCATTGAATACTTGGCTTATGATATGGCATTTTGCACCTGTGTATGATATGGTAATGCAGGGCCACGAAGATTAAGACAGTATTACTGAAGTTTCAAATGCAAAATGACTGGTAGGACACTTCTTTGACCTGCCAAGAGCTTTCATCTATTCTAAATACTTAGAGAGCAATGTTGCTTCCTACAGATGCAGGAGGACTGTAATGCTAAGCTGGGTTACTTTTGTGATGAGTTACTTTTGGTAGCATTAATGTCATCTTATCTCTCTGTGCTAGAGAAGTTAATCTTCAACACAGAATAGAAATGCGTTTAAGCGTATTATTAAAACAAATTATTTTTACATGCAATCAACGTACTTTAAGAAATTTAAATTATCTGTCTCAATTCTGAACACACATGCAGTACGTTAACATGTCTTTTGACAGCATTTGTGACATCGTGTAACAATATGACCTTATCCAACTTTTCTCTGCATGTGAAGTTCTGTGCCTGTAGCTCTAAAGCAGCATACTAGGACGGCTGTGTAAGAAGGTTATACAGTTACATAAAGTGGGAAGACCTGAGGATATTTGGGAATAATGATGGAAGAAATTACTCTGTTACACTTGAGGGGCATATAGTTCTTCCATTGTTTCCTACTGTTACACAGAATACAAAATATACCATACTCAGCTCTTGTCAGATACATTGTTGTGTCTCAGTGTATAATTGGAGTTCAGCCAGACACGCTTTCCCCCAGCCGTTTCTCCAGTAGCTGTGCCATTTCTATGCCTTTTCTCTCCATGCTGTGGCGTGAAAAATCACCTTTGGACAGGGGCTGGAAAACTTCAGTCTAGAGGGAAAGCTTTTATAACTGTATACGGTATTGGAATGGAAATACTTCGGTAACCTTTCTGTAAGACATTGCTTCCACTGTTCTATAATTAGTCATACAGGAGAAAACAAAATCCTCCTTCAAATGTGGTAGAAACCAAATAGATTAAATAATAAACACCTAAATAACCTAAGTTTTTTAGCAGCTTTCTCATAAATATGTTGTAGTAATTGCATATATAGCTCTGAATTGATAAGTACTTGTCTACAGAAGTAATAAATGTTGAACTTTTTGATTAAAACTCTGTTTCTTTGAGATACCACTTATATAATTGGGTTTGTTTTCTATCCAGATAGTATCTGCAGTGCAGTACTGCCATCAAAAGCATATTGTTCATAGAGATCTCAAGGTGAGTGGGGAAAAGCATGTGTGCATCTGCAGCTACTGGTTTCTGTACCTGTGGGTGTGATCTTTACTGTGCCTATAAAATGTAGCATATACTGTTCTTGGGGTGTGGTTTGGGTGTCTTTTTTTTTTTTTTTTTGCTTGCATTATAGCAGATTTTGGTAAATGTTTACAGTATATAGAACTATCTCAAATAAAAGCAAAAGGGTTTATTATGCTTCTCAGTACTGAAATCTAATGACTTCTGAAAGATAGCTTTTTACCCTCTGGTCAGATTTAAATCTGATTGATGTCGTTGTTAGCTGAGAGGTCTTAAAAACAAACAAAAAGCAAGCAAACCATCAAAGCAAAGAATCAGTCCATAAACCTAGTTTGATTGACATGTGACAAGTTTCAGTCTTGAACAGAATGAATGATCAATTATGGTGACAAAACAGAACGGTGATTTTTTTGTAGCTTGACACAAAATGATAATTGTAGAATTACAGAGTGTCTTAGGTTGGGTGGGACCTTGAAGACTGCTCTGCTCCAAGCCCCTGCAGTGTGCTGGTTGCCCCCTACCAGCTCAGGCTGCCCAGGGCCCATCCAAATTGGCTTTGGGATGGGGCATGCACAGTTTCTCTGGGCATCCTGTTCCCATACCTCACCACCCTCTGAGTAACGAATGTTCCCTTAACATCTAATCTAGATCTCCCCTCTTTAAAAGCATACTGCCTTTACTTATCCTTTCTTGAAACAGTGCCTTTTGTATTAATATATTGCTACATAAAGCTAAACATGTCATAGCTTTCTAATTTAAAAGCACAACAAAATGCACCAGACCAAACTTGAAAAATATTTAAACGTTGTGTGTACTATCAAACTTCTGCAGGAATGGCATGTAATTAAGGAGCAGTGAGAGAATTCTTATTTTATCTTCAAAGATTAAAAATGTTAGCTGTGGTACTTCCATGGAGAAAACAGATGGTAATAGCACAGTTTTCAGTTATCATAACAGCTGCCATAGACTGAAGCCATTGTACAAACTATTTTAAAGTAGAATATATGAACAACAATCAGAAGTATATCAAAAGGCCTTGCAAGGAAGGGGATGTTAACAGATGTTCCAGCTTTTTGCATTATAAGAATGAGTTAAAATGGGCAGTAGCCTCTTAAATCTAGTATTTTAAGTTCATTTTAGAAACCTTTCTTTCTCTTTCAGGCTGAAAATCTATTGCTAGATGCAGATATGAACATTAAAATAGCTGACTTTGGTTTTAGCAACGAGTTTACAGTTGGAAATAAACTGGACACCTTTTGTGGCAGCCCACCGTATGCTGCTCCAGAACTTTTTCAAGGGAAAAAATATGATGGACCTGAAGTAGATGTTTGGAGTTTAGGTGTTATTCTTTATACCCTCGTGAGTGGATCTCTTCCTTTTGATGGACAGAACTTAAAGGTGAGCTTTGTGCAGGAAATGTTGGCCTTCAGGGGCCATGTTTCCTAATGTTTTAGTTGTGTGCTGCTTACAACGTACTGTCTCTTCTTCTGTTACCAAGGAACTTAGAGAAAGAGTACTAAGAGGAAAATACAGGATTCCTTTCTACATGTCCACAGACTGTGAAAACCTCCTCAAACGTTTTCTGGTGCTAAACCCAACAAAAAGAGGCACTCTAGAGGTAATGGCCAAAATAACTGTCTTAGTAAGCTAGTCATTATATTTTGCAATTTTTTGAGCTAGTCAATAACTTATTGTCATGCTGTTCACGAATAGCTTATTTGGAGTGGGTTCTATGGGAATTCAGTAGGGGGCATGACTTTTTTTTTTTAAGTTTCATTTGCAGGGATTACAAGAGAACCAACTCCACAGTTACTTCCAAAATGAATGCGACGTTACACGTCACACATCGTACTAATTTTTCCTCATAGCTAACTCTAGCTTTGGATTCCTGTGCTAATGGATGAGCAACCAAAACTTTACAAAAGCGATGTAGATGTATTCAGTACTGGGTAATGGTGTGGTTGCCTTCTGCTTCTTTTGTGCCATTGTGGAGAAGAAAGACCAAAATAAATACTGTCTTCCACAGACTTTTCTGGTCAGATGTGAGTCAGATTTGACCAGCTGCTCCTTGTCTGTGTACTGGGCTTTCACTTTTCATTTGTCTGGTAGTTTACTGCTGGTCGGGCAGTTGTTCACTTTGATATGCACAGTAGATTCCTGTCACTGGAGCAAAGCAAAACTGAATATGTGCTGGGGCCTACTGTGGAAAATAAAAATGAGAACAGCCATTAGTATGTGACAGATGGGGAGTCATTCTTTCCGCCGCTCACTTTCTTTGCTAGTAAGTATATTGTAGTAACAAAAACCTTTCTTTATAGCAAATTATGAAGGACAGGTGGATCAATGCAGGGCATGAGGAGGATGAACTTAAACCTTTTGTTGAACCAGAACTAGACATCTCGGACCAGAAAAGAATAGGTAATTGAGTATTTTTCAGAATGTTACTATTTCTTATGATGTATTTTTTCTACACCACACTATATTTCTTTCCCATTTGGATGGAGTAACTAATCTTCTAATTTGATGTTTCATTAGGCTTTTTTGTTCTCGTAGTTAACTGTTTTGTTTCATTCCTTAAATATTTCTTCCATTCTCTTGAACATTCAACCAGTGTAAACATCCAGGTGTTTGTTGCTTACAGCATGTATTTGTTTTTAGATATTATGGTAGGAATGGGATATTCTCAAGAAGAAATTCAAGAATCCCTTAGTAAAATGAAGTATGATGAAATCACAGCTACGTACTTATTGCTAGGAAGGAAATCATCAGAGGTAAGGATAACTCTTCCAAATACAAAGAAACAAACGTATCAGTGTAAGTAAGAAAAATTAGAAGCAAAGATGAAATGAACGACTGTAGACATTGCACTCCTGCATGCTACTCTAGTATACTTTAAATCATTTTTTTTCTAATCATCGATGTGAACTGTCTGAATAATGCTGTATGTGATCTCAGAATGATCTGATTCAATAAACTCTTGTCTATAGGATACCAAGAGCTATTCTGCTTGGACAACAGTTATTCCTCTTAAGGACTGTATAGCAGTTACTGTCCTGACTAGCTCAATTGCAAATGTACTTGCTGTAAATATTTTAAGAGAATTGAGGAATAGGATCTGTCAGCCTAAAGATGTTCTTACATTGCAGAGTACCTTCCCACATGATGCCAAGTGAGCAAGGCATCAGTGAACTGCTCTGTTCCCCTGCTGAAGGAGTTAGTCTGGTGGCTTCTGCTAAAAAGTTCAAATCTTCTTGTTCAAATCTTACAGAACTGAGGGGAGAGAGTGTGTTAGAAGTTTAAAGATTGATTTTCATGTCATTTCAGAGGTTTCAAATTCTGCTGAGCTTCAACTAAGGCAGTTGCACAAGAACTTAACAGATGTTGGGACTGGCATAGTTAGGCATTGGTGCCTGCACTTCTAAGCAGCTTCTTGCTGTCGCAGACTTTCTTGCATATGATAGAGACATTTTGGTGGACGTGTTTTGTCTGAACGTGTTGTTTTAATATTTTGTTTATGTTGCAGTTGGATGCAAGTGATTCAAGCTCCAGCAGCAATCTTTCTCTCGCTAAAGTTCGGCCAAGTAGTGATCTTAATAATAGCACTGGACAATCTCCTCATCACAAAGTTCAGAGAAGCATATCTTCTAGCCAGAAACAGCGGCGCTACAGTGATCATGGTGAGCAATTCTCGTTTGCAGTGTTGTGGCATTTGACAACTGTCAGTTGCTGGGCTTCTGAATTTGCCTTCATCCCCCAAAGATAAGGAGGACAGTGACTGTATGTAGCTCACTGCACTGTGATAAAGTAATTTACCGAATTACATTTTTATAATCTTTTTGTTATAAAACTCTTCCAGAAGAGCTTCTAGAGGAATGCTGAGTACGCCGACGAGAATTTCTTTTTCTGCCTTGTATTTTCCCTTGCATTTCCCTCTTGACCATTCCAGGAGTCTTGTTACACAAACTGTTTACAGCTCTCTTTTTAACGAAGAGTACAACATTCTACCCCCAGACGTTTATTTGTCTATTCAGCTTTTGTTGTCTTTTGACACTAGTGGGTCAGCTTATGTCTAAAACTTGTAGGAATATTAGTTTGCCAATATTCCTTGTTTCCTGAGGACTGCATCCCTTGGTTGTGCTGTAAAAATTAAATCCTTAATGATCAGTAAGTCAGACAAACTCGTGCCAGCCGTTTTCTGTACTTCCAGTTGTTCCTGTTATGCCTGGGAGGTTAGTGGCAAACTGAAGCACTTTCTTGTCACTTCAGGCTGGGTGTAGCCTGCAGGCTGTTAGTACTGCTGGCAGCGTGGGGTTGTGTCTCCAGGTACATGTCTGAAAAACCCATCAGACATTAACTTGTACAGTGTGTGTTGGGTTTATGCCAGTGAAAGGTCTCCTGATCTGAAAGATCCAATTAATTGTTCAGTGTCCTTAGATGATTCTTCAGGGTATGGGTTTTTCTTTTTTCCTTCCAAGCTAAACCAGTGTCAGTATGTAAACACCAAGACTCAATTAGGTTATTAATTCTTACATTGAAATCAAGTAATAACTTCACCTAATAAATTCATATAGTTATTTATGACCTTCCATGTCTCTATCGAGCTGAACAGAAGAGTGTTGCATATCTTTGAATTGTTATACAAGGGGTGGCCTTACTAGACGTGAATTAAGTGTCAAATTTGCCAGATTTATTAAAAAAAAATAAAATAAAATAGAGGGGGCTGGGAAGCTTTCTTTATATTCTCCTCCAGAGAGGAAAAAGCCAGTATGAAGTTAAAAGTGTTCAAGAAGTAAAAGTTTATTTCTCTCTCAAAATTTTGTCTTCTAAAACATGCATATTTTAATAATTAAAGAATGACCTTGCATCTCTGACTCTCAGTGTTCATTATTACAGTTTTTGTGAGTGTGAATGCATTTCCACTGTAGGGGAAAATGGCAACTGTACTTCTGAGAAGAAAAATAATTTTTCTGTTTCTTCTGTTTGCTTTTTAAGCTGGACCATCCATTCCCCCAGTAGTGGCATATCCCAAAAGAAGCCAAACTAGTACTACAGACAGTGACCTAAAAGAGGAAGGAATTCAATCAAGAAAATCTAGCAGTAGTGCTGTTGCAGGAAGAGGAATTGCACCAGCTAGTCCAATGCTTGGAAATGCCAGCAATCCAAATAAGGCTGATATTCCTGAACGTAAGAAAAGTTCAGCTGTCCCTAGTGTAAGTAGAAGTACTTATTTATCAAAACCACGAAATGTTTTTGAGACTGAGTACTAATCTAGCAATTTATCAATGATGTTGATTTTGCTTCTTATGTAGAGTAAATGTAGGTATCTCATATTCATGTTTTTTTCTTCTCTGCATCTGTCAGCTGTTTAAGTTATAACAGATAACGTTCCTGAAGTAGTTAGTAGGTATTAGTAATTAGCACTAATAGCTGTTAGTGAAAAGGGAAGGAAATAAATTTAAGGTCACTTCCTGAAACTTAGTATGAAATGAAATGAAACTTCTTATATCCCCAGCTATTCTTCTGTGGTCTTTTGTACAGAAGAATAATGAAATCCATTTATATTTCTGTATTTTATAGTTTCATACGTTGAAGGAGCCAGGTCAACTTTGTTCCCAAACAGGCTGTTCCAAGGCATAGTGTTATGTATAGTGGGATTTTCAGATCGTGCAGCCCTAAAAGGTCTTCAGAGGTCTATTTTGACGTGTGCTTAAAAGCGTAGTGTCTGTCTTTGTCTGCCATGTGGGCTTTCCTCCGTCCCCTAAAACAGCAAGAAATAAAGATGCGTAACTAATGAATTTGCTGGGCAAGCAATAGACAGAAAAAAGGAAAAATCTTTTGGAAAATCATTTGACAACTTTGGCTTTATTTTTTATGCTCTGGTGCCTCCCTATGAGGCAAAATTGGAAATCTTTTCATGTAACAGTTCTTGAGTTCTGTCACGTTTAGTGTATATATTTTATTTTACACCCAACATCTTAAGTATTTTGATCTGCTCTTCTGTACCTCTCCCAAATTCCCAATTTCATTCTACTGCAGTGGCAGCTAAACGAGCTCACAGTGATGTTACCTCTTCTGACTTAGTGCATAACTCTGATCCTTTATGAGCAAACAGACATGTAACCTGACTTGTGATGACAGTGTTTGAAATTGACTCTGTATATTGCTTTGTGTCAGACTGCAAAATTCTTTTTTTTCCTACTAGAGCTCAATCTTCTGCTTTCTGGCAGTTGAGGATAGAGAGGGAGGAGCACTGACTTTTTTTACAGTTCTAGGAGCTGATTATTTCTTGTGGTATTGATATGCATCTGAAAGAAGAGGGGGCAGATGAGTGGAAAGGATGTTAGAGCTACTGTATTGTCTTGAAGTTTAAAAAAAAAAAAGACATTTGAGGTAGAAAGAGTTTGTTCTTACCAAGCATTTAGGTCCTAAAATCAGTAATATGATGAGAAAATTACTGAAGAGACAGAAAAATAATGTCCTTAAAAATAATTACTGCTTTCACAGCAGAAGTAGTAGAGCAGTCTTCAGTGGAGACTCATGTTGTTTTTGAATTGAGACCATTAGCCAGTTGTGTGCTTCTCATTTAATAACAGACCTTACAAGTATCCACTTAAGGAAAAGAGTACTCTCATAGAGAAAATAACCAAGTCTAATGTTGGAGGTAGGATTCCACGCTCTGCTTCTAAAGTTAAAAAGCATGGAACTCTTGCAAATTTGATAGTTCTGCAGACTGAGGAAGTGTGCATCAGTGAGCTTCAGGCTCATTAGAGAAATACCAGATTAATAACAAAGACCTGCTACAAAGGATGCGTAGTTAGCAGCAGCTAATAATTCCTTGTTTATTACTCACACCTTTGGGTTTTTCCTCGTAAGGCTGCCCTGGAACCCTTGGTATAGCTTTTAGGAAAGTGGAAGGAGAGAGTGGATGGTGTGTTTAGGAAAACCACCACCAAAACAGATTGGTGAATAGATTAGTTCATTGTTGTTAGCCAGAAGCTGATTCTTTGAATATTTTCCATCAGTCCTCGCCTTGCTGTCTCCTAATGTGAAAATTACCTGCCTAAACAGTGGGCACAGAGCTTACCGTGTGAAGAGAGGAGGACTCTGTACCACCAATGCATCCTTTATACTGTGAATGGGACCTTGTGTATATGCTCAGAAGTCTCAAAATGCACTTTGCATCACCTGAAAAGAAGGCACCCAATGCCACAAGGATGAACTTACCTCAGTTCTGTCTCATCATTCCATCAGAGTGTGATGCTGTTGTTGCTAATTTCAGATGTTTTGTACCACGCACCTGTGCAATTTAGTTAATCCAGAGAACAGTAATATACAGACTAACTGAACAAAAAAAAATCATAGCTGAATATCTCCCAAAATCAAATTGTGAAAGGCTGTACACCAAAAAGGGTAATGGCAGCCTGGACACGAGGCTGCATTCTTGGTGAAACTGAAATGTGAAAGCTCAAAGTGCTTCAATTTCCTATCAGGGCCTTTGTGATATGAGTGCTTTTTTTTAAATTCCTCTCATTGCAGTGATGAAGACCAAAACTTAAAATGCCCACTCTGCATTTCCTTAAGGTTTGATCCAGTACTGATGAGTTTTGTGGCTGTGCCATGTTAAAATGTCTGGTGATGTCTTCTCAAGGGAACAAATGTTCTAAGGGGGCAGGTAGACAGAAGGAAGCTATCCATTACTGTGCACAGTTCCCACCAGATAACACGAGCTATTATAGGTGCTTTCTCTTAATATCCTCAGGAATGCAGAAACAACAATATGCAAATATTAATGTGTAGTAATTGAATGTACCATTGCTTTGTGGGGACCACACAGAGTGACTTGCACATTGTTTCCTTGTGAGCATACAAACAGAACTTCATGTTAGATGTACTACATTCATTGCGAGCTAGTTTAATGAAGAAGGGCAGAGTTTCTTCCCACATTTGTGACTGTACGAAATCTAAGAATCAATATTTTACCCCAAAAAAAATAATTAATTAATGGGTGAGGGACACGTAAGGAATAACATAAAAGGAAAGAACCAACAGGAGGAGGAGGACTTCAGATGATTGGTGTGTGCCTATCCGTAAGGAATACCTGGTGAAGAGCACCTCAGAACCCGGGAGACAACTGCATATGTTTCATGACTTTACTACTAGTTCTTCTCATCTAAAATACTTTTTATCTTCTTAGTACATTTCATGCCAGGTGATTGCATGGTTTGCTCCTCCATTTTTATTTGTACATTCACACAGAGATGTATAACAAGTCACATGTCTTTTAAAAAGACAAGATGACTTCATTGTTAAATCTGCAGCTCAGGAATTGAGAGTCACTGACTGTGTGAGCTGGTATTTTTGCCTTAAAGCAGCAAAAGCTGTTTGTGTAGAAGAAGGCACTGGAGGAGCATTTGCTTGTTGTTGTTGAGTATGTTCTACTTAACAGTTTTATTTCAGGTTTGGAAGCAAAAAAAGGTTTGGCTGTTCTCCTTTTGTGCTCGAACTACCTTTTCCTTAGTTTCTTTATTCACCCTTCTTCCCGTGATGCTCTACTGTGACCAGTTCATGACATGTTTTCCTGATGCTATTTTAAAAATCCGCTGAATTTCCCTTGCCTATCATAGCTGTAATTCTTCAAAGAGCTCCAAAAGGTTAGTTGAGCATGAAGTCCCCTGCCTGACTCTTGGTGGCCATCCTTACTCAACATGTGCTTATCCAGGTGCTGACCAGTCATTCCCTTAAGCTAGCCTCCAAGATATTCCCCAGCAGTGATATTTAAAGTTAATAGTGTATTTTGCTTCCTGCTTTACCCCGTGATCCTTTTCTTTAAAGAAAAATTTTAAGGGATTTTTTTCCATTTTCCAACCGTATGCAGTTTGTGTTCTGTTCTGTTCTTGGGGTGGGGAAAAACTTTTAAGGCTTGCCAGCTTGTACTTCCTCTACAACCTGGGGTGCATGTTTTCTGGACCACCATGTTTTTCCTGAAGTAATTGCATCTAACATCTTATAATTCTGTTATCTGTGAATTACCTAGCTTCTCAGTCGTTCCTGGAAAATTGACCGCCAACTTGGGCATATCTCCACCCTCTTTCTCTGTAAAGACAGAGGCAAAGTAATTCTATTTCTTTTCTCCCCTCTAAAATAAGGTCTGTAGCTTAAGTTCCCCTGGTTCTCTTGTCCTCAATGTATTATGCTTGTATTTATATGTATATATTTTTTAAATGTCTTACTAAAATTCTCAGTGGTTTGTCTTTTTAATTTGACTTACTTTTTCCTGTTTTTCAAAACTTGTCTAGTGTTCTATAGTATTTTAATATTTGAAAGTCCATGTTTACCTTTCCACTGAATTTTTCCATGCCTGTTTCTTAAGTCTTTGCTTTTCCTGTTTCTAAGGATGTGATTTTTAACTTTAAGTGAAATTGCACATTCTTCAAGTGGTAAAGTATCTCAAAAATAGGCTATAATGCGGTATGCTTTCCAATAGATGAATTATATACATGCTGAAAGTTTGTATTTCAGAACAATGGTAATTTAAACTCTATATTGATTTTGAGCCATCAGTGTGAAATTTAGCAACTGTTGTGGTTTTTTTTAATTGCATTATTTTTTAAAAAGACTTGGATATGTTTGTATATTAACTAGTTAACTTACTGAATTATTGTGTTGTAACTGTGTAGAAATAGCATTACATAAAACAGCCTTCAACTATATGTAGCCTTAATCCCAAAAAAGCCTTTTTGTGGGGAGTAACAAGCCTGTTTTCTTTAATTGTAGAATAATACTGCCCCTGGAGCAATGACACGGCGCAACACATATGTTTGTAGTGAAAGAACCACTGCTGATAGGCATTCAGTGATACAAAATGGCAAGGAGAACAGGTATATGAAATGTCTTCCTATGGTGTGCGTCCCTTGTCTTCACATTTCCCCCCAAAAATGTAATGCCTAATTTAAAAAATCAGTAATACTGTAAAGTAGTCCTTAAAGAAAGGTGAGTACAGATCTTTGGTTGTGTACACCTGTGTTAAGTGTTTTTTCCTTATGCTTAATGCTTATAGTTTTTATACACAGAATGTAAAGATTGTAATGTCTGCATTTCATATTTGTACAGCTTTCATCTTGAATTGTTGGTTAACTCCTGTGGTCAGACAGCATCAGCTTGCAGAAGAGGCTTATTTACTCACAAACTATAAAAGTAAATCTCTCTTGGACCATTCTGTTTTTACGTTTCATTCTAAACTATACTTGCAGGTGTGATCATTTGGAATATCTTTTTCTTCTGTAAAGTTTCAGGGAGATGATCAATTTTATCTATGCAAAGATGAAAACATTGACAGGCCGTTGTCTTGGACTGGTAATGTTCAGTACAGATATCCTTGAAGTCTAATTTCTTCTCAGTATTTACAGAATTCTTCTTCAAAAAAGGGAGACCCCAGCATATCCATTCTCTGAGTGAAAACAGTCAGGAAAAGGACAGGTTTACTGTTACTTTACAGGAAGCCTAACTTGGAGTATGCAGTGGAATTAGAGTCACCTAACTCACAGCCACACCTGCTGCTGTCCTTTCCTATGTACCAAGGACTTTGGAGAAAATAAGTAACTGTGAACAGAAACTATAGAGTAACGCTTGTGAAGAATACTACCAAATTTCCTGGCTGGTGGAAGTGTTTTTATGTTCCAGCCAACTGTTCTTAATGGAATTCTGCTATTCTTGAATGGTGGTAACAATTTAGTAGTTGACTGTTGCAGAGGGGAGCACTGAAATTGCTAGTAATCAACAGAAGTGCTGAAGCTTGGAGTGAGTGTATACCTTCTCCCCTACTCTTCTCAGCTTTCCATACCCCTTTCCGATTTTAGGATACGTAATAAAATATAGGAAAAACATTTTTTTCTTTTAGCACATGTTGAAGTAGGTGAAAGATTTGCAATTTTTGCACAGAATTTTTCCCTTTCCATTTGAAAGCCTATTAGGAAGAGTGGTGAAGTTGTGATATTGAACAGAGAATCTGTCTGTCCCATGTTTGACCCATGTAGCCCAGGGTAAAGAACGTGACTTTGACCTTATCCCCTTCTCCTAGCTTTCTGTGAATGAAAGTG
This sequence comes from Cyrtonyx montezumae, assembly GCF_038088225.1. Taxonomy (NCBI): domain Eukaryota; kingdom Metazoa; phylum Chordata; class Aves; order Galliformes; family Odontophoridae; genus Cyrtonyx; species Cyrtonyx montezumae. The sequence continues at coordinate 9,104,447 of NW_027071826.1, read as the reverse complement.
ATAAGGAAAAAGTCAAGTGTAAGTTTGAAGAGAGACAAAAGTCTAGCTGGCCAGCTGGGCCTACAGTCACCTGTCTTGTGAAGTACAGCACAGCTGTTTGGTACTGTCTCTTAGTGTGTCTGTCTCATCTGTTAGTCCTTGGTAACTTTAGCAAGTTTGTTTAGACTGAAGTTCACCATCCTTCATTTCATCTGATATGTTAATAGTTTTTTTTTCCTTTCCCAGCTCCCTTTGAAAATAAATCTTTCTCTCTAGCGAAGTTTTGGTTGGATTTGACTACTTGATTTCTTGGTTTGTTAATGATGCTTTTATTCATCTCTAAACTGCTATCCTTACAGTATCTTGTTGAAAAAAAGTCTTTATTATAATCCGTAGGAGCTGTTATTTACCAGAAATGCTTGAAACTGAGGTATCCTCTTAATGTAAGAGTGACTTCTTACTCTTAAGGAGTTGTCTATTGGAGATGCTTTTTTTCCCCCAGCTTTGACTTTCTCAGCAAATTCTTTCTAATTTGTCATGTAATGGTTTTAAGTTCAGAGTTGACGCTGTGCATTTGACATCTGTTTTAATTCTGTTTTGTTTTCATACTTGTTCATCCTTATGTAACTTACCTTTTACTGCCAGTACAATACAGTACACAGTTTAAAAACATAATTTGCTTCTCCTGCAAACTTTACCTCCGTTTGGATCACCTGGTGTGTCCAAGCATTTCTATTTTGACTGTTGGGGTATTTTTGCTTACTACCTTCTTGACTCTTTATATAGGGTTGAACAGGATGAGAGGATGAGAGTGAACTGCTAACTGTTTCAGAACCAGAGACTTCTCGTTGTCTGAAATGCTTCAGTGTTAAACTGCACATTTAATTTTAACACAGTTTCTGAGTTTTTGTGGAGACTTACCGAACTAAATCTGTTGTGTTGCTTTAACTGAGCAAAGGCTTGGCTGGTGGCATGAAATGCAGACCTTTAGTGCAGGTTAAACAAACATGGTTTTGATGAAACTGGCTCTTCAGAATGAATTCTGCCTTTCTTCAGGTGTGTGTTTGTAATATCTCTAATGTTATTGTTCTGTCAACTTGGTAAAAAGTAACTTTAGAAACTTGTAATGTTTTTTTCCCTCTGAAGCAAGTTCTGAAGTAGAACCTAAACTTGGTAAAGAAAAAAAAAAGAAAAAAGTGTGGTTTTCTTAAAAAAAAAAAAAAAAAGAAAAAAAAAGAAAAAAAAGAAACTTCCCCCTTTTTGTGCTTTTGAAATGCCTGTTTGTGGATTCCAGGCAGGAGTAGTTACTTTAAATGATTTGTTACAGATTGGATTATGGATTTTCTGTAGCTAGTCAGATACTGACTGTGACCTGGTGAAAACTTGGGAGACTTGCTTTAAAAGGCAAAATGCACAGATATAAATTATCTATTCTTTCTATAGAGAAAATAATAGTGTTAGCTGTTCTTTTTTTATCTTATATATTGAAATCTTAGAAGGCACTGCTTTTGAAAGCATGGAAGCTTTCAAGAATCAATAGTTACTGGATTTCATGTTCAGGAAAGCAGTCTTGAAGACCCCACACCAGATTGATGGAAAAGAGTTTTCAAATCTCACATCCCTGCTTCCACACATTGTGTGGCTGACAGAGGCATTCTGATGGAGATGACTCTGGCTCTCCTCCAAAGCCTAAGCATTAATTAATGCACTTGGGGACTCATGAAATGCTCTTCATAATGATAGACAATTGCTTTAAATCATTTGTAACACAAATGATTTACAACAGCCTCAGATTTTAATAAGCCTTGGCACTAATTGATGAATTTTAGCTTGCTATTTCTATGTTCCCAGGCTGGTAATCCAGGGAAGTTGATTTCCAACATAGCTACAGATGAAGAACTCTCATGATTTAGTAGGTGCTCTGGTACCATATTGATACCTTTAGTTACCACATTTTTGGAAGCAGATGACTAAAACTGTAAGGCTAATTAAAACCCGAGTCTCTTGTTGCAAAACTAGATTCTTTCTCCTTTATCGTTTACAACGGACCAGGAGGAGAGTAGCTAGAATGGTGCAGTGCTTGAGTGCTTAGTGACCACATATTTGGGGATTACTTGAATTTTGTGTATTGTTTTTGGGATGAATGCACATTTGCTCAGAATTTCTTAATATCCTGGTATAATGTAAAAGCTGGATGTTTTGCAAGATTGATTTTAGCAGACTGTAGTTGGCATCTTGCAGGATTCAGCAGTATGAAGAGATGCGTGCATGACTCAGGTGAAGCTCCTCTTGTGTTTTAAGTTTTCCAGACTCAAAAAATCAGAATAAATTTTGCTGTTTTAGCAAGGAGTTCTGATGTATGAATTCTGAGGTATTTTCCAGTAGTACTTCGAGAGCTAAGCCCAAGAAATGTGTAATCTGATAACTTGTAGATGAACTTAGCATTCTCCTCACTGAAGCCGGGCATACCAGAGTTAGATAACAGTACGTGAATCTCAGTGTGTATGTATAGCAGTGAAGTTACTTGGGAATGAACATGCAGTGTCATGAAGCTGTCACTGGTAATTACTGATTTCTTAACTTCCAACTTCATCTTAGAATTACAATTGACTTCTTCCAAAAGCAAATTTAAGCTGTATGATATACAGTGCTGTAGCCCTAAAGGTCCAGTATATAATGTGCCTCTCTGATTTCTCCCATTCCCATCATTTCTAGGTAATAGGAAGGCTGAAAAGAATGTTTTGGCCCAAGGAAATATTAAATCTTTATATTTCAACATACTGTATGGCTGACAGGTTACTGGCCAGCCCTATAGTCTTTCCTTCAAATCCTGCGTGGTCACTTGAAGTACTTGGGGCTCATCAACAGGCAGTGTGAGGTGGTCTCTAGTAGTCACACCTTTTCTTTCAGAGGACACCAAGCATTATTCATTTCTTCCTATAGGTACAGGATAACTAATAGTAGCTTTTCTGTTTGGACCTCTGTGGACTTGTTAAATGTCAATGATACTGTTTCTCTTTTGCCCATGAAATTCCCTCAGTTATTAGTTGTAGATCAAGATTTGAACGTTTGTCCAACTCTCATTGATTTCTCTAAATGTGGATAATTTCTGGAAACAAGATTTCACTGCAGTGTGGGAGGGTGTCACAACTAGCTAATGCTACTGGTAAGAACTATTACTTAATAGTGAAATCAAGTGCTCTGTATATAAGGATGTGATTTAAGAGGAGCATAGGACGGTTACTGTTGTTTACATAGAAGAGGGCCATTAGAGTTCATGTTCTTTTCACAAATTGGTTAATAGAAGGAAAAGTTTGCTTTTTTTTTCTATGCAGTAGTTTGTTGTTGGTCCATCATGCTCTTCTTTCTGCCTCTGCCTGAACCCAAACCCCCTCACAGCCTGACAGAAATGTTCGCTTACGCAGCTAGCCCTGCTTCAGTTTGTACTACATCCTTCTCCAGTGTTCGGCTGCGACATCAGAAGTCGATGTCCATGTCAGCCTCTGTGCACACGAAGATGATGTTGCCTCCAATAGACAATGGCGCAGATAACTTCAGGCCTATGTAAGAACCTGAAATCGTTGTGAAACTAACTTATACCCACTGCTTCTTAACTTTGTGCTGTGGAATTTTAGTCCTAGACTGTTCTAGTATTATATTGCCCACAAGATGTGTGTTTCCTTATTTTTAGTCTTGTTTACATTTGTCTTGTGGTGTGTCAGGCTGTCTGTGACATAATCCTGCAATAATTTTTTTTTAACGTTAGGAGTATTGGACATTCCCTATTGTCAAAGTCTGTGGGAGACTGTAATCTGTACTCTGAAGGACTTCACTGCTTGGAGCTCTTTGCTTGTAGAGAATTTCCTGTAGGATGTTTGAAAATTAGTGAGTTTTTCAAAGATGTACAGAATACGAAGGGAGCGATACCAAAGTTATCTATTGCTTCTTTTTCCGGGAAGGAAACTTCACTCATCTATTCTTTTATCGGTCTTCTCAGTGAGACACTGAATGCCTAGTTTATCTGGTCTTCTCCAGGTTACTTGCGTTGTATTTTCCTGCCTACGTAGGTTTCTGTTTCAGCAGCCTTTTAATCCTAACTTATGAATTTTGATTCCATACAGTGCTGTAATAGTGCTGATATTTCCAACCCCGGCCTATAGAGAAGTGTCTGCTTATGCTTTACTGTAGAACTGAGTGTTTTGTGTTTCCTGCAAAAGAACGTCGTGCTTCCGTGAGAAGTCCTAGCGTGCTTTTTTGTTTGTTTTCTGCTCCAGCACTATTCCTGATCAAAGAACGCCTGTCGCTTCAACTCACAGCATAAGCAGTGCAACCACACCTGACCGTATTCGTTTCCCCAGAGGAACAGCCAGTCGGAGCACCTTCCACGGCCAGCTCCGTGAGCGGCGTACTGCTACCTACAACGGGCCCCCGGCCTCCCCCAGCCTGTCCCACGAGGCAACGCCGCTCTCTCAGACTCGAACCAGGGGTTCCACCAATCTGTTCAGCAAACTGACTTCGAAACTCACCAGAAGGTAAGTCTTTTTAAATGGCAGTGCCACGCGGGAATGTTTTCTTGTCAGAGAGTAGAAACATCTACTAGTTTGTTCCTTTGTCCATAGTTGCCGGTCAATAATTTAACTGCACCTGCAACTTCAAATGTATCTGATGGTGGTTTATTTTTCCATAGTTCTTTTCAGTACAGAAAGCCATTTGGTTTTTAGCAATCAAATCAACTGGGAATAAAAACTGATGCTGCTCACTGTGCGCAATCTCTCAGTAGAAGGCTGTCCAGGTATTTAAAGCAGTGTCAGGAGCTCAGGGTGTTTCAGTCCCTTTGGCTGTTTCCACGCAGACAGAAATATCGCAGGAGAAAGCGTAGACGCAGAAGAGAACAGTTTATTTTGGCAGCAGTGTGAGCACAGGTCGTCCTAAAGTAATGGCAGTAATACAGTTTGAGTCTAGGAGAGGTCTGGTCAGGCCTGAAAGATTTAATCCTGTATCAACACATAGCTTGTGTAGATTCTGGTGTTGGTGTGAAGATGTGCTGGTGTAGCCAAAGCCTGGCTTAAGCAGGTGCTTGTTCCTCTACTGACTGTTTTTGTTCTAATTGGAGTCCTTGTTTCAAATGTGTGTAGGATTCATGGGAACTGATTTCAATGCTGGAACTGGAGTAGGAGGGGAGAAAATATCATGCATTTTCCTTAAGTATTTAAAACCTATGGGTGTGTATGTCACCTACTTTCATCTACACACAACATGTGTTTGCAGAAGTGAGAATTTCTTTACTTTTAAGATAATCTGAATGCTTTTGTACCCTCCTCATCTCATGACATTTTTTTAGAACACACCATTCTAATCTTGGCACGCTTGCTTTTATTTTAGGCTTATGACACTGGCATCAAGCCATTTCCCTCCTGTATGTTCTGGGACTGTCCATGCCTTCTCCCCACCATCCTCTTCATAGTTTCCCATTGTTCCAAAATAATGTTAAGCCTTGCTCCAGTTTTTCACAGCCAACTGATTTTAATTTAGGGAATGAATTTCCTTTATTAAAAATAAATAAATTATACGTGTATATATATATATATAATTTTTATACTGTATATAATATTATATATTATAGATATATTAAAAATTAATATTATTAAAAATTCTGTGAAAAAATTGAACAGAACAGCCTTGCCTTTTGGCAAATGTTTTACCCTGTCCAGCACTCTCAGCTTCTCTGGGAAACTGTGCTGTGGGGAGTTCCTTTCTTTTTTGTCTTTAGACAGAAAGTTCATCTTTAAAGATGAACTTGATGTTTACTTTTTTAATATAAAGTCGTCTGCTTTTTGTCAAATGTGGTCTTAAATCAGACACATCTTTTTGGCGCATCCTTCTGTAGTTTTGTTTGTTAAACTCTTGATTTTTCCATTCTGACATTCTGAATGTGGACATTCACGCTGTGAACATGTAAGGCTTTTTACTCGTGCCACTGGAATGTACTATTTTTCATTCAGTGTGACACTCACTTCTTTAGACAGCAGTCCAACTTCTATCATTACCTCCAATTTTCAGCTTCTGCAATGCAGTGTGGTTTGCTTTAAGAAGTTCTTCCCCAGATGCTTTACACAATAGTTGAAATTCTGTCTGGACTTGATTAATTAACAAGCATTTTTAACACAATAGCCCTGCTTCAGATGGTTACAGTGCACTTGGAGGACCTCTTGCCATTGATGCTCTGTTAGAAACTCCTAGGAAGTGGACAGTGCCATCAAAGAACATGGTTATGTTTCTTCTCTTTAAGTAGAAATGAAATGGCACACTTCAGTCTATTTATTCTTGTTTCTTCTGTTTGATAATTAACTGCTTATGTCCTGGTCTAGGCAATAGATTTTGTCACTAAGCCAAATATTTGAGGCAGTTTGTAGCACAATATGTGGTTGATAGTGTTAGGAAGGAAGGAGGAAGCCTAACTCTGAAGGTATTCAAGGTCTGCTAATAGTTGGAGTTAGTCTTTGCTTTCTATTTAAACTCCTTTTAAATAAAAACATCTTTTTATGTGACCTTGCATTTTTTTGGTTTTCAGGTGTTTTGAAACCAGTGTATATGCTCGTAACTGCTATAGCAACTCATAATAACTGCTGGCAGTGTATTTCCCAGGAAAAAAAATAAGTTTGGAAATATTAATGCTTTAAAAAAAAAAGTTTGTCAGACCTCAAGTCATGTGCCTAATCTCAGAATGTATTGAAGTGTAATTTCATTGTGCATTTAAATGAAGTCTTTTGCATGTTTCACTCTAAATGGATTTATTCAGTTTACTTTGTACGAAACTTTGTTAATTATTATTTTGGCTTAATTTCTTTTAGAAACATGTCATTCAGGTTTATCAAAAGGTAGGATTTATTTATATTTAAAAAAAGTGGCTACTGCAATTAACAACAGATTTGGCTTTCTAGCCTTGGTTTTCTGACAACTAAACTTTCTGCTGAGAACTAAATACTGTCTTTCTTGAGAGGAAAGCATCGATCGATCCATTAACTCGTGATGATATCTAAGAGTCTGCAGCACCTGAATAACAAGATGCTAAGCATGCCTTGTGAATTCTTCTTTCTTTGATAGAGTTGGTAGCACCAAAGTTAATTCTGTTCCATGTACTAATACACTTTAGCATGCTTATGTTTGAAAAATGAGGTGTTTGATAACAATGATAAAAGTATGAACAAAATGTAAGGTTACAAGCAAATAAAGGTAAGTGATAGTAAATTCAAATTCTCTGTTCTGTGGTATTTAAATAAAAAAGTCATTGTGATGTGTTGTCTAGCTGATACAGGAGAAAGCTAACTGAATGTGGCTGTGAGAATCTAGCAGCTTGTTTCGTGTGGAAGACTGAGTGAAGGTGGAATGTTTGCGTGTTTATTTTAAAATGGGATGCCTTAGCTGAAGTGAGTTGCAGCTGAACTGCAAACAGCGTACTTGAGTTACAAATAAACTATAACATCTACACTGATTTATTTTTTAACTAAAAAGCTGAAAAGCGCTACTCACGTTTCAGTCCAAAGGATTGAATTTAGCCTTACGATTTGGGAAGTCTCTGTTATTTTAAATCCATTACAAGTTGCTAAAGTTGGTCATATGATTTTGATCCCCTTACAAATTTTCCAGTAGAATCTTGTGCTATTCAGTGTTGTCAGTCAGAAATATAGGTAGTGCCAAAAATGTCATGTTCGAACTTTCAAACTACGAGGCTGTGCGTGTTACTGTAATTTGAAATTAGTCAGACCATTTCAAGGAAGTGCTTACAAGAGGGACACCTCAGCTACTTTAACAGCTACTTAAAGGTGGGCTTACTCTGTACATAATCTAAAAGGTACTATTCCTGACTAAACAGATAAATTCCATTCCGCTTTAATAATTATCAGGGCACTTCCAAACATGACTGTGTTTAGAACTGATGCTGATTGGATTGGCTAACATTGTCACAGCTTTCTTGAGAAAAGGAACATGCACGGACTGGTAGCTACAATAAAGGAGCCATCCAGCACGGTATACAGATGAGACTAAGCAGAGGCAATAGTTCTCACTCACCACACGTAACAAGCGATGGAGCACATACCGCTTTATAAAAGGAGCTTTTGTCTCTGTAGTCACATTCATTTTTAAACAAAAGATTGTGGTCTGCGTAACCTCCACAACTGAATGCGTGTAAGCTGGGTATTCAGTAGCTCTGAAGAAAAATGAAAAATGCCAGTTGAAGTTCAGATTGAAGCTAGAAGGCCAGTCTTCTTTGAGACTTTAAAAAAGTAACTTTAATTATATTATTAAAAAGTTCCTATGACTGCTGGCCAGGAATTGTAGGCTGTAGTGGAAGTAACTGCTGCAGCTTTCATTGAATGTCTTTTGAATAAAAGATTTGCTGAGTCTTACACCACCTACACATGGCTAGACTGTGCTTTTTAAGTTGTTTTACATGTGCATCGTATTCCTTAGCACCTGATGCTGTATGTAGGTACAGAATTAAGTTCTAAATGTTATATATTTGGCAGTTTCTTCTCACTTCATATGCTGTGAGTCTTAACCTAAACTCACTTTCTTTGGAACAGGAAGAACTACTGTAACCCACATGTATAGAGTCATAGAACGGCCTGGGTTGAAAAGGACCTCGAAGATCATTTAGTTTCAGCCCCCTTGCCATGGGCAGAGTCGCCAATAACTAGAGCAGGCTGCCCAGAGCCATATCCAGCCTTGCCCTGAATGCCTCCAGGGATGGGGCATGCACAGCCTCTCTGGGCAACCTGTTCCAGTGCATCACCACCCTCTGAGTGGAAAGCTTCTTCCCAACGTCTAACCAAAATCTCCCATCTTAGTTTGAAACCATTCCCCCTTGTCCCTGTCATTGTCAAGCTGTGTAAACAGGTTGGAAAGGTTCTTAAAGATCATCTAGTTCCACCCTTCTGAACAACAGTAGATGTAGTCATTTTATTATTTTTTTATTACCTCTAATATTGTAACTGGTACATGGAAGTGCTATATATATGTGTGTGTATATATATTTGTATATGTATGTGTGTATATATCTTATACCATGCACTGTGCTTGCAAGTCCGTGTATCATGGAAAACTAACTTCTTTTCTGACAGCAAAAACTACTTTCTGTATTCTGAATTTGAATGTAGCATCTATTCTCCGTTTCCATAAATTGCTGTTGTTTTAGTCTTGCCCTCTTTGCTGTTTTTCAATATTTCTTTAGATAACTTTCTGTTGAGCTGAATTTTTAACAGAGTGTACAAAGATGTAAAGAACAGAAAACAGTGTAACTCAGGACAAATATGTGGAAACATCCTTACTTTAGAAAGCTGTTCACAAACTGTGTAGTGGAAAAAAAAAAAAAAAAGATTGTGTGTAGGCATTGCTTGACAAATTAAAGCCTAAATTTTTTAGGTATTTGTTCCATTCTAAAGTCCAAGGAGCATATAGACACATAAAGTTAGCTTCTGTAAAAATCAAGCAAAGGGAGAAGATTAAGAGCACCAACCACCAATTTGTGGCTCCCACAGAAGTGGCAATTTTTTTTAGCAGCGAGGAGGCCTAAGGGCCGTGTGTGAATTGCAGAGCTACCAAAACAGTACTGGCAGGACAGTTAATGTTAACTTAATGTTCCCAAAGAGCGAGTACTGTGCTGTAGAACTCAACTGGAAGGGTTTCCCTCACGAAGGAAGGGGCACCTAGGGAGATTGGCACTGCTCTCCCAATCTTAGCTTGGTGTTTCATAATTGAGAGTAAGTCACCGAGTACAATTCCTAGTGCTGAATGAGTGGGATATTTGGGCCTGGCAAAACTTAACGACTTAAGGATTTCCAAGCAGGTTTCAAGGAAGTAGTGTTCGTTATTTCAAGGCGTGTGTGTTTTGTTATTCTCAATTCTGAGACAGTGTTTCAGAACCTGAACAGTTCAGCCTAGAAAGGGCTGAGAACTTTCTAGAGAGGGATTTTTCCTCAAATTTTTCTGGGCGGGTTCCATTAACAATAGGACTTCATTGTTGGGAATACTGATTACCTTCCCATTTCCTACAACCTTTGGCAAGTTAGAAGTAAAAATTAAAAAATGGAAGTAAAATTTTCTCTAAATGCTTACAGCTCTTAACGAGGTTTAACTTTCTGGGAGTATGGTAGTCTCTTTAAATAGTGTCTTTAAAAGCTCCAGTGCTCTTTAATTTCTCAGTTGAGCAGTATCTTCATGCTTGTTTGCTTTCCTTGGTAAAAAGAACCTCTCCCAGATCTTTCCCACATCTAGGAGGAGTAGGTTTGTTTTGCTGGTATAGAGGTTCTCTCCCTTCTAAGACTGAAATGGGAAAAGGTTGGAATATTGTTGTAAAGTTTGAGTTTGTGACTTGTATCTACCTTCTCTGATACTCACCATAGTAGAGTAGCACTTGGTCTTAATCTGCCTACAAGTTCAGCAGTGCTATTGATGCCTGAAATTCAATGCGAGTTTCAGAAATCTGACATACGTGTGGGCTGCAATCAGTCTACTAAAGAGCATTGGAAGGGCTGCTACCTTGGGGTCAGCTGCCCTCCTGTGTTGCTGAGGGAAACAAGTAGAATTTTCTCCCCTTAAGGTTGAATTTCAACATTTGAATATAAAATGATGATGAAAATAGCTACCAGTAAGACACACTTCGAAGAGTTAGAATTGGCCGAGGACTTGCCAGTTGCTCTCGCCATCTTCGTTATCATTTTTGCTTGTTACAGCTTTTTATTAGTCCACTAGTCTCCTACCAGAGATCCTGTCTTACCATATGCTGTGTGGGACCTTGCTGTATAAGGTTTTTGCTGGATGTTCTTGTGGTGAACAGTGTGATGAGTGACATAGCATTTTCTTACCTATACTTACATTTTAGCATTGATTTTTGAGCTCCTTGTCCTCTGTGTGCTGCACAGCAAATACTGTCATTTTGCTCCTTGTGGTACTCTTGCAGTGTTCATTTGTGACAACTCTGCATGGAGCAAGAATGATGTCTCTTTCCTCTGATCTCAGAGACCTCTTTCCTCACCACAGCTCCTCAAAAGGAAAAGAATGAGGAAATCAAGCCTTATAACACCTCACGCAATCTAATCTAATATAATGTACATTAAAAAAAAAGCTTTTTGTCACGCATTCTTGATTCTACACATCAGTGAACAGAAGTGTTTTATTATATTTATTTATGCTTTCCTATGGGCAGAATTAATGCTGAGATGTGGAGCCATGGTACTGAAGTAATGGGAAGGTAAAGGATGATGACTTCCCTCTTAATTCTGCCTTGATGCTGGGCAGTGGGATATTAGCAATCAGCAGTGTAGCTTTAAACAATGCAGAAGGATAGAAAGCTTAACTTTCTTTGGATATATATAGAAGATGTGTCAGTGCAAGAATTAATAGCTAGCACAACATGGGAGATCTTGGATTTACCTCTAAACCAGTTAAAATGTATACATATATTGATCTTTTGCTTTGTATGGTTTGGTGTTGTTCAAACATTCAGTTCTTCAGATTTGATGAGTGTGCCTACACACTTGGTCTGGACTTGTTTGTAAACAATATTTTTTCAAATACACATTTTTATTCCCAGATGACTTAAGATATCATTTAGTAACTCCTGATTATTTTAAGCAACTTGTTATTTTTGTTTGACATTTTCTGCTTTTAGATATTCAACTGTAATGAATTCTGCAAAGTAAATATATAAGCACACAATGTCAAAAATAGCTAAGGGACTTTTAAAAACTGCAGTCGATAGACTTTGATAAGATGTTATATTCTGAATTTGTTCTAATCTAGAAAGTTCATTACATCTTTGTTGCTTTGTATTTTAACACGACTTTGGTATGATTACAGTGTCTTTTAGCAACTACTCAGATATTGTATATTGCAGTGTAAGATTTGTCTTCTCTTTCCCACTTCCTTTTGCTTCTGCATTCTTTTCAATGAGGCTCCCGACTGAATATGAGAGGAACGGGAGATTTGAGGGCTCAAGGTGAGGGTAAAATTTTTTGTTTGAAATGTTATTTAGGTGAGTTTGAACCTTTCTCCCCTTGATTATGTGTCACAGTGGCTTCAGGCAGCAGCTTTTGTTCTGTTTAAGGCTTTGAAACTAAACTAAGAAGCATTTTTGTATGCAAAACAGCTATTAAAGCACTGACTGGCTTGTTTCTAAACTTTCATCTTTCCTGTTGCCTTCTCCCTCGTGTGTTTTTTGCATTTTAGTATTTATGATTTGCTGTTGTCTTGTAGATCTGTAGGTAAATGGTGTCTAGTGAGACTGCAGATGTGTGGGATAACCACTGAAGGATGTTAAGATTTATTTTCATCTCCAAAATGACAAATATTTTCCATATTGAACTTTTCCTCAAATCTTCACATTAAAAATACTAGAAATTATCAGATCTGTATTTGTTCTGCGAACCACTTTCAAGTAGAAAAGGCTTTCTAAAATAAAATTGGCATTGAATACAAGTTGGTGTTACTCCCCCTATCCCTTTTGCCAGCTCTTGCAGCTTCATTACATTAAAACCTTACAGTTAAAACACGATAGTCTTTAATTTCTTTGCTGGTGTATGTATCATCTGAGAAACCACGTAGCTGGATTTGACAGCATAGTCCTTTTACTCTTGCAGTAACTGGAAGTCTTTTTAATAGAATATAAAATTATGAAGCAGGTTATCTTTGCAGTAGATTTTTTTTGACCTTGCTATTGCTTTTTATGTAACTTTTTCTTAATTGCCTGCATAATGGTCAGAGAAGGAAGAAAACCTTGTGTAAGCAGAAATCCACTGCCAAGCATCTTAGAGAAGAGCTTAAGTTAATTGTAAACTGAACTTTGAAGCTCATTATGAGACCTAAACTACATGGTTTAGGGTCAGCAAGGTTATGTATTTTTCAGAAAATATTAAAGCATCAAGGTCAATATTATTAAAGTCACTTGCCCTGCGAACAAGTACATTTGAAGAGATGACTGACAGCATGCAGACTTTCCTAAAGCAAATCTGTCATCTTTTTTCTTAAAGGTTTAAATGTAGCTCTTTATTCTTTAGCTCTGTGACTGCTGATTTTAATGGAAGTAGAGGCATCATTATGAGCTAGAAATTTCTGGATCGTTTCTTTTTCATTGTCCCGCATAACCTTATTTCTCCTTACCAAGGGAAAAGCTTTAAAGAAAAAAAAAATAAAATAACAAAAACCTTGCAGACTTGAGAAATGAGAAATGCAGCCTTAGTATTCTCTGCTGTCTTTTAGAACTGTGGCAGTAGTAGGAGCCCTCTTGCCCCGGCTCCTCACTAACCATGTCAAATTGTGTTTGCTAGTGACTTCCAGCTCTCCTTCTCGTGTTTCGGCCTCCAGGGTGCTTATGTGCATTGCTTCTAGCTGCAAAAGACTTCATCACATTACTTGATTGGTATTAAACAAATTACTGACCAGCTGAAGGACAGAACATTCCCTCCCTGTTGAAGGTAGCCCCAGTATCCTGCAATGGGGTAGTTCTTCAGTGAACATCCCGTAGAGTGAGACCCATCCAGCACAGAACTGGGTGGCAGGTGGCCCAAGAATAGGGCTTGGAGCAACACTTGACCTAAAACTGAATCATGGCTGATGTGTGTGGTTTTTCCTCAGTGAGGTAACTTCCCTCACACTCCCAACTCCAGTGACCTCCAGTCGTTTCTCCCATTGAGCCTTACCTTTGTTTCAGCCCTGAACGCTGACGCTTCATCTTTACTGTGTGTTTGTACAGCAGTGAGGAAAACGGGGTGCTGCCTGCAGCCAGGGCCCCTAGGCACTGCTCTCGTAGTGCGTGCTGCCCGCGGGTTTGCTTTGCTAACGGCGGCCCAGGGGGAAGCAGCTCACCCTGCTAACTCATGGATTGCTCTCTTTCAGCCGCAATGTAGCTGTGGATCAGAAGGATGAAAACAAGGAAGCCAAGCCTCGCTCACTGCGTTTTACGTGGAGCATGAAAACCACCAGCTCCATGGATCCCAATGACATGATGAGGGAAATCCGGAAGGTCCTGGATGCCAATAATTGTGACTATGAACAAAGAGAGCGTTTCCTGCTTTTCTGCGTCCACGGGGATGGGCACGCGGAAAACCTTGTACAGTGGGAAATGGAGGTGTGTAAACTGCCAAGACTGTCCCTGAACGGAGTTCGCTTTAAGCGGATATCGGGAACATCCATAGCTTTTAAAAACATTGCTTCCAAAATTGCCAATGAGTTAAAGCTGTAACAAGAAAAAAAAATAGTTAAGTTGTAAATTAGTTAGCAATTTCAAGTGTTTTGAGAATTCCGATGGAAATGTATAGAATAACATTTAGGCAATAACTTCTGCATCCTTCTGAATAGTGATATTAAAGAAAAAAAAAAAGCTGCTGAGCTGGGAGGGAGAGTTGGACTTTTTTTTTTATAAGTGCACTACAGCATTAAAGTTGCCTACTATGTAAAATATTACCCCTCTGCTTTATTTCCATTGCTCCTAAGTCTTTGACGACAAATTGAAACACAGAATATATTCATTTAAATATGCCTCCCGTTTGTGTGGATGTGTGAATGTACAGTATGTGTGTATAATATATAAAGTATTATATGTAAACAATTCATTTACCACATGGAGCTGTACCAGTACCTCTTTTTGGGCTAATTTTGGTGCTAAAAATTGAAATGGCCAAGGAGGAAACACTTGAGTTTAGTATTTAAAATAACTGAAGAGATAACCAGTAAACGCAGGTTTACAGTTCACTGCTGTGTTAAGGAAAAAAAGTGTGTGAAGGGTTTGGATTTATGGTTGTGAACATTATTAGTCCTGTTTTCTAAGTAGAGCTCATGAAATTATTAAAAGTTCACTTTGACCGAGTAAGTCTTGCATTATATTTTGCCCACCTATTTATTATTTAAGTCTGAATCAGATTTTAAAGATGTAGTTGATTTGTGCATTAAAATTCGGGTAAAATGCTTTCCTTCTTCTGCTTCTGCTGAACGACTAAAATTGTATCTTTATCCTTCTGGCTTACGAGTTTTGATTGCAGCTAAGAGTGCTTTCCGTTGCTCCACGGCCCTCTGCAGAACAGTGCGGTGTGCTGAGCGCTAACCAGTGACTTCTTCTTTCAAACCAGTCCTCCATTACGCTAGGTCAGACTGGTAATAGCACAAAAGGATTCTCAAATAGCAGCCACGTTCTGACCCAGATCACCGTGCCTGGGTTGGTGCTGCTCTGAAGTATTGCTGCGGGCACGGCAGTGCTTTCCTTTGCTTTCTGAGTGTGCACAGTATCGAAACCCAAAAGTGGGAGTCCAATTTGGCTACCGATGTCCCCTGTTGTTAACATCCAGCTTGCTGAACTACAGCCATAGGCAGTGGCAGCTAGAACTTTCCTTGCAGCTCTCTTCCAGCGTGGCTCTGGGTGCATTGCTCGTGGTGGCTTTACGCCAGCTGTGTCTCTAGGTTCTGCCGAGGAGGGAGTGCACTGTTGCTCTTGTGCCGTGTGGTGTGGAGCCTGCCCCGATGGACTCGTGATGGCCAGCTAGCTTTCTGTAGGACACCGAGCTGCTGTCGGATGGTCCCCGCTTCTTCACCACCCCTGTGGTGAGCTGGATTTGGGCTGGCAGACTAGAACCAAGAGGTTCCTTCAAGCGTTGTTTCCTACTGATACTCAGTTCATTTCATCGAGGACTTCTGTAGATGAAATCCCGCATTGTCTACTTGACTTTTCATCTTAATGTTTTATGGCTATATCTCAGTGAAGCACTTACGCATGTACTTCACGCGTGCTTTAAACTGGAGCCTAAATTTGCGTTTTAAATTTGCAGTGAGCTAATAGCTATTCATAGTACGCAGTTCAGGTTTGGCACAAGGTGAAAATGCAAAATCCTTGGTATTTTGCAAGTTAGTTCTCATGACCCATGGTCTGTGAAGGCAGCAGACCTCCCCTCTCTTCCCTAAGCATTGATATTGACTATGCTAGTATAAAGGATGATCGTAGTTGTTAAATGTAGTAAGTATTCCTGGATTTGCATTTTATTCTCTGTATATTCTGTGTCATGCCATGGCTTTGGAACTCCCGGTGTTCAGTCGGAGTTCAGTTGGCTTTCAGTGCTCTGCCCGTGCCTGTGCTGCTCAGTGTGGTTTTTTTCCACGAAAACTCCATTTTGTAATAGCAATAAAACATTTCAGGGCAGTCATTGTACTTTCTCAGGTGAAGAGTCACCTAACCTTTCACTTCCTACACTTCAAGCACTCCTCCAAATGTATTTTTTTTTCACCTGGCAGTGCACTTTGTTGTCTGAACTGAAAAAGTGTTCTGATAAATTATGTAAATCTGTATTCGATGGAAGTTCCAAAAGATTTCATATTAAATGTTTTCTGAAATACTCTGTTCCTACTTCACCTCTTAAGTATGTAATTATTTCTGAGAACTGCACCGGTGTCATACTTTGGACACTTAAAGTCTGTCTTTTAAGTTTTCGGATGGTTCTTTCAGAGTAAATCTGAGGTGTTTAATAATAATTACGAACAGATTTTCAACAGCCTGCCCTGTGAGATGACCAAGCTGCAGGAATGTAGCCTTGTAATCCTGCACACAAACCGTGCAGCTGCGTGGAAAGGAAACTGCATCCTTCAGATCTGCGACCAGAAACCAACTTCTGCCTTTCATCTCCTCGTCTGCATTGAGGTCTGTTGGTGCTGCTCCTGATCCAGCTTCCCACAGCTGCAACTGTTCTGTCTCTGCAGAAGAGATGAGCGTTTCGGTGCATCGGAGGCAGCGTGCGGTGAGCATCCCTGCGTTCTGAGCTGAGTGCCTGGCAGCCAGGAGGCGTTCCTGTAAGAGCGTGGCTGGTGTCCTGGGATGCGTGTGCTCTTGAGTGCATTGGTGGAGGGCGTTTGTTAAGTAGGCTCGTGGCTGAAGTTGTGCAGTGCTCAAACCTGGGTCGGACAGGTCTGGGGATCTCTTTGGTTGCTGGCTCAGCTCAAGAGCGGTGTCTTCAGACTTATGGGAGGGGGGTTCTGTTTTTAATAGACGCATTCAAGAAAGGGAGGAGGGGGCAGAACCAACCGCAGAACGCCCTAAAGGAAGAAATGGATTCAGATAAAAGTTGTTCTGCCTCTACTTGGGCTTTCTAAAATGCGTATGTCTCTTTTACCTGTCATGGATAAAGGTACAAGACAAGGTTTAGGGTTGTGGGCCGCGCTGAGAGACGTGGAGAGGTCCTCTGAAGGACAGCTGGTGCTGCAGTCTGAGTGCTGTGCTCACTGCTTCGCTTCTCTTCAAGCTATGACCCCTGGACCAAACTTTGGAGACGCAAAGCTTTGGGCACACGTGTTTCTGTTGTGTTGCACTGAAGCTTTGAGATTAAATACAGTAAGAGATTGATTTTCTAAGTGCAGCATTCTGTCAAGGCTTTAAAAAACAATAGTAAATTAGGACCAGGAATGAGTGTTGACATCCTTACGTTAAGGAAGTCAAGTCAGAAATTTGAGACTGCTTCCAGGCATTTAGCGGCTCTGCTGTGACAGGGGAAATGGTTTCACACTAAAAGAGGGGAGATTTAGAGCAGATACGAGGAAGATGTGTTTTACGGAGGGGCCGTGGCAATGCCGGCGGCGGCCACGCGGGGTCCCCCTCGGGCAGCCGGGCTCTCAGGGCTCCCTGAGCGCACAGGGATGCTCGCTCAGAGCTAACAACCAGCCTGGAGATGGGAAGCCACAGGGAGGGCAGAGCTGGGGAGGCGTGCAAGAACAGTGAACTTAAAAAGAGAATAATCTCTTCCTTCTTTCGTCGCTTGGATGATGTCTTTTTCCAGCTTTCTGTATGGTGGAAGCAGCGGCGTTCAGACTGTGAAGCTGAGTGTCACTGAGTTAGGGGAAGCGAGTCCTAAATTGGGAGTGAGCTGAATGCAGACATGTTGCTAGGACCAAAATCCTGGATCTGCTCTGGATCACCGTGCTGCTGTGTTGAAATCAGTGCTGCACTGATGGCTTTAAGGTGTCCTTGCACCTTTACGTGCTGCTCAGGCAAATGTCCTGGCTGGGGATGTGTGGGTCGTTACCTCTCACACAATATAGTCTAGGGGTGGAGAAATGAGGGTTTGTGCTGCTAAATTCACTGGAGATATGGCTTCTCTGTGGGTATGGCATTGCAGAAGACAAGGACAAACAGGGCCAGCTTCTGACCTCAAAAAGCGGTCTGATAGAGATCATAGAATTGCTTGAAATGGAAGAGACCCTCAAAGGTCCTCTATTCCCCCCCTCTTCCCCCATGAGGAGGGATACCCACGGCTCAGTGAGGTGCTCAGATGGGGTGTCCACCCTGACCTTGGCTGTTTGCAGGGATGGGGCATCCGCTGCCTCTCTGGGCAGCCTGTGCCAGTGCTTCACCTCCCTTATTGTAAAAGCTTCCTTATATCCAGACTAAATCTCCCTTCTGTTGGTTTGAAACCACTTCCTCTTGTTCTATCACGGACAACAGGGGTGATGCAGGCACCGTGCTGGGGCTCTGCTTTCTCTTGCCAGTAGTGCTCAACCTTGGCAGTCCATTAGAGCAAGGTGTGCCTGGAGCCAGAAAGTGGTAATCTTACCCTTGCTTTGCAAGTCTAAGCTGCTGCCTGCTCCAGCCAAACCTCTGGAGAGAGCTTTTTTATAATGATACCCAACTGTTTGTTGATGGGATAGGTGGATCTAAAGCTGTGGCCCCTGCCCAGCCCCCCCCCCTGCAGCTGGGGGGGCAAATCCAGGAGCTCCCACTTCTCAGCATCAGCTTTGGTGTTGGAGGCAGTGCGATACGTCCGTCTTTCCAAATGAAAAAGCACAGGCAGTTTCTGCAGTGAAGGTGCCCTTTGTGCAGCTCAGGTGGACCTCAGCCCACTCTCAGCACCCTGACAAATCACTTGTGCTGATGCAGAAACCTTTGGAGCGCTCGCAAACAGTGTGGTCAGCAGACCTGAGCTCCCAAACCAGTTCTTCAGATCTTTTCGGGGTGAGCTGTCTGTACTTGCACGTTGTTGTTATTACAATTTGCTATTGAGACTGGAAGGCGTGTGGCCTCCTTTACCTGTGTTTCTGGGGCACACAGCAAAGGAGAGTAGGTGTTAAGCCAAGGAGGAGCTAGAACGCAGCCCTGTGATGCTTTGATGCCATCGGGGACACATACGCCTGCCAGCCATCCCACTCAGCAGCTGTGGTGTGGAAAATCCCGGAGTGGGCTGAGATTCAGGAAGAGGCACTAAAATCTGTGCCTGCGGGTGGCAGGGTCTCTGAGCAGGGCATCCACACACGCAGTGTGATCCCAGTATGTGGAGGACATGGATGGAGAGAGGCAGAGTGCAGGCTGAAGCCCGGCTGTGGTGTGTAGTGAGAGATCCAGCTGTCCATGCCGAAGGATGCAGGATGCCTCCTAACCATAGCAGCAGCCTCTTCCTATCTCAGCTGGTTTCATTTCTCTTTCCTGGCCCGAGGCTGGGCTGGCTTGGGGCCAGCACGTTTCCTAGCCATGGTTTCTTGCCTGCTTGCTGGACTAGCTTCTCGTTTTGCTGGCTGCTACGTGGCCGTGCTTTGGAAGGATCTTCTGTGCTGCCCAGGCCTGGGACTGTGTGAAAGAGGAAGGGCAGGTCCTGGCTGCGTGCATGGTTATGCTTGTGCAAGTTTGTCACAAGGCAGGAGGAGTCAGACTTTCCTAAGTCTGAAGTTAAAGCTCTTCCTGGCTGTCTCAGATCATCTGGATGAGCATGGGTAGTAGGCTGATGTGGGGAACAACAGAAGCTCTCTGTTGGTAGGTGTGAGTAGAGTTGTTTGAGAAAATCCCAAGTTTTCTTCTCAGCAGCAGCTTCTCACGGTGTGGTGTGAACTTTGCTGAAAGTGCTTCTCCTCTGGAGAAAGGAATGAGGTTCATCGCATCCAAGGATACTGTCGGGGGACCTTCGTGCTCCTATTACTGTCACGCAGCTCAGCAGAGAACTCAGAGGAGCACAACTTCTCTCCTCATGCCCAGGAATGAGTCATGAGTCCCATGCTTATCTGTCCCATGGGCAAGCTGCCTTTTCTGAGGTCATAAATACACAGCCAATCTGAGAAAATCATTGGCCACTCGTGCCTCCAGACAGCCAAAAGGTCTTTTGCAACCTCACTTGAAGGAGCTGGTATCTGCTGAAAGCAGCACTGAAATGATCTGCTCTTCTCCTTGGCTGCTTGGGCTGTGGCCACCTGTGTCTGGAGGACCAGAGATATGTCTTGTGTGCATGCTGGGAAGGCGGGCAAGGAAAAGAGACCCAGGTTTGTTGTGTTGGAAGCTGGGAGATGTGTCCTGAAGTCTCCCTGGCTGGATAACTGTGACCATCCCACTGCCACTGCAGGAGGAAACAGTAACCTTTTTTTTTTTGAGAATTTCTTTCCCAGCAGCAAGCCAGGAAAAACAGTGTTGGCTCTCACTTGGACCGTCGCACACTTGAATTCAAGCAATGTTTTCTCCTTTGGCATAGAAGGAGCAAAGCCACCCTCTTGCTTTGGAAGCATCCCTTGCTTCCCTTCCTGCCTGTCCCTGAGGATCCCAGTGGTGCCAGCTGGATCTTACAGGACAGCAGGCAGCTCTGTGGGGCTGGTACCTCCATGGTTGTGTTCCTTTGGGCAGCTCCCCATGTGTGACACAGTGCAGAGAAAGTCCCCAGAGTTCAAGAAGCCTCTGGACAATGCTTTCAGACGTAGAGCTTGAATTTGAGGTGGTTCTTTGTGCAGCCAGGAGTTGGGCTCAGTGATCCCTGTGGGTCTGTTCTAGCTCAGGTTATTCTGTAGGCTCTAGGAGCTGAGGGAAGGAGCACTTGTTGCCAGGAAGTGCAGGCTCCATGGATGCCTTTTGAAGGTGCTGGGCAGGGCTGAAGTGCTGAGTTCCTGCAGCAGGGATGCAGCGGAAGTCTGGAGGAAAAGCAGCTGTGGAGATAACGGCAGCAGTGACAATCAGAAGAGGTGGGATCGGGCTCAGCTCAGAGACAACCCGTCCACTGAAGCAGACATCTGTTTCCGTGGAAAAAGTTATCTGTGGCTGTGATGAGCCCCTGCCCCTCCTTGTCTTGGGGAGATGGGAGGTGGGGAAGGAGGGATGGAAGTGCTGCTGGTCAGGCCTGGCCACAGGCAACGGACCTCCAGGCTGTGGAGGGGGGCTTGGATCCTGGCTCCTGTCACCTCTGCTGTGAGCAGCCCTGCTTTGCTTCAGGGCCACACCCTTCACAAAAGCACGAGCATCCCCAAACGCACCCGAGCTCCTGCTGTGCTGCCAGGGGTTTCTGTCAGGCGCTGCCTGCATCGTGTGCGAGCACCAGGGCAGCCTGGAGAGTAAACAGTATCCTTTAATAGGAACACCGGGCAGCTGCTTCCAGTGCACGCAGAAAGGAGCGTTCCCCATTCAGAGCTTGCACGTGGGCAGTGGGAAGGCAGAAGGGGAACCGAAATGCTTTCCTGATTTGGAAGTCTCTAGTAGGAAGGTGGCTGGTTCATGTGCCAGGGCCAAGGGAGATATTTTTATTAGTGGGAAGTACTCCATGTCTGCTCAGTGTAGAGGCTCCAGTCCGTGCTCCCGGCCCCAGTGAACGTGGCCATGACCTGTGGCACAGGAGCTGCAGTCAGCTCCTTAGGGCCTCTCTGTGGGGCTGGGGCTGCAGCCCTCTTCCCACAGCCCAAAGAAGACAAAACTTGAAGGGCAAAGCACCTGCAGCTGGGGGCTGAGAGGGGGCCTGCTCCAGGTCTGCAGCCATTAAGGTTGGAAAAGCCCACTAAGACTATTCAGTCCAATGCTCAAACCATCAGCACCGTGCCCCCTGAGTGCATCCCTCAGTGCCTTGTCTTCCACTCTGGTGCTGCTTGGCCAAAGGAAACGTCTGCACCAAGCTGGGCTTGCAGGGTGGTGCCCACATCAGTGCCGTCCCCACCATGGTGGAGGTGACCTTTGGGGGACCGTGGTCTCCAGCGTGGGAGGAGCAGGTAGATCACCAAGCTCTATACCTCCTGTGCTGTGTGTTACATACAGACTTCTCAGGCCCTGGGAGATGTTCTGCAGACAGTTTTTATTTATTTATTTCTGAAGGGCAGGCAGCAGGGAAAGGAAAGGTTGAGCTCCCTTGGGAACTCTGTACTTTATTTTTACTTGTTTTTGTTTGTTTAATCTTGAGGAAGGAACAGACTAAAAGGGGCATAAATAAAATAAAATAACAGCCATGGCTTGTTGGGATGAAAGTATGTGGCTGAAACCTTTGCCCAGGGTTGTGAGCAAGTGCAGAGATGCTCAGCTACAGGGAGCACTCTCCATGTCAAACCAGGGCTTTATTTCATTTTCAGCTGTGTTTCTTTTGGAGAAATGAGCTGAGTGATCCACTAAGGGCCACAGTGTGCCCAGCTCCAAGAACACTTACTTCACTTACTGGGTTTTCTTCTAAGCTCAGTATTAAGCTGTGTTGAACAGCACACATGAAAGTCAGAAGTGAGAGTTAACCAAGGCTGAGGGGTGAGGGTTGTGTTTGGAAGGTGGTGGGACTGAGGGGGCTGCCTGCAGCAGTGTTCCCCCTTGCAGGTATTTCCTAGCATCCCACCAGCTGGCATGGAGTGTTTTATCCCTCTTCTGGTGTTATGAATGAACCTTTTTAATAACTATTCCCTGTGCTCAGCCAAATAGCTCTTGGTTTTATAAATGCATTTCATTGCTTCTCTGTATCTTCTTGATGTGAAATCCCTTCAGGTAAATTAACGTGTGTTTTCAGTGATCCCTTCTCAAGGTTAGTGTTAATTTAATGTGAATGATAGGAGCTGAAAGGCCCATCAGCAGGGCACTTTGGACAAATCTAAGCAACGGCTCTCTGGAGGAGCTGTTTGTGGTGGAGACTTCACTGTGGAGCTAAATGGTGAGAAAACCCTCAGCACAGCCACGCCAACAGAGTGGAGATGGGGGGAGAGAGAAGGAGCATGCACAGGTACAGCAGGGAGTGATGGCTGAGCGCGGTCAGCTAAACATGAACACGTCACTGCTGTTTTTAACGCTGATTATATAAAAGTATAGGGAGAAGGCACAGGGGCCATCTGCTGCCCTGTGCCCCTCCGGGGGCTCCAGCTGACTGCCCGCTCCCTGTCCTCTCATTGCCACTGCCCCGAAGCCAGGGTCTCGAGTCCTTGTCAGAAGAGCAGTCTGTGCCTTCTGTCTGCTTTTAAAAATCCAAAGAGCAGTGCAGGAGAGCTTTGGTTGAGGATACTGCCCTGGTGCAGCTCTGCAGCCTATCATCATCCCCACCACCCTGGTGTCCAAGCAGCAGTGTTTTTCTCCGTGACACTTGGCTCCCCAGTACTGCTGTCATGGGTATCCCACATCTGCAGGAGTCATAGAGAGCCCGGGACGAGTCAGGCAATCACTTGAGTTGGAAGGGGCCTTTACATGTCATCTGGTGCCATGGCAGGCAGCTCCCCCATCTCAGCTGCACAGGCTCCATCCTGCTGACTGTCCTCTTTGCAAGCCACAGGGCTCATTGAAAAACAAATAAGTAAAGACATGCACCAAAAAAAGACCAGACCAAACCACCGAGTGCCAGAAAACACGTAGCTCGCGGCTCACTGTTGGTCACAGCCCAGAGACAGAGGGATGGAAGCAGGGTGCTCAGAAGCTAAATGCTCGGTGATGCTTTGCCATAAAAACAAAAGCCTGCTCTTACTCTCCCGTGGCGAGGAGCAGACTCTCTGGGGCCATGGGTGTTTGTGCCCGGTGCAATCCTCTTCCTCTGCAGGTTCCCACGGGTATCTCTGCAGTTGGCTTTCCCTGGACAAGTCCCAACTTGGAGGCGGTTTCACAGCAGTGATCTGACCCAGTGCTGTCCCACTGTGAGGATGTCCCACTGGTGTCCATCCCGTGTCACAGGAGGGCTCAGCTAGCAGTGCCAACAGCCTCAGCCACCATTTGCCACAGCATGGGGATTGCTGAGCTCCTGAGATGCTCAGAACAGGAGGAAAACGAACACAGATATCTGGGTAGGTTACGTTTGCTCACCTCCCAGGGTCTCACGCATTCCTGAGTAATCTAGGCAAGTCTCGCTATGCTGAAACCTTTGACTTTTGATTAAAAAACCCCTCCGTGTTTCCTTTTGTCTGAGGACTGGCAGGTACCCTGCTACCCATTTCCCTGCTGTTGAGCATGGGTCATTTTGCCATCTGAAATTTTATATACGTGCATATATTCAGCTATGTATAATAAATGGTATCTCAAGCTCTCGGCCACTGCTTGGAGAAAGAAAGCAAACACCTTTGTGGGTTTGGATACCTATTTTTATCCTGTCTGCTAAGTGCAGATTTTGCATTAATTGCTAATCCCAGCCTGAGTCCCCGCTGCCTGTTTATCTATCAGACCTGCTCTGTGGGTACAACAGATGTGTTTTTTCCCACCTGATGGAGGGAGGGTTGAAAGACACTCGTTCCCATCAGTGTCACCATGACTTGGGTTGTGGGGTGCCCCCCTGCATCATGAGGCTTGGGGTGGCAGAGATATCCACATGGAGGGTGGATGGCTGGGCTGCATCCATCAATAGCAGCTGGGATTTTTGAGGAAAGGGGAAGGCAGAGCAGACAGAGGAACGTGGAAGAAGCCACAGGAGCCTCCTGGCTGCTGCTTGGGCAAAAAGCAGAGCAAGATGAAAAGGCTGTGATGCCATCTCTATTCCCAGCAGTGTGCCCTGCCCACCGCACCACCACATTCTTGTGTAGGTGGAGCAAAATCACTCCAAACCTCCCACTTGAGCTATTCCGTGTTGTGTAAAATCTGGGAACGCTCATCCAAGTGTTGGATGCAGGCTGAGCCCCAGCAGCCCAGCCTGCCTGATGGCTGGCAGAGCCATTGGGCAATAGCATCCTCTTTTTCCTTCAGTGCAAAATGGGAAGCTGGAGGCAAGCATTGCCCTGGCCTGGGCTGCAGATAGGACACAGCCTGCAGGCGAAGGCATCGTGCCCCTGGCCTTGTTTTTGGGACAGAGAGGGGCCACCCACATTGGGCAGCTCGCTGAGGGATGCTGGGGCCTCTTGCAGCTTGTGGCCCTATTCCACACTCAGCTTCCATCCAGGGAGGCTGTGGCAGGGCTGGGAGCTTCCTGCCCCCTGGGTGGCACCATGCTCCCAATCAACATCCCATTGGTATCCCCCAAGTAGCTTAGCCCACAAGTGCATAAAACACCATGAATAATTTCCCAGAAAATGGCATAAAAACGATAAAAGGAGTGTTTATGGGCTGCCTGCTGCCAGTAAGTGTAACGTGAGAAGCAAACAGCTTCCTAGAGAGCTCAGCTCCCTGGGCAAGGAGCTGGGAATGGCATCAGGCAGCTGCAGGGGCTCTTAGGGGGAGGCAGGATCATCCAGATGAAGAAGGGGATTAAAAGGAAGAAATTCCCCTTGAAAGCACCATAAAACCAGTGCGTGTTGAGACTGGAGAACGTCAGGTTGTGCAACAGGGCAACACAACAGCCAGCAGACCCCCATCTGCTCTGGCACGCAGTGGGATCACAGGCGCTGGCAGGCACAGTTTTAAGGGCAGCTCCCTGCATCGAGCACACCAGCCACTGCTGCCTGTCCCCACCAGGACAAGACCATTGCTTCTGTGACACAGGGCACAGTGAGGTGCTGCTGGGTTCTTGGCACTGCGCCCCGATGGCTTCAGGACAGGGGGGTGGAAGGTTTAATTCTCTTTGGTGCATAGATTTTTTTTTAGCAAGCACCAACCAGAGCAGAACATCTTGTCCGGCCTTCCTGCATGTCAGGTTTGGGCCCAGTGGCTTGCTGCAAGCTGAAACAAAAGCATGGTCGCTCTTAGGAGTGACAGGAGGGAACACAGCTAAGGTAGTGGATGGGAAAGAAAATCAATTTAAAAAGCAGTATTTTCTGGTTGGATGCAGGCATTAGGGACTAGCTTGCCATTCCCACGGTTTGTCAGGTGGCTGTGGATCCTGCCTCATGCTACTAAAACCAGGTGAACAGAGGCAGCTCTGACAGGCAAAGGGCATAAGAGAAACAAGATGCACAGGAAGAGACACAGCCTTACTGCTGCAGCCAACGTAACTAAAAAGAAAGTGTTCAGGTACCTCCTTACACTGGATAATTGCTGACTGCAGTAACATCTCAAAGAGAAGCATCACTAAATTAGTGCTCTCTGATTACAAGATGCAATACCAGCTGTTTGCATGGTGTCTGGAGTAATGACGTGAAGCACAGCAAGATTGGAAGGGTACACAACTCATCAGCTGCACCATTTCCCCCCCCAAGTTCTCACAATCCTCCTCTCTCCCATCCGGCTAAACCTGAATAATGTACAGAGCTGCATTTCAAAGAAGTCTCATCCAAGAAGTTTGCTCAGCCTTCAGCTTTATCCCAACTGCAGCCATCACATGAACTCGGTGACAGCGTGCAATCACAGCCTTGGAAACATCACAGCTCCTACAAAAGAAGGCTTCAGTTATCTGCACAAGGCTATATAAAGCTGCAGAGCTGTGCATCAACCTCTCATCACGTTCCCTCTATAAAACACTAGTTTTAGCAGTGGGTAGAGCTGCTGAGCAGGCATTAGCTGCTTCCCAGGTTGCACGAGCTGCAACGGTGCTGTAACGAAGGGTCCAACACTGCTTGCTTCTGGAAAAAAAGGGGCTCTTGGAGGTTAAATAAGGTGAATCCTCCCCACAGTAAGCATACATATTCAAATTACAGTCATTCTGGAGAACAGATCTACTCAATGCAACACTGTAAGCTCACACCCTGACTTTGCAAGCCAGGCGAAAAAAAATAATGGTACATTCTATCTGACTGTGTTGTTCGGTGTTAGGGTCATAGGGCAACTGGGGCACAGAGCACCAAGAGCAAGCTGAGTAAAGCTGTAGTCAAGACACTTTCCTGTGACTGACTTCCAGCCCCCATCTCTTCCCCAGTTAAACCCAAAGAGCTTAGTTGAGGCATTGCTTTAGCCTAAGCTCTGTCCTGCTGCACCCCCAAGTAGAGCCCAATTAGTTGCTTACTCTGACCCTCTGCACATCCAGACATGAGAGGACGTGATCTTCTCCCAGCAAACTAGCATAGTGTAGGTATTGTTATGAGCTCAAGTCTGACCTCAGAGCTTTGCCCTAAAGCAAGAGGAGGACATAGTTCTGAACAGCAGCCCTTTGTACCCAGATCCCCTCCCTTGCAGGAGTCAGTCTGGCTTGTCCTACTCAGGCTAATGACAGTTTACAATCATCATGAGCAGATGCATAAGCTGAAGCCTTCAAGGTAGGGCAGATTTAAAGTGACTCATGTTTAGCATCAGTTCTCAGGTTTACAGCAGGTGTAATCACATTAAAGGTTTGCTTTTGACACTGCACTAAGCACACCTCTAACTCCAACAAGTTGACTACAGCAGCACAGCCAGGATGATGTGCCTAACACATAAAACCAGGCAGTTCAACTAATCAGGAACAGCGGGTCACTTAGACCTCAGACAGTCAGTCAGCACATCTAAGACATGTCAGGCCAAAACAACCGTTTATTTCATTTTCAACATTTCAGCCATCAAAAAATAAACTCTAACACAGATGGATGGAAGACTTCTCTACAGTATAACTAAGTGAGCGCTGAGCCAAGGGGTTTGAAATTGGAGTGACATTTTATTATTCATCCAATAAGTTAGGAACCATGAGGATAAAGTGCTCTATTTCTGAGCTGGCATGAGGTCATCAATAGACTGGCCTTTTTCAAGGCGTTTTTCCATTTCAATGAGCAGCTTCACACCATCCACCACCATCTGCACCAGCTCTACCTCAGAGAAGCCAAGACGATCAGCATTGGAGACATCAAACACCCCTCCGACTGCAGCTGTGTCCACACCACCTGGAGCAAGAGAATTAATTAGCACAGTGACCACTCCCTGAGCCACTAAATTTACCTTTCTGCCCTCACCAGAAAAAGCATAGAAAGACAGTTCTCTGCAAGCTGCCACCACCACCACCTCTTCCCTTAGGGAGATAAAGCCGTATGTGATGAAACATGAACCACTTTTTTAATTCTTTTAACCCATGAGTAATCTAAACCTGTACTCAGAAGAACCTGCCATAGCTATATCCTAGCCAGAAGTACAAAATCAGAAATCCCATCCCTGATTAAAGCAGGCCCACTAGGTTTGCAGCTTATCTAGCACTCAGAACACATGGAAAGATATGCCTAGAGCACTCAGAAGCTGCATATAGTAAGGCTTAAGGGAAGCACCAGCATCTCCACCTCTTCCAAGCTACACTTTAAAGGCTTGGGTCTCCCTGTGCACTTTAGAGGGGTCCCTTCTGGACAGCCCATCAGGTGGTATCAGCATGAACCAAGGTCAGTTTGGCTGTAGCCAGGCTCTCACTGCTGCCTGGTCAGAAGCAGCCTGACTGGGGCATCACTGTGTCACCACCTCTCACCTGTGCCTCGTTTCTGCAGCCGAAGCCTCTTGAGGACTTCTCCAAACTTCTCATGCTTCCCAAGGTTTGGTAACTTGATGTGCACGCCAGCACGGAGCCCCGTTCCAAGGTTGGATGGGCAGGTCAGGATGTAGCCCAAGTGTGGGTTCCACATGAACTCGTAGTTTTTGGACTTGAAGAGAGTTTCTATCTATAAATAGAGAGAATGGATGCTTAGAGATTGTTCTCTGCCTGAATGATGTAGGTCATCCATTAAGTGCTCATTTACAGCTTCAGTTGCATAGCAACAGCCACAACAGTTTGAGCAGCTATTTAAGTCAGTTACATAGGCCCCCCCTCCATTTGTAGAAGAGGGTCACCAATGAGGGGCTTTTTAAGGCCTTAATCTTGCTCCCAGCAGTGAGGCAGCCTAAGTTCAAGCTACACTACAAAGCCTGAAGTTGCTATCTACTGGGAAGCTTGATTTAGTAAATGTCAAACTGATCTGTTAGGATTAGGGAAGGGGCTGGCGAAGCACAAGCTGGTATCAAGACCAGAAGCTAAGAAAAGCAAGCAGCCTAGAAACTTCTGTCCAGTGTCATCCATCCACATTCAAACAATTTTTCCTCCCAGGATCACTAAATGCTGTGATGTATAGAGCCATGTAGAGATCCTTTAAGTACAGTTTGATAAGGTTATCACACATTAGAGGATTTATTCCAGATTCCATAGTCATAATGCCTTCCCAGTACTGGCATTTCAGAGCCCTCACAGCTAAGGATCTCATCATGATGTTCCCAGAAACCTAAACTACGAAGAAGCAGCTATGCAGAACAAAGGAGAAGGATGTCACCTCCTGTGTTACATGCTCCCAGCCTGGAAAAGCTTGTATGCTCAGCTCTAAGCAGTTTAATATTTAGACCCAGAGCTCAAGCACTACTTGATTTACCTGTGTTAGGCCTGTACAGAAGCGGGTAAACACTTGCTTCATGTTGCCACCTTTCTGCATGGAAATAACCCTGAGGTGATCCTCCTCATTGATCCAAACAAGGAAGGTCTTGTTGTCATTGTGCCTAGGAGACAAGACAAACTTGTTGTCTCACTTGACGTTTTCAAGACAGATATAGCAGCACCAAGTTCCTCATTGCTGTAGCTTCCAAGAGGCTTTTTTAATTGCTTCTTCAAAGAAATTCATCTTACTGCTCTCCATCCAAGAACTAACAAAGTTAAGCTTGTACTTTCCTCTTTTCAAGAAGTACAGATAGAGACCACTTCCAAAATACATGTCAGAAAGTAATGGCATGGACATTAGCCAGTGTTAGAGCACCAAAACTTCAAGTTCAGTCAGTTCTCACCTTATTTACATTCTGAGTCCACAAATTTAGGAGATTTAATCTGTTCACAATTTGCATAAGGGCAATTAATACAGGCACTGAAGCAGACCCATGGACAGATGTTCACACAGATACCACGTTGACAGTGCGTAAGCAGAACTTGATGAGAATTGTCACATTGTTAGTCTGCCCTTCGTACCTTTTTAAGAGATCTAAAGTGAGTTCCCACTATTCCTGAGGCTCTTCAGAGCTACCAGAAAAACCTCTGAATTCTGAAGGCCCCTCTACTAGTTTGCAGCTGGTCAACATGCACCACACTGATGATTTCTCAGCTTGATTATGATCAAGAATTAACTAGTATCTGATGAAAGCTATTTACGCAGACAGACTTTACACTTAAAACATGTACATATCTAATGCTGGCAATCTGTAGGTAGATGATGCAATCTTAAAGGTGACCTACAGAAACAAAAGCATGTTTCCTCTTTGTTTATTGAAGCAGCTACAATAATGAGCTTGAAGTATTCCAGCTAAGAACTAACCCTTGGCACATAGGGGGACAAGTTAATTATGCTGCAGAAGCTCCTGAGATGCAGTTTTATGTAGGTGACCTACATGTGACAAGCAGAATCCTTCCACTCTACACCCTTGCATCAGTCAACTGATGCCACCGAGTCTCTGGGAGGGCAAAAATATTACCAATAAGGTAACACCACATTAATCTGGCATCAGTGAGTTTCTGCAATCAAAAGGAATGAGATTCCAAAGGAGAAGCTATGCATCCAGTATCAAGACTCAGCTAAGTCCATGCCATGGTCTGTTACCTTAGTTACTCTAAACCCATGGTACAAGAGCTGAAGGTGGAACATGAACTCTTTTAGAAGTCATCTACTTTGCTCAAGTTATTGCTTGGAGCTCCGCAAACCTGTGCTGGATGGACAGGCTCTGGCAACAGGCCAGCCAAGCCAGCTTGTTCCTACCAGCTCCACACACTTGGGGCAAGTTCTGCTTTCAGATAAACTTCCCCAGGGGATACCACACAGAAGTTCCTCATGAGATTCAGCAGCGTAAGTTCACAACGTGCTGTTCTGTCCAACAATATCAGCCACCACCAAAAAATTCAAGATCTCATGCAGCTCTCCCTTCTAGCCATACACTCACCAGATACCCCTGGCATCAGGCCAGTCTCGTGCCATCCCAGATGCCAACAGAAGAGGAGAAACGGGTTTGTCAAACAAAAAGTGATCATCAATCAGCTGCTGCTGTTCTGCATCAGTCATGTTCCTCAGGGCATAGTACTTCCCCTTGAGATCGCCTCCCAGACTGCCCAGAGCTGAAAGAGAGGCACTTTTAGGATGGGAGCACAAACCATAGACATTTCCCAGAACTTCAGAAACTGCATTCAAACTATCTGCTGTTGTTGGTTCCTCCCTTGCTTTCATCTGTAATGGCAATGACTTTGTGTGGCATTACAGAACTTAAGGCTGTATCAGATGATTTGTACACACCTTCCAGGCAGAAACAAGCAGTCTTTGTTCCCTTACACACAGTATGGGATCATTACTGCTGCTTAACTGTAGAAGTACGAGTGCTTTCTTCTCAAGGACAATCAAGGTCATGAATACAACAAGCCGCACTCTAATCAAGGACTGTTACCCTGCCCTTGGGAAGTTTTGGAACAGTGACAGGATAGCACCTTGAGAAAGCATCCCTTCCTCTCACTGAAAGCAGGTGGGAGGCATCAGAAAGAACTGCAGCTGAGGAGCTCCACTGAGAACTAGAGCTCGCTCAGAGCAGGACTACACCTCGAAGCAAGCCAGATGTTAATGAAAGTCTATTAAAAGAAGCCACAAAATACTGCAATCATGACTCAAGCCCTAGGGTTGCTCCATACCTATTACATCTCAGGTTTGAGCCGTGATGAACCAACCTCTTTCCCCACACACAGAAAGAAGCTTTCAAGATCAGCAAAGGTGAACTCAACACAGTCCAATTCCCCTGACGTGCTCCTGCTCTGAGTTACAAACTGCAATGCTGATGCAACCCTAATCCAAACTGCCTTTTTCGGGGAAGGCTCCACATTGAGTTAAGCCTTGAGGAAGGCAGCTCTGCCAACTGCCTCCATTCTCCGATTGCACAGAGCAGCTCTTTGCCTAGACAAGGTCAGCAGTTTCCCCTCATTGCCCGATTCTCACTTTACCTTCAACAGAGAGCTTTTCAATAGCCCGTCTCTCTCCTCTGCTGCAGTGAGGGGGAAGACAGAATCCACGGATGCTCCTGCCAGTTCTCACACGAGAGCTCAGCACATACTTAGGATCCAAGTCATCACCACCCTACAAGATCAGAAAATTAGTCGGTACTGCCTTGCTGCTAAGATGCTTATCCTAAATACACACAGGTCCTATGCACTTACATTTGAGATGGACTAGCTGGCCTGTAATACAGTGCACCTCAGGGCCATTTTTTCCAGCTTTCCAATAAAGTATGGAGAATAACAATTCCTTGTTTTGAGGATAAGACTAGGACTACTGAGATATAATAGAAGATAGGGGTACCATCAATTTTACACCCATCTCAGTCCCAGATCTGGGACTCTGTTACTCCTTGCAGTCTAGAGGTATCAACATGAGACAAGTCCTTGTTTAGGTAGGTTTTTACTCTTGCAAATGAGAATTATTCATTATTATCAAGTATTTTAATTTTTGAGATGTCCTATGGCTAGCCCAACCAAGACAGGGGTTGGAATTCCTACAGACTGCGATAACATCTGAAATCTGTAAGATGGGTGGAAACCTCTACTTCCAACACGAGACCACTGGCTGATTTTTAGCATACAACATCATGGAGTACGAAGAGCTAAAGTTTTTAACAGCCCTGGGACTGGGTTGTTTCACACAACTAGCACAGCCCAAAGAAATACATGCTCAACATGTTTGGCGTGACTTACATTGCAGCAGCATACAAAGCAAGTCCTGCTCGTCAGCTGCCTGGCTCTACCCAGTTACTGACATCCTACTGCAGCAGGCTCTTAAGTAAGACTGCACTGGGCATAGTGCCTGTCAGCCCGCACACGGTGAAACTGAGAGGACAGAGCTTGAGCAATCAGTTCAGGCAACCTCTTACAGCTTTCCCCAGGCCTCAGATCAGTGGGGATCAGTAACTGAACAGAAATTCATACCTGCAGGTTATCAGCATTCAGGTCAGTCTTGTGCTCATCAGTTGGTTTGTAGCCACCATGCCTGTCCTCAATGACTGGATCAAAGAGTTCCTTAAACACTTCGTAGGATTCTTCGTCGCCAGCTACGCAGCCTACTGTCATAATGAAGGGGTGGCCTGGAGTGGTAACAAAGGCAGAAGAGCTAAGTTGGGTGATGCTCAGCAGTACTCCAGCACAGCACCAACCAGGCAAGTTTCTTCACAGCAGATCTAGTCACTTAGAAATGCACTCGCTCAAGAGCAGTTGGGAGACCCTACACTTTACATCTCATCCAGTTAGTCCAACGCAGCGCTATGGGAAACCATAGCGGTTGCCATTAAGCCACACTCTTGTCAAGCTTTGGTTTAGGGCAATTTTGCACGGCACATCCAATTTCACTAGCTAATGCAAACCCGTAGACAGAAATACACTTAAAACAACCATGCTTCGCTGTGAGCAAGCATGCATCGCTTTGTTTGCTCTGCTACAGACAGAACTGCATTTTCATAATCTGCACATAAATACCACCTCCACGAGCTTAGCTTAAGTCACCATACTGAAAAGCACCAGTTACTTCAGCTGGCTCCCACAGAATATCTCAGTGCATTTTACCGGGATTATCAACCCCAGTCTGAATGACATCATCCAGGGTGAAGCCACTGGGTGTGACTCTGTCTCTCAGTTTCTTGTACAAATCCAGGGTTAGCACTTTGGCCATGTGGTTGTTGTGGGTGCTCAGGTCCGGGTACTCGGGAGGCAGTCTCTGATTATTTAGTTGGGCCATTTTGATATCGCTAGAGTAAAAATAAATACTGTAACATTAACACGTATATGCATCTGCTCCCCCTTTTTTTTTTCCATAGAAGTGCTACAGAACATCACATAATCACACTGGAACAGGACGAGCTCAGAACAGCTGGGTAAGCCCACACAGCTCAGAGGATTTTTTTTCCCCTCGGTTGCATAAAAATTAGAACACATTCGGGTGGCTGGGTTTTTTTTTTTTGGTTCGGATTTGAAGTATTTAGCAGAGCAGTTACATAATGGGAGCGCCTGGGAATTGCTGTGTCAGATTGCAGAGAGGAGCATGGCTGGACAAATCGTGGCCTCCTTAGCAGGGTTTTGCTGTCAAGAAGCACTTCCAAGAAGGAGGGAGAGCAGACGGCTCTGCAGCCCTAACGGTGCCGCCGTTACCTGGGTTGTCAACCCCGGTCTGGATGACATCATCCAGGGTGAAGCCACTGGAAGTCTGCCTGTCCCTCAACTTCTTGTACAGGTCCAGGGTCAGCACCTTGGCCATGTGATTGTTGTGCGCGCTCAGGTCAGGGAACTCATCGTCGGCAGAGTACTTCATCTTCAGGAGGTTGTGGCTGTTTGAGAAGGGCATGGCTGTCCCTACCGCAGTCACTGGGGGAAGAGAGGGAAGCCTATCAGCGGGGTAGGCAGCCAGGCACCGGGCAAGGTCACCTTGGCTTCGCTTCCACCAGCACCTTCCTCAAGGCCAGGCAAGGAGGAAGGGGGGGAGGGGAGAGAAAACAACACCAAAAAAACTTTCCACCCCCGCAAGCCTCGCCGCATCCTTCAGCATCACGGAGCGGACGCTCCGGGGCTCGGCCGGGACGCAGGGATGCGGCGGGGCGGCCGCTGGGGAGCGGGGCGAGCCGTCACACGACGGACAGCTCCAGGGAGACGTGGCCGGGGCGAGCATATGTAACTACCCTGTTACCGGGTAACCTTAACCTACCGGGGTAAGCTGCTTTCAGAGCGGGGCTCCGGCTCAAGCTGCGGCCCCGCCCGGTACGCACCTGCCCCGCGCCGCCCCGCTGCATCCCGCTCCCGCCTCCCCCCCCGACGAACCGGCTCCAACCCCCACCGTTAGAAATACGTATGTAAAAGTTAAATCGCTCGCTTCTTCTCTTTAAGCTGCAGGCGGCTCGGCTGCCCCGGGACTTACCGAGGGCTCCACAGCCAACGGAAGGACCTCCGCTCCCGCTCCGCACGCGCCCACTGCCCAAGCCGGAGTGGAGCCCCGAGCCCTCCGCCGCGCCCTTTATATAGAGCGCGACCCGCCGCTCATTGGCTGCTATTTATAGCCCATTCATTCCATTGTTCGAGTCACTGAGGGGCGGAGCTAACCGCCCCTCCTGGCCGGTGAAGGCGTGCCGCCATTTTGCGCGGCGGTTGGGCGGCGCGCGGTTGAGCTCGTGGGCGCGGGAGTCCATCCGTCCCAGCGGCAGACTGAACATGGCGGCACCGGGACGGCGCGAGTGCAGCTTACCGAACTGTTCCGCTTTAGGAAAAGAAAAAAAATACATAGGAAGCCATTACAGGCTAAAAAGCGCAGGCTGCCTCAAATAAAAACGCGCCGTGCTTGGCTGCCGCCCAGGTTGCCCTGCTGTTCCAGGTAGACGGAGAGCACACGGATCTGCTGAAGTCACGGGCTCAGCGTCTGTGTAAGTCTGGTCTCTTATCTCCGGAATCAAGGAACAAATCCTCTCTAAGTACCCTCTGCCTTTTTAACCTCGCAAAATCTTCCCCTGCGTTTCACTAGATTCATGCAAAGCTCATGCTTCAGGATGGTGTAAGCTACAGGTAGAGCCCTCCTGGGCAAGGATTCAACGAACACAAGTGTAAAATCATACCCAGAGCCCTAAAAATGCATGTCGTATTCCTGGATGATCTAGTTGTGTTTTTGGTTTTTATTATAATGTAAAACACTCATGAGAGTTATTTTTAATGTAGAACAATACAAGTAATACTAAGAACATAATGTAACATTACTAACTTGTTTCTGGTGGGTTTTTTTTCTTCACCCAAAGCAAAGCATTCCGAAGAGGTACTGAAGGCTCCTTCTGTCTCCTTCCATCATCTATTGCCACACACACAAGCAGCAACTGTTACTCGTTTTATAGATTGGTGGAGTCAACGTTACCTCAAGAACCAAAACCCGAGGATTCAGTTTTATGCACTGGAGACACTCTCCCTCCCTGCCCTGCAGAGCAGGGAGCACCAGTCCTTATAGTTATTACAATCCAGTTGTGTCCTCAGTGTGCCATTCATTACTGCACTTCCAACACAGACACCTCTCCTTCACACAGCTTTTGTCTGAAAATCGGCACAAAAAGAGAGAAGAGCCGTGGTGGGAGCACAAAATATACCCAATGAACTTGTTTAATGAACACTGCACCCTCTACAGCTTTTATCTCACCGTTATGTGACAAATTTATCATACACACTAAGTCAGAAGTGGCTCTCAGCTTGCATTGTGAGATCTGCAGAAAGCTGTGTGCAAATTGGATCCAACCTTCGTTACAGTGTCCCATCCCTGCTTCCCTAGTGGCTTAATTACAGATGCTGTGCTGCGTGTCAACAGCCTCTGATCAACTGCTTTATCTAGCTCATCTGCTGAGAGAATACTTGCCTTGGATCAGCCTGTATTGCCTGTTAGACTGTGATAAAGGCATCAGCACGTACTTTCCATGCTGGGATGATATTGTAGTGCATACTGACTTGTAAACTATGATGCAGTTTGGCATTTCAGGCTGGAAAGGTGGGGTGATTACTCCAGAGATCTCCGTGCTGAGCTTCAACAATGAAGAATTAAGGGAAGTTAATCATGGGCCGTGCAGTGAACACTTCCTAAGAGGCTTAATTATAAACGGTGTGCAGTGTACAACTGCAAGGAGATGAGTGTTAGCTTCTGAAATTACTCACATGATATAGCAAGATGAACCTGAAAGAACTGGGAGTAAACATCCTGAAAATTTAGAAGGTTATTTCCAAATCAGGAAATAGGAAAAGAAAACAGTTTACTACGTATAACTGCATTGTTTCCGATGCCTTACTGACTAAAGAGCACTTGAAAATAAAACATAACACTCATGCATAAATAGATGAAAGGAACTGGTTGTAGCTGCATCCCCTTAACTTCCCAAATGCAAATTTTCTTCCCATTTATTGCTTTATGTATATCAGCCTAGTTATTATCTTTTTCACATTGGTCGAGCGCCCTGTTGAAAATTACTGATCATTTCCAGTAAGCTGAGTGCTGTGAAGAGCTGTTCTTAGTCTTGTATACAGCCAGGCCCACAGTCATCTGAACTTGTTTTTTTTAAGGAAAAGAAAGGACACAAGAATATAAACTATGGCAAATTACATGAAAAATGACACACACACACACACCAAAAAAAAAAGTAGGTGCAGATATAAAGGCAGAACAGAGCTGTGATTGCCAGTCAGAAAAACAGCTGAGTAGGAGTCTGCAGTTTAAGAAACCTCTGAAACTGCATACATTATGTTTAGATCAGATGGAGAAGAGTTTCATAACCCAGTAACAAAGACTTCTGCAATTATGATACGGGCGGGTCAACAGCATAACATAAAAATGTTCTCACTGAAGATAATGGGCAAATTTTCCCTCCTAGCTGATGAAATCACATTGGTAAAAGAACTCACAAATGGTCACCTACACAGCTCTGTTAGGCACGCATCGATGGCGTTCTAGATTGCGGAGCAATGACTGTTTCTCCACTCCTGTGCTTCACAAGCCACTGGTGAGCACCACAGCGAACAAGGAATTATCTGATTTAGACAGAACGCTACCTGCGTGTCCGAGGTGACTCACAGAGCTGTGCCCTCCCATGCCAGGTGGCCTGGGCTTGTTGGGAGCAGCAGATGAAGCGATATCCCCATCCTGCCCATCTCCCGACTCCATCCCCGCGCCGCCAGGGCACCCCACATCACCTCAATCCTAAAGACGAGATGCAAGTAGGAGTCAGAACCGTGCTATTTGGGGTTTCGATAATGATTCCGCTCCTCCTGAGCCCACACTCCGCTGTGGGTTCCTCCTCCAGCCTCCAGAAACCGGCACGGGGAGGTCGGTCGGCCTCGAGCTGCCCTTCCCCGGGCACAGCGCGGGCAACGGCTGCAGCACCGTGGGAGCCGCCTGCACGGAGGCTCGGGCGGCCCTTAGGGAAGGGGCTTAGTAGGACCCCGGCGTCTATCACCCACGCTTGACGACCATGAGATCCCCTCCAGGTTTATAGCTAACTGCGCACGTGGGGGAAGAAGCTGTTGCAGGGAAGGGGCCGCCCGGGCATCCACCGCCCCTAGGGACCTCTCGTTTCACCGTAGGCAAACACTGCCCTCGGCCCCCACGCAGGAGCCACTGGCCCCGCCGAGGCACGGCGGCTCAGGGGACCGACGGACCGTTGCCAGGCACGGCCGACAACGACTGGCCGCTCCGGGCGGGGGCGGAGGCGGCGGAGCGTCAGCAGCCTGCGACCGGCTTGGGGGAGGGGCGGGCACCGCGTGCGAGGAGAGCCGGGCCGGGCGTGCTAGCGGGACTCAGCCCCGGGAGGTAACGGCTGTGGGGACGGGGAGAACCGGCGCTGCCGGGGAACCGCGAGCCCGCGGCCCCGCGTGAGGCCGTGCGGGGCCGCGAGGAGCCGGGCGAGGCGGGGTGAGCTGCTGCGGGCACGGCCCCTCCGCGCCCGATACGCTTTTGTTTCCCCACGGCGCGCGAGGACCTCGTGCGTTTGGTTGGGGACCCCGACACGGAGCGGGGGGGGGGAGAGGCGTGCTCAGGGGCGTTGCCACGTGCAGAGGAAGGCACGTAGATGAGATGCAGTCAGAGCTGCTTCCAAATGATGTGACTATAAATACGAGGTGAAAACGGCAACTCGTGAATAGCGTGTATTACAGGTGGGTTAAGAACATCGATGTGATCCGGTGATGCACGCTGTGTGCTCATTAAGCATCACGGTTTGATCTCACAGTGTCCGGTGTGTGTGCATTTCTGAGCTCTTGGGATGCCTTCATGTCCAGACGTGCCTGTTGTGCTTTGCTGTACAAGTACCTATACCACATGCCACAAGCTTTGGAATCGGGGCCTACCAGCGTGTCTGCTTCTCATTCTCAGCACAGCAGCACACAAATCTACCTGCTGAACAGCAAATTGAACCCAAACGTTGGTCAGACTACAATTTCAGAATTAAAAAGTGTTTGGGTTTTTTTAATAGCAAAAAGAGTAAATTGGGACAAAGCTTTTACACATTCAAGAGCATTGCAATCAAATCATTATCAGGTTGGTCAGAGAGGCAGGGGATGCCCCGTCCCTGCAGACAGCCAAGGTCAGGCTGGACGGGGCTCTGAGCACCTGATGGAGCTGTGGGTGTCCCCGCTCACTGCAGGGGGATTGGACTGGATCACCTTCAAAGGTCCCTTCCAACTCAAGGATTTCTGTTTTTATTAAGTAGTGCTGCTTTTAATTTTCTTGTCCAACTATCAAACTCTCAGATGATTCTGTTGTAGACTTTAATCCCTAACTTTGGGATCACCTCATTACACAATTCCTTCCATGAATAGGTCAGCCTGCAGCTTAGCTTGTTAGCTGCCTTATCTGAAAAACAGTTCCAGGTTTTATTGTAAGCTGCCTTCTCATTTCGAGGTTTTCTTCTCCAAGACAACGTTTAAGTTTGTTGCTTTCAGAACACAGAGCTAAAACAATACAGTGTGTTTGCACTGGCTTGCAAATGGTTGTTTACATTCAGCTGCAGCATGGATCACTTCCCAGACAATCATGTTACACCCCCAATGGCAAATTAAAGGCCGCAGTGTTTTTTATTTGTACTTAATCGAGTTTATAGCTAAATTAATGTGGCTAGTACCTTTATCTAATCTCTAAAGCTTCATTTTGAAAACTTTCAAGTAAACTTTTGCTGGTGGTCCTAATAGTCAATGCTTGAGGCAAGTGGCAGTTGCCATGTGCTGTAAATCACCAATAGATAAGCCAGCAGAAAAAAATAAAACTCACTGCTTAACAGCCTACTCTGAGAGCTTGTGAACTAGAACCAAACAG
Organism: Cyrtonyx montezumae; assembly: GCF_038088225.1. Classification (NCBI taxonomy): domain Eukaryota; kingdom Metazoa; phylum Chordata; class Aves; order Galliformes; family Odontophoridae; genus Cyrtonyx; species Cyrtonyx montezumae. The sequence continues at coordinate 9,064,676 of NW_027071826.1, read as the reverse complement.
GCTGCTGAAATTGATACTGCCTTGCACATTTCCCAGTAGCACTGTGGAGCAGGCTGAGTAAATTATAACAAATTTGCTAATTTTTGTTTGTAAATGTACTGTACAGTGATACAAACAGTGGTTACATTCAAGTCAGTGAGATCTTTTCACTGATTTTTATTGAGTCAGGAGCACATCGAGGGGATGTCCACAAGCTGCATGGAGTTTTCTTAATAACATCTGACTTGCACTGTTTGTCCTTTATATATATATATATAGATAGATAGATAGATATAGATATAGATATTGGGGAAATAAAATGAACTGTACTTATAGCTTCATCATGATACCATAAAACTGTCTTGGCATTTGTCTGCTTTTAGGTGACGACCACCAGCCAACCACAAGACTGTCACGATGAGTTTTGTTGAATATGGAGATACAATCAAGGATGGTGACACAGCTATCGTGTTCTTGGGCCACGAATCCATGTTTCCTGTGAAAGTCCAGCATGGCACTGTAACTCAGACTAAGTATGGGGTCATCCGGCATTCCATGGATCTCATAGGCAAGAAGTATGGCTCCAAAGTGACCTGCAGTAAGGGAGGATGGGTTTTTATTCTTCATCCAACTCCAGAACTGTGGACCGTGAATCTTCCACACAGGACACAGATCTTGTATTCCACTGACATCTCTGTGATCACCATGATGTTAGAACTGAAGCCAGGCTCCATAGTGTGTGAATCAGGTAAGAATACTTTGAGATCCTTTGTTAAGAGCTAACACCAACACACTCAGTGGAAAACAATTTTCCCAGCCCACATGTGGAGTAATTCTCTTTCATTTGCACATGCTATCAACTACTGCCTCTCCAAAAAGCAGTGTTGCTTCAGTATGCCAGCCTTATGTACACATGCCTTTGAGTACACTATTAATTCAATTTAAACACATGAACAGCCTTCTTTCCCTTATCTAAAACTGTTAAGTTCTTCACACATATTTTTAAGAAACATGATTTGAATCAAAATTCATACCCTGGATCGGCAGGCTGCAAAGAACATCACTGAAGTGAGTTAGTGAAAGATGGCAAGGCACTGCATGTAGTAATATGGGAAGTCAGTATTTCTATCACGTGATACCATGGAAGCATGCATATTTTGTTGTTCTCTTCCCAACTGTGATCCACTTGTAGCACTTCAGTTTCATGCAGGGCTCACAGCAGTGGCGTAATAGAACAGATGATGCACTCATCACAGTGCTGTGCATTGTTTCTAAACTGGGTTTAATTTATTACCATTTCCATAATTTTACATAATTTTTAAGTAAGGAGGAGTTACATTACATGTAGATGGATATTTTCGTGGCTAGATACACTTTATAATAACGCTTTCATGGTTTTATTGCTGCAGGCAGTATGAGGCTTGTTTGATTTGATTTGATCTCTGTAGTTTGCAAAAATATGAACTGTAGGTAGTTTGTCCTCATTTTTCTGTCTGTTTACTTTGAGTCTTTTTAGGAAGCAGTTTTAGATGCTTCCTTCTGTAGCACAGATACAGCAAAGGATCAGTGTGACGAGCTTGTACTGCTGCGAGTTAACTTGCATTTAACATTTCCTGTTCCTACCCAGGCATGATGTTGGGCAGCTTTGGGGGTATTGTGGCTGCTTTCCCACACAACTGAAGTGCTGCTTATCTGCATCCAGTTACACCCAGTAACAAATGGGTGTGCTGGAAACAGGCAAGGCCGTGCAGAGAAGCCCCTGGCCCCTTTCTTGGGATAGGTGAGTGTTAAAAGGACAGAACTGTTCTCAGTAATGGTGAAAGATGGAAGTCTTAGAAGGCTCATTTATCTGAATAGCTAAGAAATGGGAATGTTTGATGAACTAACTGATTCAGATTCCCAGAAGTGTTGTGAGTCAGAAGTTGTAGCTACAAACAGTCCTTTCCGTTAGTGGAAAACTGTTCCCAGCTTTGTTTTAGTGTCTGTGCTGTCCTAGTTAGTGTTTTAACTTCAGCTTTCTAGGGAAAGCAACCAGTTCTACTACTAAGGTTGTGCTTGTATTCCCTGAAAGATTTATTGTTCACAAAGAAAGAAGGAGTATTGTGTCTTGGCGCAAGAGTTCATCCTGCAGCAAGAGTTCTTACTGCAGGTTTGCTTACAACTAACCAGAATTGGAGATTTGAATGAAAAAATGTTACATGTATTGACTACTGGAGCCTCCAGTGTGATGATGTAACCTACTTTGGTGCCATCCAAAATTAGGCCATGTTCAGCAATCGAAAATCATTAGTGCTTGTTTAACCTTGTGTGGCTTAGGAGGAGCTTGCCAATGGTGATTAACAGAAAAGAGGCAGGAAATCTGGTCTAGTAGTGGCATTGGAGTCTGCTTCCTGGTAGTGCTGTCTTTAGATGTATCTTGAGCATTAATTAGCATGGAAGTTGCCTTTTTTTTTATTTGAACATGAACTGATACACATGGTTGCTGGTGAAGGAGGGGAGGGGCAAAACAGGCACAATAAACAAGCCAGTCTCTCTTCTCCTTGTCTTGCTGCTAGGCTGTGGCACGTGTCCTGCACCTACCTAGGGCAAGCAAGCAGAACTGGGGAGCAGGCTGCACAAGTGTGTGTAGAAAGGACGGATAAAGTAGAATGAAATGCCCTCTGCATCATCTTTTGATGCTGTGAATACCAGTAAATATTATCTTATGTGCGTAGTTAGGAAAGATTAATAAGGATTAATTTTATATCACATGAGTTGTGCAGTTTAAATTGATTCATAATGATCTGTTGTAACTGATACAAACAGATTAAAGTTTTACCAATTTTAATCATTTTTAATAAATACATAAAGAGCAAGCTGCTCAGCAGCACATGCATAATTCAGATCATCCCAGCATACTCTGTTGAGGCTGTAAGGAGACTCAGCATCTGCCATCAGCATCATTTCGTGATGGAGGCGTAGGAATATGATCCTTTTTCTGTCTCCTGCTGATTTCTAATTTATGAAAGTTGGGATTCAAAAACTGCTGGTGGAGCTAAGATCTCTTGGAAATATTGGTCCTCGGTCTGAGGAATTCACCAGTTTGAAGAGTTTTTGGCAGCCCAATCTTTCCAGAAGTAAATGACACCTAAGATAGCTGCTGCAGTACCTGCAGCAGGTCGTGTGAAACTTTTGTTCATGTCAGGTAACTCTGATCTCATTGCATGTGCAGTCAACATTTAAATAAAGGAATACACTGAATCTTCTTCATTTCACCACTCTCCAAAACTAACTTGATGTCATCTTCCAAGCCAAGGCTGTCTTAAGTTCAGTGATTACAGCTGCCTGTTAGATAACGACTCTGTTTGACAACTGATTTTTTGTTTGTTTGTTTTGAAATTTATTTTTATAGCACATTGGAATGAATATGAAACCTTTCTGATATTGTTGCTAAACATAAGTAAAGACCTCTTTTTTTTTTTTTCAGTGCCAACTTATCTAGGCTATTTTACTGTCCTCTCTCCCTGGTAAGACCTAAAGAAGTGTCTGTCCTTACCTTCAGAATTACTCAGGGAATGCAATGCAGCACTGTGAAACTTCGTTTAATCTGATAAATCTAAGAAATATTTGGGTTTCAACAGAGCATTGTATTTAGACAAAATGTAATTTAGTCAAAAGTATTCTGACCAGTATCCCTCTGATCCTTCAGCCCTCGACAAAATCAGACTCACATGAGCAAAAATGTTAATTGGATTTTTTGTTTCCCTTCAGCTAAGTCCCAAATTAAAAGTTGCTAAACCCACTGCCACACAGCAATGGGGCTCCAAAGCCACAGATGGCATTTGTGAGGACTGAGAACAGTCCTCTGGGTTCTTGTGGCTTCTTTGTGGAGGGGTAACAAGAGCCTCTGGCCGGTCTGCCTTGCACTACAGCTTCTCCAAAACAGTTATGAAATTTTCAAACTCATGGTCTGAGTGTAGATTTTGTTAGAAGTATGCTCATAAAAAATTAAGGAAGGCTTAATGATTAATGGATACTTAATAAATGATTAATAGATTATTGTGGAGTCCCAGCAAGTCAGCTGTAGTGCTGTGACTCTTCTGACTACTCATGTCTGCACCATCTCTGTGGCGTAAGCGTGTGTAAACTCTACATCTTTTGTGTACACACCAAAGCTTTGTAGCTATTAATTTGATTTTGGAACTTATTCATATTAATTAAGTCTTAAGTTTTATAATGTCTCCTACCTCTGCCTATTAGCAGATAAGTGAGAGAAGAGCTGGAATATGTGATTCTTTGTAACACCTTTTGAAGTAGAAGAAAAGCCTCATCTGTACCAACGTCAGAGAACACAGTATTCTCCTGACATACCAAAGAACTAAAGCAGAACTGTGGCCACATGAGGCATCACTGTGGTGGGTGCAGCCCTGTGGCTGAGGAGTGCTGTTTGTACCCTGAAGTGCTTGTTTCCAGGCTTTCTGGGCTTCCTTTCATCTTACCTTTTTGTTTACCCACAAAGTGCATTTTTCATGCAGCTCTGAACTTCACAGTATCACCTCCATTTTGCAGAAGATCCCTCCCTGAAGATCTCTGCCTCTTGAATCTCTTAAGAACAAATTCTTTTCAGTCTTCACATTCCCATTCCTTTTGTAGGCAGTACCAGCCTTGGAAACTTCCATCCTTCCCCAGCTCCTGAATTCAGTCAACAGTGGCCTTCTTTGGCCTCTAGCCTGCTTCCTACAATGCCCACTTGGGCAGCATGTCCATGTCGGAAAGGTGAGAAAAAGCTCATCTGTAAGGGAAACTTCTTGATGCACCATCTCCTCTTGACACTTCCTTGTAACAACCTCCCTCCCTCTCTCCTCCTCCCTCTGTCTCTGATCTTACAATTTCTCACTTCTTCCACCATGATTTGTGTCCCTGATGGTCCTCACAGGATGACATCTAAGTTAGTTCCTATCAGATACTTAAGATCTCATCATATATTCACTAAAAATGATTAACGTTTCTCCTGTTGCATAAACTTTTCATGTATGGCAAGCAGTCTTCCTCTGAGCTGTGTTTCTTGTCAGATCCTGGCTGTGGAGTTTTTAGCTGTGCCTAAAGATTAATTCTCCTTTGGTTTTGAGGCTCCATCCGTTCTCATGGCTGACCCATGACCCGTGTTATTATTTGCTAGGTTTCAGTGCGGTAGCTAGGAGACTAATGCAGCAACACTGATTGTTTTCTTGTATTTGCCTAGTTTGGACTATCTTGTGTAGCCAAATATTGCAGCAGATACTTCAGTTGTATTAAAATGTTACTAGATATTGTATCGATCCAGTAATTAATAACATCACTTTTCCTGCTTTTGTGTTATATAAGTTTATGTGTGCACTTAAGAGCTTCCTCAGCTTTAGCTTGGATTACAAACTTGCCATAATAAACATGGCAAATATTTTGCGTAAGCACAGCTGTACACATCTATGGGTTTGAAATTACAGATCTACTTCCTTTCTTAAAAAAGAGAAAGCCCACAAAAGGGAAGTGCTGGGGGTAGGCAAGCCAAGCAATAGCTTGTACTGAGAAAATAGTGGAACACAAAATCAGGTTGTTTACAGCATGGGTGGGATTCCAGGAGGCTGGGCAATTAGAAAGCCAGACTAAACAGAAAACAGTGCAAGCCTGTTCCCTCTCCTTCAGCTCTCCATCAGGTGCCGTATTTGATGCCCTTGGAATGTTTGTGTTTGTCTCAACTGCTCTCTTGGTGTGTATCTATGCAGTACTGAAGTGGCAGGTGTTATTTCTGAAGGGGTCAGCTGTTGCCTGCTGCAGCTTTGCAGGAATGATCTTAGTGTGGACGCTGCCTCATGATGCTGAGGTGTGTGGAGGCTTCTCTGTGGAAAACCTGTCCCTTGAATCAGCAGAAGGTGAGAAGAATGTATGGTTGTGAGGTCAGGGGAATTGTTGGGTTGTTCATGTGGTCAGTACTTTGCTGTGTGTAAATCAGAAGGAGGTATCAGCAGGTACTGAGCGAGAGTGTTTCTTCTAGGTGTCCAATCCCTATAAATCCGTGCTGGTTTTGTTGTCTTAGGAGAGGGTGGAAGCAGTCCCCCGAGCTTAGAGGTGTCAGAGATGGATAGAGAGAAATGAAAAAGGAGTTGAGAAGGTGGTAAGGAAGCTAGGATGTTGAGTATTACCCATTTGCAGTGGAGGAAGTGAAAGTAAACATTAATTTCCCCTTCTATAACATAAGAGAAATAAAGGTTTGAACCTGCCTTCTGTAGATAGCGTTAGAGGAGTTGTGCTTGAGTACAGAACTGTACTGAACTTCCAGACCCCGTTGAGAGCATTCCTCATGAGTTTCAAGTGTGTTAACTGTCAGGCATATGAGAGCCAATGGTCATTGTTATTCACGGGATTGGGTATCAGAATCTGTGGTCTCTTCAAGAAAAGAAGAAATTTTGCAATGGTGGATGATTCACAGCCACCTTGTTCTTTGTTTCCTACAGTTTTGATGGTGTTGTCATGGAGGAGGCAGGCAGCATCTTCAGAAATACTCTCATTAGTGATGTCAGTGTGAGAGAATTTGATAGAGTAAAATGTGATGCATATGTATTATTCTCATGTTTGCTGTAGCCAGTCAACATCAAATAATTGCTGGCAACCTTGTTTGACAAAAGCTCAGCCTGTAAGTTGCCTGCAAGCGATGACTTCCAACATCCTGTTTTTGGTGCTGGGTTTGGCTTGGAGTGTTGGTGAATAAAAAAAAAGAGTTCCAGAAAACAAATCAAAACAACTTAATGGGATTTCGTAGGAAGGAGGCAAACAGGATCTTCTCTGGTGTTTTGAAAAGCAGATTCAAAAGGAAAGTGATTAAAAATGTAGAAGAATATGAAGGAGGGAACTGGATACATGCACAAGCTGCCTCTCTTCTGTGTCCATCCCAGCTGTGCTGGCAGACCTCCCATTCACTCTTACAGATGAGCAGAGAGCAAAGCAAAAAGTCAGCAGCACTACCCATTAGGAAGGTAAAATAATTACATTCTGTGGGATTGCAGAAGTTCTCTGTTTGCAGCCCTGCTTTCTGGTGTGAAAATAAAGGCAGATTTCAGTCATTTTAGCATCTTGTGGGCATCCCTGCTTTTGTCATTAAAAAACCAGTGAAATGCTGTTTCTTTGCTGTGCATGTACATTATTGAGTCTTTGCAGCCATGTGGCTGCTGTGACATCGTAAACTGTTCTGACCAATGAAAAGTTTACATTGACATTTTGATCCAGCAGGTACAGCAAGTGGGTAATTTGTCACGTGTGCACAGAACTGCCTCCTGTCTTCTTGCTTTATTTTAATACTGGTGTGGATGCACTAATTTTCACATAAAATTCTCCTCTCTTGGACCTCTTTGGAGCCAGTGCTGAAATCCGAGGTTTTCCCTCCCATTAAAGCTGGGGGAGGTGCTGCTGTGCCTGCTGGGGTCAGGGCCCTCCGAGGGGGAAGCAGGGAAGTGGTGCCCATTCTGCAGAGTGTTTGGTTGGTCTCATGTCAAACGCAGGCCCAGAGTTCTTTGTGGTCTGAATGGCTCCCTTCTCAGAGCTGTCAGCTCAGATCCAGTGCCTTAGCAATATTTCTCCCCTTATGTGACTAGAGGGCCAGGACCTTGAGTCTGTCTGTAAACTCTGACTTCCTATCCGAGTCAGGAAGATATTGTTCCAGTTAAGCAGCATACGAGCCTCTGTGTCCCCTGATTAATTTCTTCTCTGCTGGTTCCTAAGCTTTCTCTACCACTGCTGTTCTTCAGCTTCTGTCCTTCAGAAGTAGTTTTTAAGATTTGCGTTAGTTAAAAGAACTTGCTTCAGGCTGAAATTTAGCCTGAACAGTCACTAAAGATAGCTAGAAATAGATTTTCTTTCTACAGGAAAAAATGTCTTCCAAGTACAGAGTTATAAATCAATAAACACAGATAATTTGGGGTTGCTGTGGGGTTTGAGTTTGGTGGGTTATTCTGTTAAATGCCACTTCTGTGAGTAATCTGCAATAGGAATTGGTACATGGGTGTTTTCTTCAGTGAAAACATTGGTTATTAGTCATTCTGTATTTAACATGCCAATGGATCATTAAAAATAAGTTTCCCAAATTACCAAGCTAAAACAAGAAAACGTCTGTATCTTAATGGTTAGTCTGACTGTATGTGGTAATCATACTTATGTACGATTTTGGGTATGTGGTGCATCTCATTAGACTTCACTAAGACAGTGTGGACTTGTACAGGTGAGCCACCTGTGCAGTCAGCTCACCTGGTTGGTGTGAGTGCAGGAGCTGAAGGGCCTCCGTTCTGCCTAATTTCATGGTGCGCTGAGGATGGCTGGTGTGTCTTAGGAGAGGCCTGTGCAAAGCAGGTGCCATGTCTTGAAGGTTGGTTATCTGAGTAGATATCAGTAGGTTTTTCAAACACAGGCTCTTGTGAACATCTCTTTTTTGTTCTAACGAAGTGTAAAGTTGTGAAAATACATTAAATTTTGCCCTAGAATAGTCTTGCACTTGGAGAAAAAAATCTGTGGTTAATTTGCTTGATATTTTCTCATTGCATTTGGTTCCTCGTGTTCTCCTGTGACCCTTTGTAGGGATGTAGTTGGCCCTTTGTAGAGTTGTATTGCTGGCCCTTGGCACTGTTTTTTACTAACAGGTTTTTTTTTTTTAATTAACGTTTTGAGGACCTTGAAAACTGTTTCTTAGGTCACTTGGTCCATCTGCCCTTGGGAGGGAAGGACCATTCTCTTTTGCTAATTTAAGCGATGCTTTCTGTTGGTTTTGTTTTTCAGTTAGTGTTCCAAGCAGGAGGACTGATGAGGAAGATAACTGTAGTAGTGTGTAGCACTATCAAAAGGCATTTCACAAGCTGCTTTTCTTTCCTAGGTACAGGCAGCGGATCCCTCTCCCACGCTCTCATCAGGACGGTGGCTCCCACAGGGCACCTGTACACGGTAGAGTTCCACCAACAGAGGGCTGAGAAGGCCAAGGAGGAATTTCGGGAGCATGGAGTAGAGCATCTGGTCACCGTGACCAACCAGGATGTCTGCAAGAATGGGTTTGGTGTCTCAGACATTGCAGATGCTGTGTTCCTGGATATTCCATCTCCGTGGGAAGCCATTGGACATGCAAAGTCAGCGTTAAAAGCTGAAGGTAACTGCACTTAGCTCTTTGTAGGAGCTGCCACACTTGCACACGTCTCTGCCTCTCAATGATATGCTAGATCTGCTCCTTTGCATTATGTGATCACTCAAATGTCAAAGTCTGTAGGCATTTCAGAGGATGGAGAACATTCAGAAGAGGTCTTCAATTTGCAGTGAAAGATTTGGAAAGAGCAGAACAACCTTTTCCTACAGGTCTGATCTAGCTGCTACAATTAATGGGCATTTTATAAAAGAAAACAACATTTGAACCTTTGTCTAGTGCATTTTGTGGACCTGAGGGTGTGTGGGAGGCAGCAGCAACAGTAAATGCTGAAAGCAAATTTCTTTGGCACTTCAGTGGAAAGATGTTTGTATAAAAGGTGTTCAGAAACACTTCACATCAATCACTGCAGATTGGACTAGTTTAACAGTGCTCCACATCAATAATGTGAAAGAAAATGTGGTTATACTTAAATATGCGTGCTGGTCTCTGCCTTAAATCTCTGCTGTCAGAGCTAGTGAGAAGTATGACATTGGCTGCAGTAGGAATTGAACCTGAGGGCTGTTCCAGCTTGTGCCAGCTACTCCTGGACGGTGACAGCAAGTGGTGACTGCTATTGCAGGATTGGATGGGTTTTGTCTGTTTATAATGGATTTTTTCCCTATTGAAAAGTAGGGAATAAACCTTTCTTTTGTCCTGAAATAAGTTTTCCCTTGATTACTGTTCTGCCAGTGTAACTATGCTGGTGTGAATCCAAGCTAACTTCTGCCAGGCTACAGAAGTGACTTTTGTGATCAAGAGAGTATGGAGTGCAGAACAGTGCCCATGCTGGGCCGTGAGTTTAGCAGAGTTCTGACTTGGGGTAAATTGCTAGGTCTAAACCACAGGATTTCAGCTTGTTCTTAAAGGTCACTGAATGTGCTTGTGTCAGGACCAACCCAGGCAGCAGGCTCCCTCTGCTACTACGGAAAATTTGCAAGGAAGCTTTCCAATACAACACATTCTTTAAAAAGTAAATAAATAAAAAGAGACTAATTAGCACTCAGTGCCTGCAAGGGTAACAGCTGAATTTGGAGCTGCTTTCCAGTGTGTCCTGGGAAAAAAGAAGAATTTTCACTGCACTGTACAATGCCCTTCCCATGCTCAAATTATCTAATCTAGGGAGCAGAACACTCAGCTGACTTCCCAGCTTAGCAGGCGCTGCATTGCGCAGCCCAATTTGAATTCTTTAAGTGGTGCATGTTTAGAATACTGAGCAGGGCTGCTTGAGCAATTCCAAGGTTGCAATCCCTGTCTCACTCCAGCATTTGAAAAACTGTAAAAAGGTACTGTAGTGCCAAACTGACAGTACTCTTTGGCTATACTTTTCTGTGCTACAAGGTTACGTCTGTTTAGCCAATATTAAAAATATTTAACACCCTGCATTTTTTTTTTTTGGTCTGCAAAGTGGCATCATGCATGTTTCACCAGTCAGAGGGTGATGCTGCTTACTGCCATTTTCAAATAGTTAAAGCTCTTCTGCATTAAGAACAGTTTGTGCACATACTGCTGCTGCTTGCATCCATTCTGTGATAAGGCATCACTGGAGAGAATGAGCCCTTGCACTCTTTTCCCTCCGTGCCCTCTCTCATGTATCAGGATCACATTCAGGTTTTGTTGTGGTGCACAATATGAACATTGCATCTGTGCTGCCAGGTAGTGGTCTTTCATTCACTCAAGTCATAAGGTACAGGCCTAAATGAGTTCAATATATAGCATCTGCTGACCTCCTCTTTAAAAACACAATATTCCTTATTGAGTTTTCAGCTGAGACTGTGTAAGAGAGTGTTCTTGACCTTAGCAAATCCTTATCAAATCAGTATTTTCTCTCCTACTTATGCTCAAGATCCTGAGTCTTGCAGCTCCTAGTAGGCTGAGTGTTAATGATCCTCTTCACAGAGTACATTTATCACTCACGTTATGCCTAACAGTAGGCTGTAAATATGCTGCTTACGATAGCTTGGCCTCCCCTTTAATGCACTGCCAACTTGTGAAGAGCTAAAAGGATAAAAATGCATGGAGAGTTTTTGACTAGAAGGTTCTTGTTCTCTGGTGACATGCTCTGCTGATGCTCAGGCTTGCATCTCAGCTGCATCCTTCTGTGCTTATTTCACCTGTCATGCTTTCAGGCAGAAATTCTGCTTGTAATATCTCTCAGGCACTGCTGCACTGCAGAACTTGCTTTCATTTCCAGACCTGCACTGTTTTCCTTTTGCAGCATCTGCTGATGAATGCTTTTCTGTAGTCATACCAGTATCTGACCTTGGTGGTTTTTTGCAAAGTTGCTGTTAACCCCTTCAGGCTAGATTTTAAAGAAAGAATAATTCAACAGATTAGAAAAAAAAAAAAGTGAGGTAACAAAAATATCCTCCACATCCTACAGTACTTAAATACCCTGTAACTTTTGACTCAGTCATCTCCTAGGTGAATTCTTTAGTGCTTTGATTATAATTCTGTACCCACCTACTCTGCTCTATAAGTATTGCCTATTTCATACCTACATACATACAGTTGTTGGAGTTGGAAGGAACCTTTAAAGGCTATCCAGTCCAACCCCTTGCACTGAACAGGGACAACTACAGCTCCATCAGGTGCTCAGGGCCCCACCCAGCTTGAACTTGGCTGTCTCCAGGGATGGGTCATCCACCACATCTTTGAGCAGCCTGTGCCAGTGCCTCACCGCCCTTACTGTAAAAAACTTCTTTCTTATGTTCAATCTACATCTCCTCTCTCCACAAAGCCCCTAAATTATGAGTGTGTCAAATTGTAATCTGTGTGATCTCACCTGAATTGGGTGACAGGGTTCTGTCAGGTCTCCCTGAAAAGCTCTGCAGCAGAAGTTCCCATCAGACACCTCCCTGGATGGGTCCCTGTATTTCTGCCATTGCAGAAACCCTTCAGAAATACTCTGCTCTTCTTGGAGGTAGTTATTTTTCATTTCCAAAGTTTTTTGTTTGTTTTGCTTGTTGACAGTGGACTTAAAACAAGTCTTGCTTGCATTTTTTCCTTTAGCATAGCCATTGATTTTTGTCCTTACCTGCCAGGTTTGGTTCTTAGAATTGCTGAGTAGCCAAATAACACCTCAGCCTCCCAATAGCCTGTGGTGTGTAGGTAAGGCATCACCTGGCTTTGCTACTTCAGCTTTCATTTGGGTTTGCTTCCCTCCTCCCCTTTGCTTTCAGGCAATACCAGTTCCATGCTGAAATTCTCACTGGCTCTTTTTCTTGAGCCCTAGAGGTTATTCATGGTCCCATTTTCAAACCACTCAGCAGCAGCTTTGAGGAACAGCTGAAATCTCCAGCCACAAGTCTCACCTCCGTGGCAGCACCCCAGGCTGAACCACACTGAGAGGGCAGCGACATGAGGCTGCTGCTGGTTGAGCATGGGCTGCCTCAGAACACACAGGGAATGTGTTAGGGCAGGAAGTGGAGCCTGCCAGTCTAGTGTGCTGTCTAGACTTTCTTCCTCCACCCATGCAGGTGGTACTCGAGATGGTATCGATGCTTCTCGTGTCCATAGGCGTTTGTTTTGGAATAAATGAATGAAGCCCTAAGTGTCTGTAAAACATCATCACCAGCCTTTATTAATGTGCCACCTGCTTTGATTCGAAGGAGAATTTGCTCAAGGTGAAGTTAAAGATCCACGAGCTAATAATCAGGGTCAGGCTGGACAGGGCTCTGAGCACCCTGACCTCCCTGTAAGTGTCCCTGTTCATTGTAGGGGTGTTGGGCTAAATGGCCTTTAAAGGTCTCTCTCTTCCACCTCAAACAATTCTATGATTCTATGATAGTTTGAAACATAACCTCCCAGTGTTGAGGGACCATCTGGTCTAGCGCACAGCTGCCCCACTAGGATCAGAAGTAGGTGCTAACTCTCAGATTCCATCTGGTTCCCGAGCACTGCTTGCTGAGCTAAGCACAGTTGGTGTATCTCGTTGGAGGGCATTAACCTAGCTGAGGCTGTGGGGATTTTTAGTTCAGGTACACATACTGGGTCTGGCCTAGCAGCCTAAGCAGAAGTGATTCTCTCACCTGTAACGAGCTAAGCAGGGTTCCTGCACTGTAATCCGTACTGCGGAGTACTGGCCAAAATTTGGTCTCTGCACAGCTTGTAGGAAGAAACAGGGGATGAAGGGAATCTTAAAGGAAGTTGTTAGATTTTCTTCACAAGTCTGGTGCCAACTTTTTCCTTTTTTCCATTTTTGATACCTGCTTTTGCCAGCCCCATAGCAGTCAGTGGAAACGCATCGCTTCTGAAGGATGCTCTTACAAACATAAGAGGTTAAGGTCACATTTGCAGAAGATGGCATTGAGCTCCTGTTAATGAGCTGGCAAGCGATTAGGAAATTTTTTTCTTTTCTGAATCAGGAAACATCCTTTAATTTCTTCCAACAGCCATATCCTCTTATTTCACTTGTCAGGGAATCTGCATCAAATCGCCCACGAGCACGTTCATTTAAAGGACATTTTGTCCCCTTTGCAATATTTTTAGTGTCCTACTAGCACAGAGTAAATGCCACAGTGATGCTGCTCAGTGACTTTCCTGCCTCGCCCCTACATAATGATCATGCCATGGGATCTTTGTAACATAATCTTCCAATTATCACAATGCACTGAAATCCCAAAACCCAGAGCTGTGTTCCCTTACCAGAAATAAAAATGCTGTGCTGCATTTTCTGCGTCACAGCATCATTTCCAAAATTATGGGCCCTTTTCTCAGGAACTTAACGGTGCTGCACTACATATGTTCTTTTCACATCCTCTGAGTAATATTGTGATGATGAACAAACCTAGCAGAGCACTTGTGACGCATACAGCAACCTGGAAAAGAGAGGGCGAGTAACTTGGACACGTTGTTTTCATATCATGAGGATGCATTGAGTTTGTGTCAGTTGGGTAGCACTGCCACGTTTTCCATGCTGGATACCTAATGCAGATTTTAGCTAAGCAGAGCTGGTAGAGGTGTTACTCCTTGCTCACATAAACCAGAAACACAGTTGCTTGGTGGAGTTGCACAGAAGCATACCAAGAACCGTGCTGGAAGGAGGAGCAACTTCCTAGGCACTGATCTCTAGTAAAGATAGCAAGGTGTGTCTCTTGCTTATTAATTAGATACTTTCTGTTCTGTGCTTAAAAAAATGTACAGTGATTTGTAGATGCAAACCCTCTCTTTTATTTCCTTCTCTTCCCCTGAGCTCTCTCATCTAATTGTTCCAATTGTATTTGAATTTTCATAGGCTCTTGACCCCACCGCTGGTTACTACGACTGCCAGGACTGTGTGGGCACTTTCCTGCCTACAGATTCAGATTTAACTCTCCATTAAATGTTTCAAACTCACTCCCTGTAAAATTGAAGGTGGAAAAAGAAATTTAAGTCTTTAATACAGACTCATTATTTTCTTCTCAACTTTAGCACTTGTCAGATGCATTATACATGAATAAACACATTTTTAGACAGCTCTTCAGATCAAAAAGCTCACACGGCTTCCCAATGTGAACAGGATTAATCTCAGATAATTACTGTATCCATTTATGATGACACACAGGTCTCATTAAACGAATTCAGGAGCGGTAGCTTTCCTAAAAGGAGAGTTCTGAAAGAACATGGACCTGGCTTGCACCTAAAAGTCCTGCTCCTTCAGCAGAAGAGCACGTCCTTCTCAGTGCTGCTTTTCTCCCCCTCAGAGTCCACTTTTTTTTGCAGCTAAAAACACCGTGGCAAACGAAGCGTCCCGAATCTATTTTAAGCAGTCTCTGTAAGTCTGGAGCTGCAATTTCATTTCTACCTTCAAGTCTTCTGCTAATTGCAGCCTTCCAACTTTTTCTTAACACCTACTTAATGAAACGAGTCCAGCCCAAGAATCCAACCCAGCCTGCAGGGTGGTGTGAACAGGAGACAGCAAAGAAGACCCCCTTGCCTGTTCGACAGATGCCATCTGGATGTCAGCTGTTAGAAGAGCCTTCTACCTAGTGGCTCAGAAGCCCATTTTCTATAGCCCTCCTTCCCCAAGCAGCCTGCTTTGCGAGGAGGCAGCCTGATAAAGCAACACCAAGTTTGGTGCTGCCATGCTGTGCTCAGCTGACCATCCTGAGGCAAAATGAAGGCTGCTCTGGCTTTAATTGAAGGCTTAACATGAGCCGTAGGCGGGTCTGCAGCTTGTGTTGCCACAGCTCTGTGCAGGCTTCTTACTTTTCCTCTAAATCCACAGCTTGTGCCTTGAAATCCTTGCAGTTGGAGTAAATAAGGAGAACAGGTTTGCTGTAAATGTAAATATGTTGCCATCTTTTGTTTCAGTACGAATGCAAAAAATGAAAAGCCTGAATGAAATTGTAGTACAAATCTCTGATCTCACTGCAGATTCTTTCTTCGCAGACAAAGAGTTACTGTGAACTGACATTTAGCTAACTTAGACGTTTGTTCAGTTCCCTACACAATAAGAACATGGCATCGTTCTCTATAACATATGTTCATTATAGTAACTTTCTAGTTATGTAACAGAAATTTCTCCTTGAGCTTTTCTCTTTTATATCTACAGCCACAGTGGCAGCATGGCCAGAAGCTATGGGATACAGTTGTGGTAGTGCTGGCCACATTGATAAACCTATAAATCTAATGTCATGGGAACTAGGAGAGCTGGTGCACAATTCAATTGGCATCCCTGGAGTTGTTTAATAGTGACACATACCAGCATTAATTTTGCAGGTGGTTATTAGATTTGTTCTCTAATTGTCACTCCAGGGAATTACTTGTCTGGGGTACTTTGTTCTGAAGATGCATGATAAGAACTCCTGGCTGTGGAGACTTTATCCTGGGACTGAAATTAAATCCTGCTTAGTGTGTGGTGGATTAATGGTCATGGAAAGTGTTCTTGCCCAGTCAGTACCCAGCACATCATTGCTGGGCAGTAACTGCAGTGCTACAGTGACACTTTCGGACCTGATGCTTTCTTTTTTTAGAGATGTGACTTTAGAAATGAGAAAGGGAAAAAAAAAAAAAGAGGTGAGTTTGAGATAAAGCAGGCCTCGTGTAGTCCCAGCATTGCCTCTATTTTTAGCAGGATGCTTCGCTCTCAGCTGCACGGGTTTTTTAACTGCTTAGGCAACAGTTTGGGAGGCTCAACGGGATGAGCCTGGGAGAGGGCTGGGAAGGAATGCAAATCAGGTCAGCACACATTTTCATCTAATTGTAAGAAGTGAAACAGTGGCTGGAGCTGCATTGTCCAGCTCCTTCCTCCAGCACAAAAGCTTTTCAGGAAGGGCAGCGTCCCTCTTGGGACGCTCTGTCCTGGGTGAAAGCACATGCCCTGGCTTTATGGCAGACGGTGTCCTTATAATTCTTTGATCTGATTTGGCTGTGGCTTTTCAGAGTAAATCTGAATCATTCTATTCTCAGCTCTTAAGGTGACATTGTAGCCAGCAGAAAGTTGTAGGGAACCTATTAGTGCTCTGAATGTGGAATCAAAACAATCATGTGTGGAGGAAAAGGCAAGTATTTGTCACTGAGGGCCCTGTCCTGGGGGTTTGGAGCGTTTGCTGTAAAACTGCCCAGTGCGGTATTCAGTAAATTTTAATGCTCAAAAGACATGCTAGTCAGCTTGACTAAAAGGGTAAAGTCTTAACAGCACTCCATCTATGGCCTGGAGAGATTACTTTATTCTGTACACGCATACCATCGTTCCCAAATAAACACAGCCGCTTTTGTCGGAGCGTGTGTGCACGCACACTTAGATTCTAATGAAGGCAGCTCTGTACAGTGTGTGGAGAATGACTTCTGGCTTTGTGTAGGTGCCAGTTTCAGAGCACTGCCTCGTCCCAGAGCAGTGGATAGTGACTCCAAAAGAGGCACTGCTCTGAGGGAATTGACTTTAAGAGTTTTATCGTGAACAAATGTGGTGGGCTGTGCTGAGTTTGGAAGATGAGTTTGCCACTGCTGTTTTTTAAGAGCCTGATGCATCTTGTAAAGTCATCGTGCTTGATGTTGACAGTTTGATCCCTCAGAGTTGCCTGATGAAGATTTTCTTTCAGAATGTTTTTACTTTTGTGTATTTCGTGGAATCTTGGAGTATTCCAAGTTGGAAGTGACCTGTAAGAATCACAGAATCCAACTCCTAATTGGAGTTGCAGCAGGGAGAATTTGAAAAAAGAGAAGAAGTGCTTTGTTTGTGTTTTTGCCTCCTTATCTACCACCTGTCTTCTTTTGCAGGTGGCCGCATCTGCTCTTTCTCCCCCTGCATCGAACAAGTCCAGAGAACCTGCCTAGCCATGGAAGAATATGGTTTCACAGAGATTAACACCTTGGAAATTCTGCTCCGAGTGTACAATGTAAGGACAATTAGCTTGCAAATCCCTGACCTTGGAAAAGCAGCTGAGGATAATTCTAGTGCTGCCTTTGACAGCAGCCACCCATCAAACCAAGGTAGCCTGGGCATGAACCTTCAGCAAGGAATGGTGCAGTTCAAAAGCGGCGTGCCACTGCGGGAGATGGTGGGTCACACAGGGTACCTGACCTTTGCCACTAAGAGCCTCTTCTAGTACGCTTCAACTTGGTGAAGTTTGGAGTGTTTTGTGTGTTTGTGTGTGCTTGCCGTTTTCATGGTTCCTTTCTGTAGGGCATCCAAATGTTTCCCTGTCAGGGAATTCCATATATAGTCAGATTTAGTGGGAATATGCTTTGTTTAAATAGCACGCAAGCATTAAGCAGAGCAGCATCAAGGGAATGTTGAAACTCTGGAGCGGTGCTCCGCTTGCTGTCAGAAAGACAAAGTAATAACAAGTGGCCATTCACTGGAATGTGTGGGATAAAGATTCCTCCTGATAAGAAAGTAAAACCTCACACTAATCGCAGAGAAGCTGGATTTTTTTCCTCCTCGTCTCTGAATGACTTCCCCAGTTTTATGTTTGTATCACAGCACCACTAGACACTTCTTATATTTCTCTCGTGCGTGTGTTGCTTTTGGGAATGTGGAAGTGCTTCCTTTTGGATATGGAAGTTGCAAGGCTGTATATCTATATATATACGTATACATATATTGCCTGCATAGCTGGTCACAGTATTAGTGTTTCTTTGGAATAGTGTTGAGCTGCACAGAGGGTTCTTGGCAGCACTCAGGAACACAGCTTCTTACACCATTCTGGCATCGGCAAATCACTGGGATTATGCTGAGGTGAAATAAGTGTGCTAATGGTTGGATTTGGTCTAAAATGCTGCGTTGCAATCAATTGATAGTAGAAAATCAGACATGGGTTTGTACTGTAATCTTCTAATAGGTAATTTGCTGTCAGTGTTATGAATCCACTGTGAAAATGTGCTGAATGGATGGGGAATGTTATCTGAACTTCTCTGTGAGCAGTGTGGCTGAGGTGCAGTTTGCTTGCTGTTTCATGTGCTTAATGGTGCATTATTGTCCTACAGCTGAATGACAGAAAGATTGCTTTTGGCAGGACTGCTGTCTCCAAATGGCAACACGATGGTAAAACGATCAATCAGCCTTATTAATTAAGTTTTTAGGCCATTTACTCTTCAGTATTCCATAAAAACTGGTGTGTGGGATGAACTTTTTGAATGCTGGATTACATTTTATTATTTACAGAGTAAAATAATTATGAAAAATGTTCCTCCTTTCTTTTTATTTTATGCATTATTATTTTTTGTAACAGTTTCACAGATATTCCAGCCACTGGTACTGTCTCTGGAAATATTCAGCTGTGCCTTGCATTTGGCACCCTAGTATATTGATTGTAAGAAAAATGACCACCCATAACCTGGTGCCTGAGCAATTGAACCTGGTATCCCTCCCCCATTCTTGACAAAAATAAACAAAGCTAAGCTTTTAACGTGTTATGGCAGAATGCTAATCCATAATGGTTTAAAGAAAGCTCAACTGATCAGGACAGCAAAGATAAACTGTTGAGCAGATTAAAGGCAGAGAGCAATTCTGTAGCACTAAATCAGTTACGTAAGTGGGCCTACCATTGTAGCTTTTCTCCAGAAATTATGTGGAAGTTCTGCTCCTGCTGCTGGTAACTTCCTCCAGACAGGTATGTGATAAACCTCTAACACTGTGGATACGGTTTGGTGGCTATATTATAATGGTGTGCATAAAAGTGCTTATGCATGAGTTTGTATGTGCTTGAACTGCCACCATGGAAGTGGTGCTGAAGGACTCGCATAAGCCAGAAGAAGGCAGGAGGAAATACAAAGTTAATGCCATGAGACTGCTCACCTGGAGGAGATGCTCACTTTCTAACACGGGATCCCCGGCCTTCACCAGGGATAACTCCAACCTTAAACTTGGTTTCCTTTTTTTCCGATAGACCTTATTTTTCAAATAATGTAGCATTTGAGCAGGATTAAAGAGGAACAGAGTCACATTTCTGTCCTACAAATAGACATGGAATGGAAATACCGTTGTGTCTTCATGGAATTTGAAACAAGGCTGATGCTTCTTTGCCTACAAAGCCCAATTCAAAACCCCTTGAAATAAACCATTGACTTTCCATCGTCCCATATTGATTTGATCCCTGCTGAGGAAAGGCAAGCGTTGCGTCACAGGAGAAGGATTTAATTTCTGTCTTTGCAATATTAAAAAGGCGTCTGTGTCTTTGTTGCCAGTGTGGGCCATGGGCAGCACCCCACCACTTCCTGCTGGTGCTTTGCTGGCAGGGCTGTGTGGAGAACCCCTCACTGCCCAGCACGGACAGCACCATGCTCCAGAAGCACTGCCACATAGTTGTGCTTGAGACCACCCACCTTGTATATTCTGTCAATCTTTGCTGTCAAACGTGGTTACTCAGAAGTATGGGATGAGTCAGCTCTTCTCCCTGCCCTGCCATAGTTCAGTCACACATTGCCAGGCCACCTTTTCACTGCTAGCTGTGCACCTGCATCCCTCACTTTGGACAAGCACCAGTACACACCTCTGCCTCACAGCCAGGCTCAGCTTGTCCCATGTGCTCCATGCCCTCCAAGCCAGCAGTCGTAGACACCTTGCAACCTGCAAGGCAAACAGAAATGACTCAGGTGAAGCTTGTGGAACACTTGTGAGCCCAGCTGTTCACTGTTTCACTGTGCTTTAATTAAAGCATGGCAGATCTATATCTCATTATGGTTTCCTGCTTACCTGTTAGCACAAAACTCCCTCTGAAGATGCGAGTATAAATCACGCTTGAGAAACTTAAGGGATCGTGTAGCAGAAGTGCTACGAACTTCCTCTTTTGCCTCATTTCCTGCTCTGTTCTCCTTAGTTACTTCAGGCTACGTGATGGTGAGGAGATGGCTCTTCCTTGGAAGTGTTCAGAGATGAGGGTTCTGGTTCACACGCTCCCCTGAGAGTACATCTGCGCTCCATTAGTGCTGGTGAGCGGGGTGATGGTGGAAGTCGTGGTGACCTGGGAAGGCGGGGGGCTCAGAGATGCAGCAAGTCTAGATCTACCAGCTGCCTGCATCATTAGGTGCACAAGTACGCTGTCAGCACATATTTGCACCATGTGGTTCCTTCTGAACGGACTGGAGACAACTGTGCCCTCCTGGGCTGCAGTTCAGTGGTGTCCAGTGCCCCAAACTCTCCTTTGATGCAGTTGGAGCAGGGCACGCTCGGGAAAGGAGGGCTGGGCTCTCAGAGACCGTTTGCAGGGCTCCATCTCAGCTTCTGTTTGCACAAGTATGAGAGGTACGATGAGAGAAAAGTGGGAGAGCCAGTGTTGCACAATGATGATGTTGCACCAAAGGTACGTGCAGCTGTGAGTAGCTGAAGGGAGTTACTCTACTACCAGAAATTTCTGTCTGTGTCACCATGAGGGAAAGCATTTACATGCTGCTGGCCTCTCGTGTGCTTCTGAGGAACTGTTGATCAGATGCCAAAAGAAGCGAGCCAGGCTGTGTTATTTCCTCTTTCCCTACGTGACAGCTTCTGAACTGGAATGAATCTGCACCAGTATCTGCAGAGAACAAACAGACCTTGAATCAAATTGTCAAATAGAAATAATGGTCCTCGCTTTTACCTGCGTATCTCTCCCATGAGCTCCCTGTCCTTCTGTTGACTGTGCAATGAAGAGGCAATTTCCCAGAGGGTTCCAGATGTTACCCTTAAAAGTCATGGATCAGAAATGCTCATTAGTGTGGATGTGTGTAATCTGGCATTTTATGGAGACAGTTTAATCAGGCTGTTTTAACAGGGCGCACAGGCAGTGGCATTGCTGCACTCTATAACTGGTGGAGTGAAAAGGAGAGAGGGAGACGAGAAGACGTTTTGAAAGTATCTGCATTCAGGTCAGTCAGCTGGATTACATGTACACTGTGTCACACTTGTTTTCAAAGCCATGTTAACTTAGTTAAGCTGAATTAACCAGGGGTCTCATATCTTAGCAGAGCACACAATAGAATTATATATAACAGAAAAAAATCACCCACTTCAGTATACTGCTGGGCAAGAGCATGGCACAAGAGATTTGATTACCTGGGTTGAGAAATTGGATTTAGATACCAGTTATAATCCCTGCATGTTCTCTGTGGCTTTGTGTCCTCTGTGAAATACAGTGGAAGCACTTAAGACAGTCAGCAGAACTCACATACAGTGTATACCCTAGAATCACCACTGAGCCTCTGAGGAGATGGACTTTGAGTTTTCCCCACCCAGTGCTCACAGGAGGATCATTCATTTTTAACATTTTCTCGGTGGTCTCAGCAGTGCTTAAAAAAAAAAGAGAGAAAAGTGCTCTTTTCCAGTGGGAGATCAGAAGCGCACGTGGTTGCAGCTGATGATCTGCCTGCGTAGACGTCAGAGCAGGGAAGGCAACAGTGAGCTCTTTAAGGCTTCTTTCTTGGAGACCGTAAACGGGACTGAACTCCCAATGAGTTGTTCTCATTGCATCCACAGCAGGGAGAAGGCAAAGGCATTTTGTGCCTCAGCACCAATTGGCTTTCCTTATACACTTCAGCCTTTGGGAATCACACAGCTCTACAGTCATCATACTACGAGCCCTCTGTGGCTTATGCATGAGAGCACTGTGCAAGTCAGAGGCAGAACAGAGAGCAGAGCCCTGAAGTTCCACATCCTCCCTGCTGCTACACAGGCTGCAGCTCCTTCCTAAATAGCACTGCTCTGCTAATGCTGTGCAAGAAGCTCCTCTGAAGCAAAGCTGTTCCTGCTCTTGCCTGGCAACACGTCACAGCCCACAAGTCCTCACAGCACCTGGACGCAAGTACAGTTAGATAACAGCGTTCACCAGGTCACAACCCACTGCTGGATCTTATCATGCAGCCACATCAATCTCAATGATTTTCTGAAACTTTAATTCATTTCACTCTGTAGCCATTCTCATTTACTAGCTGAATTAATTTCATATGGATTAAAGATTCAAGTCATCACTTTGAATCAGAAAAGTGGCATTTTGAAATCTGTATTCTGTCCCAAGCCTATAAATACGTCTGCCTCACAGAAATCAGCTGTTTGTGGCTGATCTTATAGCAGAGAGGATGAGTCAAAGAGGCTTATGTGCTGCATTGTTTTCATCAGAGCTGAAAAGCACCCTGAAGTTCCCCACGAATTAGGGGGATCAGTGACTCTGGGTAGGTCCTGTGCTGTTTCCCAGCCAGACCGAGTGGCACAGGTTTCTGGTGACCCATGCCCACGTCAGTGCCGCCAGCAGTAGGCAGTCACATTCTGTTGAACTTCCATACAACAGACAGCACTTGATTTCCTCAAGTGAGGATTAACAAAGCAGAAGTAGCACATAGACTGCTAATTACTCCAAACATGGTTTCCTCCTTCCTTGCCCTGCTTTGTTACAGAGCACGTACCAGTGTTGGATTGAATTATAAATCCCAAAATAATATTAAAAGAACATGAGCAT
Source organism: Cyrtonyx montezumae (assembly GCF_038088225.1). Taxonomy (NCBI): domain Eukaryota; kingdom Metazoa; phylum Chordata; class Aves; order Galliformes; family Odontophoridae; genus Cyrtonyx; species Cyrtonyx montezumae. The sequence goes on along the minus strand of NW_027071826.1, from coordinate 9,041,678 downwards.
GGCTGCAGAGCCAGCCCTGCAGGAATGAGGGGATATAATAGAATTAAGGTGCTTTTTAGAGCCATTAGGCTGAAGATGAGTAAGGCTGAATGATGTCCTCAAGGGATGAGGGCAGAAATGTTGAGGGGGAGCAGAAGTTGCACCAGACATCGCCACATTCATTTTGGCTGTGGCTCAAAGTGGATATAAACAATAGGAGGGAGCAGCTGGCCAAGGTGGCACAGAGCTATTTGGGGCAGGACAGGTTATAATGAAGTGCAGAAAAGCCTTATGGGTGAATCCTTATTACCACTGATTGGGCAGTGAAGCACAGCTGAAATTCACTAGAAGTAAACAAGGTGCTGCCTAGGTGAGGGGAAGGTGCAGCATCCTTATCTGGAAATACAAAGATAGGTATCAGCAATGCATAGGGGAGGATGAAGATGGGGACTCAGCAGCACTGGGACTTGCTCCAGGCTGGAGCAAGGTAAGCCCTTGTGTCTCCTCAGAGGGCAGGGTGAACGCCTTCCTGCTCATGGAGCTGCTCTGACCTCCTGCCCAGCTAGGGCAGGCTGCTGGGTGCATGTCAGATTCAATTTCAGTTGTGTTTTTTTTACCTCAGTGATGGGATTAATGTTGCAAAACTCCAGTTTGCCCACTTGTGAGATGGGAGGTGTTTGTTGTGACTTTGTTTCCTAAACATGGGAGAGCCTTTGAAAAGCAAAGGGCTTGCTCAGCTGCATCCATAAACATTGAAATTACTCCTGATTTGTTTTCTTCACCCACATTTACCCTCCTAGTCTGCTTGTTGCTGTTTAGCCAACGCAGGGATGCTGTGATCCCAGGATGGGAGCAGCCTCTTACCTGCAGTGCGGGATCAAACCTCATGGCCCCCACTCCTGAGTCTTTGATGAACCAAAGGGCCAGGCTCTTAAGTTCTGTGTTGAAATTCCTTTCTTCACCCCAAAAAGAGCCTGTTCCTGGCAGAGTTCAGCTGACAGTGTGGAGCTGGGATAAATGTGGTCGCCGTGTGCCCGTGGCTCTCAGCCCATTTACCAGCATGGGATGCAGCTGTGAGCAGGTGTCTGCAGCCCCACTCCTCTGCCAGGCAGCTGGAGCAGCTCAGAGTCCAGCTCTTAGGCTTGGTTTGGAAGGAAGAAAAAAAAAATGCAGTAAACACACACCACAATTTGCATGAATTTTTTTTTCCACAACCGAAGCTAAAATCAGTCTTTATGTGCTTGGAATTTATTTAAAATAATTGCTATTTATTCATTTTTTGGCTTTTTACCAATCTAATCAGCATAATTTGTCTGTGCTGGAACAAATCCACAAGACTCCAGAAGTGCTCTGCAGATCGTGCAGATTAAACATGAACTAATTGGTAGATTTCTGGATCTCTTAAGTGCACGGCTTTCGAAAAAGCTGACAATGGCCACCAGCATTGCCACTTGGAGAGGGAGACAAAGCCCAGACACACCAGCAGTAAAATGGCTACAGATGGAGCTGTGTGTGAGAAGTCTTTGCAAAAGAAAACAGCAACAACAAATAGAGATAATAAGCAACAGTAGTCCATTTCTGTGTTTTTCCAAAACGTTTTGAGAATAAAGACCTTTGTTTCTGATTTTAATTCACTCTTCTGTGGAAATTCAACATGATTCTCCAAGAACTAGTGGACATAAACCACTGCGGGGTAAGAAGGAAAATGTTGAAGCTGTGAAGATGAATTCTGAGTTCACCCACGGCCGGTCCATGTGCATCTGAAAGCTGTGACGACAGCGAAAAGGAAAGACTATGACTATTGCACTGGGAACAAACCCAAAAATTGCTTTGCCAATATGTGAAGGCTTCTTCATTCTGAAAGTTTTCTCAGAGTTTCCTCAGGAGACCACAATAACTCTACACCAAATGTTCCAGGAGATGGTGAAGAACAATAACAGCTGTTCTGAAGACCATTGCAAACAATGGAAAGTCCCCACTGGATTTGCTCAGTCTTGAATCAAGTCCAAAATTCACAGAATTTTGGAGAAGATGTAAACCCAGCCCCCTGACTGCAATAGTAGCATTAGGACAGAAAGTAAACTCACATGACCCCATCACTTAAGCCTCATCCTACAGCTACCACTGAAAGCCAGGAGCCTAACAAATGCTGTGGCTCAGTGCCAGTCCCAGAGGATACTGCTCTCCGACCCTTTGCTTGAAGGAGTGGTGTGAGTGTCCTTGAGAAGATCTCTCCAGCATCACATCCATCACACATAGTGTGACGTTGTTTGCTGAATCTCAGTGGGATTGCAGTGGCAGTTTGGTGCCAGCTGATGCAGGCGGGCTGCCCTCCTGTTCCCTCTGGCACAGGGTTTATGTGAAACCTCCAGCTCGGGCTCGCTGGCACTGGGCCTGGCCACTCCTCGCTCTCGCCATCCTCCCCAAGTGCCTCAGAGCTTTGCCAGGAAGTGAAAGCATGAGCCATCACGTTGACCAGAGCTTTGGCAGAAGGACACAGCCCTCCTTCACCGCTGAGACCTGAAGCAAAACCAGGCAGCACAGCTGTGTGTCCGCAGGCTGAGCAGAGATTCCAGCTCCTGGTCCTCATACTTAAGCCCCTTTTGGAATTCATCTCTGCTTACCCAAACAGACACTTAGCAATATGGCAAAGAGCTCAAAACCCCCACTTATGTTATTTTGAAGCACAAACTCGAACAACTCCAAAGCATTTATTGAAAGCTCTCATTCAGGGCTCATTTTCTTGTGCCCCTCCTCAGGCAGCACGGTGCTTTGGGCCTGGTGCTGAGCACTGGAGGGCATGTGGGGCTTTTGTGGCCACAGCACCTCAGGGACAGATTTCCCAATGACCTCATGTCTTTGCGTGTCCTCGGAAGCACAGGGCAGGTCAGTTTGTGCCCCGAGAGGCACGTTGGCACTTCAGCATATGAGGGCAATGCAGTCAGCAGCCTCTACTTTATCCCCTTAATCACCTTCCCAGCCCTGCCTATGTCATGTGCTGCCACTTCAGACATGATTTAAGGGTGGCTTTTGCAGGGAAGGCTTTATTTGTGGTAAACAAAGCAGTCAGATGTTCACACAAATAAACGTGTTCCACTGTGGGTACAACCTTGCAAAGCTAAGGGTGGGTAGCAGGGTGCTGTGCCCTGGCACCTCAGGGGACGTGGCAGGATGTGTCTTTGTCCTTTTGGTAGAAACATGTGCTTGTCAGCATTGTTCATGTTAAGCTTTCTAATGTGCTTGTTTGTGATACTGCTTTCTGCTCTGCAAAGGCATTATGGATCTGATGATAGATAATATACAGAAAGCAAAGAGAAGGGTCGTTTGTAAAAATAGCCTTTGGGTGCTTTATTCAGTAAATTAGTCTTTCTTTCAGTACACTGAAACAAGGATCTGCCGTACATTACATCATTCAGGCCTATGATTTGTGTTCAAGCTTTTTGAAATCCAGGGAATGATCCACTTTAATTCAACCCTATCTCCATGCAAAATATACTCTCCATACTCTTTGTCGTCTTAGCAACATGAAAGCAAAGCACTCGGAGGTCTCTGAAGCAGAGCTGCAGCACCTAAGCTCAGCTGTAATGCTCAGCATGGTGAGCCCCATCCACTTAAAAGAGCAGATAAAGTGCTTAAAATCCAACCCTGGATTTTGGTGCTCTTGGTTGTATGATGAGCACAGCCACCTGGCATCTCTGCTGCCCAGGCAGGTGTTCACATGGTTGGCTCACCTGTTTCCAAGTGTCTTGATGTCTGATGCTTCCATGTAATAAACTGCTGGGTCATTTTTCAGTTCTTCTTAAGACATGCCTGTTCTCAATGTGTCAAGAATCTCTGACGCTTTTCTTGGCAGCACACAGGTCTGAATGAGAATGTCCTTTCCTTAGAACCAGTACTGTTAAAAAAATCTCAATGAGCTTCTCTTATTCATAGCAATGCCTTGTTTTTAAAAGCTTGGCACTTCATATTTAAGTAACAAGTTTTAATGTGCTTTTTGCATCTCTTCAGAATTGCAGCTTGCTTTCCTTCCCCCTTCTTCCCAGGTCCCTGGAGCACACAGGTGGTACAGCCTTTCACCTGCCTCACCTCAAGGCAAGTCCAGCAAGCTACCAACCAGAAGCTATGAGGAAATAACAACAGAGAAGCAGGGGAAAAGCACACATAAGAAAGGGAAATCTAGCTTGCACTAGCAGTGGAAACCATTTTGGACCCCTGAAATTCATACCCTCAGGGACTCAGCTCACACCAGACCATCGCTGGGCATTCTCTCTCAGCTTCTGCTTTTAATGTTCAGTCCATCATCATGTAACACAGACAACTCGCTGTGCCTGCATGACAGCTCTCTGTATTTTGCCTGCCCACAAAAAGATGAAGAACTAGCATGCTCAGTTAATATTTTTCCAGGCAAGAAATATTAATATTAATTACAGGTTTTAATGTTGCTTCTTTGTTCTTGGGCACCCTGCTCCGTGCTTTTGCAGAGCAACAGTAGTATTGTTAGCAGCAGTGATAAGATCTTTATATGCCTGTTGCCCTTGAGGACTTTGATATTATAGTAGCGTTGCGTTTGATGAAAACTTTATGAGCAGACAGTCCTTCCCCTTCAGCCTACCAGAAAACTCTATCTTTGACCTTCAAAGGGTTTTGAATTCACGTGCAGCAAAGAAATTGCAAAGCGAGCACCTGACGCTCAGTGTTTGCTAGACCTGCCATTGCCAGCCCATAACCTTCAGCTGCTGCTTGTTCCCTCCTCCCCAGCTCTCTGAAACTCTTTCCAGCCCCTCCAACAGTGGCAGTACCGTTGATAGAGAGACTAAAGGTCAGTGTGGGATGGCATAGGAACTGTGGTATCTCTGCAGTTCTCTGCCAATATTACAGCAACCAATTTCCTTGTATATCAGGATGTATGTAGAAAATCTCTCTGCCTTATGCAAATACTTCCTATCAGCAGATAAATCCACCTGCACCACCAGGCATATGTGATTACTTAGGCTGGGCTCGAGGTGACACAGTGGCAGCACATGGTACCATGCAGTACAGCAGGTAGATGCTTTCTGTCTAAAAGTTGTGGGAATGACCCACTGAGCACAGATGACCCATTCAGCTCACTGCTGCACGGAGCACCACTGAGCAGACCCTCCAGCTGAGCCTACATGCACCAGTTCAGGATCGGGAAGGGGGAAATGTGGCATTAATACTTTAAGTGCTTAGGATGGGCAATATAATATGAGTATCTATAATATAAAACTGGACACCCATGATACAAGGCACTGCTGTGGCACACAGTTCATCAGCAGTGCTTCCTTCCTTAGGACAGCAGCTTGGAGACCACTTTCCAAGGCTGTCCTGATATGAAGTGTTTTTCTCAATAAACCCATGCCTGGGATTTAGGCATCCAGTCTAAACCCACTGATAATTGGGAACCTGCCCATTGACTTTGCAGTCCTGGAATCAGCCCCTCATTCCTGTGAGTCCCATAGGAGCAGAGATGCACAGTACTCTGCAGGGGTGTTTTAAAAAATGCACTTGGGCTCATTCCCCCCTCTGGCAACCTCCTCATCAGACAGGAGCAGGAGCAGCTGAGAGATCTCTTCTCGCAATGAGTTAATTTTCTCCCCTGCTGTACTTGTCGTCACTCATATATATTGCCATTTGTTTCCTGCCCTCCTCCCGCTCAGAGAGCTGCTTAATCACCGCCTGCCAAGTCCTGCCTTGCCATATTTCAGGCTGCTAATTTCAAAGGGTGTTATTTGCTCCCTGGGCAGCAAGTAGTAAACCAGAGGAGCAATCGGTACACATCGTGAACCAGAGCTCAGGCTGCAAGTGGAAGTGTTGCCTCAAACATCAGGGGGAAGATAAACCCTTGTTTCCTTCCTATGGCACTGTCGATGGCACATGGCACTGATTTGCATCAGCTTCACCCCCACAGCCGCAGACCCCAGTTACCAACATCCTCTCCTGATGCTCTCTAGGCCCTCCCAGGCTGGGATGCTTTGGAAGCAAGTCCATGCCGGTGTGCTGTCCAAAGCCATGCTTTTGGAAGCTGGAGAGGTTATTCTTCAGAGAAGCACTTAGCACTTGGGCAGTGCTACAAGATTACAGCAAAACAAAAGCAAGAATCCATCTGGAGCATTTCCTGCTGCAGCTAAACATGAAGGCATTGCCCAGGCTGGAAAGTTGGAATTTGAGGTACCAAGAGCCTCTTTACGTGGCAGCTGAACTAAGGGCTGTCAGTTGTGCTGGTGACACATAAATAACTGATCAGGGAAAAGGATGGTGGTTGGAAAAGTGGTGGAAAATGGCATTAGTGCTGGTGATGGAGCTCGTGTAGGTGACTGCCCAGGGCTACTGCTCTTTTCCTGGATCCCCAAGTGTCCTGAGGCCTGAGCTGGTGTTCCTGTGCCACTAACATGGATGTGAGGCAGCATGGACACAGAATGGTGCTGCCCAGCCCAGCAAAGGCACGAGGGGCACTGTGCCAATTGCAAGTGCTTCTAGGCTTGGGTCCTGTATTTAGGCAGCTCCAAAAGCTTTGTGCTAATGTCTCACAATTAAAAGGCATCAGCCCTGTGGAATGGGGTTGCGTGACAGCTGCACTACCCCAGGGGCATCTTGGTAATTACTACATTAATTGCATCTCAGCTTCTATAAAACTGAAAACAATATCTGTCTAATGCACATGAGTTTTAATTCTTCTTAAGCATTCAAGGCCATTTTTTCTTTCCTATGGTTTCTGCCTGGGATGCAGTTTGTGTCTACAAGCATTTCCATTTGCACTCCTTACTGTAACTCTTGCTGCAGGAAGTGCTGGTGACAGCTGTTAGATGTAATGCCACTCTGTAGGAAGGGTGGCTTTTAGTTTGAGCCTATCTGTAAGTTCAAAACTTAGATCCTGAGTTGACTTATAGGGAAAAAAATAGAAAAATTAAGGTTGTGGAATGATCTCTTGCTTATGGACACACTTTTAGAAATGATTCCAATGAGAAATCAACTATTGTTAAATAAGCAGGGTGCTTCCCTGTGGGTGTGGCAGGCACTTCAACCTAGGAGCTGAAAGGCTTCCAGAATTCAGGAATTGGAAAATACTGCTAATTTTCACTCTAGATCATGATTGCACTTCATTTTAATAGCCTGAGATGGCCTGCTGGGTTTTGCTCATTTTAGGAATCTGTTTTGGTTTGGAGCGCAGCTGCCACTTAGTTGTTATTTTATTTTGAACTTGCCACTTGCACTCTGGTCACCACTGTTGGCCCAAACCTACCATGACAACTGCCCTACAGGCTGCAGGGACAGTTACGTAGAAGCCCCTTCCAGAGCTTTCTTAAGGCAGCAGAGGGATTCCCAGGGGCACCAGAGCAGATCCCAAGCAGACATGTGATACAACAGCTGCAAGTAATGGAAGGAGAAAAGAGTATAGGAAAAGAGTAAAGGAAACAGAAGGTTACACAGATTGCTCAAAATATCCTCTCATTCCTGACAGATATTAGTCATCCTCATCTCCAACCATAACACGTCCTCTCCCACAGTAGCGCTGCTCTTTGGCCTCCCTCTCCTGCTGCAATCCAATATCCATTGCTGTGACACCAGAGGTTAGGAGCAGGACCTGGGCTGCTGCATTCACAGCTGCCAAGGTGGAGAGAAAACCTTTGGGCAATCACAGCTGATTTCTGTGATATCTCGCAGCTGTCAGCCATCAGTGGTGCAATGCTGTCTGGCCGTGTTGTTCTGCCTCATGCAAATTCCAGAAACAGAGAACTGGATGTACAGGTGAAGCTGGCACATGCTTTTCACCAGTTTTTCCTTCTGCCTCCACCTCCTCTTGCAGTAAACCTCCATCATGGAGCTCCTAGATCCAGCTGAAATTTGAGATGCTACCATGGTCCTGGATGGAAGGAAATACATCTCAGATGACAGGAAGTGTCACACAAAGCATCGAGACCCCAGACAGAGACCACTGTTAGTGTCATGGACAGTAAGAAGGACAAGGAGTGTAGAAGAGCACGTGTAGCCCACACTAATTTATCCCATTGCTATTAACCCAGTGAACTGAAGCATGATGTGAATGGACCCCAAAAAAAGACATAGCTGAGGAAGGCAACCCTTCTTCCATGATGGAGGGAGAGCAAGCCCATATTGGCACAACAAACCATGAATAACAGTAAAAGCAGACGAGCCTGAAGCTGAGCTGTTCACACTGTGCCCTTGGGTGACTTTGGATGATCTCCCTTCTGCAAAGCATGGATGGGGCCTCCTTTTCCTGCTTAGGTGGTGTTTTTCAAAGGTTCTCCTGCTACGTGACCATAGCATGCTGTGCTTCCACCTCCAGACAGGAATCCCTAAAACCTGAATAACAATCAGGATCAGCTCTACTACCCAGAATTAAATGTAAAGGAAATGATGAGACTACTAAGGTACTATTTAGGACCAGGGCATAGGCAGGGGAAGATCAAAAGTGTTGCCTTTAGTGCCCTTCTTCAAAACAATCATCAGTACTGTTCAAGAATACTCCTCTTTATATTCCTCTATCTTATCTCCACTTCATTATGGAAAACGTTCTGGCTGAGAACTGAAGTGCCCATGCAGTTGTAATCAAGCGACACATTTAGAGTCTCTCCTCTCTCGTTCTGCCATCCAGGGACACTCGCTGTCATGCTGCATTCATGCTCTCTGCTCAGGAGCAGAAGTGTTAGCTCGGCCCTGACTCAGGCCCTCCAAGCCAGGGGTGGAAGGATTGTTTCACAACCTGATTCAGAGTCTTCTGATGGTCTGGAGAAGAGCTTGTTCCAATCCTGATTCATGCTGCTGTGATCTGATTCCAACTGTCCTGGACCAGTGGGGAAGTGGGACTGTGATTCAGATGTCTGAATTAGGAGCGAGCTGACTTGGGACTCCCAGCCTGTACTATCCCCTGGATGACATCTGCTGCCTGGGCAACCTTGAAGAACCCTGCTGAGCTGCGCTTTGGACCAGATCAATGCAAAGGAGCTGTATGCTCAGAGATCTTCAGGCTGAAGTTGCCCTCTGGGTGATCAGATGTTAATCCACCTCTGTGGGTCACTGCACTTTGTACCTGCTGCTAGAACCTGCCTGGCATAGCCCCTCCTGACACAGTGCTACAGCAGACACTGTTGGATTGATGCCCTTTGCGTCCTGCTCTGAGGAATCCAATGAGCTTTTCCAGCATCAGCAGAGCAGAGTTGCTGGGTTTTGGGCCTTATATTTACACTTACCAAACCTGATAGTGGCTTTAATTCTTAGTCTTTCTGAGAAGCAGACTGTGTGTTCCATCCAACAGAGATCAGTTTGGACTTAGTTCATTATCTTACTTGGATGTACCAAGAGGAGGTGGCAGGCAGTCAGAGCCAGGCAAAACTGTGGTCCTTCACAGTGCCACTGTAAGGAGGACCCACAAATTTCACATTGCATTAAAAGTGAACACCTTGTTATCTTTTCATTTCAGCCTTTATGTTTAAAACAGAGGTGAGAGTGGACCACAGGATGCAGACTGCTGATGCAGGCCGCCCAGTGCCAGCGGGTGTTTAGCAGCCCGACAGCTTCAGCGTGGGGAGGCTGGAAGCTTCAGAAAAGTCTTCACTGTCATCCATTGATGAACAATAAATAAGAAGAGCAGTCAAAGGCTGCTGGAGAATGGGGCTGTCTCCACAAGGCTGTGGAGTTGAGAACTGTAGGAAGAGAGTGGCAGGGCTCCAGGGACAGCCATCCAGCTGTTGGCAGAGGGCAGGAGCGAGGGGCTCAGCTCTCCAGCTTGAGGCTCCATACTGCAGAGAGCTTGAACTCTGATGATCATGGCAGACCCTGAGCTGCCATGAGGTGGAGAGCACTTCTAAGGTGGAATTCTACATCACAAAATGCACACTTTCCTTCTTCTTTTCTAATTTTGCTTCTGGAGAGGAGGTTCTGTTTCAGAAAGGGAAAAAAATGCCTGGCACGCCCAAGCACTGCTCATCATGGAAAGAGGCAGAGCTTGTCCTGGGCACTGCAGTTGTTTGCCTCGCTAAAAAAGCCACTACTGCTTATCTTAACCCTGAGCTCTCTGGCATTTTCCACACAGCAAGCTGGGCATGTCCCGGAGCTGGGGGCTGTGGTGTGGTTGCTGCTGGCTGGGTGTGAACAAAGCGCCTGCTGCACCCAGGGAAGTACAGTGGGTACTCTATGAGCACCCAAAAACAGCCAGGGATGTCTGTAGGGGGCCAACACGGATTGCTGCGTGCCTTCCATGAAGGCAAGGGGGTTGTTCCTATTGTGGGATTTCAGGGTGCAGCAGAGCCCTCGAGATGGAGCACCGGCCTCCAAACAGTTAATACAAAGCAAGCTGCAGCACAGTTAAATTATTTATATATTTATTTATTTTACATGCAGCTGCAATTTGTCCTTCCCTGCCACTAGAACCTGAGGAAGCTGGAAGTAAATTGCTTTAGTCAAATCAGGACAGAGCTAAGTGACCAACAATCTGCCTCTGTGTCAGCCCTGGAGATTACTTTTTTTTTCCCCAGGTAGCGATGCAGGCTGAGATGTTTGCATTTGCTCATTCACTCTCATGTGATCGGCGGTTGCTTCACCCTCAGTTTCCATCAGGAGAGGTGTGCTAATAGATAAGTGATCTATGCAGCCGTATTACCAATTTCCTCACCCACCTCACAAGTGCACTGCAAAAAATCATTAACACTGCTGGAGCACAGAACTCCCTAACTGCAGGCTGCATGGACTGCAGAGCAGCAGCGTGGCTTTGCAATATTTACAACACGTCCAGGCACATCCAGCAACCTTGGGTGACCTTGCTGATGGTTCATGCAATGTACACCACTTACCTGAGTAACGTGCAAGCTGAATGTATACCTGCATACGGCCAACAGAGCCTCACACAGCTTTAGTGGGAGCCTTCTGTCTCCACATTTCACTTTTTTTTTTTTCCTAGAAAAGCATTTCCTGTCCCCTTTCTCAATAGGAGCAGAACTGGTAGATCAGGTAGGGCTGAGGCAAGCACAGTTCATCTGAAGCCAGCCTAACAATGAGCATGGGGTTTGTGCTGAGCAAATAGCCCGGGCCTCTCTGGTCTCACTGCACTCTGCTGGCTCGCGATGACTTTCTTTTAGGCTTACGTGCTCCAGGCACTTTGGCAGAAGGATGCAGCGCAGCTCCTCCCTATCCCCATGCCTGTTCCCATCTCTGTCCCTATCCTTATGGCAGCTGCGTGCTGCCCTCTTGGCAACCCAGCCCTAGGCCTGTTGGCTTTGAGGGGCTTTCTAGGTTGCAGAGACCTGCTTGCATTGAAGAACATTTCTTAAATTAACAAATCAAAGAGATAATGCTTTCTTATTATCTGCTGCCCATCCCTGGAAGGTGAGAGCACAAGAAGAGAGTTGTTTGTGAATAAATAGCAATGTCACCATAGCCTTTATCTGAAAGAGAGTCAGACCCTTGCTCTTGAATCGGAGAAACCCCAGCTAGTTACTAACTCAGTGTCATCTTCCTTCACTTCTGATTTTTTGGTCCCATGTGTGCACAAGTTTCCAGACCCTGCTTCTGCCTGACCTTCACTGCATGGGCCCTGCTTAGAGCTGGCTGTGCTGTGCCATGCCATGCCGTGCTGTGCTGCCAGGTGCCTCCCTCCCTCCCCAGCTGCACAGGAGCTGATTTATGTGACCTTTAAAAAAACGTTCCCCTGGACATTTCTTCTTCAAATTACCAAACCTTTGTTTCCTTACCATTGCCCGATAAGTGCTAATTATACACACAGCTGCTGAAGTATTTTCTTCCCTATAGCAGGTGAAGGAGATTCCTGTCACAGCACATGCTCTAAAATTCCTCATCTGTTTTCACAAAGCCATTTGATGCTACCTGTCTTTAGCCTTGCAGAAACTGCCTGTCTGTATTTTGGCGGCACGCAGAGAATGACAGGAATGTCCCTGGGAGGGGGTAAAGCAGTGAGAATTAGAGGAAAATACAGTTAGCATAGGGCTACATTGACTGCACAGCTGACACCAGTGGTCCTACTTTCCTCAAGCATCAAAGCACCGCAGACATAAGGGCAGAGGTTCTGGTAAGAGTGCCAAAGCTACCAGCAAGCTGTAAGCCAGGACACACAACTGCCACGGACAGGTACCAAAGGTGCCATGAACATGTGCCATACCTTTGTACCATGGGTACCCCATAACTCAACAGAATGAGTCCAAGAGAGTCATTGCATGGCTCACCTTCCAAAATCTGTGCCATGTCATGAGCATAAGACAGAGTGATATACAGCAGTCAGTTTTCAATCCTTAAAAGTTTTGCAGTTGCTCCTTATGCTGAGGAAGGATCAACCAACCCACTGTTCCATTGGCAGGGAGGTCAATGAGCTGCCCCCAAGCAAATTGCCAGTCTGATTTTGTTCTCTGCTGGCTTCAGCTTTATTGGTTTCATTCCAGACACGGATGTCCTACAGCAATTAGTTTTGATTCAAGTGCTGGCACCTTGTGCTCAAGTTCAATGTCCTGGCATCTCATGTGAGACTGACAAGATGCATCACAGCTCAGGGAGCTATCTTAGTAACACTCAGCTGCCAAATATTTTACAGGAGTGTTGATGCTGAGGAAGTGCTCTGAGTTATTTGCACCAGAAACAGCTTAGAAGACCCACAGCTCTATAACACACATGGGTGTAGCCCCAAAAATAATAATGAAAAGTGCAGAATATGTACTGGCATGTCACCTGAGAGGACTTGTCTGCAGTGTTCCCTGAGGGATTAGCCATAAAGCGAGACAATAACACCATATAAAATAATACAGCAAGATTCTCCAAGGACGGCAAAGGGGAGGAAGTCAAACTAGAGCCATATGAAGCAGAGAGGAGTGTTAGGAAATGAAGGAAAGTCTTCAGAGTGAGAGAAGCCATCAGGAGGGGACTGATCTCTAGAGGGGAGCCGAAATGGCACGGCAAGAACATCAAATCCACTGCGACGTGACTGCGTGTGTGTGGGACTCAGAGGGTAGGGATGCTTGTTTTGTGAGTGCCAGACTGCCAGGACACGTCTGTCAAGGTTTTTCTCTGCCGTGCCAGGCCAGAAGGCTGGTCTGTGTGCAACACTACCTGGTGCCAGTGGGACCGCTGCCAGGAGATGCTCTCACCTGGGAATGCTGAATGTGGGCAAGCACTCGTGGCTGCATATGTGATGGTGAGATATCTAGTGTAACTTAACGCATTATTGGCAACTCTGCTTGCAAAAGCTGTTCTGAATTTTGGGCCTCTCCATCTTGGAAATCTAATACACATGAAGATATCCTGAGCTGATGAAAGGCAGTCCTGCCCCACTACCTCCCTGAGTACCATGTCAAGAGCAGATCATTGTTCCCAAATGGCTGTACTGAGAGCCACTGTAGCACAATCCAGGCTCAGCATGGGGAGCTGCCCTGGCTACCAGCACTCCTAGCTGCCTCAGCCCTTCCCTCGATGGATTTGCATATTGGGTCAGGGCAGCCATTCGAGCAGTTTGATTTGCAGTGGGTACTTTTATTCATGAAGCTGTTTGGGACTGTAGTGCCCAAATCCTTAGTTGCTATTTGTTTGCTTCTTTCTCCCTTGCTCTACCTTGCTTTTCACTTCCCTTAAAAAAAAAAAAAAAGTTTCTCTTGGCTGTACTTTCACTAGGACATTGCAAAGTCAGGCTGAGAGCAGTATTAAATGAGGATAGATGCCAGGTTCCTTTTTGCTACACACAAAAAAAAAAAAAAAACCTACTAGAATAGCACCGAGAGCTGTAAATTAGGTCATCTTTGCACAAGAGCTTCCCAAGCCTTTCCTCCGAGCAATGCTGCACAAGCATTTGGTGACTGCTTTAAGCCCATCTGGTACAGCTTTGTCTTTGGGACTGGTGTGATGCAGTGGGAGGGTTCTCAGGGCTGCCCCTTCTTCTATACAGAGACATGAACTGAGATCTAGATGCGCTCTTCTTAGGGTGCACAGTCAGGGAGAGGCACAGGAACCCCACAGCTAGGTCTGACAGCCAAAGGACAGGGCCAGCATGAGCATGGGGGGAGGAAAGGCTTCATTCAGGGAAGGTGGGCAATAGCAGCAGATCCTCTTGGATAAGCAGATGTTGAGGATGGAGATTGCCTGTGGGTGATTCCCATCAAGTCCTGCATGGCTTCCAGCACACCACCACCGTGGCTCAGAACTGCTTTTCCGACCCAAGCCATTCTGTGATACCTTGATATTCTAAAAGCACATTCTCCTTCCCCAGCACGCTCACCCAGCCTCCACTGACCCACAGCTCAGGAACTCTGGGGACATCTGTGTTTAATAGCCCGAGGAATACCTTCCTTAAGTGAGTCTGTCTAACTGCTCCTTGAATCTGCATGACCTTGGGGCAGTGTGTTCCACCCTCTAAATACGTGTTTGCTGAGCACACAGCCAGCCTCTTGATGACTCTCAGCCAGCCTTCTTGCAGCCCTATCTGCAGCTCTTGTCCTTTGAGGGGCACTGGACTCACTTTTGGGGTGACTTTGTAGTCCTCTGCACTGTGAAGAACACTTGTGCAGGTGTATGAAAGCAGCTTAGAACACAGACATTGAGCCAAGCTACATTTCAGTAGCACAGTTTGGGTCTTTCTTTAAGTCACGCTTCCTTGGGTCTCCTGGCACTGCCCCATCACCTGCATCACCTTCAGCCCTAGGACCTCTTCTCCAGCTCCTTCTCTGGCTGTGAGGCCACCCCAAAAGGCAACTGCTGGGCTTGGGCCATGCGGGGACAGCTGAGAACTATGGTGGGAAGGCTTGTCCTTGAAGCTGGGATTTGGGAGCCCTTCAGCAGCCCTTGTCCCTGCCTCATCCTATGTTGTACCTTCAGCACTGGCTTCTTCCCCAAGGCAGAAATGGCTCCTGGGCTGGGGACAGGTATACTGGGAGCAGAAAATGGAGAGATGGATCCAAGTCTTCAACCATTAATGGAAATGCGGGAACTTGAGAAAAGTAATTAGTAACTTGGCATAATGCTTGGGAAAGCCAGAGAAGCATGTCATGTGGGGAGGAGAAACAGGTGAGAGGATAAGCTGGAGAGCAAGAGATCAGAGCAGGCAAAAAACAGAAAGCCCAGCCCAGTGCCAGACTGGTGTCCCCTGAAGGACGAGGATCCTCTGGGCTGCACAGCTCCACTGTGCCTCTCGTGGTGGCTGAGGGCACCTGCAGAGCTTCTGGGGACCTGTGTGGCAGAGCCTGTGGTGCAAAAGGCTTCACAAGGATGTAATATCCTTTCCAAACCCAACTGTTCATCACTGCTGCCATCTTCACGGAGGTCTCCTGGAAGGGAGGGCAATAGTTCTGGAGTCCATCCAGGGAGAGACCTTTGAGAGAAATCTTGCTCTGGCATATATTACAAGCATAACAAAATAAATGTCAAATTAGCTATGAAAACCTTATCACTTTCCTGACCCTCAGGAGGAGACTCTGGGAGGGTGCTTTTGAGAATCTTTGCATGCTGTGGGCTAGCAAGAGGAGGGTGAGCTCCTGGCCAGGGGGATGGAGAGCTCCTTGCTGCCTCCTGCTCGCCTTCCTGGCATACAGGCAACCAAAACTACTACAGGAAAGCAGATGCTTTCTACCTTGACCAGCAACAGCCTTCAGTTTGCCTGAGTTGCAGGAGGAAGCTCCAGATTGTCACACCGAGGCTGCCTTGAGCTCTGCAGCACTGTGGAACATGGCTGAGACCTGCAGTCATCAAGAGCCAACTCACAACCCTCTGCTTATTTACACACTGCTGTTCTGTTTGGCTGGAGTTGGGGCAGGATGTGGTCTGTAGTAAATACAGGAAAAATGTGTTTTCAGGAATAGGGCTGGCAGTTGTTTCAAGCTTTAAGTGAAGCAGCCCCGCACGGAGTCCTCCGCATGTTGTCTATGGAAGGCTCTGCACAGTGCTGTGGTATCGCCTTGGTAGTTTGGGTCTCCAAACTGTAGAGTCAAAGATATTTAATGGTAAAGGAGACAACAAATACATCTGGGAAAATATATGCATGGACTCAGACACTGAAACATCTCTTGATAATTTCCTTCAGCCTCAAAATCAAGCACACATCTTAGTTGGAAAGTTTTGCAGCATCAGTTGTGCATCAATCCTCATAGTTCAAGTGCTGCTTGTTGTCCAGGGAACAAGAGGGATATTCAACTCCAGGTTTCTGCCTCTGGCTTTGTAATTTCAGGATTGCCATGCTCAAAATGTCTGAAAGCCAATACATGGATTTACCATATAGCACTGCCCCCTGCTGTGGCTTCACGATCCCCACACGTCTCGTTCTCAGTCATCTGCCAAATAACAATGATTTCATGAAATTCTGGGCTGCTCACTGCGTATTTGTCCACTTGATGTCCCACAGATCTCCCTCAACACAGAGCCTTCCTCAAAACGTCAGGAAGAAAAAATGACAGCGGAACAAAAGGGATGAAGGAGGGACAAGGAATTTGGTCAGCGTATCTCTTTACCTAATGGAAATCCCTGGGTGATACCTGAGACCTGGGGGCATCTGAGCAGCAGCAGCTGCAGCCCAGCCTTTGACACAGGGGTTTACTCCACAATGCAGCAGGTGGGGACTGGTGGTGCACAGCTGCTGATGCTACTGGGGCAAGCCCAAGTGGAGGGCCTGAGTGATTTCACTCAGTGATGGAGGAAGTACGGGTCCCATCTGGGTGCAAGTGAGGTGCACCAGGTTGAATCCTCAACCACAGCGCTGGGGAGCAATGGTCCCACACGGCAGTGAGAGAGGCACTGTGGGGAATCACAGAATTACAGGATATTCCAAGTTGGAAGGGGCCCACAAGGGTCATTGAGTCCATCTCCTGGCTCCACACAGGGCCACCCACAGCTTGCTCACTGGGAGCAGCACTGTGACAGCTGGGACCATCTAAACACTAATATTAATGCACTCAAAACATTTTCCCAGCTAGTGAGGACATAAAACTGCACTCCAATGACATTATATTTGTGCTAACCAAACCCTCTCATGACCTCAAAGTCATCTACCTTGCTGGGGCTGAGCAAGTTCTCTTGGTACAAGATAATTTTTAGCATGATTCTCTTTCCAGCATTGCCAGGGCTGATGATGAAAGCCCCTCCAGCCATTCAGCCATGCTCAGGGTAGGCCTGCTAACTCAACATCTAATTTCTGGTAACTTGAGCTGCTGTTGTGTGACTGCTGTGCCTGCAGCTGTGCTGTGGAACCAATAGGATTTATGGTGGATAATGGATTTCAAAGGTGCCTTCGGGTCCCATGAAGGTGATTCTGTTCTTCTAATTTCTGGTACATGATCACAGTAGCTAAAGGCCCAGCCTTTCACCTGCTGAAATCCATCACAGGCTTGCCCTTGGCTTGAGGAGAAACTGGTATTGACTTTCAGTTAAAGAAGGAAAAGAAAAGATAGAAGAATGAAACAAATGCACACAGAGCATGCCAGAGCCCTGTCGGCATCCAAGCAGCAGGGAGCAAGAGCTGCAGTTTTCATAAACAGAATACAGGGAGAGGACAGGAAGTTTTGGTAACTGCATACATCCTAGATTAATCGAGATTAGCATGCATTTATTCAGAATAAACCACGAACTATCTTGGCAAAAAGTCTACCGTACAGTAGATTGTAAAGTACTAGATGGTAGGTTGTAAAGTGACTTGTCAGATAATTCCTCGATTGGAAGATAAGAGGTGGCTGTTGCAGTGTGATGCACAGAATGAAGCCCTGGGGCACCCTTACCTACAAAACAGCAATTCCACCCACACCACAAAGAAGCAGCTGGAAGCAAGGGGAGGGGTTTCTCACACTGCTGTGATTGGCATCCTGGAGAAACAGAGACTGAGATGGCTCTCAGGGGGGTGTGTTTAGCCAGGAAGAATGCTTTTTTGCTTGATATTCATCCTGGGAAAAATCTTGGTGTTGCTGAACTGCTGAGGCCACAGGAGTCATCACAGCATTCCTTGTTGATTTGGGAAATACAAAGTTTGATTGCACATCGTGGTTTCTTCTTCCCCTCATTTGCAGCTCTCAGAGAAAATGGTGCCATATTTCTCTTTATAGTGATGTCTGTGAATGAGCTGGGAACAGAAATAACAAGTACTGAGGAACATCTCTGCTAACTTGGAAAAGTCACCAAGAAGATGCAGAGCAAAGTGTACTTGTGCATCCTCCATCCACTTTCCACAGCTGCTCTTCCTGAGAAAGTAGAAAGCACTTGGGAGTTCTTCTTTTAACATCTCCATCTTTTTATTTTGTTGATATTGCCAATAAATCAAGTGTATCCAGGTTATAGGAGAGTGAAGTTATGTATGGATTTAAATAGACTAATATTACTCCATTGAAAAATTACTTAGCTTGTCATTGAATCAAAGCTCAGCATTGATCTGTACAGATATTTCTGCTCAGGAACAAAAACAGGTCTAAAAGTCAGAAATGAGAAGACAGCTGGCAGGCTGAAATGAAGAAAGTCAGCTGCCCCCTCTGGGGACCAGACATCTTTGAAATGAGCTGTGCCAGACCAAACAGAAGTCCTGTTGCTGGTCTTTAGCAAAATATTAGCAAAGGATGAATCCTGTACTCCTCCAGACTGTGGTATGTATATAAATGTGAGCTAACAGTGAAAGACAAAGGAAGAGTGTGAAAGCTGCCACTCGACATTAATGCTTGTAATCTCATTGATCCCTCAGCACATCCAAGAGTAAGGGGATGAGTCTGCCGTGGCACTGAGGCTGGCTCCACCACAGAAGGGATAGTTCCAGCCTCTCCCTGATGCCAACCCCCTGCCAAGGAGGACCATGAGGAAGAAGTTATGGTTTTGTGCAGCCACCATTTTTTTTTATCAAGGCACTGATTTTATTGACATTTCCAGGAGTCAGATTGTTACAGGACACTTGGTACTGCTATCCATGTGGGCCCTATTGTGTCTGCTACATAGGAGAGATTTAACAACAGACCAGAACTTTTACCTATAAGTATTCAGCCCAGTAGCTGGTAAATTCCTCCTTAACCACTTCAAAAAGTTACATCACTACCTCTCCTACAACACAGATTATACTGGTGTAATTGTCATGCGTGACTTTGACTGGAAGAGTTATTCTATTTCTGCTCAGGAACAGCTATCCCGATACAGGCGTATTTATAACAACACATCTGTGCCCACTCAAGAGGAATTTTACCACTGTAATTGTAGGGACACAGCCTTCCTGTGTGTGCAGCTCAGTATGACTTTGTCTTCTGGTCAACAGAAGACATTCAGGATAATGATGTCTGTTACAGCATGGGCTTTGCTCCAAGGAAAGAGCACCCTTCCTCCAGCAACACAAGGGAGTTACTAAGGTAGGAAAAAAGGTAAAATTAGGTGATTCCTAATGTCAAGAAAGATTCTTCAAAGAAATCCTGTCTTTCCTCCAGTGAGGAAAGCTGTTGAGTACTCTTTGTTTTTTTTAATCCAACTGCAGTTCGGTAGCACCCGCAGCCAGCCCACTTTTCTGGGTGATTCCGGGTGGGGGTATAATGGATGAGCAGCCCTGCTCCTCTGAGTCATGCAGGAGATTGCTCCTTACCAACTTTGTGTTCACAGGGCTGTGACCATCACTGCCCATGCCCAGGGACTGAGCCTTTTTGTACCCCATGAGCCCCCAGGCTCTTTCAGCATTTTACACCTTAGCAAGAATTTTGCCCACATGGGTTTTCCTTGTTGTAATTTTCCTTCTTGAGATTTCTAAAGTGCATTGCAACCTTCACCTGCTCAGCTTCCCTCTGACTTTAAAAAAGCCTCCCAGCATTGCCAACCATCTAAACATTTGCTATTAAATTATCCATCACAGCTTCTCCTGCATCAGAGGGAGTTGATGATACCATCTTTATGGAGGATAAAAATAGCCAATGTCACATGCGGCAGCAGTGGGGAATGCTGAGGCAAGGCAAGCAAAGGCAGCAAAACTTCTGCCTCGATTGCAGTTGGCTTCTTCACCTGCAGCCACTGGGAATTAGGAAAAAGGGTTGAGTTCCTATACTTGATCAAAATGTGCACGGCACTGTCTGAATTTACACTGAAGACCTTCACTTGGCAGGTGCTGGGTATTCACAGCAGCCTAAAAACCCCAACAGCTCCAAATTGTGAGTGAGACCATCAAAGAAACAAGGATTTCACATCCAGCTCCTTTCTGTTTTGTTTTGGAACAAGTGGCAATTGTGTGTGTGCTACTTGGACTGGGATGCTGGTGTAAGAAGAGGTTTGCTAATATTCTAAGAGCTTCATAGAAGTTCAGTGGAAAAAATCAATGGGAGAATTTTTCCCTGTAGGTATACAAGTTCCAATATTTCTGTCCCAGGACTCATCTTGCCTGGGGCTAAAGCTCTGCAGGGCTGCAGAATAGACTCCATTATCAGCTGCTGTTCAGGAGGCAGCAGAATACAGCAGAGGAATTGCACTATCAGAGGTCACACACCCCTACAGACTCCCCAGTGCTGCAGGGACGTGCCAGGCTGAACGGGAATGTATGTATTTATCTGAGATTGTCTATGTGCAATATTAAGCTTCTGTTAATCAATAACTGAATAGATGCAGCATGCCTATCTCAGAGAAGCTGATGCTCTGCTGTTTCAGTGCTGTGCATAGAGCTGATGGCCATCCTACACTGAATGGCTTGGGTTGGAAAGGTCCTCAAAGATCATCCAGTTCCACTCCCCTGCCCACAGCTGAGGTGGGGAGGAGAAAATGCAAACATTCTGAAACAATCCCGCTTTGCTAAAAGTTACATCTGCAACTTGTAAAGCAAATGCTTTGGTAAATAGCTATTAGTAAGACTGAATCATCTCCCCATCCTCTGCACATTTTCGCTTTGACATTTGCTGTCCTCTTTCTTGTTTTAATGAGTGAGTGAAATACATTTGAAATTTCTATCTGTGCATCCAAGCAGTTGAAAAGCTATTTTCAAGGGAAAAAAAACAAAAACAAACAACAAAAAAAACCCCACCAAACACATTTAGAATGGCTTAAAGCTCCCCGGTGCAAAGAGAGCCCATAGAATACCTTCAGTGAAATCCTATTCTGCACTTTATTCTGGTCTATAGCAAATGACAAATAATAAGTCTGAAGACTAAAGCATTGAAGCCTCATTTTCTCTCTGTCTTTTATTTCCATCATCTGTCCTGAACATTAGCACACTCAGCTTTGCTCAGGTACACTTAGCTTTGATAGAATCATAGAACCATTAAGGCTGGAAAGGACTGCTGACATCATCTAGTCCAATCATCAACCCATCAACCCATGCCCACTGACCATATTCCTTCAGCTTTACACATTTTTGCCTGTGAGATATGCCTTGAGGTAGGAATTGAGGCATTTATCTCAATTTTGAGATACATTATTTAGGAGAAAACTGAAGTTTAGTGACATCTGTGAAAAAAAAATAGTGAGTACTTCATACTGATGAGTTTAGCGAAGGTAGCAAGGTGATGGCCAGTTTTGGTATTACTAACACTCCATTTGCCCTTTTTCCAGCCCGTTACCAGTACCAGGAAAGAATGTCTCTATCTGCATAACCTCCATTTGGGTGCAGTCCTAGAGAAATACAGAATCACAGAGTATCCTGAGATGGAAGGGATCCACAAGGACCATCGAGTCCAACTTTTGTCTCCACACAGCACTGCTCAGAATCTCACCCAGATCTTCACAAAGAGAAACCAACCACAAAGAGCTCCAGCCACTGGGCAAGGCAAACCAACCCAGTCTGCAGTTCGCTTCACCGTGAGCGCACCACAGATGTGTTGACAGCAGCTGGTGGTTGCAGGTTCAGGGTCAGAGTTGCTGCTTAGAAGGTGGTGATTCTTCATGGACTTGCAGAAGAGTTGCACCAGCATGTGGCAGGACAAAATCAGACCTAAAACCTGTTTGATGTTTGATAATTGGACGAAGCCTTCAAGGGTAAAAATAAGTGTGCCCCACAATTATTTCAAAAATAATTTAATAGGATGCAGACAAACAATATAAATCTGGAAAATCTCAACACTCAGCTAAGCTTTCCACAAACAGACAGTGAAAGCAGAACAAGAAACCTGCCTGTTTATCAGCACTGGGAACTGACCCCAGAGTCCTGTAGGGAAGGCACAACCAGAGCTCAGGACATAGTCTCAGCAATGCTTCATTTTGCACAGGAACTGTGCTGGGAGACACCAGCTTGTGCTCTCAGCTGCATAGGAATCCTTGGGAGAGCAGCAGGGATCGGTGTGAAAAGCTGCAGGAGGAGAGCCACTAGTATGCTTTCACAGAGTCTGCAAGGTGATGATCAGAAATATCACTGAGCGTTGCATGATGCTGAATATGGGGATTAATGCCAGCTACTGAATTGCATGTTCCAGCGGGTAAAGCAAATGCACTGAGCTAATTGCTGCACAGCCTTGGTGTGCCCTGCCCAGGAGAGCAGCGAGGCACTGCAACACAGACAGCAGCTGGCTGGCAGGGATGCTGGTGGGAGAGAACCACATTCCCAGTGGCAACTATCCTCCTGACAGCTGTAAAATTGCTTATATCCACAGAGGTTAACATGAGCAGGTGGAGAGGGATGTGCAAGGCATCTGAGCCAGCTCTTGCTGATACCTTTCTGTGTGAGAAGCAGAAAATGGGTGCAGAGTTATAGCCTGAGGGGTTCCTTTCAGTCATTCCCAGCCAGCTCAACGTGCTGGGAGGACCTCAACCTGCTCCTGACAAATCCACGCCCTGCCTGGAGCAGCTGTGACTGCCACTTTCCGTGCACACACCTCAGGGCCTCCTCTTGCACAGAAGCATCATCCGGGGATCGAGGGGCAGGGTTTGCCAGCAGCACTATGTGAAACAATATGTTTTCCATTGGCAATTTTGTTCCTTATGCTTGGGCAGCCCTTTTGTTTCCAAGGGGAAGAAGATAGTGTTTACTTCCCAGGGAAACGTGGCAGCCTGCTCTTAGATCACCGAGCAGGGGAGGTTGATAATGACTCCCTGAACAGAGATGCTATTTGCAGAGATGCTCTACTCTGATTTATTTTCTCGGTGCCCAAGGCATCGCAGTTTTTCAGTGATATCAGCACTAGCAACATGTTTATCCCAGAGCTTGTTGGGCTCTGCATTTGTAACTCACAGGTATCAAAACCTTCCTGGTGGCTTCCTGACATTTCCAGCCAGCTCAGAATCCACCCAGGTTAAAAAATGAACCCAGCTGCAAACACTTTTGTAACAGCGACAGAAGAGTGCTACTATTAAACAGCCAGAAGTACCACTTGTCCTAACCTGGTCCCTTGCTCTTGTCTTTGGGGCATTTCAGAGTGAATCCTTTCCATCATGTCACTTAAGCAGCAAAGGAGAACCTTTTAAAAGCTGAGAAAGGGCCGCGGCAGCAGCTGATGTGATTTATGGTTAATAAAGGCCCTTTAGCACCAGGAAGGAGAGGCCCTGCCAAATCTCAGGCGTCTGGTGAGCCGATGCTATTGTCCCTGGGTCAGGAGCGCTTTTTAGGTCCCATCTCCATCCCTGTGAACAAAGGGACAGCTGTATGCTTGGCTGGCTCCGGACGTGGCTCTTTGTGTGCGATTAGTACCCCGCGCACATCATTCATAGCTCTTGAATAAAGATGACCTCTCGCAGGACAGAATGGGGGGAAAAAGGCCTCTCTATTCAGCAGCACTCAGATTAGCATAAAGACAGTGAAAGTGTTGCTTGGAAGTCACAGGAAGAGCTGGACAAATAAGTAAGCAAACTACAAGTTCCCTGCAAATGCTCCGTGTTCAAGAGTTGGATCTGGAAACTAAAACACATGTGAGGCTCACGGCCGAGTCCCCACGTGCAGCTGGGAGCACCGTGTCACTCGGTCTGCGGCCCAAAAGGGAGAGAAGTGGAGCATGCAGCGTGTCAGAAGGGAACTAATTTTCTTCACCCGATCCCTGCTCCTCTCTCAGCGCGCTGCCGTCGGGGCGTCCCGCTGTGTCCATGCTGGCTGTGGATTTGCTTTTATTTCTGGGTCCTGCATGCACGTCGGCAGGTCAGGCAGAGAGCTATGTGGGCAGACAATGGCATGCTGAATTTTTTCACATGCTGGGTTTCCTGGCTGATGAAAGGCGGTTTGGCAGCTGATCACTATGTATGCCGCTGCAATTAGGCGCCTGGGGAGCAAAGTGAAGGCAGCTCTCCTCCCCAGCCCCCCTAGCCCACATCCCTCCCCCGTGCCATAGGAACAGCCCATCTCCCACCACCCACCTCACCAGCACAATTGTAACCCTTATTCTCGGCACTGAGCTCGGCCAAATGTGCTCTGACCGAGCTGCCAGGGGCACAGCAACGTGCACCAGGGTGTCCTCCAGACCCAGCCTTCACATCGCATTAATTTTCAGCTGCAGTCCTGCTGTGCCAACAGTAACAGCCCTTGCAAACATGAGTTTCCCTCCTGGAAGGCTTAGCAACAGCAGAGTTATCTTGGGGAGAAAATTAGCTAAAGGCAGCTGACACGGAATGAGATGAGTTTTAAAATTAAGTTCCAAGCCTGTATTTAATGTGGTGTTGCTTCCTTCTTTGGTTTTATCATTGCTCACAGTACCTGCTGCTTTTCTGCTGGTCTTAGCTCCTGAAGCCTCCTGAGACTGTGTTCTGGAGAACTGAAGGCTCCTTGGAGACCTGAGAGCAGCCTTTCAGTATCTAAAGGGAGCTATAGGAAAGAAGGGGACACTCCTTAGCAGGATCTCTTGTGATAGGACAAGAGGAAGTAGTTTCCAACTAAAGAGGGGATATTTAGACTGGGTATTAGGAAGATGTTTTTTACAATAAGGGCAGTGAGGCACTGGCACAGGTTGCCCAGGTCAGTGGTGGATGCCCTGTTCCTGGATACAGCCAAGGTCAGGCTGGACAGGGCTCTGAGCACCTGATGGAGCTATGGGTGACCCTGTTCACTGAAAGGGGTTGGATCAGATGGTCTATATAGATCTTTTCCAACTCAAACAGTTCTATGATTTTATGGTGCTATGATTCTTGAAGAAAAACAAGAGACCTGAGGTCTTGTCCCAGTGGTGTGTCTGTGACTGATAGTTGGACACAACCACGTACATGGATGTGTGCCCACAGGTAAGATCATGATGTGTTGTACACTTCTGACAATGTGTGGCTGTGGAATATTGCCTGAGTGAAGACACTAATGTTGTGCATTAATCTTTGGGCTTCAAGTGACAGAAAAGGAGCCATTGGAAAGTTGTTTCCAGGACCCACTCTTGCCTTCTTCTGGCTCCCTTTGCTGTACTTCACACACATCTTCTTTGTTTCCATTCATTTCTGATGGGAAAAGAACACCCTGAATTTAATGATGGGGGCTACGTTTAACATTTCCAACTGGTGTTTCACATATGTGATAACTAATTGCACAGTTAATAGCCCACTTGGAGTTGCAGCAAATCAATAAGTGAGTCCATAAGGGACTGAAATACAATAAAAGTCCATGAATGGGGCTGTAAGAAAGCTCAAAGAGCTCTCTAAAAGGAGAAGCAGTAAAATTGAATGAAGAGACTTCTGAGGAGAGCAGTTAGTGGGAAAAGATTATCAGAAGTGTTTGTTAAGAATGTTGTTAATAAAGGGGAACTCCTGCCATCCATGGAGGTACTCTGCCTCTCTGCTTCATTATGGAAATGCTTCCCCCAGGCCCCATCTGTCTGGTTTGCTGTGGCAGATGATGCTGACCCAAAGGGAATTCATTACCACACTTCTCCAATGGCAAGCAAAGCCTGGCTGCAAATCAGACAGAGCTGCCTGATGAGTGCTGCCCGGAGGTATTGTGACAGGAGAGGTTGCAGACAGGACTCCACCATCAAAAGGATTCTCATGGGACAGTTTCTGCTTCCTTCTCATGCAGCTGAGCATCCTGGCAGGCAGCAGGAGCTTTGGGAGGGTACTAGATTACTCATGCAGGGTTTTTGCTGGAAGCATGCTCCAGCAGGACAGGAATCCCAGTGTATGCTTGGATCACTGCTCTGGGCGCAGGCTAGAGGTGAGAACTGTGTGCAAAGGAGGTGTTTCCACTGGAGAAGTCAGGTGCAGGTCTCAAATAGAGGAACATATATATATTTAATTTATATAATCATAGAATTGAGTTGGAAGAGAACCCCCCTGCAATCAGCAGGGACACCTACAGCTCCATCAGGTGCTCAGAGCCCCATCCAGCCCTTGGGTGTCTCCAAGGAACATCTCCATGAGAGCTGAGACCCAACCTATGGGTAAAGCCAGGGTCCACCTGAACATCAGATTGCGTGTCTCTCCTTAAGTATGCAAGTGAAACAGATTAAATGAATCATCTCATGTCTTCTATGTGTCATAAACAGAGGAGAAGAGAGGCAGCATAGAACTGCACGTGAAGCTTGGACTTTATGAGGGAGGATTAGCACAGTGCCAGGGGTTATTTGGCAAGCCCCTTCCCAGGTACGGCTGAGTTGGGTCAGGCAAGCAGTTGAAATCCATCTCTTGCCAGAAGACTCAGCCACATAAAAACTGTCTGTAATGTTGCACACCCAGATGAGTCAGGCTCAGAGCATCTTATTCCACAATAGAAATGTGAGCCTCAACAAAGCCCTCACAGCCGTTACAGGAGCATTTATGAGGGTACTGTGCCACAGGCTATCCCGGTTGCCTAGCAGCCCACCTTGGCACCAGTCCTCCACTCTTCCACTGGGATAACTGGGCCTGAGGAGAGGGGATGCTCAACATTTCGACATAATAAAAGCATTCTGAACTGCAGGAAGCCTGGCAATGCCTGAATACAGGCTTTTTCCAGCCTGCTGTCCTTCAGCATTGCCAAACTTGAACTTCAGCCCTTAAGGAGGTTTATCAGTGCTTGGGTCCCTGGCTGAGGTCCTCCTTGCACCTTGACTGCACTGCACCAGCCTCGCTCCCTCCACAGGGCTATTTCCACATATCTGTGAAACTGTCCCGCTGGACGTGTGTTTTTTTTCCCATCTTCATTAAATCCGGGAGTAACTTCTCACTGCTTCCTTGAAGGAAGTGGCAGGGGATGTGGTCTTTAGGGGCACACACAGCCACACGTGGCTGGAAGGAGCACAGATGCACACAGGGAAATGGGGCACATGGATGAGGCAGTGGTGTAGTGATGGAGATTTCGAGCACTGGTTGTGGATTATGAGCCTCAAGGCAGCAGGAAGACCGTGGCTCATTGCCCATCTCCTGCTGGTGCCATGTGGGCACTCTCCACTTGAATTTCTAACCTGCTTTGTAGTTAAAAGACTTCTGTCTGTGGGGCTGCAGGCTTTGGTTCACAGCACAAGAAGTTACAAAAGCTCCAGCATAGGTTTGAAGGCTCTCCCAGCTACCTCTGTGGTGCTCACAGACCATCCTGATCTGAAGCTTTTGGCTGGAGCAGCACTTTGGACTGGGTGCTGCACAACTCTTTCTTCTGCCACCAGCTCAGTGGGTCTGAAGAGTGCCTCGGAAGCCAGAAGGGAGGAGGCTGTCCTTTAAAGGATAAGAAAACACACAATGTTCCCCTTTCATTCATGCAGTTAAAAAATCAACAGATCCCAATTGCTGCTGTAGTATGGTAAATTCCCACCGTGTTTACAAACATTCACAAGCATAGCATGGTAAAACAAATGCCACCAGTCCTCAGGCAAAATGCATCATTCTTTATTTATTATTTTCCCTCACACACAAATATTTGTGCTGTTTTTGTCTTTGCAAACTGCTGAGGGAAGGCAGTGGGACAGCACATCCCAACAGCGCATCCTGTCCATGCGGTCACTGCATGTGCCTGGAGTGCCTGGAGCATTGTGTGAGCACAGAGATAACCAAAGTGGTTGGGCTGGGACCAGACTGGTACCCATAGTGATGAGATGGCCCCTAAATTGTCAGTGTGTGCAGGTTGCTGTGTTTTTGGTGGCTATGTTTGTTCTAGACAAAGTCCAAAGGGTTTTCTTTTTGTGAAGAAGCAATTAGTTGGAGTTGATAACTTCTCTTTTTGCCTTGATAGACACAGAAAATGCCTGCTTTCCCTGCCCCACAGTGTGCTGACCAATTCTGTGGGGGGGAGCACCCCTTCCAGCAAGGCAACCTGTCAGGTGCCACCAGCTGCGTGCAGTGCAGATAAACACAGAAATGGCTTCCTGCCAGTCTAGGCATTAGTAAAGGGTTCTGGTCACAGGCGAACAGAGTGAGGATTATAAATGCCTTTACAGGTCAAGGGGATCTACTGCACCACCTCTGCCACCAGCCCCCGTTAGGGAGCTCCTTTCTCCCTTGCCAGGGTAGGATTCACATAAGGAGCTTCGGGCATCCTCAGGCAGCTCCACCCAAGGAGGATCAGTTCATGGGGTTACCTGAGCTGGGCCAGGCCTGGGTGCAGCGACTCAGGAGCTCCCTCTGTTCCTGGTGTTTGCACAGACCTGTAAGACAGAAGCACTCGGCGCTCCCCTTGGCATGTTGGCAGCAGCCACTCCGAGGAGAGCTGCCAATGCACACGCTGAGCCGCATGCAGCAGTGAGGGGGCTGGTGTCTGGCCCTCAGCAGACGTGACAAAGGAACAGGAACACATGGCACGTGGAGCTCTGATTTACTTCCCCTCACAGGTGGTGCACGTGCTGGGGAGCATGGGCACAGCACCCCAGGCTTAATGCTCAGCCTTGTCCATACAAGCCCATGGGACTAATAAAACATTTGACCTAGTCCCTCCTGGGACTGCCAGGGATGCACAGCCCTGGATGGGGATTGCTTGCTGTATAGGCAGGGTCATGTTTTTATGGTTTTATTTCCTATTCTCAATGAACTATGTCCAATTCCCAGCCCATATGCTGGCTCGCTGGCAGCCTGGAGCACGGTGTACCCGGGTCAGATGGTGAATGGCCTCACCCACCCAGGGGAGCAGCACTGAGCTGTGCCTTCAGCTGCTGGCTCTGACCCACCCCATCTCCCATGTCACCAGCCTGTGCCACAAGCCAGCCCTGCTTATGGCTCCAGGCCATGATAAGCATCCCTTGTGCAAACAAACCCGAGCATCATTTGCAGGGAGCCTCCAGCATGGAAGGATATTGAAATGGCAGAACCCGGGGCTGCTCTGTGGCCCTTCCCCAGCTGCAGCCCCAAGAGGGTGCGCGGTGCTGAGAGCCGCCCCGCTCACTTCAGCCGAATAAAGGAGCGAGGACAACCGGCCCTGATTAAAAGCATTTTTCTAAAGCGCTCTCCGCATGCAAAGATTTGGTTCAAGGAGCATTAAAATCACTGCTGTCAGCTCAGAAACAAGGGGCTGAGGCAAATCTGGGCCGCTGGCATTGTGTGAGGGTTGCCATGGCAATCCCCCAGAAAGGCTGCTTAATAGGCTTTCTTCCCAGGAAACCCAAAACTGCCACTCGCACTCCCCAGAGCAGCACGGAATATTTTCATGAATAGCATCTCTGTGGAACATTCTGTGGGCTGTTCAGGGCCTCCCTTCGGTTATGGGGTGGCAAATAAGGGGTTGGAAGATCACCTAGCGGTGGCTGGGGACACACGGGGGGACAGAAGAGCTTCCTGCCACAGAAATCCCTGCACAAGATTGCAGTGTGAGCTGCCTACAAACACATCCTTTGCACACGAGGAGATGCTTTGGGAAAGAGAGAGGGCTGAGTGGTTCTCCCCAATCCTGTGACTCTGCATATCTTATCCCCAAGTGCAGCTGAACGCAACGTGCGGCCTTCTCCCAGCTCTTCCCTGCAGCATTTACCATTGTGAAATAATAATGACATCCGCTGAAATATTCATGGCTGTTAGCTGATGGCACTCAGCTATTCTGAAGTGGGAGAATACCGGCGATATAGGGCTTACCTGAAAAAAAATAAAAGAAAAGCAACTTCGATATTTTGGATTAAAGAAGCGTATTTTATCTTAATGGAAAGAAAAAGAGGCACAGGATTAAAACATGAGACAGAGGGAGGGTACCTCTCAGCTCTGGCAGAGCTTCATTTCACAGTGTCTGGAAACTCACATCAATCCCCCAGCCTTCTGTTCCTCCATGCCACCTGTAAGCTGCCAACATTACAAGGCCTTATCCTTTCTTGGATACTACATGATTTAATTATTTTGATTCTCTTCAGAGCTCGTTAGCAACAGAATATATAATCTACCTTAAAGGACTGACTGTCACATATGAGCTTGTGTGTGCTACCAAGAAAAGCAAAAGTCACTCCACAGCCTGGCATGCAGAAAGGATGATTCTCCTTTCTCCTGAGCAGTAGTGCTTTATGCTTTGGAGCAAAAAGATATAAGTATCTCTCTGCTGAAGCCAGGAAATCCCACTTTAACTCAGTTTGAAGCTCCGAGCTAACCCACAAGACTTAAAAGGTCATGAGCAAGGTTTAATCTGCTGTACTTTTTGCTGTAGCTCTGTTTTCTGTTTCATCTGCAGTCCTAGTGCTGCTGCCTCTTCGTGCAGCGATAATTAGTGCTCAACTTAATATAAACCTGTGTGCATTATAAAAGACAGCTGTGCAGCTGGAAGAAACAAATTAAACCAGAATTACGTTACATCTAAAAATGAGAAACCATACAGAAGTGACTTTAGATGAGTCAGTATAGGAAACAATAGATGTGGATCTGAAGGCTTTGCTCCCCACCGAGCTCACTGCTGTCTGTCAGAGTTCTGCCATTTCGCTGTGTTACATAAAGAGATTGCTGCCCTCACTGCATTAGGAGGAGAGGCTGAGCTACTGATTTTTAGATTCAAAGCCAGACTCATCATGATGTTGAAATCAGAAGAGTATGAAGACCTTTGCATCTGTGATGTTTTTGTAGGCTACTCTCACCTGCAGTAAAGTTTCAAAGACCAATGTCAAAGAAGGGAAAAAATGGCCAGCACTCCATTGTCCTCCTATGCAGACAAGACCAGTGTAGGAAATCCCAGAGAAGCTGTAGCAGCCCTTCCTATGTCACTAGTGGGCTGTGGTGTGACTCCTCAGTAAAGAATTCAACAAGCCATCATTTGGAATGGCTGGGAAGAACAGACGTGGTGGAGCTAGTCCCTGAGGTCCCACAGCAAACCCATGAAAATGCCTTCCACTTCAACACTGGCTGTTTTTTTGGGGTAGATTATGTAACTTCACTAGGTTATGCAATGCTCCAAGTCCAGAAGTTGGACTGTTCTTAATATTTGAAGTAATGGAAAGAAGAAACGGAGGCAGAGACACAGCTGCTTTGTTGTACCCAAGTGTGCAGTGGAAAATCTCGTCCTGGCTGCCTATTTCTGCTCCTGGTGGTAACTGGACACAACACAGCACCATTACTTTATCTTCCAGGCCCTTTGGGGTATTAATACCCAGAAGGCATCGGCTGCCTGATTCTCAGTAGCCAAGAGGCACACATCGTGTTAGCAAGGTTTTGTTCTTTGCTGCCACAAATGGAGAAAAGGCTGCAGAGGCTATAGAAACTATAGACCCACAGAGACCTCAGGCAGATCCCTAAATTGAAAGCTACAGTGAATCAAATAAAAAAAATGCAATTTACATGTGATTAGAATTCATTTGTCTCAAATGCAGTTGTTTCAGCGTTATTTTTGGCAGGCTCAGGCTCCAACAAACTCTTTCCTTCACACTGTCAGAATTACTCATTTGCATTTCTCATTTTCTCATCTTTGTTTCCCTCCAGCCCTGAATGTCAGAGGATCAGAGGATTATCTGTGTTACCCGGCCGTGTGGGTGCCTGAGGACTACAACCTGAGCCTCCAAGAGATCTTGTATTTGGACAGAAACATGACTGTATAATCTGAATAACTGGGGCTTCCCCGTATTCACAAAACCTATTCTTACAGCAGACACGAGAACTTAATCCACTCCTTTTTACTCCCTGAAGATTCAACTAAAGTTTATATAGCTCTGGCTTGGCTGAATACATTCACAAATTGACACAAAACCTCCTTTGAAATGGCAGCAAACGCGGTCGGCTGATTACAAAGGATGAGCTCATGCTTTTCCCCGTAACAAGCGCCGCATTGTTAAGGGCTTCAGAGACAGGAGTGGTGAGTGGCAGGAATACACCGAGCATCAGGGTCAGGGGATGCAGGGCGGGAGCTGGGACTGGGAGCGCTGCAGCTTGTTTCAGTGGTCAGTTGACTGAAATGGTTAAAAAAGGGTTTACAAATGTGCTGCAGGGAAAGGAGACCTTTATCCAAAAGCCTTTCAGCCTTCTTCTCTTCTGCAGTTGAGTAGTGCTTAGCAATGCACTGAAAAGCCTGGTCTCTCTCCCACTGATGCCAGTAAGGAAATTCTGGCTGCAGAAAGCAGAACAGTGATTTTACAGTCTGCAGTGCTGTTCTGCAGTGCTAACCACAAATCCCTCCGTTTCACCCTTCAATTACCCTAACTGCAATTCTTCCTGTAGAAGCAATAACATGCAGCCAACACACTAATAAACTGCTGGTTGTTATTGGAGTAGAAGCCTCTATAATGTAAATAAGGAAAAAAAAGTATTAGTAATAATAGGAAGAAAATAAACCAAGGGAACTAACAGGAAAGGTTCTTTAAATATTACGTTTTGTCTGGAAGTATAATCCTAAAAGAGAAGTCTCGAGTGAAATCCTCCCCACGTGAAACCCCACGCAGAACAATAGAGGAAACTGCAAATGCAACTAAATGTCTGAAAAGGTTAAGAAGGGGAGACCATTAAATCAGGTTCCTATTTTGAGATCAGGTTGGTGGTGGGAGATGAAAACAAAGACAGAAACAAATTCAGAACAGATAACAAGATATGCCAGTTTGCTACAGAAAACAAACAGTAGGATTAGTCTTCTGCAGCAAAATTATAACACCAAGTAATAAACATGATGAAACATGACAAAAACATGGAGTTCCAGCTCTTCTGTTTTAGGACTCCTGTGTTTTAAAGCAGTGCAACAAATATAGCTGGATGATTAATTTTGCAGAAAGAAGCGAAGGGTGTTAACCTGAAATGAATCACAGCTCGTGACGTTTATGTCATATCGTTGAATTGAAGGAATTTCCTCCCAGAAGCATTCTGAATGACACCTCAGCCGAACAGCATGCTCGGAGTGCCACCTCATGGCCAAGCCTTGCTTTTTGCTCACCCAGTTGCCACCAAAATGTTGTAGTAATGACCTCATCAATGTTTTCCTGAGAAAGAAAAAACAAACTTCTTAAATTAGATATACTTATTTGCTCAAGAAGGAATCCCTTTGGTGTTGGTGTGGCTCCTACCAGCTGCTGGCACTTTGATCAAGTAGACTGACCTACTCTGGATCTTCCTTTCAGAGGGAGTATTTGAGGGACATGCTAAGGTGCTCAGGGGGACAGGGAGTGACACAATACGGGGCAAAACCATGGCACTGAAGTGTCCCTGGGGTGCTGAGATTTTAGCAGAAGCCCTCGCTGTGCTTTTGCCTTTGTAGGTGCAGTGAGTTGGGGCAATCAGGCACTTGCTGACCATTGCTGGAACCCCTGCTTCTTGAACACCTGATCTCAGAGGGTCAGTGAGGCCTTGGCACTGCTGCCCAGAGAGCTGTGATGCCCCATCCAACCAAGGCAGGTTGGATGGGGCCCTGAGCAGCCTGAGCTGGTGGGGGGCAGCCAGCCCACAGCACAGGGTTGGAGCTGGCTGGGCTTTAAGGTCCCTTCTAGCCTAAGCCATTCTATGAGTCTGTGACTCTATGATTCTGTGATCTGAGTGGTACCAGGAGCATGGGAGCCATATGGCTGGGAGAAAGATCTGGGATTGCCTCACCTGGACTGTGGCCAGAATGGAAAGTTTTCTGACTGAATTCAGGCATCTCAAGGTTCTATAAATGAAGGTCCTAAGCAAAGAGCTCCTGTAGGGATTGCAGTGGGCTGTGATTCTTGCTCTCTTCCTGAGCTGGAACGTCAGGCAAGATAAGCTTTTCTTTTGAGATCAGAGTTTAAGAAGAGACCGTTTCCAGATGGATCCCATTGTCTGCTGAGAGCCGATGAACTGGTGGGTGAGTCACTCTCCAACAGGAAGGTCCTTGTACATGTGACTGCGTTTAGAAACCTCTCTTTGGAATACCCTGTTTGCCCCAGATGAACCTTGCCATTCTCAAACCTTCATCTAAGTTGCTGTATTTGATTGAACTGTTACATTAAATTTGCTCATGTTTAAGTGCTAAGTAACTGCTAAGAATCGTACATCCTGTGATTTACCACAAAAGCATTAATGAACCCTAGAACTGCTGCTAAAACAGTTGTGCACAGCCAATCCATGACAAACACCAAGCTGCCCAGGGAGGCAGGCCTGGGAGGTCAGCCATTTCTCCAGGGCGTTCCCACCCCAAAGGGCTCCTTCTGTTCTATGCCCTGTTTTCACACGGAAGGGTTTCACTTTGCCCTCTGTGTTGGGGTCACCAGCACCTGTGAAGACATCATGCAGGCACAGGTTTGCCTCTTCAGCTAGAGCAGGCTATTGCAATCCTAGCAATATTTGCTGCAGGGGCTGTTTAAGCTGCTCAAGTATTAAATGTGAATGACTGTAATATTGGTTTTTGAACCTGCATCTCTCTGGTTCTCAAAAGAAACTGCAAACAATGCTTATGGACATCAAGCCATGGTCTTATCTTTCCTGAGAGGCATAAAGAAGGAAGGTGACAATGTTTTTTAATAACTGGATTTAGTCTTTAATACAGTGTCCCTCATTACTAGGGCATGAAGCTGACAAGAAACCAATATCAAGTACAGTCTTTAAGGATCTTTGGGGGTTAAACACAGATCCCTTCAGAACCTCATGTTCCTTAAAGAAAAGGAGAAGAACCACCATTATTACAAATAAGACATATCAGGGGAAGAGAAATATCGAAGCTGATATACAGAAGAATAAAATTATTTCACAGTAACACTGCTGGGATTCTGGAGCAGAGACCCAGAAAGAGGGTCCTTGGAGATACTGAAAACTCAACTGGAAAATGACCTGAGAAACTCAACCTAACTTCAAAACCAGCCGTGGTTTGAGCAGGGGCTTGGACCAGATGGCCTTCAGGAGTCCCTTCTAACGTAAATTACTCTTTGGCTCCATGATGCAGGCCAGGTCTTGTGTATTTTCTTGTGTGGGAAAATGTCATCGTACTCTGCCTGGCAGACTGTTAATATAGTATTGCTTCTCTCTCCATGAGAAGGTTGTACCAACCTGGAGCTAACAAGACACTGATTCACCCAGCAGCCAGGTCACACGACATCCAGCAGGATCATCCCTGAGAAGCACCCTGCTCCCCTAGCTGAAGCTGACCAACATGAGTGTGTGTCATCCCGCATCACCATGAACTCCCAGAGAACATTACTTCTAAGCAAACACAGTATTTCAAATACAGCTGACAAACAAAGCCTGGCAGCTGAATAGCACACCCTTTCCTACTGAAAACCCCCATTAAAAGCAGGCATGTCTCTTACTCATCACACTAGTTTGCCCACAAAACCTTTCTCTTGCCTGTACTTCAGAGCAGATTTTCTTTTCATCATCCCAAAGCAAAGCTTCTTCATAAAAGCCAGCTCAGACAGCTAGGCCAAGCTGCAGCTCCTTTTGAGCTTGTGTGGACCTTCCTTCTGCTTAAATTGCATCTTGTTGCTGTTGCTTTCATAAAAACCATATGAGCTTAAAAAATATGTGAATTTCCCTTCTCAGGATTTTTTCTGACGGTGTATATTACATTTTTCAAACCTGTTTCCATTTTTTTTTCCATTTAATCCAAGGGGCAGAAGTCCTACAAAATACAATTAAGTTTACATAATGATTCTCTGCTGCATGTTTTGATCATATTTGATTGGAAAATTCCTTACTCAAAGCCTTTTTCTGTGCAATTTTCACTTTAAATTTGCCTACTTTTACAGCCCTGTGATTTAACTGCTGTGCACTATAAAAAGTCTCTTGTGTTAATTCACAGCTATAAACCTGGCAGTGGTAAGGGACACTCAGTGAGAGGTAATGGCCCTAAGTGACACCAGGAGAGGTTCACGTTGGATATTAGGAAACATTCCTTCTCTGAAAGCGTGGTGATGCAGTGGCACAGGCTGCACAGTGAGGTGGGGGAGTCACTGTCCCTGGAGGTGCTGAAGAACTGTGGAGATGTGGCACTGAGGGACATGGTCAGTGGGCATGGTGGGGATGGACTTGATTTTAGATCTTCCCAACCTTACCATTTCTATGAAAAGTAGAGAGACTGATGCAGTGTTCTTGAGAGACTTCTGCACAGCATGAGTTGGAGTCTCTGCCACCAACTCATGCAGCAAAGGGAATTAGTTTTCCCTTATTATGTGACTGTGCATCTGCTGGGACTCAAGCTCGTGACATCCTGCGTCATGAAGAGCTTCCAGCAGTGAGAATGGATGCACTGTGTGCCATGCTCAGAGCTTAATTACATGGCTACCGAGCAGACCAAATTCTTCAGCTAGCAAAACTCTTCAGGATGCACTGGGGCACATCGGCCTTTGGTGATGTGTCATAGTATCACTGTTGCCATCCTTCCTCATCGAGGTCACTGGAATGTTCAGCAGTATACCTGTGCTTCTAGATACCTTGTGACCAGCACGGCTGCCAGCTGACATCCAACTCTTCTTCAAACACTGTGTGGCTTTGGCAGGGCCCTGGAGGTAGAGGCAGGAGGAGGCGAGTCTGTCACAGTGTACCAGGCACGCTGGAGGCACTCTGGGTCAGACTCACTGAGGGCTCATGTGCTGACATGAAAGCAGTGCAGGGAGCAAAGCTGCCAGCTGGAACACCATATGACTGACATCACCCTGCCATCAGCACCTGCAGGAGGCCACAGGGCTCTCTGCAAGCCACAGCCTGCAGCCCATCACCTGGCACATGGCAGGGGGAGGCACACAGTTGGAGCTATCAATTACCTCTTTGCTTCTCGCACAGTGTCATTGCTCAGAAAAGGGACACTTGGAACAAAAAGACCATGAGGCTGCAAAGAGCACGCATGGAACCAGCAGTTATCCATCAGATCTCAAGAGTCTGCTTCCAGCTGCTTTCAGCAATTGGATATCAATAAAGGGAACCGATGCTGTGCTGCAGTACGTGTGGATGCCACACATCCTTCATGGTGAGCCACGTCTGTCACTATTTTTATCACTCTGCTCTGGCCCAGATGCAGCCAACACAACACCCTGGGGCTGCTCTGCTTGTTCTTGGAACAACCTTCACATGGAAGCACCTGCATTTCACACACCTCCCAGCTTGTAACCAGCATCTGCTGAGAAGACAGGGAGCTTTCCAGGCTCCTGCAAGGCAGCAGAGGTGTGGTGGGAAGCAGGGACAGCCCTGTGAAAATTCTAACTGAAGTGCCCTTCTTGACAGAGGTAACGTCTGCCTGAGTTCATAGGAAACAATGCAGCCAGGAATGGATTAATGCAGAGATAAAACTCTCTCTGAGGATCTTTGGAGAAAGAGTGAGGAAGTTATTTGTTGGGGAACAAGAAAACATGGAGGTTTTGCAAGGAGATTTTGCAAGAAGAGGCTGCAGAGGAAGCGTCAGTGTCACATGCTTCAGGACAGGCACCCTGCAGTGCCCCTCACACAACACAGAACCTGCACAGCCCCCACTGGGCAGAATCGCTTTGGTTGGACATGAGGAAAAAGGGTGGTGGGCATGGAACAGGCTGCCCAGGGCAGTGGGCACAGCCCCAAGCTGCTGAGATCAAGGAGCATTTGGACACTGCTCTCAGATATAAGGTTTGGATTTAGGTGGTCCTATGTGGAGTCAGGTTGGAGGCGATTACCCCTGTCTCTTCAATTCACAATATCCTATGATTCTGTGACTCTGTGATAAACACGAGCATGCTGACAGGGGGAGAGCTTTGCAGGACAAAGCTGGCATGAGGACAAGTAGCACTATGTTGGATGTCAGCAGTCTTAAGCAGGAAACTGTGAGATGCAGCTAGGAAGGGATGGTGGGAGCCTTTAAATACAAAACTTTCAGCATTTGTGCAGGGGATTTGCTGGAAGTGCTCAGCAGCCCACACCCTTAGAAGTACTACCCATCATGATGCTGTCCAGCATCCACCCCAGTCCCACAGGGCACAGACTCCAGCAGATCTGGGGCTGTTTGCTGGTGATAGAGCAGCAGAGGAGCTGGCTGCATGCCATGGGTGTGCCTTGGGTGTTTCCAGGGTGTACTGCAGAGCTGAGAGCATGGAGTTGCCTTCATGTTCTGCAGCCACTGCCAAAACCAAGTGAAAAGCGAGCCTTGTGAGCACTGCAGGAAGGCAAAACCCTTCATCACGACCCTGCACTTCCCCAGAGCACATCCAGGAGAAGTGCTGGATGACATTTTTAGCAGAGACTTCCTATCCTTAGTGCATACGTTTGCACATAAATGGCTTTGCTGGCTGAAGTTACAGACTTCTCATTTCTGCAGCCAGAAACAACTCAGGAAAAAAAAAAAAAAAAGGATAAGCAGTAGTCTTGTGATAATTTCTGAAATGAGTGTTTGTGAAAGGGTTCTAAAAACTGCCTTAAGTACCAGCAGTTGTGTTGAGTTGTATTTAGGAAATCTACTTAGAAATACACAAGCACATTCCTCTACTTCACCCTCCTTTTTTAGCCAGGCAGTAAATGAGCCCAGCTGTTGTGTCTTGTCCAAAGGACTTAGCAGGCACCGCACAGGCTCACGTCAGGAATTCAGCAGTAACCAGGCTATGCCACCCAAAGTGAGTGATCATAGAACCATTAATGTTGGAAAACACCTCTAACCAGCCCAACCTCAACCCCACCATGCCCACTGACCACGTTCCTCAGTGCCACAACTCCATAGTTCTTCAACACCTCCAAGGGACGGTGAGTCCCCCACCTCCCTGGGCAGCCTGTGCCACTGCATTACTACTCTTTCTGAAAAGCTTCTCCTAATATCCAAACTGAACATTCTCTGGCATAACTTAAAGCCATTACCTCTCATCCTATCACTGTTACCTGGGAGAAAAAAGACTGACCCCCCCCCTCCACTACAACCTCCTTTCAAGATGTTGCAGAGAGGAGGACCTGCAGGTTTGGCAAGGTGGCATCCCTTTGAAGATCCAGCAAAAACACCATGAGAGCCAGAGCATAGTCCTCTAACTAAATTACTGACCTGAACAAGGCCCTTTCAAGCCTACAGTCAGCAATCCCTCTAACTTCACTCTCCAAAAACAGCACTGCTAAAATACCATTAAACTACCTTTGTTTCACCCATTGTATCATTTCTGTCTTGTGAACTAGTGAAGCCCATGAAGAAGTAACATCCCTGCTGCTTTCAGTTACAAAAGTGAAGGGTCATTTGGCTATAAAAGCTTTCCCAAAAGCTAAGGGGTTGTGGTTCTAATCCTGTGCACTGTGATAATGCAGCAGTCACTGAGCACTGCAGCTTATTTTAGGAATGGTGTTGTGCAGTCTGACTATATATAGAAAACAACAAAGTAGGTGATGCCTGGTTCCTTTCAAGACTCTTTGGTGGCTTAGAGGACAAGTCATGAGACTGGGCTCAATTGCAGGGAAAAAGTCAGATAAAATCTATGAGTGAAAAAGAGAAGAAATTAGTTTCTCACTATCTACAAGGCAGTGATTGGGCATGGAGGAGAGGGAGCTTGAAGGTATGGTGCATTGTATGGAAATTGGGGAACACGTGTGTCTGTGCTTAAGAGCAGAAGCATCCTGGTGATATGGAGTCACAGCAGGCATCAAATCAGAAAGAAAATCATGGAGTGGCACAGGGCACTGTCAGGTGTTGCCAGAGGTGTTTTTTTTACCCACCCATGAGGAGAGATGAGATGATCTGCAGCAGTCTGCTGCTTTGAAGGAAAGCACTGTTCTCCATGTAGACAAAACATCTCCAGTACTCAGTTGCTAAACTGGGGCTGGAAGGATCCCTGTTTCTGCTGCAAGGAAACGAAGTGTTTAACCCTTGGCATGAGGAGAGAAGCTATTGTGCTGCCATCTCTGTGAGCTGCACAGAGGGCTGGGGTTGCCTTGCACTTGCATATTAGCTGTTTTCTCCAGGTGGGCTGTGGCCTTGCATCCCTGTGGGTCTCTGGTGTCACCAGGCAAATTCCTAACTGTGCTGGGTGTTGGACCAAATCTAAAATACCATCGCTGACCCAGAAACTGGCAATTCAAGGAGCAGGTGTCATGGGAAGTTCTTCCTGGGCCACCCACATCTACCTCAGCTTGAAATATTATTCCTTTCCAAGCTAGAGCATAGAGCAGAAATAGAGTACACCTTAGAGTTTCACCTTAAAATACAGACTGACAATCAGTAATTTAGGTGATTCAATGTATAGCTACCTTGATCCAAATTGTGGAAAAAAAGCATTCTTTTTACTGAGGACCCACACAAGCCTATAGAACTCAAAAGAGTGCTCTTTATTACAAGAAAGACGGGCATGCCAGAAGGCGCTCCTATTTTCAGCAGCTGAACTTGTAAAACTGAGGAAGGGTGTGGGAATCAGAAGGCTCAGCAGTATGTAAAGAACCAGGATTTCCTTAGGTTTTCATTGAATATGGAGATATTTTTAAGTGCCCTGTCAGTGCTCTCTGACAAAATACGTGGGGACTCTATCCTTCTTATGGGGAATTCAGATCTAGGAGCTAAAATATGCCTTCTCCTTCAGAGGCAAGCTCCCTTCCAGCTGCCAAGGCCAATAGTTCTGGAAGGAAAACAAGTTTCTGTGCAACTAATTTTTGCCCAGTGAACTATCTAACAATCACAGGACCGGATGGGAATTGGAAAAGATCTGGGGCTTACAGGTTTCTCAAGCAACCACATAAGCTGCTGGCACTCCAGGTTGCTTGCACAACCAGGAGTCTCCATTCAAGTGGTGGGGAAGAGGCAAGGCCACAGGTTGCACTTGTCCTCGCAGTGGGTTTGCTGGCACTGGAACAGCCTTGGACAGGAAACTGTGGATGTGGCAACTAACCATGCACATGGGGTCAGAAGCCAGCAGCATGGGTCTTGTGCTCATGTGTGAGATCAGACAGGCCCAGGCTCATGCAGGATCATGAACCAAACATGAATCAACTGTGTGATTTTCTTGCAAGAAAGGTATTCTTGCCTGTATTTATAGGAATATAATAGCTGT
The DNA here is from genome assembly GCF_038088225.1 of Cyrtonyx montezumae. Classification (NCBI taxonomy): domain Eukaryota; kingdom Metazoa; phylum Chordata; class Aves; order Galliformes; family Odontophoridae; genus Cyrtonyx; species Cyrtonyx montezumae. Next base: position 9,000,660 of record NW_027071826.1, on the reverse strand, counting down.
AGCATGAGAGGTAATTACGCCATGCTACTAATTGCTGATGACTCCTCAGCTACACTCCTGTGTCTATGAACAGTTGTCCAAGGAATAGGCCCATGGTGAGCATCTACAGCCACACAAGCAACAGAAACATCACATTTTCTGTAACGGAAAACTAGAGGTGTTTGGTTGCTTAATCTATAAAAGGAAAAGCCAAAAGGGGAAAAGGGAAACAGCGATTTTCTGTGTACAATAAGGGATGACTTACCTCTACTTTATTACATTATCACTAATGATTGCCACACTTTAGACTCAAAGTATAGGAACATCTTTTTTTTGTCCATACTATATTGATAGCACAGATTGATATTGATAGAAATACTCCAGAAAGGTCTCAGTAAGGCAATGCCAAAACTGAAAGCAGTTCTGCAGTGATGACACAAATTTCCATGCAAAGTTTTGAGCTGATTCTGCGAGCCAAGGTCACTTGGCCTCCGGTAATAATACTGGTCTTTGGTCATATAGCATCATCCTATATAATGTCATCCCATAGCCAGCTAGTGAGAATACACTTGGATCACAAACTGGTGAATGCACCTTGGAAACTGCACAGTCACTGTATGTCCAGACCTTTTCCACGATATCGGGCCCTTCAGTGGCCCTTCAGATCTTCAGTGAAGCTGACTTTGCTGAATAGTCTTCTGAGTTTCTATACATGCAGCCTTATGAAATGAACATATTTTCCATGGTTTATGCTTCTGCTGACTGTATCCATGATTAATTTCTATTACCAACTTTTTAATGATGCTCTAACTGTTTAGCAAAACCTGTCTAAACCATTTTCATTTTTACTACTATCATTTGTAATTATTGGACTCACTGATCCAAGTACTGACCCCATCCCAGCTTCACCTAATCACCAGGTGATGATTCTGGAATTCCTGACTCTTGGCTGAGTTTGGGCATGGTCACAGACCTTCTGCCCTTTTTCCCTTCTTTCATGTGAGATCTCGAACTCCATTCCATTCTCCTTTCTTGTGCCCCTTATTCCCATCAGCTGGGCATACCAGTATTATTAAGTTATGTTGACTAGTCTTTTACCCTCTCATGTTTTCCTGTGTTTTTACAATCTGCTAATGTCTCCTTTTCTGCATCATGTATTAACCTCAAAAAGTTCTCTTCAATATCTTGTATCTTAGAGTTTCTCCACAATTACCAGAGATTTCATCTCATCAATTCATGACATTGGAGCTCACGAGGAGTGCTTGTCTTTTTTGGGGTCTCCAGTCCTCACCAATTGTGTAAACTTGATCTTTTTTGGAGACCTCAGTTAATAAATCCATCCTGAACCCAAAATGCATTCAGTCATCAGTCAAGTTGTGAAACCACTGTGCTTTTATGCACCAGTTCTTTTATGAATTAGTATATTGGGAAGCAACTTGTGCTTAGAAAGAAAAGGATGGACTACAAACAAAAACAAAAATGCTTGACACAGAATTGAATTAAATATATCAATATTCAAATATATTTAATATTAAATATATAAAATGAATTAAAAGATGGAGACATAATATATCAGTAGCAAAACAGCTTTGTGGAAATGAGATGATAAACAGGCTTTTTCTTTGGAAACAGGAGTGCTGAGAAATGTTCCAAAACACTGAATTGGAATGAGGCTGCTCTGAGGCTTTCCCAAGCTTTTGATAATTTTTTTTTTGAAGAATATTTGCCCTTAGTTATAAAGAATTTTTTAAAGAATATTTGCCTGTAATTAAACTTATTTAAAATTTTCAAGCAGCCATCTCACAACTTGTGTTTTCCAGACATCCGAGGATCACCAGCATACCTTTTAGAAGCTCTTGAATGGTGACTGTTGTCAGTAGATTTCAATTTGCCATATCTATTTTTTTGTGTTTTTTGAAGAAGGTTGGAAACCACAGAGCACACACAATATGCATGTTCCTTTGGGTATGTATGTTCAATAAGATGTTTTGCAGGCAATTTAGGATTCCTAATCAGATTTGAAAGTATATATATACATATATAATGTCAATGTGAATGGTCCCTCTACAACAAGGTCGTAATTCATAATCAGGTTCCTGTTTTAAAGGATGAGTTCAAGTGTCATTGTTGTGAATTGGGTTAGACTGTCCCTAGGGAAGCCTTTAATCTAGCTTGGATACTATTGGACTTGCCAAAATTAACTCATGCTTCCAGTCAAGTGAAATGATCAGTGATAGCTTCTGTTCTAAAAATCCATCAGTACACTTGTATGTGGTTTCATAAAATAATAGTGCTACTTCTGATGCAAACAAGCTTAGTAGAGGCTCAAAATATTTCTGCACCTTTTCTGCCGGTCACTTGGAGTTAAGGATTGCTGGAATATTTGAATGGCAAAGTTGACAGGGCAAAAAAGCAATGGCATAATAACAATAACATAGTCCTTTATTTATTTATTTCTAGATTTGCCCTGCTATTGTTCTGCTATTCTTTTTTTTTTCAGACTTCCTTTGAAACAATGCATTAACCAGTGTATGTGTAGAAAGTTACTGACTTTACATTGGAAGAGTTTGACTAGATACATTTAGAACTGGCAATCTCCTGAAAAACTGAGGAAGATTATTTCAGATTTGCTTTGGATTGACAGAGTAGAAATTTTCAGTAGTGCTTGGCCTGTCTGGGTGAATCTGCTCCTTAGCCAAACGAAACAGAAGCTGAGAGGCAATTCAGCTGTGGCCTATAAACAAATTCCAGACTGCACACCAGGGGAGAAGAGAAGGTTCTCATGAATATGTTTAATGCTGGAAATTAGAAGGTTACTTAATCCCCATAGCAGTGATGCTTTGAAGCAACCCTTTACCAGAGGACCGTGGCAACACCATTTTCAGATGAGGCTTGATAAGCTGGAAAGCCTGTCTGTGACAACAAATGACAGGCTGCAAGGGCCTGCTGATGGGCCTCCTTCAAAACACTGCCTTACTCAGCATGGTGACTTGGATGCTGAGTATTCTGGAAAACTCAGTTTCCACTAGGTTTCTGAAAGTGTCCACATGCTACCCAATTAAGGGCTAAGCTTTGCAAATCTCCCAGTGGTATTAAAATGAGGCACCTAGAAGGAAAAAAAAGAGGCCTTGGAAAGTGGATAACTGGCTACAGATTTATGTGAATTAAACAATTTTATGAAGACATTTCTTTAAAAAAAAAAGTGTAAAAAATTACACTAATCATATCTTACTCAGACTTGCTACCAGTCATTATACTATCCCTTCCAATTAACAGTTTATTACAGGATACATTCTTCATTTCATACACTGTCTTCCGCCAGTTACACTGACTCCAAGTGCATGCTAAGGGTTGCCACTGCCAGAAATTTCACAGGGAGTGACAGTGATTATGGCATCTGTAGGGATGGGTGGCACCATCTTGCCCAAGGCTAAGGCCCAGCAGTGAGTGGTTGGACAGTACCCTGGAGGAGCACTTAGGGTGATTGTGGAAAACAACGATGAGCTGCAGGGTGTAGGCTAGGTTTAAATGCAACAGAATGAAAGGGAACAGGATGAGATTTTATTCTGCTTGCTTTTCTTGCATCATAAAACTAAAAGATGTTGGGCAAACCACTGCCTGACTATTTATTTTGTTTTCCTTCAGTCTTTGGTCTCACTTTGCCCCCTTTTTATGATTTAATTCAGCTTATAATCATGTTGATGGTCATGCTCACAGACTTGTTTTTGAGTATCTGTTCAGGAGATGATACAATTTGGGAACCAAAGAAGATAGGATCATTAAGGGCACTGAACTCCATCAGTGTGTTTCTCTCTCTCATGAGATGCTTTTGATTACCTTCCTGAAATACAGGTTTCACAAGGAACTCCTCTGGCACAGAAGTTTGTCTGGCAAAACTAATTGAGGTGAAATGGTCCAATTAAGAAACACACCGCACTTTTCCACTTCTAATGGGAAACTCTGCTATGATTTATGTCCTGTAGGAAGAGTTTAAAGACTTAAAAAGCATCCTCTTTATTTTTGAACTGATAAGCAACACAAATCATTTGTGTTTGGCAATCCCCAGGACCAAATGCTCGCAAATAGGAAGGATAAGAATTGTTCAAATAAGAGCGTATCTTCCCAAATCTAACGTGTGCATGCCTACTAGTATAACTGAAAGGACTGTGTTCTCCATCATTTCATGTAGCAAAACAGTATGACATCCACACAAAGCAACTGGTACATACCCCACCATAGCTCAGATTGACCTAAAACAGAAAGCCTGACATCTTCAGGGACTATCCTCCTCAGAATCCCCTTTCTCAATGAAAGTTCACAAGCAACAGGAGAATAGGCAGAACAATCATTCATAAAATTAGCTCTGAATCTCTGATGTGTCTAGCAGGTTGCTCTAGCAGGAAAGTTTTCCAGGATCCTGATGCTTAAATGTCTCCTGCTGGCAGCCAGCTTAAGCCTCCAGACCTTCTATTTGTGAGCTCAGTAATAAAGTGTTTCTACTATTTCAAGTTCCCAGCTAAGAATTTTCCAAAGCAGAGGGTACGCCCATATGGAAATAAAATACTGAGAAGCCAGAGGTTTTTCAGCTAAAACATTTCAGGTACTTAAATTTGCCTGTCCCAAACACATAAAAAATTCCAAGCAGGGCAAATTCTCTCATGAGTAAACAGCTGATCAAGACAAACAGGTCAGCAGCTAGTTGTGCAACTCCAAAGGCCACTGCCCAAATGCTTTACTGGACTTTGAAGAGTATTTCCTTGAACTAAGCCATATTGTTAAAAGGGAATGTAAGACAGAGCAATCTTGTTACATACAGGAAAATTCTATGTTTATAAACCTTACTCTTATCTGATGTTCTCTGCACGTGAACTTCACAGATTTTCTACATGACCACTTGATTTCTTATTGCATGAACTGTTACTGTGCAACATGAAAGAGCATTTGAAAGCAACTGATTTGTTTTCCATACGTGACTCATTTGCATTGCCTTCATCATAATCCCTTACTAAGGCAGCAGAGTAGGAGTTGATAGTGCCATCTTCTCTCCTTCCCCTGCAGAGATTTAACTATGTAAAAGGTTGTTCTAATGGCTTAGTGCTACAGAAATACTTAAAATTTATTCCCTAACTCCTGGCCCTGTGATTCACTCATGCATTTTTGTGGTTGCTCTGGTTCATGTTAGGCTTTTCTACAATCCAGCTTGACTCACTGAAGCCACAGAAAGCTATATTCTCCCTTCCTCATTTTTGCTAAGGTTGTTCTTTTGGTTTTTTTCCTCCCTCCTGTTTTATTGCATTAAGTCAGCTCTCAGGAGCTGGAAATGCAGCAGAAACAGCACACAGCCAGCAGCTCTCTGAGCAGAAATAGCAGCACTGATTTCCAGCAGCAGTGAGCTGATCTCTTGGCTGACTGCATCTCAGGAAAACATACTGAGCCATCAGAACAGTCATGTGAACATGCCTCATCTATTCAGTTTAGAATCTAATTAGCTTAACTCTTACTGGAGGTTCTTTTTGCACATGAAGAGACTTCATACGATCAGATTTGCATGCTCACCTCTTCAGAGAGCATCTTTCAACAGGAAGGTGGCAACACTTTTAACAACTGCATGCTTTTTGCAGTAAGGATTGAAGCGAGGCCCAGGAGTGTGCAGAGCTGTCACTGAAGGAACAACACAAGCTCCAGCTGATGTAATTACTGTAATACAAGGTTGGATGCAAAGAACACCAAACAACACCAGGTTTAGCAAGTAGAGGTAGGAATGGTTTCCACACAAAGAACTTTATTTTCCTAAACACAGCAGTGAAAAAGCAAACTTTTAAAGGAAGAAAAAAAAAAAAAAAAAAGGGAATTTTATGTCTACATGTTTAATGTAACCACTTTTTCTAAGACAAAAATCATTTACATTCTGATAACTCACATTCGTAAATAAATAATGGCATCAGGGCATAACATTCAAATGAATACCTTGTAAAATTCACAATGTATTTTTATTAATCAGTAATATAACACTGCAATATTTAACCTTGAATTTGTATATACAAATGCCATACCCTACAGAGCAATAAATCAAGACATACACCATAGGAGCAATGTACAATAATATATGTTAGCAAACACCTCCTCCAAACTGGTAACACAGCAAAAACCCTCTGAGAGGTGAGTAACAAAAATAAACACCAAAATAAACAAACAAAACCAATTCAAAGGGAAATACAAGTAACAAATAGAAGTCATGATATAGCATTAGCTCCCTAAAATATCCAATAACCTGTTTAGCTCTAAGGTAGGTTACAAAGTACACAGAAAAGTTACTTTACTTCAGTAGAGTACTAAAACACAAGCTTTTGCAACTTGGTCCACTTAGGTTTCGCTGAATATTTTAGCCTGCCATACCGAGAAGTTGTGTGTTCCTCAGTTTTTGGATATAAAAAAAGAGTCACTACATTCTCTAGCACAAAAGCAAGACTTCGAGAGATCTCTGCTTTTTCTTTTTCTTTTTTTTTTTGGTTAAGCATATTTAGTTTTCACTCATGCAAAAACTGTGAACAGATCCCATTCCAGGTGAGGATTTTACCATAAAACTTAAATAATCAATTGATTAGACTACAGAACAATGGAAAAAGCTTAATCCAAACAGTATCGTGCTACCAAATGTTAATGAAAAACACTAACCTTACACATCTGCCTCACTAGAGATGCAGATTTGATTTTTTGTTCAGAGAAGCTGAAAGACAAGCAGAGTTAAAATAGATCTGGAAACGATACTTACTCGTTTTTGCCTAAGTTCAAACATTTATCAAGCTACACCTAACCTCCAAAGAACACCAACACTAAACTGTTAAACAACCTACGAGTAACCATGGCAGACCTGACAGCAGCACAAAAGAAAGATGCCTACTATTATCACACTATTAAATTCTTACACTTCCTAAAACTTTAAGCATAAACTCCAAGTTGATGTTCAAGCATGGAGAAATATTGAAATGAGTAACATAATTCAGGGGCCAAACATTACTATTCCATGTCAGCTGTAAGAACTATAAATGCAGATTGGAATTTTACCCAGAGGAAATGATTTTATTTTATCTTTTTTTTTTTTTTTTTTTAGGTAACAGCAGATTAATTCAACAAGATTGTATCTCTGAAGAGCCAGAGAGAACCTGCAGCAAACGTTCTGTCATTGCCAAACTGTGCCTTAGGTACTGTACTGTACTTACATGAAAAAACAGATTGGCTTTGCTGAGTACAGTGCAAAGAAATCACATACACACAAACAAAATATATTCTTACTCTGAAGTTGCACAGGCTTTCAGCAGCATCTGAAAGCATGATGCAGAGGAAGAGTACTCTCTCCTTCTTGTCCCCAGTCTCCGTATTTATTTTAAAATAAATAAATTCATTTTTAAACAGAATATATTTTTGCAAAATTTGACACTTGTTGTCAGGATGCCATAGAGCAATTCTCACCTATTGTACTACGTTAACTTGAGATACCGTGGAATTATATTTACACAGTAAATCCAGTTTGCATTAAGCTGCCAGTAAACAGTTTCTGTATCTCCTTATAGTGGTGCAAGTTTGTGGTGTCCTAAAGGCACTTGTCTCTCACAGACAGCGCTGTTTTATTTAATCAGTTAAAAATATATCTAAAAATACTTTGCTTAAAGTTTAACACCCAAAATGGTTTTTACTCCTTAAAGAGGCACAAATCATCACCTACAGAACATTGATTCATTGATACAACAGGAAAGAGCTAAGTGCAAAGTTTCTGTAATTAAATATATCTATCTGTATTAATTTATTTCAATGCCATGCTCAATAAAAAAACCAAAACAAACAAAACAAAAAAGCCAAAACCCATGCTATAGTAGAAATGTGATTGGTGCTAGCAGCCACAAATAAAAAGGTAGTGCATAAAGTAGCACAAATGAGCTTATTTGCAAGGAGAGACATACACCAAGTCTTTTCCAAGACATGCCTAAAGCCACATCCCATCAGTATGAAAGATAGGTATATATCACACATGTATGTATACACCAAATGTACATCACTAGGGGTGCCTTTATATCTAGCTACCTAATTTTACAAAAATAATTCCAAAATGCTCATCCACTTCAAAGTGACTTCAGTTTTCATCAAAGTGACTTCTGCTTTCATCAAACACGAAAAGACAAGTCAAAACCAGGTAGTACAGTAGAATTTACAAAGACACCTAAGTAGTACTAATAATGTTCACTGCAGTTTTCAGGTGCTAATGGATGGCAGTGTGAAATCCTCAAAGCCCAATTCATCTGGCCAGTGTATAACTACAGATTATCCTCTCCAAGCCTCAGCTTCTTAAAGCAAAAATATTAGAGAGTTTCCACCAACAGAAGAACTGTTCTTGCAAATCACAGGTTGCAGGTACCATTAAAAAGTGGCTTTGCCTATGTAAATTTGAAGTTGGATTTATACTTCTGCTAAGTAGGAAATCTAAAGAGATCTAAACAACCAGAAAGGTGTGATGGATGGAATAAAACAAGTACAACCCAAAAGCCAGCAGGTTTTTTTTTTTTTTTTGCATTTAATATTTTTCATCAAAACAGCACATTAAAATATATTCAGACTGCTATGAAGTTGCTGGATGGAGCCTCATGCTTAAACACTAATTTTTGTGTCCAGCTTTCTTGAAACAGTTCTGCCAGTGCTGTACCAGAAGGAATTTCTGCATGTTTGAAATATCTGCATTCTCTGAACCAGGATGTTAAAATAAAAAACAGAGGAAAAAAAAGAAGCCATTCAATCAACTCTTAAGCTGCTCCTTCAGAGAACCACATTCCATTGCTTATAGCAGTGACCAGAATTGCTGACGGTGTACTGACAGTTGCCATGGCAAGTGGGTGACTGCGTGGGATAGCACGCATATAGCCAAGGTAACTTTTTATGCAACCTCCATGATTTAAGCAAGCATAGAACACCACACTTCCATTATCTGCTGCCAATGTTAACTATCATCCTACATGAAGTGCCGCAGGAAAAGAATGTTATTTTATGTTAGGCTGTGGCTACTTCAGTACTCCCACTCATCTGTTTTCATGTCCAGGTAGTAAAGAATATTCTGTGCAAGCTTTACTGCTTGCTTCCTGGCAGCCTTACACCGCTCATCACCTTGGGGGTCAACGGCATCGAGTGCAAGAAGTTGTTTTGTAAGGAGTTCTTCCAGTCGCATGTAATTTTTATCTGTTCTATTCCCATCAAAAGAAATCACCTCCTGCTGAATTTGAGACAAGTTTCCAAGAACAGTCCAAACTGCTCTATGAGACTGATGCTCTGCAGCAGTCTGCTCTGCGTACATTTGCCTTTTTCCAAGCGCTTCCTTTAAATCAATGTATGTTATGAGAGTTTGTACTTCTATTACTGCTCTTCTCCTGGCTTCTCTAATACAAGGGTTTTTTCCCGGACTCACTTCATCTAACTGGGCAATTAATCCCTGCAGTTCCGCTTTGGACCCCAAATACAAATCAGAAGCATTCTCTGTTTTTAAAAGTAAAGAATGAACTTCCTTCATTTTCTTGCGTATTTCTTCTATTTTTAGAATGGACTGATTTTGTGCCAAATCATAAGCGTGAGTAGAGTCTGCTTCCTCTTCCAAGTCCAGATATTTTTGCAATTTATTGATCTCTTCCACGACTTCCTTTCTGTAATTCCTTATTTCCGTGCGACCACAGACATCCAAAGCATCCAAATCAGCGACGAGGCCTGTGAGCACGCAGGCTAAATGCCTGCAGGTATCATTACTACTCACTCCCATCAGAAGCGCAATAAGAGTTCCCCTCGCTTTGTTCACCTCACACATTACTGAGTTAATCTTGGAGACAGAAGGATGCGCATCATTAGAGAGCGGCAGGGAGAGCTGTCGCTTGGCACAGCTCTCTATGATCTCCTGCACAGCACACACTTTGGTCAGGGTGCGATACCTCGCCTTGCGTAAAGACACCTTCCCTCCAGTTTTCACCTGGGTGAGCCTCAGCACGATGTCCTGGATGCCTTCTTCGAACTCGTCGTTCACGCAGTTGCCTCCTTTGTAGAAAGGCGTGATCTCGCGCTCCACCAGCGCCTGTGCCTCCTTGAAGATGGCCTCGATCTCCAGCCGGCGCGGGTGGTTGGCGTTCTGCTCCAGCTCCTTCAGCAGCCGCTCCGTCTCCTGGGCAGCACGTTTTCGGGCCTGCTGGATGTCCCCTTTGCCCTCGGTGTCCACGGAATCGATCTCAAACAGCTGTTTGGTGAGGGACCTCTCCAGCTTCTTGTAGTCCCGGTCCGTGGACAACCCGCTGAAGACGGCCACTTGCTGTTCGATCTCTTTGACTTCCTTCTGTATTTCGTGCAACCGTTTTATGGAAGGGTGTTGGTTCCCCATATCCATGCTCTTCTCTCACCCAGCTTCAGACCAACTGCGAGGACAGCCAACAGAAGACAGCGGTTAACCGGGTGCCGCGCCATTTCCTAACGCCGCTGTTGACAACTTTCACCCGGCACTAACGCCCCAACGGCGGCACCGCACCGCTCGCAGCCGTCCCTCCTCCTTCAGCCCGGGGGCGAACCCGCAGGCACAGCACCCCCCCCCCGCCCCATCCCACCTCTAATCCCCCCCACAGCCGCCCCTTCCCGCCGCGCCCCGCAGCCCCACCACCTCACCCACCGCCTCACCCACCGCCGCCCCCGGGCTGAGGCACGGCGGCCCGGCGCGGCGCTGCGCCACGGCCGAGCGGCAGCGAAGGGCGCCCAGCCCGGCCCCGCCCCAAAGCACCGCCCCCGGCTGCGGGGCCGCCCTGCCCGCGCGACATCGCCGTAAAGCGCGGCCGGCGGCGGGGGATGGCTGCCGGTGTTATGAGGCGGGTGTCGGGCGGCTGCCGTTACGGCCGCTTCTCTTCTTCCTTCTCCTCCGGCGGTGGGGAGCGGGCGGTGAGTGCGCGTCGCGGTGCGTTTTAACGCCGTGTTGTGCGGGGGGAGTGGGTGCGGTCGCGGTGCCGCTCAGGAGCGGTGCTAACGCCGATCCCGCGTGTTTCCCAGCGGTCCCGCTTCTGCCCTCCCGCCGGCTCCCGCACGGACTGGATCGGGCCCCCTGACAAGCGCTCCAACCTCCGGCCCGTCATCTTCTACGTGCCGCCCCACGAGTCCCCTCTGGAGCGGCGGCTGCGGGAGCTGCGGGAGGAGACCCAGGCGTGGAACCAGAGCTTCTGGGCCCGGCAGAACACCGCCTTCCAGCGGGTGAGTCTGGAGCCGCTGGGGGGCGGCCTCGGGCCGGGAGGGAGCGGGGCGAGGGCGGGGGGATAGGGCGGGATCACCTTCCCTGTGTGGCTTAGGGCCCTGCTCTGCTGTAGGAGTGAGCACCAAGGGCGGATGAAGGGGACAGTTGTGGCTTGCTGTCTTTGGTGATTGCACTGTAAGGTCTGGAGTACCTCTCCTGTGAGGAAAGACTGAAGAAATTGGGCTTCTTTAGCAGGAAGAGATGGCTCTGGTGAGGCCTTCTCTTCACAGTGCAGGTGACAGAGCATTGGAACAGGTTGTCCAGGGAGGTTGTGGAGTCTCCTTCTCTGGAGGCATTCAAGACCTGCCTGGATGCCTCCCTGTGCAACCTGGTCTAGGGAGCTGCTTTGTCAAAGGGGTTGGACCAGATGATCTCTAGAGGTCCCTTCCAACCCCTTCAATTCTGTGACCTTATTGCAGCCTTGAAGGGAGTTTATAAACAGGAATGGGAGTGACTTTTTACCTGGTCTAATAATAATTAGACAAGGGGGAATGGCTTTAAATGATAAGAGGGGTAATTTAGGTTTGATGTTAAGGAAAAAAAATCTTTACTCAAAGGGTGGTGAGGTGCAGGCACTGCTGCTCAGAGAAGCTGTGGGTTGCTCTATTCCTGGAGGTGCTGAAGGCCAGGTTGGATGGGGCCCGGGGCAGCCAGCCCATGGCAGGGCAGAGGGGTTGAGCTGGCTGATTTTCCAACCTAAGCCATTCTGTGATCCTATATGTTAGGAAGAATGGGAGTAATTCAGTAATTCACCATTATTCCTGAACTTTGATCACCATATCCTCCCTGAACTTGTGAAGATTTCAGTAAAAATCAAGTTAATTTCTTAGAACTGCTTTTTGAGTTTGAGAAATTGTCTGAACATTGAAATTCTCAGTTACACGGTATGTCTTTACAGTTCAGTTTTTGTAAGCTTGCGATTTGCATATAGCCAAACAGTAACAAAGTTAGCAGTACTCAACATGTGAGTTGCATGTGTTTCTGTAGAACATGTGTATGAATCAGTTGATTCATACCTGCTAGTTTCAGATTCATAGAATGGCAAGGTTGGAAGGGACCTTAAAAGTCACCTAGTTCCAGCTCCCTGCCATGGGCCCAGCAGCTCCGGCTGCCCAGGGCCCCGTGCAGCCTGACCTTGGGCACCTCCAGGGTTGGTGTACCCACAGCTCTTCGGGCAGTGGTGCCAGGGTCTCACTGCTCCCCGAGCTGTGAATTTGTGCTTAACATCTAATCAGAATCTTCCCTCTTATTGTTTAAAGCCATTCCACCTGGTCTTATCACTATTGAACTATGTAAAAAGCTGTCTCCTTCCCTATTAGAAATACTGGAAGGGTGCAGTCAGGTCTCCCTGGAGCATTCTCCAAGCTGAACAAGGCCAGCTCCCTTAACCTTTCTTCATGGGAAAGGTGCTCCAGCCCTTTGTTTGTCTTCGTGACCATTCTCTGGACCTGCTTCAGCAGGATCTAAGTGACAGAGCTTTATCAGTTTAACACTAAGTCACTATGCTCAGGAAAATGTTTTGTTGATATTTTCAAACTTAATGAGTGTTGTTTGTTATTTCAGAGGGTGTTAGGCACTGGGCTGTTACGTGATTTAAAAACAATGGTTAGCTTCAAGGACAGAACGCCTCAAATTCTAACACGGAAAAAACATGTTTTAGGAAAAAGAAGAATTTATCTATTCAAGACTGAAAGCCAAGGGTCTGGAAACAAGAGATGAAACAGGTTAGTGACACCTTTGTACAGTTCAGGATACATTCTGAGTTCTGTTTAACTTCAGATTTTGCTAGTCTGTGCTTTGTGTTCCATCACAAGTAATTGTTCAGGGAATGCACATGAAAAGTGAGATCTTTTGTTGCACTGTTCATCCCCTAATTCCTCCTTGACCAGCTGGAGGGAATATGCTGAAATCCTATCCAAGTAATTTAATCATTCTGCAGCCTAAGGATGAACGGGCTTTCTTCTTTTATACTTCTTATCCCAGTGGGCTAGCTGAGCTGAACGTACTAGGGCACTTGCCTTAAGTGAATATTGTGGTTGGGCAGAAAAATGCATGTTCTTTCTTCAGGTCCATAGTGTTAAATTAATACAGTATTTTCCCTAAAGGACAGTAATGCAACCTATGAAGAATCACATAGTGACTTGGGTTGGAAGGGACCACAAAGATCACTTTGTTCCAACCGCCCTGCTGCAGGCAGGGTTGCTGACCAGTAAGTCAGGTGCTAGATCAGGCTGCCCAGGGCCCCATCCAGCCTGGCCTTGAACATCACCAGGGATGGGGCATCCACAGCTTCTCTGGGCAAAGAGATAACAGCTGTTCTCTGACCATCTTTGTCTGAGCACAGTTGCTGTAGAAATACTTGCCTGAGTAATTTACTATGTGAAATAGAAAAAAGAATGCTTTCATAATACAGAGAATTGGCCATTGTAGTACAAGGCTGATAGAATAATGATGTGTTTAACTGCAGGAAAGCATCCGTACTGATGTTCTGTATATCACAGACCTTTATGTTCCTCTTCTGTTTACATCCCAGTGATTAGTATGTGATTGCAAAATAACTTTAATTAAATTCTGTTGTTAAGAAAACCTGCTGCTTTGTGTGTTTTTTTTTTAATCTGAGAAATAAAAGAGAATAAGCTTGCACATCCCTCACGTTGGCTGCACATATTGGGTTAGCTCTCTATTGTTCACTCATGGAGCTGTATATACGAGTAATTAATAACTATGTGCACGTACAGTTGGAACAAAAAAATCAATCTTTATATAAAGAAATAAATTATCAGTGGAACTGATTGAAAATAATGAAGAAATAAAATAACTAAAGCTGTTATGGTGAATTTATCAATAGTATGTTAGGACATTGTAATACTGGTAAATAACATACAGTTCTATGATCAGTTTCAGGTGCTGGAAGTGTGTTTTTGGAACAATAACCAGTTGAATCTTAATCTCTTCTCCCTCACTTCCTCTAGGAAATTCAAATTTGACCCTTGTTTTGGAGTTGCTGTTAGTGCCAGAAAGCTTTTGTAGGAATTAACTGTTAAAGTTGAGAATATTTGCTCACTTGCTCTGTGCAGTAGCTACAGATCTTCCTTTTATATTCTGTGGAGAAAATAAATGTCTTCCTACCTTCTACTTCTTATTGGCACATTCAAAGTTATGCATGTCTTCTCTTGTACTTCTGTAAACAAAGAGTTGGCTGCTATATTAGTATATCTGACATTCATAAAAGCAGGTGTACTTAGTCACTTGAAATTTGGCAACAGCAGTAGAAAAAATGTATTTTTTGACAGCATTTTGTCAGTGATGAATAGTGTTCTGTCTATACTTATAAGCCTCCTTTAAGGGAGGAAACTCAAATTACTGAGGGCTCTTGGTGGTGTTTAGACTTCAGCCCTGTGGCAAGCTGATGTTATTCAAGGAGTAGATGCTCCTAGTTCTGACTTTTTCTTGGGTCTCACTAGCTTCCTAAGTAATCTGCAACTTGAAAACAAACATTGCCTTCATTCAGCCCTTATTATTCAAGGGCTTAAGAATTAACTGTGCCAATTTCACTATACACAGTGTTTTTAATTTGCTGTGCTCCCATGTTAAGTTTCTATATGTTAGAAGATAAGTGTGTATGTTCAGGGTGGCACAAGAAGGCTGTGAGAGCAAGGAGTCAGATGTCAGACCTAGCTCCACCACCTGAGCCTGGTGTTTTAATCTGAAGAACTATCTTCATGTTGTTATGCCAAAACTTATTTTCAGGCCAGAAAGTGACGCTGAATGCAGAGGAAATGGCTGACTTTTACAAGGACTTCCTACATAAAAACTTTAGAAAGCATATGCATTATAACAGGTATGTAGAAAGTATTCATTGTTGACTATTGGGCATCACAGTTCAGTCAAAAGGTATAGAGGATCTAAAAATACAACTTTAAGAGTTATGGTAGAAACAATCACCTGTAACTTATTTTAAAAATGATTTTTTTTTGTTTTGAGTGCTGCTGTTAGCACTTATCAAATGATAATGCATATTTATGTCTTTGACTGTTGATTTTAGCGGAGAAAGAAGCCTGGTATTAAGGGTCAGGATCAATTTTATTCCCCTTATAGCATGGACCTTTTTTTTTCCTGCCAATCGAAACTGATTAATGCGTGAGTAAGAAGACTGCAGTTTCAGCAGAACAAATTCTAATTGACTAAATTGAACGAGGACTAGTAAATGTGATCCTTCTCAAAGGAAAATCATTTAATAAGTGCCATATTCTTATTTTTGCTCTTATTTTGCAAATATACAGCCTAAATGAAACTGAGTAATTTTGAGTTTGGGAGTTTTATTTGCTTTTTTTGTAATGATCCTCAGTACTCATCCTAACTAACCTTGTGTGTTCACATCTGCTGTATGCTTTTGTCACTGTTTGCACAGCAACTTTATTAACTGGACTGGGGATCTGAAACAACTGAAAAATGACTTGCAAATACACATTACCAACCTGCAAGTAGCTTAGTGGAGAGAAAGAAAAAAGAAGCAGGCAGAACGTATTACTCGACCCAGTTTGAGTAGTGCTGTCCACTGCTTGTAAAACCAAAATGTTTCTTCTCTGTATTGGACTGAAGGATTATTGGGCTCTAAGGTCCCAAGTGTTCTCAGGTTCCTGATGATGTAACATTAGATCAATTACAGTGACAGCAGAATCCTATGACAAAATTAAGTTTAGGGTTCTTAGTATATATTGTGCATATACTTAACTGTAAGAGCAATTCTGTTGTAACAGTGTTTAAAATGAATGCACACGTCTTGCCTGGGGGTGGAGGAAGCAAAACCGAAGAGTTCAGGCTTTGTTTCTAAAGGTGGTGATCCTTGTTGCTGCTTTGTTACAGCATGCTGACTAGCTGGTTCTCCAGTTTCAGTGTGGAACTGTGCAGCCTTGAAAGCAGTGGTGCTTATAGGCAGTCTGATTTTGGTGCTTTTTTTCTATTTTTTTTGAGGGGTCACACTTAAAGATCAATATATGCAATACTCTATATTTTTTTTTTCTGCAGTGTTGCTAGCTGGCTTGAAAACTGGCCATTGAAACATTAAAAATTCTAAAACTTAGGTAGAATTAAGACAATGGCTGTGCGCAGATACCACGAATATATGGTTCAGGGTGCCTAGAGTGGAGGGAGTAGAAATAGGAAATGAGACATGAAAGGGGAAAAGAAACAGTTGCAGTGTTAGCGTGATTTTGATTTAACATGACATTTTAGAGGGTAGCTCAGTGCTTCTTGTCAGTATGATTTTCTCTGCTGTCCTTACTGAAAGGTTTATATCTCAGGTCTATGCTGATCTGTGCATGTGAGGTTTCTAATGGATATGACAGAAGACCTACATTCAAGGTGTAATGTAATATTTTTTGCTATATATACTGTATTTCTGTCTGTGTGAGATTCTGTAAAATAGGGGAGGGATCCTTAGTGGAAGTCTGAAGGTAATTAAATTACTTCAGTTGGAAACAGGAGCAAGAATTTGAAGCAAATTCCCAGAGATTAAAAAATAGTATATTTGGACTTGATTCTAGAAGTCATGCATACCAGAAGGTGAACTTTGGTAATATTAGAGGCATGGTCTTTAAAAGGTGGCACATTACAAAAGTGATTCCTGCATTGGGTTACATAATTTACATAATTAAACTTTGAAGTATGATTTTACTTCCTCCCCCCAGTATAGGTGACTGGGTATGCCCTTTCCAACACATGCATCTTCATATCTGCACAAGCAAATACTACACGTAGCGCAGCACTGGTGGGAAATTCATTAAAAAAAGCTTGATTTTTGAAGTAAAGCTGGTCATCATAAGATTTAGTTAATCCTATTTGATATGCAATCAGTTAGAAATTGATTTAACTTCTTTACAATTGAGCTCTGAATAATTGTAGCCATATATTCCATGTGCAATCTGTTCATTATATGACTATCCACATCTGACATTTCCTTAAGTTACTTAATAAGTTAGATGAGGAAAGTGCTATCACAAAGGAAGTCATCACAAAATTGTCATTTGTCAGTGCCAAAGGATGTCTTAATATATGTTCCTCTTTCCTCTTGTTCTGTGTGCTGGTTGTCTTCCTGCCTTTGGAATCCAAGAGATTGGTATAAACGTAACTTTGCTATCACATTCCTCATGGGACAAGTAGCACTGGTGAGAGCCCTGAGGTGGCTTCGTCGGAGAACAAAAGATGTTGGAAATCAGTGATCGCAGCTCTGTGAAGAATGCAACGCTACCTGGACTACCTAGGTGTGCTGTAGACTTGCTAATAGTGATATTCAGAATCTGAACGTCCAGTGTAATGATCACTAAGGTCTGTTTGTTAGACTGTGTAAATAGAAGTTGCCTTTAGCCTTAATTTACAACCACTGTTTACCTTTTATTTCATAAATGTCTAAAATATTTCCTGATGAAAACACAACCTAGAAAGCTTTCTTCTTTTACTGTAACTAGAACACACAATTAGTGGTGGTTGTTTTTTGTTGTTTTTTTTTAAACCACAGGGGTATGTCTCATAAAAACAAATTCCAGTATGCTGTGCCTGAACTTAGGTCAGAGGATGTTACCACAGACTGTATCTGTATATAAATGTATATAAAAAGCCTATGTTACAGTAGCTGTCCAGGGCAGTAGTAGTATAACATGGCTGAAGGAAAAAGTATGATTTGTGAATGTATATGCACAGTTGACTTAGAGTAATCCTGTTTTTTTTTTTTCTTTCAATGTAACTGTTCTCCTTTTGTATTGAAAACCTAAGATATGATTTCATATAATTTACTAAGGCAGTAGAGCCTACTGTAATTGTTTTCCTTATAGGAAATGCCCTTCTTGGACAACAGATCTATAACCTGTGATTGTTGAAGATTTTAGCTGCTGAGCAATAAAATAGATGCATTGCCAGACACTTAACCTTGCTTAAAAAAAAAAAAAAGGCAACTGATACTTGGCTGTATGAGAAGAACATGTCATATTCTCACTCTTTTCTTCACTAAGAAGAACTTGCTTGAGGGGGATTTTCTGGCTGCAAGGTTTATAATATCAATTGGAAGGAAGCTGATGTAAGTGAGGTCTTAAAATGTTACACTGTTTATCTGTAATTTAAAAGTTCCCCAGCTCTGAATGTTCTCTATGTCTATACAGTTTGAGGCAGTGATTGTTTTAATACTTACTGAGAGGGTTCTGTTATTTTTGAAGCACGTTTTCCCCAAAGCCTTGCTGTAGGGAAGGCTTTCATTTTGGAAATGTGAACTCAATGGCCATTGACCTGTTTTTCATATCTAAACATGACAATCTATTCATAAGCTTTTTCAGCCTGAGCAAAAAGGAGTTTGTTGGCATTCATGAACTAATTCCTTTGGAAGATAAAATATTAATGATACTGTAATGGATTGCACTGTTTCATACAACAACAATGATATCATTGGGATTAAAATGCTCACTGAATTGTGCTTCTAATAGTTGCATTAAGAGTAAATGAATACATTCAATAGTGTTTGCTGAGGTGAAAAATGATGAGTAGGAAAACACTGAATGCTTAACTACATGGTACTGTAAATGTATGTGTTTATGAAAAAGTTAGAAAATGACATGTTTCTTAAGGAAAATAAGTTTTTGAAATGACTTGTGGTATGTAATAGAATTCTTCAGGTTTTCGCATTAAATCCTGTGTTACAGCATATATGCTTTGATTACAATGTGAATGCACACTTCAATAAATAATTGCAATGTAAAATGCAGAAGAGTTATTGGATAACATATGGTAATATCCCTAAAGGGCAGCAACCACATCCCCAGTGTACTGGTGGCTGATAGCCCTGTGTTGTGACAGCCTGTGTGTAAGATCCCTAAGGTAGTTTCGTATATGTGTAAGTGGGTAGGGGTCAATCAGAAGAACCCTTTTCATGTGGGCTGCTCACTCCTCTTAACACAAACACTGACTACCTGCTGATCTAGATCAGGAAACTGACTCACTGCTACTAAAACTAATCCAAGGAAGAAAGCATTGTACATCAATTGCATTCATGTGTCCCATTGTGCAGATGTAAGAATTCTGCTGTTGACAGAAGGGAGATGTGGGCATTTAGATGAAGGGTTTGGAGTGTTCCTCATTTAACTCACAGTGGCTGTGAAACTACTTCCAATCTTTATTCTCCTTGTTGGATCTAGTCCTTAGTATAGCTTGTGGAAATGCAACGGGGGGAGCATGTTCAGTAGTAGAACAGCAGCTATAAAACTGTTTTCTGAGTATGTAGTCTTGTATTGGTACCCAAACATAATGCAATTACTGTAAGATGGATTTTGCTCTGAACTAGTTATAGGTGAAGTCTGTGCCTCTTTGGGATTTACATCATAGATTCATGCAAAGATTCTATGTGGGGTGCTGGACCCGTTCGCCTAAAGCCTATTGATGAAGCAAGGCATTTATCTGTTAGGTTAAGTGGTGAGTTTTGATTTAGATAGGTAATAAAACAACCATGAAAAGATGGTATTAAAAATAATCCGTCTGAAACTTTGAGCCTCGTTACCAAAACCATGTGCATTTACTAAGATAATTACATTTTCTGAATAGCTAAAGGCCATATCACTTCTGCCAGTGCTGCATTAATTTTAATATTTTTGCTTGACTCTTGAGCAGTTGTAGCAATGCCAGCTGCTTTCAGATAGTATTGACTGTAAATCCTTTATACATCAAAGCAAGAAATAGGAGCTCCTGTAGACTACTGAAAATAAATCTTTTATGTGTCTGAAGGTCTGCTACAGTAAGTGAAACTAGTGAAGTAGATCAAAGAGTGACTTTTCAGTACGCAATTTCTGAGTATAGGCAAAATGCAGAGGAGTGTTCTTATCATTTAGGTATTTAGGTAATCCTGTCAGAAGGAAAGCAATATTCCTTATTTAGTAGTGTCACTGTGTGTCTTTTTTAATCCATCTCCTGAGTAAGTACATAATAAAGAAAAATATTTTCCTAATATTCAAGTAATTCTAGATATTTTGTATTTACTTGGGTAAAGCTGAGTTCTGAGAATCTTTGGGTTTTTGCTAATCATTGAATTTCTCTACTGAAACATTAATTTCTGTGGAATATGAAAGGAGTAGGAAGAATTGTTAAATGGGAATTGACAGGTGGAACAGCTAAAGGTTGGTTTGAAGTGATTCCAGCATCCTTTTAGACGACTGACAGAGGGATCTGAACAGCTTAAATTTTTCTGAAGTTAAATACATTTCTTAATTTCTATTGGTAGTTTTAAAAATAGTGGAAGCAACTATGAATGTTTAACTGAAGATTGCCAGTGGGGAAAAAAAAACTAGTTCAGAAGTCCTATTTCTAATACAGATGCTGACCTGCTCTGGTTCCATTTCAAGAGGACTGTTCTGTATGGAATGTTGAATTTCCACTATTGTTAAGTGATCCTGGTGTCCTACAGAGCAATCTGATTTGTCAAAGCCAGGACTTACTTTACATCCTGCACAGAGCCCTTGGGCACTTGTTTGCATAAAGGCTGGCAGATTGAAATGCTTTCAGGAAAGAATACTGTATTACAGGTCCAGACATACACATGAATTATGTGTTATATTAGAATGATATCCTCTGATGGCTGTAATCTGATCCACAGAACAATACACTCAAAAATATACAGGTTTGTTTCTTTAAAGTAAAAAAATAAAAATAAAAATAACCTTATTTCTTAATATGTTTTTAAGCAGATGGAACGTGATCCTCTTGAAATACTCATTAATATTCATTATTGTAGAAATTACTTCTTTGTACCCTGACTTTGCATTCATTAATGGATTAAGATTAAGTATTCAGAGATTTAGCTGATTGATCTATTCAAGTGGCAGATGCTGTAGAGATGCTGAAGTGGCGCTTTTTGTTAGAAGTGCTGAAGGAAAAAATATGACATTATTTGTTTTTGTGTGATCTTATTTAAGAGAAATATTTTGTAGTACTGCCACAGTCAAAATCAGAATTCTAGAAACCATGCAGCTGCTCTGAAGGTGAAGTCTTTGTTTCTTACAGCTGCTTGTGTTGTCTTAATGGTACAAGCTGGATACCCATTGGATCTCTTTTCTTACACTCTCAAGGGGTAGGAAGGCACAGTGTTTTTTTTTTCCCCGTAGGGCTGGTTCAGGTGTGTTCTCAGCAGGGCCTGAAATGACAGAAAACAGCAAGAATGACTGTTGTGTGTTGCTTGCCTGTCAGCAGTCCTAGCAGCCAATTCGCATTTAGCATAAATTAGAGCAGTCCTGAAGCTACTTTGATCAGCCATGGCTGGCAAGAGTTTCCACCAGCCCCCATACCTGTCAAAAATTGCTGGTGTTCAGCAGTGGTCTGTTCACACAACCACCTCCAGAGGATCTGCGGATATGATTCAGCTGCAGAACTGGCTGTGATAACTTTCATCAGCTGAGTCACAGCACATCAACAGCCAAGATGCAAGTTTCAGTCAAAATCATGACAAATTGAGGTCACTGTTCATACACATCGTTAAAGAACTTTGTTGACAAATTCTAGCTCAAAAACAAAAAAAACCAACTCATCCTGGAAAATATTCATGTGGTGATTGATATACATTGGCTGTTTTTAAAGAGATCTAGGAAGGTCATGGATTTTAATGTCTGGAATGATTCAAATGATTAGAAGTCTAAATTCTTCTTCCATTGAATATGTAAGAAAATGTCTTATGTTCACCAAAGTGTTACATATTTAATAGAACATCTGAAAATCCTCCAGTTTCCTTGGGCCTCATGAAGTTTTTTACTGTGAAAAACAGAACAAATTACTAAGCTGACTGTGATATGAGTAAATAGCCACAGGTGCCAATTTGTGTTAAAGGAGAATTCAGCTCACTTCAAAGAAAAAAATTAGCTGTGCCACAGGATGTTAGAAAGCAGTTTTAATTGAAAGATACTAAAAATTAATGCTCTGCTACTTCTTCCTCTATCTTCTTTTGCTGTTGGGAATAGAGGGATATATTTGGTGTGACACCTGAAGACTTGCTGAGCATGCTTAATAGTTACCATGGCATTGCAGCTATACATCTGATTGAACTATGTTCTGTAGTCATAACATTGCATAAACCAGGCTGATGCTGACAGAGTCTGACTGAATGGTAGCTGCTGGACAGAGCATTTTTCCATCTTCGGAAGATTTTTTTTCTCTCTTTTGAATCATGAAGTTCACACTGTTTATAAGCAGCAAGGTATCTTATTATCTAGGGACTTGAGTCTATAATTTATAGGCATTGTCCAGCCAACACTTAGAACCCAATGTTCAGTTTGACCTGTAATTAATTATGTAATTTCAACTTTAGTTCTTGTATGCATTTGCATGTAAATCAGAAAAGCAATCTCAATTATTTACAGTTATGAACTTTGTTGTAAGGCACTGCCCATTAGTTTTCACTTGCAAAAAATCAAAGAAAAAGAGGGGAAATCAAATTAACAGCATTCCAGCCTCCTCGGCTGCAAAGTGAGTGGGATGGGAAAAGGCAAATGTCTGTCTGTTAAAAGTACTTAGAGTGCTTTCTGCATTGAGGCATTATAAACCTGGCAGTAATGTTGTTATGGTTTTAGAGTTAATTATAAGGATGTGGGGCACGTTAAATTGCTGCTCACAACAGAACAGCTTACTGGCTAGATTTCTGGTCAGTGTTACATGCTGATGACAGAAGACAGTTCTGTATGAGTCACAAGAGTTTTCAAATGCACGGTCATGGTTGGCTCTGCAGTAGGTGTTAATAAGCATTACACTGTACAGGCAATAGATTTCACTTTTATGGCTAATTTGTTCATACTGGTTGTTCCCAGTTTTCTCATAGTGTTTATTAAGACACATTTCAGTTCCTGTTTACAGTATGTTATTTTCAGTGACTAGGGTTTGATAAGCTGTGTACCACTGCACTTAACTACTGAAGCAATTTCAATGTCTTTTAAGCTTACATTAGGTTTTTAAATATTAAGGAGTAGTTTTGTTAGAAAATTACAGATTCAAAATCTAAAACACTGCAGGTGGCATGTTCCAGCAATTCCCTGGAATTTCCCCACAGGACTTATCTAATGTGACTGAGTGATCCGTGTATGTAACCAAAGTGCTTCTAACAGCCCAGCTGTTTCAGAGGATCATGTGTTTTAGAGGACCCTTGTGGCATAGATTTTTATTTTTTTTTCCCTTGAAAAAAAATTACTAAAAGCTTTTACTTTCTGTGAACTGAATTATAAACAGCTGGCCACCAAAGACAAAGGTCAAGGAATCCTGCTTTGAGTTCCTATCTCCAATTATTTGTTCTCTGAAGCAAAAGTGTAGACTCAGAGTATCTCTGACTGGCATGCTGATGACGTAACTGCCTTTTCCTTAGTCAGTTTCTGCATAGATTCCTACTCATCTCATATGTATATAGACACTTAGGCACAAGGAAAACTTTCAGAACGTGATCTGATGCAGCAGTGTTTACCGAACTTGGTATTTGTCAATGAATAGCATCCCTTTGCTAGTGCTCTTGTATTGGTCTCTTAAACATTAATACACAGATGTATGAGGAATCCATCCCCCTCTTCAGATAAAGAAAGAAACAACTACAGGGCTGTTTTCTAATGTCCTAATGTAATGAGCATCTAAGTAACAGATGGGTTGGGTCAGAGAAGGACCCTGTAGAGATCCTGGGGAGAACTGTGGTGTGTGGAAGCCAAGTTCTTGAAGTTGTCTGAATAGTGCAGGGAGCTGGGAAGAAGGCACAAAAAGGATTTGAAACCATTCTCTTCCTACCCCTTCTCCTCTGGAGTACCAAATTTTCTTCTAGACTTTCTGGAAATTGTCCAGATTTGAGTTTTTCAAGAATATTTGCTCTTAGGTAGCTGTTATAGACAAGTTTGTAGAGAGGAACAGATGATCCATCGTGTAGGAGTGACTTAGACCAGTGTTTTAAGTACAGGTCTTGACAACAGTGGTGTTCTTCTATATCACTACGTATGTACAAAAAAGATGAGTGTGTGTATGGTACATCTTTGAACTTAATATGTTTCAATGGATTTCTCTATGATGCAGAAAGAAAAGGTTACATTAAAGCAGATTAAAAAAAAAAAATTATAACATCTGAAAGTGAAGTACTCCAAGAAGATATTAAAAGTGAAGAACTCCTCACAATATACACTTGCTGCAGTAAGAGGAAGGCAGCAATGGGAATATTCATATTGAAGCTACTAGGAATAATATCATTTCTCTTCCTGCACCTGCTCTATTTCCCAGGAGAGAGAGGATGAGGAATGAAATGCTTAGCACAGGCTGTTCTGTTTCCTATTGATTTCTAGAGTGGCTGTGCCCTTCTCAGCCCTATATACTGTGTACCATCCATCTAGCCAAAGGCAAATTCACAGAAGCCATTTTCTGCAGAGACATAATGGGTCATTGGCCCAGAAGCTACAGAAATAGATGTCAGACAGCAGAGACATTTCCATTCCCCTTCCCTTGGGGCAAACTGTATTACCATAAATTTCTTGGTCCAGTGCAACTCAGTATGCCTTTGGTTTGAATAGCCTCTTAACCAAAGCAAAAATGTAAAATGGGCTCCCATTAAAAAAAAAAAAGAGAGAGAAATTGCAAACAACTTTGCCTGCATGCCAAATGCATTTGGTGTAATTCTATATACATCATTAGTTAAGGAGGAGAGGAGAGCATTAAAAAGAAGAATTGAAGGGTGGATAAGGGTTTGGCAATTACTACGGTGTGTGCAGAAAAGGAATATCTCAAGTGAAAGGAGGTTATTAATAAATAAGACTTAGGAACCCTCATTTTCAGTAGCAGTCATGGCACAAAATTGTAGTATGTTATGTGCAAGAAAGATGAAACAAATAGCAGGGAGTAGAATATTACAAGATGTTAAGGGTTCAGTTTGTTTAGCCAAGCAACTTGATGGTCAGGAGGAAGGAAAGGAAGGAAATGGCAAATCTTCTAGACAGGTGAATGGTGGGAGGACTAGCCAAGAGGTTTAACCAGGAAGAAACATCCTTTCTCTAGTATGGTTTAAATAAGTGCAAAAGAGAGGTGTTACATCTGAGGACTTAGAAATACAAACAATTAGAGGAAAGGGGCTAATCACTAGCAAGGGAAAACAGAAAAGCAACTCAATTTAGCACAGTATCTATATGTATAAATTACCCTCGAGACAACACCTTGAGATTCTTGGGCATGAAGGGCAAGATACTTGTTCATTTTTCAATTCAGTTTTATAGTTATATTTAAAACAAACAAACAAAAACCCCAAAAAACAACACAGATGAGGTTATGTACAGGCATACCCTGAAAGTACTGTTTCTTGTGCTTAACATGTGCATGAGCTTTAATAAAAGCATCAGAAAAATCACAAGTTCCTTCTTTTTTAAATGGATATAGGAATTTTTGTGAGAATAAAGAGAATACTTTGTCCTTCCTTATCTTCACAAAGAAGCACTGGTTTACTGGTACTGAGAAAAGTTTATGTCCCAGTCTGTCCCTCCACTTAATGTTGGCTGGATTAAAAAATGAATGTCTTTCTTAGAAGAAAGAGCAATTGCTGGTTGGTGGGAGGTATACGTACAGGCCAGTGCAGTCCCTTACAGAGGTTGAAACCCACTTGCATATAAGGAATGAAGGTACAAGTCTAATTCCAAAAACTCTCCACTGCCAACCCTTAACCTGCTGGGAATTCAGATGCTTGAACATAGGATCTTGGGATATAAAGATTCGTTCAGAACCACAGCATACAGCATTGTAGTTTGTCAAAGGGTAGGATTCTTAACTCCTTGATCATTTATTACTTTGAAGATCACAGCGGAAATTGGAATATGTAAATAAAGCTGCGTTGCTGAAATTGTTGAATATTTTTCTTTATAGTCACACCATTGGCAGGGAAATTGTATATCAGTTTCTAGCATGCTCCTGATTGACTGTAATAGCTGAGGTTCTCATGTGCTCTTTGTTTTGTTTTCTTTGAAAAAATGTTTTGAAGCTGACTGAATGGTCGTGTTAAACCTTCAGTATTTTCTGGGTTTTAACAATAGCACTACTCTGTAATAGTGATGAGATGAAAAGAATTCTGGGAAGCAAAATGTTAATGTCCACAGCAAGCATCCTTCTCTGCATAAAAAAACAAAACTAAAAGAAGTCAACTAATGAAATGGCTTGTTAGGGCTGGATTACACTGCATGCTTTATTTCCTTGTTATTTCACTGTGGATAGAGAATGCCAGGGAGAAACATGCTGGCTTTCATTTGTTGCAGCCTTCTAGAAATCCTTGTGACTGAAAAAGGAGAAATCACTTCCATGTGAATGAAGCTTATTGACTTTGGAAGCAGGATTGTGATCAGTGTTTATTTTACTTAGTGCTTTAATGCCATGCCCAACAGTGGGTTTCCTATGGCACGTTCAGGCATCTTGACCATGACAATGAATCATGTCGAACAAAATACAGTCCTTTTACTCCCAAGTGCCTGAACTCCATGCTAACAAGGTAGCTGTGCATGCAGCAATTTGCAGATCTGTACAAAGGAGCTAGGCTAATGCTGTCTGCAATTACTTGACACTTTTGGTCTTAAGCCTTGATTTTTATGTTTCCTGTTCTTCATAAAGGACATTCTTGTAGGAAGTATAAACTGAAAACATACACAGCTGCCAAGTGATAGTGATGAAAAGCCAGGCAGGTTGCTGAATCTGGCCTTTCAATATTTATTATTACCAGGATGCTTTTAAATAGCACTTTAGCAATGACTGAAATTATTCTAATGCACAATAGCCCATATTTATAGAATGAAGTCATGGATTTTATAGACTGTAAGTTTAGACTTCAGAAACTTTTGCCTCTTTTGGCAGAAAGATCCTCTAAGGCAGGACAATATAACAACAGTGGTAAAATAAAGTGACCTACACTCCATAAATGAAGTGAACCTCAACTTGTTTGTAGAGGCTTGCTTTAATTGTGGATGTCAGTCAAACTGCATCTTGATTTGCTGTGTGTATTTCTCACGCTTGCACCTCAAAACGTACGAGCTTTTTCTGCTGCATAATTTGATCTGTTTGCTTTGCCTCCTCCCAATGCAAATTCCAAACTCTTACAGGAGATGAGGGAAATGGGCATATTGAGAATAGAGAATTCAGCATTATAAAAAACATACTTGGGGATTTAGCTTTAATATCCACTCGGATGACTGCAGAAAAGCACAGTGACCTTGATGGACAAAGATTATTTTAGAGACAGTATGCCTAGGTCACTTCATCCTAAAGCAGGGCATGCAGTGTAACTAGTCCCTAAGACAAGCTGGAAACGTGGACAGCGAACAGCTTTTCTGCTGGAAGAGTGCAGGTAACTTTTGGAAAAGGAACAAGAAAAACAAGATCCAGCTGGGGAGAACCCATGATACTTCAGGTCAGGCAGGAGCTTGAGGAAGAAGCATGCTCACCAAGTCTCTTGTGTCTTCTCCACCACGTGCCACAGCCAGAGTAAGCAATACTGCACATTTGTTCCATTGCACTAAGCTGCCTTGCTGCACGATGGAGTTTATAGTGTGTGCTGCTTATGTGGGAAATTGCAAGCATGCATATACTTCATTAGGCAGTATATTATGAATCAGGGTCAAAGCTGGAGTAGGTGCTTTGTTGAAGAGATACTTATTTCCCTAGGGCAAGCAGCTAATTGCAGGAAATCTTTGAACGCAAATGTGTGATAGGAAGAAAGCAATGAATATTGTTTATTCAAAAGACAGGAGGGGTTCCTTTGAATCGGTTCTCTTGCATAATCATGTAATTAGGGCATGTTCTATTTTTAATTAAATCTCTTGCATATTCATGAAAATTCTCTGAACTTGTGGACCAATTGACATAACTCTTACTTTTTATAAAGGAATGCTTTTCCATTTTTTCCCCTTTCATATTACTTCCAGACACCTATTTCCCACCATTATACACAGCTAGCCAGACCACTGCCCGGACTTCTGTGTCAATACTACAGTGCCCTCAGCTTTTCAAACCCCACAGGAACTCTCTGCTCTTGCAGTCTGCATCCTCCCTATTTCCACTTCATTCTGCTGGGCTCCTCTGTCCATCTTTTCCTGTTTTTCTGCATGAGTTGCGATTCTTTCTTCCATCTTCCTTTTAGGAGTCCAGCCTTTTACCTCTGCCATTTTGTAAAACTGTTTGATGTTTTCTTCGAGGACAAACAGATATTAGCATAGCTTTCCTTGTGTTTTTCAGAATTCACCGTGTAGGTGAGGCTGCGCATTTCAGTTTACCACTGCACCTCCATATTTCTGTAAGCTTATGATTCACATCTATACATACTGCAGGAGTTACGTGGTGTTCAGATGATAACGCTCCATAATATTGTCCAGACATTAATAACACTTATAAAGTTAGGCTGTGAATCACGAGAACAGCTTCTCTACAGTAAAGACAACTGCAAATCATCTAGATGGTTGTCACACCACCTCAGTGTCTCTGTTTATGGTTGTAAAGATAAGAAGAAATAGGGGCAAGTAGTCTTTTTGGGGTACACTGCGAAGGACGATAATACTTGTACATGGCAACAAAAGTACTACTCCATGCTGATTTATCTGTTGGGTCAGATGTGTTACACAAACAGAGAACAAAACTTAGAAATGGGGGTGGGCACAAATCAAACTAATAAACTTGTCGATAAGAAAGCAGGATGGACATCCTGTTGTCCCAACAAGATAACCAAACAGATGTCTCTCTTAAACAAAACACCCACAGGAATGATGAGGAGCTCTCCCCCTTCAAGGTTTGAAAATTTACAGCAAAATTGACCCTTAGGTTTAATCCCCTCGATAACCAGAGTTTGGAACGTGATGAATATGCATGTGCTATACTTTTAAATATGTATTTGTTTCTCTCTTTGGTGTGCGTGTTTGGTGGAGAGATCCCCCATGCACCCAGTGCTGTAATAAAGGGAATACTTGCTTGACATATTGCATTGGTGTGTCAAGTTACTTTGTGGGATTTCTTGGCATCACTCTGAGGACTCCCAGTGTACGTGGTGCTGCACTGTCATATGTAACTATTTCTCATCTCAGAACCCTCATTTCTTCCACCTTTCTTCGTTTCATTGATGAACAGTGGAACACGGAGAGAACAGTGGCTATTCTACTTTGTGAAGAGCACGAGGGAAAGTAGGAGCAGCAGTGCCACCGAGTTCCTAGGAACTCCTCCGCGTTACGCATAAACAGCGGGGATCTGTGGGGCTGCTCAATGTGCACGAAGACAGCGGCGCTGACAAACGCTAACACACGTCCCTCCCCTCACCCGGGCCTGCTGCAAGCAGCCATGAGGAAAGCAGCGCGCCGGGAGCCATGACATCATGGGAGCGGGGGAGGGGCGGGAAAGGAGGGCGCGCGCGGAGCGCTGGGAGAGGGAGGGCGGCCGCCATGTTCGGCAGGGCGGAGCGCCGGGCGGGGCTGGGCGGGGCGCGGGGGTAGCGGCCGGGGCGGCGGCTGCCCGCAGCTGTCAGCGCCCGCTCCTCGGGGGCTGGGTCGGGCCCGTCGGCTCCTCACGGGAAGCACCGCGGTGCCCGCTCGCTTCTTCCCCCCAACAATCCTTTTCCTTCCGTCCGCTCAGCGCTGACATCCTCCTCCGGCCGCCTCCTCTTCCCCGGGCTGCGCGGCCCCCGCGCACATCCGAGCCTGCAGCACCGAGCGGTGAGCGGGGACGGCGGGTCGGGTCGGTCGGGGCTTTCTTCTTCCATCCGCGCCTCCCTGCCATTTCTCAGACAACAAAAGGCTGCGCCCCGCTGACAGCTCCGTGCGCTTTGTCCCCTCGCGCCGCCCACGGGGGACCGCGCCGGGCCGGGGATGAGCGAGGGCGCTGCGTGGGGCCGCAGCACGGCGCGGGTGGGCCGCGTGAAATGGTGGGAGGAAGAGAGGAAGGAAGGCGGGGACGGCGCTTCGTGACCGAGCGGAGCGGGTCGCCGTGCCGTGCTCCGACGGATCTTCGGCATCTTTGTCTAAAATAAGGAGGAAAATCGTTAGGGGAGCGTCGTTCTAGCGAGTAACACCTGGCTGACATCACCGGTACAGAGGTGAATTAGGAAGATGCTTTATCCTTCTGGCTTTTTTTAGGTAGAGAGATGTCGGGTTGGTACAGCTGCGCAGCAGTTGTGTGTAAGCGCAGACGGCGGCACCGTGCCGCCTCCTCCCGCTCGTGGTAATGGCCAGGGCAGCACCACCAGGATGAACGCTGCTGTCCGCCTTCCAGAAGGCTGCTCCATCCATCAGGTGCTTCTGCGCCTTGCTTTTTCCCCATTAAAATTTTTCTTTGCTATATCCAATTCATTACAACAGTGTTATTCAATTGCAAAATCAGAAAGCGAAAGGAGCTGGGGAAGAAAAGCAACTGAAAGTTTGTTCTTGTACTCTGCTTTAGACACAGCGTGGAGCAAATGTTGCTCATAATAGAAGTATTTTTTGTAGCCCCGCATAAAAATGCGTTGAACGAGGACTCTGAAAATGTTATTTCTGTGTTGCAAATGGCAGAAGGTTTGGTAACAATTATTCTGGGAAGTAATTGTCTGTTTCACTTCCCCTTTTGTGTTTGCCCTTCTCTGAAATAGGAAACATGGCCAAAGGGTGTGCATTGGAAAGCTTGAAAGGAACCTTCGAGATTTAGATAGCATTTTAGTTTTAAAAAATACATATACAAGCCCCCTCCTCCAAAAAAACAAAGACCAAACCTTTTTGTGTTCAGAATTGATTTCAATCTGCTCTGGAAAATAGCTGCATTTGAATTGATTATGAATTCCTAAGCTTCAGCGAAACACGATAGAGGATATTATAACCCCAGGATTATAGAGACAATTGAAAGAAGCACATTCAGCGTTTCCTGGAAGCAGAGGGAAAACTGATCTCTGCTGATTCTGAGCAGAAGGCCTCGTATTTTGTGAGGCATTGCCATGACTTTTTATTTTATTACTATTTTTTTTATGAACACGTGGTTTGAGATAACCTTTTTGTGACATTTTCACAGATATGGAAAGCTCTAGTTCTTATGAGGT
Source organism: Cyrtonyx montezumae (assembly GCF_038088225.1). Lineage (NCBI taxonomy): Eukaryota > Metazoa > Chordata > Aves > Galliformes > Odontophoridae > Cyrtonyx > Cyrtonyx montezumae. The sequence continues at coordinate 8,969,344 of NW_027071826.1, read as the reverse complement.
AGGTGCTTAGTGCAGGGCCAGGTAGCAAAGTGCAGAGAATTTCAATGGTCTGTTACTGGAGTCACACAACAACGCAGTATCACTTCTGCATCGTGTTGCAGTTAAAGTTTGGCAACCTGGCTGTGTCTGCTGGGTGGTGATGGAGCTGAATTCTGTTAATGAGAGATCCTAATGGCACACTGGGTTCCATTCATTTTTGAATCAAAGAAAACACGCTGTTTTGAGTAGTTTAAAAAGGAAATAACGTTGTACCCCAAACGTCTCGTAAAGTTGCTTATTTGCTGTTCATTATGTTATTAGGATATCCCAACAGTACCTTATTAATGGGAACTAATTTTGAAAAGCCTTTGCTCAACATAAGAAGAATAGTGAACTAAATTGTAAATGAAATCTGTGGGAGTCTTACTAAATGTTTTGACATAGCAATCAAAGTACTACTTCAGGGATGCATAAGGGATATAAAAGCAATTGCTGCTTGCTCTGTTTATGAAGAATTTACCATAATGAGGTCAGAAAACCCTCACTTGTGTGCTACCCCATAGGCTGTGTACGTTTAAACACAGAGAGAGATCTGTGTATGTGCATATAGACAGACGTACCTACCTATGTCTCTTAATTAGGAGCTTGGGGAAATGCTGAACCCTACTGTGCTGAGTCCACGTATTGCAGCTTCTGTTTCTCTTGAGACGTGGGCTTGTGCAGTTACTCTTTCATCTCCTACTCTACTTGGTATGTCTGGAAGATGTGTAAGTGGGTTTATTCTGGTCTTAGCAGCTTCTTTCCAGATGCTTGGCTCATGATTATTTTAAAACTCAATTAAGTATACAAATAATTTTTAAAGTACTGTTTTCATAAAGAGAGTAAAAAATAAGTGAGTGTGGGTACATTCCTAGAGAAGCAACGTATATTGAAGAGTGTGGTAGCAAACAAAGATGAAGGCAAGCATACCAAGTTTATTTAAAGAAACCTTTTGCTGTCTGTCTGCCACAAGGTATAGTTCAGTGTGACACATCTGTCAAAGAAGTGGGATCTGACGAATTCCATCATCATTGCACTAGAAGTGGTCACTTACAGGCATTTCTGATGACACAAGCTGCATAATATTATATATTTTCAAAGTATTTTTTCATTCGTCTGTGGAAACAAAATATTTACCTTGGCCAAAGTTTAGTTTCTTTTTAGGTATTAACTTTTCCTTAAAAGAAAATAATTGGGCATGTAATGACTGATATTTACTTCCTGAGTGCCAGTAGAAGGCAAACTGCTTATTTTAAAAAGAAGCATTTTGACCTCAAAATAGAGCCAGTTATATCCTGAGTCATGCTCAGCTTAAAGGTAGCAAGGCTCTCCTGGTCATTTTGTTAGTGTAACATTTTCCTGTCTAATAGCAGACTGGAGTGTGGTTTCTTTGAAAAAATACTTACCAGTCATGGCAATCAATAAATGCCAGACCAGAAAGCATGCGCTCACGCTGGCTTAGATTTGCTGAGATGCATCTGTTGATTTGACTGAGGGGGTTTGAAATGGGGCAGTTTGTTAGAGGGTAAGAGCCAGAATTACAGGTTGGAATCATTTCCTCAGGGTTGTGTTTGTGGTGCTTTGACAGCTAATGCTGTACTTATTTTGGAAAATGTTTTTTGTACCAGACAGTTAATATAATGCATAATGACAGGCCATGGCAGATAGGCAAGCTTGATTGCCTAAAATATATTTGGATACACGAACAAAGAACTGGTATTCAAAGGACAAACACTGCAGCACAGTTAATGCTTATTTTCTTTATATGATATAAAATTAGCATATCTGATCTCTGATACTTGATAGTTTCTCCAGATTGAGTCAGCTAAGAAAACAGATGCAAGTAATAGTATCTGTCTGTTGATTTAATCACGGTTTGATTCTCTGAATCCAGCTTATCTCCCTTGGGTTCTGCTGTTCAGCTCTTTTCAGTGCCCTCAGAAGCAGTCTTTACCCTGAAAGCTGCTTTGACCTGCAGGTGGAGTTAAATTGGATTTATTTTTTTCAAATAATTCTTACTGGTCTTTTTTTCTTCCTGTTTTCTTTTCTCTCTCTCTAAATTAGAAAACATGTGGTTTTCTATTCCAAGTGTGCTTTCCCAATGTTGTCTGCTTAAATAAGTTTTTTTTTTTTTTTTTGCATGGTTTCTCAGTATGTCTTAATTACAGGAAAAAAAAATACTGAATATCTTTGTCAGATAAAACTGAGCAGTTTCCTATTTTGATTTTTTGTAGAAATGTGCCATAAAACCAATTAATCATTTTAAGATGGTATTTCTGTGCCTCCATCAGAACCGTAGCTGATGTTAGTGTATATTCTAAAGTGAATAGAGTGAAGGATGTAACCAGCCTGGTCAGTTGTACAGCTTCCTTCTAGGTGGGTAGGGTGGGGTGGTGGCTCACTACAGCCTCATTATGCTGTGAGCATGACCCTGTACTTATTTGCACGCACCCCAGAAAACCTTTTAGAAAGTTAATAATGTGCTAATTAACATTCAGGAGGTCAGGAAGTTACATATTTTTTTTATTTTTTCTGTCAGTTAATATCTGCTTTTTTTACAGTGTGTTTTGTATATATGCCAGGAACCAAAGTTGTATCTAAAAATCAGGCCGTTTAACTGACAATGCTTACCTTTTCAGAATGCTCAGATAACAGGCTGTATGTCAGTATACCATAGTCCTGGGTATTTTGTATACATACACTCTATTTTGTATACGCATACTGATAAGCTGTTTTTGTATCCTGTGCTGCCATCCCTCTTAGCAGTACATTACTGCTAATGATTATAGCCTTCCAGCACTGTGCTTTGTTTAGAAACAGCACGGATAGGTAAATATTAACAAAATATGAAGGGCACTTGCAGTGTGCTGGTACACGTGTGTGCCATTCCCCTGAGTGGAGGAAGGTGGCTTTTAAGCTCCAAGGGACCGCAGTGCCCGTGTTCCTGCAGTGCATCCTGAGTTTGCTCCTTTCCAGCTGACAGTAGCTGCGTGATTTGCAAAGCATGCCATGCGGATTTATGATGTGTTCTGTGTTGGGGGTGGGCAGGAGGAAGGGAGGGGAGGTTCCCTTTGTTTTCTTTTTTTTTCCCTTGCGTATATTGTGCTTAAGATGGAGTGTTCCCGTGGATGTTGCTTTATCGGTGTCAGGCTGTGTCATGTAGGAAAGCTATAGCTGTATCCTCCAGCTTGAGCAGCTTCCATTTCAGACAGCTTTTACTCCTTCGTCACTCATCTTCACTGGCTTTAACGTGTCATTTGTTCACGTGGTTTAATTAGATGTGTCTCCCCGAGTGTTAGAGGGAGAAGCAGCATTGTTTCCTCCCCACCCTGCTGTGTGTAGGTGGGTTAGTGCTGGTGGTGAGATGGTAAGGAGGGGTTGCAGCAGGAGATGAGGAGGCAGGAGCTTTGTAAACTGTTTCTGCTGACAGAAAAGTAATATATAAGTGTCTAAGGATGTAGCTGATAGTTTCTCAAGTTTCAGGACTGGTTTCTGTAGAACCACACTCCTGTCACTTGCTCTGTATCCTTTTGTTAACACGGGTCTCTGTAGGGCAGCACAGGGAAATAGATACATTTTGGCTGGGTTTGTGCCCTGATCCTGTTAAGTTTTGTTCCCTCACCTTTGTCTGAAAGATAATGCAGTGGAAGGAGCAGGTCTTTTGTTTGTTATGGACAGGCGTGCTTGTGCTGGTGTAGTAGGAGGATGTGAATGAGATGTCTGGCTGCGTGTGGAGCACTGCCAGCTTTTTGTCTCCAGCCATAGTCTCAGTGAGTGAATGCCCATGGTCTTGCCTTGGTGTGAAGCTAGACCAGATATCTGACAGCCATTTCTCTCTTTGAAGTCTCTCATATAAACCAATGATGGATGGGAGATGTAAAAACACATTATTGTTTGTATTTATGATTTCTGTACTGCTGTACTGAAATATGGAGTGATGCAGGAGCTTTGCTAGTGTTTGTCAGTATGCCAGCACAGGACAGTGACCCAGAGGTCTCACTTCAGGAAGAAGTGTTAATTTTGAGGTATGCCTTGGGTGTGAAAATGTGATCAATGTGTCAATGTTGGGCAGAAGGACATTTAACAGAGAGGATGTGGTGCAGCTGCTCGGTTGTATTTCTGCTCTCAGAGTGTTTGGGACACAGACCTCCTGTCCTTAGTGGATGTTCTTGATGGCTTAAGACACCACCCAGAGACAACAAATAAGGTTTTGTTATGGTACTGATAGCTCTATTAGCCAGATGGCCTCATTTTTCAAAATTCATCTATCTGCCATCTTCTGGAAAGGCACAAGGCACCGTGGGTAACCCGGTCTCTGCATCCCAGTATTGCTGTTACTGTCATAAGGTCGGGTTGGATGGGGCCCTGGGCAGCCTGAGCTGGTGGGAGCAGCCAGCCCACGGCACGGGGTTGGAGCTGGGTGGGCTTTGAGGTCTCTTCCAGCCTCAGCCTTTCTACTTGATTACATCTCCTTTCCATTGCTCATGAAAGCAGTAAGTCTCTCTTACTCAGTAACGATTTCTCTTGCAGTACTTTTTAGTTAAAATTATATGCTGCGTGTTTCTTTTAGAGCAATTTTGCTGTTAGAATACAACGTAGAACTTAAATTCTGAGTCTGTGCAGCGTGCAGGTACAGAGTAAAGATGCACAGCATATTTGTAAAAGCAGCAGTGAGGTTTGAATTACACTGCCTACTTGTCATTTGTGCAGCCATTGAATCTGTTTCTTAATTCCCCACCCAGTTGTTGTGCTAACAAATGGCCTGGAAATGTGCTGGATGAGTTTGTTTCTTCCTTTTTTTTTTCTTTTTTTTTTTTTCTTCCTTTCCCCTTCTCACTCCTCTCTCTGCTAGTCTGGCTGCACTTAGAGCAATACTAGAAAACGTGTGGTAGGTTGTTTTTAGTGGCGTGGTTGTTTTAGGAGGTGACTGTTCTGCCATCTTTGGTGCAGGGTTGCTTTCCAATCAGTTTTATACAAATGCAGTGGTTTGAAATATAATGTTGAAGTCCTGAAGGAGCACTCAGCACTCCAGCAATCATGAAGATAAATCTTGAATGTGAGAGATGACTGGAAATGGAACTAGAACTATGGTATGACACTGAGGTATGAGAGCACAGAATGCAAAGGTGACTTTGTCCTAATGCTGGGCTCGGGCCCTGTTGTACTGTTCTGTACCTCTCTGCCCTGGAGACTTCTAGACCATCTGAGTAAGTGCTGCAGATTGCAGAGTGCTTAACAAGGGCACGATTAACTATAACAGTCAGCTCTCTGATACAATGTGTAGGACGCACAGAGAATGATACAAGGTTATTTTTCCAGAGAGTTGCAGCATTTGGTACATTTCCTACGAGATTGAATTTGTAAGGTGTGAAGTGTTAGTCTGGTGCCTGCCCTTGTAAAGGTCAGTTTTGATGGAATGTTTAATGATGCACAGTTAGTTTATCCTTTAATATTAAGGACAATGTTTGAATTATTTGATTATGCATCTCTTCCTGCAGTGATTCTGGAGGAATTAGGTAGTATTCTTGGGGTTTCATTTTTTATGTGGAAGGAAAAGGTTCTTCACCCTGAACTTTGAAGGTAGACTGCACCCTTTGGAAACACTCTGGCACTTTTACCTAAGTGCTATTTAGAGTTAAGATAAATAGATACCATAAATGGATGATTCCTTTGATTAGTCATTAAAGCAGTTTGTGTCCCAAAAATAAAAATGCAGAGTGAAAGAATTCATTAAACCCCACAGTGTTTTCTCTATGGTATTGACAGCTTAAAATTGTATGTCTTTAAAAACATTTTGCTATAGCTGCATTTCTCTGTTCCACCAGAGATTCCCTCATCAGCTAGAATCTGTCTACTGAAAATGTACTATATAGGCTGAAGACATGGCTGCACAGGTTGGTAAGCACGTGAGGAGCCAAGTGCTGCTCCCACACAGGAGTTAATGTAGGCAGTTGGAATACTGAGGGTAAAAAAAAAAAAATGTGGGATTTGATAGTGATGGATTTTTAACCCAAACAGTCTTGACAGTATTTCTTTACAAATAACATCACAATTTCCTTTCAATCCACTTGAAGTAGTTATTTTATAAAGCACGTCTTTGTAACAACAAAATCCTCAACTTCAATATGAATTCTTGGTTAATTATCCTTGTTTTTTTTCTTGATGTATGTTTCATTATTGTCACAAGTATTTTTAATAACTGCTTGTAAATAAGACTTCTTAAATCACTCAACAGATGCATTTAAGAATGCTTATTCTGCCTTTATGTAACCGCTCTTCAGACATGGATCATTTTGCTAAAATATGCCTTAATCTGTGGTTGTCACAGTGAGGTGGGCTTTGTGGTTGGAAGAATGAAGTAAACCCTACGGGATGTTGTGACAGTGTTGTTAGCAGGCAAAATGCTCTGCTTTCTTGAGGCCTATTTGTGGCTGCATGGAGGTGCTTATTAGTGCTCACAGGCTTTGGAGAGGAGTGACAGATGCTGTTTGGTGTTGACAACCAGTAATGCAATAGCGAAGCAACTGCCTTGCTCCAGGAGGAGGAGACTGAGGCTTACTGTCTGCCTCTCTTCAGAGTCTGTATGGGCGTAACTACAATGAACAAATGGGTATTAGAGCTTGCCGTGCACCTGTCAGATTTTTTGTGTGCTTGCTTCAGCTTTGACAAAAAGCAGTCTCTGATGTGATAACAGATGGATAGAAGGGTTTTATTTCCACCTATCAGCATTAGGAACCTGAGATATTAGGGCTTGGGAATGCATAGAGACTTAAGTTTTTCATGCTTGTGATGCATGCAGACCAGATGTAGGATCCAAGCTGATGCCGCTTTTTGGAGGAAGGATAGCACACTGTGATCCGAGAGCACAGGAGGGGCAAGATGGAGTTACGGAATTCCAGGTGTGGCTGAATCTAAAAGAGACTTTGGAAGAGGTTGTTTTGTCAGTTTTAGAGTGATCCAGATCGAACTGTATCACAGCATCAAAATGGTAGCTTGATGTGTTAACTTGATGGGGTACTATCGAAGGATTAACACCATAACAACCTTCTGTTTAAGAGGACTAATGATCTATTTATTTATAGGATGCTTTTATTATGCCAAATACCTCTATGCTGTACAAAGGCTTTACTGAGTTAACTATTTCAGTGGAAAGTCATAATTCCAGTAAAAGTAGTTCGCTTGCTAAAGTAAGGCTTAAATTATTCCAAAGGGTATTTTGTCAGTTATCCTTGACAAACACAATAATATTTTAAAATAGTGTTTTATCACCGATGAAAATGCAGATATGATCGTTAAAGAACTCATGTGCTTCACTACTGTTGATGTAATGTAGTGTTGTGATAAAGAAATCGAAGTAAATGCGCTCTATAGTAGAAATCTTCATAGCTAGGTCAGCGAGCTGTCAGCACCAGCCGTGCTCTAGGCTTACTTGAGGTTATGTTTTAATTCTTTTCACTGAAATGTTGTTTAGGCCGAATGACAGCCACTGGGTTTTCCAGGAGTTTGCACTGTGGGTTTATCCTCATAGCACCGAGCCTTTGCATGGTGTGGTTGCTTACCAAGAAAAAATGTCTTGCAGTGTTATATTGTAGGCCAAATTGCAAACTTGATTCTGAGCTTTTCTTAGAATGTATGCCCTTGATGTTAAAGGATTATGTGTCCTTTTTATAGTCTTCACCTTGCATACCTTTGTTGTAAACCAAGTGTCAGGGCAGGCTTCTGCAATCAGGGTCAGCTGGAAGCTGGCAGAAGGAGCATGATGATATGTTTTTGTTATTGTTGTAATTCAGGTGCTTGCTAGCAGGAAGTTAATAGGAAAAAAAAGCAAGTCCAAGGTGTGAATTGTTCTTATTTTAGAAAAGGATGTGTTTAAAAGGACTTCTCTCAGCTTAAAGTTGGTTGCTGGTCAATTGCAGCTCCATCTGCCTGTCTGCTTTTGGTCAGTGGTTTGTGGCCACCAGTATGTGCTGCTAATGGTTCTCACCTAGCTATTTTTAAGGTAGCTTGTGTATATGTGTGCTGAAGAGTGAAGACATTTTTGAGATCACATATTTGGAAACCTGAGGCAGCACAGAGGAGCAGCAGCATTCTGTTTATAGAAGTGGGTCAGCAACTGTACATTCAGCCTGACCTCCAGCTGTACACTGTTTCCAGATGCAGTTCAAGATTTTCTGTTCTCTAGAGACTCATAAGGATTCAAATACAGTATGATGAAAAGTCTCATATTGCATTGGAATTCAGCTGCAGCACTGTTAATGTCAAACAGGGAAAAAGCTGCTGTGGCATCAGAGATGGCAAGTATTGAAATAAAAGGCTTGAGTGTGAAGAACCATTTTGGTTAAAAGGAGGGCAAGTCAAAGGAAGAGAAAATGTTGTGCATTTCTTTAGTTATGGGACTTGTGCTAGAAGAAATAGCTTCAGAGAGAAAGTAACATCTTAGATTGAAAGAATAATTCTTGCTTATCTGTTTTTTTTTAGACTTGGACATGTCAGATGGCAAAGAATAACAGCAGTGCATTTGAACTGGAAGATTTTTTTTCAGCATACCTTGGCAGGCTTGCATCACTTTCGTTTGTTGGTGGTTTTTCTTTCTGTGTTTGGAAAGCTTGTGATCTTTTTAGATTTGTTTGAGAAGCGGTGTTCTCTGTTACTAAGCTGAGCGAGGAAAGCAGCTAAAGCAGTGCTTTCTGTGATGTAATGAGACGTGTGTCTGGTTTGAGCAGGGAATTAATGACTTGGAGATTGCAACTAATACAGAAGGAAACACGCACACACCAGATTTAAGATACTGAGCTTTGTCATTTAATTAAGGAGAATCTGAGAGTGAAATTAAGGGTTAAAAGCCCTTGAACAGACTGATGATTATTCAAAGCAGTGAACTGATAGGTATATATTGCAGAAAGAGGGTCAACCTGACAGGCAGTAGGTGTGCTTGGAGTTTGCAGCATGTGTGGATGGCAAGACCTGTAGGTCTGGCCTGAGCAAGTCTTGTAGTTTTTCTGTTAGGGAAATGATGACCTTCTTGTATGCTGACATATCATTCTGCTGCACTCAGCAGTCCTGGCTGCTTTATCCCTTTTATTCTACAAGGTAACGTACAGGAAAATGACAGTTTTTTTCTTTAAAGTAGGTGAGCATAGAAAACAATTTGTTTATGAGATCCTGAAATAGGAATTCAAGAGCTGAAGTAGTTAGCTTTGGTGTGTGTAAGCGAATTGTATCAATAAGTTTGCAAATATGGCGTGTTTAAGTAGATATGCCCTGTTGTGCAATGGATGTTTAAAATAGCATAGAGATAGTGCTGCACCACCACACTACTCTTAAAAGGCATCAAATATTTAATTACTAATCTGATGCCTACACAGAACCTGATATCATGATAAATTGCATGTTTGTTATTCTCCCTTTTCTAAATGATTCTCCAAATTATAACTTTTTAAACTCTGAACAAGGCTGCCCTTTTTCCTCTTGGTGACATTTCACACCTGAGATGTAACTGTGCGCACAGATGTCTCTTTCTGATTTTCTTTTGTTGGATAGATACTTCCCAGGTTACTTTACTCATTTTCACATGAAGTGTTTAGTCTTACAAGGCCTCACATAGCTTTTGTTATTACTTTTTTTTTCATATATATTAGTACCAGTGAATGGCTGCTAATTTATCTGTATTCATTTAATTTTGATGCTGTGGTTTGTATGTACAAATTTGTATTTTAAACCCCCGTACGCTCCTCACACACTCAGACAGACACCTCCTTTCCATCTGTGATGTTACAGAATGACTCCAAAGCACCACAGCTCGCAGAAGGAATTGCTACTCCCTTTCACATAAGGCAGAAGCAAATGGTTACAAACTCATTTTGGAGAACGTAAGAAATGTTGTAGGGAAGCTCTAGATAATTATAAGTGAGATTTCTCAAACGTCTCTGACATAAAATGAAAGCCTTCTTTTCTAGATGTCCTCTGCCTTTTTATTTCCATATGATCAAAGGTTCTGTTCTTGCATTCATGATGGAAATTGTTAATTGAAGACATGAAAGCATGCCAGATGAAAATTAGGGTTGAACTGTGTGCTGCAGTGAGCATAACCTGTAACAGTTCCTTATATGTGTGTGCTTGTTAGAAGTGTATATTTACAGATTTTGCTTACATTGAATTGTAGTTCATTTATATATGATGTTAGAGAGTATGCATTTTAAAAAATGGTATTTATGCATTTCAGGTAATATTTCTCTGGTTAGAAATGGGAAATATGTAACTAGTGTTCTGCTCATCGGGTTTTGGTGACTTGATTTCTTACACCATGCTAGATTTTGTGTTCCATACAGATACGCGTGCTCCAGATATGAATTTCACGTTCACAGAAATGCAGTGAAGTTAAATTGTGGTAAAACTGAATGTACTACTTCTTTAGATTATCTGTGTTTTCAGACAATAGCTGATGACAAAATAAACTGGCATGTGGGTCTTCTGGCAAAAGCAAGTATGATTTTTCAAGTCACATTGCAGAAAGTCATAACAGAGAAGGTGATTTGAGCGTATATAAGGAGAGTGAGCAGAATTCTTTTTATGTAATACTGCAAAGTAAGCACATCCTCAGCTGTTGTCATGAAGAGCTGCATGTGTGGATGCTTGTTTCTTTGTGTAGTTCCCGGTACACTTCAAGATATTAGTATCTTCCTACATTCTCTATTTTCATTGTTGGATATTTTTCTGGTGATACTGAAATAGGATCAAGTGATCTGTCTTCTGTTTGTAGTTCGATGTTGTACTTGATTGTCACTTCATTAGCAGGACATGCAATCATAAAAATACTGAGTTTCTAGTCTTTGCATTCTGTAGAGGCATTTACGAACATGCAGAAATCTTACTAGCCTTAATGTGGTGTGTGAGCTATTGATGAAGTAGCACAGTGAATCGTTTCTCATGACGATTGTGTTATACAAAACATTTTTCCAGCATTTAACAGCTGTTGCACCTTCATCAAAACAGTTGTCTAGATAAATCAAATGAATGTCTATATGCAATTCTGCAGTAACAACATTTTAAGGGGCAGTTATTAATTTCAAAATTGAGATTGTTGTTTTCCAAGGACAAGAAAAACTAAGAATTTGGTTTTTTTACCATAACTGATCTCTCAGCCTTTATAGAGGGTCAGTTACTGTTTCTTCAAGCTTTGTTCTGTGGATATTTGTAATAAATAAATAGTGGCATCTATCATATTGTAATGTATTCTTTCATACACCAGCTCCTATATTTGCTTCTGCACAAACCAGAATCCTAAAGACAGCCTGATTATTTGGTGCTCGTTAGAAATTCTTCTGCCGTGTATGTATAGATTTTTAATTTGTTGTTTGACTCATGGATTGATGTTAGTCCTAAATCTGGAAATAGAAACCGGAAACTTTGAAACATTGTTCAAAGCCAGGTCTTAAAACTTCATGGAAGCTGTGCAAAAATATCATTATGAATGTGCATTTCAAATCCTATGTTTCAATTTCAAGAAAAGCTCTACAAGTGCATACTTGCAGAGAATCTCTTTTATTTTTACCTTTTGGTTAACTATTGTATTCTTCCTTTTCAGAATGTATGAAAACATGTCCACAATGGTGTATCTAAAGGAAGAGAAGTTGGAGAAGCTCACTCAAGATGAAATCATTGCCAAAACTAAGCAAGTGATTAATGGACTAGAGGCACTGAAGAATGAACACAATTCAATTTTACAGAGCTTACTTGAAACATTGAAATGTTTGAAGAAAGATGATGAAACTAATCTGGTTGAAGAAAAATCAAACATGATTCGAAAGTCACTGGAGATGCTGGAGCTCGGCCTTAGTGAAGCACAGGTAGAACTCAAGTAGAAGTAAAGCATTTCAGATTTTGACTGATTTTTAGTGTATTAAAAAAATAGTGAAAGACCATTGTTTGACTTCCGATTGGAAATCTAAAGTAAACGTAATCAGTTTGGATGGGTGTGTGTTTGCCTTACTGAATATGAGCATTATGCTGAGTCATGGAAGTTGTTATTTTATGTTAAGGAAGCAGACTGCTGTGATTAATAGAGGCTGTCTTACTGTATTATGGAACTAATTAAACATTCTGTTTCAAGGCCCTGAAGCCCATAACTAAGCTCTTCTTTACTTCAGTGAGGTGGCTGCTATTTTCTATTAGTTTTCCATGGCATTAGTCAGGTAGTGAGCTGCTCAAACAAGAACCAAGCATCAGCATTTTAACTCTGAAATACAGCATGTGGAGGTCATGCACAAATGAGTTTGCTTAGGGTTAGGAGACTGATCTTTCAGGTCTGCTGTGGTCTTAATTTCCTGTTCTTATTCCTTTAATTCTGAGATTCTTTATACAAGCTTACAGTGCTCTTGGGGTTTAAGAGTCTCTAATATTTATTGAACACCTTAACAAACCAAAACTGAATTGGAATGTATTTTAAAGGTTGTGAATTTAGTATAGAATTTGAGCAACTTTCATTTATGCCCTACAGAAAGGGACCCTGAGCTAACTTTTATAAACTATCATAATGAAGGAAGGTATCATCTGCAGAAGGTGAGTGAGAAGATGCGTGTCTAGCTTTGAATCTATGAACAAATGATGCAGGTTTTAAGTAATAAAACACTTCAGTGTTGAATACAGGACTGCATTCTGAAGAAGGTATGCCATGTGATACTTTCTGCCTTTTAGGTAATGATGGCCTTGTCAAATCACTTAAATGCAGTGGAATCAGAGAAGCAAAAACTGCGTGCTCAGGTTCGTCGTCTGTGCCAGGAAAATCAGTGGCTACGGGATGAACTGGCCAATACACAACAGAAGCTACAGAAAAGTGAGCAATCTGTGGCTCAACTGGAGGAAGAAAAGAAGCATCTAGAATTCATGAATCAGTTAAAAAAATATGATGATGATATTTCACCATCAGTAAGTAGCTGTGTGGTAAAAATCAGCTCACATTTACGTTTGTGCAGTAGTCTGCCTAGTTAGCAAAAAATGGCAGATGGAAGTTTTTTATTTGTTGCTAATATAAATATGTCATTGAAGTACTTGCTTTATGCTAGTGTCATGTAATTTACATTCGTAGAGTAGGAGAGTAAATGTTTTACTGCCTGTAGATAATAAAAAAAAAGATGAAAAATCCATAAAATAGTTAGTGTCGTGCTAGCTTAAAAATTATAAACCAAACTTGAGACCAAAACTGTCCTTCTGTATGCTCAACAGTTAAAAATAAGTGAGCAATGCAAACTATTATGGATACTAAGAACAGAGGGGCTTGAATTATTTAGACTGCAGGAAAATACTTTGTTTATGCCTCGTGAAAGCAGTATGCGTACTCTATAGCTTATATCTTTTACACTAGTATAGGATCCCCTTTCTTGACCTTCTGCCATACGTTGTGGTCATATGCACATTTTCAGTCATCATTATCCAATCTATTTTGTTAGATATTCTTAGATTTGGAGAGCAAATGGGCACAATTTTAATTTACAGTAGTAAATGAACCACTTCTGCTAGACAGTGCTGTAGGGAAAGGTCTCCTTTTGTGTGTTCAGACCTACTCAGCTGTATCTTACCATTATTTGTAACCAATCATCTCAGCAACATGATGGGTGAAGGTGTATGTGTTTATTCTTGCTCAACCAAATCCTTTTTAACATAGTGCAAGTTGATCACATTTGTTCAGAATCTTTCAGTGTTGTTTCATGAGTTGATCTTGTGCTTGAATACTGCCAGTGAAGTGCATTTAATAAACTTTAGGGAGAAGAGTAGAGACAGGAGGAGGGAATATTCTGACTTCTCTGTTCTAAAAGTTTAACAATAATCTGTAGGTGGCTTAAATAACACCACTACTTGAAATCTGATTGACATGTAGGAACAAGGAGTACAAAGCACTTTATGGTTTCACTAAGCATGTGGGCAGTCTCTGTTGTTACCCTTTTGTCAATTGTGTGTACCCAAAGTAAACTTGGAATAAGCACATTTTAAAGTGGATCTCAGGTGGGAAGCTTATGGTCTCATCAATCTGCTAGTTTCTGCAGAGCACCCTCTTAGTAACCATTGGGTCTTAACACCAGCAGCAGCAGTTACCTTTTCTTCTGTAGAAAAATGTGTTGGACAGAGGGCCAGAAAAAATGAATGCACAGCTGGGTTTTCTTCTTACAGAGGTTAAAATTTCTGAGAGCTTCAATTATATTTATATATACTGTAGGCTTCACGTATGTGAAACAGGATGGGAGGATAATCTATTTCTGGTTGCTAGTTCAAATTTATTCTCCTTCAGGAGATGAATCTCCTTTTCACTTGCTCATCTACAACTGCATGTATAACTTCTAAGTACAACAGACAAGTGTGTATTCAGTAGGGCTCGCTCTTCTGTGGATACTTTTCTGTAGGCATAGTGTTTCTGTAAAAGTAGCAAATGTGTTCTTAGGAGCTTAATTTGAAACTGAAATCTAGGAGACCTGATTTCTATTCCTGGATCTCCTGAAGGTGTCCCATATTGTTTTAGGACAGAGTGTGTAAATACACTTGAACGTGAGACCTTCATTACACTTCTACAAGAAGCATTATTGGCAATTCCAAAGTTGTGGATGTGGAGAATTCCTTCAACATTGTGGATTAAATTGACTTTATGCTTTAGATTTAGTTGTGTAACAATTCGTTTGGGCTTGGGGTTTTTCTGTAGGAGGATAAAGATACAGATTCCACCAAAGAGCCTTTGGATGACTTATTTCCCAATGATGAAGATGACCAAGGACAGGGAAGTAAGTATATTTCAATATGTGGCTTTACTGCATCTCTGTAATGTGGAAGCTAAGGATGCTTATCAGGAAAATGAATCCATGCATGTGGTTGTCTGCAGCAGAGTGAAGTGGTGAATGCCTCTTGCCCTGCTAGAGTAATAAAACAAGAAAACCAGTTGTGATAATTGTTGTGTGTTGTGTGCCTAGATTTTTAGAGAGTTCACTAGCTGTTGCAAAATGCTTGGAACTAACTTCAGTACAAAATTGGTCCCACAGTCTTTTCTGTGGGCCTCAGAATGGCAAAAATTGTTCAAGGTGACAGAGGTATGTTCGTTGAAACACTGAAGCTTTTTGGTTGCCTGCCCAGATGGTAATTCTGTTAATGACCTTTTAAATGATCTGATCTAACATTTTGGGGCATGAAGTCTTTCTCATTCAGTCTTTTGTCCTTTGCTAAAATTGTCTTTGTTAGCTCATTACTCATTCTAGAGGTATTGTCTTCAAGTCAGAGGGACTGAAGAATAGGTATGAAATGTGAATTAGAGGTTGAAAGAAGCCATTGTTAGATCAGCCTTACTCATTGAAATAGTTTGCTTTTCTTACAGATATAAAGCTGATATTATACAACATATTGGTAGCATAAATGGAGTGTGCTAGTGGTATAATGATTCTTAGTTGATAAATGACAGGAAAAAAGATGTCTGAAGGGCCCTACCTTGCTAATTGACAGAGTTTTGACTTTCCATTTTGGGCACACATAAGATTACCATGCTATCAAGCATGGAGTATATGAGCAACAGCAATGGAGGGAAGATTTGCAGAGATTATGGAAGGTTAGTGTCGATCACAGATGTCGTTCTGAGCTTATCTGGCCTTATCTAAAGCTTTAGATTAGGGAAGTTGAGTGGCAAGACTGTCTGTATACCTGTGTAGTCCATCTACCTTTTTACTACTTTTGTTTACGCAGAAGGCTGCTGTTCTGATAATTTCCTTGACCTCCAGGAAAAAAGTACTCACATGCTTCAGTGGTTTGGCAGGCAGTGATTGTGGATGTAGGTTTGTAATTGTAAGATGATTCCACTGACATAGAAAGCTCCTACTTGCTGTGAGAGTGTTTCCTTTAATAGAGAGAAGAAAGTCAGTGTCACGGCAGGAACCCTTGTCTGTGCATCTAGAATTTAATAAAAATGAATAAGAGATTAAATCTCTCAGGCAAAAAGAAAAGGAGTAGTTTGGAGGAGTGGGAGGGTTGCAATAACCAGAAGCTAGTAGGTACTGGAAAACAAGTGGCTGAAAGTTAGTAAGTAAAACCAAAACGTTGGCACTGGTTTTGACTTGGTGCCTTCTCTGGTATAGTTCTACTTGTGGCCGCCGAGGTGTTGTAATCCTTTTTGTGCCAACCTTAGGTATTTCTTGGGGAAATGAGTGAAAATGAAAGTATGCTTAGAGAAAGATAATAAAGGAAAAAGAACAAATAATTTGACCCGTTCTGCCAGTACTTTGTTATCTGCATTAATGTTCCCTTTCCATAGGGAAAGGTTAATATTTCTGATTGCAAAATCGTGCTATAGTCTTGAGAACTGCTAATGGTTTGCTGAGCTTTAGTATGACGTAGTTTTCTATTTTCTCCATTTGTTTATTAACTAGACCTTCTGAGCTAATAAAACTGTAAAATAATACTAGTGCAGCACCTTTGTTTATAAAGCATGGACAGAATGTGAAGAATTAAGTACGTTCTGATACAAATGCTTTGTACTGAAGAAATGGAATTCAGCAAGTCTTCTGTGCGTCACTGAGCAGTAATGTTAAGTGTTTTCGAGTTATATTAATCTTTTTAAACAAATTAAAATGTTGTGGATTTCTTCCAGTTCAACAGCAGCATAGCAGTGCAGCAGCTGCTGCCCAACAAGGTGGCTATGAAATTCCAGCAAGACTAAGGACCCTTCATAATCTTGTTATTCAGTACGCTTCCCAAGGTAGATATGAGGTTGCTGTACCTCTTTGTAAACAAGCTCTTGAAGATCTGGAGAAGACTTCAGGTCACGATCATCCTGATGTTGCCACTATGTTGAACATACTTGCTTTGGTGTACAGGTTTGTATAGAGACATAAGTAAATGTCAGTTAAACACGTAGATGACATTTGGCTTTAGCCTAACAGCGTTCAGGCCAGCACTTTTGCTGTCTTATTATTTTCCATTGCCTGTTTTTTAAAACCCTCAAGAGGGTCCAGAAAAAATGTACATCTACACATACTAAAATTTAAGCAAGTTGCTGCATTTTTGCCTATGCCTTTGTCTTGAGAGCCAAAGCATTTTTGAAACCTAGCACCTTCCTTATTTGATATGCTGAAGGAGCATGTCTTAGTAATGTCTTAGTATCCCAGGTCATCTAGAGGTATAAATGGGGCAACACAGTCAGAATTGTACCTGCCAGTCCTCAGCCCTCTAGCTGCTTTATTTATGAGCTTTGTGTTTTCGCTTTGCACTTCCTAACCATATTCTCAGCTAATCCACTGTTAGGGTGCCATCTTTAGTTCAATACTGAAGCCAGCTTCATTTTTATGACATCTGTTCTGAATCTTCAGTATTAATTGTGACTTTTTAAAATTTAGAGACCAGAACAAATACAAAGACGCAGCAAATCTCCTGAATGATGCCTTGGCGATCCGTGAAAAGACTTTGGGCAAGGATCATCCAGCGGTCTGTATACAAGCAATACTATGGTTTTAGTTTTTGTTGTTTTTTCTTTTTATGAATTCTTTTTTTTTTTTCAACTCATTCTGATATTAAACTCAACAGGAAAGTTTTAAGACCTGGCTTATCTCTAAACAGCACAGGTAGGAGGCCACACTGTAACGTTCTTCATTTTCTTTTAAATGTGAGCATTATATTTGATGCTGTTTCACCACAAATGACCTGCATATACTTGATTTTTGGATCAGATTGCATGAATCTTATATGGGAAATGAACTTATAAAGAAAACTGTTAATTTGCTTACTGGAATCACTATTGATTGAGTGAACTCAGATTGAAGGTGTGCTTCTGATTTGTTTTGCTGCTGCTTTTAAATGAAGCATAAATCAAACTTCTGTACCCAGTGCTGAAAATCAGTAGGGTATCTCTCATCGTGCCACTTATTTGGAAGCAAGGCAGGCCTGAGTATAAATTTGCTGGTTAACTTTCTGAATGATATTTGGTAATTTCTTCATTTGAAATATTGAATATGAAAATTTGAAAATGTCAGTGCATTGCAGGTACAATAATTTGACAGTTATTTGTATCAGCAAATTGAAGTAATTAATACTTCTCTCTGTTGGCAGGTGGCAGCAACTCTAAACAATCTTGCAGTACTTTATGGTAAACGTGGAAAGTACAAAGAAGCTGAACCTTTGTGCAAGCGAGCTCTGGAAATCAGAGAGAAGGTACAGTTGAAGAAACAAACAAAAAACAAACAAAGAAAACAGTGAAATGTTTACAAGTTTTTCATTTGTAAAATGAAAAACAAACAAACAAACCCATACACTTATTGAATAGGCTTCTTAGTGGGCATGAGTAAATGTCCTTAGGTTTGTTTTATGTTTTGATTGGGTAGATCTGCCAGGCCAATCGCAGTAGTTAGCAATGTCTGAAATACAAAACGAAGTTAAATTCCTACAGTGTTGCAGCATTCTGTGCATGTTCTAAATTCTGTATATTGTAATAAACTTTACCTTGTACTTTCCCCTTTTGATTAAGTGATCTTTGATTTGGCAAGTGCACTAGAATTAAACAGGAAACTTAAAACTTTTAAATTGATTTTTCTAGGAGTATGTGGATATTTATCTTAGTCCATGTGACTGGATGTCTGCATCTTCAGGCTTATCTGGATAATATGCTGCTTTTAACATAATTATATGGTTTAAAATAGACCTGTTGCAAGTTTTTCTACAGCCTTCTGAATTCATAATATCATTGAGTAATTTTCATATCCTTCTCTTGCAAAGTTCCCTTTTATCATCTTCACGTTGAAATTTCTGAGGAGTCAATACCAACGGGATATTTCTAAATGATACGTTTCTAAACCCTGATACAATTAAAGGAAAATGATTTAATGACATATTTCTTTTTCAGGTCCTGGGGAAAGATCACCCCGATGTTGCCAAACAGTTAAATAACTTGGCTTTATTATGCCAGAACCAGGGTAAATATGAGGAGGTGGAATATTACTATCAGAGAGCACTGGAAATTTACCAAACTAAGCTGGGACCAGATGATCCAAATGTTGCAAAAACGAAGAATAACCTGGTAAGGCTTTTAGAAGTAATCTGCGAAAAGTAAGATTCTCTCATGAGTTGAATGTATTCAGTACATGATTCAAAATGTATTTGTTTGAGAAATAATACAGTAAATTAAATAAAAGTGTTGTTGTCTTTTGGGGTGTTTTGTTTTTAGGCATCCTGCTATCTAAAACAGGGCAAATTTAAGCAAGCGGAAACTTTGTACAAAGAGATTCTCACTCGTGCTCATGAACGGGAGTTTGGCTCTGTAGATGGTAAGAAACACAGTCCTTAGACTTCAAAGTATGTTTAATTTTTGTAGTAGTTAAAAAAGAGAATGTCAGATTGTTGATTTATCCTGATTAGAGTTGCTGTTGTCTTGAAGCAGGTTTGAGACTAGAGATAATAGGTGCATTAAAGTACTGTAAAATTCACCATAAGAAAGAGTTCAGTGGATACAACAGTAGCATTTAATTCAAAATGAAAGTTTCTTCAGTGAGGGAGCCTTGGTTAGGTTTCTATCCTATGCATTGTATTTCTGGCATAATTTACTTTGTGCACAACAGAAACTAATTTTAGTATTTTTATAGATGCTGAAAATGTCACTTTCCAGTCAGTGGACCAAATTCATAAGAACATAATGAATATACTGATGAGTCATTCACTATCATATTTAAAGAATTGGAAAAATATTCTTAAATTTACACTAAATTTTTATTGCTTCCATGACAGGAGCATACGTGCCACTTAGTAGCTGTCAAAATAATCCATATGGTAAAAGAAACAAATGCATGCTTACAGCACATAACTACATACACAGTGAATTGATGGCAGTGCATACAGACCTCTAAGCTTCTCAGAAGCAACTGTTCCCAAGTTCAGATCAGGAAAAAAAGACAGAATTGTGAAACAATAGAAAAAAATGTTATATTCATCTGGTGCTTCTTTCTGTGGTTCTTAGCCTTATTTCAGAAGGGTTAAAATATTGCAGTGAACAATTGGTAGCTTTGCACTTCTATAAAATATTTTCTTCTGTTTCATTAGATGAAAATAAGCCTATCTGGATGCATGCAGAAGAGAGGGAAGAGTGCAAAGTAAGGCCACTGTCATAAACCACTTTTGGAGCTTTTATTATTTTAGTCAAAAATGAGTTATTTTTCTTTAACGTTACTTTTGTTTTTAGGGAAAGCAAAAAGATGGCACATCTTTTGGAGAATATGGTGGCTGGTACAAAGCTTGCAAAGTTGATAGGTGAGTATTTCCTTTGTTGGACAGACTACATGGCGACAGACAGTGTCCAGATCCAGACAGTATCCAGTGTCAGACTGAAGCATGTTTTAAAATGAAAACAAATGAGCAACTTGCTTAGGGCAAAAAAACCCTACAGTATTAGATATTTGGGCCAAAGGCTGGCTTCCAGGAACACAGATGGTAGCAGTTTGCAATCCTGAGGCTGCTTTTAATGTAGGCTTATGAGATGTAGTGTGGGTCACCTTTCTTTTTGTACTTTCGGTTGGCGTACATATTCTCCCTGCCCCACCAAAACCTGTAGGGAAGGTCAGAGGTGAAAAGAAAACTGTGCAGATACCTGGGCCTTGAGTTTCTGTCCGTCACAACAAGGCCAAGTTAAAACAGCTACACTTATGCAACTGAAGGTAGTTATTAAGTAAAAGCTGATCATTAATTTGGAATTGGACTAGGTGATCTCCAGGGGTCCCTTCCAACCCCTATGGTACTGTGAGTCTGTTCTGTGACTAATGCATGCTACAGAAACAGTCACTTTATGCCCATGTAAGCACATCATCTGGATGCTTCAGGGTTACTCAGTTGGACACATTAGAACTGAGATAAATTTTTGTCTCTTGAGATGCATCTGAGAAATGTTTCCATTTTCTCATGGGTAGATTCAGAGACTAGTCACTAACATTCTGGTTCAAGGATGCTGACTAATGATAGCATGAGATGTTAATGCAGTTTGAAGGAACATAACAGATTTTTCATGTATGTGCAGTAATGTATATTTCAGGACACTAAGTAATTACAGAAAGATTATATTTTATTAATTCATTTTTTCTTAGTTTGTGAATTGAGGAGAATCTAATGTGTATGTATGTGTTTTTTATTAGTCCAACAGTAACGACTACGTTAAAGAACCTCGGGGCACTTTACAGACGACAAGGCAAATTTGAAGCTGCTGAAACATTAGAAGAGGCAGCGATGAGATCTCGTAAGCAGGCAAGTATGCAAATTCTCCTTAATGTCATCTCTACATTATGGTCATGCAGATTTTCAACTTTGGTGCCTATCCTCTATTTAGAATATATAAACATATAGCAATTTGCTGTCTGCTGTCCAGAGCCCAGTGTCCCTCTTGCATTTCAACTGCTTGACTCAAATTTATCAGTTGCTGTTTCTGTTAGTTTTGCAAACTGATGGGGTGGATGTTAGATTTGAGGGATACTGCTGAATTTCTTTCAGTACTGTCTCTGCCCTCTAGTCTGTTGTTAAAGTAATTTTTTTTTCACAACCTTAGTTGGGGAGAGTGCTTTTGGTTTTTCCTTTCCTTTTGGGGGTTGTTATGTGATGTCTTCTACGGAAGTACTGAAGGCTGGACAAGCAATGAAGGCTTGTCCATCAGTGTTAAGATGGAAAACAAAAATTAAGAAAATCTTAATGAATAAAAAAGTTACTTGTAAAGTTCCATTTTAATTTTGTTTTTGTGGAATAGTAAATAAGACTTGTATTTTTCATAAGTGTGTTTTTATGCTGCCATCTAAAATTCGGAACTCAAATTCTTAGTCAAGTAAACTTAGATATCTTGTTTGATTATCTATTTTTTTTATTTAATTGCTTACACTCATTAGTAGTTGCATTTTGAATAATGTCCCTCATTGTTTGGTGAGTTGCACAAGCTGACTTCTGGAGAAGTGATAGAGCAAGTAAAACTCATGCTTTTCTAGCAAGTTGAGCAATAGTTCTCTGATACAAGGTGAAGTAAGTTCACCAACAAAACTCACTGATGGAAGACTAGCAAACGCTTGCCAAGTAAGTGGAATGAAACTGGTAAAGAGGAATGTATGAACAAACATGGGAGAAAAGTTCTTCAGCAGAGGAAATTCAAAGGTGAAGAGGAATAATCAATAGAGTCATCCTCAGTAAAATGAAGTTTGCTATATATATTTGAAGGTTCATTTTTGGTGTGTTTGTCATTGAAATATCTTTTGAAAGTAAAAAATGAATGTGCAGTGCATCTTAATATTTGGCTGGTAATATTACTGTTGTCATGATGTTTTAATGTTAATGGATGCGAAGGGAAGTGAGCATAATATTATAGTAGTAAGACTGGAAAAAATGACTCGTATATAATATGTTTTTGGTTTTTTTTAAACTTTAAAGTTATTTTTTGTGGTAAAACCTAGAATTGATTATTTGGGAATTAAGGATGGGCTTCCATGAGAGCAGGATTCTCCTCTTTTAGAGTCTCTGTTCGATCAACCCACTTCCAACTTGTCCAAACCATTGGAAAAACTGTTCCTGGTCTCAGTTGTCCATTTGAGCCTGCTGCTGTTTCTTTTCTAAGCGTTTTTCAGGTATTCATTGGTGTGTAATATTCCATCTACCATGATACACTCTGAAATATCTCATTGTAGACAGCTCTAGATTTGGACACGTAGGAAATCCTACTGTCATCCTATCAGCATTTAACACTGCTTTTTTATTTTAGATCTGTTAAAGGACAGATGGGGTTAGTGTATTTACCTTTCTGAGCTAAAAGCAGAGGTACTTTTTTTCCACACATGTGGAAAAAGATCAGTTCTTCATGGTTCTGTTCTCCCTCATGCATGTTTAATTTGCAGTAACAGTGTAAAAGATAGAGTAGGTGGGATTTCTGTCTGGTTTTAGTGTTCTTTTCACACTGTGCTGGACTTCATGGATTTGCCCTGGAAGATGCTCTGCTTCATTTGTTGCTAATGCTGCAAAGTAAAAACTGTGGAATTATTTTCTTACTTGTGAAGTGTTCATCTTGGTTAATATCTTCCTGACAACAAATATTATTTATGATGTGGGGTAGGTTTATTACAAGGAAGGATGAACCTGAACGTGATTTGAGCTTTGTTTTTATTCCTGTTCCTTTCTTAAAGGCTTTTGCCTTTACTTTTAATGCAAGATTTTCATAGAAGGTATTAGTTAAAGATATTTAAAAGATTATCTGGTAATTGATTGGATTCTTGAACAACAGGTAAACATTTTATTGACTATCTATCTAGTTTGTTCTGCCTGCTTTAAGCTTAAATTGTATTCTATTTTTCTATGGGGTAAATTCTATTTCTGTACTGTGTAGTAAGTCAATATTTTAAATAAAACAAAGCGTGTATAGGGATTAGGTGTTCAGAGCCCTGCAATGCTCTTTCCAGAGGTAGAATGAATACTATGCCATTTGATGGAAGAGACTGAGAAATGTATTGACTGTTCATGGTCTGTAAGTTCTTAAATATTAATCTGGTGGCCAAATGGCTTCAGGTAAGTGACATTAATGCCAGGAAGTTTTGACAAATGACAGAAAGGAGGAAAAGAATGGCAAGTCACTGAATGCCCAGCCTAACAGATGGGCTGTCCACTTTGTGCTGTGTTGATGCTTGCAGTAAAGGATGGTTAATCTTGATTGTCCTTTGAAAGCAAAAACATGATGAATTGCCATGCTTGGGTTCTTCATTTGTGCAGTTATTGTGTAAGTTTTGGATGACTACAGCTTATCGTAAAATTTCTTGTTTCATCCAATTCTCAGGGTCTTGACAATGTTCATAAACAGAGAGTTGCTGAAGTGCTCAATGACCCTGAGAGCATAGAAAAAAGGCGAAGCCGAGAAAGTCTCAATGTTGATGTGGTAAAGTACGAGAGTGGTCCCGATGGAGGCGAGGAAGTGAGTATGAGCGTAGAATGGAATGGGGTAAGTACAGTACACAGTTTAAGAAAATAGCCTAGATGAATTACCTCCATAACAAATACAGCTATCCATTCACCAGCCAATTGAGTTGTAATTGGTCCATGGTTAATTGATTTCATTTTGTGATCGTCCAGAATTGATTAAGAAATAAAGAATGACACCTTCTTTTTCATAAGATAACGTAAAAAAGTGTTTTGAAATTTTTAAGTATCCATTCCATTGTGGTCTTGAATGGTGTGACGTTTCTCTAAGAATCCCAAGCAGTTGTATTTAACACTGAGATGTTTTAATGCTGATTGAGTGTCCTGGTTATGGTCTGACGTTTAATTACTTTTCAGTGGTTTCTTTTCACTGGTAGAAACATTCTGACAATTAACTTTTGCTTTTACTTTTGTCCTGTCGTATTTTCCTATATTCTATATATTCATTTAAGAGTACTGCATCTGTTGGAATAAAAAAAAAACCACCACAAACATTTGCTGTGGAGATGGATTAAGCATTAGAGGCCTTAAAGTAAATTGATTAGCCTAATATTAAAATAATATCAATCTCTACCTTACACAACTTGATAGAAGAAACAGCCTAACTTTACAAGCTGTTGCACAATCTGCCTTAAAATGCAGTGCCATCTCAAAAGCCTGACAATAATTTCACATTTCTTAACCAAAATATTAATACTGCAGTTCCACACTGAAATGTGATCGGAGCCAGGGCTCGTTCTTGTTTCCCATGTATTGGCCTCACTGTGCAACACGGAGTGTCACAAAGTCAAACCACAAGTATGATACATTCACATATGGCATGATTTTACCATTGTTTTGTCTTTTTCCAAGTCAGTGCAACCTTCCAGTCAATAGAGCTGATTTATGAAACTGTTTGCTTCTGTCACCAGCCTTCCCATGTTTATTCCCTGTTAGCAATAGGATATCTATTGCTTTGATAACTAACTCCCAACTTTAGTTCTGCTCTGTTAGTTAATAAAGGTGATGTGCTTGTGTGCTTTTGCTTTGTGAGAGGGGAAGTAGCCTACTTTGTAATACTGTGTCTTCTGAAGTTTCATTTCTCTTACAGTAGCAATCTATCTTTGTTTGTTCATTTAAAGCCACATGTTAAAAAGCTTACAGGTCCAAAGAAACCTTGATAAAACATTCTGGTTCAGTTTTGAAGGAGAACGTACTTTCTGTCTTCTGGCTTTTGTCTCAATCTTGTTTTCTTGGCATTGGTGTTCTCAGTGCCAAGACAGTCAATCAGCATCTATTGCAAATAATACTGCATCATTAATAAACCCCAAGTAAGGTTGGATAACTTTTTTCTCCTTTTTTAACTCTTAATTTTGCCCATTCATTGCTAGAACTGTGTACTGTACTCCTCCCTTAATTCCTGCTGCACTTTGCATGACTATAAGTTCTAAAGGGATAAAACTTTTCTGTTATTGACATTAATTAAACGAGCATGCAGATTTTGGATTGAAAGAGCCTTCTGGTAAAACAACAGACAGTATTTCTAGGTCAATATTTGAATGAAACTCAGTGACAATGTCTTTTATCTGAAAAATTAAATTTTGACCTCTCAAGGCAAACTTCTCATTTTTAAGTGTGTTGAAGTGGCGCTGCTTTATTGTGATCTTCATTTTTTAGTTTTTTTTTCCTCTTAAGATTTACCGTATGTTTTACATAAAGTGGGCAACTCCCTCTACCCTGCTAGTTTCTATCTCAGTGCTGTTCTTCCCTGTATATATATGGTGTAGTTTTATTTACCCTCGTGTGTTTCCTCCAGACAAAACATTCTGTTTCACAAGGTATGATAGTATATTTTTATCAGGCAGATAAGAGCTTCAAGTAAGGCCTGCCTTTTCCATCTAAATTCTTCTGAGGCGTTCAAGCTGAGTCATGCTCTTGGCTGTCAGAGAGAATAGATGGAGTGTGTAGAGCATCAAACTTCCATGAACACTTTTTGTTGGAAGAGCATATTGTGTTTAAGTGACTTCCATATGTAATGTAATTTCAAGTAAGTACTGTATGTACTGAATGCTTTATTTTAACATAACAAATTCATGCAAAAAGAACTGAGATGTCTGGTTATATAAATCTGCTTTGAACAATTAAAACAAATGTGCCAAGTGAGGTTGTGCAGTGTACGTTTACATGTTATTACAGAGTCCAAGTTAACAGAAGATACTTAAAAATTCAGTGACATACTTTTTCTTAAATTAGAAAGTAGAAATCTGGAAAATTACTCTTAAAATAATTTAAGATTTACTTTTCTACCTCAAGATTCTGACCCCTGAGTATATTTGCATCTTCTTTTGTCTGTCACTTTCTTAAGAAGAAAATAACGTTGTGCCCTCGAGCATGACTTTTAAGAGAAAGCTAGTGAGTACATGTGACTGCAGCATTTGTAAATTGAATTTGCAGCCAGCTGGAGAACAGCTCAAAGTCTTCATGGCACAAAAGAGATTAAGGTCACATTTTCAGTGGGAGGAAATATCTTGTGTTATCCTAACCCATGAATTTTGAAAAGACAGGCATTTGAGAACCCAAGTCCACCTCAAGGTGTGAAATGAAAGCAGTACATTTTTCTACCATGTATTAGCTGAAAGGTGGCAAAGACTGGCAATTAAGCTTTGCCACAGAAATTAATATCTCTGTGAGTTTTTGTTGTTTTTGTTTACACTGCATTTAGGATTTTTTTAGCCTAAACTCCTGATTTGAAGGTGTTGTATTAGTCCTGCAGAAAATGTTTAACTTCAAAGCTCGATGCTTTTATTTCAGATCTGATGTACCCAAAAGTTTGCATATTCTGAATGTGCTAGTTAGAATAACAAGTTAGCTCCTGTACCTACCAAATTTGTCTTGCCTTTATCTGACTCATTATGACCACTCCAGAATCGTTCATTTAAGAATGTAGGGGTAATTACTTTTTCCATTGATCCAATACTTCTAACTGGGATTTTTGACTTAGATTCACTCAGCCTTGCCAAACAGAATTGTATTAGTAAGACAGTGAGAAATGGATGCAATTCAGAATGAACCACAGGTGTTGTTTGGTAGACTGGCATCTTCTGATCACTTTGTAGCAGGGTGTCTGGCCATTTCCAGGAGTCACTGTAATTACTGCGTTGTTCTTGTTACTGTTTGTGAGACTGAATTGACAACTCAGGTGGATTCTGATTTCTTAAAAGAGTGAACAGAGTTTTGTCTGGAGGTTGGGGAAAAACCTTTCTTTGCGTTTTGTCTGAGGAAAATTCCTGACAGAAGTTAAAGCTGAAATGAATGCACCTTGCTCTGTTGCGTTCTGTTTTTTTTTTTAGTTTCTTTTTTTCTTTTTTTGCATTCATCTGCTAAAAAGATCCTTTATTTGTTTACAAAACGAAATGCTTAAAGCTATCTCTTCTTAAAGATGGTTTGTATTTTGTACCAGTTCTAGCTTAAAGAAGCATGGCATCATTCATGCTCATTTATACGTTACGTATCAGTGACATAGACCAAGCTGTAAATACACATCTATGCTCTGGTAATTGCAAGGGCCTGCACTCTGTACTTGAATGCAGACTGAGTATTTACTCTGTTTAAAAATGTGTTTTGATCGTGACCTAGAAATACTGTAAGCATAACTGTACAAAATTGAAAACTGTTGAATTTTTCCCAACAGTTTCATTCAGTTTTTCTCTCTCCGTTTCTGACAGGCCTAGATGCCTTTTGTGATTCTTATACTGTTTCCTGCATGAAGGGCGTGCACCATCTTCAAGCTTTAACTTCTCTCTTCAGTACTGACTGCTGTGTTTTAGCAAACCCCCTAAGGTTCTTGTCAGAGCTACACTTCCCTGTAAACTGGCCATTCCTTCAGTGCTGGTGTCTTTTTGGTTTTCTATTTCTGTACACGTGTAGCTTTGCCAGATATGTATCTAGTCATACAAAATGTTATTACAACCATTTGCTGTGTAATACATTAGTAAAGAATTAACAATGAACTTTATAAGTAGCTGTTCACTATGGAAATAAGGTAGTTAAAAGTATCACACAAGATGTTATTGAAATGGCATGATGGCGATCTATACAGGAGGAAAAAAAAAACCCAAACCCTTAAAAGTAAGGCATGTTCTCCAAGTGCTTTAAAATGTATTTAGAGACCTATTAATGGTTAACATCAATATGGAACTCTGGATGTCTTCACTTATGAGTATTCTAAAGTAGCGTTGCTGTTTAGTCTCTGTGTGAAATTTTGGCAAATATGCTTTTCTCTACTAATCTTGGTGTTCAGTGATTTGTGTATTTGTCTTTCTAACTTCTAATAAACTCACTCCAACTCAGGTGCCTGTCTTTGTCTGCTTAATAGCACTTTGCTTTCTTCTACAACTCTTCCTCTCATAATCACGTAGGGTATCTCTGAAGTAGGAAGTGGTCACTTCTAATCTCACTAAACTGTTTTGTTTTTTTTTTTAAGAGTAAAATGTTTAAAAATAAAAGTTGTGCTTGGCTGGAAGCTTTGGATGAGCACAGCAGTGTAAAACATGAATGCAATGTTTAGCAAACGCATCTGGACGTGTTTTACATTTGCCTTGGTGAGAGTTGAACTGTTGCACAGGAAATTAACCATAAATGTCTCTGATCAGAAATATGTTGTTGGGTGATGTTAGGATTAATTGAACACGTTTGCCAATGATGTAGATGTTTAGAAAAAAAAAATAAAACAGTTTTTTTCCTAGACTGGAATGCTTATGCCTGGGGCTTGTACTCTGTGGAACACAATGTGCTCATACGAAATGGTACCGTGGTGATGGTGAATGGTTTGGCACACTGTGGTGTTGTTTTTTTTCCCCCAATTATTTTGAATCATCACTTGAGCATGTCTTCACGTTTCAGAAATCTTTGGTACAGTTTGATGGAAGGAACCATTTCGGATTGGTAAACTTGTTGCTCTGTAGTTTTCTGTACTTGGGTAATTGTACCACGTCAGTATTTATAGCAATAAGCATTTTGTAACCAGGTTTGGGGGAGGGCCATAGACTCTTGCAGTTTCACATCTGTTCAATTTTTTTCAGGATGGCACTGGATCTTTAAAACGCAGTGGTTCCTTTAGCAAACTCCGTGCTTCCATTAGACGCAGCAGCGAGAAGCTGGTTAGAAAGCTGAAGGGAGGAAGTTCACGAGACAGTGAGCCCAAGAATCCAGGGTAATTATCTCTTCTTAGCTGTGCCCTTGTTCTGTGCCCCTGCTGTAGCCAAGCGCAGTACCTAGGACTATATTTTCCCCTCTGCTTAGCTAACTGCATGTCATGTAGAATAATGTCATAAATGAAAAGCAAAATCTTTTCTTACCCGTATAATTGAAGTTCTTTAACATCTGAGGAATTATATTTGCTTCTGAGAGTCAACTCAGTTTTTAAGTGTCTTCTCTCCTCTTTACTGCTTTAGCCACTTGAATCAAAAAGCCTTTTAAAATTATTTGTTAATGTTAATAAACCACAAAAATCTCCTTTTCACATGGTGAGAAAGGATGATAAGTGTTAACAAAGGATGCTAAAGCTAGAATACAGTAAGCTATCAATCCTGTAGCTTAATTTATTGATACATTGCTCTGCACAGAAATGAGTTACTGACTTGAGCCCTTCTCAGTTCATTCTTCTGGGAAAGCACACGTTTCAGAGCAGAGAACATCTGAAAAACTTGAACCTCTGTGCATCCCATGAGCGTTTTAACCAAAGCGAAGTCAATGGCATTAAGGCTTGTAAAACTCTCTTTGTTACAAATCCAAATCCTTAATCATGCTGTGTGCATTTCTAATAAACACATAACAAACACTCATAATCTTCCAGCTGCTGCAGACACACTGAAATGTTAAAAATGTACTACTCCCATTTTTATAATAAATAAATGCTTTCGGTTTTCCCTTGCTCTGGAAAACTGAAACTCAGTTGATGGAAAATTCTTTGCCAATGTGAATTTTAACTGTTTTAAAACAGTTGAATTAGAGAGCTTGGATTCACTTCTGGTAAAGTGACAGGCTGTCTGAGTGTAAAGTAGGTGATGATGATCATATCTGAGACAGTGATCTGCAGGCAGATTCTCAACGTGTTTTGTTAGTGCCCCCAGTGAAGTTTTCCCTTACTGTTTATGTGGCTTTAAAACATTGTATACAGCTGCAGTGTGCACAAAGATTTATGATTATTCATCAGGCTTTTTAATTCTCTTCCTCACATATCTGCTTGAACTTCAGCCTGATCTGGTTTTCCACATCTGTAACTGACGTTTCACTCTGAGCTGTTTGAAGCTGAATCAAATTCCAAGATCCAAACTCCCTTTCTATTTACTGATGCATGATTGAGAACTGCCTCTGCGATGATAGGTTGGGAATAAACTGTGGAGAACACGTAATTAGGAGGGAAAGGTACACAAATACGAAATGGGTCAGGGAAACATGCAAAGGCAAAATGGAAAAGAATTAAAGGAATTTCCTTTTTTTTTCCTACTCACACGTGTTATTAAAAATAGCTAAGATTCCTGGTATTAAACACCAGCGTTGCAGATCATGAAGCGTAGATTTACGTACTGATACTGTAGGAGGATATTTTAATCTCTTTTCTGAAGAGACTTGAAGTTGAATTAAATGCACTTTCTCCGAGCTTAATAAAAGGGATATTAAGTTTTTATAATGCCAACCATTTTGTCTTCTAATTATACACTAAATATTGCAATACTGACATTGCATACGTAAAAGTCACTTTTGCCAAGTCAGCCACTCTAGGTGGAAGGTACAGGTGCCTCCCTTCTTAGCAGCAAATATAGAGGGAATGCTGCTAGTGTCTCTGGAGGTTAGAGTCATACAATCACCGAGGTTGGAAGAGACCTCCAAGATCATCCAGTCTGACTGTCCACTTTCCACTGGTACTTCCACTAAACCATGTCCCTTAGCTCCAATGTGAAGTTTATTTACACCTGCTGTTTGTGCTGTGCTTCTCTATGTGGTAATTGGCAGTGCTAGTCTGATTCTAAATGAGAAATGTTTGTCATGCTCCAAGACAAATACATGAATACCACAGCATGAAAGAAAGACTTTTCATCTTGCTACTTGATACAGAAAGAAAATAAAGTGGAAAATGTAACAGGGAAATATTGTCAAAAAGCCTTGTGCGTTATTTAAAGGTAGGAAACAGCAGATTTCCTAAGGACTGTTCACTGAGACAAACAGTATCAGAAGCATAGTATCAATTTTTTTATTGTATTTTGGATTCAATTCAAGAGGGGTTTTTGCTCTATCAGTATGTGTTTCAGCAAGGACCTAAAATGGCTCCAGTGGAATTATTTCTTTCCCTGGCAAGCTTCCCATAAACCTTTATGCTCTTTTTCACAAGGATTTTGTGTGGTATTTGTTATATTAACTGGCTTTGACTTCTGTTTGTAACAGTTGTGGATGTTTCCTTGAGGAAAAGCGCATACATGCATGAGTCTTTGCTTTGGTGTTGCTAACACTCATGTCAAACATTATACATTGTGTGCACTCTAGCTTTTGAATTGCTAGGGAAAAAAACCCACAGTGGGTCTGTGTCATGCAGCATCTGTTCCCTGTGTTCGTCTGTGTTTTGGTTCATTATTCTGCTTAGCCTTTGCTTTATGTAAGCATTTAAACCACGTGCTTCACTTTGACTGTTGGTAGTCTTCAGGGGAAAGGCAGTCTGGTTGGGTCTGATGTGAAGCGTACGGATAAAGCTCTCCACGTGATTGGAAGGGCTGGGAGGCTTTGCCAGGCCCTTAGTAAGGTGCAGGACAACTGCTTCATTCTGCTGTGAGGAGTTCACCAGCACGTATTCAGACCCTCTCATTTAGAAACTTTTAACTCACTGAAGAGCCAGTCAGAAATCAAGGCAAACCTGGGGTGTTCAGAGCACTGCTCAAACAGTCTGTGTTTGAGGACATTGGACTTCATGTTGTTGGTCACTGTGAAGCTTGAAACTAATCTGGAATTTCATTACACACGCTTTGAAATGCATTTGTTAAATGCTGCCTACGATTGAGAAATGTAGATACATCATAGCATGGTTTGGGTTGGAAGGGACCTTTAAGATCACCTAGTTCCAACCCCTCACCATAGGTGTACCTCCCACTAGAGCAGGATGCTCAGAGCCCCATCCAGCCTGGCCTTGGATGCTTCCAGGGAAGGGGCATCCACAGCCTCACTGAGCACATGATGAATCCTCACCTTGAGCAGCAGATTTTGCTGTCGATGCAGTGACATTTTGGCTCGTGTACAGCTGATTTCATTGTTGTTTTTCCCTCACCTGTTGCTTTCAGTACAGCACTGTAGGGCTGCCCCTGCTGCTGAAAGTATTGCAAAGTCAGCACGACCTGAGTTAGCAGCAGCAGCAGCCATCTCATTCTCCTTTACTTTGAAATGCATAGAATAAAATGTTTGAAAACATTTTTGAGATAATAGATTCTGGACATTGATATAGACAAGGCAGAAGGTACTGAATTAATGTCTGGTTCAGCTTTTCTAAGTTAGATGCCGCCTACGTGACAATCTATTTGTTTCACCATTTTCTCCTTAACTGTCAGAATGTTTGGCTTTTCTAACAAGCTGCCTCAATATGAAAATGAGGATTAATTAATTAAAAATTAATGCTAAGAGAGTGTATTAATTTGATGCGCTTTTAAAAAATTGAGGGTTTATTTTGAATTGCCATTAAATCCACTGCCTGAAGTGTTTAAGCTCCGAGGAGCTTGTAATTGATTTTGTATGTAATTTAGAACTGAATATAGTATTTTAATCATATAATTATCTTAAAGGGTGTTCCTCAGATCACTTTGGGGGCTTTGTTAAAACTCCCTTGACTGCGCATTGGTCGTTGTTATACTTGTGTTTTTAGAGCTGTTAGTGTTCAGCTATTCTGATGGGTTTATCCTTGCATGTTCACTGTCCTGGTTGCAGCATGAAGCGTGCCAGTTCTCTGAATGTTCTTAACATGGGTGGCAAGGCTGCTGAAGATCACTTTCAAGTAAGAAGCCCTACAATATTCTTACCAAAATAGATGATATTAGTAGGGTTTGGGATAAAATGATTATGTAAATAATGTAACAGCCAACTCCTGTTGACTGGCAAGATCCTCCTCAAGTTAGATATTGAAAGCATGGGCGTAACACATCATTCAGTTGCACTTTGTGAGCTCTATTTAATTTTAAGTGCTCAAGTCTCAAGTAAAAGTGTTGGTTTTCCTGCTACCAAGCAGTCTCTGGGTTTGTCTAGCTATTAAAATGCATATGAAAGTTCCAGAATATTATGGTATTTAAATACTTAAACAAAAAAAGAAAACACCCAAACCCAAGAACACGTAAAGCTCATGTTCTAAGTGGTTTTTCTTCAGCATCTTTATGGAGAAGGTCCTAACCTCTGTACGTGTTCTCCTTAAACGTGATCTCAGTTATGTCTGAGGTTGGAGAGGAGCAGTCTCTAAAAGTTTGTCCCATCTGTGTTATGCTTCTGCTCAAACAAAAGCTGAACTGCTTATGGTGCGCCCGACTGCCGCTTCCACTTGCTGTTTTTCCTAATAAGCCGTTGTTTCCTATATTGTCAACTAAGCTAGCGGTGCTCTATGTCCTAAACAGTGTTGTGCATTTCACTAACACCATCACTGTGACTAATTTTAGGGAGGTGTAATTGCTTCAGTACTAATGAAACCATACACGAGGATGTTCCTTGCTATTTGTCCTAAAGGAGCAAGAAAGCCCAAACTACGACTCCAGGCTGCTGTTGAGTGGTGTACAGGTTTCGGTGCTATCTCCAGTGAAAGTACTACAGAGGTTTCTGTGGTGTGAGATGTTTGCAAGTCCCTGTGTAGTGTGAACCTCAGCCAAAAACAAATCCATCGGGATAAAGCGTAATTCTTTGTAGCAGCAGTGCTAAGTGTTCCAGCTGTCACAGCCTGGCTGCCACGAAGCTGAATTCGCAGTATTTAACTGGTGCTACTTCTGGAAGGGTTGTTTGTGTGCCCTGCAAGATGCAGACGAGCTATCAACTTGTGAGCTTTTCTAGTTCACCCACAGCAGACTCTTGTGGTGGCTCCCACAGATGGGTACTCCTGGTAGGACCTGGGTTAGGGTTTCAGAGGGTGCACTGAGCTCAGCAGATCCGTGCAGCCGCAGTAGTTGAAGGCTGGGGAAACAGATGCTCATTAGAGTATACAAGTCCCACAGCACAGCGGTACAAAGTCACTGCTCCTTAGTTCCTTGTGGTTCTTTTCCTGTTAGTAATTTTAGTTGCTTTAACTGTCTGGACATCTGCATAATTTGTTTTTTTTGTGTGTTTTTCCCCCCTTTACACAGGAACGAAATAATTGTCTGACAGACTCGAGAGCTCTGAGTGTCAGTCAAACTGATTTGGCGCATTGAGATTCTTGGACAGAAGCTAGCTAATGTTCCTTTGTGAATAAAGAAGCACTGAGATCTTCACAGCTTTGGTTCCTCATCATTATGTACAGGAACACCTAGTTCTTAGATTTTTCTTTTGGTTTTACAACGGACTGCTGTTGTTGTTTTTCTAAATAGGGGTAATTTAAAACACGGCATTAGTGGGTATTTTCTTCTACAGGAAAACTATATAGGAATATATTGCTCATTGCACTGCTCCCATTCGTGTTACTTATGTTGATTTCTTTAGGAGGTCTGAGCAAACCAGCAGCCAAACAACTGCAAAAATGCAAACATATTTAAAGCATACCAAAATGCAAAGATGTTTGAAAATGAGAGTGAAATGAAGTGAGTAGTAGAAAATCCACACAGTGCTGTAGAAAAGAAGTTGTGTGCATTACTGTATCCATTCCAACTGAGCATGCTGTACTGCTGGGGCTCTCTGTTGCCCTGCTGGTTATTTCAATGTTAAAGGCCTTAGCTAGCAAAGCAGCACTGAAACACGGATTGCTTAACCACTAGATTGAGCTAGTACACTTCTAAGAGATGAGTGGGGCTACGTTACACGTCGTGTGAATGGGAATTCCTGTGCCCGTAACTGAGATACCCACTGATCAGAGTTGTAGGGCACAATAATGGATGGATGGGACAGTTGGGGCTGATGAGGACGAGTGGAAAATGCTTTGAGCTTTGTCTCGTGTGGTGGAAGGATACTGAAGTTCTGGACTGCATCTGTCCCACAGCAGCTGCTGTTGCTCCTGAGGAAAGGCCGTGCCTCAGGTTGGCTTCCTTGCCTGTCCACTGGGATTCGGTCCCTGTTCTGCTGGAACCAAGGACAAGTTTTAAGTATCCCACAGACACCAGTGTTTTCTTTTGCTTTCCTGTGAAGCTTTTGTCACTTTGTTCATCTTTTGTAAAAAGCTGTACTTGTGTGAAGCTGGATGAAAAGGGTTAAAGCAAAAAAAGGTAAAAATGTATTTGCGGCTGTAGTTGCGAGATAGAAAACACAGAACTGAGTTAACTGAGGGAAGGCTGGGATATCCCCTCAGGGTCAGCACTGACCGAAGCAGAGATGAGTTCAGTGTTCAGACAGCTGTGAGGAGCTGCTGGCATTAGGACTTCTTAGAAGCGTTCCTCCCTTGTGCATCTGCTTCCCAGCTGTTACAGGAACCGACGCGTGCCGCTGTATGTGGAGCACTCGCCTGTGCTTACCAGGGGGGCCGTCAGCTCCCTAAAGGAGGCTGCACGTGAGGCACCTGCTACGAGGACAGTCTAGGGATGGTGAGATGCGATGCTGCTAATACGTAGAAGTTTAACACAGAGCAGTGCTGCAATTCATTAATGAACCTGAGCAAGAACAAGCTGTTGCTCGGTTATCTTAACAATATATACTCATATAACGTAGACTCTTGTGTTTTAATCTTTTTATTGAAGAGCTTTTTATATTAAAGATATATATATCTAATATATACTTATTTTCCCTCTAAGGCAAAATGCTGCCCATGCACCCACTGGTAAATTCGGGTGTCTGCAGAGGCAGATGGAATCTGTGGCTCTGCAGGTCCTGTAACAGCGTTCTGTAGTTGAGTATTCCACTTTGAGGCCCAACTTCCTCTAAGAATGTTAAGAAAAAACAAGACATAAAAGTTATCTGGACACAGAACCGAGTTTGGCGATAAGGGGCGACTTGAAAGAAGCAGAACCTTTTTGAACGCTTTTGTCTTCTCTTAAAGACAATGCTTTGCAGACTCAGAAGTTGAAATGGAAACACGGGGCCGCGTTATGACCAATTGTACACGAAGCTGCCACCGCAGCGCGGGAGCTTTCTCACTGAGGGCTGCACGCAGCTCTTGCTGCTTTTACCACTGCTGCTTTTACACGTTTGAACTCTTGTTTTGAAGTGTGTTGGAAGATAAATCTGAGCAGTCTGAGCTACAGCTTACTACAGAATTCTGACATTGGATTGTTTTTTCAGAGAAGAGAGCCAAATTTCAGAACTCCCACAGGACGACGGTGGAGTACTTAGAGAAGTCTGACAGCAGTGTGTGGGCCACAGTGCTCTTTGTTGCCTGAGAGGAACTTTTACCATGCAGAAACAGAGCCAACTTTTGGTCCTTGTGTCCCAGGGAGGGATTAGCTGCTGCTGTGCCCTGGCACCTGCACACTGTGCTTTCTGGTGGGCTGCTTAGCTTGCTTTTACGTGGGATTTCCTTTCTGCGTGTCCGTTGTTGTGCTTGTAGCTGGCAGTCTGCATCGAGCACAGGACCAAAAACCCAGCTGTTTAATTCCTGGAGACCTTCAGTACTGAATTTAAATCAACAGCTCCGAAGCAGAATATTAAACAAGACCTTTGGAACGGACAGGCATCTTGTCAGGAGAGCAGCAGCCTTGGTGGGACCGCTTTTAATCTGGCAGATGTTTCCTTGTTTGGAATCGTAAAGCTGAAGGCGCTATAAAGGTTACAAGGCTTTGGGTTATGCCAGTGTGTGGGTTCGTTACCGAACACAAACCAGGCCGTGTCTGAGGCCGGCTGCAGCACGCAGCGCTTTGCTCCCTGCATCTCATTACTTCTGGTATAGCTGTGGAAGAAATCCAGCTCCGAGGTCACCTGTTTGTCACAGCCCACACCAAATGGGATCTGTCACAAATACTATTCACTGCCACTTCAACAGGAAACCTGTAATGAGAGCACTTTCTGGGCCTCGCTACATCTGCTTTCTAAATATATCGCTCCTGTCTACTTTATCTCTACAAATTAACCCAGTTTTACTTCCCAAGAGCACTCTGTTTCCAGAAGTTGATAGGTTTCTTTTGAAGAAGGTCCCTTGAGTGCACCACAGAGCTGTACAATAATCTGAAGCTGTTGGAAAGTTTTTCCAAGTGTAGAAAATGAAAGTATTTAAAATACTCTCACAGGGTAAAAATGAGTATACGTTCTAGAATGTAAATGTTTTTGGTAAAAATTAGGTTTTTTTCCTGTATAGAAACAAATCTCGGTTGTGAAATCCAAAGATGAATAAAGCTGTTTAAAAGGAAGGTTCCTCAACTGGTGTGTTGGTGGCAGCGCTGAGTGGGGAATGCGTGCTCTTCGTGCCCCCAGAGCTGTCCTCGTGTGCAGTGCTGGAGCTTGGCCTTGGGCTGAGCAGTCACTGACAGAAGGGGCAGAAACTGCAGCTGCTGCAGCCACGGCCTGAGGTGTGCAGGAGCACAGAGGCGCTGGGGTGGCTTGGCTGGCGGCCACAGATCAGCTGCAGCTTTAGAAATCCACCAACTGCTGCAGCAGACGAACTCACTGTGAGCCGGGCCAGACAACGGGGGAGCAACGGGAGTGGTAGTGATGCTGCATGAAACACCTGGGTTTGAAGGCTGAGGTACTCGTGGCTGTGAGCTACAGCACTCTGACGGCTTCTTCCTTACACTGAGTACACGAAGACCTCAAATGTTCACGGCTGGATTTTATTTTTAAAAAATGATTAAAAAAAATGACCAGTGGTCACTTATTAATACAGATTGGGCAACCTGGGGGACGGGGAGAAGGGGGAGCTGGGAAAGGGAAGTGAGTGAATGCTCAACAGGTGCATGATACGAGTGAGCATCGCCCACTACCACGGCATGCACCCACCAAACACAGTGAGTTTTAAGGCCCCTGGAAAGAGTGGGTGAATAAGTTCACCCAGAACGCAGCAGCCACTAGAAACAGCACCCAGAGCAGTCAGTCTTGAGGCCAAAACAGAGGTAATTAACAGCACAAAGATGTGGATTAAATCATGTAAAGCTCTGACAAAAGCCTCAGAGGAGAGCAAGGGCTGTGTGGCTGAAAGCAGCTGAAGGTGCCACTCATGAGCTTTGTGGAAGGACCGTTCTCCCAAACACTGATGTCACGTGGAGGTGATGCAGAACTTGTATCAAATACAAAAAGTGCCTTTGCACAGCTTAAAAAAAAAAAAAGCTTCATGTTACTGTCACCTTTTGTGTATTTCTGCATCCATTTCTCTGCTGGAGGAGGAATTTCACTTCCCTAACGCTTCTTCACGAAGCAAAGCAGGCTCAGTGCACTTGTGCAGCAGGATGCTATACTGCAGGAAGGACCGTGCCTACTTCATCCCTTTCACACCTTCCAATGTGACTACATAGCAGCAGCAGGACGGAGGCAGATGAGGAGCAGAAACAACTCTCAAAGTCCTCACGCTCGCAGGGTGCTGTGACACAGCTCCAGGTGACGGCGCAGGCTGTGGCACACGGCTGACCATCAACCTCATGAGCAGCTGATTTGCCCATGTTATTCCGAGCGCTGGAGAGACTCTGCTAGCAGCAGAACTGTAAAGAAAGCAGTACAGATTTCTGCACGTATGAATTTCATATGGATTATCTTGGCTTCTCTTTTTCTGAGAACTGCTCCACCGAAGCACAGTGAAATAGCTCCCTGTTTATCTAATGCACTGAGCAGTAGTAGGATTCGAACAATAACTGTGTGCTTGAGCCTCATCGACAGCTCGCTGTCAGAAGGCACTGGGACTTCTTTCCTTAAGGAACAAAAGCAATCCACAACGCTTGGCTGGCTCTGTCCAAGCAGACAGAAAATGCCTGCAATTCTACCAAGAGCAGAGGCACAAAAACCTCGTGCAGCGAGCACAGCAGCACCCCACAGAACCCATCCCTGAACTTGCTGGTGAGGCATTACCACGCAATGACACGTGGTGGTCTCCTCTACTGCACAGCACAGCAGCTCTTGTTCCTCCAGCAAATTCAGCACTGCTGCAGAAGTTCACCAGTGGTTTGTGTTGCAGTTGCAGGGAAGCACAGGGGTCCAATGCTGCCCTGCACAACGCTGTCACAGCTGTGGTGGATGCCTCACTCACCTGGAGCCACACTGCGCAGCTTCTGCCTCGCTCACGGCATCGGTCACCTGAAGCAGAACAACACTTGTAGCTGAGCTGTCCTTATGCATTTCACCAAACAGAAGGGTGGGGAGCAAAGCTGACACAATTCAAGTTATCAGGTTGCAAATTAAGCCGTGTTAGAAAAAAAAAACATTATTTCAAAGCAAACTAAAAGGAAATTATGATAGCTACAGCATCTATGAATTTCATTTCTGCTAAAAACTGAATCCATTTAAAACAACAGCCAAAAAGCAACCTACACGCACCATACTGCCTCCTCCATTCATCACTTCCTTCAAGGACACTCTCTTGGCACGGAGACGGCTACATTTCTGAACCAGTTCTCCACACTCATCACAACACGGCCTCGAAGGACGCTCATTCTGATGCCATACCTGATTGATGCACACTATGGGAGTCCTGAATCTGGTGCTTAAGCCGTGAAGCTGAGCTCCAAAGTTCTGCAAACAGCGAGCCCTCAGAACTGAATCCGAAGCTCCGAACTCACATCGAAACAAAGCAGCAATGGAATCGATGACCACCAACCGCACCGCGCCTCTTGTGAGCAGCACGGAGATCCTCTTCGTAATGCAGTTGTGGAAGGTGTCCTAGCCCAGCACGCAAGCAGACAGCGTCAGAAGGGCTCAGTTAATTCTTAGCTGTGACATCAAGATGGCAACTACAGCTGCCAACCCTGAAACGCACGCGGATGGAGCTTCGAACCTAACACGAGCTGGCAGACTGAGCTCACTGCTCGCAGCAGGTATCTCATGGGCTCACGTAACAGAACTGCAGACGAGCTGTGTGTGTGCAATCTACTGCAGTTATTCACAGCTGTTTTAGTATGCACAGGCGTTTCGAAGTCTCAAGAGTGCAGTCGTGCAAATCCTGAGCAATTCCTGTTCTGCAGAGTGGTTCTCACTGCGATACTGAGAACTCAAGACCAGCGTGGGACATGTCTCGAGTGAGATTTACAGTAAGGCCCAGTCTACTGAACTCCCTGCTGTTTTCTGGTGTTTTTTCAAAATCATAAACATTACCATATCAAAGACATTGCATTTTTTTAAGTGAGGGAAAAGCAGACAGGAGGAGCAAGACAGCTGCACTGCAGTTGTGCTGTGCCATTCCTTATTTTAGGCACTGCTTTTTGCTTTCTTTCTTTCTGTTACTTTTTTGGTTTGCTAGCTCTGGTGTTGTGCTGCAGGCTCCTCAGGGCACACAGAGCACCTTCTGCATATTTACTGATATTCTGTCTCCCAATTCAGTGAAGGAGCTGCAACAAAGCATGTCCTGACTGGCTGGGATGGAGTTGATTTTCTTCACAGAGCCTCCTATGATGCTACGTTTTGGATCTGTGACTAAAATAGCTGGGGATAACACGCAGCTGTTTTGCTCTCCTGCAACATCTCGTGTGGTCACTGGATTATCCGTGCCATTACTCACCAGGTCTGCTGCATGCTCAACGAAGATATTGTTTCCAAATCTGATCTTTTGTATGATTTCAGGAGGCACATCTGCACGCAGCTTATGCTGTTGAGCTATCAGCTGTTGCAAACGTTTACTTGGGAATGCATCTTCTGTACAAATGTAGACAGCTCCTGCAATCAAGGAAGCACCCTCTGTTACTGCAGCATGACTTTTACACAGATGGTTTTCCTAACGGTACAAAAACAAACTAAGGAACCATGCACTCAAAAGCTAGGCATGCCTAACTGGAAATTCACTTCACTTTTTTGGCACCCACACTGAATCGATGATGAACACCACCACCACGATGACTATCTTGTAGCTGCCTGTTGCTTTTGGGTGCCTGCTGACACAGTTTTGTTTTGTGCTCTCCAGCAGTCCACTAGGTGACACTCTTCCTGCATGGCTGCTGAGCACCTGCCTGCCTAACTGGGAAGATGACACGCACTGTAACGTACCCAACACACAAAGAGTAATAACTCCGCTTGAAAACACGACATTAGATCATGAAAAAAGATTACAGTTCAATCACATGACGTGTATGACGTATGATGTTCAATCACATCACGTGATCAGTGCTCATGTAGTTTTACTGTGGGTTCTGGTTAATGAGCGTGCATTATTACAGAGAAAATTAACTGCACACATCAAAGGTGTTGGAGAAAAAAATAAATA
Organism: Cyrtonyx montezumae; assembly: GCF_038088225.1. Classification (NCBI taxonomy): domain Eukaryota; kingdom Metazoa; phylum Chordata; class Aves; order Galliformes; family Odontophoridae; genus Cyrtonyx; species Cyrtonyx montezumae. The sequence goes on along the minus strand of NW_027071826.1, from coordinate 8,927,958 downwards.
CGTGCAATATTTTCTTGATGAAAAGCCTGATTTTCCTTAGCACTACACTTCTTCAGCTCAGTTCTCCCCAATCCCTCCATAAATTCTTATAGAAATCACTGCAGTTCATATACTCCCACTCAGATTTTCAGTTGCAGTTTCTAAAACATCAGCAAGGCAAGAGAAACTTCTATAACCAATCTGCCATTACATGTACTTAGTGTCAATATTTGCTCCAGTAAGCCAACAACTACAGCTTGCAACTTTGAATTTCAAACTAATGGAAGCCATGCTAACTTGTGCTGAGATATCTTATGGCTGAAGGAATCCCTGGAGTAAAACACTGTGGAATTCCCAGCTACCCTGGTTACTCACAGCTGATTACCTTCAGTGCAGCACTGCCTAATCCACACAGACAGCCACTTCTTTACCACAGTCGCTGGCTTACAGAGAGAGCATCTGCTTTTTAAAAATCAGATCAGCCTTAAGCACTGCATCCTCTGTGCGCTCCTCAGCGTCCTTCAGAAGGATGAAATGTTTCTTGCCTGAGACTTCCTGGTTTTATTTCAAATGTGGCTTTGTATGTCTAGACAGATTGGTGCTCCACTGATTAAATAACAGATTTCAATCCAGCAGTCTGACAACATGGTGTCTGACCAAAATGGTGGAAGGGCATACGGAGCGAAGGGACATCATTGAATTCCTCCACACAGACAAAACAGTGCCTGCTGACATTCACTGCCACTTGCTGAACGTTGATGGAGACCAAACAGGGGATGTGAACACAGTGAGGAGGTGGGTGGTGCTGACACTGTTATGAACGCCGTGCACAGGCTCTCATTCATTGCTGGTGGAATGAATTTCATTTCTAAAACACAGCTAAACATGGTAAGCATGTAGAAAAACAGTGTTTTGAAGCTGAGAATTTGTCCTGTCAAAGTGTTAGTGTGCTTGCCGTAGCTGCTGCAGGTTCCATAGGTACAGACAGGAGGCATTACTTTTGGAGCGTGCTCTGTGACCCAAGAGAATTCCACTTCACTCAATGGGGCCCAGGCAAAGCAAAATAACCAAAACAACTGAACTCAGTATTAAAGGCTGAAGGCTAATCATGACTCCAAAGCATTTAATAACATCCACATATCTTTAGGGACAGGTAAATCGTCAAACCTAAATACAAAGATTGGTACACAAGCAGAAAATCCTATGGCATGGTCCTATTTACAGCTTATTGGGAAGCTGTCATCACCAGCAGCAACTCACGAGTCGTGGTATTTCTTGCTTCTGAGAAGGAAGGTGGGAGATGCTCTCAAGAAATCAGTCGTGCTCAGTGATCCTATAAACACCTCTTCTTACAGTCCCACAGTAACCAAACAGAAACCAGCTATTTTATCAACCCCTGGGGCCTTCCTAGTATTTATGTTGAAACTGGAGAAAAATACTCACATCCCAGAATAAATAAACAAAAAAAAAACACCCCAAACCCTACCCTTGAGAACTGCAAGAGATCGTCAGACAAAGTAAGAATGTTCAGTGCTCTGAACCCAGCCTGCCATGCACCAAAGCAGCCTGGTAACAGCCAACAGCAGCAAGTGTTTTTTCTAATTCAGAATTCAAATGTGGATCTGCATGTCACATTATAGTCATGTATTACCTATGAATATGGGCACAGGAAATAAATTCAGCCAACATGCAATAAACCATAGCAGACATTCGTAGAATGGCACAAAAATAACCTTGAGGCAAAGGATGTCCTAATTTCTTGGTTTACTGCCAGCCTTCTAGAGCTGAGAAGTTCGTAAACAGGATTAGCATGAAGTGAAGGAAATACACAATAAATCTATGCTGTCTCAAGAAATGTAATTCAGCACTACCATTTAAGGGGGAAGGAGAATATCTAGCACGCAAATCAGCCTTCTGGATCCTGCCCACCTCTGAAACACAGCTATTCTCCCCAACAAGCAATACCAAACTTGCCTGTTGCATTGGAAAAATCTTGGAAAAACCACAAAGCCTGAAGTTGGCAACTCACACTCTGTTGCTTCTGTTCAGCATCTAAAAGCCTGACAAGAGCTGTTACCTTTCACCAAATTACAACTTTGGAAAATGGGAGGAAAACCTGGACTCTCAAAGTAGTAACTGATTTCTGACCATACTGAAACAGAGACCAAAAGGTTCTAATTCAACTCAAGTGCCCACATTACAGCACTCTCACTTTTACTCACCACAGAGCAGTGCACAGTACACTTTAACACAGGAAGGAATTGAGCAGAGTATCTCTACTGCTATCTGATTAATGACGTAACTTAAACCAAAGCAGTGTCAGCTAAAATGTAATTCCTGCCCTTTATGCAAGGTCCTTTGGACATTGTGATCTTTCCACGTGGGTGGGTATGGTACAAGTCATAAAGTTTCCCCACAATGAACCACTGGGCTGCCAAATTAGACCCAGTGCAGCGTGGAAGGAAGAGCAAAGTGCTGCCAAATCACACTGATGGCACCAGGAGCAAATCCTTCCCTGCGAGAGCGGTGCAGCCCTGGCACAGCTGCCCTGAGAGCTGTGGATATCCCATCCCTGGAGGTGCCCAAGGCCAGGCTGGAGAGGGCCCTGGAAAGCTTGAGCTGCTCTGGGGCAGCCACCCCACAGCACAGGAGGTGGAACTGGGTGGATTTTTAGGTTCCTCTCAATTAAAACCATTAAAACCTAACCTATAACGTTTGTGAAGACAGTACATTCCTCCAATTGGAGGATCAATCAATATTTACATGTCAGTACTTACCCGACTCTAACCCACCGTATCTGTAAGGATACTGCACACAAAGACACAGCTGCAAACCAATCTGAGTTTTCCCAGCAGAGCTTTCCCCAGCAACTTCTGTGATTCCCACTAAAGGAATGCCACCTTTCAGCAAGTCATCTAGCACCGAACATCCCAGGCTTAGCTTCTGGCATGGGGAGGAGAAACAATCCTTATCTTGGTAGAGCTGAAGTGCTGCAGGGTTTTTTAAGGATCACAAAAATAGAGAGAAAGAAAAATTCATTTTGTACCTTTGGTACACACAGTGACACAGCACAGATGCTGACGCTGCAGATTTGTACCCTTGAGGGATTCCTTCTTTACCAATGGGAGAATTTCTCAGTTCAGCCCAGTCTTCCCCACAGAACCTAATGACTGCATGCCTATTTAAAAATGAAGCATTTACCCTGAGCTGCAGAACCCTTTCCCTTCTTTCCCTCTAAAGAATCTCTATGGGAAACTATGCTCAGACAAGATCTTGCTGACCACGAAACAGCATCGCTGGCACCCAGCCAAGGCCTAAAGCTATAAGCAGCCCACGAGCAAATAGATTCTGATTGCAGAGCAGCCATGAAGCATTTCTGCAGGGGGAGGGAGCAGATCCTGCTTCATTTCAAATTAAGCCATCATGTAAAATCAGTTTATATAATGTATCATACAAGCTTTTAATATAGCCTTGGCACAAAAGGAAATTACTGAAAAAGAAGGTGGGAAAGAAAATCTTGTGTTCCTACAATCAAGTTTTCCAGCCTGGAGAACTATTTTGCCATTATAAGCTGGCTTGGTCCCAAAGAACGACTCTGATATAATTCCATCTACTCTCAAGGTCCCACAGGTGCTGCCCTTAAGGTAATTAAAAAAATTAACTACAGCATAACTAAACTCATCTTCAGAATCATATCACTGTCAGTGCGGATCCAAGCTCACACCTTCCCACAATCACAGTACTTCTGGGTTTAAATACAACTCTTTTTTTGTGATACTGATGTTATTACCTGTAAGCATACAGTTTTTCCTCAGAGCACGAGAGACCGTTTTCAGCAAGCACTCTACATCTGCACTGGACAGCTTCATCAACCTTTGCAAGTCTGCTCCGGAAAGATTTAAAACCTCTTTTATTGATTTTATGTCAGCTGAAACAAAGAGAAGCTTTATAAATATATTCCATCGCATTACAGTTGGACGCAAAAGCTTTCTGAGTTTCCACTGCCCGTTTACTTGAAGTTTATCTACAGAACGTTCTCACGAGCTGGGCAGGCAACCATTACTCTGAACGGATCACAACGTTGTGACATTTGGAATATGATCTCCAGCGCGTGGTGAAAAGCCATCGCTTCTCACTGCTCACAAAACTTGCTTAGGATTTAATTACGGCTCCAAAACGTCAGCTACCGCTGCGTGCCGACACCCACGAGGCACAGCTCCAGCAAGGCAGGCTCCGTGGGACAGCTGTGCGAGCCGCGCGTCCCCAAGTCGCGTTACCTTTCTTAAGGGCAGCAACCACCTTAGGGTTCAGGTCAAACTGGTCCCAGTCCATGTCCCGACGCAGCACTGGAGTGAACAGAGCATCGGGGAATTGTTATTTTTTAAGTCAGGCATACGTGCAACAAAACCGAAGCGTGATTCGTTTCGTAGAAACATCGCGTTTCCGATCGGCACCCGACGCGAGGCTGCAGCGCGGCGACCCCAGGTGCCGTAAAGCGCGGCGCTGTCGCGCGCGCCGCCTTTACGACAGTGGCAGTCGCACGAATACGGCGGAAGGCCGCGCGGCACTCACCCTTATGGCTGCCATGGGGCCTAGCGGCAGGCGGAGCGTTACCGCTAGGCGACGCCTGCTCAACGTGGAATTGTGACGACAGTTCACGCTCGCTGAAATCAGCCGTGGCCACGGGCCGGGGCGTCTCCGGACCGCTCAGTGCGGCGGACGCCCCAACCCGAGGCTGCCTCAGCGCCTGCCCCGACCAGGCCTCACGACCTCCGCGCCGCAGCCAATCAGCGGGCGGCCCGCTCGCTACGTCACCGGCTGCTGGCCTATCAGGGCGCCTCCCGGCCTCGGCTCCCCCGGAGGGGAGGCGGGGCGAGGAGCTACCCTCGTTTCCGGGCCGCGAGGCCGGCCGCTCCTTCTGCGCACGCGCACCAAGCCCCCGCGGAGGGGGTCGAGGAAGTAATAACTCGGCCGCCTTCAGCCGCGAACGAGGCGGGGTTGGCCGGGAAGTGTGGAGGCAGTCTCTTATTGGTCGTTTGGAGCAGGTGGGCGGGGACCGCACGAGAAGCCTCTTTCTATTGGTCTAGCGCCGCGCCCGTCCCGAGCGGGCCGAGCGGTCATTGGCTGGCAGCGCTGCCAGTCCCGAGGGGCGAGTAGCGGTGGCGGAGTGTCGGGGGAAGATGTCGGGCTGCGAGGCTCGCGACGCCAAGAAGCTGGTGCGCTCACTGAGCGGGCTGCGCATGGTGCCCGAGCACCGCTCCGCCCGGAGCCCCTTCGGCCTGGACGAGCCGCCGTGGGTCCCCGACAAGGAGGTATGGGGGCGGCGGGGGGGTTCTCTGAGGCTGCGGGCGTAAAGCGCGGGCTGGGGGCTGCGTGGTGGACGTGGGGCTCCGTAGCGCGGTCAGCTCCGCGTTTAAGCGGGCTCTGTAGTGCTGGCATTGCTCTGAGCTCGGTGTAGCCCCGTCGGGTCGGGACCTCGGTGCCCACCCAGCCCCGTGTGGGCTGCCCTGGCTCCTTACCACGCTTCAGAGGCGCGCCGCTCCCTGCTTGGAACCGCTTCTTGTTGCTCCCGAGTTGTTACAGCACCCAGCGTCTGCCCTTCCGTTTTCCTCTCGGTGTACGAAGTGCTCTGATAGCGCTGATTGTGAAATCAACACGTTAACGACGTGCGTTTTTATTTAATGTCTTATCTTCTCTCTTCTTGGTTCCACTAAAATAAATGAAATCAGGCTTGCAGTGGTTTTGAAAAGCCTGAGTCTTGAGATGTGGAAAGTAACTCAGATATCATGCTGTGCTGTTACAGAGCACGTTACATCTACAGTGTGTTGCCAAACTTAAGCAGTCCTGCACAGTCTGTGTCATAAGGATGAATGGGAAGGATTTATCCTTAAAGATGTTCTCCATTTGTGAGCTCTTCCCAGACCAAGTGATGCAAATGTGCTCTCACAATTTTGGTTACTTAAAGCAGAAGTGCCACAGGGGAACAGAGGAGGCTGCTTGGGTTAGAACAGCTCAGTGGGAAAAACTCCCTTGTTTGTGGCTCGTGCTTTCTGATTTCTGACCAGAAATACAGATTTTAGTTAAGAAAGTGAATCAGACTCCTGGTAAACTCGAGGCACTTTGAAATTCTGGCTGTGCCTAGCTCCCAAGCTGCAAGGTATGTCAAAACTTAAATTACTAACTCAAGATCAGCGTAGACCAAAATATGGTATTGGCTGTGGAGCAGTACAGAGCAAACGTTGGGAGCACTGCAGCTGCCAAATGCTGCAGGTTCACAGTCGGTGGCTGTGAGAAGCAGCTTCTCTGGAGCCTTTGGGAAGGGAGGCAGTTGGGAATTAAGTCAGTTACTTGAAACACTACGGAGTGCTTCTGTTTTGTGTGGGATTGAGAAACAGCTTCCTGTTCCAAATACTGCAGTGCAGTTAGTTGTGCTCCATTACAGTGACTGCTGTTACTGATCTGTGAAGCCTTTTGTTTCGGAGTGTGAGTGCTTTATATAGAACTGGAGCTACAAGAAAATGAAATGTTTCTGGAGGTTCTCCTTAGCTGCTGTAGTGTTCCCCTGGCTGTAGCTGCACAGCCTGGGACAGTGACTGAGAAAGGGACTTCTGTTTCACCACAGAAAGAGACTCCAGAAGCTGCTGTGACCTGAGAGAGTTCTTAGAAGAAAAAGAGTCTGATATTGAAATGTATTCGTTAAAAGCAAACGGTGATGAGCGTGTGCTAAGCAAATAGAAGCAGCTCCACCTAGGGCAGGTCATCCAGCTGGACTCTGTGACAGCCTGGCTGCAAGACTTAGGGTTCCTACAGCTGTAAAACTCCGGAGAGAATCCAGCTCTGAGCCTTTCTGGAGACCCAAATACAAGTAAACACGTTAGGGATATCTGAAGTGTCATTCTGGCAAGGTGCAGCATTTCTTAGGGTGAATGATTTTGGCAATTCTTACAGGTTAATGCTAATTTGTACTGTTTTCCAGTGCCCGAGATGTATGCAGTGTGATACAAAATTTGACTTCATAACTAGAAAGGTAAGAGAAACTGACACAATATAAAGCTTTAACTGCTGCAACATACTGATGTGGAGTTCTGGTATAAAATGGAGATGATGAGTAGAATTTCATGCAAAGACTAAGGGACGTTACAATAGTTTTTCTTTCTGTTCTGCCTTTTCTGGGTAGAGGACTCATTTTTCTTAATAAATTCAATTTCTTGACGTTCTTTTAGTTCATGTTGTAACATGGCTTGGGTGTTTCTAAAATGCTAGGTGCTCCCAGCTGGATTTGCGTGGGAAGGACATGAGAGAGGAGGTCGTGCTGGAGTGGGCTGCCAGCATCAGTACTGACATTGAAACCACATTAATGAACACAGTTCTGCTTTCAAACATGAAATTAGTTGTGGAAATATGAACCAAAGGTATTCTCAGGTGTAACAAATTACAGTCTGATATGAAAGGGCTCAGTTGCTGAAATGGGGAGAGCTGGAAGTGCTTCTGTTCTAAAAGGGAACCAGGATTTGTCTCATGGTCAGCAAACGTGCTGCTGAACGTGGGAGTTGTGCAGCCTCCTGGAAAAGCCAGCACTGCTTTTTAGCAGAGAATAACGTTCCTCTGTGGAAGTGCATTGCCACTGTTAGCATGTGCTGGTGGAAGTCGATGCGTTTCAAGTCAGACACAGCTGATGGTTATATTTTTTTATGTGAGCGAAGGAAGGAGAAATCTTAAAGCAGTAATGGATGGGCTGCAGAGCAGTAATTCATTAGGCTGCTGTATTTTACTTGTGTTAACTTTGGGAAGTAAATGGAGGCAGCCAAGTGCAGCAGGTGCTTCAGAGGACTGTGTAATATTTGGAAGTTTTGACAGTGGTCAGAACAGCAGCGTATCACTTCCTGGTGTCAAACAGCTGAGACCTGCTGTGAGCCACAAATCAGGTCCTGCTCGCCTGGGAACGCTTGTTCTGACACGAGCTGCTGTCATCTGCTGAAAGCTTGCATCAGGAAGAACTGCCAGGGCTCCACACCCCAGCAGTGATGGGAGCACAAAGCCACATTTTGAAGCTGTGCTGATCTTACCAGATCTGATTTTAACTTGTATTACAGCTTGGCTGGATTTGCACTGTGCTGCCCTGATGTTTCTGAGAGAGGGAGGACTTCGGGTTTCAGCTGGGACGCTTTATAGCTTTTTCCGTGGGAAACATTTGAGAACAAGTTTAGAGGGAGAAGAACACAATCTGCAGTTGAAGCTTTCAGGTCTCTGCTCAGAGTGGGAAGGGACCTAGAAACTGGGATCTAGAAACTGCCTTCTCCTGCATTTGTATTGACGGAAAGGCAGGGAAGGGATTCAGTGTACTTTGGGTAAAATCCTTTCAGTTTCTTGCTGGTTTGCTTCAGGAGCGTGCTCAGTGCCAGCAGAAGCTTGTAGTGCTGTTCACACTGCTCTACATACACACACACTCTCTCGAGGCTCGGGCTTCAGAGCTCTTCCCACCACTACAGCAGTTAATTGCTATTTACCCCTTGGCTGCCATCCCATCCCTTCAATGTGAATATTTTACAGCTGAGGAACTGCTGGTTTTTGGGTAGGGCGATGTTTAATGTAAGAACTTTACCAAGTTATTCCCTAAACGTTTATTCTGTAAGCAAATAAAACATTCTCTCATGCTTAGCATCACTGCCGGAGATGCGGAAAGTGCTTCTGTGACAAGTGCTGCAGTAAAAAAGTGCCTCTGCCTCGCATGTGCTTTGTGGACCCTGTGCGCCAGTGTGCTGAATGTGCCCTCATCTCACAGAAAGAATCTGAGTTTTATGACAAGCAGCTTAAAGTGCTCATGAATGGCAAGTACTGACTGCGTGTATACGTTGTTTTGATCTCACTTCAAATGCTGTGTTAAAGAGATCTGATAAACAGCAGGATTAATTCCACTTGTCAATCTGTTGCGCTGCAATTTTCTGCCCTTCCAACACTTCCTTGTTGTTGTGTTTCCTGTTTGCCACTTATTTCTGTATTACCAGCTGATTGAGAGAGAATAAAAGACAAAAAAGGCATTAAAAACAAAACCTGGGGCTTTGCTGAAGGTCCCATGTCAGCATCAGTGCTGCTGTGCACACTGAGGGTCAGCGAGGGGCAGGGAAGTGGGAAGCACAGTGGGGTGAAGCTGTGAGGCTGCGTGGTGTGGACTGTGGAGGTGGTTTGCAGGCTGTCTGGCAGTGCTCTGTGCTGGTATTTATCTCCCAGGCCAGTGCTGTTGGGATTAGGCAACAGAGGGAGTATGAGGCACGGAGGAAATAGAGCAGTAGGCGTGTTGTCTGCTTGATGATTTATGACTTTCCTGATGTCAAAAGAGCTGTTTTGAGCAGGCGGGAAGCATAAGATGGAGGCTGAAGTTGGCTGACCTTGCAGTAAGGCTGAGCTAGTCTGCAGCACCGAAAGAGGTGGTGTTTTGTATCTGTTACAAGCACACAGCTGACAGTCACATCCTGCTATTGATTCCTCTGTGCTACGATCTCCATTTTTGCCATCTTCAGATCTGTTCTCAGTTTTCAAGGATTTACCTTGGATGCTGCCTGTATTCCTGCAGCATGTGGGTAATATTGCACCTGATTGTGACTGGCCGCGTGATGCAGAACATAACTAAAGATCTGTTCTACTTCAGTGTTCTGCTGACTCGTAACCCGTGTCACCTTTCTTTTAGTCTCATAATTCACCCAGTTCAGTGTGGTAGTGCAGGGGATAAAAGTCAGTGATCCCTTTTGATACTTCCATGCTCCTTCCTAAATGCTGCATCAGAATACGAAAGCTTTTCTTTTCAGGTGCTACGTTCATTGTAACTCTGGGAACGTCGGATAAATCTGAGCTCATGGTCTGTCGGCTTTCCAACAATCAGAGGTGAGGATGGTTGATGGAAATGGCACTTGTGAACACAGCTGTACTGTTGACAAGAAAATCAATACAATAAATCTTCTTCTTTTTCTTATGAAGATACCTGGTTTTGGATGGAAACAGCCACTATGAAATTGAAATTGTACAGATTTCAACTGTTCAGATTCTTACAGAGGGATTTACTCCTGGAGGTAATTTTTTCACTCAGTACAAGCTATTAAGAGCAACGTGAAGCTGTCATTGTTGGTCAAGCTAGACAGCATGTTTCTAGGTTAGTGGTGGTTCAGGTGTAACTGTGTCATTTACAACAGATGTCGGAACAGTGTTGTGCATGGAGACCTCTCCATGTGGGTGCTGGGATTTTGGGGCAAGCCTCCAAAGTCAGAAGACTTTAGAACTCTAACATGAGTGAATTTCTTGATAAACACAAGTGAAGGTGGTCATCCCGTCTGATCCTTTCTCTTGGCTAACCTATGAGAAGCCTCATAGGAGGGAGCTGTAGGTCTTAGCTTCAGTTTCAGAGTCCAGCCAGGGTTTCTCTTCTATTTGTACAAACAGTTCACAGGAGAGCAGGAGAGAAACTGCTTAAAAACATAAAATGATGTGATCTTAGTGCCCTTGAAGATGAAGGGCTGGCCAAATTAAACTGCTAACATCTTTATCAGAAGGCAGCTACTTACTGCCTCATCTCTTGACATACTTTGTAGTATTTCAGGATGAACTTGGATGTGATTTCATTGAAATGAGAACGAACAGGGTCAGGGATTTTAATGATTACTCATTAGCAACATCTCTGTTGCTGCTGGAATCCTTAATTGGACAGTCTATCAGTACAGCATGCTAACTTTAATGAACTTGATATTCAAATCAACTGAAATGTGTTGCTGAGTTGCTTAATGCTCCTGTAATTTCTTGTTCATTACTCTTCTGATTGCTTTATCTTTTTGCCTGCCTGCCTTCCTCTTCCTGGTGGTAGAAAAAGATATTCACACTTACACCAGCCTTCTGGAGAGCCAGCATATTACTGAAGGTATCACCAGTACCTTTTGTGAGTGCAGCTCCCTCCAGCATGCTGTTATGACCCCTCTGCATCTGTCTTCCTCTGCAATGCTTTTTGCTTGATATGTGTCTGTTCAGCTTAAGTTATGCTCCAGCACTGATGTAATTACTCCTTCCCATCTACTTAATAAAACTGAGAATGATTGTTCTGTAACTCTTTGGAGAACTAAAACACATGAGTTCTTCTTTTGACCGTGCGTGCTATCGTGTGCCCCTGTAGAGCATTGGTGAGGAATGATCTGTAGTGGCATGCAGCTGTGCACATCACCTTCCTTCAACAGAGGTTTCCTGAATGGAGCACACCAGAAATGAGTAATGTATTTCCTGTGTAGTTCCTGTGTCTAGTACATGGCGGTCAGCTTGACAGGATAGATGCAGCAGGCACTGATGGTGATAAAAGACTGAAGTCTGTCCCACAAGAGGAGGAAGGAACTGTTTATAAACACCGTGTGCTTTTGATCACATTGCTTTGACCAGGGTGGTCTTTGTTTGGCCTCTGGGGATGAGGGCAGTGGCCTCCAGGCCCCTTTCTGCTCTGTAAAAATGTCCTGTGTATGCGGTGCTGTTGCTGTGGCTTCAGTTTCTGCTCTGCCCCCTGACTGAGCGAACGGGAAGCACCAGTGTGCTATTCTAAGCAAAGCTTCTGTTCAGTTTCTGCGTATTTGCTTTGGTTTATCTTCATTTCTACACAGCCAGAGTAAGAGAGATGCAAGCACTTTGCTACCGTGCTGTTGTCAGAACAACGTCTTTCGTAAGGGATTTCCTTCAGGAAACAGATGACGTTGTTGCCCGTTGCCAGCTGCTCTTGCCCAGTTCCCAAATGGTGCAGGTTTGGATCAAGCAGGGATCCCTATTTGACAGGGCAGTTCAATTCAGATGCCGCAGGCTGTGTTGTGAAGCCACGTTATCTATTTAAGACAGATGGTAATACTGAAATGTGAGGGTTTTCTCAGTGTGTGCAGTCAGTGGCTTTTCCAAGCTGTGCTCAGCGACTGCAAGAGAGAAGTAAGCAATAGTGCTTCTGCACATTCCCCATCCCATTGCTCGGAACTGCCACCTTTTGTTGCTGCTTCCTCTGATGCTGCCCCTCTTATTTCATCTGCAGTTCTTAGCGCTTTGAGTCCAGCGGGAAGATGCTCTCTTCAACCATGGTTATTACCCGAAAGAAGTTGTGTTGATTCAGTTGTTAAAACACACTGCTGGTCAGGATTTCTTTTTCCTTTTTCCAGGAGGCAATACCCGTGCCATAGGCATGATTCTGCAGTACAAAGTACCAGGATCAGAGGAGCTAACGCAGATGAAGTTTACGGCCAGTGAAGAGTTCAGCTCTAACAAGAAGCTGTCAGCGAGCTGGCTGGCAGCTATGCACAAGGTAGGCAAAACTTCAGAGAAGGCTGAAGAAAGAAGTTGCAGAATGCTTTGCTGCAGTAGTGAGTACGCAGTCCATGGAGCTCGCTTTCCTTTTGCTATTTTTCTCAACGTGCAGATTTTAAGGCCTTGTTCTTAGGAGAACAGAAGCTACAGCTGCTTGCTGTGACTTCAGCCTTGTGCTGCTTGTGGAGGGAGTTAGGTTGACAGTTGTGTTTTGCTTTCATTTTAGGCAACAAAACTTCTGTATGAGTCTCGGGACCAGTAAGAAACTTGCAAACTGCTGGCAGCTTGAGAGAAGACACCAGCCTGCGAGGACCTGCATCTCACTTTGTGCTAATCTGACAGCTGGATAACACTCTTCTCCTGACCTTTTCTCATTCCAGTATGGTTCATCATGTAAGAACTGGCAAACACAATGTACTTCTGTTTTGAACCATGAGTATTCACTATAGTGTGCAATATGTATACGATTAATGCTTTAAACTCTCACCTTTTCAGACTTTGTATATTTTGTTAAACCTTTATTGCCTTTATTGGCACTTAATATGAGATACGAAAGTGACCTGCACTACAGCTAATGTACAGCACAACTTTTATAGTAACAATTATGAATACTGTTTGCCACAAAAAGCAAACACAGGTGTACGTCTCTTCTGCAGAGAATAGCTTTTGGGTATAGATCTCAGGTTTTTCCCTCTATCCAAATGTTTAAAAATCAATGTACAATAAAATCTGCCTTAGATACAGTTTTATAGAACTCACTTGATTTTTTTTCTTAACGTATTTCACCACGTATCACCAGATTGGGGTTACATGATCTTGAAACTTCCCTTCTGTACTAACTAAGCTTCCAGAATACTTTTTAGTTTTGTATTTTCTTTTTGGTAACTAGCTTTTGTTAATCTAACTGTAATGTTATCTGGAATTGTATACGTTTTAATGTACAAATATGAATAAATTAATTCACTTATTTAAATAGGAGGTGATGCTTTCACATCGTACAGTTGCTTTCGTCACTGCTGTCTGAATGCTAGAGGAGCTTTGTCTTCTTAGGAACAAGATCCTCCCTTTGGTTTTAAGCCTTGATGGTTTGCTAAATCCTCCGACTAAACCTCATGGAGCCAACGTCCTTCTCCTTGCGCTGTCCTGGACTGGTAAAAGCTGAGCCACCAACCAGCTGAGGGCAGGTGTCAGCTAAGTGCAGAGGACCCTTCAGAGCTTTTCTGGACAGGTATGGGATTGTCACAGTTGGGGTACTGGAGCTCACAGTGTAAGGCAGTTCAAAGGCAAGTTGTTTTCTGTACACGGGGCACGACCATGAGGAAACCTCCATCAGTGGACCAAGAGGCTCCAGTGGGACTCTGGGTGCTGAGTGTGAGGAAAGGCACAGCCACAGCTGCTACGTGTATGAACTTACGGGAGAATGCAGCCAACGCCTTAGCAGTACTTTATTGTGCACATTTACATTTTCTCTGAATGAGTGTAGCGGAGGCTCTTGAAATCATGACATTCATGTGGCAAATTCTTCAACAATAATACCCTTCCACTTTTCACCACAATATATACAGTTAATGCTAACCTGTGGTAAAAGCAAGTTACAGCACTGCAGAAATGGATATATAAATTATACACAGAGCTTGTACATGAGGAATTAATCAAATTGCATACTGTTTAATGGGAGAAAATTACAAGAAATATGGCTACAACTTAACTTATTATGGGAAATTCAAAATATACTTTTGGTATATAAAATCATGTACAATTAAAATTCCAGTGAAGTGCTTTTTTTTTTTTTTTCCCTTCTTTTTTTTGCTTGAAACTACAATGTAGTGGAATAGATTATTGCATAACTTGCCTTGGCAACAGATGTAGGCTGCCAAGAACCACAGAAACTGTCCTCAACTTAGCTATTGCCTTTCGTAAATCCTTCTCTGTAATACCTCATTACTTTCTTCCCCTTAACTCAACATCTCTACACACCTCACTTTCTACTTCTATTCAGTCCTTCATTTTTTCTTCTAGACTGACCCGGGCAGACTTAAAATTTACAGCATTACCCTTACCAGACTCTTACCTTTCTCAACTATTGCACTTTCATCCATGCAGACATACAAATCCTTTAAGCTGCTGCAAGTTCACTATTAATTGTCCCGTCCAGAAAGGATGGGGCGCAGTGGTTATCAGGGGAACCTTTACATTAGTAGAGGTAACACTGGTGCTGTAGGCTGAATAATAAGAAAATATAACACCAAGTGAACTATTGTGTAGGGGCTTTGAGAAGTGTACTAATACTGTTGTTTGGTTAGTTCTCTAGCTTGCTTCTAAATGCAGATTTATACTAGATGTTAGACTATGTAAAGCTTTTGTTGGGGTTGCCTAAACTAGGATGTAAGTGCAAAAGCACGTTAACACTTAATCCCAGCCTTCGTAAAGCTTTGGTGAGTACTTACTGATGAATGGAACTGGTGAAGATCTTGTGTCCTAGAACCCAAAGAGGTGATGAGAGAACTCAACATTCACTGGTACTGAACAAAACATCCAAAATCCTGACATGGGACAGTGACTGTGGGGTTGGAGCAAACTGGACAGCTTATCTGCACTTCGCAAATGACACCTCTGAACATTTAACACAAGAAAGCTCCTACCACACCAAACTCGAACTCAACACACTGCTTAGACAACAGTTGGCAGAACACTGTAGGTAGTGGAGATACCGCTCTCCTCATCAGTGGTGGGTCACACAGAACAGAACTCATTTACAAACTGCAGATCTTGAAACTCTTGGATGCTGTCCATTTAACGAGAGAAAGCACCATTAAAACTAAGTATCATAGTTTTATTTCTCCATGTGAAATGATCAAAAACAATGGCTCCAGTGTATGTTTTAAGTTTCCAGTTACCAGCAAGGTGTTGCACTGTTGTACAACTGAATTCAAGCAAGGGTTCGCTGTCTAGGTTTTATTCGTGGATATAACTGTAAAAACAGAATGAAAGTGTTAGGCTTTGCATGGTTGACAGCAAATTAAATATAAAATCAGTTCTAACTGAAGAGTACCAACAAGAACTGTGTTAAAAAGAAGTGTTTTGGGGGCGTGAGGGCTTTTTTGTTTTTAAGCTACAGCATGTTCTTAAGTGACTTCTGAAAAATTAAACCAGCAACAGCAGGATGCCAAAGGCTGACTTACTTATTCCTGCAAATGGAAGCAAATTGCTGCTCTGCAAATAACTTGCTGCTTCTAGTTCAAGATCCCACGCTAGGCTAGAGGATTCGTTTATGGAAATACAGGAGTTCCCTGTCTGGCCCCCCAAAGAGCTTATTTCACACTCGGTGGCCTTACATTCCTGGTCTTCTGTGATAGCAGTGTTACATTTGGCTGAGGGCTGCATAAATGACTTGCCTAAAGTTGCCACCTTCAAGGTTTTATTCCCATTTTAAAGTTGTGTAAATGTACGTTTACCTGATGCCAAGTATTAAAAGCCTTCCTAAATATCCTCCCAGGCCAAAGCTTAGGGCTGCCTAACAAAGCTACTACACGGCAAAGCATTGAGGTGATGGCCACAGATCCTACCTCAGGGGGAAGTAAAAAACTGAAGGCAAAGTGGTAAGTCAGCACTTACCCCAAGAAGATTTTTAGGCACGTAGCCTTCTTTATCATTGAGGCGGGCCCACCACCACTCCGTTTCGTTGTCGTCCTTGCGCCTCAGGATCGTAATGGCATCGCCCTCATGGAATGACAACTCATCATTATTCTGGGCTTCGTAATCCCACAGTGCATACACCACTCCTTTGTTCATCACTCCCAACTTTTCCTGAACTCCTGTTAACAGCAAGTTAGACAGAAAAATAATCCGTTTTCCCCCGAGAATTTTGGTGTGGCTCAAATATCAGTCTCATTATTAACATTTCATAAAGAATTTTCAGCAATAGAAACTTTATTATCTTTTATTCAAAGGAGGACAAAAATAGTTTCACAAATGTTTGAGCAAAGCAACTTTATGGAACTGGTGTACGTTTCTCAAAGGCTTCAGTACTGTAACAGAGCTTGTACGCATTACATTCAGTAATGCTCAAAGCTTTTGAAAATCTGCCGTGTCAGAGCCTTAATTAAGTTATATCCACCTCTGGAAATTAATGTTTTTTCTGCTCCATCAAGGTACTTCCCTCGCAAAATATGTCTTAGTAACTAAGCACATTCTGTAAGTTAATTAATCATAATGTATACAGGTTTCTGAAGGCGATCTGCTAAAAAATTGCTGGAATGATTCTGTCAAGATACTTGACAACTCACTGCTACTGTGAAAATCTCTTTACTTGATATTAAACCAATAAAAATTGTAGTGCCAGGAGGACTCTGCAAGTCAAGTCAAGAAGGAAAGGACTACGAGCAACTAATAACCAAAAGACTACTCTGTTTTTACCATTTTCAACGAACAGGTGCAGGGCAAAAGTCTGGAGCCTAAGCAGATGTTTCCTTCAGACCAGGGTGCCAGAAAAGGGATATATTTTACAAGAGCTAGAACGAGTTTGTATAGGATCATCACAGCTTACCGTACAAGAACTGGGAACACTGAATATAACCTTCTTCCATCTCTTCGCATTTGTCTGCTGCGGTCTCTATATCACTTATAGTTGAAGCAAAAATAGCTGCCCCAGATTCAACCAATAGTTTACAGAGATGAACGCTATTGCAAGAAGCAGCACAATGCAAAGGTGTCCTGAAATAAAGCACAAATGTAGAAATGAAAGAAATCAACTCCCAGGAATCCTAGCTATTTTGTCTTGCAATACAGGGTTCAGTCTGTCTGTTTTTAAAGGAAGTTGTTCTGCTGTGTGTGCAGTGTTTGACACCTGCCAAATGACTTGGAGTGGATTCCAGGATCGACCTGACTCCAGTAGAGCCAAACATAAAATAGATGGTTACTTTATCTCGACTTGCACAGCTTGCAGTACTGCTGGATATAAAACTACTGTTTTCCAATATTAGGAAATCTGAAAGGCAAGATAAGGTGGGGGAGAAACCACTCAGCAGTGTGGCAAGGTTTCCCAGCTCCACCAAACTCCTTCCAGGTGCTACATCCACCTGCAAGGCTAGGTTCTCCAAGTACACATCTGTGAATAAGTTATGTGAAAAAGAAACTTAGTATTTTTGTCATTCATTATTTAAAGTTTAATTACTTCAGCATGTGAACAAGAAATACACCTATATTTCTACATAAAAACAGAATGTACTGCGATTTATGATTTGAGCACACTTGCCCGTGGGCTCAACACAGTGGCACTTAGTGTTTGAGTTTGTTACCACTGAAAAATTAACACGTCCTCATTTGCTGGGGACAGAGAAGGAGGAAACTGTTCTGCAAACAACTCACTTCCAAATACTTAACTGCCATCAAAATGGTGTTTTTTTCAGATGCAAAGTTAAAAATCTTGCCACTTACCACCCATCACTATCTGCTGCATTTACATTTACTCCAAAATCAAGCAGGAACTTCACAATGTGGTGATGACCTGCACACACTGCATTATGCAAAGGTGTAATTCCTTCATCATTGGGCTTACTGGGATCATCGACCTACAGAAAACATGAAATAGTTCAGCACCTTTATTTTTCCCAGTATTCAAAGAAGTTCCCTTTGTTTGGAAACTCACCTCATATATGATTCTCTGTACGAGATCAAATTCTCCCTCCAAAGAAGCATCCAGGAGAAGGGCCAATGGATTGAACTTCACTCTCAACCCGTGGCCTGTTCTTTCGGAGTTAGGTTTCTTCAGGTTGGTACGTTTGGTCTGAGTGGAAACAAAGGTTTAAAGGCATTATTTCAGGCTGCAGAAGTAGTAGAAACCATTAAGTTATGTCTTAAGTAGACAAGGAATCCCACCTTCCTTAAACCATCAGAAGAATGATGCAAACACTTCTGTCACAGATCCTTTTAATAATAGAGCTGATATCTTACTATATCTTAGGAAAAATTAGAAAGGATGCCAACATAAACCAGCTGCTCCTATTTAATGGTAATAAGTAGAAGGAACAAAGCACTCAAACCAATAGCTCTTGAGCACCACAATCCTAACTGTGTCCAGTACGAGCAGTGTGTGTCTCTGGTGGATGGTCTGAAGCACTGTCACACCTTTGGCTTAGATTAGGAAGTGTGACACAATTAAGCATGAGGAAGGTATTTTCCCCTTGAATCAGCAGAAGCGTCAGCAGCAGGTCAATACCAAAGAGCTTTGATGGGAGAAGGAAAGTCTATGAAGCTCATTTATGTAACATTCAAGATGGTATCATCAGAAGAAACACTCTCAAGATTTGAAAGGCATTTAAATGCGTTTTGAGAATAGAGTGTATAATTTACACGTGCCTTTGCTACTTTCCAGAAAAAATATACTAATTAGAGCTTTGCAGAGCACCATAAGTCTGCAGAATCACAAGATCTGTTTTCTCCTATTAGTATGGCCGTTTTACTTCCAAAAAAAAGAAACCTCTCACAGTACAAACAATATCTGTTGCTAGCATCTTCCATTCTTCCAGAAGTGTCACGGCCCACACATCCCCACGGAAAACGCATACAAAGCCCTGCACACACTGCAGTGCAGTTATAAAAGGGATGCAAGCCCTGCAGAAGAATTTACAAAGCTCCAGGTGAATCGAGAAGTGGAGATGTGCCTTGAAATCCGTGTTACTGTGAGTCATGTTAACAGCTAAGAATAAATCAGTTTCCTCCCTGCCTTCAATTCTCCATAGGCTGCAGACTTTACTAACAAAGTCAACTAGTATTTGAAAGCTTTTGGTGCAGCTGGAGGAGGAACTTTGAAAGCAATTCAAATAGAGACGATCCACTATAAAAGATACCTGCTAAAACAAACCAGCTGCGTTACTGTTAGATTTGTCAGCCCTGGTCTCCACTGAGAGAGGAAAAGAAACACATTTCTCCCAGAATAACTGTTCCAGCTTGTATGCAAATAAAGAATTTCCACTGCAGTAGCTTAGCCATTGGTCGGTACAGTTATCTTCGTAGCCCTGGGGAAACTAAACTATTTTCAATGGTGCTTCATCTACCAGAATTAGCTCTATGATGAGTATACCCCAAAATAAGCTCTCCTGCCTAAATTGCATACACAACTTCATGTTGCTTGTGCATTTATTTTCCATACTAAACAGGCAGACTTGTAAATAACCTGTTCAATCAGAATAGTATTTGGATTAACCTCATTTTTTTCTATTTTTATTTTAGTATCACAAAACTTCAAGTGCAAATATGCCAGTTAGCATAAGCTTAGGCTCTTCCAGTTATGCTTAAGCACAAGTTAATTCTGTAGTTCACAAATTTGTCCTTTTTTAGTTACTTACTGGAGGAAGTGGAGGAGGAACAGCAGGTTGCAAAGGAGCTTCCTCTTCTGCTGGAGAGCTGACCTCAGGCGTGGGACTGGACGACTCCTCAGTAGAAGGAACTATAGCAAGGTTGTTGTTGTTATCTTCAGTTGTCTCAGATGTTTGATTTGTAGTTTCAGTGCTAATCAGTTCCTCAGTAGCAGGAGAAGGTAGTTCATTATCATTGGCATCTGATGAAGGGGGTGGCTCATCAGGAAGGGGAACTGTAGGTTGCACAGAAATAGGTTCCTCAATATTGCCGTTGGTACTAGCGTTACCATTATCAACATCTGCTAAGATGCCTATGAAGTCCTGGGGATTGCTTGGCTGATAAAAAGGGGCACTTTCTATTCCTCCAGCAAGAGTATTAAAGCGTTGATACAATAATTTTTGTATATTTGGTCCACTTGGGCCTTCTGGTTCAGTGATAGAACTACGCTTCTTTAATGGCCTAGGAGCATTGGCCAATTTTCTTCGCAGAGCTTCAAGGTCAGCATCACTTTGATATCGCAGGGGTGAATGCACAATGGGTGTTAGTTTAGTAGGACTGAGAGGGCGAGGAATGTTTTCCACGTTGCTATTTTCACTGGATGGTGGAGTGCTTTCCAGTTCTTGATCTTTTTCAGAGACCTCAGTCTGAGGCTGAGATTGTGGCTGTGGAGAAGTCTGGGCAGGCAAAGAGCCATGAAGGAATGGCAACGGTGAGGGAGAAGTTGAACCAGATTGTAAGACAGGTTTTCCATAAACTGAAGAAAACAAAAAAAGATGGAATACAGTGAACTATTTTCAAATTATATAATAAAGTATTTGCAAGTACACTGCATGTCTTTGTTGCTACTTGCCTGACATCAGAACAGGAAAAAAAAATAATACACCGAATCTACTAAAACAAAAACAAATACTCCTCTGCTGGTAATGGTAATCACCAGCTCTCTAGATGCAATTCTTTCAACTTATCTATTAAAAAAATGCATTGAGTATCCTACGTCTGGATACTGTTCTACTGGTATTCTGTTTTAAATAAAAGGTAACTCAGTGTATGCTTACTTGTCACCCTGAAAAATAAAAGGTATTTTTTTTTGTTGCCATACTGCATAGAAAAATAATTTTTATCATAAATTTTAAGAGGTTTCTCAAACAAGATTTGATTTATACTGATATGTAAACTAAGCTCAATAAATACATTTTAATTGTTTACTGCAAAGGTAAAAAGTAAAGCAATGTATATTGTACCTGCTTTTACTGACTTATTTAAGGTATTATATACAGCTTGTTGATAGTTCTTTGGTGGCGTTGCTTGCTGAAGATACATGGAGTAGATGGAACTGGAGTTCACTGTCTGTGGCCCTTTTCTGGGAGACTGAGGTCTTGATCCTTTATCAGCTAGAAAAGGTCTGATAGCCACAGTTAAAGGGAGTTCTGGCCTGCCATCTCCTCCTGGAAACAAGGGGGGGCCAGCAGGTTGGTACGTGGGGCTAGGAGGTACAGAAATTCTCTGCTGGATTTGTTGTGAGGAACTGGGTTGATGTACGTTGCTCGTCAACGGAAGCGGAACAGGTCTTTGCCGATTTGTGATGCTGGTTCCAGGTCTGGGCAGACTGCCGTCCTTCCTTCTTTCTAGAGAATTTGTAGAACCTGTTCCTAAGGGAACTGGGCTTGGATAGGTCCCATAGTTTTGAGGCAACTGCTTGCTTACACCGGGAATTGTTGGTGGCACTTTGCCCAAGTCAAGACCCTATATAGAAACAATGAAAAACTACGTGTCACTTAATTAGATAAAACACCTGTGAGCAAGAATATTCCTCATTCAACAAAACAATAATCATCTTGTGTGCCAGCAAAGGAGACAATACAAGTTATTTGTGTTCCTCAATACAACTCCACTTGAATTTACCACAAGACTTCACTGATTAAAGGCATCTTCAGTTATAATGCATTATTAGGAATCCAGAAGCATCTGAATACCTTCAAAGCCTAAATGACCAGTTCTAGCTTCTAGATATCAGTACCTATCTGATAGTACATTTGACAATGCACAGTGTGATAATATTGACAGTTTTAACAAAAGAATGTAAAGACACAGTCTGTATTCTTTAAAGAATACAGTATTCTTCCTTAAAGATGTATTCTTTAAAGAATACAGTGTTAAAAATTCATAAAGTTCAATAAATTTCATATAAAACTAGAACAATGAAGCAGTCGCCAACTGAAGAATGGATTTATTGGCTTTTGTTGTAAAAAGTAGTTCTGTTATAAAAAGAGCATGTTGAACAAGTGATAATCTACATCGAGGATTGGAAAGATAGCAAGGTGGGGAAGATGATAAGGACAAGCAAAGGGAAAGAAAAGGGGAGATTGGATATGTAGAAGAGCAGGAAAGAACTAGTGAACTGAAAGAAAAAAAAACACAATACCCAAAACAAAACATCATCTGTAATGCAGTAAGAAAGGAAAAGCAGAAATAAAATGTTACAAATGAATTATCTTTTAAGTAATTATCAGAGGGGAAATGTGTAGAAGCAATGTGAGAAGCAAGTTCAGCTGCAGAAGGCAGAAGTTCATGATTTTAGCAAAACAGATCTATGAATACACACAGAGGAAACTCACCAGTTTATCAGTACTTCCTAACGCTGAAGTTGGCAAAGGTTGGCTGGATATTGTTCCTTGTTTTAAAGCGGTATCCATGCTTGATTCTTTCCAGTCTGTGTTGGAGATCTGAGGGGGTTTTACCACAGGGGCTGAGCTCTGCTTAAGTAGTGGCCAGTTACCATCATTAGCTTGAAAACAGAATAAAACACTAGATTTAAGATACAATCGTTGTAAAGAAGCAAAAACAACATGTAAAACTGAACAAGTTAGATTACAGTATGATTACTTTGATTCTAGAAATCAGATAAATTGTTATGTTTGATTCAGAAATCAATACTGAAAGCCTGGTCGCTGTATTTAACATGATGCACGTAACTCTTTGGCATTCAAACTGTATCAAAAATTCTATAGAAAAAAAGTTAATTTTTTTTGTGTGAGTGTTGCACATTCATTCTACCATTAAAAGGCAAACTTACGTTCAGAAAAACAGAAACACTTCAATATATTTCTTTTGGTACTAACCAGAAACACTGTCAAATTACTTCACCATGTTAAATCTACGTAAGCTCTGTGTGAACTTATTCCAAATTTAAACTATTGTTACTGGATTCATTGACACAGAACAGGAAACATCTCAACTCATCTCAAGAACATGGCTGAACAAAAGCATACACTCCTCTACTGGAGGTGGCTGTGAACTTACCTTTTGGTTTTTTTCCTCTGTGTACTCACCTGATCAGCACTGCCTCAAAGACTTAATTTTAAAATAAAGGTTTTAAGTCATCTGACAAGAAGTCACGGTGCCAAGACACAAGTCATGGGCTTTCATCTTCATTGCATGCATGCAAAAAATTGTGCATAGCTGTATGTAAATTGTGGCAACAGATCCTTAATGAATCCTAGATGGTTTGATATGTTACTTTATTAATTGGAGCGGACCATTTGCTTTCAGTTCCCAAGCAAGCAAGCAAGTTTCAATCATCTTACAATTAATCTGTTTTACAGTAACTACACAGATCCTTGGTTAGATTCTAAGGCTTTGATCTGCCTTTTAAAGATTAAGCTTCGTATTTCTGTGAGGAGATCAAGATCACTTCTCCTTCCCTACAGCCTACAATTATCTTAATAGAGCATTTTGTAAAGACAATCTGAAACACGTCACTTCGCTAGAGGATGACAACTAAGGTGAGGGAAGAGCTACTACGATTTCAGGACCCCATGGTAAGACAAGATGAAACGAAAACCTGGTATTTAATGACAACGTTTCCTGTTTATTTGCAGTTTTAATCCCTAAGAAAACAGAACCACCAAGACTATTTCTAGGATTGTGTGTCATTCTCTGTTTAGTATAGATGGCAGTCTGAGAACAAGATGCAAATAAATATTCTAATTACACTGAGTTTAGCTTCAGCACACTATTTTCTACATGTGATCCTCATCCTCCTTATTGAGCATCCCATTTCTTCCCCCTGCAGAAATGAAAAGCTGAAGATTTCTGGCCAGTTGCTACCCAGTTTTTCACTGTGTGAGTGGAGATTTGTTCTGTTAGCTCATACGAATTATTTATAGACATGTCCCAATCATATTGTTTACTTCTGAATGAACAAAAAATAAAAATTATACCTTTGCATATGAGCTACCCTACTGGTTTTTAACCATTTGCAATTCCGTGGAATTCCATGGTCTATACACATATAATATTACATTAACCTTCAAATTAAGATAAATTGCATTTCTGTTATGAGAAAGAATTACTTTGGAGCAAGACTATTTTTGTGGTTGGTCATTTAAATAGGATTAACACTGAGAATATAGTATGTAGTCCACAAATCACTTTTCAGAGTTGCAAACTGCCAGAAAATGATGCAGTGCAGCATGCAGGAACAGAACCTGCTGGGCTCTTCAGGTTTTTTGTTGTTGCTGTTCATTTTTTATACCATCCATCTGGTTATCAAGAGCAAGACCAAAAGAAGACTATCTGAATGCTTTTACCCTAAATAATGGCAAATTTTAAAATTCTATACAGAATTAACTTCTACTGTGCAAAACGTTATGTAATTGTAGTAAGCACCCTTAGTCCTAAATTTAGCACTAAAGAGAAACAGCAGCAAAAATTCTGATGAATTTAATTCTCTTACCTGCATATACAAGCTCATACTCTTCTGTTAGAAAGACAAGTTACACAAAATATTTTGTAATCCTTCACTTTCCAGATATGATCATCCCTGAATTCTGAAGTAACAGACTGGAAGTAAATTCAGACTCTCTCTCCTCTGACTTCTCTCTTTCATTCTACCTATATGAATGCCTGAGTGTAACTGTTCCCATCTTTACATCCTTCATATTACAGTGCACCTTTCAGAAACTCCCACAACTCAAGTTTGATCTCATGCACCTAACCACGCTGCTGTTGCAATCTCCAGTTGCCGTGCACTGTGCCAGAGGCTGTGTGATAGGTGCTCAAGAGGCAACCCAACAGTAACTGCCTTCTGTCCTGGGTTTGACTGAGCAGCTCCCATACACACTTACCCACCTGATGGCAACACCCTTCTGCAAGTCCTAACGAGTCCCTGCTCTTGGCTCTCCTGTAGCTGCTTCAACCAGCAGGTTTCATTTTGTCCTCCAAAGGTATCCTGTTGCCTGCCTGCTTTTAAGACAACCTAACACCCAGTGCATTTCAATTCCCACCAAACACCTTTGTGTTTACATAAATAAAGACAGTGGCACACATATACAGAAAAGTCCTTGTGTATTTAATCTGATTATACCTAAAAATTATCACAGGTCCAGTTCCACGATACTCACTACAGCCAAGTGAAGTGTAAACCAAATAATAGCATTTTCATCCTATTGAAGTCAGCAAGATTCTTGTTACTGACTTGGATGGGGTGAGCTTTTATCCCACCTCTGGGGGCAATGCAACACAGAAACTCAAACTTTTGTGCAGAACAACTCATGATAAACATGTATGGGTTATATTTACCTAATCTGAGATACAGTAAAAAAACACTTTGCTGATTGCCACAATTTTTCTCATCATTTTTTCCCCAGGTTTTTTCAGGGAAGAAAACTCATCCCTCGTATGCTACTGCAGTACTGTAAGAATGAATTTGCTACAAATCCCTTTCCTTCAATGGTGAAAAGCAACATCTAAACAATTTTACATTTCAACAGCATCTACTGCATACCACAACAGAGGTTCTAAAGTTAATATGCATCTGTATGCAAGAGCTCAGATGACCATATTAAAAACTGAATTCTTAGCTAGCCAAAAATCTTCTACGGACTCACAGTGCTGGGTGTCAAAGACAGTAGGTGCCAGACGGATGACATTGTGAACGGCAGACTGAAGAGAAGTGGGAGGTGACAGAATAGGATCCGCTATTGTGTCTAAATCAGAAACCTTCCAGGTGTCTGGAGATTTTTTCACACACCCCCAGTCTGTTTCTACTGGACACACCAAGGCAGATCCAGTTACACAGAAAAAGAAAGAAAAAAAAAGTGGTGGAGAAATTATAACAATGACAATGGAGAAATTAGAACAGGAGCACTCAGACAATGACAAATAAAAGCATGACAGTTGGAAAACAAAACAAAACAAAACAATCTCACTTTTCTTCTTCCTGGGAGTCTGTAATTCTCCTTACGTAAATCTATTATGGAACATTCTTCAAGTGTATTCAGAATAATAAACACAAAGTCAGTCCTAAGGGAGAATAATTACTTTTACAAAAATCAAGGACTTCTCATTCACAGATCTTGTAACCTTGTGAATTAGGTCTACAGGTAGGGAGATGTATCTTGCAAGGCTAGTATTTGTACGGCAGTGAATTATTTCTTGTTGGTGAACTCTGAAGTTACAAACCGTCCCTTCTATATATAGGTGAGGAATCCACATCTCCTAACCCTAAACAGCTGCAATTCTGTCATTTTAGTCTCACAATGAAATCCTTCCATATTCTTAAGGTTTTTCCCTAAAATTGCAGAGATTAGATTTACACCAAACTAAAGATATTTTTAGATTACTAACATCAATGGAAACCATGATTTTGCTAAAGGTTCGGATCTTCCTCCTTGTTCAGAAGCATGCTGCAAACTTCACTGGTGTGTCCAGTTTTAAATACTGGAGTGCATGTGATTATTTCAAAAGCTTTGTTCTAGTGGTCATCCCTTACCTTATTTTCAGATCTCTCCTAGGAGATCATTAAAATCAAGCCCTGTGGTTAAGATTGATAGGATCACTATTGTTTATCTGTATTATGCACATTTATTTATATATATAAATCAATAAATTGGATAAACCAGTAATTGAATTATTTGTATTAAGCATACAAAGTTAGCCACTTCTTAAGAATTATGACTTTGCTAAGATGTGACCACACAAGTGCGCTTCACAAAAATGAAATCTCAAGGCAAAAATGTCACCATCTGCTTTTGTCAGTCTCTAACATAAAACAAAAAGTGTTTTCTACTTTACAAAATAAAAATAATTATTATTTACAATAGTCATAGGAAGCAATTTCAGATATCAGTTATGTCTCTGGGGGGACAGCTCTTTCATTAATGAAGACAGATACAAATAACCAGCATCAATGCTTACATTATTCCGCGTCAGAAATGCTTCAAGAGCCACAAATTCTCCTATCTCAGTTGGAACAAACTGCTCACATAGTTTTATTACATTCTTCTATTTAGTCTCTTTCTGAGAAGTAATATTATTTCTGCTTGTGCAGTAGCTTTGGTTTACTTGATAAAAAGCAACATATCATAAAGAGTTGTTTATAATATTGTTCACCACAAAGTTATTTCATTACTATAATCAAATGCACAAACTATTTGGAAAGGTATTAAAGAAAGAGCAGTTAATTCACAGGATCTTTAAAGGAATATTTGCTCCTTTTATTGGTGCACCAACATGTAAAATCACAAAGAAAATACTCTCCTCCTCTTAGGGAAAACCCAAGGACTGAAGTAAAAATGGCTCATACCAGATGAGCAGTGTCCCATCCGTAGAAAAGTACAGACAACATCTGATATTATTTTTACTGCTATAGAGATTATCCCAAAACAGCATCTCCCAAGATTACTCCTTTTCCTTATTACTCCTTTCCAATGTATATTAATATATATCATACTTAAGTGCTTACCAGATTTTGATCTTCCATGTGTTGAGCTAGAAGCAATGGTGAGAGACTGTGGTTTAACTGGATCTACTGGTACGGCGTAAGTGCCAGCACTTGGAACTTGGATGTAAGGCCCCACTGCTGCCACCCTTCCTGAAGCACTCAGAGATGATTGGGGTGATGAAGTTCCATTAATACGATTCAACTAAAAGTCAGAGAAATTGAAACGTGAACTTCCATTTAATTTAGGCATTCATCCATGAACTGGAGGTCTACATTTAATTATCTACAACCATGTAGCTAATTCACTTTAAATTAATTACTATACTTAATGCTTCTACGTAAAAATTGAACTAAAAAGACAAATTTTACTCCCTAATACTAACTCCTCAAAAATTAATTATCATTACTTTACATGAGAAGAATTGTTACTGTATAAGGTCTCTTCATTGTACTTGGTCAAATCGATCAATTGTTTTTTCTTTTTTTTTTTTTTTAATTATTATTTTTAAGTCAACATCTCCAGCTGGGAATACATCAGAAGTGATCTCCGTAATCCTCAGAAGAATGGTATGATTTGCAAATTCTCAGACAACTACTAGGACTAATGTCATTAGACCAGTCACATTTTTATAAGTTTTCAGCTTCAGGGAAAAACAAACAGCAACCCACCTTTTTATCCTGTTATGCTTTGAAGTACAGCCCATAATCATGCTTTCATTCCTACAAATCTAAGCTACTATAAATCTTAATACAGTACAGTCTGTAACATAAACAAAAGGAGTTACATTCTGTCCAACAGTTTTCTCATATCTGTGGAAAACCTTAACGTAGATTTAAAAAGTCTGCTGCTTTTAAAACAGTTTAGATGTAACTGTATTACTTAGCTGGGAAAAAGTGACATGCTATGTAGTCTATGTAGTTTTAATAGGCTGCTGATAAACTAAAGTTTGGCCCTTTTAATAGTTTATCTTACAGGAATGTTTTCTTTTTGACGTGCCTCAACTTTTTTCTTGTATAGTCGTTCACGCAGCTCGTTGATTCGCTTGTCCATCATTGCCACTTCCATGTTACGTTTGTTTAGGAGTTCTTTCTGCTGCTGGAGCTTGGAGTTCTGCTCCTGATT
The DNA here is from genome assembly GCF_038088225.1 of Cyrtonyx montezumae. Lineage (NCBI taxonomy): Eukaryota > Metazoa > Chordata > Aves > Galliformes > Odontophoridae > Cyrtonyx > Cyrtonyx montezumae. The sequence goes on along the minus strand of NW_027071826.1, from coordinate 8,899,468 downwards.
AAGCCTGTTCCTAATCTAAATAAATACACAAACAAAAACCAAACAAATCAGGACTCATTGTTAGGATAGTTACTGTTGCCAAGTTTCTTTTTAATACAACAGTGAAAAAAACCCAAAACCTGAGACAACTTGGATTGGATGTGTTCTGATATCTCTGATTTTATACTTGCACACAAATTACCGTGAACAACTATTAAAAGAAAGCAGTAAAAGAAAAATATGTTCCAATAAGACAGTGGACACCTACTAAACAGAGGCAGAATGCATCTAATTGATAACAACTGGATTGAAGAATTAGGCATAAATACATTTACTAAGTATTTAATTGAGGAATTGATTAAGTGAAAAAATGTTCGTTGACAGTTATGTCCTGCCAAAGTGACAGTCTGAATATCACCAAAATGTTGAGTGGTATAAATCTTTTGACAGAAACGCTATTGATTCAATTTCCAGTTCCACATGAAATTTGGATGAGTGGATGGGAAGTTAAATGAACTGCAGGGACTAAATGCAGATTTCCTTCTCTGCATGGGAATTAAACTGAAACCACCAAAGCAGGTTTCCAGCAAATTAGGGGATAAATTACCTTTACAGTTTAAATCAACCATGACATCCCTTACAATCATTCTTCTTGCTTTCCCAATGGCATTTTTTCATAACTTCAATGGTAATTGTTCCATATTTAAAAAAAAATAATAAATCCTGAGGCAAATTTAGGTTCTGATAAACTTGTATGGGATCATTATGAAGCACAAGTAAGAAATCTTAACCAATTGAGCATCTCTGCATTTAGAAATGCTTGGAAAGCAGATACACCATTTATAAACTGAAGAAGGAAAAAAGGACATGTATTCCTAATTTCTGAAAATGTGACACAGATTAACTGGTATGTTACATTTGCTCATATAAAGAAAAAAAGTTAGACTTATCTTGAAATTTAAATTATTTTTTAATACTAAATATATATTAGATCTGTTGCCTTGTCAAAGTAGAGTACACGAGTAAATTTAAAAAGCCTCCAACACTGACACATTGGCACATTAATTATTCTGCAAATTCTCCACAAAAAAAATGACAAAACTACAATATGAATGAATATTTAATTACTGACATGAAAAGTACACTTGAGATGAACCAGGTTTTTTTGAGAAAGATGTATAATAGCAGTACAGTGTATATCATGTGGATATTGTGAAGCTACAGAACACTGCAGTGTAGCAAATAGTGCAGTGAACACAGTGCAGCTTATATTTTTGATGGTTTGGTCGGCTCCTACTAATTCCTTAGCTTAGATAACCATGACCTAACACATTAATAACATTGCAACACACCAGTTTTATGTGACTGTAGTACCAAAAGCCCACCAAAAAGGCAGTAATATGACTTTTCTTCATCTACATCTGTCATTTTAATCATGCCTCTTTGTTACTTACCTGTAGCTCTTGATACAATTTTTTTAATTCGACTGCTGCAGGTCCTGTTACTTGTCCATTGTAAGACTGAAACCCATTCAGTTTCCCTTTTCTTAAGTCCTCCAGTTGCTGGGTAAGTTGATCCACTTTTAATACTGCAGCCTGTAGCTCCTGTTGCTTTTCCTGGAACATGGCACTTATATGCTCAATTTCAGTTGCTAAAAAAAACAAGTAGAGATCACTGATTTATAATTCTATAGGTATTGGTAAATACAACATGCTAGTTTTAAACCTAGTATACATACACATTTAAATACTCAAAAATCTGTTGGGAATTTGTTAATGTTTGTAATAGTTATTCTGACCACTTATTCTGTACAAGAATTTGCACCGTATATAAATTTTCTAGAAGCATGGTACCCTCTGTATGACAAATAACCATTCCATCTGAAATCCTGTTAGCATACACACCGTTATACCAGACACACAGCAAACGGAAAATGAAATAAACAAAAATACTTAGGAATTCTGCATACACAGATTGCCATTCATGATCTTGCTATAATCCACTTGTCCTCTCATGGCACGGATTTTTTTCAATTTTGTCTCCTGGGTTTCAACTCGTTCTTTAAGTTTTTGAAGCTTTTCACTCTCCGAAACAGATTGCTGCTGGCGACGCTCTTGCTGCTTCAAATAACGTAAACGTTGTTCCTAACAGGATAAGATTTTAGACAAAAAGCATTTATTACCCATTTAATAATTAAAAAAGGTTGTCTTAGTAAAACCCATCACTATGATCAGTGGGTTTTTTTTTTTGTGTGTGTTTTTTCTATATTTGTTGTGGTTATTTGTTTGTTCTTGCTTTCCAGAAATCAGAACAAGTTGTGTCTGGTTAAAGCATGCATCAGTTTTCCTGAGAAAAAAATCCTCTTAACTCCTGTTTTAAAGTACAGAAATACAAAAGTTTTTAGACCAAATATCAGATTTACATATACATGCAAAAGCAGCCCTTGTCTGAGCAGTCAGACACAACTACCTGTCTTCTGGCATTTGGTTTCTGCTGCAATTAATCCTTTTCCTGCTGTAGCAAAAGGAACTTTCTCTAAGTGTTACAAAGCTTCACAAATACAAAATACACCCAATAGAGCAGTCTAAACGACCTGATCTGTTGGAAGATTATGTTTCAAATCTAAGTAACAGTCCTCCCATTGGACACATAATGGAAATATTTCTTTTTCCTATATTAGTTTCACCAAACATCATAATTGTTATACTGATTTATTTTAAAGATGCTGCATTGTACTCCAAGCATCCAGTGCATACTGTACTTTGTAACTCCCTGAACTATGTCAAAGACATTAAACTCATTCCCCATTCTGAAAATCTATTCATTGCATAAATCCTGGAAGCATAACAGATGAATATATATGAAGTGGCATCTCATACCTGTTACTATACTGAGGTGAATGAGCTAGTAGAGATGAACATAGAGTCAAGTGTGATCAACCACAGATCACAAAATAGGCCTCATGAAAGAGACAGAAATCTAGCAATATTTTTTACCAAGATACACAACTATTCTCCTGACACATTACCATTTGAGGTGCTGTCATTTACGGTGAAATGTTTTTACATTGCCTAGCTAAGATTAACTTGGCAAAACAACAGACTTCTCAAGCTCCTTTAGCTTATCTAAAATGAATTAGCGCGTTTTCCGTATCCAAGTAGACTTATGTTTGCATATGTTTAAGTAAATTGCATTTATTACAATCTCCATATTTTGTTTGCTCTTAATTACCTTAGCAACCAACATTTGCTGTTGGTTTTCAATCTGCTGTTGCTGTCGGGCAGCCATATCTTGAAGTTCAGAAAGAGTGAGCTCAACGCGTGGATTCCCAACCTGCAAACCAAAAAATGCTACGTCAGTGTTGGTATACACAAAATGTTCTGATGCTAGAATTTTCCTTGACAGAGGAAGGCTAACTCCTAATTCCCAGCTCTGAGAGGAAGAAAAATGATAGATACTTACGAATAAGGAACGAATAAGGAACCTCAGAGCAAGAAATCAAGAAGTGGAAAAGCACAGGAAAGAGAACACTAAGAAACAAAGCATAGAAAAAGGTCCTCATCTTACATTTATAATTCCTAGGATGCTCTGTAAAATTGGTATCTGATGATACGACATGTACTGTAACAGACATGTTATTTTCATGTCAAGCAGAAATTGCAACCTGAATCCTCTTTCCTTTCCTAACGTTTTCAGCTTAAGTGCCTTGACAGCTTTAACAGGTGGTTAGCATTATTTACCAACCGTAGAACAAGTACACATGAGAACCCATACTTAAAGGCTGTCTTGAAGCTCACAAAGTAAGACAGTGACATTTCACAGAATGGTCTGAGTTGGAACAGACTTCAAAGAACAACTATTTCTGATCCCTCTGCCATGGGCAGGGACACCTTCCACTAGGACCAGGCTGCCCCCAGCCAACCTGGCCTTTAATGCCTGCAGAGATGTGGTATCCACAACTTCTCCGGACAAATTGGAGATCTTAAGATTAAGAATCTTTAAAAAACAGTCTGTGCAAAGTTAAGTGAACTGAAATTTGGATGCCTGAACAGAATCTGAATGAAGAGACAAGGCCCCAGCCTAAGATCCTTTCTCCCACCCCAAATCCAACTGTATCAAACTGAAAAAACAGTGCCACTCTGAAAAGCTTTCTTCTCTCCCCCAAAAAGATTCTCTGTATGACCTTCATGTAAAGACATCAGGATGTGTTTTGCTGCTAATCGCAATCTGACAGACCAAGAAGAATGGCTGTCACCCTAGACAAGAAGTCATGCTGGGAGCTCCACAGGAATATTTCAAATTCAGGTTGTTCCACAGCATGGCTTTCTGCTCTGCTCTAGAATCAGTTAATGTGTAATAGAGATCTTCATGGTTTAAAAAAGGGGGAGAAATCCTTATAATCAATGACATCAGTTTTGTCACCGAGGCAAGATTTAGAGAAAGCCAAAACTCACGGAGGAAAGAATTAAACATTTAGCACTGACAAATCTGAACTGTGGTGGAATAGCAAAGGAAGTTTTCTTAGAGATCAATTACACATCAATAAATAACAACGGAGGAAATAATAAAACAATATATTAGAGGACCATCCAAAATGGACTTGCTACAGACTTGCACTTTTCCATGTCAGTGGTACAGCAGGTCAATCAGAAGGGCATCAGAACTACAGAACAATTTCACCAAACTTCTTCTCATCAGTATTTCTCTGTAACAGTACCACTACTTATTTTAAAAGCTTCATTTTGGGAACAAGGACAGTTGACAATTACTGTAAAAATACAACAGAAATCTATGGTCCTTCTATGATATAAACATTCAAGGCATTTTATGGAAGGTCATAGGTATTAATGGAGCTTTAGCACCCTTTTGCATTCCATAACTAGCAATTTATATGCAAAAATCAAAGTAGAGAAACATTGCTGAAAATTATTTAAAATTCACATGATGCAGTGACAGTGTCTGAGACAAAACTGTTTTAAAAATGACCACAGAGCTTACATTCATTGTTCTACCAACAAATACAATTAATTTAAATCCATACATTGGAATAATTTAATCTTTCTTCACAAAAAATTACAGTGTAATAAGACAAGTTACAGAAGGTGACACTTGCAAATATCTGCTTTGCTACTCAGAATAAAAATAAATAAAAAAGCCACAACCTTAAGAAATGAACTTTTTTTTTTTTCACCGAAAGAGAATTTCAGCCTTTTACATCCCAAAGTTGGAAAGTTCAAAATAGCCCAACATCTCTTGAAGATTTTACACAGAATTTGGTCAGGTGATTGGATCATCACAAAAAACAAACTAGTGCATTGTAATAAATAATGCAGCACCTTCACCAAGCTACATGGCCACACTACAGGAAAACTAAGTTAAAATTATGTAATTTCCTATCTTTATTACAGTCAGTGCTGTTAAAAAATTAAAAAGAATTAAATGCTTTTGATATATTGAGAAATAAAAGCTCTTGTTCAAGTGGGTGCTTACAAAGCAGAACATAGTCTAGAAGTTTTACAGACTGAGAGGAAAAAAAAGGAAACAAAAACAGAACTCCAATAAGCATTTCTATTTCAATGCTGTGAGTGAACACAGCAGTTTTAAAAAAAAAAACCCTGAACTTAGCAGTGCCTGTTTTTGTTGTTTTCTTCTTCTATTAGCTTTACTTACGAGAGACAAGAATCTTTCACAACCTCCTTCTGAAGCCAAATAACTTGTTTGCACTTGTGGTCACCACCTAATATATCAGAGAAATATTTTACTCCTAATTACAGACAGAAAGGCTTGAAATGGGTAAGAAAACAAGGAAATTTTTCCAAGCGCCATCCCACAAGCCAAAATCTGCTCACTTGAGAAAATAAAGTCATATAGGAAAACCAGATGCTGCTCCCAGGACATATTCATGCTCTGCTGAATTCCTTTGGCATAGCCTTTCACCAGGAGAAAATAATTCTCTGCTGGAATACATATGTTAAATCTTAAAGGATCTCAGAATGATCTGAAGTCTACCCACTAGATCACTGATTTTAAAAGAAAAAATGGTGAAAGAAGGTAGCATTCTTCCAGCACAAATATAGTTTCAAAAATAGTCTGATGCAAGTTTTATCTATGAAAAGTCTTCCCGGTGCTTCTCTCCCTTTTGCTTTGATTATCAGTTTAAGTTTACACTGACAGCTCATGCTATTTCTGCTTGCACTAGTACATTTCAGTACTGTCCATGAAATAGATGCTCCTCACTGCTAAGAAATCTTGTTTAAAAATATATCCAGATTGAAGAAGTGGGACACACCTGGATAATGATCGATCATTTTTCAAGGTAACTGAGTAAAAATTTCCGATTTTTTACTGAGTAAAAATTTCTTACAAGGTAAGAAAGTCATCTTACTGAGTAAAAACAAGTTATTTGGCTTCAGAAGGAGGTTGTGAAAGATTCTTGTCTCTCGTAAGATTTCCTAAATGAGATACGTAACCTCCAGTGTACAATGACATTAAGGAACTGTTTGGTAGAACCAGCAGAAACAAAAACAGTTTGACCTAAAAGCTCAAGATTGTTTCTGCTTTAAAGAAGTGTATTTGAAAGCGTATCCGACAATACTTGAAAAAACTACTGCATCATTCTGTATTATGTAAAACAGAAGACAAATTACAAGATGGACGTTAATACTAGCTTCTTAAAGAAGCTATTAACTGTGGCAAAATATTCCAGTTACAAAATGGAACGCCTAAAACTAACTTATATACAGAGAAAAACATAAGACCATGAGAAACAATGATAATTAGCCATGTACATGTAAATGTCCTACAAGAAATCTTTTTATGTTTACCTCACTGAATACACCTGTCCTTTTCATTTAAAATAACTACTCTACATCCAGGAAAGAAAAGAAGAAACATTTGAGGAAATGAAGTTTTAAACCTGTAGCTTCACTCGGAGTTTCTTCTTTTTCATCCACATGACAGTTAACAGATCAAGCAGAATTCCTCTTCAAAGTCAAGTCAGTTATTTTCGGAAAGACCGGAGCTGATTTCAGGTCTCCAAAACAGAACAGCATCATTTTTGAAAAGGTATGAAAATGAGTGAATTGTTTCCTTGCAGAGATCTATTTGAGCCGATTTGTTTAGAATACTTCATATTAGTTGAGTCGGCTTGTAACAAGCTGTACGCAAACATCGCCACTGCAAACAGGCAGTCCCAGTCCTTTCTTCAGAACCCCATGGCATGGGAGGCAAAGGGATCAGGGTACTCTCTCAGTTCCCTAATGAGGTTGTTGGTTCCTCAGTTTCTTCAGTTTGTAATGTTCATACCAGTCATTAACAAATTCATACATGAAATGACTCACCTTTCATAACAAACATGAGCCTATTACATTTAAGGTCCAGACCTCCTCCTTTTTCCTGCAGCAACAGAAACCTACCTCCCACAGAACTGCCTTCTAAAGGACGTACCAAACAGCCACTACAAATGTCTACTCCTACAGATTCCACAGATTCATTTGCTACGTGGTGATACATCAAAGGAGACAATTTTGCTGATGTGTAAATTTCTTTTCATTGATTCACAGAAGCATTTACACATCGAGATGAACACCTTAATAAAATCCTGTTGAGCAAACACTGCGCTATTAGGCCCAGAGGTATTAGTACAGGAGTTTCAGACAAAAACACAGTACACCTATATTCCCTAATTTCTTAGACTTGACAAAAAACTCTAAGAAAATTGTCTCTTTTATTTAGCATGTCACTTTAAAAAGTTAAGATGAGAGAGAGAATTCATAATGAACAGCAGTTTCAGCATCTGGCATTATCCTCCTCCTACAAGCTGGTATTTTACCATTTGATGATTAATATTTTTGGGACGGGTGAGATGAATGGTACAGTAGTAATTAAATAGTTTGGAAGCCAGTTTTTAAGCAGCCTCAAAGCAAGTCATACCTTAGATATTTAATTAAGAGGAAGAATCTCCTAATAATGAATTCTACACATTAGCCTTGTCACTCTGAAAGTTTATTTTCTTAAACCTCCTTCCTTTATTTCCGTCCTCACACTATGCTGCTCTGTCTATCATCACAAACTCCCCAGTCCCTCTTTACTCAGTCTGCATGCTTCCGAGTTAGGAGGAAAAGGCGTACTCCCTGGAAACCCACAACAGTAAAAGAAAAATTGCATCTGAACTCAAATTAATTCCTTGACAATCAGAATGCACTGCAGTCAGACACTCAAAGCATAATGGCAGATTCCAATAGTTTCTTGTCTTTATTTCCATCTGAAATGTTTCTTCTAAGGGGAATTGAGAAGCCACGGGACTGAACTTCCAAAATATAAGCCACAAAAATATTTGATTTTTTAACTTTGCATTTGTAAAAACAGAAAGCGACTTTGAAAATAACATGAAAAAAAATTCACCAAACCCACACCTGAGAATGCTGTGTATTCAGAAAAACTGTAAAGCAAACCAACCAATACTCCAAAGCTTAACAGGCCACAATAGTGACTGTCAATCTCATGTTTAGGTTTGGCAATGCCTAGCTACTCAAATAGCCAGTGTAAAACATAATTCAACCAATTAACTGAAAAACAAAACCCAAACAGCATAAGCATTTATCAACCATTTCCTGCACACTGTCTCTTCAGATCTTTCCCTAGCTTTGCAAGAACCAATATGTCATTATCTTCCCTTATCTTAAGAGGAAAGGAATAGATAAGTGTTCACACCCGTCTCTCACACAGCTCCCCTCCCAAAGCTCTGCACTAGAGATCGTCAGTTCAAGCCTCTGGAAACTGAACACAATCCACCTTCTCCAATGGATATTCTTGCACAATGAATCACATGCAATTAACTTTATCACCTGTTTTCTAGCCTTCTTCATGCAATTTACTTGCACTACCTCTATTCTTTCTCCTTAATTTACTACTTCTCTTTTAGTTCTCAGGTCCATCTTTCTCTCCATTTTTAATGCCTGTCATGGTCAGAGATGATTCTGAGGTTAAATCACCAATTGTCAAGATCCAACATAACCTAGATAAAACATAATCAGCCTGTGTACAAGGAGGTGAGAAAGTCTGCATCCTGGCTTTTGTCTTGGATCCCAGCATGTCTGGTTCTGGCCATCAGAAGTGCTACCCAGAAGGGTTTCTTGCTTGTATCCCACTACTTTCAGCCAGTTTTTCTTTCACTGATAAGCTAAAACAAAGCAGCTATTAAAGAGAACGCAACATAAATCCTACCAACAACCTAGCTACTGTTGCCATTCTTCATAGGCTAGGCTGCTACTCTAGAATTCTTGCACAGGTAAGGATCATTTTGGCCAAATGCCCTATTTAACTAAAACACAGCCCATCCCTTAACAGTCCTCTACAGACACACACCACTCCCAAAAAAGTAAAGGCAATCATACTTTCTGCCAGAATAAGTGTGAAAGAAAACACTCTTTACCATGGCTTGGGCAATATCAGCATAACGAAAGCCAGAGATAGCAGGGGAAAACAACAAAACAGTCAAAGCACAAGATCAGAACTGGATTAGCACTAAACCCCTTGCACCATGATTTCAAGAATTTATTACCCACCTGGCATTCACCATCGAGGCACACAGCCATGGTGAAAAAAAAGCACCGCTCCTTAAAAAGGGAAGACCACAAACGCTAAAGGTACTCCAAGTTGCTCCTGAGAAGACTTTAAATGCTTATATAGAAATGAAAATTAAATACTCTCATTTATAACACATACAGGAAGATTCAACTTTCCATAATCTATTGCAGTTTCAGGCAGTTATTCCTTCCGAGGGCAATACCAAACTTTCCTCCAGACTAGAAATTTACCTTTACAGAGCTGCCAAACCTATGCAGTTGTGTGAGAAAGACAGAACTGGAAGGTCTGAGACTTAGTAGGAAGTGGAAGGTATTACATAAATGACCGTTCTTCCACAACACAGCAGACTGATAACTGTGAAACCCACAACGGTGGTGTGCTCCCCAGCCAGTGAAATCCAGACTGGGATGAAGACTGTGAGAAGTCTCAGCCTTCCCAAAGCAGGGATCTCTCACCCCAGTGGCCCAGCTCTGTATCTTCCTTCTCTGTTCTGCCTTTAAAGGAAAGGAAGAACTACAGCACCGGCTGCTCAAATACCAAGTTACCAAGGCAGGAAAGAATGGCCTCCTCTACATGCTGAATCTAGCAAAATAGTTCTTAATTTTTCCATGCTAACTTGAATGAAAACAGCAGAAGCCCATCAGTCAAACATAACTTCTCTTGGCCTAACCCTCATTCAAATCAGCATAGCTTAGAAAATGCTTTCACTTGCTCAGTTAAACCTTTAGAGGTTTCTGACATGAATAGTCATTGCACAGTACTGGTACTTGTCCTCAGAAGAACAGCAGTGATGGGAACAGGAAGATACGGGAATTTACTGTAATAGTTCTGTAACAAACACATCTTGGATGAAATGCACCCTTGTGCTATCTGAGGAGTAAGAAAAGGGAACACAGGACAGCACTTGACTCTGATGTCCTCACATTTCTGAAAATACTGACCCACGGTCCAGAAATACTATCATCACCAAATTTAGGAATTCTAATTGATTTTTGACTGCGTTTTCCTAAAACTTAATTCTAGTGCCATGTATAACACAGGCAATTTTAAAAACCTGTGTGGAAATTAATGCATAACACTGTAGATAGACAAAGTAAAATATGTTTCTATTTAAAGTAGACTTTTTACTGGTCTCAACATGGATGACATTATTTCCAGTTTAATGGCTTCAGCCACAGCTCTGCCTGGCATTTTTTTAATTGGGTCAGAAACATGCCGATAGCAGAAATCCATTTTAAAGAATCCAATGACAATAGCATATGCCTTTTTTAGCCTAATGGAAATGAACAAGCTAATTAAACCCAGAAAAGGCAACGAGAATATTGGGAATTAAGGAAAAATATAACTACCATGTGCTACCTGCTGATAATAAAATCATCTTGAAAGTAACATCACAGAAGTCATCTGGTTATTTAGAATTTTTAACAAAATGTAATTTTATTTGAGCAAATGAACAGTTTCTTAGAACTGATAAAAATGCTTCAACTGTATCATTATTTGATGAAAAATCTCTCGTTGTCTATATTTGATAAAACCTTAACATCTCTCCTTAACCAACAATACATTGATAGTAATTCCTCCAACTCGATGATAGAAATAGGTCATTGTATTTAATACAGGTTTGAAGCCTGCTCAGCACAAGCCACAGACTCCAGATTTCTGTTTACTACTGTTTGCTCATATTTCCTAGAAATCTCCTAGGTGAGACTGCCCTCTATTCTGGACAGAGCAGATAAGAAAAAGCAGAACTTAATGTTGTTCTGATTTTTTGTTCTGTGTATTTAAAATGGACTTTCAAAATCACAGCTGTATTTAAGCATATATTGAACATCTGCCACAGGTAAAACAAAACAAAAAAATGCCTATGAATGAGTCCTACTACATAGGAAAGTAGTATATAGAACTCATTATTTAAAATATTGATTTATTTGTCCCTGGAGACACTTAATAGTCATAAAAATCTTAAACTCATTTGTATTTGCTTTAACATCCAGCTAAAATACCCAGCAGCTGATTTGACAAACCTTATACTCCTAAAAAAGACAAATATTTTAAAAGAAATCATGCATTCACATAGAAATGATAGCAGATCAGTCGTGCACACAACTTCAGAGCTGTTTACAACACCAATTCTTTTACTCAGAGTAAGTATAAAAGTCGTGTGTCAACGCACATCGTTCAAGTTTCTTTAAAAGCAATATTAGAATTGCAGATTTATGGATCTTTAAGACAAAACAATTTTTTTGAGAAAAGTAATTTCACCTTGGTAGGGCAGCTCATTATAACTAAAATGCACTTCTATGTCAAACAAGCACGCTTACTATCAAATAAGTGTTTAATTTTCCCTTAAGTAATGGCTTCAGTATGAAATGTATCTGTGGTGGTTATATTGTTTACAAATATATAAATACCTTTCCAAAACACAAAAGTACTGAAAATAAATATCCTGTTTTTATCTGAACATGTGAGATGGCATATGCATTGCATGCCCCACAAACTTAAGTTGCTGAAAACAAAAGTTGACCACAATACTGTGAAGTAAATAGTTTTCATAAGGTCTTATAACTTAACTATGACAGCAAGTTCATCTATCAAAATCTGATGCACTCAGAATTTCATTTCAGAGATAAAGAGTTACAAAAAACAAATGATCACTGTTCTAGTCAGGTTACAGTGAAATTCAAAATCATTTAAACTCAAGCGTGAAAGCAATACAAGATTTAAATAACATGCACCAGTGTAAAACTTTGGAAAAGTAATAAATTACCTGCTTGCTATTTCCCCATGTAATTGTAAGAGAGCACACCTTTATTTTGCAGCATTGCCCATCAGCAGTAAACACGTGTGTTGCTTCAGCATGCTCCAACTCCATGCTTCTGTTATTTTCTGCCTATGCTAATTGTTTAACTGTTCAGTTTGAACAAGGCGAGTCAACAACTACACATATCTTAGGAGTTCCTGCATGGTTTTTGCTTCAATGCAATCAATATGAGGTAGGATATTTTTAAATCTTATTCCATATGAGATATACGTTTCGCCAATTCTTTATCAATATGAAAAACTGTCTCTCTGCATTCATCAACAATCAGCTAACGGAAAAGGCTAGTGGATTTTGCCAGCAGTGAAAGACCTAATCAGTGCAAGATCAAGCCAGCTGTCAACTACGATCAGCTTGATTCGTTGCACTTTTCATATTCAATGGAAAATGTTGAGCAATACACATTTCTTTCAGTTCAACTGAAAAATGTAATACAGACAACTTCGCTTTTAGAAGACAACAAAAATTTCTGTTTTCATAGTATTACTGAGTGCAAAAACTGAACATCAAATAGATAGTGAAAAACACTGCCTCTTGTGTTTAATTTCGCTGTTAAAAAGGACAGAAAATCACACCAGATGAAATTTAGCTGCATCTTTATTAACAGAGACTGCCTAGAATGAAAAGGCAAACAGTGCAGTCAAAGTAGATATGATAATCTTATGTAAGTAACTTTCCTTGTGTTTGCTAAAATGCTCTTCCCTATACACTCTGTTCTTTTCTTAAATCCTTCATGCAAAAAGATAAATAAGTGAGCCAGCAATAAAGCTAAAGCATGAGCATAATAGCATACATCAAGAAGCTGCACAGTGAAATGTGCAGAAAGCCAAAATGTACACTTAAGGACCTTAAGTACCAAGCTTGAAAGAAAATACTAAAACCCCATTACTGATTTCCTATTGTCTCTAAAAATTATAACATTCTGAAAAAGGAAAATATGAAAAGCTGTAATTTACCTTATAAAACTCAGGGATGGTATGCAAGTTCACTCTCTCTTCCTTCTTTCAAGAGTAGAATTCAAGTATATTTCAGTGCACTTACACAAGAGATCCAGCCAAATAGATCTCCATAAGGACACTGAAGAACTGTATGTCAAAGCACGACATAGTGAATATTCCAGCTGCACAAAGAACAGGCTTATTTTTAGCAAGAAAGGAAAGGTATGAGCTATAGAGTAGAATCATCCAGTAAGAATAAGAGAAGAAAAACAAGTCTAACTCCCTTGCTCCTAAATTAGCCACAGGGACTTTCATTTTCTGCACTTTGATGTGAGGAAGAGTGCAGGGGGAACAAACCTAACTACAATTGGATCATGAGGCCGTTGCGGAGACAGGAATGGAATAATTCTCTTGCCTGGGAAATCCATACGGGTGAGAAGTAGGGATGCTACGTGTCCAAAAGGCTTGATGGACAGGAAACTAAATGAATACGTAAATGAACATTTAAAGGTGTGTCAGAGAAAGGAGGCCAGTGCACTGCTGCATACACACGAACACAGCAAACAGCCATTACATAGAAAGACTGTGGAAAACACTCATCTGCAGATAACATGTCTACATGAAAGAGAGAAAAGAACTGGAAGCTGCTTGGAGATGGAGGGACAAGTTGAACTCTCAAGTTTTAACAACTAAAGCTGTCAGAGCTCTTCACTGGAATAGTGAATTTCATCATTTGTCTCTTGTAAAGAACTACAGAAATAAAGGAGAGGACAATTCACATCATCCTTACAATAACTTAGTATCAAGTTACTTAGTTTAACTAAAAATTACACTAATGTGACTTCAAAAAAATACAACTGTGTCAAAAGACATTAAAATTTACATTGCTGATGTAAGGACTGGGAAGGAACAGCAATCCTTCATGAAAAATAACAAGCAAACTCTTCAGGTAATGTTTACTTTATGACCTAATGTGTATAATGCTGTGTCAGTTGACACACTCATATATTCTAAACTATTCTACCTTTATATAAGAGAAGAGCAAATTTGGACTCTTACCATCCCTCTTCCACGGACATCCATGTTATGTGTAGCTGTAAAACTGACAAGCCACACCGAGGAAAAACACAGTCAATCTGCAAAAGCAGAAACTAAATATACACTGAGTACACGGTACAGTGTAGGTCTCTCCTCCCCTGAAAAATGGGAAGCCACCTGTTGGCTGTCAAATTCCCTGTAACTTGATGAGCAGAACTATCTTCTGGTGCACAGAAGAGCAGCAGAGATACAAAAGCCAATGAACTCTACAAAACCCCAACACTCAGGGAATCACAGAATCATAGGGGTTGGAAGGGACCTCAAGAGATCATCAAGTTCAACCCCCTTGCCAAAGCAGGTTCCCTCCACCAGGTGAAAAGAAGGGAAAAAGGAACAGTTGAATGGAATTTACATAGATGGGAAGATGACAAACAGGAAAAGGTTATATACATACAACATATAGAAAAAAGAAAATAACAAGTACTTCCTCACGTATCTACAGACACCTAGGGAGATTTCTTGGTATCTAATCTACAGAGATTAAAAATTATGTAAATATATGGAGAAGGCATGGAGGAAACCAGTTCCTTTACAAAGTTTGCAATGGTTTTTTTCCAAGTTGAGTACAGAGTGTTTCCTGTTCCCCCAAAAATTTTGTTTGACTCCTCAAAACAAATTAAGTCATACATTAGCTTATTAGGCATAAACTAATGCTACTACAATAAAAAAATGACCACAGAGTAAGCAAAGTGTGATGATTATTCTCATAAAATGGAAGCATCTGATAATTTGATTCATTGTGAACTGAAATACACTTGAGAAATTGCAGAACATTTATTTCCAAACATTATTCATGGCATTTCAAATCCCGGAATGATGTGATTTTGCCTGGAATGTTTACAAAATGACTCAGAGTGAGGAAAAAGGTCAGGAGCATCTGAATTCCCTACAATTTCAGAGAAGTACTTTCTATTAGGTTACACAATTATTAATCTCGTTGTGATGTTACCCTACATAAACTATTCTTTACCGAGGTATGAAGAGACTGGGATTTCTAGTTCTGCAAGAATTAAAGAGCTAGTTGTGTGCATCAACATTAGCTTTGACTGCATTTTTTTTCCCCTACTAATTGTTTTTTTTTCCCCTCAAGTTCTTTAGTTGGATTAGTTTTTCTATTTTTGAAGTGAAAGATAAAGCAAACATTTTGGGAAATGCATTAGATGAATTTGGATTCTCAGACAGTTTGCTAATAAATCTATTAAACTGACTAACAGCTTGAATTAGATGTCTGCACTGAAGGTGCAGCAAGGCTCCCCTCTCTGACAAGTAAAGAGAACTTTAGGAATGCATGTCTCAGAGCAGTGAACACTCTTAGTGAAAGTGGCAGATACAAAAGTCTTGGTTCCTTACAAGAGGTAACATACAAAGTTGCAGCAGAAAACTGGGAAGACATGGATTTTATTTAATTAGAGCTTCTTATATGATCAAAATGTTCCACAAGGCCTGCAAGAAAGTTTCCTTAAGAAAATATACCTGAAAATTGCTAGAATTCTTTTCCTATAATTATATTACTTGTTTAGACTTACAGCTGAGACCCATGAAAGGATCTAGATTTGTAAGACTGATACTGTAATTTGCTCATTTTAAACAAATGTCATTAAAACCTGCCTTACATGAATGGCAGCCTCTTCCAAGCATGTTGTTAAATGTTACAAACAGAAACTACTTAATACTTACAAGCTTATATTAAGTTGTATTTGCAGCTCCTGAAGAGCAGACTAGGCTCTTTATCCTTTAACATTTGAAATGAGGAACTTCAAGCAATTATGTATAGCAAATATCTCAGTAATCTGATGACCTTTTTTATCTGGACAACTGTTATCAAATGGTCAGTCCTCTTTCCAGGACATCCTTCTAGTAAGACTGCGATTTCTTTTTCCCATTGATGACTGGTAGCTGCACCACGATGGATGGCTCCCAGTCGCTCTCCTGTGTACCACTGACCTCCAGTGGCTAGAACTATATTCGCTCTTTCTCACTGTGCTCAAACCACTGTCGTTCCTGTAGAGTGATCCTTGGATAATGCTAGGACACCTGGAAGAAAATAACACCTAGCACTGCATGATCACTATTTCATGGCCACTGATAACAAGTGAGAAATGACTAAACAGTAAAGGGCATTTTCATGATCGGCATACTGTGCATGATAAAATCAGAAAATAGTTTATGTAGTAGGAGTCCATGGACATAATCTGGTTCAGTGACCCCTACTGAGAGCTGTTCAGCTTGCTCATGACCTACTCAGGGTAAGTTCTGAACCTCTACTGGATGGAAATCTCACAGACTCCGGGCAATGTGTTCCAGAGACCAACTGCTCTCACTAAGAAAACATTTTCACCAATCTTTAATTAGAATTTCCCTTTTTACAACTCATGTCCAAATCACGCTGACTCAGTTATACATGCAAAAGAAACGGACACATAGCCATTCTTAGAGAGGTGAATCTCTCTTTGAGACACTGATCTATCTCCTTGGATAAGGAAAATGTTCGGTTTTAAAAGTCTTATCTCCACATGCATGTATCTTCAGGACAGCAGTAGAAAGAGATCAGGCCCCAATTACAGCTTAATTCCACTTCCAAGAGTTGTCAACAAAAGCAAACTCAGGCAGAAGTCATCTCAGGGAGAAACACTCAGGTTTATACAATCTTGCTTTGCTCTGCAAATGCAAAGCTCTCAGATAAACATTGCTACATATTCTTTCTACAGCTCTATTTATTACCTCACTATCTGTAGAGACCTAACCTAATCAATTTTTAACACTAAATCTTTATTTGGAAGATAATCTGATAAAAATTGTGCATTTAAATAATCTTGTGATTTTAAGCTCACCATTACTTAAATAACTGCTGATCACGCACATAGTTTCAAATAACAGTAAAAACACTGCATGATAAAATGCTAATTCATAATATTATCCAGATTGAATTCCAGACAGATTGCATATAACTTTTTCCCACAACTATTGATTCAAACATGAAAACAATCATGTATCTAGAAGTTCTCTATGCATGCCACACTTTCAGCTCTACCCAGATATTAAATAAAGATCAACAATTTCATCATTAAAACAATACATACAGTAATACAAATATACCTCAGTGAAGAATACTTGGTAACATTTGAACTGTCTTCAATGTTCCATTGGTTTGTATTGATTTTAGGGCTAGTCTAACATTCAGCATGCCAGTAACAATGAATAAGCCTAATGCATTACGTAAGTGTAAGCTGATTAAGTCCTTGATCCTGCAGCCACCTCTTTTTTCCCCTCCCCCTACAATTTAAAACTTAGCATAATTGAAAAATCTGAGTTTTGTAACTTTCAAATCCTAAGTTGTACCACTTTTGGCATAAAACCCACAACTTGTATTAATAAAATCCTTTCAGGTCTTTCTTGTCTTTTAGTAATTTCAGGAACTTACTAAAAGTCTATTTTGAAGTGATCAGTTCCCCATTCAGTTCTCCAATACATTTTAATTTTGTGCTTTTTTAGTATATACTGAATGGCAAGCGTTTATCATGTTACTAGGTGTGAGTTGTACCTATAAAATTAACAGCAAATCAAATAAAACAAAGTGATGCTCTCGTAACATTCAATATTGCCAATAAGTAAGATTAGAAGCTGTACTGCTTGTGCCAGTCCTAATTCCCAGAATGTATTGTATCTCAGTTGAAGTATATGAGCTATGAAGAACGAGGAGGTCACGAAAGAGTTATGTTCCCCTAGGACACTGCACTCCCATGATCTCACTGCACTGACAATATGACAATGGAAGTAGGATAAACAGATTCATGCAGGAGAGGGGAAAAAAAAATTCCTTCCATTAGGTCTAAATGCCCACATACAAAACCAGCTGCTAAGAGCTGAAACCTGACTAAACAGCTGAATGGACAAACAGTATCTCACCATTTTTCAGTGTATTTAGATGTATGCGCAAATTTTAGATACCAAGCATCAGGAAACATACAAGCACCTCAACTTGAAAATCTGATTAGCTTTGTTTTTTTAACAAAGAGCCCTATGCATATTTAGAAATCAGCAGTGTTTCACAAGATAAAACAAGTATTAATTCGTAAGCTCAACTCTACTTGAAATTTAAAAATGTTAAAGAACAGTCAGCTGTAACTATAGTGCCTCAGAAGAGGGAGCAGCACAGCCCCAAGTGAACAAGGACAGATTACATCCAGTTGAGTTTTTATCAGAACTGAGGATGAGAAGGGGCAGAACAAAGTGAAGGGAATTCCATCCAGCTATGGAACAGAAGATTTTTAAGCCATGGTAATTTTGAAAGAGATGTATTACACATTTCTTGTGAAAGAGATGATGGTGAAGCCAGGATTCAATGAATGCTACAGATCTGATATATAGTGCATAGCAAAGGCTATTTTAAATTAGCAACTTGGTAATATTTTATCTAAACAAAATCAAAAACAAAAACCAACCAGAACCTAGCACTTAAACTGGTACAAGGAAGGCACACTGCAGGTTTCTATCTTCTGTGGGCATCCAAAAACATCCCAATCCGTGAATACTTTTTCACATTTTAACATAAGAGGCCAAGTCACAAACTCAATATAAGCAATTTAAAAAAGGGGAAAAAGGGAGAGATGGGAAAGAGAGGGGAAAGATACTTGAACAGGCAATAGTAGTAAGCACGTTTAATAGAGCTGACTTTTTCCACACGCAAATAAGGCAGAGAAAGGCAGGTGATAAAATACAGTGCTTAGTAAGACTCTGAAGACTTCTCATGTTATGGAAGTGATTTTTTTTTTAGACAGAAATTTGACAGTTGTTTATGAAAATCAAAACAGAACAAAAACTATACATTTTCCACAAGTTCCCACCATAACAGATTGTGTAAACTAGTAGTTTTTAAAACATGAAATATGTGAATGGAATTGAACCAGAACTTTTATGATTTGTTACATACCCCGTTCTCTGTGCGCTTTTCCACAGGTACACTTATTCCATTTCTTTGGTTCTGGGTTTGACGACCACCTAAAAGTAAAGTATCACATGTACTGCAAAGCTGAGTTTCCAACACACATGGCTTCATTAATCCATACTTCAGAAGAATTTGTACAGTTTTTACCTGTGAAATTTTATTCTGCTCTGACTCTCCTATTAGATTATTCCTGGTATGTGGCAGAGTCACGAACAATAAAACATACCTCATAGACTTCCTCTGTTAACAGTATAGACAAGTATAGACTTTCCTGACTTGTGTTTTGGCAATACATTCCCTTTCATATTATTATTAAGCGTGACTACCACAGTTTCACTCTTCTATGTCCGTAAAAAGAAGCAGCTCCAACTAAATGTACTAAAAAATATGTTAGAAGAAGCTCCTCCAATGCCTTAAAAACAACTTTATTCTGCAAACTGATCCATAAGTCAATGATTAACTAGAACACTTTACTTGCATGGTTCAGAAGGGACATTTTCCTTGCATGTGACAACATGGCTTCTGGTATGACACTGTTTAAAGCCAAACTGCCCAAACGATGACTGAGTATTTTACAGTCTATCTAATTAATATATGCATATAAATCTCTTGTATATTATTGGACCTGGTACTTCTGGCATACTCAGCAAACAGCAGCCTCTTGGATATGAAAAGAAACCTCAGATCAAAGCAATAAGGTCTCAGACAAAACTTGAAATTCTGTTGTCAGCAGTCAGATTAGTTCAACAAGTAAGGATAATCTGAGCAAACAAATATACATTTCATTGTGAGATCTTATTCCTATCCTTCAGCCAGGCTGAGAGCAATAAATAACATACAGCTTCTAAATTCTTATACCGGTTAGATCAGAAAAATGAGATTTTTTTTCTTTTAATTCCAGTCTTAAAAGGAAGGCCCTCATCTAACATGGAATTGTTTTATACAAAAACCGTTTCTGTACAACAGACAAGAAAATTTTCAAGATGTCAATTATTACTATCAATATATACATACATGAAGCACAGAGAAAGTAAAGCTTGTGAGACCTCTCCCAGTGATGACTGTAAAATAGATTTTAGTTTCTGAGGAATGCAAAGTAGATCACTGAATCTTTCTCTGGGGGCAACTGAAAGGAAGAATCTTCCCATCCTCTCAAGAAGCAAACATATTAAGCCTCTCATGCATCAAATATCTGCATCACTACTAAGCATAACAGAAACCAGTATTACTACAAAAGAACTGCCCAACAAACTGGTAGAAATTCTAGAGAAGGGAATTTGAGAACATAAATAAACATGACACTGAGGAATGTGCAAAAGGACTCTGGTACAAGGAAGTTGTACTGCACATATCTACTGAAATTTACTGAAAAAGCTGATAATTGAATTCACTTCAGAAGACATTTTAAATGTTTAGGTGACAGCACCTAAGATAAGTGTACTTACTCTGCTCGTTACTTTCAGCTGGTGACTCCTCGTGCCGAAGAAAAAATTTCACCTCTTCCCTCCGGGAACCCCATTTCTGTAGGTGGTCATACATCATATGATCAAAGGGTATGGGACGTTCTAAAAATAAAATTAAAAAACCTATCACAACTATTTAGGGTTAGACAAAGATTTATAGAACTCTCATTCAAAATAAGAATGTCATTTTTATAGTAGTTAAATCCACCCAATGTGCTTACTGATAAGCAAAATCCGAGAAACAAGAGTATACCAACAGAAAATAGTTGCATTGTGTTAAAAGCTAGCTTTGTTACTGTAACACAGGTCACTCCTTTACAGCTGTACACAACCAGTTTGCAAAACCATACAAAATATTGGTGTTTACAAATTCTAGTTTAATCATGTCAGGAATTCCTCATCAAAAGCTCTTTTTACAATGATGATCTTTGCACCTTCACTCTCCTTCAGCAGATGGATATTTTTCTTTATTACTAAGATGATTAAAGCAGTCTGAATCTAAGGGTTTCCACTCAGTCTAAAAACCACATCAGTATATTGACATTTCACCATTCAAGGCTGGACATTAACTTCTAGCATATGTGGAATTTCAGGCAAATCTTTGAACAAATAAGTGTTAAGATCTGTGCAGCACTAAGTCTCTTTGTTTTTCACAGAAAAAATGTAAAACATTCTCATATTACTGCTACTTCTTCCATATTGATCAAATCTGTCATTACTAAGTGGTTACTTAGCATTTCAGAATGAACACATATTTCTAAAGTAAACACTTAATTGTGTACAAATATACTTGAATTTATTTTATATGCTTTTATTAAGGGTAAGAAAACCCTCCCTTTTAAAGCTTCCTAAAATTAAGCAAAATATTAGATTTCTTCTAATCAGAATACAACAAGAGCAGAAAAGATTTAATTAATTTTCTTACATACAACTCTAAGCAGTCAAACCAACATTTACTACAGAAAACTTGGATGGAAACCAGAAGATGGTTTGCATTCTTCATTACTAAAAGCAAGATCTCCTCTGCACATAAAACTCAAATCACAGCATCTCCTACCAGGCAAAACACTGCTAACAATCCATCTGTTTCATATTTAAACCATTTGATATAAGATGACAAAATGATTCAAAAATGTAAGTTATCTTCTAGAAAGCTTGGGAGAAAGGAAGTAAAAACAAACAAACAAAAAAAAAAACCAGGCATAATCAATGTACCTTTTAATAATGAAATTTACCTACATTTGTATGTATTATGAACTGTGTATAAATAGATATACATGCTGATACTCCTTGGAACTTAATTGCAGTATATAAAGACAACACATTTGGATCATTTGACTTAAAATATATTTGTTACAGTAACTGTGCTGTCAAAAAGTCGTCAAATAGCTTGATCTCATCAATGTCTTCTCATTCCTTTATTATCACCTCTCAACATACGATCAGCACATCCTAAGGAACATCTTTAACCATTTCAGAGAACAAGGAAAAACATTGTGTCATCCTCTGCAGAGGGAAATATCTCTAGCATGCTTCCTGAACTAAAAAAAAAAAAAAAAGTCCTCCATATGTGTTTTTCTTTACTCTATTTTCAAAGTCTCCTGTGAATTACCAATGATATAGATAAAAGGATACTGATCATAGCAGATATTGAAGCACAGGAAGTTGTCTCAGTTGAATGATCACTTGTCTACATGGACCTGTATCCTCTTTTCAGTACCAGCAAGCAGTATATGCTTGAGGATGCAGCACAAGAAACAGGAAGGTTTGCTAACTATGTTCATTAGCTTAGTCCTTGCTATCTCACAAAAAAACAAAACAAAAAAAAAAAACAACAAAACAAAAAAAACAGACCACAAATAGACAAAAAGCAACACACTGGATTAAAAAATACAGATGCTTTTCTTTTCCTTTTCTTGATTTTCAGTCAAGTGGATTCCAAGAAACACTGTCAATACAGCCTGTGCACACAAGGATAAGGCTCATTACAACCAGCTCTAGAAAAGGAACTTTAAAAAACACGATTTTCAGGTTTTTCAACTCCTTGAGGGAGGTAAGATTTCAAGTGCGTTGAAGCAAATCCTCTAAAAGTGGAACAAGAATCTAAGGATCACAATGAGCAAAATACCTCAGCAGTTTAGTTCAGAGGACACAGAAGATCTGAAGCATTAGAAATTTTTCTCCAGTAAAATGATTGCTAGCTAAACCTAGTAAGAAATGAAGCTTGATAACAGGTACCAAGAGACTAGATGCCAGAACAGGGTTGGGCTAATTCTGGAATGGTGAGGAGTGGCTGCAGCATTGCTGCTGGTTAAGGTGGTCTCCCATTAGGAGGAAGGCCCCATCCTTCCTTTTGAACAGTCCTAGCAACCGTTTAAAATAAAAGATCCTATTTACATAAAGCACTTTCAAGATTCAGGGCTAATAATTATCACACATGACCACGTAGAGAAATGGGAAACATATTTGCTACTACTTTTTCAATACTTCCACCAAGATAACCTGGAATGAATATGCAGCCATAAATTAGACAAAGCAGCAGTGAGAGAATCATTACAGAAGCAAAGGAAAAAATGATGTAATCATTCTGTGCAACTTATGTAGACAAAAGATATTTGGAAAAGAAACAGGAAGAGGAAAAGGTCATTAACATTTGACACAAGACATGATGAGAGGTGAAGTCCCCATTCCTTCCTTTTGTTTATATCTATACAAAGTGCAGGAAAAAAAAACCTGTGGTCTTATATTTGCTGCAAGTTAGGTTAGCATAAAGGAGCATTTCTGGGAATAGTTGTTCTTTAAGAATAAATACATACTGCAGTGAAATGTTTCCCAGTTATTACAGCTTTTAGTTTATTTGTCAGTAACTGTAAAAACACAAGAGGAAAAAAAGAAGATAAAATAGTGGAATGAGTATAGAGTAGTAACGAATGGTTATAGTATACTTTAATAATAAATTCTTTTTTATATGAAAAGTGAAAAAACATGATCTATGCACAGATCCATAGTTGTAAAAACTGTTAAAATTGAAGTTGGACAAATATTCTGAAACAGTAACTTGAGTACTGAACTTTCTACCTTTCCTTTGAAGTAAGAATTTTCAGAAGAAGAGTTTAAGTATTCTGTAATGCCTGAAACATCTTGGAAGATGAGAATGCACATACCACAGTGATATATTAGAAAAGAATTGCAAAGATTTTTCTGTTGGAACTATAAATCTTATATTTAAAGCAGGAAAACTTTTAAGCATCAGAATCTGTTTTTATGCCGATTACACGTATCAGGATGTTTGCAATAAACACACTTATGCTTCCTATATGTGAAACCAGAATACAAAGTAACAGTTTACCTAGACAGTCCCGAGCTCACAGCAAGATCACAAAGTGTCTTTACCATCTCAGGTTTGCAGTTGTTTACTACAAGCATACTTCTATTTCTTTCAGAGTCAGTAGCCTCCCACAACTAAGTTCAGGAAGACTAACATTACCAATTGCTGAAGGGCATTCCAGATGTAAATGAAGCAGATAATTGAGTAATGGGTGGATTTTAAAAGGTTGAAACCCATTTTCTTTTGAAATGTACTACAGGTTTCTGGCATAATACCTATCTTGTGACATCCATACGTTGCAATTTGCAATAGCTGGGGAATGAGGAAGAACATGCTGCATTTTTTTCCCCTGTCATAGCATGAGAAGTCCAAGAGAGGAAGCTTCAACCTGAAAACGCACATGGTGCTATTTGAATTTACTGATAGGTCAGGCACAAATGCTGTTGCATTCTTCAACAATTAATCATTTCAAGAAACTGGGAAAGAATGAGAACAAAATACCAAAGTCAAATGCATTTAGACCAAACCCTTACACCATACAACTCTGAGGACAATCAGCTTCTTAACTGTAATACATACAATATCTATTTTACAACTCTTGGGAAGCTCCTCAACCAACCAGAAACAAACTAACATTAAAATAAATAAGTTCTCCAACAGCTAAGCTATTGCAACCCTTTCCTAAACTCTAGCAATCTCAAATAGTTGTTGAAGTCAAATTTGCATGGATTTCACTAACAACACCTTGCTGGAAGACAAGTAATCTCTCTCTCTTACCCCTCTAAAACTAAGTAAAATGATGCCTTTCTGAGTTATTTACTAGTACACACACATTGTAAAGATTAAAACTGATTATTTTGTTAGATCAATATATTTTAAGAAACAAGCTTCTGGGCACACAAATGTTTCTAATTTTTAAATTGTAATGCTATAATTAGAATATACAGCCCCAATTGCTTAGAACTTGAATAGAAGTGTGTTATTCACATAGATAATTTAAAAGAGATGATTGGTAGAACACAGGAAGTAAGCACATTTGCAAGAGGACATGTGTGACAGATTCAGCTTACAGAAAGGAGAGAGCTGTGATTTGTCACCTGAGCAATAAGAACTTCTATTGTGTATGAAAAGTCAGTGCATTTATTCAATCCCCAACTTTAAGAATTAACTTTTGTTTTTAATTTTATTCTTCAAAATTACTTCTGAAAGTACATTTGTAGATCTCTCTTGAAGATAGGGGCTGAGGTGTCAGAGACAGTGTAATTATTATGGAGACAAAAAATATTCATCTACTGGCACAGTATGCAGCAGCTTCATTGCAAATTATTTCACACTTCCCACTATGAACCATGGTTTGGGTTGCTCGCTGTTGTAACCATTTTGACTCATGTTTTCTGCAGCAGATCTATGCTCCAGGCAAAGTTATTTTTAAAAACTGCATTGGTAAGAGTTTAATTTAGCTCCAAGAAGCAGCTGACAGAAAATTATCATTCCTATGCTCTCTTAAAAAGAGATTTCAATTTGTTTCACTGAGAAACTTACATACCCCTTAAATTTTGGGGTAAGAAGTTGAGTCCACCAGCTCACAGATTTTATAATACATCTAAGAAACACAAACAAAATGCTTGTCCCTACATTCCTGTCAGAGAGACTTCAGAAACAGTTTGAAGAATATCAACTCAGTGATGGTATAGGTCTGTCTGAGAGCTCCAGAAAGCTTAGGGGTTTTGTTTCCTTGTTTCCCCCCCCCCATTTTTTCCCTATTTAGTCATTTTGTTTCACGCTTTCAGCAAAACACAATTCATGCACTAATCATCTTGAGTGAGACAGATTTGTGTTTGTGCTTTTGTGTCAGTTAAAAAAAATAAAAATAAAGTTTCAAAAGTTTGATAAGCTTTCAAAAGTTTTAAGTTTGATATCCCCATTCAACAGGTTGGGAAGCATGCTGCTTCTAAGCTTAGGCACCTGCTTCTGGGTGCCTAACTGGGGAAAGTACAATTCTCTATCAATTAGGTAACAACAGGCCAAAAGCAGTTACCTCCATATTCTATAAACTGTACAGTTGTTGGAAATCTAGAAGTTAATGGGATCCAAGACACATTACTCACAGGATGCACACCAAAATCTAGTTTTAGATCTTCTACCTTTTCCTGGATAAATTTTATTTCTCACTTTATAGAAACTTCTCAAAATGTCAGCTAAGTGAAGTTAAAAAATAATGCTTTATTTCCACAAATAGAGTACTTTCTCAACCTTAGAAGTCATTAGAGAAAGTTCATGCTCACATTTGCTGGGGTTACAAGGTATAAAAGCCTCACGATGTTGTGGATCCCAGGCCAGAGTTTCTCTTTGTCTGCTAGCTGAGAACATTCTTCTGATTTTGTGAGTACATCCTCAAAGCATTGTGAAAGCAGAAGGACAAATAATGCCATACACTTCCACAGGCCAGTGATCGCAAAATATCAGGGATAGGTCAGTGCTGTTAAATGAAGTCTGCAGGTCCATTTTATAATTTTATATGATACATTTGGCATTTACAGACTCCCTCATAACCTAAACTTCCAATCCGGAAAATTTTTAACCCTGCCATAAACTTTATCCTTAAAGAGTTTACTTAAGTGATTTTATATTCCTCGAACTGCAGACATGCTCAGCCTCTCTCCTGCTTACACCAGCTTAAACTCTGCAAATTCCCTTCCAATTAGGAAATGACTTGTTGTGCCCCCTTTTGTCCTTATAAAGTCTTAGAAGAGTTAGGAAATGAAAAGATATCCCAGTAGGAAACTATTCTATATTGCTTATGCTTAAAAGCTCCACAGGCATCTGAATAATGCAATAAACTTGTCTGCTTTACAGAATGAATAAACAGCCCCTGAAGAAATAAAACTCCTCTAAAGAATTAAGAATCCTATCTCAAGTTATGGCCTCATCAGTCATTATATGAAACTGGTGACAAACACTTTAAACAGGAGTAACCTTAGTAACTGAGGAATGAGAATCTTATCTTCACCCATCCACTGATCCTATCCATATGTTGGAATATCATAACCTGGAAGCTTGTGCTACACTTAACTGCACAAGCTCCTCCAGAAACAGAATCTATGATAAGCTTTTTGACATTGTCCTGAAGACAGTATCATCCCCTTGTTCTGCAAAAGAGCAACTACAACACAAAAAGATGATAGGCACTGCTTTTCGCTCTAAGTTATGAAATTTTTGATGGTACACATTTGTGAAAAATTTGGAGCCAGTACACCTTATTCTAGCACAATTCTATCTGCAAAGCTTCTGTTATTCAAGATGCAGGAGGAAAAATCCACACACTATGATTCTAAGATACTGTTATAACCATTTTTACATTTCAGGTAGTGTTCGAGCACCAAACAGTGAAGAAACGGGCCTGGAAATACTCCAGTTTTATAATCTGCACCCACATATTTTTTGAGCAGATAACTGACATCCCAAATTGTTATTCAAATTCTACTCCATACCAAAGATGGTGTGCCTATTTGAAATAAATGACACCTAGAAGTGAAAACATAGCCATCTTTTTATTTATTTTTATTTATAATCAGGCAGATATGAAATACTTAATGTATACAGAAGACTAACATCTTAGACATGCATTTTATCAATCAATCGCTCCATGTCAGGGAAGGAAACAGAGGAAAAAAAACATCAAAAAGAATTGCATTGACCTCTACAGACATTCAACAGCATGCTTTGCATGAAATTTTGCTAGTAAAAAGGTGAAATAAAATTAGAAATCACTAATACTGAAAACACTTTTTTTTAATTGCCATATTCATTTAGATCAATTTCCACCATACATTTTGCTTACCATTTCCACGCCATACTTCAGCCAGATGGCAGCTTCCTTCTCCAGGCTCTTTGCAGAACTCCACTACATCACGACAGGTTGTTTCTGGTGTAATTGGAACTTCTGTCAAAATCTGCTCGTTGTTACTCAGAAACACAGTTAATATCATCTGAAAGATAAAAGTAGCAGAATATTCCAAATCATAACCAGAATATGGGTAAAATGAAACAAAACCAAACACGGAGACAGAAAAGTCATACTTTGCAAAGGGTTGCAGCTGCTTAGTTACCTGCTAGAGCTGAAACATCTGAGAAGTCAGTTCTCCCCATTCTTCAGCTCCCACCCCAAGCTTGCTGTGTTGACCAGATGTACACACACCCTTACAGCAAAGTATTAAGCTTGCTTTCCTCATTCAAATCTATAACATCAAAGGACTACTTTCCCTCTAGAAACTGCTCCCAGCTATTCCAATTGGAAAGCTGCCATAAAATAGAAAATAGTTTTTCTTCCCCTTTCCACCTTAAAAAGATTTCAGATGACTGTGCATATCAGCTTAACTCACCTCACTCCCTTGCTTCGCATGTATTATGACACAGTCATTAACAATATGTTCACTTGCTACATGAGATTTTCCCAGGACAGTGGGGCACAGCCCCAAGCTGCTGGAGTTTAAGAAGCATTTGGAATGTGCTGCCAGCCATAAGGTTTGAGTTTTGGGTGGTCCTGTGCAGAGCTGGAATTTGGAATCTATGACCCTTTTGAGTTCCTTTTCCACTCAGAGTATTCTGTGACTCTGTATCTTCCTCTGCTAAGGACTTCTGCCTTATATAGTGTTCTTAATGTACTTGGTTTGTAGACCCTCATAGTGTTAACTGCAAAGGGTTGGAAGCACGTCCTTAACAGCTGACAGGATTGTAAGAAAATAAAAATCAAAATCAAAGAAAAAGTCCTAATATAGAGATTCTAAAGTGATTCATGTCTTCCCAGAATGAGATAGGTTTGAGGACCAGTTAAGGTTGCGTCTGGAAGCAGATATTTCTATCTCAGACTAAATCCTCAAAGAGATACTCCTCAAAGAGATACCTGACCTTCAGATATTGCTCAAAATTAAACAGATACTTTCCAACAATTCCTCTCCCCCACACCTCAATTTCCAATCAGTAAGCAAATCACAATACTGTTCTGTAAAGTTACAGCAATGGAAGACAGATGCAGCAATGTTTTAAAGACATGGCTATGATAATAGATGTCCCTAAAGAACATGAGAAAATTACTACAAAGATTAAACCTAATCATTTAGCAGCTGTTCATTAAATGAGCACTTCTCCACTTAAGAGTTGTGTTTCAATTTCCATAGGCAGATCTTCCACAATGGTAACATTTTTCATTTCTGGGACATATTACCTGTACCAAACTGGAGGTCTGCATTACTAACAGCTACACGCTGAGAAAGAGCAGTCCACCCCAGCACTCTGTCTACTTCAGAATGTAAGTATGGGACAAATTCTAAGGAATGTGGAGGTTTCCAGCTCTCAGCCTCCTTGTCAGATCTTCAGGCTATTTTAGCCCACATTTCTACTCTCCCTCAGCCTGCCACGCTTGTACTTATGCTGAAGTTTTCAAATTAACTGCATTTCCATGCAAAGAGCAGCCCCCCAGGGCTGTAAATATACTAGCATTCACCCTTGAGTTTCTCCAACAGTAGTAATAAAGCAAGCTATAGTACAGATAGGATGCAGCCACAGATAATGAAGATGTCTGTAACCAACTATTGTTTATAGCTCACAATGTTGTTTTCCCTCCCATACATGAAAAGGGTCAGGGCAGCCAAAATTCAATGGATGTGGAATCTTTTACAGGACAAACCCATGATATGGAATCCAGTAGTGGAATTTTCCTAGTACTTGAGAAGGAAGAGTCCTACATGAACATAAAACTTCGAAGAAACTTTAAGAGGTCATCTGATCTAGTCTCTTGGCCTCAGGCAAGATCAACTACACTGAAATTATCCTGCAGAGATGCTTGCTTAACCTGTTCTGAAGAATCTTTCATGATGGAAATTCCTCAACTTCCTTGAACCACCTTGAACCACCCCAGAAGTCCAGGCCTCTGGCTGCAAGGAAAAGTTCCATAAAAAAGTTCCATAAAGCTTAGTCAAAACTTTACTTGACATAGTTTAATTCTAATCTTCTCCTAGCCTCAGATACTGCCATCCAAAATTGACTTCAGATGACAGTACTAGTACTCTGCTTTCTTCAAGGCATGATGTCACTCACAATATCAACTGCGAGACAGCCAGGAAAGGTGCCTTGCTAATGAGGAGGCAAGGTGCTGTAGCCAGCTGCTCTCATACTGCTCCCAAACAAACTTGTTAAAGTAAGGATTTACTTATTTTTAACAGGTTGTCGGAGTAACACCATGGGAACTGAAATGTTGTGCTGTGAAACAGATGGCCTGAAACAAAGGAAGACTCAAAATATTGAGAATTATTAACATCTTGCAACATTAATTAGATTTTCAAATTGGAGTCATAGCTATCCCTAGTTGTGGTGGAATAATAATAATAATAATGTGGAATAATAATCAGAGGTAATTCATGAGGAAAAAATACAAAGAAGCATCGATGGAGCTGCAAAATTTGCTGCTGAAGAATACGAGCAAGGCATACTTGTGAAATACACAGTACACCCACTGATGCAAATTCACTTCATGAAAAAATGTTTTTAGCCAAGGATTAGGATGCAGGAGAACTGATAACTCCACTGGTTTCTCATTTTAAATAGATTCCAAATGGGAACAATTGTGGAAACACATGTTCTTAAAAATGAGTTCATAATCATATTAGCAATCCAGTTCAACCACCAAAATCTTCGTGTGTGGACACAACAGTACACAACAGGATCTACCCACGACTCACAACAATGTCACCTCAGTGCTTCGGCGTCGTATTTTGTTTCCACAGAATATATACTGAGCTTCAGGTCTGGCACTTGCCTTCTCAATATATAGATGCCACCTGCCTGCTGCTCTCTTCTGCTACTCCTGCTTCCAAACCAATGGCTTCATCCCAACTTTCAATTCCTGCTTCTATTTACTCCTCTATTCCCCACTTCTAATATAACCCTCCACAGTTCAGTTCTGTTCTGTGACAGGTAAGTTCTACCAACACCACAATCTGCCTTCAAAGCTACTTTGTTATCTCACTTCTCAGCTTACTGAGAATCTTCTACTCAACTGAAATCTTTACCCAACCAAGTAAAATAGTTACACATGTTCTTCATCTGCGGTCCCATTTCACCAGTTCCAATTTTCCTCTCCCATCACACTTCCTGTTACTTGAAGGTGACATTTAATCACTCCTGCTGTTTCTCAAGAAGAAAGGGATAAATTCACAAGATCTTTACCCTTGCTTACCCACCTCCTCTCTTTCCACAGCTGGATAACGTTGCCCACAAGTTTCAGCAAGCATCCTCTGTAGGGATTGCAATTTTATCTTTCTAGACCAGATCTCTTACTGATGACTCTGAAATCTTTACCATCCCGTTAACTCTTGTGAATGTCTGGCTTACAGTTTGAGTTCTATACAGCTGACACACAACCCTTAGACTTCACATTCATCATAACAG
Source organism: Cyrtonyx montezumae (assembly GCF_038088225.1). NCBI lineage: Eukaryota > Metazoa > Chordata > Aves > Galliformes > Odontophoridae > Cyrtonyx > Cyrtonyx montezumae. The sequence continues at coordinate 8,867,865 of NW_027071826.1, read as the reverse complement.
ATACACAACATTAGAAGCTGTAATATAGGTATCTTTGACACCAATCATTTTCTTAGTCCTGTGTCCCAGACCCATCTCTAGTTCTTCTGTACAGTATGTAAGGTAGAGACAATGTTTTCTATCAGCCTGTTCAGCTCTCAGAATGCTCTCAGAACTTGGAAATATCCTTATCAGTACCCCAAATTTTCATTGGTGTTTTTTTTTTTTTTGTTTCTTTTATATTTGTGATGAGTAAAAATTATTTTTCAAGCTTATGGCTTTGACCACATCTTCTCTCTTTATCTGTTCCTGTTAAGCACAGTTTATAGCTCTTCCCTTTCCCACTGTGACAGAGTCTTCTTCCCTATCGTATTTCACACAGCATTAAGTGACACTGAAGTGGTCCTTCACACCAGCCTCTGCTCTCCATGTACTGAACAGACATTTTTATGCTTTCTTCTGTGCTGTTTATTGTGCTCATATGCACTAAGAAAGTGACCCCTGTTTTCCACGAAGAACTTCCTGGTTATAAAACAGAACAGACAACCATCAATACACTGAAAAAAGCTGATCAGGCACATGCATCTTGTTTTGTCTATCTGGACACCTCCAGCTGACCAGGTCAACCCTCATTTCCCAGGTCAACCCTCACTTCAACTCAAACTATGACTGCAAGAGCTCTGCAGCGATGATGAATTCATTATTCTGTCACAGTAAGATCCCACAAGGCCACAAACAAACACCTAACACATTACAAATACAGAAACAATCTTAAAAATGAGCCTGTTATCCTTTTGTTATGGTTTTATGATTTTTGTGACACCTTCGTTCTCTGTGAGCTTGCTCAGACCGTCCTAGACATTCCTACTTGAGTTTTGCAACTCCAGATGCGCTCTCCAAATACAATGCTACTATCACTGGGAAAAAAACATAAAAAACTACATTGAACCAGAAGCCAGCAGTTGATGTGGCCTGTGCTATTAGTTTTGGAATTGCCTACCAATGCAAGAACTTCCAGCTTCATTCAGAAGCCTGTCCTCACTCATTTTCTGCAATCTTACCAAAAAAGAAAATAACCAAACAACCACCAACCATAGCCACCCATAAAACCAAAAAGCAATGCTTTTGATCTTCAGCTCTTCTCTTCAACATGTATTTTCAGAGATAACACATCTGCCTTGTTCAAACAACGCCTTACACTACCCCAGGATATAAAGCACTGGTGCTTGAGTAGAATTAAACCGAGCAGCCTAAACTAGGACATAAAATCCCACAATTGCCTTATGCCCACGTTAATTTACTAACTCAGATAATACAATAAACTGTGGTGTGTCAGGCTAATACAATCCAGTGTAAGTACATATCTGCTGAAACCCTACTCTCTGAAAATCAAATTATTTAAGCTATCAGAAAGTGCCAAGAGGTGAAAAACCATGCCTTTGGTGACGAGGCATGCTAGTAATCACAACCCTGCATAAAAGAATGCTCAGAGAAAAAAATTACAAGTTATCAATTATGTCATGCAAAAGTTTGCTTGCATGGAATTCATGCCACTACATAAATCTTGCATCAGTTAAAGCTGTAGTTCCAGCTGCACATTTTGAGACCAAAGTGAACTCCTTTTTTCATGCACACACTGTCCCTTTTTATGATGGCAGACTTTATTAGGGAAAGCTTTAAGCAATTCTATTTTGAAAGAAACCAGATTATGAAGTTCTAAACACAAAACTGTTTTAATTAGGACTATATAGAAATCTATTCTTGACTTGAATAATTTCTTTTTACTCTGATATTTTGGAACAAACAAATCCCAAGCAAAACTACAATGTTGATTATTATATATAAATCTCAGAAAAGCAGTAAGATTTAACCATCCCGCTTTCATATATTTAGGAGAAATCTTTAAAGCAAGCCTAACAAACAAGTTATTCACCAGCATGCATTTGTCCCAGTAATTATTCACCTTAGAATTAAATCATGCTGAAAAATTTATTGCAATATATTTGTGACATTTCATATAAGAGAATGAAGTACATTACTATTCCTTACCACGTTTATCATTTTTTTGTGTACAGGGTGAGACATTAAACGAGTACAATTTTCGTACTTCTGAATTAATTTTGTCACAAGTAATCTGTACCAAACAGTTTAGGCCAAAGTTTAGAGCTCAGTCATGCCTGCTGACTGTATTGGTATAATGCACAAAAGCAGTGTAACCAGTACAGACTTGTAGAATACAAAAAGGAATAAAGCTTTCTGCCAGACTGCATACTTGCAAAACCAATGCCATGCTTCTTCATACTTTTTTTTTGTTTAATTTGAAGACGACTGTTTCCAAATAACCTGCAAAAGAGCTCACACAATTGGTTGCAGGTCTGTGATGCTAAAAACAACAGCCTGTGGAAGAATGATCTGATAAGAAGCATTAACTCCACACATTTCATTACTGATGTAAGTTCATTACTGAAATGTAAGCACTCAGAGTACTCAAAAACAAAAACTAACATTTTTCTTGGAATACATTTACTATGTTGATCAGATCTGAAAAATTCATGTCTCTTAAACATATTTATTTGAACTAGCTTCATGAAAGCCCTTTTTGCACAGGCTCACAGGTTGCATTAAACTGCTGCTTTGTCATTGCTAAAAGAAAAACGAACATCCATCTTAATGTTCACCTCTGGAGACATTTGCACAAGACAACCTGACCACAGAAAACATTGCAAGAAGATAAAAATAGTTTTGTTGGTCAATACTTGTAGCCAGAAACAAAGTGATAGAGGATAAACTTCTTACGGATGGATCACTTCTTAAATAAATGATTTAATTTCTCTCACAGAAATGTGGTTGTTATTCATTAAAAGAAATCTTATGATCTTCCTTCATTTCTGTAATGCTCACACATGTGCAATGGCTTAAGGAAGGGGGGAAAAAATCTCACAGATGTTTCCTCTGTGGAGTTTTACAACTGTTGCTTTTGTCCTCTTCAGAGGATAAGCTCTGACAGCAGGCATTCCACAGGATTTGGACTATTTCAAAAACCTACACCTGCTTGCTGTTTATTTACTGAAGCAATACACTATTGCTCTTTATTGCTGAAAGAAAGAAGCTGCAGTACCAAGGGTAAATTCAGAACGTGAAGCCTCGCAGTCCAAGCAGAGGCAGGCTTCCAGGTGAGCAAAGAAATATGCCAGCAGTTTTGCTAGAGGAAGGAAAGAGCAGCTATCATCAAGTATTTAAATACATCCAACTAAGCAAGGCGGGTCCTGCAGATCATTAATGAAAGGTATAGTAGTAGCTCACTGGAAGGCTTCCAGAGCTCCAGGAAAACACAACATAATAAAGAAATTTAAAGCAATTTAGAAGTTAACTCGTGTAAACACACGAGCAGCCCACGGACTCAAAGGGACAGTCAGAACCCACTTTGTTATATCCTAAGCCATGGTGCTAACCCTCTGCCAGCTCTGCAGGCTTTATCTTTATAGAAGCTGCTTGTTGTTTGTCACAACATTGGAGCGCTGCCTTTTAGATTCAGACTGTTCCTCTGAAAGCCAGCAGCAGCTGGGATTGCAATGAATTAGTTAAAAAGAGGGGCTACGCACGTGGCTATTGAAGGAAAAAATGAGGATAGCTGAAAAGGGATGAGTTAAAAGAGCAAAGAAGTTGCACTACAAATTAATTTAAAAGGACATCTGTCCAAGTGCAATATTTAACATCGAAACAATACATTTAAGAGTTCAATTAAATATTTTGCTTTCCAAAACATTAAGGAAGATATGTTACTGAAGAACAATACAACTCTAGTCCCTCTAAGATTTGCAGTAATGCTTCGTAAGTTCACTTGAGTTTAAGAATTAAATTAATCCAAGGTGACTCACATTCAGAGATCTTTTTATTAAATAAGAATCTCAGCTTTCCATTTGAACCAGAAGAAAGCTTAAAAGGTTGAAGAATAAAAAGAGTATTTAAGTTTTTGGAAGGTAGAAGATATGGGGAGAAGTCTTAGTTAAGATTTTTACATTTTGAGATTAGCAGTACTTCAATTTCCTTTAAAAGACAACTCATGATGGCAACACAAGGCAAAGCTGAAGAAGAACAACGTTAAGCATAATGTTTGGGGTTACTTGTCCTGAAAGAACACTCGTGCCTTAGAAATCAGCACACAACAGAAGCGTCCCACAGAATTGGTATCGCGGAACAGAACGTCCTCAAATTATTAAAAATATTTTGGCCAAGGCTGGGGAAAGGGAGGTGCTGAAGTTTCTACAATCTTGTGTTTGACCTTGTCAACAGCTACTGCAAAGTCATCCAAAAAATACCGAATTCCAAAAAAGCTTATTTCCTATGCAGACATTTCATCAGATAATTGCAGAGTAACAAAGACAGATTTAGTGCTTTTTCATTTAAAAAGTTTTCTAAGAAATGAATAAACCCATACCACAGGAGAAGGCTAACCAACTGAAAAAAAATTAAAAAAAAAAAGGATCTTTAGGGGAGACATTTTTCTTTTGTCAATTAATAAAGGCAGCTTGTAGCCAACCCAACAACACTGTTTCATTTTACAAAGAAATAGTATTTATGAAACCTAGAGACTCACATCCATATATAACGTTACAATCGGAAGCAGTGCTCTTTTGTTTTCCATAGGGCACAGTAAGAGCAAACAGCCACAGCTTTCTTCCACTGAGTGGAAACCATTAACAAAATACTGATTGTTTCACAGATTGCTTTCAGGGAATACCAGCCATTCAATCAGTGATGTAATGTTATCTGGCTTGGCAAAAATGTAAGAAGTGAAAGAAGAACATATCCTTTGCGATCCAACAGGCAGTCTGCAAAGTTCTCCTTCCATCATCAGAGTAGAAATCACACAATATAAATTAACTCTTTCAAGTACATATCTTCAGGTTTTTTTGTTTGTTTGTTTGTTTTTTTACATGGAAGGTTTAGAAATTAAAAGTGTTCTATCTTGCTGTCAGACACCCACTTTGGCTTAATGAAACAAAGAAAAAGCAAGCATGCAAAGACTCCATACACCTCCCCTCCCCTGCTCTCCAACCCTAACCCCCCCCTACAAGAAACTCCAACTGAACTTACACAAGGTAAAGCTTTCAAGAACTTGGATATTTGTTACACATAAAAAACCCACCAAGGAAAGATCTCGTACAAACACCCTAAGCCACGATAAGAAATCAGCACATGGTGATTTATTCTAAAACCTAATTTTACAGCACATAAAAAGCAAAGTAATCCCACCTTCTTTTTTATAACTCTGTCCTTCACCCAGCTTTTAGAGTTCCGTCCAGTCTTTTCCGGTAGCCAAGATCTCTCTTTTGATGTTTTTATAATATTCTGAAGAACCATTCTTAAAATATTCTTCATGTGGAAAAGCTGTAGTAGTGATTATAAATATATTGTGCAGAGCTAAAACCTAGAACAGTTCCTGTGCAACAACTACAGTGAAAAACTACTTAAATGGGATTATTTTTGGTCTGCTGGCATACAAAATCAAGCAGCAATGACGAGCAGTGATAAGATGTTCCAAAGAAACAAGACAGGCCACAGTTGTGACAGGAACAAGATAGGCGAGATCAAGTTTCCCCTAATTAGGCAAGGTTGCAGTAGGGGAGTTCTGCTATCCTCTCATTGTGCAATAGTCATCTTTGTTTGATATTATGATGACAAACATTAAATATTCATCTTAAATAAATTTACATATAAGGCTCTGTGTGTCTCAGAAGAGGCAAGTGATTTCTCTGCTGCAGAGGGCAATGAGATGAGCAAAAGCTCCAGGAGAAATAATTCCAGCATCTCCCAGAGACTCTTCCACGATACATTCCCTTAAATCAACAGAATGATTTAGAAGGCCAAACAACTTAAATAAAATAAAGCCCACTAGGCATTTAAACTATAGTATTTTTAGGCATAAGTACTACTCCATTCTTGGCAAACTCTTTCTTTTTGCTGGATGTAATTCAAGCAGCAGAGAATACGAAATGGTAAGCTGTGGTTCTGATTGCCTCTTCATGTCAAGGGACACGGAGTGTTTATCATCATTCCTGTCAACACCATACAGGATCCAGAGTGGGGGACAGAAAGATGGCACCAACGTAGCTCATACTCTGCAACTGCACAAGCAAAGCATATTCCTCGGCCCAATCCATTCCCTTAATAGAGAAAATGAAGAGAAGGAGTAAACAAGTGACCCAGGGGAAAAAAACAAAACAAAACAAAAAAAAGAAGCACACGCAAGAGAACTTAAACAGCCCATCTCTCTTACAGCAGAAATGTGTTAGATGTTCTGAGCAGCACCTTACGCACTAACTGCGGGAAGGAAAGAGCAATGGATCCTCAGCTCATTTTGTAATCCACAGAACTGTGGAATCACCCTTCTCCTCAAGCAGCAGCAGAGGGGAGAGCAAACAAGTACGATTCCATATTTAGCCTGCTTCAACATTCAGAAACAGCACTGTCCTTCCTTAACACATTTTGTCTGAAATGCAAACATTCTGATCCCGTGCAGCCTTCCTTCCTCATCAGCAAACGTGTGTCATGTAGACAGGTTTACTGGGAGGATAATTAGTAGAACCATTACAGACATTCAGAATGCAGTGACATAAAACGTTAATCTATGAGGGACTGAGGATGTTTTGAATAAATGAGAATCTAGAGAATATTTGGTTAAAAGGGAAGGGTTGGTTTGCTTTTGAAAGGGTGGAAAAATCTAAACTGGTTGCTCTCCAAAAACAGACTGTATCTTTATCTGCCAGAAAAATAAACTATCGCATGAATAAATATTTGAGAGACAAAGCTGAGCCCATATTAACACACTGTGCCCCTCTTCCAACTATTGCTACTCACTGAATGTTTCTGAACTCCCACAGAAAAAATCCCAAATCTTACGAACACCATACTCACAATAGGAATCCTTAATAAGCATGTATTTCACAAGCATACTGGAAAGTCCAAATCTGATATCTGCCATCACTGGGAGTAATCAGGACCTTTTTAAAGAAGAACATGAACTGGAAAACATGCACCACTGAATTTTCCTCCTTTTATTCTGTCATTCCCAACTTTTGAAATAATTGAAAACACCTGCGGTTACTCACTAAATGAGATAAATAAGAGCAATACAAGCACAGTGTAGCTCCTCCTTCTTTCTCCCACACTTCATAAATGTATTGTCTCCAAATTGAGGATCTGACCCAGCACAGTTACCTGGCTGACTGATTTATAACCACTACTTCCAAGTAGGTAATTATGAATCTAGGAGACTGAGAGAATGGTAAGGACACCACAACCATACCTGGTTGCCTCATGTATCATCAGCCTCAAAATCCTAAGTTAAACAAACAAGGAGATTTTTTTGGCCCAAGAAACATGAAGAGGTTTTCAGCATTCTAAATGAAGACAAAGTTCTCCATTAACATAAATTAATACCTTACATAAAAAAATGTAGGTACAATGATACAAGAGACTTGCACTGTGTAATGAAGCTCATATTGAGAAAACTATACATCCACTCAGTTCCTACTCAATAGGAGAGTAGAACACAGACTATGATCCTACTGCAGCATTTTAACTAAAAGACACTCCTAACCTCCAAGCAACACATGTGATGATGTAGCAAACAGAACAAAACTAAAGTGAAATTCCAGAAAACACACACAATTTTTACACCAAGCCCAAAATGGAAAACTACTTAAAACTACAGATCACAACTGTGGATGGAAGCAAATAAGAATACACTGAAATAATGGACAAAACCAAATAGCAAGAGTTCAGAAGGATTAAAACATAACACTGCGCTCGTGGTATCACTAACAGTTTAAGTCTTGTTTTAGTAACTTTGATTCTGCTTTGCCTCTCTCTGTCTCAACATTCACACGATGGTGCTCTCTCCTGTGTTTGAAGACACCTTTTCTCACAAGAAAACTACAGTATTTAACAAAACAGAATGACTTGGGTTTCCAGCTAGGGTGGGGAAAAGAAGACAGGAGGACTATAAAGCAATTCAGACACAATCAGGATGTTCTCATCCTCAAGCACTGGAAGTTGAGGCTGCTGAGACCTCACTGCTTGAAAACATTTATGTACAGTTTGAGTCACAGTAAGAAAAAGATGATCAACAGCTTTCCCCTCCTTCTGAAAGGGTACAGACAAGTACCTGCATACTCCAGATCAAGCTTACTTGCTATTTACTGCCGTCAGTTCTTCAGTGCTCTGAGCACAAACCAAATAGCACTTGCTAGCTTCAAGACCTTCCTCCCCAGTGAGCTACAACAACTGTGGATAAGGGGCTACAGTAAGCGGGGATAATACTTGCCAGGTGAGATATTAGAATGGCTCAAGATACAGTGTTTCCAATATAGTATTTTTGTATCCAGTAAATTATCTGAGTAACTGTAGCTTACACATCCCTTAAAATGCTTTTTCTAACTTACTCTGTAGTTTAAAAACAACGATATAAAAAAGGCTATTAAAAGTGTAAGGTCTGGTAAACATGGCGTTGACTAGCAGACATCAATCCATGCAACATGGTTTTGAAATGACTGCACTGATGCTGATTAAGCATAAAAGGAGGTCAATCATTACAGATCTTTTTCTGGTAGCAGAAAACCATGCCTCAGACTTGCAGTTAATTGTTTCCAAAATTTAAGTAACTCAGGACAATAAAGCAGTAAGCAAGGAGATGAAGAATCAGGCACACTGAGACATTCGGAGCTCCATGCAGAGATGAATATTGAGATGTTTCACAGTTTATTTTTATAAGACACTGTTTCAAAACCTCAGCATCTCCCATACAGTCCAACTGTTTGGATTCTGAATAGTAACTAACCCACTTGTGAGCCCATTTGTTAGCCTGCTGAATCATACCAAACTGTTACACTCTGAAAAATTTGCTGGTTATGGATACACAGCAGGAAAATCTAACCTCTTTCTCTGTCAACACACCTGAACAGCAAACTGAACAACCAGGATGCTGCTTGACTGTAATAAAGCTAAGTATCTAACAGAGGTTGCAATTTTGATGCTGACCACCGCATCTTCATATAGCACATGCTCTAAGATGTTATCATCACAAAACCCTAACAGTCTGAGAATTTTCTGCAGTACAATTAAAGTCTGTAAATGTACAAATACCATCTTCTTACACATCTCCTCAAAGGAAGTAACTGAAATGTTCCAAAATCCCTCTCTCTGGCAGAATGAGATAGGCTGTGGTCAGGTTTTGATCAGTGTATTTGTTAAGAGTGTATAAGATATCCAGATATGCTTGCTGAAGCTTCCTCTCCCTGCCCCCAACCCAAGTAAAAAGCTTTCAGAAAAGGTTAAAAAAAAAAAGTAATACTAACAGGTGCATCAATTGTCTTGAGCCATGTTAGACAACTTGTATTGGAAGAAAGGATTAGAAGAAGGTTTTCTTAAACGTATACTCAAAGTATATCACCTCGGTTTAAACTATACCTGTTACTCTAATCTAAGACTTAATCCTGCTTGAGAAATTAAGAAAATATACATATTTAGGTAAGACTATACTTGATGGCTATCATAATCTCTGCTGCTCTCAGACTGCCCTGTTTCTCTCCTTTAAAGATCAGAGAGCAGCGTAAGCATTACTTTTTTCATCATATCAGTATTACATGAGAAAAGGGCTGCATTACTAACTCTCAACAATTCCCAGCTACTCACACTCAGACATCTGGACAGACATATACAGTGTTTTTTTTTTTTTCTTTGGAGAGAAAGGTTTGAGAGTCTCAAAAGGTCAAAAAATGGTCTTCCAAGAGAGACGTAGAACACAGAATTAACCTAGATGCTAGTTAATGCATTGTGCTTATGTGCATGGGGACAACCTATAGGAACTGGGATCGATAAAATTCTTCTACAAGAATCTGGCAGAGATCTCGAGCACTGCACTGTTTTCTTGCTTTGGTTTTAAAGCCCTGGGAAGTTGGTCCTCTTTGCCTCCTGAGCCACAAATTACACATCAAAGCCTTCTAAACATATCTCACCATGTTTGTTCATTGCCTCACAGTTCTTTCAGGCTGAAAATCTCAACAACGTAAACCAACAGAATTGATGACACCCTTTGGCAATCTCTGCATTTCTGCCCTTCCCCATGATGGCTCCAGCACCTCTCTGACCCCGCACCGAGGCGGCTTCCGTGTGCTAAGCTGTCAGAAAAGTATCTCGACAAAAAAAGCAAACAACTTCCTGCTGAGTTAGCAAACTAAAGTGGCTCAGCATGGAATCAGACAAGCACAGAGCCAGCACAGGAGAGGGGCAGCAGGAAGAGAGGAGCACTGCAGCCCCTGCAGTGGTTACTTCCTACCAGTGAAGACCTAGGCTCAATTGTGCCACAACGAGGAAAGAATGGAAAGAAATCAGAAGGAACACAGTACTGAAAAGACAAATGACAGCAAATCAGTGACCTCTGCCTAAACATTGCATTGGTTGATTAGCTATGGTTATAACTTTTGTATTTGCTTCTCAAAAATTCCCCCAGTACCACATATTCCACCAAAAAAAGAGTCCTTTACTTGCTCCTGTTCTAAGCAACATACATGAAGCACTACTGGGCTCCCAGAACAGAAGGGGTGAAACTCTTACCTCTGAAGCCACAACATTACTGCAGCACAGTGATCTTAAGGTTCATTTCACAGTTCTTCTGAACTTGTCAACAGTCAGAGAATAAAATGAAAAATATGATGTTTGGCTACAGCTTCCTAGCACTGAAGAGAACAATCAGGCAGTGCTGAAATGAGGAGGTCCCGCTTCCCTACCCCCTCCTTGGCTGTCCCTCTGAGCCCAACAGCCTGCTCCTTCCTGAATCAGCACAGACATTGGGAGCCACAATATAAGCTGATCTAATGGACTAGCCTAGCAGGATATGCATATACATGCTCACCTACCCCTTCCATATCCTTTGAGTGCGATTATTGCTTCCATTTTTAGTGACCTGGACTGAGTTACTAAGGAAGGCAGTACAGTGTGCTCAAAGCAAACGGGGAGAAGGAGCAGCGAGGAGCAAGGAAGAAGGAAGCAGCCACTTCCACTGGTCACGGGAAATGGTTAGTTAAGCTCATCTCCATTGTGAAGCCTCAGCCCCGAAAGGAATTCAGCTTCCCCAACATCCTACTGTACTATGGTGATAAATGCATGCCCTCCACCACAAGCAGGGTTACACACACTGCTGAGCTACATTTCAGTCAAAGAATAGAGTGACTTAAAATCTAGCAAAAGCAGTTTAAAATCTGGATTCAAAACAACTTTTTCTTCTGTAACCAGTTCATATACTTGTTTGTCCTTCAATCCGTCACACAATTTATACTTCATCCTCTTGATGAGGGTAAAGGTTTTGACACCCAAATCTACCTCTGAAGAACAGCACCTGTTACAGCACAATAAAGTTTTATTGCTGTCCCTCCTTAAAAATTGCTTTCAGAGACTTAAAGCACTGAGCACTTTCCGAGTATATATTCCTTAATACACTCCAGATCCTTACATGCTTCTGAGTTTAATCGATTCTAATGGCAGACTTCCAAACTACTAGAAAAACATACAGTATTTATTTACTTACAAGACTCACAATTTCAGAATCAGTGAGCCACGGGATCCAAAACTAATGGAAAGGATGCTCACAGACATTTTGAAGACATTTTACATCACCTAATAATAACACCTCCCAATTTAAAAAAAGATGAACTGCACTTTGCTTGGGCCTGACAAGCCCAAGGTTAACCAGTGTTCCAGGCTGGCACATTCAGTTAGAGAAGAAATATTCTGAGCTATCTCCTGTGCTAGGAATTACTACATGGCAATACTAAGTTTTTAATTTAGATAGTGTTTAAGAATGGTAAATTCTAAAAGCAAGTTATGATACAGAGGGAGCAAGGGACTCCCCTTGACTCCCCTATTTATGCAGTAATCAGCTTGCTTCTTCAAATTCCTATTCTTGATAATTACCATTTTATTTAGTCTTTGAAACTGCTTCCTTGAAAACAAGTTCTAAAAAACCGTGATTAAGATAGAAAAAAGGCGACCTCTGAATCTGACACCAAGCAAACTCCACTAAGGAGTCACCATCTTTATTCTGTGTATGGACAGCCCTTAGCAGGATGTGGGCAGCTCCATAGGCAGGCAGTGCTAATAGGAAGAATCAAAAGAACACAGGAGAATGGTTTTCAGAACATAGTGAGAAGGCCTGCATTTCACACCAAACTTCATTTGTTACATTAACAGAACTGCATCACGCTCAGCAGCATTTTGTTTTCTACTAAGCCCTCTCCAATGTTTGCAATGGACAACAACCTCATCTACATCAATTTTAAAGAGAAACTAATAGACATGAATATTTCCTCAAGATCTTCTCACACGCTTGTGGATTTTAAGGAAACATTTAACAAATATTCTTAAATATTCCATTATTGCACCACTCTACAAAAAGTTACTTTCCATTGACATGGTGAAGCTCATTAGTTTATTTTTAAATACAGATTAGGCCATGTTTTATTATCATAAAAGAATGGTGACATGATCCAAAAAACATGAAATAGCCTTTGAGCATCACTGCAATAAGGAACTCTACTAATAATGCCTGATAAACTTGCAAATTATTCTCTCAAGTCAGTTCAGATTTATTCAGCAAACAAGGATGGTATCAGCAATGCTGATATTTATACAGCTCTGAATTAATTGCAATACATTTTATCTTAGCATCACTGAAATTTGCTAATATTAATTTAAGTGTGTTAGTGACATACCTTCCTTTAGGCACATACAACGTATAGGACTAAAGTTGTGACTTATTATTAGTGACTGTTCTAAGGAAGACAACCATGTATACTGATTTGAAATCACTTTGCTTTTAAATTAAGAATAAGCAACACCCACTGTGGATTTGCTGGAAAAGGTTTTAGACTGCACACATTAAAAGCATATACTCACTTGAAAAAAACCCTATAAAAACTCAACAAGAAAAAAAAAAGAAGTAACCCTTTTTCTCTATTCACCTGGAAGATTACCCAATTTAAACCTAACTCGTGGAGATAGCCATCTTTGGTTTGTGCTTTATCAATCACGTTATCTGTCTTCGTAGATCAGTAACATATGCAGCAATTAGAAAGATATTAATGCACACTGTAATATTGAGATCCACTTGTGTATTCTCTAGTCTAACATAAAATACACACCAGGGATTATCTTTCAAGAGGAGCTGCAGTTTCACACAAAATTAACCAAAGCACAGCCCACATCTCATTACCACTTGGAAGCCCAACTGTGTTCACAACCACCAATAAGCCAATTTTTCTAGCTCATAAAAACAAAGTAGAATAAGCAATATAGACTTGCATGGAAAGGATGCTAAGGAACAGAAAAAGAGATATACTGGTAGCAAAAGAAATCACAACTGATAAACCCTCTCATAAGTAACCCCATTCCCACATGAAAAAAAAAACCACCACTAACAACAAAACACAGGAAAAGAGGAAAAAAATCATCACTCCATTTTCTATTCTTCAGACATTACTTCATTCTTAAAAGCCAATGTACAGAACACTAAAAAAAATTACAACCCCAAAATGACCTCACTGAAGTATGTCAAATGGGATAAACACAAGTCACAAAAAAAAAATTACAAGTCTGCTACTTCCCAAACATTTCATTTCAACTTGTCGACAAAGATGGAGCAATACCCACTTGTTAAAGTTCAATTCCTGTAGTACAACAGTCTGTCCTCTTGCTATTATTATATGCTTTTGCTAATTATGAGGAAACAAAACAAAAAAGGATCAAGGAAAAAACAGTTCATCTTTATTTGAGCTCAAGGAATCCCAGCACAGTTTTCCCTTTTCAGAATAGGAAAACTCAAGTTAAAAAAAAATTATATATACGAAAGACAGCCAGCCCCATCTGGTCCAGTTCTATAGCCATATGTTCACATCATTCTGATATTATGCTGATCATTCCAGTAAATGGTTTACTTCCCATCCTTGCAGCCCACAAATCAAGTAGCTGGGATAAGAAACTGGAAGACTAATGGCACTATCAAAGCGTCCATTTGAATACGTATATTACTGACTTTATGACAGACTGCCCACAGCAGCATCTAAAAGCTCTTCAGAAAAGCTAAATATTTATTATTTTAGGATTCAGACTCAGCAAGCTCTAATCTGCAACTTTAGTACCACTGCAGCAAGGTAATTTGTTTTTATTAAAACTCAGCTGTCAGTGGAAAACGCTTTGAAGTAGATTTCAAAAACATAATAAAAGTCAGAATCTTATAACACTTTCAAATAACCACAAGCAACTGCTATACTTCAGCAAGTACGAAGACAACAGCACTGGCCAAAAAAAAAAAAGAAAAAGAAAAACAGCAAGGCAACACCACAGACTTTTACAGAAAGCCAATCATTGGAGCACGGAAGTTGTGACATTTGCCTCACTCATTCACGAGTCAGTAATGGGAAACAAATACATTTATTATGACTCGGCCTACCGCTGGCACAGGTTTGCAGTAAGAATGTTATGAATGTGAAGCACAGCCCCAGCTGGGATGGATGGACAGTCATAGAATCACACCACAGACTGCCTTGGGTCGGAAGGGATCTCCCAGATCACCCAGCTCCAAGCCCCAGCCGTGAGCCGGGTTGCCACTGCCATCTCAGCTTCGCTTTCACCCGCTGACACCCACTCGTGCGCCTTCACATCACGTGCGTAGCTCCATGAACTCAGCTGCCGGTTTCCAGAGCACGCAGCTCAGAGAGATCCTCCTCCAGCACCAGCCACGGGAATCGGAAGGCACGCGGCGCCAAGCATCTCGTCGCAGCGCCCGCCGACGAGCGCTACCTGCGCCCTTCCTTCTGCAATCCCGCATCTGGGCTGAGCCGCGCACTTCCTGCTCTCAGCCGCCGAGCAAAGTTGGGAGCGGTGACATTTCCTGAAAGACGTCCCCTCCGCTCTCCCCGTTCTGCTGCAGTGCCTCGAGCACTGCGGAGGAACTGTGCGTTAAAGCTCTTTTCCCCGGAGGTCGGCGGAAACAAAAGAAATAACGCAACACAACTGGCGTTGGGGAGGAAAAACAGCGCGGCGGCACACACACACACACGCACGCACACACGCTCCGCCCGCAGCACCCCGCGCCAGGCCCGGCCCGAGCGGAGCCGCCGCAGCCCCACGCAGGGGCAGGACGGTCCCGGAAGGCGGCTCCGGTGGCCGCGGCCGGGACCTGTCACGGCGGCGAAAGACACCCGTGGGGCCCCGGGGCCGACGAGGATCAGCGGCCGCACCCGCGGCCCCGCGCCTCGCCGCGCTCCGTCCGCCCCGGCTGCCCCACAGGAAGGGGTGATGGATCCCGGTGCCAGGCGGGCCCGGCCGCTCCCCACTCACCGGCATCATCTCCGCCGCTGTCCCCACGCCGAGGCTCAGCCGTGCCGTGCCGTGCCGTGCCGTGCCGCGCCGCGCCGGGCCTCTCACGCTGCCGCCTCTCACCCTAGCGGCAGTGACAGGTGCTCCCGCGCGGCTCGCTCCCCGCAGCGGGCGGAAGGAAGAGGCGAAGGCGGCGGCCGGGCTCGCAGCCCCCTCCTCCTCCTCCTTCTCAGCGCGGCGGCAACGGCGGCCTCCTGCCTGCCTGCCCGCCTCCTTCCCCCGGCGCTTCCTGCTCCACTCCGCCCGCGCCGCGTCGCCCCGCCAGGGGTTAATCGCCGCCGCCGCCCCATTGGCCGGGCCGGAAGCGCGGGGGGCGGGGCGACGGGGGGCGCGCTCACGGCGGAGGACGGCGGTGCGCGCGCGCGCGCGCGCGGCCCCTGTGCCGCGGTGCTCGCGGTGCTCCCGCTGCTCCCGGCGCTGCCGCCTCGCTCCGGGCCCGGAGGAAACGTGTTGGGGCGGTGCGTGCCCCTGTGCCTCGTTTTGTAGCGGTGCAGCAGCGAGATGAGAGATAACAGCTTGCGAGAAGCCAGGCCCGGTGCTGAGTGAACGGCAGTACCGTGTGTCGGCACTGCGACATGCGGCGTAGGTAAATGTCGTATTGCTGTGAGTCTGCAATCCTAATCTGAAAATCGCATCGCCCTGCCCAGTGATGCTTCCCCTGCTTCTGTAGATGGCCGTTTTACAGTCTTCGTGACTGCATTTGCACATCGCCGTGCCCAATATCAGCTAGGAGTAACAAAAATGTAATCCAGGGGAGTTCTTGAGAGGACCTCGGGTGCTGTTTGTATATACAGTCTTTAAGCTTAAGCATGACAGTAGCAGTGATAATTGCGTACTGATCTCAAACATGAGTCTGTTCATGAAGTTTAACCTGTTTATGTGTTTCTGTTAACAGATGGTTGTGTAAACTGCCTGTGTGTGTCCTTGTCAGTGTAGTTGAAAGGCTGAACTCTGTGACAAAGCTGCTGCCCTTCTTAAGTTGGCCCTGCAGAAAAATCTTACTCACATCACATGATAATACTGTATCAATTTGAACTTGTTTTGCAAGCGTTATTTGGAGTGCTACTCACTTTATCCTAGTTTCTTGCAAATTATGATTCTACCTCTTACACGTCTTTAGAAATAGGTAAGGCTATGATACTTCTGACATAACAAAGAACTTTCTGATCAGCTCAGAATGATCCTGCAGCTAAACTGACATGAAATTAAATGAGCTAGAAGGTGCTCACGCTCTCAGAAAAATAATAGCAAAAACAATTAAAAATCCTCACCGGTGGGGGCTGTCTTCATCAAATTCACACTGAGCTTTAGTGAATAGAATAGCAGGGGATAGAAATTCACTGGTTTTAGTGTGAAATTCGTAACTTTAGCAACGAAAGAACTCCAAGACTTTGTCACACTCATTCTTCAAAAATTACTACCTTCATTTTTTTTGTGCTGGATGTTCTTATAGTTTATAAATTCTTCGCAGATATATTTCGTAGCTGACTTCTTCCTGTCTTTATTAATAGTAAAAACTAAAACATCATAAATAGAGCCCCCCAGTATTACCTTTCCATTTCTTCATGAAGAATGATGACAACATGAAAACTGGGAGAACGTGGCACAGACAGTTGCCGCTGGGAAGGCGGGCACTCCTCCACGCAATGTCTCCATTGGAATAATGCCCTCTGGTACAACACCCTTGTCAGCTTTTAAGATGCACTGCTTTTGGCAGGTGCAGGTTGAACCAATGCTGCAACCAGACAGACTGGATCATGTGGACTAGGAGGAAACATCTTCAAAAGGTATAAGCACTACTTCATATAAAGTCTTTTCATACTCCCGATTTCTACTTCACTTGGGGACAAAAACAAAACAAACCAACAAACAATAATCACTCCAGCCCTTCCCATCTCCACTTTCCCATAGAAATGAGAAAGAAAACGAACCAGTCTTTAGAAATCGTGAGGCTTAAAACTATGCCTGTACCATGGTAAATTAATTACCGTCTCTTTTGCAGAATGAACTTTCTGAGGATCACTCATTTATCAGCCAAATCTTGTGATTCCAACTTCAAATGTCTTTTATGTGCTTTGTTTACTGCAAACAGGAAAATGTTCACTTCTAATCACGAATCATTGTTTTTCTTTTTGTGCTTGGCCGAGGGGCCAATGATACCTACAAGTCAGTCGCCTGTTTTAGATAAGTGAGGTTATGTGAAAGCAGTCATGTTTTGGGGAATGCCTCAGAAGATAAGGTTAAAGAATTTGGAGTAGCTGTGGAAGCAGATAAATCCAGAGATACAGAATCCAAGTTACTTGCTTCACAATAGACGGCCTTTGTGAGAGGCGCTTTAATTCTGTGGGCCTTTTTCTAAAGGAGGTTTATGCTCATTTGTTGGTATAAATATTAAAACGTTATGCAAATAACTTCTACAGTCTGCTTGGTATTAAAGGAAAAAAACCAATGGAACAGCAACACAACTTCATATTGAAGCTGCTGTAACTTAACAGGCATGTGAGTTGCAATAATTAAAAATGAAGCATTACAGTGTGATTTGTTTTCAAGATTTGGGCTGTTCTTGTTTAGCTAGAATTTGAAATTTGA
The DNA here is from genome assembly GCF_038088225.1 of Cyrtonyx montezumae. Taxonomy (NCBI): domain Eukaryota; kingdom Metazoa; phylum Chordata; class Aves; order Galliformes; family Odontophoridae; genus Cyrtonyx; species Cyrtonyx montezumae. Next base: position 8,849,862 of record NW_027071826.1, on the reverse strand, counting down.
TTGTAATGTATTAACTATGGTCTTATTTTGTGAAAACACTTGTGAAAGTAATGGGTACACAGAGAAAAATTACAAAAATATGTTTTGTATCTAACGCAAGTTTATCTTTAACAAAGGTATGTTAACTGTAGTTCATAAACCGGCTGACTTCATGTGATCCTGCACAGTGTTCTCCTAAGGAGAAGCAGATTCCTACCAGCACAGATGTACAGGTGGGAGTCTGAACAATGAGCTTCTTCACAAACACTCCTGACAAAACTTCTGGTTTTTAAGTATCTAATGGCCAGGACTGCAAACGTAGGCATTTTCAAATTTTTAAAGCTACCATGTCTGAACTTCCCCCACTTGTTTTTTATGCATAGACAAGAGGAGGAAAATGAGCTTTCCTGCCTTGTTGGATCCAAGCTTTCTTTGGTTTTGCATTTGTTTGGTTGAGATGCTTTTCTGGAACATAGGATAATGTTTTCAGGCTTTGGAGATGTCACAGGAATTTTAATTAATTTTAATTAATTTAAGACTTCTTCTTTTCATGTGGTATTATTTTAAATAACAGGTACTCCTATTTATAGCCAGAAATAAATGCACTCAGAGGTCAAACGTTTAGGGTGGGATACATCTCATCCAACTGAAAATCTGGAAGTTAAGCATGTGGTCTAAATCCATCATCTAGGCTCCTTCTGTAAATAAACTGGGATGGGAGGGAAGGGAGACAGGCAGTTCTGCAGGCAATTAATTCTTCTCTGAGATATTCATCCCACTATCTAAATGTCTTTGAAGGTGCCTATCTCTTTACTGATTAAAGATGGAGCCTGGATGACTAACAGAGATTAGAGTGGAGGTTTCTGGATGGATATAGTTAGGGTGGGTTTCCTCACAACTGGCAGAAGAAAATCTCTAAAAAGCAAGTATCAGTAGAGTGTTAGGGCTGTTTGTGTATGTATATTACAAAAATTTTAATCTGCCCTTCCTAAATAGCTTAGTGGATTATTTTATTATATAACACAACATTCCTTTCCAAAAGTAGATTTTGAATTTGCTGTAAAGCAGGAGGGAGTGTCTGTGAGTAGGCAAGCAAGTTTAGAAGCTGGGTTTTGGAGGCACTTCTAACTTCCCAAGCAGACACTTGCAGGTGCAGTGTACTCTACCAGATGATATAGTTAGTTTAAAATCTTTATAGAAAATACTGCAGGTAGTGTGTATATTTAAAGAAAATCAATTTTAACTTGTTACTGTGGCTTTTAGTAGCCTCTCATTCCAGAATGCAGCTGACTTCCTAAGGAACAATAAGGAGCTCACATTGAACAATAGTCATTAGTTGCCATGTTGGAATTCATACATAGCCAGTGCATTCCAACCCCACCAAACCTGTTCAGAGATAAACTATAAATAATAACCTAAAGGAAACACTTTGATGTCTGTTTTGTATACAGTCTTTGAGACACGTGAATAAGAGAAAGAAATTTTTTATCCCCACCTTATAATATTCTGTAATGTATGCTGGACCAGATGACTAATGTTCCATAGTTTCCATGGTACAATGCACACAGTGCATCATTCTGAAAAGGAGTACAGTAATTAAAGCAGAAGTGGAGCCATATGATCTGTTTATAGCAGAGCTGTGTGCACTTGGTGGGGATTTGAGAGTCTGATACATCATGTGTTTCAGCCCTGTATTTGGTGGATTAGAAATGTAATTTATTTGAACAATAACATAAATTGTATGCTTAATCCAGTACACATGATGCAAGGAAGTGTACTCAGTACAGAATACTGTGGCCTCATTAGGAATAATTTCCTATACATTCTCATAAAATTCACAATTCTGAGTCAAGTGCTCAGCTTTTCCTGAAAAATCCTGCATGAAACAGTGTAAAATGTTCCCTCCCAGACAACAAACTGATGAAAAATTCTGTGATATTAGTTCAGGTGGTTTTCAGCAATTATCTTTTCCTGTGTGTACTGACTACAGATTTTACTGATCTGAATATATGAGGTAAGTAGTCTCTAGAAACACAGTACAGCATCAAATCTGTCGAGGTAACATGACATTACAGCTGAGAAACAGCACGTAGCCCTGGTTTAAGATACACCTGTGTGGAAAATATATATACATTTAAAAACCTAGAGTGAGTCTTTTAGGGGGTTTTTGCCTACAAAATGGTTGTCAGGGCACGGCTGTTTTCTATACACATGTATACAGTTTGTTTTGAATTCAAGCTTTTCTATCAGAGACAAGTTTTTAATAGTGCATTTTGATAGATGTGGGGCTACACTCAAATGATCTGGCCAGCATATGCAATGTTCCTTCTATGTTATAAACAAAAAAATCTCAGCTTCACCCTTTCTGTGTAAGTTTTGCTCTTCCAGGTAAGATAACAACGCTTATTCCCAAGAACTTTCATGAGACAGGTTGATTTTATTTTTTTCAGAGTGCCTTTGGCTCACAGTCTTCCAGAAAGCATATTGCTGAATAATTCTTGCTATTACTGTTGTAATCCTTTGTCAAGGTTTACTGCAGCTCTTAGCTGGATAAACAGAACATCAGCTGTTAAGGGTAATGAACTGAACTGGCACTGATGGAATCCTGTTGAAAATGATTACGTGTGAAGCACTAGAACTTGAGACAGTAGAAAATGTGTCACGTTTACAGTATATTTTGTTTTATTCAAAGATATCATAATATGCAGTTAAACCTCAGAAGATTTGAAAAAATGGAAGGACTTTTTAAAGGTTTATCTATTGTTTATATCTCAAATTCAAAACCAGTATTTCTGTTCTGTGAAAGTACAAGCTGTAGGGCAAAGTAAAGCAACTTGAATCTTTTCTCCCTTTCTTCCCGTTGCCGTGTGAAAGTTCTGCACAAATTTTCTTCTGCTTCTGTGCTCCTACACAGGCCTGATTACATGTTTAAATTGGTAGCCTTCATTTAAAAGGAGGTCTGAAAGTTAGCATTAATAAGAATGCAATCTGAAGCAAAGGAAACATGCTTCTGGCAGGACTTCTTTTCTAGCTACAAGAATTAATTAAAGCTAAGTATGCTAAAAAGTATTTACGTCTCACTGTTTTCTGAAACAGACTCAGATCCGTGGCTGAAATGAGTCTGCCTCTAATATTTGCTTTATTGAAAGAAAGGCAAAATTTTAATTTTTGCTAACAAGTTTTGAGGCTCTAGTGAGTCCTGTCCTTGGCCACGGCAGGGGATGGAATTTGATGATCTTTAAGGTCCCTTCTGACCTATTCCATTCTCTGATTGCTTTTTTCAAGCTACAGGTGAAACAGGGTATAGAATATAATGACTTACAAGGGATTATCAGGTGAGAGAACTATGATTCTAGAAGAATGCAAAGAAAGCTATATGGGGTTAATAAAAAAAAAGAAAATGCTTCTGGTTAAGAAAGTGTGTATTTGTTAATATATCTGATATCTGCTAACATTCTAATCATTTCTTCTCCTCCCCCCTGCACTATTTTGGTTGTAGTCACAGTTTAGTTGTTGCAATTTCGCTTGTTTATAAAGCATTCCATATGAAATATCTCACAACAGTTCAACTGCATACCTAATTCCCCCTTAATTGCAGCAATTCTTTAATATTTTCAAAAGTATGCTAAACACAACAGGTTAAAACAAGAAATGAGGACTACAACTGATACTGCAGGAGAAATCTGTGTAGGCAGAACTAGTCATCACAGATGGGATTCATTCAGTATACTGCCGTTAGTTCTGCCACCCACAGAATCTCTCATTATCATTTTCTACCAAACACAGCTCTGTAGAAAGCTCTCTTCCAAAGCTGAAGTTACAGTGATGATATGTGGACGGATATCAAGCAGAAGGTCATGTCAATTAAAAAAAAAGTTTATGTTTCTGAGAGCCATAATTAATTTTTTATTTCATGACTGTAATTCCTGATTTGAAGAAACACTACCAAACTTATCCTTCAATATGGAAAACATTCCTTGTGCATGTACTGAGCATCATGATCTAGTACATCTGTTTGCTCTTTTGTTCTGACTGACAGCAGAAATGTGCGAAAGCCATGTGCTGCTAAAGAAGGATGCAAGGTGCTGCCCTTCTGTTGAAGCACAAGCTGACATTCCTCATTTGTACACAGGGCGGAGTTCTGCATTCTTTTTATTGCTATTCCTCTTATTGCTCTGAGTGTTGACAGTGATGACAGTTCCTACAGGAGACAGTACTTTGATCATGTGCATTGCTGGATGCGAGGAGGAAAAAGGCATTAAATTATTGTAAGGCACGTGACTTAAGAGAGCTGGCAGTGAATGGATGGATAGAAATTCTGAATCATTTGCTACTTTCCTGAATAAAAAGTCCACTGTGCCATAATACAAGTTATGAAGTAGGAATGCTGTAAACAGCTAGAGATGGATCCAAATTAAAACAGGCAAAAAACCCTTAAGTTTGCTTTATTTTAGAGAAAAATGCCTTTAAAATCATTTAGTTAGCCCAATCTGACTCACAAATAGTTGTACCAGCACAACAAAGAGAAACATGGTATTGTGGTATAAGGATGGAAACACCACAAACTGCCATAGCACTTATATTGTTAAACCACAGCCAAAGACATGACACTACCTAGCAGAATTTAATTAAAATTTCTGAAGATTCCATTTTTGTGGTGACCAGTTCATTTCGAGTTAAGAGGAGAGTTACTGTTTCCAAGCCTGAAGCACTGGAGTAGAATACAGGAATTTCTTGTTTATGTGCTCCTTATAAGCTACCAAATCTGACTCACGTGTCATTATAAAGAGAATATCAGCTGCCAAATGTTAGTTGCTAAAGGTCATGGAATTAATAGGACAAAGAGCTTGCTGTTGGAGACCTATCTTTTAATTTCTTCTTGTTATTCCATTTACTGAATTGTCAAAGAATCTCCTATCTCACTGTTCTTTCAGTCCTAGTAACTTTACAGATTTCCTTGAATGAAACAATAGATTTCAAATGCTGATTTCCTCATTTAGTTTAACTGCAGCCATCTGGTGGTGATGTCACACATAATCACCTTTGTCTAACAAACACCTGATAATTCTCCTTCCCCAGGGACTGAAAGTACAATGAGCACATACCAGCTCAGTATCAGGGTGTATTTATACTTCGGAGTTTTGCTATCATTATTCAGATACATAGAAACTATTTCAGCTGTTTTACTTGGTTTAGGTCATTTCCTGCAACTTTACTCATCCTCCTAATTAACATGAATACACTTTTGGGGCTTTTTCCAAGTTAAGCATTAAAGAGGTTAAGTAGGTTGGGCTCTGTGACTAATGTTTTGTTGGCTATGACTGTATTTTGCTATTATTCTAGAGTATTCCACAATTCTTTATTGGCATATAGGGGATACTGAGATTCTTAATTGCAAGTAAAAGACTTTGGAATGTTCTAGCAATCTCAGAGCTCCTCAATGAGTAGCTGTGGCTTTTAAGATTTGGCTTGGAGGCACGAATACAGTATTTTCATGGTAAAAAAAAAAAAAAAAAGACTATCTTGCATTAGCATTGTCATTATTAACATAGCTGCCTGGTCCTGAGTGCTGATATTCTACACTTAATTAAAAAAAAAAACACAAAAAAACAGCAAAACTTTGTGAAGGTGATGTTGCAGCACCTGAATGTGCTTTATCAACCTCTGTTAGGGTTGGTTCCACTAACACTGCAAGGGTAGTAAATGATCTATGTCATTTCCAACATTTTATCATAGGAAAATGGAATGTGCAATTGCTGACTACTTTAAAAAGTGTAAAATTAATTCTTTCCTTATAGAAATGTTAGGAATGCAGAAACAGCCAAATGGATACAGCATGTTTTGTCAGTAAGCAGTAAACACAGGATCTTAAATATTCACTTGCATAGAAAAATGAGCAGTTCAGTAGCTGGGACTTGTGTGGATAGACCTTAACCTGGAAGCTTCCTATTCTGGATTCGCTTTAAATTTGCTACACATCCTAAAATAATAATACTCACTGCAGAAATAGTCCTTTGCAGTGCTTCTCTACATAGGGCTGCATTCCAGATGCGAGTGCTCCAGACAAAACTGACTGCTCCTTTCACACCTCACAGTACATAAAACAACACAATGCCTTATCTAATTTTCCTCTGTTGTCATCTACACTGTGCACTATGGTACAGCACTGAGGAGCAGACAGTCTTATCAGTAGTACTACAGATATTATGTGTTATGGGTGTGTTGGTTTCTGCTTTTGAGTCAATTAACTGAAAGTCAATTTCCCAATGTATCCTACTCACATAAATAAAATCTGTTGAGGGACACAGGAATTTTACTTCCATGCCTTTTGCAGAGCAGGAATGTTCTGAAACAGTCATAGAAACTTACAACAGAAATGTAACAGTGGAAGAACCAACTGCAGACAGAATTATTTCAATGCAATGAGTAGTTTCTGTGTTCCAGACAGTGAGTCCCATACGTAGCTCCTTTCCCTATTAGAAAATCAAGTTACACACCAAGTCTTAGAATTGAAGTGGATAAAGTTTACCTAGAAGTGAAATTAACTGTGCTCTAGGGGCAGTTTTGCAAAAACCTCTTCTTGCTTTTCCATTAATGTCTAAGATCAAACATCAAGTTGGTGTAGCTCATTCCCAGCATGCTAGGTTCTATAGCTAAGATGAAGCAAATCCTGAAGTGATTCATGTTTTTTCCCTACCATGTCTGCCTCAGCTCTCTAATTGAAAATTGCTAAAGAAGGTTATTTGAAGTATGTGTAATATCTTAGGTACTAACTCAATGATCATTTGCATCACAAATGGACATACAGCTCCTTACCTGGCATAAATTTTCAATCTGAACCACTTATTTACTATACCACAATTCTGACCCACCCTGTAATCACCACTAGCTAATATCTATTTGTTTGAAGCTCCCTTTTTTTCTGCTTCTTATTTTCTGTTCCCTACTTCTGGAGGCTTTTGTATGTAAAGACACAAATACTAAGTTCTCTCTACTTCTCATCCGTTCTTTCAGAGTTAGAAAACAAAACAAGGGTGGAAGCATTGAAAATTCCCAGGAAAAAAAAAAAGGCTCTAATGAGAATGAGTTGTAGGATAAAGAAAACTACAGAAGGTAGAAGAAAGGGCAAGAAAGACTGAAAAAAAAACCTATCAGCTTTTCCAATCAGAACAAAAAACAAACATCATAAAAACAACATAGCCCATGTCAGCATTAGTACTGAACAGAGTTTTCAGAGAAATACAATACACCAAACTAATGCAGGAGTATGAATTTTGAAGGAATTAAAGGCAACGCAGTATTTGCAAAGTTTACCATGTCATCATCGGTAAGGTTATCATGGCCATTCTAATGCAAAGTATTTAAGCTACTGTCAGATATTACTAGCAGTGAAACTGAAGCACAAAACCTTAAGCTGAAAGATTTAGGATGTTTTGATGATGTAGTTAAAAAGATGTACGTAAGCATTTACTCATTAAAATGACTTAAACCTCTCAATCTTCTCAAAAGCAGATTAGGCTAAATTTAAACAAAACATGACATAAAGCAAAATTTTGTTTTTATGCATGAAGTATCCTTGGTACGGATGTTTTAGTATGTGTGGTTTTGAAAAGTGATTTTCATAAGGTTTTTAGAGTCCCCAAAACTCCGTACTGCAAGTTATCAGAAAGCTGTCAGTTAAGTCCTCACTTGTGCTGTAGTCTTACATGGCATTACATTTCTCAAGGAAATAGGACTACTTAGAGGTTCCAACTGAAAAAGATGCTCTTAAAAATGGTGTAATGCTTTTGTCAGAAATATCAACTAATTCTAATAAAAAGATTCATCACAGAGACGTGGTTATTTTCAAAGTATGACTGAAAACCTTTTATACAGAACTTGGAAGAACTGTAAAAAACAAGACATTGTTTTTCTAGAAATTACATTTACAATAGACTCCAGCATACTTTATACAACATGTTTAATTCCTTCTTGCTCAATATATTTGTAAGTACAGCAGAGGGATCAGGTACAGTTTTAGAATTAACTTCCCTATGGTTGTAATTTGCTTCATTTACAGCAAAGATGATCAAACACCAAATTCATTCTCCAAGAGAAGAGATCTTTAATGATGACCAGAAGACTCTGAAACAAAGACATGATTTAGACTGTTCAAACAGCATAGCAAATCAATGCAAGAACATAGTTCAGAACCCAAGACAGACAAGTCTATCTAGATCTGAGCCTAAGAATTGTCAAGTTCAGATGCTGTAGCAAATAAAGCCACCTCCCCAAACTACACAAAAATTATGCCAACAAGAACCTTATATTTTGAAGTGCTGTTAAAGCAAACATCCACTCTTCCTCTGATTTGGTATGTTTGCTGGCATCACCTCCTTCTAAACTGAAGTTAACTTATGCTACTATCGTTAAGTCTACTAGACTGGAATTAATGTCACTAATTCTACACATAGAAATGTGAATAATGGTTGCATATGTTCAACTGCGAATAAATGAAGTATGACAGTACAGAAAGTCACAGCAGCTCATGAATAATTAAATTCTGCCATGTCAGACAAAATTGTCCTTAAAAACCTAAATGCTTTTTTGTAGAAGATATAAAAAATACAAACTCAATATACAAGTTCAAACTTGCAGTTTGTGTGTCAGTTAAAATAATAGGTACTCTGGAAATTTAGACCACTTAAAATTCCTATGAAATGGCCATCATTATCATTATCATCATTTACAGAAGTTTCCTTACCGCACTGTCAAGACATACAACTTCCACTTTGCTCCTAAAAGCTATGCAAAGTAAAATTGAAAATGGAGGTAGCATCTATGCAGATTCACGAGTGCTTTTAGGTTACAAAATGTTCAAAACAACTACATATTTTGAGGTGGTCTTTAAATATCTACTAAACTGATAAATAAAACCCACACTTATGCAAAATGCACTATTTTTACTGCATTAATTTAAAATAATACAAGAGGGTATTATTGAATACTTACTGTCTGCCACTGCTTTTTTGCCTAGAGAGAAAGAAAAACAAGCTGAACAGTGAGCTTCTAAAAAAATTCCGTTTCTATTTTGCAGATAAACTTCAATTAGATTGTGCTGCTCATGATTTGCTGACTGAGCATGAGTGAAATTTAACAAATGTACACAATGTACTTTCCATGGTACATTTTCATAAACGTTATATTGATTTTTAACTGTTTCCATCAACCACAACTCCACGCATTTACAATTTGTAGCCATAAAGATTCCTAATGTAGATCAAGAAAAGCATATACAGAAAGGTAGCTTTATATAAATGGACTCTGTGCAGGCAGTACTACAAAACAAAGATGTGAGCCGAACAGTTGGTCTTAAAACCTTTTATAATTAAAATCGCTTATTTTACATTCCAATTTTTATTGTTCTCCTGTAAGAATGATTTACAGTGAACAGATAAAAATATATGGAAAAGAATTCTTCACCGTCACAAGAAGCAGTACAATCTCTATCCTTGGAGATGCTCGTCTGAATTCTGAACAAGGCTATGACCAACCTGATCTAATGACCCCTGCAGGTATTCAACAATTCTATAAATAAATGTATGAAATGCAAAACTGTACCTCAAACTGCAATAAGGTATACAGGTATTAAAACCTGTTTTCACTTTAAAATAACGCTTAGTGTACTGTTCTCCCACATTAAGGTTTTGGCCCTCAAACCCCACACCACTGCATCTCTAAACCAGCATGACCTGAAGCCAAACTTGAAACAGTTCTGCTTTAACTTCTTTCATTTCAAACAGAACTCAAAAATCAAACTATTTTTTTCTCTCCAGCTGTTCAGCTTCTTATATTTACTTAGGCTTTAAAGTTTAGTATTGCAGTTTTGGACATACCACAATTTTTCGTACAGAGAAATATTGAGGTAAGATCACTCAGCTGTTCCCACAATGGGGGATTTCTTACCCCTTTTAAGTTTGTCTGCATTTTGTAGCATTAAATTCTTCCTAACAGCTAGTAAAGAGTTGGACTTGGCAACTTTTCAGTACAGCCCAAGCAGAATAATAGTACTTTTAAGATACCATAATGCGTTGCAACCTGCCCCACTCAAATTTATTAGCTTTACAGGAGATGTGTTTTTTTTTTCTCTCAGAAAGTAATTCAGTATCATCAAATAAAATACAATTTGTTCAGTGAAACATCTAACTCTGAAGCACATCAGCTCCAACTTACAGCACTTTAATACAGTTCACACAGGAAGAGCTTCTCAAAACTGTGATTTTTGCAGATAAGCAAAAACTAGGAAAATAAACAAACAGAAAAAAGGACTCTTGAAGAAAATTTAAACAAAGGTAGTTCTAATTCAAAACAGCCTTGCACTCATTCAGGAAAAATCTACAGGAGAAACCTCTGGATACACACTGCAAGTTAGAATGAGTACCTACAAAACTTAATCTTCATAAAGCAGACATAGTGACAATAGTACATGAGTGATTTTGTTAGTGCAGCCTTCCACGCTGGAGATGTCAAACTCAAATTTCTACAGTGAAAAATTGGCTTTAAGGAAGAGAGTGTCTATTTCTTATTTGCTAAATATTTTCCAGTGACAGATTTTGAAGTGTGAAAGACATTCTTATCTATAAAACAGGGTTTTATCATCAAACAAACATTATAATGTTTAACTTACCACCGTATGAAATTTTGTAATAGGCGTAAGTCGTTAACGCTAGCCCGACCCAGACTTCTTGGTAAACAGTAGTGAAGTAGAATTTCATGGCTCTCCATGATTTTGGAATCATATTTTGCAGCATCTGAAAGTTGTAAGAAACATTCCAATGATGAACTGTGTAATTATATATTTACCTATTATATGCATATTTATGCATTCGTGTATTCATGCTATGCTGTATACCAACTTTTCTATATATGCTACACACGCATTTTCACATATACATGTATACATCCCCCCCGATACCTCAGCAGCAGCAGTCTATGGGTTCAAAAACAAAAAAACCAACACCCAATCATGAAAAATCATGCAAAGCAAAGCACTGCAAATCCAGAATTAAGGTTACAACCTATGGGCTAACACAAAAATACATCACACCTGGTGAAAGGATTCAAAGATGAATTAACAGAGGATCTGCAGAGTAGCAGTAGCTGGGCTCCTCTCTGCTCCTCTCTTGTTGCCAGGGGCTCTCAGGAATTAAATCCTGTTCCAGGCAAGCTAGAGAGGCTCCTGTCCTACGCTACCAAATTAGTTTCTCTCCCTCCTTGACATGTAACATACACCTCTCAATATTACAATTTCTACTAAAAATAGTAAAATATGTGATAAACTACTCAATTAATGATTTATCATGAAGACATTACTTTTTAAATGTGCTCCGACAGCAGCAAACCTACTGATATGTTTTCCACTTTCTAATCCAGCTCAATCAGTCAAACACAGAAAAGTAGGTAAAACACCTGTGCTACCTGGGCTAGGGAGCTGCATGGGCAGGGTTTCTAGAGGTCCCTTCCAACCCCTACAATTCTATGATACGTGTTACAATAAAACTCTGCTATTCAACATCTTAGCGCATGTTTTCACCATATTACATAGCAATACTGCGTGTTTTATTGTTTCCTACCTTAAACACTAGAGTACATCACCCAAAATAATACAACCTATAAAACTCACCTCTATACGGACATGGACATTACATACTAACTCAGAGACCCAGGCAGAAAACCACCATATTCGTTGTTTACTGTTCTGAATTTCTGTGAGGTCATTCTCACCTGCTTAACCATAAAGCCATTTTCTGACACCATCAAGGACAAAAGAACGCATGAGTCTTTCTTCTCCAAGAATGAAAACATCTTTATGGCATTTAATGTATTCATACAAATCTGTATTTCTCTTCGCTAGTTTACTAAGAGACAGCGACACTAAACACGAACGCCTTTCGTGAAACAGTGCTGTGCTTTCACCAGTGAAACACCGAGGCCTCCCCTGCTTCCCAAGTTTTCTGGCACCGACTGTTTCAGAAGGGTGAATTCATACAGGCTGAACGTGCCTTCTAATTCACATTCCACCCCACCGCACCGCGGCCCGCTCACCCTCGCAGCGGGTACCCGCCGCCCGCCTGCGGCCCCTTCTGCACAGGACACAACAGCCTTCAACCTACAAGGGCTGCTTCCCAGCCTCCTCCTGAAGACAACCCCAGCGACAGCACTAGCGGCCCAGCCCGGACCCGCCACCCACCATTAGGCCGAGAGAGAGCCGCGGCCACCGAAGGTCACAGAGCGGAGACAGCCTCCGCTACCGCCGCGGGGGATGCCGGGAACGGAGGGACCAACGAGAGAAGATCGCGAGCCAGAGAGGCGTTGCGCGCCGCACAGCGCCCCCTGCAGCTGTGGAGGACCAGAGCACAGCCACCGGCCCGTCACCACTCCACGCGCGCCTCAGCAGCTCGAGGGCCGCGCTGCAGCGCTCACAGTAATGATTTCATTGAAAAAAAAAATCCACGCTCATGCCCACAGCGCGCCGCGTCCCAGCGCGCCACATCCGCACCCTGCGCTGCCCAGAAAGGCAGCGCGCACTGAGACAATACTACCAAGGGCTGCGACAGCTCCTCGCGCCTGGGAACAGCCTGCGCTCAGGAGCGGCGGAGCTCGGGTCACGTGATGTGGGCGGGGCTTTCCGGAGCGCGGGAAGAGAGCGCGCTGTGAGCGCGTGCGCGTGTGTTCGCGTGGCGCGGTTCGTGGTGCGGTGCGGTCATGCTGCGGAAGCTCACCGTGGAGCAGATGAACGAGCGGTTCACCGTGGGCAAAGCCGTGACCGCCCTTGAGTTCTTAGGTGGTGGTGATGGTGTGCAGGCTGCAGCCTCGCGTGGTTCTTGCTGTTCCCCCGGCCCCTTTGCTGTGCAGGAGGCGCTGACCGCAATACGGTGAGTGCGGTTGCTGTGCCTCAATCAGCACTGTGTGTGGGACTTAAGAACCCTTTATGGAAGTGTACACAGAGCTTCTCATCTACGCGCACATTGTTATGTATGTTTAACGGTGTACCTGTGCTGCTGCATAGGGAACAGCACCTCTGTGGGAAGGCCTCTTCTGGTAGGTGGGCTTTGTTTCCATATGTATTTCTTTTTGTGCTGCTGGGAGTGTGTGTACAGAGTCATGGCATAAATTGAGGCATCTTGATGAGGTGTGCATTCAAATGGGGAACGCCTGGTGTTGTTTTTTTCTTTGTTTTCAGATTCTTAAAAATTTTGGAGGGCTGAAAGCAGAACATTTCCTCTTACCTTGTTGAGGTTGCTTGTACTGTGAGCGCTATTTTAATATTTCCTTCATGACTTCTTGTTAAAATGGTTTGATCTTTCAGATGCTTGCTACGTATATTCTGTTCAAGAAGCGTTTAGATGAGGTGCTAAGGGATTTGATTTAGTAGTTGGGTAGGGATAGTGATAGGAGGATGGTTGGACTAGATGATCTTGTAGGTCCCTTCCAACCTTATGAACCTATGAACCTATATAATATAAAGTCTCTTATATGTCTCATATATAACTTATCATAAATCATTGTTAAAACTTCCAAGTTCTCATCTAAGTTGGCATGCAAGAGTGTTTAGGATTTATACCAAATCAATCATGAAAATAAGTGTTTGGTAATAATTGCCATGTTATGTAATAAGAAGTAATACTTCACGAAAGCTGTATTAAATATTTTTGCTAATTGAGTGTAAAGGTTTTGTGCCTTAAAAAGATGTGTAACCTGTTATTTTTGGTTTGCAATGATGCTTCATTTTCTGAGGCTTTTAAGTTTATCGTGTTATCTGCACTACCTCTAGAATAGTGATATTAGCAGTTGAGCTTCTTAGGTAGAAGTAATAATTATCATAGATTGTTCTTAGAGGTTTTTTTTTTCCTGAAATATGGTATTAATTAACTTCTTAATTTCTCTGATTAAGCTTAAGTGAATAAAAGGATATGCGATTACCCTTAAATCCTTTCTTGCTAACAAAACAATTGTGGTTAAGATTAAAACACTTAAAAAGCTCAAGTGTGGAAAGGATTATTATTTTCTCCTTGATTTCTTGAGTCTTGCAGGTCTACCTTTGCCAAGAGTGTTTTTTTTTTTTTGTAGCTGCTTTATTTGACTAAAAACATAGCAAGCTGTTCTGCCTGATGCCTGTGCAGGTGGGGACTACTTGCTGCCCCTTGAAGTTACTGTCACTCTCCCTTCTGCTGGTGGAATGGCTTATGCCAGCTCCCTGCGGCTACTAAAATCAGCAGTTACTCCCCTGTCTTTACTCTTTCTATGCTTTTTTCTTTATGTAAATAATACGTTGAACTTTGATGAAAATATTCTGTAAAATTACCTCTTGTATTTGTATTTGGAGAAAAGTATTGAAGTAAGGTCTCAGAGGACAGCATCTCTCAACCTCTGTATAACTTTTTTTTCCTATACCCTCTGTACTTCCCAGTTCAGTTTCTTCATTTCAGTTTCCTCTCCTAAGTGTTGACGCTAGAACTGGATGTGGTGGCCTAGTATCAGTAGAACATATGTAGAAATGTGTAAGTCTTTTTGAGCTGGTTGTTAGAAGTACTTAAATATCCAAAGCTTACATTTAGTTGCTGAATTTTACATTATTTCATTGTGTGCAGTGCCCGGTTCAGAAGAATGAAGAAACTATGTGCAGTGATTTATGTTGCTTTTGTCTTAAGAATTACTCTTGAAACTGAGAAATAAATATTCAGCTCCAAAAGGTACTTATCCATTTAATATAACATCAGATATACTAAGGAAATCTTACATCGTATAAATTTCTTATAGAGCTTAAAAGCCATACGGTAAATACAGAAGCTGTTGCCCAATGTGGAGTGCTGCTATTCCGAAATTCTGGAAGCCATCTTTTCTTGTTTATGCACCTATGTCTACAGATATGCCAAAAATAAAATGCTTGTTTTATCAGCAACATCTACGTTTTTGGTTAAAAGGTTCCTTCAAACACAGTATCTTCAAGGAATGTTAAAGGTAAGAAGGGAGAGTTCATACTAATAGTTTAACTAATGCATACTAACTGTAATCAAGGATTTTAGTTTCTGCACTTGTAAGATAAGAAAAGGGAACATGTCACATTTCTTATTCCTATGTTTGTGGATGGCAGTCACAACAAAGGAAGGCAGACAGCTACAGTGCTTTTAGAAGAAACACAAAACAACTTAACTTGATGGGTAGTAATATGGTAGATTCCAGATCCTATCAGAGAAAGTGGGGAACATGCTTTGTGTGTTTTTGTCGACATAGCTTGAAACTGTGGGGATTTCCTCTTTCTCTGATTTGTTAGAACTGTCTCCAGGCACGCTGAAATGTTCAGAGCAATTTGTATTCCACACGTTTACCAGTTGCTCTTGTTGGTTTTCTCTCTCAATGGTAGTAAGAAAATCTTTTAAAACTTGCTTGAATATGTAGACTATTTCCCAAGGTAACACATCATTTTCTGCCAAAACTTCACGAAATCTGGAAACAAACAAGCATTGAAATCTAATCATTGGTGCTCCTGTTTCCTTACTGATCTTATGAGGAGAGGGGAAGGAGGAGGAAATGACTCTGCTCTTGTGTCTGTTATTCCTTGCTGCCGAGTTTCCCCATGCACCTCCCCCCGAAGATTGTAGAGGAAAAGAGCTGTAACAATGCACTGGAGCCAATCCAGCTATTTTGAGAATTGTTGTTCAGTATTCTTTTTTTCTTTTTTTCTTTTGCCATCTGGGTAACTTTGATTTAAACTGACTTTGCCCTTAGGTATATTCTGGGCTTTAAAAAGCGCATAGGCTTCTTCTGTCATTTCTATGTGCCCCTAGAAAGTATATTTAAATATGAGTAAAGGGGAATTTGTCATGGTAATCCTTTTTTCTTTTCTTTTTTTCTCTTGGTCCACAATGATATTTTGTTTAACAATGATTTTTTCTAGTGATGGAGACCTCAAGTATTTTGTCCAGTGAGGCTTAATGGTACATTGCATTAATTTGGTACTTGGCTCCAATTTAGTAAACACTGGGGATGAATAGTGGAAGAATTTAAAGTATTGTGAAGTCACATGTCAAAGCATGCAAGACTTCCCTTGTTTAAGATGGGGAGAATCCTGATTTAAGAAAAAAACAACAAAACACCAGTTTTCTTCATGTACAGCATAATAAAGCACAGATGTTATCTCAAAAACACCTATAAAGATATATTCAGGCTCCTAAATTGGAAGGATGATCAGAGCCATGTATGAGCTTGGATAGGGCAAAAGAAATAGCTTCCTTAAAACGTAACTTCTAATCCACTACTCCTATTGAGAGGATTAGGAAATGGTTACCTGCTGAGAACGGTTCCAGTCTGGCAGGGTTGGATTTGGGAGCACAGAACTTCAAGCTGCCGCTGCTCAGTAGCTGGAATTGTTGCTTGGGGATTCTGGTAGTTCTTCAACCAGTTGTAATCCATTCCAGTTTTCTGGACTTTTTGTTCATTTTCAATCTCTTGCACAAACCTTTCACGCTCTTTCAGGTGCCATTTCAATTCCCTCAGTAGGGTTTTTGTAACTAGTTCTGATCCAGGATACCTTGAGGGCTTGTAGGAATCATTTTTTGGCCATTTCATCCAGCCGAAAAGTGGCATCTTTAAGCTGTGAGGGGGGAGAAAGAGAAGGAATAAACTTTGCTTATTTCTGTTAGTCAGGTAGCATTCACACCTGTAGACTGAATGTATGAGGAGTAAAGATTCCTTTAAACTAAAATACTTTGCAGTAGAATAGAAGGAAACATTTTTCAAATCTGACATGGCTCACATTTTATAACTTTTTACATGTTTTCAGATTCATAAGTGCTAATTCCGAAGTTTACAGCATTTGAAAATGCATATTTAGCATCTTGAAATTACTTGAATACTCTCCATGCAAATAAGTTTGTTTACAAAACATTTCAGATCTGAAGTAACACTTACATTTTCGTTAAAAATAAAATTGAATAATTCAGTGGTGTAACTCTGTGCGTATCCTGTTCTTTCAAACTTCTGTATCTCTTATTTTTAAATTGAATTCTTGTTTACATAACCTCTGGAAGCAAATCTAGTGGAATAGATTTCTAAGTTGCACTTCGTTACAAATCATGCAGACAGAAACATGCGAATGTGAATAAAAATTACCTTTGCAGTTGTCTGAAGGGTGTTGGTTCAGGTGAGTCTGCTTGAAGGTCTCCTACTGGAGCATATCCTGTCCCCACGCTGCTACTACTGATGGAGGAAAACAAGGTTTTTTTTCTTTTTTTATTTACTCAAACTATTCTTAAAATCTTTCTGTAGTGCATTTGACAGTTTTAAGTTTTTTTCTGCTTTTAAGGTTCTTTTTCATCCTCTGTACCCAAGAGCAGTAGTAATCCATTTAAGCTAACATGGTCTTTCTAATACTTCTACAAAGTCCATTAAGATTTCCTACCTTTGATTTGAGTTCTGCCGATGGCAGCAATTCAAAAAAAGATGGTGACGATTTCAAATGCTTGTTGCTAAATCCATCTGAAGGTACTGTTGGCAGTGAGATGAATAATGATTGTCTGAAGCAACTGCAGACGTGCTTCTAGCTAAAGTTAAGGCTGTCGTATGATGTGATGCTTGGCTGTGCATAGCTGTAGGTCACAGTTTAGAGCTGTATTTTTATGCCTGTAGAGTGCTAAAAATAACCGCGTTGCTTTTATCAAACTAAACTTTCAGGCCCTTGAGATGCTGGAAGACTTTTGTCCTGTTGGGGAGGGGGGGGTCAGACTGTTGTACTGTCATTTTTAAACAGCTAAGAGTGGTCTTTCTCTATCAGATCATCTAAAGCCTTTGTTAACTGAGTTTTGACAGAAGAGAGCTGTTTGACACTTGCTCAGGATTTTGTTGCTATATTAAATACTTTCCTGGGATGAATTTCATCTATCTGATGCTACTACACTTCTTCATAACTGTGCATAGCATAGCTGTTAGCATTTTTAATTAACATTTCCAGTATGTTTAAAGAAGCCAGTCTGTAACACCTACAGTGTGCCACGAAAGACATGTTAATCTAATTAAAGGAGTAAAATGATAAAGAAATGCAAATTGAAGTCAAACTGCTGTAAAAAGCCCAGAATTTTGAGTCTTACCATAGACTTTGCTTCTGTCTCAACTGGCTGTCAGTTGCCTTTTCTCTCTTTCCTTGATGAGTTTTTTGAGCATATCCATTTTTAAGATTCATTTTCAGGGATGGCATCATGCACGCTGAAGGTCGCTGAAGCAGCCATTTTCCGTTCCAGTTATCTGGTCTCTTCCTATTAATTTTAAAAGGTGGACATACTAAGTGCCCTCTCTTCTGCTCTTTCTCGTTACAGTGACTATCTTTGCTCCTGTAAGTATTTTTTGTTCCTACTTTTTTGCCTCCACTGGTGTGTCGAGCTGTTGAAGGAATGAGGCTTCTGTAGATTTGTTCTAGATGTCATGCAACATAAAGGATGACGTGTAGGGCTGTTATTAAAACTGATACTACTTATACATTGGAAAAATTCAAATGTCAGCATTAATCCTCTTCAACTGGAAGGTTTTCACATTGCATTGTATGTGTACTATGAAAAAGGAAGGAAGCTAGGTTTATGATGACAGAACTGTCCTGACAGATTTTCAGATGAAATTAAAATGTTCCTTGCCACCTCCTTTACAGCACAGTTGCCATGTCACTGCTTACTTTCCAATGGGATACAGTGGGGGAGGGAGGGGGAAACTGCTGTAGAGCATGAAACCTTTGAAAATTAAGAAGATAGGTTCTGAAAGGTATGGATGTGAATTAAATGAGAAAACTACAGCCGTGGCTTTTTTTTTTTTAACCTAATCTTTGGCTGTATCATAAAGCATTGAGTGCCAGGATGCTGAGAATGATGCTTCCCTTTCCACTGAAGGAGAGCAGTAAAGCTGGAAATTTGTATTGCTTTTAGTTCTGTGCATGTTTGAGATCTGCATTTGGGAAGAGATGACTGCTTGTGCAGGTTTGACGTTGGTAACTGGAAGGTGAAAGGAGAGCAGTAGTTTGCAGTGCTGTACTGGGATGGAAGTTTTGACTCCCACAGATAGTGGGGTCTGTTCCTTGAAGGCATGGGTGAGATGATCACAGTTAGTAGTTGCAGTTGTTACGACTTATCCTGGGAGAAGGAGCCTTTATTTTGATACCTCTAATTCATTTTTAGTCAATTTTATAAAATTACAAATGGTATGAAGCTGTTACTGCACACTTGTCAGTTTTGAATTTCAGTCTGTAAACTCAGGGATGCTGAGCAATTTAGGAATGTAAGGTTCTGAATCTTCATTTTCATTTCCCTTTTCTGAAAATTTCTCTGCTGGTATTAGTGTCTAACACAGTGTATTACTTGCATGAGACGATAATGTAATTTATATAGTGATGAGTAACTTCATCTATAAAGAACCGTAATTTATTGTGCCAATATAGCAGAACAGTTGTTTACACATGAGAAGAAATCATAGGCAAACTATTAGGATTTACTAATATAATATAAAATGTCAGTTGAAGAGTATTTTTTTCATTCAACATCCTGAGTGTACTTTTCTTTCTGAACTTTCTAGGGAAGGGATATGATGAATTTTGAAAGCATGTTTCTGCTTTTTTTTTTATCCTGTGGGCTTCTTGGTACCAAATAAATTTATCCCAAAACCTTAATGTCCCTTTTCCTGCTGTACTTACTTTTCACCCAACCTTGGTTAATTGGGAGGTTTGCGTCGAAGAGTTAATACTACTTGAACTATTTGGTCAATCCAGTTTACAGAAATGTTTTGTATATAGGCAGTGGATGAGCAGTTTGTGTAACCTGTTTTTTTTGGGAGAGCAGAAGGACATCTGATTTTCCTCTTTCTTGAGAGAGCAAAGTATTTACTTCCAGCATTCCATAAGCAATACCTGTGCGTATGGTATCCAGAGCACGTTACTCTGGTTGTGTATGTTAAATACCAGCATGCTTCTCAGAAGCCCTTTTCAGACTAGAGATGGAGGCCAGGGATGAATCTCTGATTGCATGGCCTTGTGGCAAGGTTCCCTTTGCTCCTTTGCCTTCTGACTGTATGAAGAATAAATGCTCTGTCTGAGGCTGGCTGAGCAGAGCTAGGCAGCCTAGAGTGGAAGTTTCTACGGTAGAGCCTTTCCTGTGTAAGGTGTCTGTTAAGCTTCAGCACTCAGAAGAGCAGCTGAAACCCATCTCTACCATACTGGCCTCTGTGCAGAGGTGGATTTGTTCTTTAGGAGTATGGTAGGTGCATTTGATTTCTCTCATGGCTTCTAGCTTTGCTCATTTCATAACATTTATGTTACAAATATGGAAGGAAGAAAACATGGAGATACGAACTGCAAGTTACACTAGTTCCGTACGCAAGATCAGTATAATTAGCATTAAAATACTCTTAAGTAGAAGTAGTATTTGTTTTTGCTTTTCAAGTTCTTCAGGTTATAGACCTGGATCTCCTTGCCAGTGCTCCTTCAGGTTGTTTTCAACTAGGAGCCCTCAGCCTCATGTTAAAGGCACAGTGCAACTGCAGAGTAAGGATAGTTCCATGCACTTTTGATCTGAGTGCAGTAGGCAAGTATCAGTTATTTAACTCTGTATGTTAATGCAGACAACAGCATGAATCAATGTTAGATGTGTGTTCTGAGGGTGCTGAATGTACTTGTTTTTTATTTACCTTTGTTGCTACAACAGGGAAGCATAATTCTGAAGGAGTACTTGAAGAATAACTGTAAGGTGCTTTCATGGAAGTTTATGGGAATTTTCTTCAAGTGTAGGTAATAGGGTTAGAGAAATGAGGTGGATTCTTACTTGAGAGCAGTGGAATATGGCATCATGAGTTGATCATAACTTACATAGATTCCATCTACTTCAGGAGATGAAATAGTTTATGGCAAGGCAGTATTTCCTAGCTAAAAGGAAGTGACAGCAGATGTTCTATCCCTTGCTTTCCAAAATCTTCAGGAACTAAAACTCATTGCTGTAGCTTGGTAAACTTGGATATTTACATGGTGCTTGGTTAAATTCTAATGATTCTGGTGCTACTGCAGTGAGTTCTTTGCTCTAATGCAGAAGGCGTATTCTTGAAGCAAACTTACACTCTTGTGAAGTCTGAAATTCCCAGAAAGAATGGAAGTTCTTCAGGGGACAACTGTTCTTTCAGTGTTCTTTCTTGAGAACATGTATTGTTCTGTAACCACATTTATGGTTATAGAATTAGTGAAACTACAGTGATTTCAGAGGAAAAGGAGAAGCAGCCTTGAAGAAGTACTTCTGATTTAACCAAATACCGCACTGTGAAAAACTGCAGGATTGAGGAGCTTCTTATTTTTTACTTCAGATGATTTTAGGGCACCTGTATCAGTTGAGATGCTTATGACTTGCAGTTGAAAGAGGCAGTTGCAGTTCTCTGAATGAATGAGGTACTGATAGTAACACATAAAGTCATAATTCTTATTTGCCCAGCAATATTGATAGAATGTCATAATGACTGCTAGTCAGCCCTCAGCTCTCTGGGCAGCTTGTTGCATTCTGTGACAGGCTGATGCTTGAAGTTGTTGAGGAAGGTCACTAGTGCTACCAGTCACCTGCAAATAGCGATCTGTAATGGCAGATAGGATGGTGTGCTTCTGTTTATAAGTACTGTCCCACTGCTTGGATTTAATAATAAACTTTACAGCTTTTTTTTTCTAGTGAGAAGATTCACTGGAGCCATTTCAAGCTGCAGACAGACGGTGTGTCTGCCTCCTCAGATCTCTTCAGGCAGCATTGGACTGCTTTCACTTGTTAACAGCTATGAACAAAACTTGTGATGAGCCTACACAGGAGGTCTATTGATAACATTCCTTGCTTGGTCCTTTGCTGTGACAGCTAACAACAGTAATAATGCACTATTTAGAGTGTTAACTGACAAAATTGTTGGCTGTCACTGTTCTCCCATTCATGTGATGAATAAAACCAGGATGTGTTAAAGCTGCTGTCTTCCAGTTGTACCTTCTGTAGTGTCAATGTCCCTGGTACTGGTGACACATCACTAATAGGCAGGGGAGTTAAAGGTGGTCCTGTGTTTGATACTAATCTCTAGGGCAGCAAAGGTGGTGAAGAGTCTACGGGGCAAAGTGTATGAGAAAGAAATGAGATTACTGGGTTTGCTCAGAGGGGGCTGAGGGCAGGCCTCATGGTGGCTGCAGCTCCTCACGGGGAGAGAAGGGACAGTGCTGAGCTCTGTGACAGAAACAGGACCCAGGGAATGGCATGGAGCTGTGTCAGGGCAGAGGTATCTGGGTGCTACGAAAGGCTCTGCCCAAGAGGGTGGTGGGCATGGCCCTGAGCTGCTGGAGTTCAGCATGTCTGGACAGTACTCTCAGACGTAGGGTTTGGGTTTTGCATAGTACTGAGTTTTGGAGTTGAAGATCCTTGTGGCCCATCTTAACTTCTAATATGACAGCATATATTTATAAAACTCATACACTCTGAACAGTCAGGGAGGTTTTCCTGTGTATCTTGTCACCATGTGCTCTGGTTGACTCCTTCTGAAATCCGATGGTTTGTTCCCATTTTCCTGACTGACATGAAATTTTAGACCTGCAGGGACAATAGATTTGAGGATACAGGTGTTTTTTTCATGACATTTGTGGTTGTTACTCTTCTTGGATTTTCACTATGGATGAGTTGGGAGGCAGAAGGTCTCACTGAGCTATTAGCTTATTATAGTACAAATATTCCTGAGATGTGAAACTTTGGATGTATGTGTAATGATGGATATGAATATGAAACTGTGTTCTGTAGTCTGAGCCTACGTTTTCTTTGGATTTTTTTGGATTTTTCTGAAGTAGTTGAAGTGTGCTTCCTCCCTTTTTGGCCAGTTCAGATTTTAAACCTGGCATCTGAGTTTCTGCTGTGATGAAGAGCTGTTGTGGGTGTTCAAGATGCCTTTGTGTGATTGTATGACTGAGTAGCTAGCTAGGTATTTAGAGCAGCATTCTTCAGTGGGGGAAGAAGCAAGCATCATATCAATTCTTAACATGTTAACAGTTTTGTAAAATACGTATTCTAGTATTCAGTGGTTAAGCTTCACTTACTCTGAATTCAGTAGTCTATTTATTTTTGTTTTTAGACAAACGTTACAGCTTTTGAGTGACAGTGCATTTTCCTTTAAAGTTGGTGTATTCCTGCAGGTAAGATCAGTGTTCTGAATGTCCAGAATGCCCACTGCCAGTTAACAGAAGTCATTTTTAGGATGTCCTTCAGTAACACCAGAGGAAGGTTACTTACTGTCATGGCAAATGTTCAGTTATGTAAAGTGTCATATTATTTTAGTTTCAGGGAAGAGACTTTGAAATGGTCTACAGTATATATTGTACTAAAATTGTATGGCAAAATATTGCTCTGTGTGCTCAGTGTACTTTAAGTGATCTTTCTTTTCCCTCTTCTTTTTCTCAGTAGGTGGTCAGCTCGTGTGATGGGAGTGGTGACTTAGGGCAGTCCTTATCTTGCCATCTGTGAAATGAGTGACACTAGTTTTACATTCAGCTCCACTCTTGTGTGAAGAGAGATTCTCATGGCAAATGAGGCAGAATATAAATGAGCAAAAGTACATATGTAAGAAGCTTTAAGAACTTTCTTCCTAGAACAGTTTTTTTCTTCCTTGTTATTTATTGCCCTGATAGAGCTTCTACCCCAGAATTAAATTGGTAATAGAATTACCTGTTTGTTTTTTTTCTTGTTTGATAAGTAACCATCTGAATCTTACAAGCATCATTATGTATTTGCGTATTTTCTTTATACAGCCAGGTTTGCATCCAGTGTTACTCACTTTTACAGAGAACAACAGTGGATATTTCTCCTCATTTTTTTTTCCTTTCCAGTCATCACTTCTAGATATGTTAGTGTGTATACTGGTGGGGTGGGTTGTTTGTTTTTTAGTATACGTTGCTGAGAAGAGCCAAGTAAATCAGCTGGCACTTATGACTGAGATTGATCTGATGACTCTGGTTTTGAGAAACGAATGAATGCAAGAGCGTGTTGTTTAATATTCCAAATTACATTCAGATAGAAAATTTACTGAGTGTCATTCAGTCATGATGGCCTTGTTGACTTACTAGAGGCCATTCTGTAGCTTGGAGATAAGGAAGACCTTTCTCCATCTGTAATTACTTAAAGAAAAGCACCCTTAGTATATTTGAGAGCACTTAGAATTAGGACATGTTGACAATTTCTAGTGTTAAACTGTTTCCCGTCTATTAATTCTGCCTGAAGTGGCAGCCACATTTAATTTTATGTTCATGATGCTGATTTGACCTTTAAACACAGTAATATAAGGAAATATTTTAAAATACTTTCTCCCAATCAGTTCCTGAAATTTAGCATAAGCAGTCACATGTGCAAGATCAGTCACACTTCAGGATAAGGTTATAGTGGTTCAGCTGTGGTAAAGAGTAGGAAAAGTATCCCATCATCTTGTAATGAGCAATGCCAATTTGTCTTTCAAAGAGGCATGGTAAGCACTGTCTCTTCTTGTGTAGGAAAGCCATTTACTGGCCTCTGCTGCTCAGAGTGCTGTTCCTGTGTCTGCTACTTCTGGGTGTATTTTGGAGAAGAGAGGTCTTGAGTTGGGTACAGCTTTAGAGGTAGCTGATGTGTTTTGTTCAACAGCTGTTGAGACATCTCAACAGCAAGAAGTGTTTAGATGAGGTGCTGAGGGATTTGGTTTAGTAGCTTAGTGGCTAGGGATGGTGATAGGAGGATGGTTGGACTAGATGACCTTGTAGGTCCTAATGTATCTATGAATCTAAGCAAGTAACTCTCGGAAGTGACATTACTGGTTACGTTCTCAGTGGGTCATAATTTTGCCAGCTTTCGTCCATTCAGGGTGATAATTTTTCATGTCATGTTTGCTGCACATTCTGCCTTAGAAATCTGTCCACTTCTGAGGATGAAGTGTGTGAATGTGCTCTGGATTTAGATAAGGTCAAACTTGCTTCTTTTGCGGAGGGGAAAGGAAGGAAAACCAGAACACGTCAGGTCTTCTGATTTTCCTTCGAGTCAAAATAGTGATTTCCATTTTTCTATAAATGTGTTAGAATCAAGAGCATCTGGAAGGCCTAAGGAGTACATGCTGTTTTAGGGCAGGTATCCTGAAAGGCAGGCACTCACTGCATCATGGGGAATAGGAATGGGGAGAGGAGAACCAGTGCAGTAGACAGGTACATGCTTCATAAGGAGTATATGGCAAAAACCCTTCATTAGTTTTGTCCCCTCCAATCATACAATGGATTTGAATTTTCTGCATCTTGACATTGCTCTGCTGTCAGCAAATGCTTGTTGAAACTCATCAGAAAAATACTCAGTTCCTTTCTGTCTGTGTTAACAGACAGTGGCTTACCAATGGTTATGTGAGTTACATTGTTCTGATGACTTAGAAGACTGCCAGAGGGCTCTGGAAGAATTTTTTTTAATACACTTAAAATGTGTGTATATACTATAAGCTTTTTATTTTAATAATGCGGTGAAGTTCAGCGTTAAGATGCTGTGAAATGATGTAATTAAGGTTGTTTGTTCATTTCATATGCCTATATGCAATTTCCCAATTACATACGATTTTCTCCAAGACTGTGTAGCCTGAATCAGTGCATGGACTGAGCAATGTTCATTACTAATGAGCATCTATTAAGCATTTTCTTTATTCATTGCATAGCCTGAGGTTTATTTACTGCATGCTGCTTTCTGGAGACAAAAGCCTTAACATGTGAAAGAAAATAGCCAGATACCCAAGTAAAATCCTCATGTAACCTCACAGATCACTGAGGTCACACTGTCCTCATTTTCTTGGAGTTATACAGGCAGTGATTGGGAACATGTTCTGTGAACCCATCTTGAAGTGCTTAATGCATCATCTCAAGGAGTCTATCTGCATATATGCAGTATTATTTAGAACAGGGTTTATGAAGTAATTTCAGCTGCAGTTTAAATACCCAATTAAATGCTCAATTTTGATAGCTGTATCATATTTTTGTTTTTGTGTTTAATAGTTATTCAGTAGAACAACTTAAAAGGTGGGCTGACCATATCTCTGAGCTCTTCCCAATAGTACCTGAGGTTTTGGGGCTGTTTCAGAATGTTCTCTGCTAGGTGTCTGAGAAGGTGTCTGTAAACTGACATCTGCTCCTCATGCAGCAATTGTGCATGCAGTCCTGTTGAACTCTGTGGTAAGAGATATTCAAGAGCTAGGGAAGCATTGCATTAGCTCTATAAACAAAATATCCTTAAAACAGGATATGAAGTCATTGAAGACATTTCTCTCATGTTGTGGTGACAGCGATATGGTGATAAATACTTGTTTCCTGTGAGAAGAATAGTGACTGATTTCAGTGAATCTAATTGTCTGTAGCTCAACCAGCCTAGCATAGAGTTTCTGCTATTAGAGAGGGCAGGCACTTGTCAGCATCAAGATACTGTGAATAAAGTGTATGGTGAGACCTGTGAGACAGTGTTATGCTAAACGTCTGCAGTTGTTTTTCAAGTCAATCCTGCTTAATATTTGGATTAAGAAATAGAGTTCTATTGCAGTATCCATTCCTAAAATGTCTCAAAGATAAAAACCACTGAGAAGCAGATTTGCTGTGCAGTACATAGCTAAAGCTTGCACTGAGAGTTTAAATGGAAGTGTAAAACCCTAGTTTCGTTTTGTGTTCGCAGCTCTACAATAATTAGGTTGTTTTGTTATTAAAGGCAATTGTTGCATGTGTACTGCTTTATTCTCCATTGAAATCCAAGTATTTTTCTTGTGAACAGATTTTTTTCCACCCCATATCATTCCATTATGTTATGACTTTGTCTTGCATGTAATGGCATAACTCTGATTTTACATAAAGTACTCTTTTTGGTACCTTGTTCCCGCTCCAGCATCATCTTTTGGCTCAAAGACAAAAGTTCTTTCCTTAAAGCATCAGGAGATTGCATTTATTCCTTTCCATTTCTGCCGTCTGGGGAATCGTGACAGAATTGTGTGTATTCTCTGACAAGAACTTACGAAACTGAACCAGTTAATATTTGCTAAAGAGGAGAGAAATTCCTATGTATTTAAGAACTTTCTTTGGGAGCTCAGTTTTTTTTAATCCAGACAAGATTTATTGTGGCACTTTCCTCAGGCTAGTACCTTAATGCAAGGACAAAATGAATCTGGGAAGTTAGTTAAAGTAGGTACTGCATGTCGTGGTGTGTCTGATTGTACTGTATAATGTTGTCATTCCCAGAGTGATCTGTGGCTATTGGATTAGGACTTTTATATTGAGCTGTAATTTCTTTTCTGCTTAGGCCTATCACTGAGAGAGGTGAAACTGAAAATGCTGAAAAATGCAGACAAATAGAGGCCCAAAAGCAAGATGCATCTGGAAATGATCAGTTCATCTGTAAGCAAGGTAAAAGTGAAAGAGGTGAAGGAAACCACTGCCTACCGTAACTTCAATTGTACTTGCTCTTTTTCCTTCTCCTTCTGTCTTTCCTCAGATGAATCTGAAACTCATATGCTTATTTCCTGTTTATCTAATGCTGTTTGTACATTTGTGCAAGAGTGTTGTTAAAAAGAAAACAACCACCTTTTCTGAGGAACAACTGCCTGATGTTGTTGCAGTAAATCTGTGTGCATACATCTGCTTTATTGCATTGGTAAATGTGGATATGTTAGATACATAACTGCAAGAAAAAACACTGTATTCAGTATGTGTTTTTCTTTTCTAATTTCTTTGTTATTTCTGTGTGTACTTGGTGGTTGATTCATCTCTAGAGAAAAATTTGCTTGCACCTCTTTTCTAGGAGCACCGGTAAACATGGAATGAGTCTGGCTCAGTTGTCAGCACAGCTTAGCTTCAAACTCTTAACTGTGCTTCTTAATAGCCAAATTTGTTAATATAGTTGATTTCCCAAGGAGAGGACATCTTTGTGGTTGGTCCGTTCTGTGTTGTTGTCTGACTTAGTTTTATTTTTTTAATCATTTCTCTGATTTCCCAAAATTTGGAACATGGAGAATTTTTTTTATAAATTGGTGTCCTTCTGTGCCTTTGCAAATTGATTGACCCTCTGGAATTTAGATAGATCCTGCAGCTAGTTGGCTTCTCATCAGCTGAGAAGCTGCAGGTGTGGTTGGCCTGTCCAGCGCGTGCAGCATGCCTGTCTGAAGCAGAGAATATTGTCTCCTGTTCACCTGATGTAGTTAAATTTGTGGGAGACTGAGGCACTGAAAACACTGATGGGATTGAAAGAAGCAGAAGCTGTTCAGAAGTGTGTTAATCTACTTTTTTATGTACTTCACTAATGGAAGAAGGACACAGCAACAAATTCTATACATTCCCTGTTTAATTTCTAGAGGTACATTGGTTTAGATTAATTTAGGGAAGTGCCATAATGTCTACTGGCTTTTAAATAATCCTTATAAGGATAGGATAGGAGCTTAATTTTGCAGTACTGGTGGCCTACTTAATTATGAATGAAATTGATATTAGCAGTGTTTCTGTGAAAGAAATGGAGTTTTATGCTTGTTAGGAAATATACTTCTGCACAATCACTCTGGTATGTTAATAGATAAGTACTTGTTTTCTATCGGCCTACCCTAAAATGGTTCTTGATGTTCATACCTCTTAATATTCATACTTGTATTCATACAGATTTGTACAGTAAGTGTCCTTAGGATTTATGTCATTGAGACCCGCATACAGCTATCAGTTCCATCTGTCATGGATTTCTATTTAAGAACATGGAGAACTGTCAGAAGTAGTGGAGGATATATGTGGACCAGGTCTTAGCTGTCAAGCAGTGTCCAGCAACAGTGTAGTCAAGAAATAAGCTGCACAGCATGAAAGTGAGGTTTCCCCTAAAGGTTTCAGTGGTGATATCTTTTCTCTTGCTTTCTTCACCCTGAGTTGCTGTTGGAGCTGCAGATGAGTTCTGAGTTTGGGCAGGAATGGACAACCTGGAGCTACTGAAACTGTTGGTCTGTTTTCTTCTGCTTTGGTGTTTTATGGAACTCTGTGAAATGTATGGCTTGTGGTTTCCAGCTTCTTTAAAGGAGCGTATGTTTCTATACTTAATGGTCAGACAGTAGAGTATAATCCCCTTCTCTGTAGGGAAAGCAGTTTGTCAGGGAGGTGTGCTTGGAATTTTGGCTTCCACAGAATGTAGTTGAAATGGTACTGCTGTGAAGAGGAAGTTGATGTAGATTTAAAAAAAAACAAAAAGAAAAGCTTTATATTTATTAGCTGAAAAAGAGAACATCCAGCAGTACTAACTCAGCCAATTAGTCCAGTTGGTACTGGCTCTGAGTCTAAGAACTACTAATGCATCTTTGATGTAATGACATTCCAGGGTGCTGTGCAGTGTAAATACCTTATAGGCCTATGTTGTTGGTTTTCTATACATAGAATTATTGAATCCCCAGCTTTCCTGTAGGCACACTTCAGGTACTGGATGGCTGCTATAAGGTACCCCCTACAAGGCCTTCTTTTCTCCAGGTTGAAGAGCCCCAGCTCTCTCAGCCTGTCCGCCTAGGGGAGGTGCTCCAGCCTTCTCATCATCTTTGTGGTCCTCATGTGGACCTCCTCCAACAGCATGGGAGATGTTTAATGTAGGAACTTCCCATTCTAAACCATGTGCACTAAGACTTTAGAGCTACCTGGAAAACCTGATAAAGCAGCACAGCCTTCCCACCTATACAGGATTATGCTGACATTGGGATATTTTCTCTAGCAGCTTGAGATTTCTTCCAGCATTGCTCAGATCCTGTGGAGTTACTACTGATGTCTCAGTAGTGACATGTTTGTGCCACAGGGAAGCCAGACAGCCTTTGACAGTGTTGCTGCGACAGAATGCTATATATGAGTTTTGTTGGAGTATATATTTAGAATCTTTACCAAAAATCTTTTTAAAAGGTCACTTCAAGCATTTTCCAGGGATCGTAATGTTCTTTCATATATTTTGTAGTGATAGTAACTGCATGAACTGTATCTTTATTATACAGATTTCAGGTGAAGAATTGCTCTTGTTGGAGAGTGTTCTAGGTTTTTTTTAGTATTTTATCGAAATGTCTTAATGAACTTTCCAGCATTGGGCATTTTGTATTTAGGTTATGACCTTTATTTTACAATACTTATCTTTTTAGAAAGGAAGTATTTAAATTTTGTTGCCAGTACTGTGAGTACTATTAAAAAACAAACAACAACAACAAGAAAATCTCAACATAAAAAGGTGAAGTTGTTAACTTTTATTATTTATATATAAAAATGTAAGTAGATTTCACTGCTACACCTGTCAAAAGCAATTGCAAATACATAACAATTCTAGAAATTCCTCCGTTAACCTCAGTATAAATTTTTTTAAGCTAGACTTTTATTTCACAAAATTACTGTGAACCAGAGGTTTGCCCTCATTTCTTTTCTATACATCCCTCCCCATGTGTTGAAGTTGCTGTTTCCTTTCTCACAGGTAGCCTGACAACAAACTTCTGGTCTTCATAGTAGTACTGTAAAATTCGGTGCTGAGTTTCCCATTGTGAACTGTGCCTAGCCACATGCTGCGGTCTCTTGGCAGCAGTGTTACATCAAAAGGTCATACTGTTTTGTTTTGGTTGTAGAGAGGTAGAAAAATTATGATCTTCCCTACAAAGTACAATTTATTTTTTTTCACTGTTGGTCCAGTAGACATCATGGGAAACACAAAGTGAAAAATATAAATAAGGCTTGAAAATGTAAATAAGGCTTTTTTTCAGTACTGTTTTAAAGAGTTGGTGGGATTTTGCACTTTAATGTAAACTGTACAAAAACAGTGTACTTTGAGTTAAGAGGAGAGCACAGAAATCTACAGCACTGTATATGCGCTTGGCTGGGGGCTTACCTTCTGGGAGAGACCTCAGCTGAGATGGGCTTGGGAGTCCTGGTGGGTAGTGGGCTGACTGTGGGCCAGCAGTGTGCCCTTGTGGCCAAGAAGGCCAGTGGTAACCTGGAGCACAGAAAGAGCGTAGCCAGCAGGGTGAGTGAGGTGATCCTGCCGCTCTGCTCTACCCTGCTGAGGCCACATCTGGAGCACTATGGTGCTTCTGGGCTCCTTGGTTCCAGAAAGGCAGGGAACTTGTAGAGAGAGTTCAGCAGAGGGCCATAGAGGTGCCTGGAGCATCTCCCTTGTGGAGGCAAGCTGAGAGACCTGAGGCTGTTTGGCCTGGAGGAGGGAAGACTGAGGCACCATTTACATGTACAGATAACTTAAGGCAGGGTATCAGCAGAAAGGGGGCCAGGCCGTTTTCTGAAGTACTTGTCAACAGGACAAACTGGAACTGAAACGTATGGACATGAGATAAAAGATTCTTTACAGTGAAGATGACAGAGCACTGGAACACACTGGGCAGAGAGGTGGTGGGGTCTCCTTTTCTGGAGATGATCAAAACCTGCCTGGGTGTCATCCTGAGCACTATGTCCAGGTGACCCTGGTTCAAATGAGGGATGGGACTAGATGATCCCAAGCAGTCCATTACCACCTCAACGTTCTGTGATTGTGACACTGATAGTGGTTTATACACATCTTCCCTGAGCAGCTGCTAGTAAAACAATTCCTTAAACACAGAAAATCACTTTTATCTGTTAATTCTAAAAATTATTTGATATATCCATGTGTGATTTTAATTTTGTAGAAGTTAGGTTTTCATGTACTGTAATTATGTCCCCCTGCTCATCTTTTTCCTCATGTGTTGTTGGAACTTACTTTTGATTTTCTTTTTTTTACTAGATACTTCAATGCCAAATCGTGAGCCACATGTTTGGGATTCTATACCAATAACAACTAACCATAAATATGTGTATATGCCTATAGCCAGATACAGGGAACAGGTAATGGCCTTGTACTGTCATTATGGAATAAATGTGAAAATTGTGTTTTTTTTCATTATTGGTGGGTTTTTTTAATTTAGTTGGGGTTTTTTTGTGTGGCTATTTGCTTTTTTGTTTTTTTTCCCAGAAAGGAGTGTTTTTCCTATTTTAAGCATTGTAGGAGTGCCTTTGTACCAAAGCTTTGTGCACTGTACAAAACCACTGCACAAAAATCCTTTTGGGAGGAAACATTGCTGTTACGTTTTGTTTATAGAAATATATGTGAAGCACACAAATGTGAGTGTGGCCCTGTGATCTTTCCTGTGACCTAATACCTCAGGTATCATAGAAATATTCCATAGTATTCTACGAAGACTTGTTAAGCTTCCTGGAAGATACTGATAATTCACACCCGTTTGAAATCTGTTGTGAGTTGTTTTGTGGACTTAAAAGCTTATTGAAAAAATGTTTCAGATCTTGTCTCTGATAGAAAGCAATTCAGTTGTGATTATACAAGGAGCAACGGGCAGTGGTAAGAGCACGCAGCTTCCTCAGTATGTTCTGGATTATTGCACTGAGCAATCTAGATACTGCAACATTGCTGTTACCCAGCCTCGGAAGATTGGTGCCAGCAGCATTGCCAGGTGGATTTGCAAGGAGCGATCATGGAAACTAGGTGGATTTGTAGGCTACCAGGTATTAAAATAATATTAATAATAATTCAAATTGCGTTTAAAATTAAGGAGGAAAAAGTGCCCTATCTTGTTCTTGGTTACTTAATCTAGTGGGCTGAAGAAATTTTTTGGAATCTGCTTTTCAAATGGAACTGCAGCTTTTTAGCTATATGCTGCTAGGTGTTCATAGGTGAATGCGTAAGCTTTTGAAGTTAAACAAATAGAAGTACTGGTTAATTAAACATTTCTGCTGGCATTGGCTGTGTTTTGGTAATTAGATGCATTTATATCATTAATTATTGAAATTGTTTCAGAATTATATTCCATCTCTCTCAGAGGCTTTTCCAAGCTTGAATGAATGAATAAAGCTGTTGCCTTTATACTTAATTTCTGTTTAGAGTTCTTCCAGATGGGTATTCCTGGAATACATTAAATATTGGTTCATGTTTATGTTTTCATTATATTAGGTAGGTTTAGAAAACATATCCACAGTGGAGACAAGGTTGCTGTACATGACAACTGGAGTCCTTCTTCAGAAAGTAGTTAGTGCCAAAAGCCTAACTGAATTCACACACATTTTCATTGATGAAGTAAGTCAGTTTCAGTTTAAGAAAGTCTTACGTTTTGTGTTTCTCACCATGCTAAAGAAATCAAAATGTAGACATCTGCTTTTACAAATAAATTAAGTTATATTGTATAAGTTGCCCAAACTAACAGTTCTTGGAATAGTCTTTGAGTTCTTAGAGCATTGAAATTTAGGACTGAGGTTTTTTATACTGCTTTTTGGCTGTTAAAGCCAAAGATAAGGAAATGTGGATTAGACATAAGATGTAAGAATTAAATAATTAAATCTACTTGGAGGTGTGCTAGATTGAAGTTTTTTGACCCTTTATACAGGAGAACAGATTAAGATTTTTCAGGCTTAGTTTGCTTGAGTGCTCTAACCTGTACCGATCGTATCACCATGTATTGAGTCCTGGCTTTTAGGTATTATGTGCTTTTTGCTTCCCTAGCCAAAACTCTGCTTCCTAATCCTTACCTGCTAATGGTCTTGACTCGGTACTTGCTATCTTAGCAACCTTCAACTTCATCCTTAATTAAAGGTTCCAGACCAGCTAGAGTACTACATATTGGGACAATAGGCATATTGGAGGCAGCGAATCCTAGTAGTCAGTCTGTGCATCAGCTGAATGTTTTTCATAGTGAGGCAGTAGTGAATATAAGCATATACATTATGGTGAAGTATGCTAAGTACCTGAAAGGGGTGAATGCTTACCTTTTGAAAGTTGAGGTCTGAAAAACAAATGAAAACAAAAAACCAGCCATTGTTAATTGTGCATAAACTGTAGTGGAAAAGGATATGTTAATCATTGATAATGTTGAGTAGAAGCCATTGTTTACCTGTACAAGAAGTAAATGGGAGAGGTCAGAATATAAGAACGCATAAAAAGTTGGACATGTTTTAAAGAGATTTCATATTTTATACACTTAGGATCAAAATAAACAAACAAGCAAACAAACAAGCAGCATAGGAAGAGACATTCCAAAAGCATGTGAGCTAATGAAAACTGAATTGTGGCTGATATCTTCCAGGTGCATGAGCGTACTGAAGAAATGGATTTTTTGCTCTTGGTAGTCCGTAAACTCCTGCGTACAAACTCATCTTTGGTAAAGGTAGGTTAAAGCATATTCTACTTCTTCCTTGCAAAAAAACCCTCATTTTTAATCTACAGAGAGCTTAGTTTTAAAAAGCTTACTTTAATATTAGTCATTATTTTTAACTTATGTATTATTTAGTTTGCTGCTTAAGCAGATAAGCTAAAGGGCATTGTTTTCCTGGCCAGTATGTGTTCTAAGAACTTTTTACTTATGTTAAGATGTATTAGCTTCTAAAGTCTGCTTGAGGCTAAAAACGCAAGATGGAGAGATTTGACTAGAGTTATGTATGGAGTATTGAGGGCAGTGCTTTCCCTTGGTTAAATATAGTAGCATTAACTTCTGGAAGTGTTAACAAAAAACAGAAACGTTGGATTGCATTTTCTAGGCAGAACTGTTGGTATAATCTGTCTGAGATCTTTCTCTGCATGCTAGGAAGCTAGTAAAACAGTTTGCAGAGATCTAGCATGACATATTCAGTCTTTGTGGTCTCAAAGTAATGAACCTGTGAATTGTAAGAAATTAAATACAGGAAATAGGCACAGAGCATCTCTGTGCAGCTCTTAGGGATGGCAGAATTTTTTCAAGACTTCAGTGTGTCCTTTGAGTTGTCAGCTGTTATCCTAATGCTAACTATTCTGTTCAAAACAAAGGTAATTTGAATCTGTATTAACTTTTTTGTTGTAAATGTGAATGAATTTGTGTTCTGATGAAATCTCCCCAAATTGTCTTTGCTTGGAGGTGTTTTGTATCTTGCTTTGTAATTGATTCTTCAGACAACAGCTTAATATTATATAAATACAAGACAATTTAAAATTTGTGGATGCTTTCCATTTTCCCAATTTATTTTCCCCAGTTTTTTATGCTGGGGAGAGATGAATTGTGGCACGGAATTACTTTCTGAGCGGAGTGGGTCATTTATTTTAAAACTATAGGCTCAATATACTAAGCCCAGTGTTTCCTCCCTCATCCCCTTTTGAAAAAACTCAAAGGGGCTTTCATAATATGACCAATTCATTAAAAAAATGAACAGTTATCTCATGCCTGGATTTGTGAAATTGTGAGGCCTGTTTCTAAGGGAAAGGGTTACAATTCTTGGTAATGCAGTAAGATCTCCCTGTTGTGACTCATCTGTCAGCAGTTCTGAATTTTCTGTCAGACTGTTGGTGTTATATCATAGGGCAGACATTTGATTGACTCTAAGGTTTCTCTTTCTGGAATGGGATTGTTGCAAGATAACCTAGGAATTTTTGAATGGCTCTACTGGGTCGCACTAGACAGAACCATTTCACTTGGTGTCTGGTAATGGCTTCTTAGGTAAGAAAGTAAGAACAGGATAAAGATGGCAATTTTTTTTCATGGAACACGATTCAAGCTTCTAGATAAAGTCCATTTGGGGACATGTGGATGTGAGAGCTGATCTCATTGTGCATATTTTGATATGAAATGATAGAATTCCAGGTGTACCTCTGCTGCACAAGTGTTTCTGAACTGCTTAGTTTTGAAGAACTGCCTGGCTCTCCTTCCAGCACGTTGCTCTGCACCAGTGATAGTAGATGCTTCTTGCATAGCTTCCACTTAGAGAGTAAATCAGAGGGTTTTTTATTTTTTTTTAGTAACAGGGTCCTTCATATGGACTACTAAGAATTTGAGATTTTCCTTCTAGTTTGGAAATGCTCAGGACAGATTACTATAAGAAAACTTACAAATATGGTCTGGAAGAAGAGTTATTTTAATATTCTAACTGTGGTTACAGGCAAGGAATAATTTGAATTGGATTTAGCATTAATGGTCTTCAGGCAGGGTTATATTTAGCCTGTTTCTCTAGCAAAGGTGGCCTCAGCCATGAGGCAGTTAATACTGTATTGATATGTGGTTTCATATTATGCATGCACAGTTGCATCCTTTCCGATTTCTCCTTTCAGAATTTCTCCTTTCAGATAAATGACATCATGATTTAATCTGCTCTTTGTTTTCCTTATGCCTTTAAGGGTATGTACTTTGGAGCTCACCTACATTTGATGCTCACCTCAGTAGCTTCATGCCTCTATGTAAGAGGAATGCTCTTTTGTTGCACTTTTGTTTTGGGTGTTGATTTGTTTATTTTGTTGTTTTGTTTTTGAATTTATGAAAGGTGTCAGGGAAGAAAAACAAAACAGAAAGACTCACAGTGTCCCAGTTTTCAGGTAGTGCTTAGAAGTAGCTCAGAAGACCTGAGGATGGCAGAACTCTATACCAGGTTATCACAGCTCTTTGCATTTGTCCTTTTCCAGGTTTAAGTGGTATGACCTACTCCAGCTGGCTGTGCTGGGCATTGGGTCCACATTCCATATAGAGAAGTTAAACAGTAAATAACCATAGCTACTACTTCATTCTTCTCCCTTCCCTCATATTACAGAGGTTATGAGTTTTATAATATTGTTTAAAAGAAAAAAGACTTTACCAGGCAGCTGATGTTCTTCTGTTTGGCTGTGAATGGAGATGAAGAATTTTAGCAGTCAGCTACAAGGCAAGGAGCTTTAATGTGATGCTTGAGAGCTTTAAGTTGGATAAGTTTACTGAAACTAAGGGAAAACTTTGTATATTAAAAGAAAAAACAAATAGAGTAAAATTTTTAAGGCTCAGATATCACCACAGCTATAGGAATCTTTACAGTCTTACAGGACTAAGCCTTTTTATTGATTGAAGTAGAGACACTAATATCTAACTTTTCAGTGAAACTGGTTGCAAATACGTAGTGAATACTTTCTTGTTTTGAGGTCCATGAAGTGATCATAAATCAAAAGTGTTAAATATTTTGTGGTTGAACAGCAGGAGGAAATCTTCACATTCTCAGCCCTAGATGTCTGGCCTGAGCTATTTTCTTAAGGGTGCATGCCTTTTTCCACATCTTGTATCTAGGGTTTTAAAGTATTCAGTTTTGTTTGTCTTAAATTTCCCTAGGATACATGACAGCAGAAACCAAATGAAGACCACTGTAGCATAACATAGAGATTCTAAGATTCCAGTGTAGTATGGTGTTTTGCTTCAAAATTTGTTTGTTTACTATGCAATTTTTTTTAACAGATCATATTGATGTCTGCTTCCATCGACTGTGAAGAAATTGCTAATTACTTTGCAATTTCAGATCAAAACGGTCTGAATCCAGCCTGCATTTTTAAAGTGGAAGGGAAACCTTATGCTGTTGAAGAGTATTATCTCGATGATTTGAAACACCTTGTTGGTTTCCAGGTATGGAAAATAAGATTTTATATCATCGAACAAAGTAAGAAAGGAATTAGAACAGTCAGTTAAAAGGTGCATAGTAAAATGAGTAGATGATTTTATGTTACAATTCTAGATGCAAAATAGTTTATGTTGATATAACAATGTCTAACTTTTCAGTATTGTGATCTGGGGTAAAATTTAAAACTAAAATAGTTATTAATTCCTAACTGTTTTTATTCTGAGATATGAGAGTAATTATGCAATCTTGCTAATCAGAACATTTTCTAAAAACTTAATACAGTGAAGAAAATGGAATGAGTCTGAACAGCAGCAGTTTTTGAACATACTGTTATTCTTTAGATTTCATCTCTCAATTCTGCAGAAACTATATTTAAAAACAAAAAATTGACAGAAAAAAGTAATTCCTTATGCAGTGCACAGCAGACATTTGAGTGCAGGCAAGTCAAGCTAGAAGGCTGTCAACTCTTGAAGTTTTAATGCTGCTGAAAAAAAATACAATAAATGGATATAGCACTTGGCTTGTCAGTGTTTGTACATTAGCTTGGCAACTCAGACAGCATGGTGGAGATTATATAACATGAGGTTTTCTAAGATTGTTGATGATAGATGACAACAAAAAGATAACCAAGAAATTTAGTAAGAAGTCTACTTCAGTCCAGTTGCATTTCTCAAAGCTTTCAGCTGGAGGTCAGCTGCCGCACCTTTCAGCTCAGAGATTGTGAACAAAAGGAACTGCTTTTAGTCCTTATGCTTTTTTATATTTTCTTTATTTTTTTCTGTGTATATCTACATTTGATTTTGATTAAGTTTTCATTTGCTTAATGTTGTGTTCTCCTGGCAGTAGCTATTTTCTCGTATAGTAAGAGGACAGGAATATGATTGCCCAAGAATTTACTTTTACCCTAGGGCCACTGAGAAACAGAAACACTCTTGAATGGTTTTTAATCTTTATAACAGCAACAAAAAATGAGTTGGAAAGCATTGATGTTTGGTCTTACGTCATGCTCCTTATGGTGCTCTCTGTGTGGAGACTTTCTCTAAAAAAAGAAATGCTAGAAATATATTTAGAAAAATGGAAAGTCTAAGAAGATTTATGTAACAGGAAATAGCCTTAACTCTCAGGCTCTAATAATTCAAGCATTACCATATGAAGTAGGAATTCATCTTTCAGCATGTTAAAATTCAGCATCAGATGGCTGCCTGAGGTGCAGGCTTCAGGCTTTAGTTCTGAATATTAGAGAACTCATAGAAGAATCAAGCATCGTTAATGGAAGAAAAATTCACTTATAGGTAAACAGATTTTCTTTCCCTAAGTTTCAGCTTGATTTTAAAATTAAAACTATAAGATCAGGTGTCACAAATAAACACTGATTGCTTAAAGCAACCAATTATTGTGTTGTATGCTGTGAGGTCTGAACCTTTGTCCCTTTTCCATAAAATCTTGGAATAATTTGATGTTACAGGATAAAAGTAGAATTGCTTTATTCTGCAGACCTCTTGGCTTCAATATTGTTGCTTGTTTGCGTAGGTGATAATATTTTAAAACTATCCTTGGAAATAATTCCTTTTTCTTTGAGCAGTTGTGACTAAAGGTAATGTGGGAATTCACTGATATTACTTGTGAGTTAGAAGATCAGCAGAAATGCCAGTCATTATTTTGTGTTCTCTAGGCAATACTGCAATCACTTATTTATGGTAAGATAGATGTTGCTGCATTAAAGATAAAACTTTCCCCTTGAACAGAACCATTTTTAGAAAATAGGAGAAAGGAAAAACATTTTTCACTGTAGCCTTGTTGAATGGATATTGGGTCATTTATAGGTGCTACTGATAAATTTTTATGTACAAGTCGAAGTGCTTTTCCTTTTCTCTTTGTGTAATAACCTCTGAGCACGTTCTTCTGGATGTTTAAATGAGTCTTTATCATAACAGCACAGGTTTTGATTTAAAAATTCACAGACTATCTGAAGGCAAATTTAAGGATGTTTGCATTTTGTAAATGCATACCCATTGCAGCAGCATAGCAGTGGAGATATCAAATGCAAATTAAATGTTAATTAATAGTTAACTAATTAATTGTTAAATTAGAAGCTAATTGTGAGGTCAGACTTCTATAATTTAAGCAAGTAAGAAGTCTTTGATAGATCTGTGAAATCCTATGTATCTACTTCTTAGGCAAAAAAAGAAGAGTTGCACTTTCGGTTTGCAAGTAGAAGTTCATAAGTTCATAAGGTTGGAAAGGACCTATAAGATCATCTAGTCCAACCATCCTCCTATCACTATCTCTACCCAACTACTAAATTAAGTCCTTTAGCACCTCATCTAAACGCTTCTTGAACAGCGCTAGGGATGGTGCCTCCTTCAAATCCCCACAGCTGAAGGCAGAGTCCAGATGAAAGATAGTAAACTGCTGTCAAAAGCAATTCTGGTGATTCTGTATTACTTCAGTTCTGACTGGGCTTTGGGACTTAGGTCTCACATTGTTACCTTTTATTAAGAGTGATTTGGCAGCCTTGTCATGTTAAGGAATTCTAAAGGTACAGTAGGTAACAAAACCAAAAAGACAAACCAGGCAGTTACTTAAGCATGGATAATATAAAAAGTTTCTGTTTCAGTAACAGAAAGTAGAAAACTTAGATTATTTCATTTTGTGTTATGAAATAAAATATACTGTCCTATGGACTTAGCAGGCTTCTGTGGAGAAAGTGTGACCGTAGTGTGTGTGAAATGCCACTAAGAAGCTCAGGAACTGACAGTCGTACACCTAAAGAGTCTATGTGGATGGTTGATTCAAGGAGAACTCTTGAGCTGTCTCATAGATAACTCTTTTGATCCTCCAATCAAGCATCTATCAGAACAGAGATATTTTCAGGGCTTTCAGAAAAGCAGCTTTTGTGTGGATACCAAAGGTTACCTAGAGTTAAGAGGATGTAGTGTCAGGAGCAGGTTGTTGTGCTTAGGGTTGGAAAGCTGAAGACTGAAGCTTCAGTAGTAAGATGTGATCCAAACCAGTGCTGCCACTTTTGTGCCAGCGATGGTGCTTTTGATTCCATCATGAGCTGCTTTGCGAAACAAAAAGAAAAATCAGCTGACTTCATCTTAACAATTAGTTTAGATAAAAATCTTGAACAATTATGCATGACTTAAAAACTAAAGGTTGTCAACATGAAAGGAACAAAAATATTTTACTTGAGGCAGTTGAGGGTAGAACCTTAACAGTGTGATATGAGGGAGAGAAGTGCAGGTTGACTACAATTTTTTTCATTGTAGGAAAGAGTATTATACTGAAAAAGTTGGAGGTTATGGTCAGTTAAGTAAAAAAAAAGTTTTTGTTAATGAGGAGAAATAGTGAAAGTTAAAGATGAGCTATTATTGAAAGCCATTTTCTCTGAGGGGAAAATGTGTAATGCTATAGACCATTCCCAGAGCATCTCATTCATTAATCACTCTTTTAAAAACTGAAACGTGATTAAGCCATTGAATTTGTTCTGAAGATTTGGTGGTTTGTGTTCAGATATGTGACAGAATGCTAGAAAATGTTGTAGACAAAATTAATTGCAATTATATTGTGTACAACACAATGGTGCAGAATATGATATAAAATACAAGGTCCATTGGAAGAAAAGATAATTTAAATCAGAAGAGGTACATGATGTACTTGTGGTAAGGCTGTGATGTATGTTATCGGACCATGGGGGGGACTGTGCCTTACACAAATTCCTCCACATCATCCTGTTTCTGTGTTGGAATTAGCTGTGCACGTTTACTACTTCTGACTAAGATTTCAGACACATTCTGCACATGAGGAAATGTGGGCTAGTGCTTGAAGATAGTTAACTGTCAGGAGTAATTTTATAGTGTTAGAGTAGTAGGAAGCTGGAGTTACGTATTTGGAAGGTAACTAGTGTTCTTTGTACATCTGCTGCTCTTCATTAGTTTTAGTTGAAGAGCATTTAACAAATCAGTTCGAGTAATGTAGCATGTTTTACTGTGTTAACCTTAATACTTCTTTCTTCACACAGCTTCCTTATCAAAGAATTGACAAGCCAATGATAGGAGGGCAAATGTATGAGGTAGTGGTGTCTTTGATTCAGTCATTTGATGAGTTGGAGATGCAATGCAATGGGTAAGATGCATTCCGAGTTCAGTGGTTCTTCGGGGAGACGAGGCACTAATTAAGGAACAAGGCCTAAAGCAACCTACATGGTGTAATTTTTAGTGGTTCCTCACTTTTCCACCTATCACTGCTTTTATTTTATGAATTAGTCTGATTTCTTCTCTGTTCTGAGACTCCTTGTAGGTCTTAGTGAATAGTCTGTGTTCCTGAAATAGAATTTATGCCCCAAAGTGTGGCTGTCCAAGCAAGCCATTTCATATAGAAGCTACTTTATTTGCTTCTGATGACAGCTAAATTTTTTTATATGAAGAATAAAATAAAAAGATACAGTGATCCATGAAAAATACAAGCAAGACATTAATTTCCATGGATTGTTTATCTAATGCTTTCTTTTACTGTCTTGCAAGAAGTGATGTTTTTTGACATACTCCATAGATTTTTTTTAAATTGATGGTTAGTTTCTGAAAAAATGCAGTAAAGTAGCTTCGACAACTTCAGTTTAATACCAGTTGGTTATTTGTTATGAATCTTTTTTTGGTTCTGTGTATATTTACAGTCAATAACAATATTGAAGAAATGATTTTGTTTTTGAAACTTCACCTTTTTTTTTTCCTCTGTTGGAGTGGGAGAAGGAAAGAATGAGCTAGCTTTATTTTCAGTGTGTGTATACCAAATGAGTCTAGGTAGCTCTATGATCGTGTAACACTTCTAGTTCTTTGACAACCTAATTTTGATGAATTTAACTGGTAAATAAGAATGTTTTGGTTTTAAAGACAAAACTGAACCTAGTGATCTAGACAAAATTTTTATATACATGTTTTTCAGAAAACAATTCTAGATGCCTTAAAATCCATTTCATGAAGAAATTTCAGTAATGCATATAAGATGTACAATTTTGCTTGTTCATTCAAGATATATATTGGGATGGTAAATAGCTTGAGGTTGTAAAACTAATGAAACCATATGTTCTTGTTAGGGGGAGTTTTACACTGGAGCGTGGGAGTGTACTGGTATTTCTACCAGGTGAGTATAGCTCTTCATAAATTTCTAGCTCCTTATTTAATAAGATTTTTTTTTCCTGTTATTTCTTTCAGCTGTTTGTTAAACACATTTTACTGGGGCTAGTTTGTTTGTTTTTTCTTTTGAATTTAGTTTAATAAAATTAATTTTACAGTTAATTTAGAGATTTAATAGCTATTTCAAATCAAAATATTTTATGAAGTCCTAGGGCTCTTTCAGAGAGATATCTCCTGGTCTACACATAGTGTAGTCTCTTCTGGATTTTTCTTAAATTATTGTGGCAAAACCCAAGTTTCACTTCTTTCTCTGGGAGTTGGTTAATATAGTAGGAATGCTTTTTTATAAAACAAAAGCAACCATGTGGTACATTGTAGCAGCTGATGAGCAAAGCACTATTATGTATGGTTTAAATCCTGTTTATAGAGTAAATTGAAGTTGCTCTATGCTGTTTCTGAAATCTAGCTAATTGCTTCAAGTAATGACTTCAAAATGAAGGCATGCAATAACTAGTGATTTTTTTTTTGTAACTCAGCTGCAGACCAGAGTTTTCAGCACCACAACCTTCACTGTCTGTTGGTTTAAAGTTTTCTTTTATCTTTATCTAGCAAAGTTTTCTGGGCACGTTTTATTGGAGAGTCACTTTGAAGCTGTGGGGCAGCTCTGTTCCTTAGGTGCGGAGTTGTATGCCCTTACCAGGACTTCATATCTATCTGTAAATTTATCTGTAAATCTTTCTGGATCTCACTGCTACATAAAGCTTAGTAGTGGGCATGGTAGCTCTAGGGCTGGAAGCACGGCACGCTAGTGGAGAAGTACACCGCACTGATATTGTAGCTCCAATTGGAGATTGCTGCCTGCCAGCTAAATGGCATTATGGCTTCCTTTCTCTGTTGCCTTCTCTATAAAACCCTCTAGGTAGAAGGAATTGCTTCATTGTGAAGGTATAAGACTTAGTCAGTTTTTCTTATGAGTAAAGTACGGTAACCATCTTTGTTGCCTCTGGCTTCCCATTTTAATGTTTGTATGGTGTGCTTTCAGACATAGAGGTATTTTGAGTACATTTTAATCTGAACTTACTTGAGCCTTTTGTTTCCTTATTTTTATAGTAGGCTGTATAAACAGCCATTTTAAATGATGCAGTTGTTCTTTTTTTAACGTGTTCAAAAGTTGTCAGTGGGGCAACACTGAATTGGCACAACAGGTCGTAATTCTGGTACTTTT
Organism: Cyrtonyx montezumae; assembly: GCF_038088225.1. Lineage (NCBI taxonomy): Eukaryota > Metazoa > Chordata > Aves > Galliformes > Odontophoridae > Cyrtonyx > Cyrtonyx montezumae. The sequence continues at coordinate 8,806,100 of NW_027071826.1, read as the reverse complement.
TGGTTTGAATGCTTGATGTGGCAACTTTGGTTCTTGATTATGTACCTTGATGTATGTTCTTTTGATTCTTCGCAGGGAAAAAAAAAGCTTAGACTGTGTAGGTTGAATCACTGCTGAGCTAGGCATTCAAGTATACAATGTGTCCCTGCAAGATGGGCTAAATGAAGGCAGTAGTAGTTTAACATCCCCTTAAGAGCTTGCACAAGATAAGAATAGTCTCACTTCTGTTCTTTGTATTTACTTGCTCATGGCATGAGTTGCATGGCTTCAAGTTCTGTGATCCTTTTCAAAGGGGTTATGCTGTTACTGCCCTAAGCTTTTATCTGTTCTACTCATGTCAACCTCTGTTTTGTTTTTGCTTTTACTTTCCAATTCTTCTTGCCCAACTCTCCTTATTCTGGGTTTCTTTTTTGCCAAGTTTTGTTACTAGAAACTTTTACAGTCAAAGGTCTCGACATTCCTTTTCTCTTCTGGAGTTTTGCCTTTTAGAATTGGTCAGCTTGTACTACCTACTGTGCCTAATAGGTAACCAGTAGATGGATTAATCATTATTAATATTGTTTGTACAGTCTTTTTCTACTAATCGTGGAAGAAGTCTCTTTAACTATTAGTAAGTGTAATTTGAATTCAAGTGTTGATTTCATATTCAGATACTGAATCAAGGGGTATGGCAATCAGGAAGCATTGGGCAGTGAGATAGGCAGTACACAGTGGTGTTGAGTAGGTCTGACAATCAGAGTTCAAACAGTTCCATGTCATGTTTTTCTTGTCTGTACCTTTACATGCCTTAGTTTCATTCACAACAGATAACCATAAGGTCATAATTATGTAATAAAATGTATATGTGAATACATACATGTGCATGCTGGCTTCTGCATATTTTTGTCTCCAGTGCTAAAGGTGTTTTGCTTAGTGCTTTGTTAATCACTTGGAGTATGGGTTCTTCGTTATGCTAGTCAAAGAAGAGCACTGGAATGCCCAAAGAAAATATATCAATTCTCACTGAACTTCCTTCAGAGTTGTTAGTGATGCCCTAAAAGAAAACTCTTGATTACTCTTTCCTTAGGTTTGAGTGAAATAAGCTGTATGCACTCACGTCTCACACATATGTTTAACAAAAGGTAAGTTAAAACACATTTATTTATTTCAGATGGATTAAAATAGAATGTGAATCCTTTATCTAAGGGAGTCCTAAGTAGAACAGATGGTTTAGCATAGAAATATTATTTTTATATGCTTGCATCATCAAATACTCACTAGTGCATTTTCTTTAGGTGGCAAGTGTACCCTCTCCACTCACGCATCTCATTAGAAGAACAAAATAATGTATTTTTGCATCCAGTTCCTGGCTACAGAAAAGTAAATATTCTTGAACTGTTATTTTTAAATGTGTACAATGTTTTTCTGTGGAAAATATTATCTGTTCTAACTAAAATTACTGTATGATGGCAAAGGATGCTTTTCTGTTTACTTTTCCCCTTTATATATAAACTGTTATTCTTACCAAGCTATTGACTTTACTGGTGTTTAGGGATGTGCAAATAGAGGAAGTTAACCTTAATGTATCATGTGACACTATTTTTATCCTTCAAGGTAGTTTGTGCATGTTGATTCTTTCACTTGCATGAAGGTGACACTGCATGACAGTGTGGCCCTCCTATATGGAGGTCTCTGTCTAGCTTTGTGCCACTTCTTGGTTGGGAGTCTTGGTTTTCTTGGGGGTTGGATTAGTTGATGTCTAGAGGTCGCTTCCTACCTTCCCCTGTAATTCTGTGATCGATTCTCTCACTGCTAATACTGTGATACTTTATGACAGATGTGCAGAGAACTGTGTTCTTTCTCTTTTAGATACTGTACTACTTATTGTGCTTTCCAGCTAATAGGACAAGAATGCAGGTTTTCTGGTGTTACACTGTTAGTATTTCTGTTCTACATAGAAATATTGTATTTTCTTTCTCAGGTTAGGTATTTCATGTAGACATATTAACGTAAGTAATTCCTGTCTTTATACAGTCCTTGTTTCTTCCTTGCTTCAAAGGTTATCCTGTCAACAAACATAGCTGAGAGCTCTGTAACAGTTCCTGATGTTAAGTATGGTAAGTCTTCCAAGTTTTCCAACTGTGCATATGTTTTACTTGTAGTATTAATTAGTACCTGTCTGAATCTTAGCACCATGTCACCCTGTTACAAAGCCTTCCTGTTAGAGTTTAACTCTGACAGTTACTGAATACTTTCTTTCTCAACGGGAAGGTTATACATTGGATATACATACAGAAAAAGCTGTGGGTTAGGGAGCAACTTTTATTCCTGTTCTGGAGGAAAAGTGCACTTTTCCTCCAGATGCCGTAACAAGCATGTTTCAAGTATCTTAAGCTTTTTATTTCCATTCTGAATATATTTGATACTCGTGTCAGATTAAAAAATTCTGTTTTAGACTATATGTGCAGAATATTATCTTCGAACACATTTGCATTATTTTTATATCTCTGTAAAAATCTGTTTGCAGTTACTATTCTCAATAGTTTGTCTATTTATTAAAAAAAAACAACAAAGAAAATGCTGTTTGTGAAAAATAAATGTTCCCTTTCTGATAATGTAAAATCAACTGCTCTATTACCGTAGAAGTAAACTGTGTCATAATATTACTAAGATTGCATTGTTTTTATTTGCAGTGATAGATTTCTGCTTAACTAGAACTTTGTTTTGTGATGACGAAACTAATTATCAAAGTTTGAGACTTTGCTGGGCATCTAAAACAAACTGTATTCAAAGAAGAGGTAAGGTGGCAGTAGGGAATGGAAAGGAATTTGATGAATGATTCAACATTATTTTCCAATCAGTTTATTCAGTGAAATGTACAGATAATTTTTGTTGTGAATGATTTACATGGAAAATGGGCTTCTGTATCAAGTCATGTATTAAGAAGTTATTAAGCTGCTATGCCTGAATGGTGCCTTTTGTTGAAGTATTTCTTTTGGAGAAAGGATTTGTGTTTGATGGGAAAATATTAAAATTCATGGGCCATGAAGCTAAACGATTCCTGTAATTTTAACCATAACGTTTTTTGAGAAGAGGGAAAGTACCTGTTAGATGTTTATTGATTGCTCTTGACTTTCAGCAGGAGAAGAATCATGTCTATTTGTCACTCTTAAGTTAGTGAAAGATCCACAGCAGTGTCTTCACAGTGTTTGTTCCAGCATAAGGTTAAATAAGAGCTTAGGTCACCTTTTCTTGTTAGTACTCTTTGATATCAAAGTCTTAATTTTAATGGAGTGCTATACTTAATTTAGTAAGTGAAATCTTCAGATATAAAAAGTTTTTGTACTGTGAGAAATTCAGTTACACTTTATTTCCATTTGTTTCTGGGTCAATGTTGGTTATAGTCCAGTATACAGCTAATAGCAACAACATCTCGTATAGCAGGAAACTTGGTCTTGCTGTGTGCATGACTTAAAAATATGGCCTTACTTTCCAGTGGAGTTATCTCACACACTGAATGGAGTCCCCTTGAGTTTGCTGATGTTTCTCAGCTGTTTATGATGCTTGTAGATGTTTTTACAATGTGGCTTGGGCAGTTTACAGATTGGTGGTTTGTTCTGTGTGAAGGTCGTACTGGACGTGTTTCCAGTGGATATTGTTACAGGCTTGTGCACAAGAGCTTCTGGACAGAGTGTATCCCAGAGAAATCCCTGCCTGAGATACTGGTAAGAATTTTTGGGAATGCTAAAAAATAAATTCATTATGAATGTGGTTGTAGCACAGACTTTACCTGAAGTGAATGCATTATTTGAGTATTTACCAGTAGCTATACAACTAAATGGAATCAGTAAATAATTGAGACTATTAATTATGTTGTTCATAGTAAAATGGATGTGACTTTAAAAATTAATATTCTATTCAAAAGAAAAATATCCTTAGTTATGAGAAATTATTTTCAGCTTTTACTGAATTAAAAGATGAACTTACTTTAAGATTCAGTATCTTCAATTAATTCATAAATTAAACACCTCCCTTGTGGAAAAGTAAGAGTAACATTGTCTTCCCTTCAGACTTGCCCACTGGGAGCTACAGTATTAAAAATAAAAAAACTTGATATGGGAGAACCAAAAGCCTTGTTGGCAACAGCTCTTTCTCCACCTAACATAAATGACATTGAACGTACCATACTTCATCTGAAAGAGGTAGGCATTTTTTTCTAAATATGCTGAAGTCCAAGTAATGAAAATGTACTGCATTCCTTGTTATTTAAGGTGCTAGTAACCTTGATTGGCACCTGGAATGAGAACAGTGCCTAGGGAGTGTTTTGTCCTGTTTGGCTATTATTTGGTTGCCATGGTCTTCAGCATGATTTCTGCTGTTAGTGCATATCAAAGAGATTGTAAGTTCATGAGAAGCAGAATCCAGGAGAAATTATAGTAGTTGTGAACTACCATTTGCAATTAGAAAGAATAAGAAAAATGTTAGGGAACTTGATCTAAAATGAAATCGTTTATTAAACTAGTATCATCTTACAGCCTGAACATTCCCCTTTCTACCTGCACAGGGAAACTGGCAATTTTGTTTTCCAATTATATATTTAGTATGTGGTAGAACACCAGGTATATTAAAGTTTCTTTCTGAAGTGGAAATAATACTTGTATACAATAGCTTGGTTTTATATCTAGCACATGCAATAAAATCTTCAGATAGTAGTTTTTTTTCAAATTGATTCAACTTAATTACAGTTACAGCTTAAATTGATGTTGCTTTGTGATTGGTTTTCATGTATTTTCTTATAAACCAATCTTACTTTAATCAAATTTTACAAGCAAATACTTTGAATTTCTGTAGCTAGGAGCACTTACAGCTTGTGGGCAAGCAGAAAATCCGCACGATGGTGAGCTGACTTTCTTAGGAAGGGTATTGGTGTGTTTGCCAGTGGATCTGCATCTTGGAAAACTGATCGTCCTTGGACATGTCTTTGGGTGCTTAGAAGAATGCCTTATTATAGGTAAAAGATGAACATAAGATAATTTGTATATTTGCTTAAAAACAAGTAACTTACAGGTCTTAATTGCAGTTTCTTTTTATTGTAGCTGCAACACTGTCCTTGCAGAACTTTTTTATAGAGCCTTTCAAGCAGACTATTGATGGATACAGGTATTTTAATCATTTTTTATATTATTTTAATCATGTTTTATATCTTCCTGTCTGTTCTTAGAAGCACAGAGCAAAGCTGATCACTAAACACCATTTTTAATGTCTTGAGTTTAAATCCCTTCCAAAGGGCCAGAGCAGCTGCCATACTGAAATACTACTGTATGGACGGATCAGTATCACAGAGCTAACTCATCCTTTTCTGAGTAAAAGACCTGATTCTTCAGCTTTGCCTTTCTGATAGGAGTATGTGTCAATGTCTATTAAAAATAAATATAAAAAATAAAATCCTTGTTAGCCTGCTCACACAGCTTACCATCAGTGAGGAAGTGTGGAAAAATGACAGATAATTACAGTAAATGTATTGGAAGGTACTGATAGTGTAGCTCTAATAATACTTTATACAATTTTTATTACTATATTCATTATAACTATAACAATTACAGTTTAACTATAATAAGTTTAAGATAAGAAAAAATATTGATAATTTTTTTTGTTGTTGTTTTTTTAACCAGGAGCAAACTTTTTTTTTCTGGGAATAGTAAGAGTGACTGTATTGCAATTGTGAATGCATTTAAGGTAATTCTTCCTGGTTAATTCTTCCTGGTTTTACTGATGAATTCTGATGGACCGAGGTGGAACCTTCTCATTTTGTGTGATCAGAGCAGTGTTTTTGTTTTGAAGTTGTTAAAAAGGTCACATCACTCTTATCTATTTAGAAATGTTATGAACAATTTTAAGGCTGTTTTGCACTACGAAATACTACTAGTATTGCTCATTGAGTCAATTTTTAGTACCGTGAAGGAGCTGTGGGATTTTGCAATGGAGTAAGGCATCAAGAAATGGGTGAATATAAGTTGCACAGCTCAGTTTCTTAGTATGTTTTCTACTATTCTCCTAAGCAAATGGAAAACAGTGTGAAAAGTGGAGAAAGAGGATGCAGAGCATTTCATTCCTGCTTTCTAGAAGTTGAGGCAGATTTTGAGCCAGATATGGACATGACACTTAGGGTTTCTTAATGCCCTCTTATTACAAAGAAGCTGTTTTACATGGGATGCAGATTCTTCCAACTGGTGAAGGTGTCTTTAAAGTTGTCTCGTTGCTTCCAGCAGAACAAATGGTGGTTCTTCAGTAAGAAGAATTTACTAGCATTAATCACATGAATCACAAAATGGTTGAGGTTCTTTAGAATGTTGTAACGCTTTATAATTCAGCCACTTTTTCGGACCCTCAGTAGTGCATTCTTAAAATTACACTTTACTGCTGTACCACTTTGTTTCCTTGTATAAGCAGAAGACACAGAGTTCATTACAATGGTCATTAAGTTTAGAGTAAGAATGTTCTTAAGAATTATGTGTTTTTTTTAATCTGCTTAGGATCCAACTAGGCAAGAACCATTTTAAGAATAAAATCATAAAATAGAGATTGAAAAACACCATAGAATGTCTGAAGTCCAGTCTTCTATTGGTGGAATCAGTCAGGGTTATTCAGGGCTTTATCAGACTTAGTATTTGAAACCTCAGAGGAAGGAGACTGCATGAAATGGATGAGCATCTTGATTTACTGCTGGAGCACCCCTTTTGTGAACAAGTATTTCTTAATATCCAACTGAGTATTGAAAGTAAAGTTATAGTAGAACCAAAATTCCTGTCACTGGCTCACTTTTGAGTACAGTATCAACTTCAGAACTCTGTAGTACTAAAGAGACTTTGGATTAGTGGAAAACATGGAAATACTGATAGTCTCACAGAACTCTCTGAGGTGATTAGGGTGCTGGAACATATGTGGGAAGGTTTTAGAGGTGAGTTTCTTCAGCCCTAAGAAGAGGGTGACTAAAGGGCAATCTTAATTGGTAACTTAGCAATAACTGATGACAGAGTGTAGGATTAGGGGGTAGGAGTCAGACCTCCTTTGGGAGGTGGGCAGCCCTAGGGCAAGAGGCTGTGGATGCAAGTTGCAACAGAGGAGGTTCTACTGAAATGCTGCAGCATAGAGGGGGTAGAAATTGTCTCAAAGATGCAGTCAAACAATAGAATGGTTCGTCATCAACGTCAAGTTGGGGAATCTCCATCCTTGGAGAACTTGATTAAAAACATCAAAAATGTCATTGAAGCTGGCCCTGCTATGTTAGCTCAAGGTCACCTCTGATTTCTGAAGCAGTATCTTGAAATTATCCTCAGCGTAGGTGTGGAAAATTTTCACTTTTCAGCGTGCCATGAATGTTTTTTAATTATTCTTTACAGTTTGTACTTGAATACTAAACCACTTCTTTCTTAGGCATGGCAGATCTGCAGACAGAATGGGGACCTGAGACATCCCAAGGTTTGTTAAACTTTTTCTTCACTCCTGCTCAGCACTGAAGTTGGTGACTTCAGTGCTGAAGTAATTTATGCTCTTAAGTAAGAAATTTAGATGAGCATTCTTTCTTTACTATGATTACCAGTTTCCTTAAATAGAAGCATAGGCTTTGAGGTGTCATAGTGAGCCTTTGAATCCAGTATTTGAAGACCACAACTTATGTAGTTGCTGTCATAGATTTGGCAGTGACGAGAAGGTTTGAAATCAAGCTGATAAGGGAACTTGAGCTGTAGTTGAAAGGCACTTTTGTAATCATAGGTACCTTTCAGGGGGAGCAGCTGGAAAGACAGGAAATCTTTCTGTCAGTCTCAAAAGTCCAGTAGTCCAACCTTTTCATTTGCACTTCTCACCTACTTTTCCAGGATGAGCTTCAGTGGGGTCAATCTAACTGTATTCATATCAAGAGAGTCAGAGAGGTGAGCTGAAATAAACAGTCAGTTTTATGAATGTCAAGTTTTATTTTCTGGCGTAAAGTGCTCCATTATGGTAAATAAGCCCACTTAATGTACAACTATGTATATGTATCTAGGTATATATCTTCTTTAAACTGTGAATACATAAGATCATCGTCCCACTCCCAGAGAAATAAAAACTGCTCATGGTGGTGTTAAATTATTAACTTGAACACTTCCAGGCACTTGGCCAGGTGTCATATAAGAACTTGGAGGCATGCAAACTAAAATGTAGTACTACACTGTATTTTGAAAGTAATAGTGAAGATGCAAAGCAGTGTGTTAGGTGAAATGCATACTAGCATCACTTAAAAAGAGGGCTCACCTACCTGTTTAGACTTTTAGGAAGAGTTTTTTTTCATTTGTGGATGGATTTGATATGTTGAATGTGTAACTTAAAGTTGGAATTTCAGGTTGCAGAGTTAGTTCAGCTTCTGAAAGACAGAGTCAAACCATTTAACATGTACGTTAATACTTGGCCATCTGTGATGGATGAGGAGTACGTATACAAACAGCGTTTCATTTTGCAGGTAATAATAGCTCTTTGGGGAGAGACATTACTTATAAAGTTTATAATTGGGTTTTTACATACTTAGCATCAACAGATAAGCATTTTGAGATACCCTGTGTTTTGAAGTTCTTGTAAGTTTTCAAGACTGCAGCTAGAATTTTTTTTATTTTAAAAAGGCAAATGTTATGATTAGAGTATTGGACCTCTGGGAATCCCTTTCCTTCTGGATAGTTCATTAAATTAAAACAAAGTGGTACAGAGACTAATTAAACTTGTATCTCAGTTAATCTTTGAGTCATAAAAATACTCTGAAGACAGATGGTTTGAGTTGAAATGATAAAAGCTAACATCTGTGAAAGAGATGTTTTTGCTTGTTTAGAGTTGTGTGAAATTGCCGTGGCTTTATTAATTACTGGAGGGAAAAATAAGATAATGCTGAGCTACTGCAACTTGCTTTCAAATTCTTTTCCCATTTGGAGTGATTTTGTTTTCACAGACCCACTAACCATTTCAATGTCAATTGGTTTAACTGTGTACATAATGAAATGTTTGGCGCTGAATTGTTAAATAGTCTATGACGTAACATGAAAATTGTACAGCTGTCATGCAGCATTGTATATGGATTTCCTTAAAATTGGCATTCCTTTTTGAAAGGAAGGTTATCCATTGAAGTTTTCATTGACATAGTTTGTGTGCAGAAATATTAAAATACAATTCCAGAGGCTGAAGTCATGGATGTATGTTTAAAAGGAATAGGGTTTGTATTAACCTTTAGTTAGGAGCAACAGTGATTTCTGGTAAGAGAAGGGGGTGGAAAAAAAAGATTCATATGAAAGTCAGCCAGTATCACTTCACATATTTCAACTATATCTTTTTCTGAGAAACTGAACGTTATAATGACCTGTAATATGAAAAATATTTTCTTGATTTTAGGTTGTAATGGCTGGTGCATTCTATCCAAACTACTTCACTTTTCAAAAATGTGATGAGGAAGGTGCAGTGAGAGAGCTTGGTGGCAAAGATCCAAAAACCACTGTGTTGGTATGTTGTAAAGGCAAATGATTTAATCAATCATGAAGTAGTAGGAATATGTATGTAGTGTTAGTGGCACTTATTAAGGTTTTTTTCTGCCTTGGGACAAGATGGAGTCAGGGTATGTATTTCTCACTTGATCTGTTGTCTTCTCTCCCATCTTCCTTTCTTCTGTTGCAATAAACATTGTGTGGGTGGACAGTGCAAAAAAGTTTCCTACCTAAAAGTACGTCTATACATTTGACTGCTGGTCTCATGCAGATTGCCAACTTTCATAAAACTAATAAAAGGTTTAGGGGGAGTTTTTCAGTTGAAAAAATTGTTAAATCTTTGGTGTTACTGTTTTGTAATCTTGTACTTGGTAGTGTATATAATACATGCTAATTATTTTAAGGCTACTTGGATATTGCATTATTTCTTTTATTCTGTAGGCATTTTTATCTGATTAATTACTAGTTTGAAATTATTGTCTCCACTTCCGTGGAATGGCTGGGATTAGCTTAGGAAAGTGTTTGGCGTTTCTGATTGCTCAATGATTATTCTGGAGACTGTAGTGAGGCTGACCTGCCTAGGTCATCCTTAGGATTTCACAATCTGGATGAAATACTTTTGACAGGGACCTGTCCCAATCTCTATGACCTTCCAAGGTGATACATAGCAGCTTTGTGTTCAGACAGCTGTCTCAGTATCATGAGTGCAGCCCCCCGTTGTTTCATTACCTTTTACAGGTTGATTTATTTTTTTTCCTCAAGAAATCCTCACTTCCATCCTCTCCTGCTATTGAAAATTTTTCCTGAATCTTGACTTCAGGAGGAAGGAGGCATGGCAGTGATTAGTAGCAAAAGTTTATTTTCATTGTTTTAATTTAATTTTTATTTTTTTAATTTGTTGGGTTTTAGATTATTGCTATTGTAGCTCAAGTGAAGAAAAAAGATTGCGATTAACTAACTATTTAGGTGTAGTTAATGGTGCATTGAAGTGGTTGAATGTGTCCAAGTTTAACTTGACTTATCTTAACAGCTGAAGAATATTCCTCCCTATGGTTATCTATACCATAATCAGTTGCAGTCACAGTTTAGACAGTGTGGACAGGTAAAGTCTGTTACTTATGATGGATTAAGGTAAGCAAAAAATATTTTAAGCATTGAGCCTTTCTGTTGGTCTCTGTTTTGAGTCTGCTAATCAGTTTCCTTATGTGGTGTACTGACAAAATGAATATTTTTAAATTGATTTGTAAGAAATAAGTGATTGTTTTTGATTTATTGACAAGAATAAAAAGGGGAGCTTTGAAATTGGGTATGTATTGGTTGGAATAACATTTAATAAGCTAGCTCCTTAGAGACCAATTACTTCTGCTTCTTCTGTTCTGTAACAAAGGGCCTTAACTGCAGCTGATCTAACAGTTTTTGTTTCTCATTTATATAGTGAGTTCAACTCACTGGTACCATCAGGTGTCTTTCCACAAAAGGCATGTGCCTTGGCAGTATTTAACTTGTCTTCAGGCTGACTTTGAACTGAACTGCCCGAAGATAGATAGACATATGCCCACATAGACCTTGTTATACCTTTTCCCTTTTTTTAAATAAAAAATCTTATTCACATTTATCTTCACATTCCTTCTATTCGTATTAATTAGAGTGAATTTGCTATGTTCTTGTTGAGACTGCTAGAAAACTTGTTTCTTAGAACAATTAGAAGAAAAGCTTTCAGGTACAGAAGAGTGATAACCAAAAGCTGTGAGGAAAATACATTCTGTAGTTCTCTGACTTGCTATGATAAGGGCAGAGGGAAAAAAAAAGATAGCTTTTCTGTTTTTAAAGGTGCCTTGTTTTAGTTTTGATTTTTTTTCCATCAGGTATTTATTATAAAAAAATTCTTTTTTTTTTTTTAATTTTTTATAGGGCCTTTGTGGAGTTTTCCCATAACCCAGTGGAGGGTTTTAAGGTTCTTCCTGCAGTGTACATGTCAGTCAAAATGTCACACCTGAAAATTCCTATTGAACTGGATGTTCATTATCCAGATGATATCAGAAAGGATTTGCGACATGTGGCAGTTGCAGCCATGGACTCTTTAAGGTAACCACGTTCTGTAGGGACTGGAGGAGGGAGGATATGCTGGTTTTATATTTGTGCTGTGATATAAATTTACTTTTAAAAACACTCTGAATACAAGTCATACCATAGTGGGGGAAAAAAGAATCCAACAACCTTCACTATTTAACCTTTGTTCTTTGGATTTCTAGTAAGCTCATGACACAGTTGATTCTTGGTATGTTCCTGCTGTTATCTTTCTGTGTTTGGTCATATGAGCATCTTAGTTTGTCTTGTGGTATGTTGGCTCTGTGTAGTCATTTTATGTTCTAATCTAATGCGTTTTCACAGAATACATAAATGATAAATACATAAATGAGTCTCAGTGCTTACCTTTACTTAATGTAGTGTGATTGTCATGACTTTTGTCAGAGGATTTAAGTTCACCCCCCTTCCCCCATATTTTACGTGCATACCTGTTTGCCTCATCAGTGTAAGAAGCAGTAAAAGCAAACAAACCCATGAGTTTTTATTTCTGAGTGAAGTGTTTAACATTTTTATTGCATGAACTTCAGAGTCAGTGTGGACTATCAGAAGCAGACAGTGGAGCCTGTTGAATTCTCATTTGGTACTTCACAGCTGTTAAAGATGATTCCAAATCGTCTCCTGTCCATCAGTGTAACAGAGGTAGGATCATTCTATGTCTGATGTAGGGTCGCATAATTAATCAGTGCCTAGCTAACATTAGAGGTGACTGTTGAACAAGCTTTAGTGAAAAGAATGGATGCTAATGCCAGTAGATCTTAGCTGAAACAAGTTAGCTAAATGATGGTGTAATCGTAGAGAAGATGAATGGCGGAGGTGTAATAAATGTATATTCTACAAAAATGAACATTGGTAGGTATTTGGTGCATTCATTAGGCCTGGTTATTATTACCTGGTAGTTTTATTCAGAAGTTGCAGATGTGAGAAATAAGTTAGTGGTACTGTGCAGTCATTTCAAGAAAGCACTGCGTGCATGAAATGTTGTGTTAAGGAAAAACTATGTATATACAAATATTTAGAAAATCTGAAGCGAAAATGTTTAGATCTTGTGTTAACTATTATCTCTTGAACAGTTTGAGTAATATAAAGCAATATGTATGCTGCTGAAATTAAAAAATTAAAGTAAAAAAAATCCAAACCACGAGGATAGTGGAAGCTAGATGCTGAAGTGTTAAACTGGCTCTTGGTAGAACTGGCATGTTTTGCAGGGGCAGAAGGGAATAATTTGTTTAGCTTACTCAGTTAAGTCTCTTAGTCCAGAAGTGTTTGATCATCAAATCCACAAACATGTTTCCATCTCCGCAACTGTACATCTGTTTGTCAGCTTTAACTAATGGTCATATGTATTTTGTTCCATAGTAAATATTCTTTTTTTAATCACCTTCAATATAAAATCAGAAATGGTAGATGAGTTCAGTAGGAAAAAGATCCCTTTTTTGTTTAACTTAATTGAAGTTGTGGTGTTACCAATTTCCTGAAGAATGGCTAATTGTAATGTTTTGTACTAGATGTGTTCTTTCATTAATGAGTGCCATAGCTGTATGCCTCTGTTTAATCAATCATATACCTTAAATTTTTAATGTTTTTTTATTTGGAAGTGTTCTTTTCTGTATTTTAATAATACTTTTATCACTCAAGAGAAAAATGTATTGTGATTACACAGTAGACAGACACTTAAAAACATGATACGAAGAATAACCTCTTATGAAGCATCTGTCTCTCACCACTTCACTGCAGTGTGAGAGAACTTGTGTGTGGCAGGAGTAGGAGTGCTTCCACATATTTTGCTCAAAACTGTTTTGTACTTGGTGTGGAAGAATGTAATTATGCCATCTGATATTGTCTAATTTTTCTGCTCTCAGATAGTAGAAGTTGGACACTTCTGGGGATACAGGATAGATGAAAAAAATATGTCTGTCCTCCAGACTCTGACTACTGAACTGGACTACCAGAACTTGACAGATCTGTCTGTGACTCCACATCCAGAGTTGCTTTGTCTAGCACCATTCACTCGTTTTGAAAGCACAGGATACTGTAGAGCTCGTATTCTTTATGTTTCAGGAGACTTTGCAGAGGTACAGTAGTACATTGTTGTATCAAATTGGTAAGAGGTAACTGGGTTAACTGTTACTATCTTGGATCTATTTTTAGTAAGAACTTTAACTAAGGACTATTTTCATGATAGTTCTATTCCACTAAAGAGAAAAATCTAGAAAACTAGAAGTAAAATAAATTCAGCGTACAGTGCCACCAGAACAGGTTAAATAGCATGTTGGTGTATTTATTTGATTTTTGTTTTTAGGGGCTGAAAGGGACCTCTGGAGATCATCCTGTCAGACCCTCTGCTATAGCAGGTTCCCTACAGTAGACCTCAGCAGGACAGAGTAGAGGAGCAGGATAATCTCTCATCCTGCTAGCCCTATTCTTTTTAATGTGCTGTGGGATACCATTGGCTGCCGTGGCCATAGGTGCACTGCTGGCTTATGGACACTTGAGTATTTTAGTGTTTAAACTGAGATGCTGTTTATAGAGTTGTGTATATTGAAGCACAGCAAAACAAATCAGTTTTTCCTGTTTTTTCTTCAATACTCTTACTCATTTATTGGGAATTTTCGTATCAGCGTTTACATCAGCAGGTTTCATCAGAACATCTTAGCTATTTTGTGCCAAAATCAATTATGGGAATTTGTGCCACAGTTTAAAACTGCTGATAATTGCCAAATCTATTACTTTTCTATTCAGCATGCAAGGAAGAATCTTTTGATTTTTATAATGTCCATTCCTCCATTGAGTTTCTTGATTTTTTTTTTTTAAATGTACTTTTGTATTGGTGACACCCAGCTGCCTTAAACAAATGACAGAAGCTCAGTAGTAACTCTAAAAGTCATGAAAAACAAGTGAATAATAATGCTAATCTCATCATTTTGTCTTTACATTTGTAAATAGTCAGCCAATGCATGTTTAACTATTTGCCTGTCTAAAGGAAGTTACTGTGTAGCACCGCTCACTGTTAAGAAGTAAAGTTACACAGACTTAATTGAAGGGAGAGGGTTAGAAATCTCCCTTTTCTAGATTTAGCAGATTTGAATTACCAGTGAGTGTGTAAATCCAAGGGATCAAATAATGTTACAAAAATGTTGGGTTGTATTGATTAACACATTTTCCAGAATCTGAAAATGATTCTCTTTCACTTGATAAGATTAAGCTCAAGCTGTCGCTTTTCTTGCCATGGAAGTATGATTTTTATGCTGTAGGGTCTCTGCTGATGTTCCTGGTTCTTTTTTCCCCCGACAGGTTTTTTTTGTAGATTATGGTGATAGAGCAAAAGTGCCTTTAAAAAAACTGAAAGCAATTCCAAGCAAACTTCAAGAGCTTCCTTTCCAGGTAGGGTTTTTTTGTCTCACTTTTTGAGTTGCACTTCAAGTCACAATGCTTTTCATAATAATAACAAATGAATGTGTGTTTTAGTAATGTCCTACATCTTACAAATCATCTTTCTAATATTGCAACTAGTTTGACAAATGTTTTCCCAGGTATGTATTCACAGAACAAGCAATTCTTCTGTGTAACAATTGTGTTGTGTGTGATTGTAGAGAAATGTTAACCACTCTTTGTCCTTGGGGGCCATGGGGGCGGTCATGTGAAACACTAAACGCAAAATGAAAGCACATGGACTTGCGGCCTGGCTTAGGCATTAAAACAACAACATAGAAACAAAAACACAGCAAAAAAAAAAAAAAAAACAAGACTGAACAACATTATGTTATTTTGGTAACAGTGTTTGAACTAACTTTCTTCCTGTGTTGACAGTGTACTGGGTTTTCTCTCCCACCTGTAATCACAAGAGCAGTAGTAAACAAGGAAATTGCTCAGTTAAATTCTACTTCTTGCTTTTGGTTGTTTCTTTATTGTCCTTCAGCTCTATGAGGAGTAGAATGAATGTTGTTCTGGCTCCTCTATAGCTTGCTTACATGTGAAGCTCAAGACAAACAAGTTGAGCAGTAGATTAGCAGTGCTTTGGTTTAAGAACTTCTGGCCAAAAACAGCTTCATTCATAAGAGCTCAGAGAGGAGAAACAATTAGTGATTAGTTTAATAACTTAATCTCTGCTTAATCTTAGTTGTTCCCATCATAGAGAAGTGATGTGCAATATAACTTACCTGCATGGTTGAAGTCTGCAGTGACAGTGTCTTCTGTACTGCTGCTGTGCAGGGTGTATTTGCTTTTCCTGCTGAAATGTAGCAGATAGCTTTGCTGTATTTCATCCAGATAGTAGTTAAAACAAAATAAATACTTCTGTCTTTCATTTTTTCAGGCAGAATTATTTAAAAAATGAAATAATGATCTGTAAAGCAAGTCTGAAGGACTTGATTCAGTATCTAACTTTTCATTAAAATAATTCGTTAGAGTTATATTTACAAAGAGGATAACTGCTTTAACTAAAATTCATCTTTCCATTCCTGTTCAGGTATTTTAAATTCATTGAAACAAACACATTATTCTTCATTGTTGTCTAGAGTGTTAGAAGAAATTAAGAAACCAGCAAAACTATGGGTTTACTTATTTCTGTTTTTAATGTTAAGTAGTTTTGATACCTGTCTTCCAAAATGGCTAGGAAACAAGGGTTTTAATTTAAATTCATTTAAGACTATAATTACAAGTAGCAATTCTGGAAAGGGGTTAAATGAGAACTGACTTAGTCTTGTCTCATTCTGTATTACCTTAGTTAAAAAGATCTGCAGATAATAAGTTTTTCCAGAGGAGACATTTCTAGACTAATAGAATTCATACATGCGTGGTGAATTAAAACTGATTTGTATTTTATTTATGCTCAGTTTTAACTTCTTACAGCATTGAGTTGATGGGAGATTTACTATGTAGCTCTGTTGGCAGTGGCAGAATAGGAATTAGGACAGTAGTTTTGCAGCAGTCTAATGAATTAACATAAGCCTTTGGAATAATTACGAGGTCATTTTATAATATAGTTCAAACGGTTGAGGAAATAAGACTTTTGTGCTCATTCTTTTCTTGGGCAAACATTGCTCTTAATGTGTTTGCTTTAGGCTTTGGAATTCCAGATGTGCAAGATGAGACCATCTGCCAGATCTCTTGTATGTGGGGAACGGTGGAGTTACAGTGCTAGCCAGAGATTTGCCTCGCTAGTAAATGGTTATACTCTCCTAGTGGACGTGTATTCATTGGTGCGAAGTGTTGTGCGTGTAGATGCTTTCCACTACACGAGGCACAGGGGCCTTCTGAATATTCGAGATGTCCTTATTGAAGAGCATTTTGCTGAACTAGCAGAAGAGTCATATGAATCACAAGTACGTATTTATTAAGCTTCTTCGACTCTGCTTAACTGTTCTACTTCAGCTCTATCTATCTGAAGTTGTTAGAAGTTGAGCTGAAGCCTTGGGACTGTGCCAGATGAGGCTGGGCAAGATTAATACTTGAATGTGGGGGGTATATAATGTTTTTACTTCTCTGTAATTCATACTGTGCTGTTAGCCAAAAGCACTGGTGCTTTGAGGCACCCTTTGAAAGAGATTTTTCTGAAAATAATGATATCATTTGAGCTGCTCATTGAAACTTAGTCTGAACTGCGTTTTCATGTTTTATACAGTCAGAAAGGTGATGTAAATATCATTGGATTTTTTTTGTCTGCATGTTTTTGTTCCTTTCATGAACATGTGTAAAATCCAAGAAATATACAGTTTCATGGTTTTAACTCCATTTTTATTTAGCAAAGTCATGATTTGCTGAAAGAATTTTTTTTAAACGGAATGGAAAAAGAAGAGAACACATCTATGTCATCAAGAGAGGAAGAGAAGGATCTCATAGAAAGGTTCTTAAAGGGGCTTTCTGACAACAAATGTGATGCACCAACTCATAAGGTAATGTGAGTAGTGGTGGTTTCCATATGGCATTACATATCCTTTTCTCTCATGTTATTAAAACACAGTGGTAGACTGAAATTACTTTTAATAACTGTACTGTACTGTTGCTGGTCACGGTACATTCTGTGAGTAGGGAGCTGCAATGCCAGCCCCGCTGTGAACTAATCTACTGCAGCTTTTAACAAAATTGAGAATTACAGCCTAAGAGCTATCTGAACTGGCTGTACCAGCACATTCCCAGGCAGCACTTCCAGACACTGCAAAAAGAAGGTAAAGTTGAAAAGCTGAACGCTGTGTTTCAGCACGCAGTAATCTTCATAATTTATGCTGCAGCAAAAAACAAAATTGTCACTCAAGTTTTCAGGAAATTACTGAGGGGGGAAAAGAAGCAGTGTTTAGTTGTTCCTTAGCTAGTGATAGAAAAGTAATTCAAAGAACACCACAGCACATGGTAATAGTGGAACAGTGAGTGCTTCTTCAGCTGCCAACTCCAAGCTCAGAATTTTCTTCTATTTATGAAGTTTGAGACTTCTACTCACTGCTGAACTGGAATATATAACAAAAAGATTTGTGTCCCTTTCTGGAATATATAACAAAAAGATTTGTGTCCCTTTCTGATTCCAGTTTAAGCCTAGTCTACATTATAGTTCTTCCTATTTCAGGTCTGACAAAATTTAGGCTTTTGGGCTCCTAATGATGCTCAGGTTGCCCAGAGGAGTAACCCCACTTAATTGCTTAACTTTCTGAAGTGTAGGATTTTCAAATTTGAAGACGACATGTAGTGAGTAACGGGTTGGTTTTGTTAGATGCTCTATAATGACTGGACTTCATGCTGTTTAAGCATGGGGGAAGTCATGGATTCCCAGCACCCGTGGTAAATAACATTACTTCAGTTACGTGTCTGTGTGATAAGTTTACATTAGATGGGTGATGATGAAAACGTTGCTCAGTGTCTGCACAGGATCTTTAAACATGTTTACCTTCATTTATAAATATTTTGAGGAGAGAAATGCACACTAGCTTACTGGTGACGTTCCTCATCTTTTCAAAGGTGACAGTCAGTGGCCCATTCACTCCTTATGAGGTGAAGTGCAACAGTGTGACTCAGGTATCCCAGTTCAGGTATGACAGTGCTTTTACTTGATGCATAGATGTGGTCTTAACTGTTACTTTTCATAAACTGGTGAAACTCATCCTAGTTAATTTTACTTTCAACTATTGAAAATACAGAAGTGCTAAGTTGTAAGTTGCATTTAAGTGCATGCTATTGCTGTGTAAAATTTTAGGAAGAATAGTTCTAATTAAAGATGTTTTAATTATTTAAAACATACTTATTAAAAATAAAAATTAAAAAATAATTATTTAAGTCATATATATCTCCTGCTTGAGATTTTGCTTTCTGCTCTGGTTATACTCTGAAATTGAAAGCATTCTTTTTTCTTGTATGCTGTTTTTGATGATTTTTGTTGTTTCCTTATTGAAGATACTTCTTTCCTCTCCAGAAATGCTGTCATAAAAAAGAGAAGCATAAACTCTGTTGTTGTTCAAGATAATCCAGAATACTCCTTCGAGCAGTTCCTGGTTGCTGCATTTTTATCGCTGAATGAAAATGGTAATGCATAATACAAATGTTTTGACAGTTTTTCCCAGTCTTGTTTTTACGTGAATAGCTGAGTAAACATGTTCCTGTAGACTTATATTACACCATACTGAGGTTAGCAACTTCATTATGCACTCTTTAATGTTTTTTTTTTTTTGTGTGCTTATAGGATCTACTGTGTTTCTAGATGAAACATCTTTGATGCCACCAATTCCTGGCCTGCTTGCTCTGCTTAGTATGCTATTTGCTCCTGCCATTGAGTTGAGGTATCCATGTGTTTCTGAAGTCTCTTTATTTAGTTTAGGACCCTCAGAACTTTGTGTCACGCTCTTTTGCTTTCTTTTCAGCAGTTAGTATATTATCTCCATTTGTATTTGTATGGTTCTTGTATCATCTCTTAGTAGCTTTAGATCATTTGTTTTGTGTACTTACAAAGTGTCACTGCAGGCTTGCTTCTCTTATTGAAATAATAGTTCTTGAGTAATCATGTTGTAAATCAAGGAAGGTGGAATGTAGAACTGGGCAGATTTTTAAATCTATGTGAGGAGAGAAACTTGTATGAATATTGTAAAATCTGAGTTTTACAATAGAACAGAAATAATCCAGCTGCAATCTGTTTGAATTGTCATATCTGTAAACTGCCATTTCAACACGGGAATCAGTTTTGCTTGATTTAAGTTTCTTTGCACACGTTTGATTTTTCTCTCAAACTTTGGTTTCTTTCATAACTAGAAGTCCAGCTTTCTTTCATTGCAATATTTAAAGAAAAAAAGCCTTTTTGACAAGGTATGAATGTGTAACAATTGCTTTTACTTCTTAAGAGTATCTTCCAACCCCTACAGTTCTGCAGTTCTGTGCCCAGAGAGCTGGTAGAGTCTCCTCTGGAGACATTCAGGACCTACGTGGATGTCTACCTGTGCAACCTGGTCTAGGGAGCTGCTTTGGCAGGGAGGTTGGACTTGATGATCTCTAGAGGTCCCTTCCAACCCCTACAACTCTGTGATTCTGTGATCTTGTTTGACATGGCTTAGACAAATTCATTTAAGTTTGTCTTCATATAAGTTTGTTCCTAATCTGTAGGTGAGACTTTTCTTTGTTTGTACAGGGTTGATAAAGCTTGCAAATATTTTACTGGTGCTTTGTGTGGTTTGGGTTGGAGTCAGACTCGTGGGGCTCCACTGCTTCCAGAAAATGACATGGAGCTGACGTTTGATGTGCGTCTGGATGTAGATGACATATTGGAGGTAAGAATTCATACCTACTGCAGTGTGAATTAGGATTTACTGCGCTGTAACTTGTTAAATCTTTTACTAGCTGGAATCCTAGCAGCCTTCGGAACAATGGAAGCTTTATTGTCACTATTTTTATTTAAAATGTGCACCACCTGTTGGGAACCTTGGACTTCTGTCAGAGAAAGTTACTGCCCATACATTTTGCTGAGTAAAGTAAAATATTATGGTACAATACTCCGTGACCTTGTCAAAACAAAGCACTGATTCTTTTTCACTTACAAGTTGTCAATACTTAAGGTTTGTTCTGCTTTTTAGAATTACTATTTGATTGTTATTTTATGGATCAGTATAGTATTTTTGCTTTGCATTTTTCAGTTTAATTCTACAGTTCTTACAAGTCAACTATATCTAGGTGCTTTTTCCAGAACAGAGCAGTCAAACAATAAAAACCCTTGTGCACAAGTTAAGTACAGGTTAATGTATTGTCCGAGACCACATGCCTGTGAATGTCCTTCGGACAGACCTTCTGTCTACAAACTACAAAAATGTTCTAATGAGGAATGCGAGGCTTGTAGTCCTCGGGTGCCTTGAGCAGTTCTATGTGCAGAGCATGCACAGAAGATTACCAGTGGATTCTAGAGGCTTCTTAAGGAGGTTGTGGTCATGTGCAGATACAGTGAACTTTTCTATTTTGAAAGCATTTGTTTGTGTAATGTTTGTATGCATTACACCTTAGCCATAATGGTAGTGCCAGCCACTTGTGTATGTGAGAATTATGGACAGAGAGGAAATCCTTAAAGTGTTTTAAAAGGAATTCTGTGTTGGTAGCTGGTATCTTCCAAAGCATATCCAATTAATCTTCAAGACTGATTTGAAGTATCTGGAGCACTGACCTCTTCTACCAGCAGTGGTGCATCTGGAAGAAGTGTTTCAAAGCTTCAGATGCTTTTGTTTATGTTAATAATATTCTACTTGCATTTCAATTTTATGAGAGCCACAGCCATCTTTTGTATGTGTTGACAGAGTGCAACGCAGCACTAGGACTGGTTTAGGTGTCTGGTTGGCAACACTGCCTCCTGTAGTGGGGTTGGAACTAAAGCATCTTTGAGGTCCCTTTAAACCCAAGCTGTTCCGTAGTTGAAGAGTTTTATGTTTTTATATTTTGTCACTTGTTTTTACAGATCAACATCCTAAGGGCAGCCATTAATAAGCTGCTCTGTGAATGCATAGTGTGCTCTGAGAAAGAGAAGATGCCACAGCTGCAGGAACGTACTCGTCACTTACTGCTATGGTAATCATGTGATTGAACTAAGAACTTGTGTTTTTCTCTCAACAAAGAAAAGTAAATGCTTAAAAGTGCAGCTTTAAAGCTTAGCTCAGTTTAGGCTAAATGATAATATAGGATGTTTTGATTTAGCAGTGCATTTAATTTAATGTGCTTGTTTTAAAAAGCAGTGTGCTCAACAACTTCAGGCTGCTTGTGGAAGCACTGGTGAGCAAGCTTCCCTGAAGAACTTAATAGTCATAAGCCTAGTCTGTAAAACCTGTTCTATGAAATACCAGTTCTGTGGTATCTTGACTTTTGCGTAGTCAGACCTAAGGCATAAAAGCCAGAAAGATGGAGTTTTCTCCTTCTAGATTGATTTTGAGTTGTGTGTGCTTTTCTTCCCTGAACAGCTATCAGCAGGAGAGGTGCTGGCCAGCTTAGTTGCTGGAAGTCCTGAATTACTGAACTTAAACCTCCCAGCTCCTGTAACTGTAACAGTGACTCCGAAACAAGTGCCATGAGTCATCCCAGCCAGTCTTGGGAATCTTTTCAGCTTCTGGCATGTGGCAAGTTTTCAGGGGAGCCAGGTCAATTAGGCGTCCCTGTAGCAGCTTCTTCTGTGGGTTACTATGCTCTCTAGTATTGTTCTCATCTTTAGTAAATGGGACATTTTCCTACAGTAACCTTTTCTAAAGTAACTGTGCTAAAATGAGGCAATTTCTCATGCTGTTGTGGATTAGAAGCTTTTAAGCTTAACCTGATACCTTTGCTAATACCTTATGTTATGGAAATGATTATCAGAACAGCTGTTCATACTGAGTTTTCAGGTGCTTCTTGGTTCTGAATACAACTGTTCAGTTTTTCTTCCATCTGTGAAAAGATTAAATGCAATGTACTTTTCAGTACTTGAAATAAAAATTTAAATATTGCATAAGAAATGTGCAAATGTGGGGGCAGCCGTCCTTACCCTTTGAGGCAGTGGAAATGAAATGCAATTAAAAAGCCATAGAAAATCCCTGGAAGGTGTGGGGGTAGCTAACAGCATCAGCTGGCCAAGAGGTGTTGGATCAGGCAAGGGGTCCAGGTGATTATTTTTCTGGATGCTACGCCATACATGCTGTGGCCTTGAGGACATGCCAGCTGCTCTTATTGCACAGAGACATGGCAACTTCAAGCCAGCTGTTAGTGATTGGTTTGTACATCCATGAAGGGGTGGTACAGCTTCATAAAGGCTGTACTTAAAGATGTTTGCCAGCAGTGTGTTGGCATTTCACATCAGCAGGATTCCTGGTCAAGTACCAGCTGTTGACTGTACTGCTGATGCAATATTTAATTTCTTGTTAGTATCCAAGTACCTTAGGCTACTTGATGTCTGTGTTGCCTTTGGACACTCATCTAGTACCATGTTTAGTCTTCATATCTAAGTGAAGCTTGCTTGTTCACATGATTCGTGTGGTAATAACTGTGGGGAGGTAGAGAAGCAGAAGGAAGCAGAAACACAAAACCTTAAATGTGCCTGTTTGTTTATTAGTGTCAGTAGGAGGAGCTTACACTTGGATAAAAACTCATAGGTTCAGGACACAGAAATGTCACTTTTTTTTTTTTACCTCCTGAAATCCTTGTGCTTCTACTAAGCTGTCCCAACAATCCTCCTAATAATTTTTCTATTTTTCTTACCCGTCTCCATATTCTTCACCACACTTTCTTGGCTGAGCCAAGGTTATCTAGCCCTTCTGTGTTCGACCTTGGCATACAGGCAGCTAAAGTATGGTTGGGGGAGCTTATGGCAGGGTTTGGGATGATGGGGAGGTGTCATACAATCAGGAAACAAAATTAAGCAGTTGTTGATTTTGCACTCTGGATTATTTTTCAAACTTTATAAAGCAGTGCATCTTTTTATCTTTTCAAAGGAAGAAACAGTTGGTTATCATATCTCTTTTGTATGTTAGGAATACATCTCACTTTAATGCCTTAGGGGGGGAAAGCAGTTTTATTAAGAGTAAATATGAAAAAATATAGCTTCAACAGTCTTTCATTCTTTTCCTTTTTTTGTGAGCTAATTATGTATACAAGATGTCACCACTACTTAAGACTAAAATGTGTGTTTGAAAAACATATCTAGACAGAATTAAAGTCTGCTGCTGTTGTAGTTTGCACGGCTTGAGGAAATAACTGGAGCAGGCAGACAATCTATAGTAATTGAGTTGTCATGCAAAACAAAATGCCCTAAAAATAGCTTTATTATATGTTCTAGTGTAAGCATACACAAAATTTATGGAATAAATGATAGTTGCAAATTGTAGTTCTGTCAATTTAAGAAATAATTACTTCATTAAAAAAAAAAGCGAAAAGCAACCAACAAACAACTATGATTACTGTCCCTGTAAGTTTATCTTTTGACTTCAACTAAAGGGGCAAAGTATATGTAAGCGAACTAATTAGACTACATTAACATGTAAAATTTAAGATCTCTCTCAGTGTGGGCATCTTACAGATTGACCAGGTAGTGCCTGCTGTAAGCATTTCTTTGATCAGTCCGATGCAAATTATCTCTTACGGTTATTTTTCTTTTAATTTCAGTTTGATCTGCAAATCAAGACCTGAAGTTGTTCCTAAGTGGTGTAAGGCGCCATATGTGTGGAATCAAGTGAGTGTAGAAATGGAACTAAATACTTTTTTTTAAGGGAGCTAGGTACCCCAGTGTGTTCAGTTGAGTGGTCAAAATTTCTTGGGAATTTTCTTTGGAAGGATACTTCTTGATGCTGATGGAAAAAAATGTGTTGCACTTAAAGATTCAGAAAGCACTACGGAATCAAATTTCAGGCATTAACAGCTGTTGTGTATGCTGATACCATAATTTTGTGAAAATCAATTTAAAAAAATAGCTTTATGAATATAAAAATGCAGACCTTTCAAACAGAACACTTCATATTTCAGTTGAGACTGTAAAGAAAGCTTTATCTTTGCACGTTAAAATTTTGTATTCTTCCCATCCAGCACTACTGCTTTGTTTTTTTTCTTCATTTTTCTTGTTTAAGATTTATTTAGATAAATTGGAATTGGTTTGATGGGATCAGAGGATAGCTTCCTCAAAAGCTGGGAGGGTTCCAACTGGAAAGTATAGATTCCTACTCTATTAGAAATCTTACCTTTCTGAAAAGACCTGCAGGCTGCTGGATTCCCTATGTGGATGCCATAATAAACGACTGCATTTTCTTCACTAGGAGGAAGTGATGAATTGCTGAGTGCAGGAGTAATATTTCCATATGTATTCTCCCAGTCCCTCTCTCAACCCAGTGTGTATAAATAAGAGATTTAGGTGTCACTGGAAAGATTGATAGCAGTGGACGAGCCCCACTGGCCCATGTTTCTAGTATGCATCCAGTGAGAAGTTGGTGTGCCTTGATATTGTCTTAAACCAGACTCTTCTTTGTTTATATATCTCAGACTGGTTTTTCCATAGTGTATTGCCAAGGTAATCTCCTATTCCGTCAGCTATGTTAGCCTTGAGCCTTTTATAACTAGTTAATGGATAAACCTTGTATCAGGATTTTCTCCATTGCATCTCAAGTGTGAGGGTTGTCAGGGCCCTGTCATTACATAAAATACTACATATAATGCCCTGGAATTGGTAATGGAATGCTATTCTCATTTATTTCATAGTAATAGCTCTTAAGTTGGAATATATAGCAGAAGTGAAACAAGAATGTATTTTATTTAACTGTTTCATAGGAGAGCGTTTATAAGATTGGATTCTAACATGTCTTCTTTTTGATTAGGTGGAATCACAGCATATTATTGACCAGTCTGAAAAGCAGCATAAAAGAGAAGATGGTCTTTATCAGCTGCATAAGCTTGTTAGGTTGAATGTTTAAGTATTGCTAGAAGTGTTTCAGAGGGAGTATGATTACAGCCAGTTCAAAAATGTTGTCTTCTATATGTAATGGTTAGACGTATGTTTCACTAGATTCTTTAAGATTAGTATAAGTGTGTTAAAACATAGCTTGGTGCATTTTATGTTATCAAAGCAGAGATATACTGACCTTGAGCAGATACACTTATTCATAGAGCAGGATGCAATTTTCTGTTTAATCATACTGAGCTGGTTTGTCACAATGGATGTGAAAGACAATCAGCTTTAATTGTTCATTGTCTGTGTGAAGATTCCTTAGCCATGGGTTATGATACAGTCTTACAACTGAAAGCTGTTTTCTTATTCTTTTTGTCATTACTTTTTGATTTTTTTTTTTTAACCTAAAAGTTAGGGGTCAAAGGCAACTGAAGATTTAGGTTGTATTCTGATCAAAAGTACAACTGTGTCAGGTGCAGTTTCTCATTAATTTTCTGAGAACAAAACATCCTGTGTGGCAGAAGAATGCTTTCAAATTACTGATTCTTTGCACCTTTGTTTCATCCTGTCTGCTTATTTTTCTGATTCATGAGATCTTCAGCTCTAAAAATGAGGTCAGTGGCTTCAGAATAAAATGTGGAAGTGAAATAAAATGGGTTTGTCTGTTTTGTTGTGCAGTCGTGCTTAATAAAAGCTAAATTTAATTACTGATGCTGTGTGATTGCATTCATGAAATACATGAATACAAAAACAGTATTTGAAAGAATATTCATCCTTTCTGTCTTAATGATTTGAAGATCACTTAAATCCAGCTGTTCTGAAGGATGTACATCATCAGTGGTCATGCTTTTAAAAGGCAAGCAGACTTGGGCAATGTGAGGTGATGCTTTAAGTAATTATTTTACACTGTACTTGGAGTCAAGAAGGGCACTTGTATATGTTAGGGGATTTCAGTAGCTTCTTGTGAGCGTTACTTCCTCATCCATTTAGCAATTTCTTCATATTAAACCCATGACAATATGAAGCATGATGCTTTTTAATTCGTAGGTATTAAGTGCCTTAGATGGTATTTCTCAACAGTGTTTTATCCAAGTTCACTGTGTTGCAGCTAAGCTCCCCTAGGGGCAAATGAAATCAACAGAATGTCAAATCTTTGCTCTGGCTGGTAATGGTGGGAATCTCTGTTAGGAAAATGTAATGCTGCAGTACCAGAATGGATGGTATAAGTAATGTGATTTCTTAGGATTCTTCGTAAGCAACACTGAAGTTGAGATTTGACAGAGGAACAGTATGTATTTTTATATTCTGACTTTGTTTTTAATTTGTCGATGTCGTCCTGCTGTCACAGTGAGTTTGTGTGCATGTGCTGCCACCTGCTGGTGTTATTCGTGTGCTTATTGTTGCCCTTTGAACTTCCACTTGTGTGACGTAATGACTTCTGTTCTAATGAAGCTCAGAAGTTTCTGCTCTTGTCGTTAAGAATAAAGGAGTAGCTAACTCCCCCTCCTGCACAGTCCAGTAACCCATAATCTTCCTGGGTAGCTTGATTGAAGTGAACTGGCTTTGTTTGGGGTTTATCTAGCTTGATTTTTTGACTCTTATAATCGTTCTGTAACTGTAGCAGCTGTTGTTCCAAATACACAAGAATTGCTGAAAGGTCAGAGAAATGTAATCTCTGATTCCTAAGTTGCTTCCTTATAGTATTTGTAAGCACTTGCTTTATAGTTACTGCAGTACAATTATACTGTTAGGAATGCTTTTACAAAGTGGAAGAGAAAATTATGTAATTATTGAAAATAAGCAACAAATCTGGACATTATATTTTCACATGGCTCCTTCCCTATATAAGTTGCTTGTGAGAGTGTGGGCAGTCTTTGGTTTTATTAATAGTTGAGGGTCCTGGTGGATGAGAACTTGGACATGAGTCAGCAGTGTGCGCTTGCAGCCCGAAGAACCGACAGTATCCTGGGCTGCCTTAAAAAAGGGGCAGCCAGTAGGATGGAGGGAGGTGACTGTTCCCCTCCACTCAGCTCTTGTGAGGACCCCATCTGTAGTACTGAGTCCAGGCCTGGGGCCCCCAGCACAAGAAAGATTCAAGTTCAGTGATTTATTGAAAGCTTCTAGAGCAGCAGGGTTCGTCTGAAGCTTACATTCAGAGAATTGGAGGGGGAATTTCTAAACTCAGTTGCATGCACAAGGACTTTCCCCCTGTGAATTTCCTTCCATTCTGTCAGCTGGTCACACAGCCACATAAATTGTTTCCTTAGGGAGAGGAATTGCCTTGGAGAGACAGTGTGGATGTTGCTGCTTGTAACTGAGGGTGAAACTTTTCTGAGATTTGTGGATCATTTATTTGATTTCAAGGAGAAAGAAACACGGTCATGCACAACCAGCAGGGACATTTTCAGGCCTTTTCAGTTTTTGTAATTTGCTATTGCAGAAGAAATAGCATTCACATAAATGAAGATTAAATTTAGAACTATAGCTCTGGAGGTACCTCAGTCAGTCCTTAAGGCTGCTGGGATGTTTGACTGTCTTGTTTACAGTGCAATTATTTGAGCTGCATTCTTCATACCATCCAAAAAGAGCAGTGACTGCTTTTCTCCTTTGAAAACTGCACTTTCTCAGTGCAACACTTAAGGAACTTGGGGCAAGGGGACTTGAGACAAGTGCTGCACAAATCAGTGTGATGGGTTTCTTTTTTCTTTACTGTGTTTGCTCTTTCCACAAAGGATTTTTAAGTCTTAACTCACTTTCCCCCCCTCCAAAAACAGAATAGAAGATCCAGGGGGAACTTTCTCCTTGAACACCTGTGTTTAAAAAAGGAAAGATGCAAGTGTCAACAACATTTAAGTTTGTGTGTATTTAAATGCTAGCTGCAGGGAGTGCCTATGCTTTCTCTAGTTAAAATGATAGATTTGTGAGTGGGTTTAACTTGGCCTGGATAGCAGCCATTGGTGAAGTCCTCCTGCCTGCTCACTAATTAAGGTGAGTATTGAACAGACAAACTTTAAATCTATTTCATATGTTCTTTAAAGCATGGGTTTGTGCAGTAGAATGTAAGAAGGCTGAGGATACACTGAGAAAAAACATGTGATTGGTGCTGATGGTTTTAAAACTGGAATCGTTATTGAAGATAAGTACATTTAGCATCAGCTACTGTATGAAACAAGTGCAATCCAGTGCCAGTGCTACAGGATGGTGAGGTAATAATTACTGACAGATTTCAGACTATGGCTTTTCAGTTTGTTAGAACCGAGATAGTCCTTTTATGTACCAGGGAAAAAAAAAAATAGAAATTTAGCCTACTATGACTGCTTGAAAACTATAAATGCAGTTGTTCAGACTCTCCAGCTTTTTTTCTTAATTTATCTCATGCTGAATATTCATGTACGGTCAAATTCAGCTGACTGCATTTTAAGTTTTCTCAGTTTTGAATATTTGAACGTTAGTTTCAATGGAGTGTGAAGTAGTTCTTGTCTGAAGTAAATAAAAAGCTGCTGCAGACTATTCTGCACCATATACTGACTTACAGTTACACCTACTGCAAAGTTGAGAAAAAAGGACTATAGACTACAGTATATCTTTATGCTATTTCATTCTTTAATATAATTACTCCAACTGCAAGAAGAATTATCTGTATGTCATAGAATATGCATCACTGCTTAATTCATGTAGCTGGACAGGGGCAGACTTAGCTGAAATTGTGAAGTTTCTTGAGGTACTGGACGTGCTCTTGAGTTCTTACTAGCATTTATTTAGTGCTGAGTATAAGGGAATGCATTGTATACTTGGTGGATTAGTGATTTATGGAGTTGGAATCAGAAGGAACTTTGTCATCTTCAGTAGTTATAAAGAAAATCAGAAGCTAAAGGAAACGTGTGGAGATTGTTATCAAGGAGCAGCTGTGGTGTGGCTTTCTGTCTTTCAGTGTCAGGAAAAGACATGAGAATTCTGTTGATTCAGGCAGAGGTGGGACACTGCATGGGAATTTGGGCCTTGTGGTCCAGCATCCCAGGTTATCAGGTGGAAGGACACAGTTAACCACTGGCAAGTGCTCTGGTTCATTATGTTTATGTAGTTCTGAATTGCCAGTGGCTGGTGGTTAAACACCAACCACTGATTTCAGCAGCCAAATAAACCCCTACAACCTTCAACTACACATTACTGAGGAGTGTAGTAAACACCCTAACAGTTGCAATTAAACATTACATTAGTTTTAAGAGCTCTGGCCACCCCAGAAGCCAGCTAGTAGTTAAAGTACAAACTGCCAGCAAACCAATCTGTTGATTACAGCACGCTCCACGTCCTCAGTGTTTGATCACATGCATGTGCTTTATCAACTTGCTGTGGCAC
The DNA here is from genome assembly GCF_038088225.1 of Cyrtonyx montezumae. Classification (NCBI taxonomy): domain Eukaryota; kingdom Metazoa; phylum Chordata; class Aves; order Galliformes; family Odontophoridae; genus Cyrtonyx; species Cyrtonyx montezumae. The sequence goes on along the minus strand of NW_027071826.1, from coordinate 8,776,334 downwards.
TCATTCATTTCTACTGGTTGTATGCCTCAATGATTTTTAATATTACTCTGTTTTTCTAAAGCCTTAAGAAAAAAATAGTAGTTTATCCTGCTGGCATCCTCTGGGATTCTGCTGTCACGAGGCCTCTGACTCGTGCTGTGTGGTGCTCGTGTATCCTATTTGCTTTATACTAGTTGTGTTTTACTCCTTGAGTCAAGCTATGTATGTTACTTTGTCTGCAGCTATATGCAGCCTTGCCAGTGCATACAGCCTGCTGCTAGATGTTGCTACTGAGTTCTAGGATATGCTGCAAACTCAAACCTGCAGACTTCTTACTGAATCATTTGAGTGCTGCTCTAGACTGGCCATGTCTGGTTGCTATGCTTTCTATCATTGATGTTTGGGGCAGCCAGCATGGTACCCCATCTTCCATTGTGTGGCCAGTTTTCTTGCTCAGGAATGAGGGTGATTGGGTTGACCTCTACGCTTCAGGTTTGTAAATGTTCTCCTGAACTATATGGTTACAAAAGACTCACAGTTGAGGAGGGATGAGAGTACAAATGAAAGGAGAAAAGGGAATATTTATAGCATGGTGAGTCAGCCATTCACAGAAATTTACATGAGGTCCCAGCCCTCCTATGTACTTAACTCATGGAAAAGAATAACCTTGTCTGTGGTCCAAAAATGTGTGGAGATTAAGATTTTTCCAGAGCAGTCTGTTTGTATATATCATATGCTGTTTCAATCCAGTGATTGCTGAATTATCAAAAGAGATCACTAAATTCCTCCTTAAGAGCTAGCCCACGTAGAGGTAACTGTAGTAATAACATAAATGGGAGCAGTCAGTGTTGTGTTGTTTACATGTAGTAGAGGTGCAAGAAGGTAATTGTTCTGGAAGATAGTGATTTCATATTCGTATGCCTGAACTAAAGGCTGAATTCCTAGATCTGCTGAAGAATGACTTCTTTTTGCCTCAGTTGAATATCCAGAGTATAATCTTACATTAAATGTCATTTCACATACAGTGAATGGCATAAAACATGCTTGCATGCTTTTGATTGATGATGGCTGTGTGATCTTTGTTACTACTATGCTTGTTGGAATATCCTCAAGTTACAGAATGAAAGTCTCATGGTCAAGGGCAACAGTTAGCAAGACTGACGTGGTGCTTTTTCCATTGAGGAATGGAGTCCAGTTAACTTGTAAAAAGGAGAACGAGGGTTTGTTTGGTTTTTTTCCTTTATGAGGCTACAGTAAAGGAAGTAATTTATGGGACACAGGTTCCAGTTACAGCTTGTCACAGATCACTCTTGTTTTTAAAAAAAAAACAAATGGAGGTGGTGAGCTGCTGCAGTTACCCACTGCATGTTCTGTAACTTCAGATGAGGTGCTTGGGTTCTACAGCCAATTTAAAGGATTCTCTGACAAAAATAACCTTTTTGGGTGAGTCACATTTCTATAGTCTGACATAATTCCATGAACCTATCATCAAATAATAATTAGAAAAAATATTGCTAAATTCTCAGATGAAAATTTTATTGTAGTTTCATATCCAAAAATAAACTGTTTTTTTTTTTACTTTCTATGTGTTGTCCTAAAAATAGAGTTGTTGGGTGGAGAGCTGCCTACCCAATCCAGAGCTGAGAGCTTAACTCCAGAGTATGCACCCAGCTACGTTCCTCAGTTTCTTCACCTTAGAATGGAGATAACACTGACGTATCTCACAGGGCCTTATAATGTGTGCTTGTATAGATGTTTTAGCAGTGGGTAGTAATACATGAGCATATGTGTTTCTACTGTGAGGCAGTGTAATCAAGGTGATTTGAGCACTAGATATTTTGCATGATCTTCCTTAATGAAATTTAATGAGCACATTTTGTAGAGTTTGAAGTGGGGTACACTGGTAAAAACCCATAATGCTTTGTGCAGTGAGTCATTGTAGTGTTACTCATCAGAAAGAATTCATCTAAATCTTCATTTAAACTTATTTTTTAGAAAGGAAAGCTGTCCTGTGCCTGTATAGTTCTACCTTGTAGCTGCGTTCTTTGCTTTCTGTTCATAGTTTGAAGTTTTTTTGTCATGTTTGTTTTTGCTATGTTTTTCCTCAGCTCTCACTTAGGCTCACTTGGCAGACTTCCTAATTCTGTTTGATTCACAATGTTCTGGACAACTGTGACAATGCTAACTAGCAGAAAATTGCGTCACTGGGATGTTTTTTTTTTCCTTCTTTCTTTTCCCAACCTCAGAGCTAAAGGTCATGTTGACAGATTGCAGGGCCTGGCACCTGGCTGCTGGAGCAAACCAGCTGGAAAGGCAGGAGCTCCTTCCAACTAGTGAGTGTCACTGTACTCCTGATATATTGGATGCTGTTAGCTACATAATATTAAATACCACTTTGCTTTTCTGATTCCAAACTCCCTGCTTCACACTTTGAACAGCTTTGGATCTCATGTCTGTTAAGTCATTCAAGGCCATCATTGTTCTCTGCTTACAAGAACATTATTTGAAATGTAGCCTTGCCAGTTCAGTTTTCAGGAAGGCTTTTTGATTCTTCCATATTTACACTCCTAAAATCATCTGGGCCTCTTGTTGAGCTCTTGGAAATGCTGGAATCAACCCACCATGGAAGGGATGGCTTAAGGTTGTATTGCCTCCCCTGTTAGAAATGGTGTCACGAGTGATAGAATATTATCTGGGAAATACATCTGTTGCAATTATTTGTGCTCCCTCATTGGTTTTGTCAACATCTATTATTTAAGTTGAGGTTTTATTCCCATGTATTCTTCAGATTGTTTCTGTGGTACTGGTACCTAGTCACCCATCCATCCATTTATGCAATGAGTCATTCTTGCATTAATTTCCAGTGTACTTTACATCCCTCAATATCATTCTTAACCACTTTTTATTTTGTACTGCATCATTATCAGGTGTACACAACTAACAGCATACAGCTGTTATTTTTAAATAGGATATATTTTTATATTGAAAAAGAAAAGTTTTAGTTACCTAGTTTTCTTACTGGAAAAAAAAAATCATTTTTTTCTTGCCAGAGATGTTTTCAAATCCTGATTGTTCTATAAGACAAAGTTTTGAGATTCTGAACCATAGTAATCATACTTGTTGAATTTCATTCTGTTGAAAGCAAGAGGCATTGTTTTATTTTCTCAGTCAGAGATTTAAGTTCATTGAATTGGGTCTCTTTTGATCAGAGATATAAAAGAGAACATTACATAACATGTAACACATTTATTGTTCCTTTTGACTAGATCTGATCAGATTAGGTTTAATTAAAACAAATGATCCTTTTCATGTGATGTTTTCCTTAATTACTCAGTAATGCTGTAAAGGGAAAAATACAACAGATAAAAATACTTGTTGATTTGGGGGTAGAAACAAAGGAAAAAAATGGAATGCATTGCTTCGTAACTATGATATACAATCAGAATTTGCTGTGTGTTTTTCATTGTTTAGAAATAAAGTTTCTTGCAGATGAATCAAAACATTGGTTAATTTGGAAAGTTTTATAATGGATGTGGTGATACACATAGCTGAATCAGTAGCTGGAAATAGTAGGTAGTTCATTTCTCCCTTCAGTCATCATTACAGATTTTTGTTCAATCACCTGAATTTTATATAGAACTTGGGCAGAAAACTGCTAACAGATCCTTCTTTTCCTCTTTCCAATCATGTTTCTCACAGAATTTGGAGCTCCATCATTGGAGCTGTTGTTGTAAGGCCTTCCCTACCCTTTTGCAGCAGGAAAACCTGTCCAGGTTGAAAACAGTCATCACTTCAACCTTTTTTTACCCAGGATTATTTTTAATACTCCCTCATTTTGATCGCCGTTCACGCTTCTGGACAGCTTCACATAAAGTAATGTGAGATGTGAGTGGACAGGCTGGGATCAAGTGGGAGGTCTGAGAACTGCTTCATCAGGCTCTGTTCCTAAAGAGGGCAAAATCTGAAAAGCGAGGGGAGGAAAGCTGAGAGGAACTTCAGCTGCAAAATAAAGGAGGTTGAGATAGCGAACTAAGGAGAATAAGACTATTGGGTGCTTGTTTTCACCTAGACAAACTCAGAAAAATAACTAGTCCTTATCACAAGATAGAGTTGATAACCCCTTAAGACCTGTATCTATACACTGCATAAAGGCTTTTTCTGGTGAGAAGGGAGATGAAGCTCTTCTGTGTGAAGAGCTGACAGCACAGCATGGATCCATCTGAGGTTTTTTGAGAGCTTTCTAGTCAGTATCACTGGCTGTTGAGTGACATCATCACCATGAGTAGTAGCACTAAAGGTCACTCAAGGGCAGGAGTGGGTGAAGATGCCTTCATGAAGTGAGAATCTGTCTTCATCACTGACCTGGTTCTCCTGAGGGACTTCAGCACCCCCAGAAGCTGTGAGGAGGACAGTGTGGGTGAGGGACAAGCAATCCAAGAGATTTCATGGATGGTGGAGACAACAGCAAAAATACCTACTGAACATGTTTATTTTATTCTAGCTGCACCACGTGCATGGCATTGTATGTCTGAAAGCTTAACAGGGCTGTCACAAGAAATTGTAGGAGAATTTGAGAAACACTTAGCCTATTGTTGGTCACAGGTGATGTGTGATGTGCAAGCTGAAACTCAAGTCTATAATGCAGAATAGGATGGAAACCAATTTTATGATCCCTATACTGGCAGTTCACCAATTTCACTGTTATTACAATATTTGTTTGCATGTGTGGAAACAACCACACTATACACTTCACTTGCAATAGGGAAGCAGGAGTCAAAAGATATGGTATGGCTGGATACACCTGATTGTTTAGTGCATAGCAGATAGGTCATGAGGGTTGGAGTGGAAGCAGGAACGAGCCAGGTAAGCGCACGGACAGCCCGTCCGCGCTTTCCGGACCAACAAGGGGCACCCACCCATCTAGCGGCCCCCGGGGGGGCCGTGCCCCTCCGCCCTCTCCCCCCGCTCCGGAGGCGGTGCCGCTCTCCCCGCCCCTCGGCCCCACCCCGCTGCCCGCCCGGCCGGGGGGGGCGGGACGGAGGCGGCCCCGGGCCGTCCTCTAAGTCCCCTTTTCGGCGGAGGTAGCGGTTCGCCGGCGCCGGGATGGAGCGGGGCTCGCTGGGCAGAGCCCTGTCCGGCACCCACCGCGAGGAGCTCCCCGGCTGTAAGGCCGTCAGCGCTGCGCGGGTGCTGGTCATCAACACGGGCGGCACCATCGGCATGGTGCAGGACGACAAGGGTGAGGGGCAGCGGGCTGCAGCCGTGGGGAGGGCTCCCGCTATCTCGTGCCGGCTAGAAGCCGGGCTTCCAGCGGGGGTAAGCGGCACCGAAGCGGGGTCCCTTATCCTTCCGTCCCGCGTCTGTACCGGTGGGAGCGCATCCTTCCGAGCTGCGGCCCCTGGGCTGGGGACGGCGGGCGGAGGACAACGCGTTTCCTGGAGCGCCGGTCCTTTCTCTCCCTGCTCGCGCACTGAAAATGAAACCAGTTTCGTTCTGCCGCTCACGCCGCGCTCCTTTTAGCCCTAAAACAGTCACCCCGCGCTGCGCTGCGCGTAGGGTGATGTCGGGGTGGGAGCGTGGAGAGAATGGGAGCGGTTCGGTTTCGGTGAGCATCGGTTCGCTTTTCTCCTTCGCTTTTCTCCTTTGCTTGGTAGGCAGCGCTGCAGTCCGTAAGCTTCCAGCCTCAGAACCGGGGTGCTCCTGATACTGCACCTCTGAGCTTTCTGCGTTGGATTTGTTTCCTTCCTTCTTGGGCGACTGCTGTTCCTTGTTGCTGTACTTCACGACGTTGTTGCGCTTTGTTTGTTTTTTTATGGCTGTCTTAACCTGCGCCATGAGCCCGGTGTATGACGACTGCCAGAAGAATCCGTGCTCCGAGTGACACGTGGTCGCTTTCCTCTGTGGTGCTTCTAACATCATTTCCTACTTCTGCTGTCTCAGTTCCCTAAACACCTTAAAAAAGAAAAAAAATCTTATAAATGAACCCCGTAACCTCTTAGGATCTTGTGCGCCTTATTTCCAACGCGTGTCAGTCTTTAAAGCACGTAAGAACAGTCTGACAGTTCTGATCCAGCGATGCTGCATCCCAGTGAGGGCTTCTCCTGCTTCTTGTGCACAGATCCATCAGCACAGCAGCTGGAGTGCCTCTTTAAGGACATTTGGCAGCCCGTAGTGTTTAGACTGAAGCTCCTGAAAGGGCATGGGAAAGGCAGCGTGCCTAAAAGGTGATAAAACAACAACAAATGCACAATGTCCATTTCTTTTATTAATAGTTAATAGCTAGAAAACACCTGTTTAGAACCATAGCTTAAGCTGTATTTTATTTCAAGCGAGGTAAACAGTAGTGGCTTCGTTGAGCAGCAACTGAAGGGTGCAAGCAATGTTCCTACCTAATTTTTATGTAGGCTTTCAAGCTTTTTTATGGCCTTTCCTCGTACTGTCTTTTCCAGCCTTGTTTTTAACACTGACAATTTGGTAGGCCTGATGTGTTCACTCCTTGCAGAACTGCCCCCACGTGCAGTCCTGGTTGCAGTCACGTTCCATGGGCTTGTTGTGCACGTATGGTCAATTATTTATCAGTGCCCGGTCTGATGGTAAGCCCACTGCAGTTCATCTGTGCACGTGTGTTAGCTCCAGTGCTTCTTGTACCTGCTGAAATCCCTATGCTCCTGGAGCTCTCTGTGGGAGTCTTTTTCAGAGGATGGGTGGTCTCTTTGTGTTCACATGAGTGAAGAGATGGCCAGGGTCACCTGCAGTCCCTCTCAGCGTTCATGCTTTACATTCAAATAAGCCATCTCGATGCATGTTTTAAATTTCTTCCTTCTCCTTCCTCCTACTTCATTCCTCCCACTTCATCAGCTTATCAGTAGCTCAGTTCAGGAAGATAATCCTGCTGTGCTGTGCAGTGAAATTACTGTAACACTGATCCCCACATCGAAACTGTGCCCTGCTTCTCCTGGCTGGTGCTTTTGGGGAGGTCTTTTCCTCAGCCTTGAGCACTGCTCTCTTTCATAGCTTTCACTTGAAAAAGTGAGAAAAGGAATCTTACCTGACAAACACAATTAGGGCTAAGCTAAATCCCCTCAGAAGGGTTACTTGGAATATAGTTCTTCTGGGTAACCATTAATTTTCTGTCTTTTCTTGATACAGTAGGCTGCTGAGGGACTGACTGCTGGTGCCCAAATGGGACCCAACTCCCTCCTGTGATGGGTTCTTGGATGTTGAGCCCCCCAGAAACAGCTGAATCAGACTTTCAGGTCCCCATTCTCTCCTACAACACAGGCTATAGGTTAACTATATTGATAAGTATCTATCATTATACTAGCTTTAGTATTGGAGCAAAACACCAAGTCCTTTTCTCCAACGAGACTGAATCATCCCTGTTCCCCTTGCCATGGGGTTGGCCATCTGAAGAGGAGCAGGTCAGCAGCTGATGAGAGGTGTTTGGGCAAGTTGCATGGCTTGCCTCTTCTCTGTGGGGGTGAAGCTGCTGGAAAGGCTTGGTTAATGATTTTGTCTCACAGAAGATATCATATGCATAATGAAGCAGAAGTTCTTAAAACTGTTGCACTTGAGTTCCCCTGCATTGCTTCTTAAAGCAGTGCAGCAGAAAACACTGCTAAATGTGGATGCGTGTAGGGGACAGCAGAGGTTGTGAGCTAGAGGTTGTCTTCGCTGTGTCTGCAGAGCATCTTCAAAAAGGCTTCATCATAGTCAAGCAAGCACAGGAAAATCCCATCAGGTTTGAGATTCAGAGATGAGGAATGTTCATAGGGATGAGATTTAAGAATATCATCAGCTCTTCAGCTCTTAGAGCAAATAGAAGAAATAAGCTCTCTCATCCATTGCCAGTATTCAGAGTAAGGTAAATGTGGGAAAACAGAAAAACACTGTGATACTGTATGGAGCCAGAATGACCAAGTGGAGTGACCATTTGTGAGTAAGCTAGGAACATCTTTAATAGCAATAAGCAGGAGTTATAACTTAAGGAACAAAACATCCAAAGCTGGAAGTACGTTATGTGTATTTTGTAAAACAGAATGTTCCGGTAGGAATCCAACCAAAGCCACTGAAATGCTGTTGCTGTCCTGCAAGGAAGCTGGCTATGAAAAGGCCTGGTACTTCATTTAGGGCAAGCCAGGAAAGAGATTAGGGCATTCTAAAGCATTTTCCGTCAGTTTGGAAAGTAAACGGACCCCAAGCAAAGCAGGCTGCATGCACTTCAGCTAATGGTGTTGCTGTTTCTCTGTGTTTTGGAATATTTGAAAGAACAAACATGTTTGAAGATGAAATAACAGAAAAGATGTTAACTTGTGTGAGAATGGTGTTTAGGTAACAGCTAGGAAGTGGGAGAGAATTATCCCTGTTCCTTGCAGGGGAGTCGAGCCTTTAAAAGGCCCTTCCAACTCAAACAATTTGATGATTCTCTGATCATTTAGCCTCAAACTATGACTGACTGGAACTAGCAGAAGTTGAACTATGAGGTTTGAGAATTTCTGTGCTGTCAGAGCAGGTGAGATTGCACAGATCTGGACAGCAGTGCCTGTAGAGTTCAGAAGGAAGTGCCTCTGCTTGAACACTACAATATAATGTAATAACTAGAAACGCTGTAATCTAATTGGAGAACTGCTTATCCAGAAACACCTAATGTGCTGCTGTCACTTAAAGACATGGCAGTTACTAAAATAAGGCATGTTCTACTTTGCTAAATTCAGACCATAAACTTCCCTCTTCCTCTCAGCTCATTTCAGCAAAGAACACCTTCATCCTACCACTGTCAGAGTGGGCGCAAGCTTGGATTCACAGCAGAACTCAGCTTTGTCAAACTAAATGTAATATTAATCGTTGAAGGTGCCTTTTTGCCTAGGAGAGAGGAGCTCTGAAATTTGCCTGCAGGTGCAGCACACCCTGCATGGGCTTGGGCTGGTGTAGGCCTCAGCCATCTTCAGGCCACTGCCGCAGAGAGGAGAATGCCTGGGGCAGGGAGAGGGTGAAAAGAGCTTAGGATGCAGCCACACTTTTAATACAGATCTTCTTCCACATCTGTCAATGCTCAGTACCTAGTGTGGGATTTGTTTTAGCTTTCCCTTTTATTTTTTTCCCCTTTGTGCAAATGCTGTTGCCATGGTCAGTGAGACCTAACGTGCAGCTTTTCAGTGCAGTTGTACTATTGCCTTGCTCTCTGTGCCAGTACATCTGTAGGTGAAGGAGCTTAGGCAAAAATATCACAGCTTTGTAGTGCAAAACAACCTTCGGTTTTTGGTAAATATCCTGCCACTGACTAGAGAGTAGCTGTAGCAAATGTCAAAGAGAATGGTAGCTTTTTGCTGTCAGTGTTTGCACACAAGCAACAATTTAAATAGGTGGAACATAAGCAGTTGTTATGGAGAAGATTTGTAACATTACTTCTGCCAAATAAAGGATTGATTGATTTATTTAAAGCCAGGAAAAGAATAAATGCACAGAGGTTTGTTGTTTTCACGTTCTGAACTGGCAGTAGACTGCTAGCCTGTCATGTAAAAGGACAGGCCACAAGCTGTCTAAACTAATTTCTTCTCCCCTTTTGGTGCTGCTTACTCCCTTCCATCCTTCATGTACTTCATTTATTCTTCATTTTCAGGACTTGCTCCTGAGGCCAATAAGTTAGTAGACAGCTTGAAGACGATGCCAATGCTGCACGATGATGCGTATGCCCAGGAAACAAAACTCTGCAACCTCCATGAATTTCCAGATGACACATTGGTGCTCCCGTAAGTACTCCTTCCCTGAGGACAGGGAATTGTGTACTTTTTGAAATAGCTGTATCTGCAGGCAGTTAGTACGAGGATTCCATTATGACATCGGCAAAAACGTTTACACTGACTTAAAAGCAGGCATGGTGTGGGGATAGGTTGGCAGTTGGACTAGATGATCTTAGTGGTCTTTTCCAACCTTAATGATTCTGTGATTCCATGATTCTAAAAGGAAAAAAAAGCCTAACTTGCCCGGTACTATGCAAAATGTGAAGTGTGATAAAGCTGCTTGAGGAATAACTTATAAATTCGTCCACAAGCGGATATTCTGAGCAGCTTAATCCTGTATTTTTTCTGGATTTTGATATTAAAGTGCTACTGTGCAAGCGTACGAATATTCTGGTGTAACTAGGAAAACTGTATATACAGATCTGTGTGAGTTATCTTCAGCATGCCTGATAAAGTAGCATCTAATTAACGTGTCTGTGAATAGGCCTCGTGCTTTAATTATGCAGGCCTTCTGTTTTTAAAAAAAAACCCAAAAGCTGATTGTCTTTCCCAAATGTATGCAACATTATGATAATAGCTGATGGGCTTATAATTAATCTGCACTGCTTCTTAACTCCTGGGCAACAATTAGTAAGCTTTTAGGTTTTATTTAGAGGGCAGTATGCTAATTTGAGATAATATTCCACAGCTGTGATGAATGCCTGTTCCTGTAAACATGTTAACTTGGTGCAAAGGATGATTTTACAGTCACTCAAGAGTAAATGGGACTGTTGCTGTTTTAAGAGTGCAGATGTTCCTTAAACTTCACGGAGAAAATCAGAACATAAAAACAAATTATAAAGTTAATAAATTTATTTCCATTTTTTACTGAGATCTCAGTGTTAAAAGTAACTTCTTAGAAGGTACACAGCAGGAAGATGAGTGAAGGGAAAATAATGGACTCCTCACTGTGTAATATGGATGTGAATATACGATTCATGTTAAATATGATGTCTATACCAAGAAAATTTGAGATTTGTTACAATACTGTTATAACTGAATAACTTTTAAATATTTCAGGAGAGTTAAATTGTGACATAGCTGCACTGATATGCACGTATACAAATATATGCATGTAATATATGTAAATATACATATTTTGATATATTTTTTTCCACGATGAGCAGAAAACCTTGAAACAATCATTCAGATCAAGAAGTGAAGTTTAAAAATAGTCCTGTCTTCTTTTTTGCTGGTATTACTGCACTCTATTTGTGGAGGTCAGTCTGGCAGTTTGCCACTTTCTCTTTTGTGCTAGCTGAGTGGTATTTGAACTAGGCAGTTGAGAAATAATGCAGCTTTCTGAAGCAAGAAAATGGGAGTATTTTGTGAACTTTGTGTAGATGTGTTGTAACTGTGACGTAATGAGCAAAGATACCATCTGATGATCTTCTGTCTTGGAGAAAGGAGTCAAAAGCAGTAGGCCATCCTGGTCTTGGTCTTGGTATGCTGTGAGTTACTTAAGCAGCGCTTCCTTGAGAAACTCTTTTCACAAGTTTTCCACTGACTTCTGATGTTGCTTTTAGGCAATGCATGTAAACTTGATTGCCAGTAAAGCAATTTTGGATATGGTAACTTAGTTATAGTAAGTCAGTTGTTTTTGAACAGTGACCCCGTGTTGATTAAACATTTTCTCTGCTGTAAGCAGCTCTCACACTGGCTTCTTAAGGGGAGTGGTTGTGCAGATTTTGTTAGGTGATGGATTCATTATTGCATATTTTATATTGTTACATGCAAGAATAGCAAGTGGGGGAACAAAGGACTTGCAAATGCTGAGGGAAGGTAATGAACTCTGTGCTCTAAGCACATTATTTGAGAAACTTTATTTTGCACATGCGTACATTGTGGAATATTGTGGCCTTCTATATAACCTTTGACTGTCTTACGCTCATAGGAAATAAATGCAGAAGCCTCAATCAGTTACAGAACACTTTGCATCATCCTCAGTAGTGGAATAACATTGAGAAGGCTCTGAAGATAATGTTATTGCCTGTGCTCCTAGATGACTTTGCTTGGAAGAGAAAATAGAAAAGGCTGAGCTGGCCTGCTAGTAGTCCTGATTTGTTAGCTGCTTGTTGGACACTGTATTGCTAAATACAAACATATTCTAACTATTAAGTATATACCTGTTTCTCTGAGTTTTTTAAATGCATTTTTTTCACCTTGTCACTTTAACCTTGCAACAGTCTGCTAGTAAGGTAGTTTTAGTAACATCAGTTGAGGTTTTTCTCACTCCTGGTTTAAAAATTTCATTTAAGATGCTAACATAAGAATGGATGAAAATGGTGGGTATTCTATTCCAAGCTTCGAAAAGGTAGCAGAAGATAGTGGTTGTAGGGTTCCTTTTTTACCCCAAACCTTATGTAGCAAAGCTCCATTTATATGCCATAGGCTATACTGAGGGGTTAGAGAGTTAGAACAGAGAGAAATGAGCATATTTTGTGGGATAAAACACTGGCTCTGTGCATAGCCCACGTGGCTGGCAATTCAAAGGTCTTAGATTTCAGATGAAGAAAGGGAGATGGGTGGTCCTTGAAGGCATGGAAAGCAGACAGCTGTAACAATCCCACAGGAGTTGCACAGCCATTTTCCACTTTGACATTGAAAATTCCCTTCTAAATTTGGAATTCTGCACTTCCATAAGACACCTGAGTGTCTAGACAGTTCTTTATCTTTGGTCCTCTTCTGCTAGGCTTCATGCTATGTGGAAAGCATCACATCTCTCAGCTCCACGTGTACTTCATCCTGTTGTTTGACCTTTTTATACCTGCATAGTTGCTTTGTCTCATCTGCACTGTACTCAGAGAAGTCCTTTCCCAGTTATCAAGGTTGCACTTGTTTAGTAGCCAACAACTGATAACCAGTGGGGCCTCTATTTCCAACTATACCAGTATTTTAGGATCATTAATTCTATTTCATGCTTCAAGTCCACATAATCCACAAGAGACAGCTGGTAGAAATTCAAAAAGAGACGTTAGTAGCGAGATGTTAGCAGGCCTAATAGGCTAGGACTGAGGCTTTTAGAAGGTAGGCTAATACTAGAGAACTGTGGGCCATTTAGCAACAGTTTACTCAAAGGTGTTGGCTAAAAAAGGAAATCTTTTCTGAAATCTGATGTCAGAGAAACCAAAGAAAGTGAACTTTCTAAAGGCTAAAAGAAGGTCAGTCTAAGGTCAGTCCTAAGACTCTGAAGAGAAGATTCCCTTCGTGTCAAGGAATTTGTAGTTAACAAAACATTAAACAATTGTTGAAACTTATCTGTGGACCCTCTACATATCTTGGGAACTTTACAGATTCCTCTCAATAGCATATGAAGCATTTTTTTAAACCTTAAGGCTAGACATGAACCTACGTTAGAACTCAGTTCCAAACTTAAACAGTGACTCTGGGTTATTCTTACCTGCCTTTGTTTTTGCCAACTTCTCTCTGCCTCTCAAATTCTAAGTTTAGTAAATTAAAGTATTGGTGCTTTAAACCACATCAAGTCATGAGCTTCTAAACTTGGAACTTACTGTTTCAAATTTAAGACCATTTTCTTGGCTATAGACTTCACGATGAGGGGGAAGCTATTGCTTTAGTGAAAAAAATCAGAGGCAACGAGCTGCTGTTAGCTCTAATAATGATTTTTTTTTCCTGAATTGTCTTTCTTTTTAGTGTCTCTAAGCAAAACAAAAGGATTTTCTACACAATCCTGGAGCTGTCACCACTACTTGATTCTTCAAATATGACACCAGAGGACTGGGCCAAAATTGCAAAGAAACTTGAGGTACTGAGGTGTGGGATAAAAACTCATTTGTTGCTGAAACATAAATGTTTAGCAATGTGTTTAGTATGCTTAGCAAGGTATAACAGTGTGGGGGTGCTATAATTATATTTGTTTATTTAAAGTTTTAATGTCATCTGTGTTTCTTAGTTACTTATAAAACAACAAGCATGGTGCTTGCTAAACTTTCATTTTGAAAAGGTTGCAGACTCATTAGTTATGTAGCATTTTCAATGATAAGCCATGTCATAATTCTGTAACATATAATAAATAGAAAAATTGCAGCCATGACTGAATAAGATATGTAATATGTAGATTAATATTTTACAATATATGTATAATATAAAATGTTGGCTGAGATTCACTGTTAAGAAGTATCAAGTAAAATCCTTAAGTGTGGAAGGTTGTATAGTTATACAGCATTTGAATGTTCTGCTGGGTTAATGGTTGGCCACTAGTGCAGGAAATGATTTCATATGGCTTTCTTACTCAGACACACACTGTCTTGACTAGCTTTGGCTTTTAGTTACAAACTTGACTAGTTTTGTAGCCACTAGAAAAAGCATTACCAAGGTTGGCTCTCACACACTGGGAAATGGTTGAGACCCTAGATATTTATGTATAGATAAACTCATTACATCCTTCTCTAGATTAAGAGCATTTCTCTGCTTCTGTTCCTATTTCTTAACTATGTGCTTTTAAGAAAGCAGAAATAGGAAAGATTTTAAATACTTCACATCAGGAATGCATATGTAGTTCTTAGCAATAAATAATCGTGGGCCTCCCTCTCTCTTCCACTCACTCTGCTCTTCCACTCCTCCTCACCCTGCAGTGGTATAAGTCTTCTTCCACCAAGCAATACCAATTTTTACTTAGGGTTTAATTGCTGGGAATGCTGCTGAAGATTATGTAACAGTCTTCGACCTTTAGGTCCTCTAATCCTGAAACCACCAAAGTAAGGATGATGCTTCTATGGAATGCATCTTGACAGGGCAGAGAAGAGACAGAGAAGGTATGGAACAGGGATGCAGCTGAGAAAAGCCCAGGGCTGAGAGGAGCATATCTTGAAGAAGTCAGTGCCATGATGACCAGGAGAGAACTTACCTTTCTTCCTTAATAGGACATTAGATTAGTTTTATTACAATTTCTCAAAACATTTCTTTTTTTGTATGCAGAATCGGGTGTCTCTGCATCCAATACAAGCAGTCTAAGTGACAAGTGCTGAGAAGGGAAAAAAATTCATCAGTTGTCCAGATTGTGGCTAGACACTGCCACGTTGTGTTCATCCTGAGCACTTACCTGGAGCAGCTGTAACACGCTTGAGTCTTCTCAGAAGTGAACAGTCTAAGATGTTTATTTGGGGATTTCTCCTTAACTAACAGGCTGATCTTTTGTATTGTGAAGCTTAAGACAAGCTATGCTCTGTATCATTTAATAAGATTCTTAAGATTAAAAGTAATAGTGAAGTATACAGATTGAATTGGAGAGGACAAGTGGCTATTTCTGTGATTTTAGCCCTTGGAATTCGCTTATGTCGTTACAGCATTGATGAATACAGCAGCACACTGTGCATGCCAGTTTCTGGCCTACAGAAAAATCTTGCAGTGTTGGTTGTTGTTCTGTGACTAACCAGTGAGAAATAAACAGATATTCACTGAAACTTTCAGTAGATAAGAACAAGCAGGGATGAGTATCAGTGAAAAATAGTGAAGGACAAGTAGAAATGTGTGGGTGGATTTGGAGCTGACCATATTATCAGGAGATGCCAAGTGTGTGTGCCCAATGTAATATAAGAAATCAACTTCAAAAGAAATCTGATTTAATTCTATGGAAAATAAAAAAAAATTCCCACTGGCACTTTTTCTATTTGCTCAGACTGATATATAATCCTTTCCATGTAAACCAAACCACGTTAGAAACATCAGTTTCTCTGACTGAAGTGTTTACTATGTGAACCAATTCCTTTTTCCTCTGAAGTTACCCATCTGGTAATTTTATTCCACCAGGACAAGGTTTAAATTGTGGCTTTATGTTAAAAACTTCTTACGTGGAATTGTATGTACATCACATCACAGAACCACAGCATTGTAGGAGTTGGAAGGGACCTCTGGGGATCATCCAGTCCAACCCCCTGCTACAGCAGTTCCCTGCACTAGGTTGAACAGGAAAGCATCCAGGTGGATTTTTGAGTATCTTCAGAGAAGAAGAGTCTACCACGTGTCTGGGCAGCGTGTTCCAGTGCTTTGTCACCTCCACAGTAAAGTGTTTGCCATGTTCTATGGAACTTCTGTGTTCCAGCTTGTCTCCTTGTCCTTCCACTGGGCACCACTCAAAAGAGGCTTCCCCATCCACTTGACTGCCATCCGCTATTTATAAGCATTGCTAAGATCCCCCCTGAGCCTTCTCTCCTCCAGGCTGAACAGTCCCAGGTCTCTCAGCTTGCCCTCACAAGGGAGATGCTCCAGGCGCTCCGCAGGACTCTCTCTACAAGTTCCCTGCCTTTCTGGAGCTGAGAAACCCAGAAGTGCCCAGAAGTGCCTGAGGGTAGGGAGGCCCTTCAGAGGGATTTGGATAGGCTGAACAGCTGGGCTGAGCAAAATGGGATGAGGTTCAATAAGACCAAGTGCCGGGTCCTGCACTTTGGCCACAATAACCCCATGCAATGCTATAGGCTTGGGGCAGAATGGCTTGAAGAATGTAGAGAGGAAAAGGACCTGGGGGTGTTGGTTGATGCTCGGCTCAACATGAGCCGGCAGTGTGCACAGGTGGCTAAGAAGGCCAACAGCATCCTGGCCTGTATTAGAAATAGTGTAGCCAGCAGGAGCAGGGAGGTGATCATCCCCCTGTACTCAGCTCTGGTGCGGCCGCACCTCGAGTACTGTGTTCAGTTTTGGGCCCCTCACTACAAGAAGGACATAGAGGCCCTGGAGCGTGTTCAGAGAAGGGCAACAAAACTGGTGAGGGGCCTGGAGCACAAGTCTTATGAGGAGCGGCTGAGGGAGCTGGGATTGTTTAGTCTGGAGAAGAGGAGGCTCAGAGGAGACCTTATAGCACTCTACCACTTCCTGAAGGGGGGTTGTGGTGAGGAGGGGGTAGGCCTCTTCTCCCTGATAAGTAATGACAGGACGAGAGGGAATGGCCACAAGTTGCGCCAGGGAAGATTTAGATTAGACCTCAGGAAGCATTTCTTTTCTGAAAGAGTGGTCAGGCACTGGAATGGCCTGCCTAGGGAGGTGGTTGAGGCACCATCCCTAGCGCTGTTCAAGAAGCGTTTAGATGAGGTGCTTAAGGACTTAATTTAGTAGTTGGGTAGAGATAGTGATAGGAGGATGGTTGGACTAGATGATCTTATAGGTCCTTTCCAACCTTATGAACTTATGAACTTATGAACTTATGAACTTATGAGTACTCCAGATGCAGCCACACCGGGGCAGGGCAGAGGGCAGGGTCACCACCCTCATACCCGGCTGGCCACGCTCTGCAACGCACTCCGACTTCATAAAGTCATTAGAAAATTCCCTTTTGCATCTGTACATACCTGATACTCATAAGGCAAGCGTGTGCACCTTTGAACAGTAAAAGCCTCTCCAGCTCCTGCGCTGCAAAAGTGGAGTACTGCTTGAGACGTGATGACATCTAAACAGAAGAGGGCACTCTTACACTGGCAATTTGCCTGGCTGCCAACCGGATTAAACGGGCTGCTTTTTTCTATATGTACCTCATGATAGCCTCGCTTTGCCTCTTCTGTTCCTGTAAATGATGTAATCCCCTCAGTGAAAGCAGCAACAAGAAATCAGACCATGCGACTGATTTGCATATGTTAACATTCCTGTTTTGAGCCATTGCTAAGCTTTTCTTAATTAGCAGGCTTCTGGTTTAAAAATGCTCCATTAATATGTATACATAAAAAATCTCTTTGACTGTTCCTTCATTAGAATTACTAGCTGTAGTGTTTATTGTGCTATTAACCCTTAATTATATTTAAACTGAAAATGTGGATACTTGAGGAGGAATTATGCGTGTAGTACCCTTTAAAGTATTACACTGTTGCTTGCATCAGTGAAAGCCATGCAGTCCATCCCTCGCTGATGCCAGTGCATTGTTCTAACAGTCTGAAAAATGTCCCTCCGTCTCCAGGAGCACTATGAGAAGTACGATGGCTTTGTGATCCTCCATGGCACTGATACAATGGCATACACAGCTTCAGCACTGTCCTTCATGTGCGAGAACCTGGGTAAAACTGTTGTTCTGACAGGATCACAGGTAATGGACTTTATTTGAAATAAAACCTCATTTTCTGTTTTTGTATGCAAAGCTATGTCGAATCTTGACTGTCAGTATAGCTGTTAGCAGTGCAGGACAGGCTACTACCGGGATGAATGCTCACAGTGCTGGTAGAAATCAGTGAGAATTGACAGGCTTACCAGCTGAGGACCTGCCCCATAATTTTGTCATTAGTGACTTTACAACTCTGTACCACGTCAGACCAGTAGTTCATTATGGTTGGAGCCAGATGCTTCAGAGAAAGATATAAGAGCCTGTCATTGGCCATTGTGTAATAATCTGTTTATATGAGAGCCATCTTTCCAGCCTCAGGTGGCTGCTGGTTGTTAGCTGTCTTTTTTTTGTTGTTTTAAAGCCCTGAAGCTTATTACTATTTACTTCATCATTTCTTAGCCCATCTAATGTTACTCACTTTTGCATTAGTTCTCTTTTTTTTTTTTAATCTCTTAGCATTGTATGTATTTTTTATCCTTGCAGTTCCACAGAGTATCTCACACAGTCTGTCTTTTCCTCTAAAGACAAGATTTATTAATTTTCATTCTCCTAGCTGGAGATGAGACCTTTGCATATTGTCTGAGGAGGAGGGGTTGTCTTACTAGAATAGCTTGCTTGAGTGTATAACACAGCTCTAATCACAAAAGAGAGATGAAACATAGCACTGTAAAACCCTTGTCCAACATCTCATAACTTCCCTTTCACATGTGGTCTATTTGAAGTCAAAATACAAAAGTCTAGGAAGGAGTAGGCTACCACTTAGTGTCTTGACATGGAGCAGTCTAGTTGTGTTAGTCACATTCAAGGTTTTACTTTTTTCTGCTTTATTATTTGGGGAGCTGCCTGGCATGGTCTAGCAATAGAGCATGTGACCCTTTTTTTTTTTTGCTGAAGGGAGCTCTGACACTGTTAATAAAGACACAATCTGCGGAGTCATGGAGGTCATCCCTGTCATTCAGCAGACCAGATTTCTGTTTTTAATCTTGTCCATTTCCGTCAGTAATAACCTGCTGGCTCAGTTCTTGTATACTGCTATGGGCAAAGATGGTGCAAGAGAGCTGTTCTGATGCCATAGAGGCAGTTCTGTATGAACTGAGACTTTTTTCTGTACAATCACTTGTCTCATGTTCAGTCATGTAAACTGAGTTTGCCTACTTTCTATTCTTGATATTTTTCCTTCTAAAAACAATTGCTTAATCATACTAGAATCATCTCTACATTATCTTTAAGCACTTAAATTATAGAAGCCGGATAAGCAGAGGGAAACCCCACCTTCTGTTGTAGTTTAAAATAGTTTGGATGAAGAAGGAAACTTTACTTGTCATAAATCATTGTTATATGAATTATTCATGTATCTCTATTGCATAAGTTGGATTCTTTGTTGTTTTTTTTTTTCCTGCTGTGTAGGCTTTATGGAAGGGACGGGGTTTAATTTCATTCTCTGCTCTTCAGGTGCCCATATATGAGTTGCAGAATGACGGCCGAGCCAACCTTCTGGGGGCACTGCTTTTTGCTGGGCAGTTCGTGATTCCTGAGGTCTGTTTGCCTGTGAAGACCATCTTGGAAGCTGCTCTTCTCCCTCCAGCTAGGACGCATACTTACGTACTCAAAATATGTCGTAGGATTTGCACTTGAAAGGGAAAGAAAAGAAATGATTCTACTGAGGTAGCAGCCCCTTGCATGGCAAAGCACACGTTGTTTTTTCAGGATTAATGCCTCATTTTGCCTGTGTGCAATCTATAAGGACTATCAAGTCTGAAATACAGCTTGCAGCAGACTTGAAATCAGAGATTCCCTCACAAATGTGAGGGATCTGAAGCATTTCTAAGTCAATTTTTGAACTGAAAGTTACTTTGAAGTTCTTGAGTTGTGCTAGAACTGATAGCAATATCTTCTAGCTCTAGTACCTGAAGACTGAAGTGTCAAGGATGATAGACATAATAAACATGGAAGCATCTCCATGGTCTCAGCACCTTGCTTTTAAAGATGGTGATGCTATGCAAGCCAAAAATCTGAGAAAAATCTAATCGGGTTACACCTTATTTCACTTGTGCCCTGCTTGCTAGTCCTTGCAGGATCACAGCAAGGCCAAGATCTTCATAACTAACAGCAACTTCGAGGTATCTGTTTTTGTTCAACTTCCAGTTGACATACTTTAAGGGGTTTGAAAAGGAACCTAGTATTTATATTCTTGAAAGTTATCCTTCATTTTAACTAGGCCTTTTGTTAAGATTTTGGACTCTGAATTTAGATATATGTGTGCACAAATTGTCCACACTGTTCCTTTCCTCTATCTCCGAAGTGGGCTCAGGCAAAATTGCTGTCTCCTAGACTCTACTTCATAAGAGGATTATGAAACTAGTTAGCTCTTAACCTATTTTCTTCTTCAATTCTTAAACCAACATGCAACAGATGTGCCAACTCTTTTTGAAAGGGTAGGAGTTGTAAACATCTACTAGCCTCTGAGTAGCTTTAAAGATTTAGAAAACACTTTATAAAGGACAGACTATAGTATTTATCTACTGAATCTTTTAATTACTGGCTTATTCATAGACCTGTTTCTTTACTTGTTTTGCAGGTGTGCCTGTATTTTTATAATAAACTGTACAGGGGAAATAGGGTGACTAAGGTGGATGCTGGGAGTTTCAATGCCTTTTCCTCACCTAACCTGCCTCCACTTGCAAATGCTGAGGTTGATATTACAAGTAAGCAACATCCTCTCTTAAGCCTTGTAATTTATGCCACATGTAATAGAGCTCTAGCTGAAAATCTGTGCCTGTGTATTTGAAATGCTGCTTTTAAACTCAAATATGTTTGAAAGCACTGTATTTTGACTCTACTTTATATGCTATGAAACTTCAAACATTAGTAGGACTGAGAATTTGTGAACTCAACTGTATTTATCTCTTGAATATAGATGTGAGCTGGACGGACTTTGACTCAAGATCTAGACTAACCAAAGGGAATTTTTCCCTTGTGTCATGAAAATGCTTGCTCTGAAGATAAAAATGAGTGAGTGAGGATTGAAAGAACAAAGAGTTTACTCTCATTAATGACCGTGCTGGGCTCTGAGATCAGGCAGAAGAGTCATTATTGAGTACATGCAGTTTCAACAGATCGTCTGTTTGATGCATGATATTTTGTAAGATGTTTTACTGGATATTTAGGACCTGTCTAAACTGCAAGCACACTGAAAATATGCTTTGTGTGAAGTTTTTTTCCCTAATTTATGGAGACTCCTTATAATATGTACGTGTCTGCTTTAAAAAGAGGGGAAGAACTACAGAAAGATTTCAGTACCTGTTTGTAAAGTCATTAACATTCTGGTGTTGGTTCTTGGACGTTGGTGCTGTATCTTTGGAGAAGAGAGAAAAGAGACCCATGTGGAATCTCGTCAAATGGCGGGCTGTCAAAAAACATACTAAAGGGCATTTGTCAAAAATAAGTTGTGCTAGCTGCTTTTGGATAGCTTAGATATATTTTAAAAGATAGAGTCCTTGGTGACAGTCTCCATTATTCCCACAAATAAGAAATGGATGGGGCCCCGCAAATTCTTTTGCTAGGAGCTCTCGATTTTACAGCATGGTGTTCTGAACAGTTTCTGCTATTAGAGAGGGACATTCTGTAGTTTTGAAAAATAAATGTATCCCTTCAAGCACATGCATGGGAGTCACTTAACTAAGTTCCAGGATCAAAGGGCTATGTCTGTAACAGGACTAGATAAACTAAGGAAGCCTGTAAAATACTGTAGTGATCTATAAGACATCTCTCTGGTAGAGAGTTTGCCACTGTTGTTTCACTGTGCTGTGTCAAACGCTGATATGCTATCAGCTGATTGTTTAGAAAATCGAGGAAAGTCTTCTTTCTCGGGTTTTTATGGAGTGCATCAAATAGGTTATAAATAAATTCAGTTTACTGACCAATCGATAATGAAATCAGGCTGCAAATCGCATGCCATCTCTCTTTTGGATTTAAATGACCTGTTTTGTGATTCCTTGTCTAGGGAAGAAAAATGAAAGTTACTAAGGACTTTGCTTGGCCCGTATTTTGTCCCATTATCTTTTCGGTAGAATGCCCCATTGAGGTCAGTGAGGATTTCTGAGTTAAAAACTGATGGTGTGATAGGCTCTATTTTTATTTGTTTCAGTTGATTACCCAGTTAGGGTGGCATCATTTATCCAAGATGACGGTGTCAGTAGTGAAGGATTGTTTCATTCTGGAAAACAGTGTACAGTATGGGCAATCTACTAGTGCTGCTTTATTTTGTCCAAAGTGATTGTTTGAAACGTAGCTGTCTCCCTGGTGTTTGCTCATACAGTCGGAGTATGGATATTTTACAGAGACAAGGAACCACACAGGGCTTTTAAAAACAAACCAAACAAATCTAGCATCTTTTAATTCATTGTATTTTTTTCCAGATCACTCTGTGTAACACCTCTTAATCTTCCTGTAGACCAGGCTGACTCTTGCTGCGTCAGCACTTTGTAGAGCAGTCTGACAATGCCAGAAGGAATAGGCCATATGCAGAAACTCTTCCTTGGGCTTCCTAGTTTGTAACAAAGCTGAGAATGAAAAGTTTGGAGAAGCAGAGAGGGAACAGGTGGCAAAATGGAGGGAATGAGGAGCATGATGGGATAAGAGCTTGTGATCATGGGCTGGTACACTGGAGCAGGGAGAGGAGGCATATTTCAAGGTTAGATGTAGAAATTTAGTCTTCTTCCTGTCCTAGCTACTGCTCTCCCATTTCTTTTTATCTACGTTTTCCTCCATCTTCCCCCTCAGGTGAAACTGCCAGTGGATTTCTGTTCCCACCACCTGGCTGTGTTCTCTGACAAATCCTTAACTGTGTTACCAACACCTAAGAGTCCTGTTACAGAATTTTAGACTGACAAGTGTGGCAGCTTCCTCAAGACTTTCAGATTAGCGCACAAAACTCGTGAAAGAAGTAAAAAATTTGAGCAAACTCCTCGCATGAATAAGAAACTTAATGGTGGTGGGAAATGTTTTTGCAACAGGATCAGAAAACTGTAAGAAATGAACAGTAGTGAATCAAAACTCATTATTTCTAAAATTGTAAAGCTAATGTGATGAAATAGCTTATATATCTCTCATACTTTGAAAGCAAAGAGAGACGAGGATGTCTGTTTCACTTGAAATGTATAAGGAGTCTCAATATATTTCATAACCAATTACTATCCTCTGTTCTCTGTTGTTTTAATGAGTAAAATATGAAACCTGCTTTGTTACCATGACTGGACTTTCTTCATCACACATGCATGTAACTCCTGGGAGTGGTGCATATGTACAGGACCGTATGATTAGAAACATAACTTGTGTAGGGGATGAAAAGAGTCTGTGCCTGTGTATGCAGGTGTGGTACAGCAGCAGCAGGTTGGAAGGCCCTGTAGTCTCGTCTACCCACCGGTCTCATTAGAGAGAAGCTGTTTGCCACTGGCCAAGTCTGTCTTGGTTGGCATTTCTGGTTATTTATAGTAAAAAGCCTAAGTCATTTTTCCATTAAGGCAAACGCCAGCTCTGCTCACTGAAGTGCTTTTGGTGGTTTTTTCCCCTAGTAAGTAGGCATGTTAATGCTTGCAATGGTACCCTTCAATTTAAATATTCATTTCAAAAGGTGTGTGTCAATTGTTTTATAATAAACTGCCAAAAAAGGGGGGTCTAAGCTTGCTTGTCCCTGTCAGGAATTCCCACCCATAGGTTGGCCTGTGCTCCCCACCCCTTGGCTGTCGCCATGAATTCTAATGAACGCTGGCGTAGCTTATATAATGGCATGGCTCACCTGCAGCCTTGCAGAGAGGGATGAGAAGAAAGTGCTGCTGTTTGTCTAGAGCTCTGCAATCAAGAAAAGCTGCATTTCTTGTTTGATTTCATAACTTGGAGTTCAGTCACTGCTTTTTAAGAGACGTGTCCCTCTGAGTTACTGCTCCCTCATTATAAGTTGAAACCCACATTGTGGCATAGGCAGTGTTAAAGGAAAGGGTTATGCTGCTTTCCACACTGCTTGGAGCTGCTGCTTCTCTTTTTATTTTGGTTTTTAGATAGTTTTTTTTTTTTCCCCATACTAGACCTATCTCATGTGTGGGTGGGTATGTGTAAAGCTGGATAAGATAAGGACTCTGAAGTTGGACTTTTTTTTTCTTGAATGAAAAATGGTTTTGGTTGTTTCCTGCTGCATCACTGTTCAACCATTGGATAATGTAAAGGAAGCCAGAGATTTTTCTTAGCAAAAGCTGTCTCTTCAAGGACTGCAGTGTGCCTTCTGTTCCCATCCCTGCACTAGTGAGCTCAGAAGGGGAACAAAAGCTAGCCAGGCTTCAAACCCACTTTGTGACTTAGGTATATGTTTCTTTTTCAAATTTGTTTTTTGAACAATAATTTGAAAAGTTGTAGTGTTTGGGAAGGAGGGAGAGACTGGGAACAGCAAAGTATTGTTTGTGTTTGTTTTGTTTGGATAAACAAACAGAAGGCCTTAATACTTTTAATATTGTATCCTTGAGTAATGTGATCTTTTCTATCCCAAGCCATTCTCAATAAATATATAAATAGCCATTAACTTTCTGTTTCATGCTTTAAAAATGTTTTCTCTGTTGTGCAAGACCAGTAGCTAACTTAGGTTTGTTCCCCAACATTGCATCCATATTCACATAATGCAGCAGTCAACCTCTTTACAAGCACATCCCATCCAAGTCAGGACAGGGTACTTTTTGTTGTTGTTGTGCATAATCTTTATATCCCTATTTAGTCACTCTTATCTATAGGATAAAAACTTATGAACACCAACATGTAGAGATTTTTGTACTTTGCCTAAGAGTTTTTTATTTAAGGACTAAATTCCTAAGATTCCTAAGATTGTTACCAATTTTCTTATTTAACTAGAAGGAAAGATTCTTGTTCAGTATAGCCACCAGCATCAGGACAACTAGTTTATTTGGTACAGTGAAGATAAACCTTAATTATGTTGCCTAAATATTCTTCCTTTTGGGGGATATAACCTTTGACATGGAGGATGCAAAATATGTGTTCAAATGTGTCTTTCCCCCCTCCAGTATAGCCTCACTTAGTACAGTCCTGAATAAATCTGAGGTAATGTTGAGCTTTTATGAAATCTGGGTAGTTCTGTGGCTCTTGCATCACTGTTGCCTTTTGTTCCATTTTTTACGTTCATTTCTCTAATGGAAATCTGACATCTGAAGAGTCTGCAGTACTGAGCACGTTATGTAAACTGAAGAGATTCATGACCAAGAGAATTTTAACTCAGAGACAATCTCTAGTTCTTTTTTTTCTTTTTTTTTTTTTAATATTGTTTAGGATTGCATCACTCTACTGTCCCTGAATGCATTATTTTTATCTTGAAGGCCATGTGTTATTTGGTACAATGTACTCCCATGAGCACAGATATAGGCCTGGTATGGTCTGGCTTTTGACCCTATCCTCTGATCTCTCTTCTTGGTTTTCTCCTTTGAGCAGTGTGTTAGTCATCCTTGCCAAGGTGGGTTTCCTCCGTTCTTTCATCAAGTTTGTTGATGACGTTAGGGATGCTAACTTGCCCAATGTAGCAGCATGCATTTGTGAAGTTTTGGCAGGGACTCCTAGCTTATGGAGGATAACGAAACTTGTTGGAGTTTTACTGCTGTCCCTTCTTACAGAGGAATAATTGCTTTTAAATAATCTGTTTGTTAGAAAGTTGAGATGACTGAGTTTATTGCTAAACACTGTTTCTTCTTAAAACGTGGTGCTCAGGAGTAGATGTGGATAGCCTGTTCTGTGAACCTCAAGTAGAAGATATGTATGCCATTATGCACTTCCCCATTTATCGTGCAAGTTTCTTAACTTACTCCAAAATGTTACTTGGCCAACTTGCTATTTCCAGTCCAGCTTCTCAAAAACAGATTGTAGAAACTGTCTATATTTCTGTTCTCCCATTCCCGAAGCATTAGTGATCCATGTGCTGAAGTATGGTAGGTAGGGTGAACATAATGCCAAGCCAGCTGCTGTGTATGTTTTTTTTTTTTCTTTAGGAAGTAGTTTTTAATGGGCATCTCAAGAAGGGGAAGCTCATCAAGTCTTAAAGGTGACTCTGTCTTTCTGTTCTGGCTTAAAGGACTAAGTTCTTTTCAGCATCTCTGGTAATGGGACAGTAGAATAGGCTTCAGCACAGGTTTCTAAATGTACTTTGATTTTTCTTGCAAACGGCTGTCTGCTGATTGCAAGAGATTTTAACAGTAATTAGTCTGAGTAACTCTTATCATGGCTGAGAACACATAATTAGTATGCATTTAGGCCTTTTATCTGTCTTGCTGCTCAGGGATTTTGCCAAAATCTAAAAAGCTTAGATCACAGTGAGGAAACAGGTATACAGTGTGGTCTGCTTCCACTGAAACATGATGGGTAGAGCTCTTGGCTGTTTGTTAAACTTGCTTTGCAAACTTGTAGCCGCCGTCTGCACTACTGAAGTAGTAAAATTTTGAAATCAATAATGCATGACTTGGCTTCTAATAATACAGCACAAACAAACTATTAGTTAAACAGCTGGCTTCTGGCTCAAAATGTGTAATCGGAGTTAATTGAATCCTTGCTATTTTATTTAATCATTAGTAACTACATAATAAACTCAGGAGGTGATTAGCAGCAACAGTAACTGCATTTGTCATATCTCTTGTCTGAGAAAATGAAAGTCTGTTTTCTAGTCATTAATCCAGGCATTAATATCAGTCCAGCTCTGTAACAGTAAGGTTCTGATCAGTGTGTGGTAAGTCAGTATATTGTCTATGCCAGACATACATATCAGTATGTTAGCTGAGACCTCCTGGCCACTCTGAACTGGGTGAGCTGATACCAGCAGGACATTGCAAACCAATCAGGTCTTGTACTCAGATGGTTTTCATAGCCACCAGACTTTTCTTTCAAAGGCATTGCAGTACATTTAGTATGAGCGATCACTGAACTAAAATGTCCATTTCAGAAGCCTTAGCTGTAAAATGCTATTAAATTTAAACATGTGTACTTAAATATCTCCTTGAAGGGCACTAACTTAGAAATATTGACAAGTAATACTGATTTATCTCAGAATCTACACAATTTTGGAGTTAAAGCTAAAATACAACACAGTTGAGTTTGACCTGGAAATGGCCTTAAAGACATATCTTGTGGAACATAATAGATAAAGTGCATTAGATCAACTGCTAAGGCTGCTGTCTTAAATGACCCTTCATTTCTTCTCTTATAAAATATACCGTCTTTTATGAGTTTCCTACATAAGAAATAGTTGTGAAGATCCCGCTGTAAGTATGAGGTGCTGAAAAGGTACTTAATATTATGTCTTTGATATTATATTAAAAAGGCCATTTCTCTTTTGCAGTAAACTGGGAAACAGTATGGAGAGCCAATACCAAAAAGAAGTTTCGAGTTCATACCAATATGAACAGGAATGTTGGGCTTCTGCGAATGTTCCCAGGAATAACTGCTGCTGCTGTAAGTGTCACCCACTGAGGTCTGGAAGTGGATGAAATGATGCACTAATACTTGTTTAGCAAGCTGAAGTGGGGAAGCTACATTGCCGTAGCAGTGGTTGGGTTTCAGAAGGAAGGAAAAGTATCTGTCTTCTGATAAACATTTTCTGTAACATCAGACCGTTCATAGGCTATTTTTATGAGCCATAATCTATTAATAAAAGCTTTTTAAGTTTGTTTTATCTAAACTTTCTGGCTCTGAAACTTAAAGTTAACTTCTTATAAGGACTCATAAATAGACGAAGCGTGCTTTTCTGGAGAAGTGCAGGCTACAGTGACAGTGGAAGTGCTTTCTTGCTGCACATTAAAGCATACTAATAGATACCTTACCAAAGAGTATGATTGTGGAGGTGTGATTTCTTCCACAGCTCTTGCTTATTTTTCAAGGTTCATTTTCATTTCATAGTGGTGGTTAGCATGATCCTCAGCTGAAGATGAGGAGTAGGATTTTCCTGATCTGAGCCTGTAAAAATAGTTTTACAGAACTGTGGGTTTAGGTGAAACTGTCTTTAAATTTTTGTCTAGTACCACTTTCATTAAATTGATGGGTCTTTCATGGCTGTTGCCAATTTAAATTGAATCCAGTAGTTTAAGAAGCACTCCTCAATTATATTACCATTCTTTTTAGGTGAATATGAACAGATGGAAAGGCAGAGGGGTGGTATATTTGCAATAAAACTCCAACTGCATAGCTAGTCTCACAGGGGCTTACAGCGTATTGCATTTAGCATGTGTGATCAGCAAGGAAATGTTTAGATTCTTTAAAATGTATTTTTCTAGGATGAAAAATTTGTGAGGCTTCTTACAGAGAGGCATAATAACTGTCTCATTAACAGCTGTCCCAGAATGAATTTGAACCTCTATTTTATTTTTATTTTTAGTGTTAGCAGCTTTGCATTAAATCAGTTTTCTTTTTGAGTTAAAATCCCTCCCTGTTTCAGTAGAGTGTTCTTTCCTGAAAGGTGAGACACGCCATCTCTTAGTGAGGCAGATACTTGTTTGCAAAGCTCTTTGCTAAAATAAAACAATCTAGGCAGGGGTGGAAGTTCTAGATTGAATTAATAATTCTATATTTATTTTGTAAGTGTAAATCTACCCTTTTGTTTCTCCATGGTGCAACATTATAGCCTGTTAATGGCCCTTAAACAATAGCATCCTTTCTCACACTAAGGTCGTGACTGTGGAAAATAGTTTATTTTAAAATCTATCCCTCTAGGAATTTTACAGGAAACGAAGGATCTGAAATGCTCATTTTTTTTAAACATTATTCTTCAGTCCTTGATATTGCAGATGAGGAATAGAGAAGGGCGTGAGAAGACTGTAAGGCATGAGAGCCTATAAGACTGTAACAGGAACAGCCAATTTTTTCAAACTGCCATACAAGAAAATCTTAATGTGACATAAACACATCCTTCGTCATCTCTCTCTTCTGTCTTGTTTTTAAACAGGTGAAAGCATTTCTCCAGCCTCCAATTGAGGGCATTGTACTTGAAACTTATGGAAGTGGCAACGCCCCAAACAGCCGAGAAGACTTGCTGGAAGAACTTAAAAGAGCAACTGAACGAAAAGTAGTGATTCTGAACTGTACCCAGTGCTTGCGAGGGTCTGTCAAAACAGTCTATGCAACAGGGCAGGTGAGGGTTGTGCAATGGTTTCAGATTCTACTTGTGTGTTAGAATCTACCTTGTGGATCAGATGATCAAACAGAGTAGTACTTGACAGGCTCACAGTTACTTATTTACAGTGTAAGAACATCAGGAAAGCATTCAAATCCAAGCAATATTCTAAACATCAGTGTTTATCTGTGCAACTGAATTCAAAGAGAAGGGGGGAAATGTGTAAGGAAGCACATGTCTTGCACTGGAAATCAGTTGTATTTAAGCTGTGGATGCTCTACTATTCAGGACATTTTGTAATGAGTTTCTTAATTGTGCATTAAGATATGACATCACATAAGAGCTCAAAGCTTTATGAGAGTATGTGTTACATGTGGTGGTGTGAAGGAAGCTGGTTTAATTGTCCTCTATAATAAGGCCAGCCATTAGGTATCCAGGAAGCACTACTGCAGGCTGACATATCCCCCTGTTCTAGTTGGGAGTAGTCAACTGTCTGGCAGAGCGTATTCATTGATTGCTCTCATCGTTGGTTGGTCTTGACTCTGACTGTTAGGCAAACCTAGGTCCTCAGAACTGATGCTGAAATCTGCCTAATATTTGTTGTAAGAATACTTAGTCTGTTTCGAGCAGAAAGAAAAGCAATTGTCAGGGGTTTTTATTTTCATCTTTTTGGTACCCTAACTGGATATACTGCGATATGAACAGTCTTTGGGGTGTTGGTAGAATTTTTGCTAAGGGGGATGTCTTGAAAAGTATCAACTTTAGGAGAGATCTCATGCTCTGTAGTAAATATCATAGAGTCATTAAGGTCAGAAAAGGCCACAAAGATCATCTAGTCCAACCCTAGCCCACCCCCTCCAAGCCTGCTAACCGTGTTCCTCAGTGACAGGCTTTTTGCATTCTAACCCAGACCACTGATTTGTTTGATTAATATGTTCTACTCAGGTCACTAGCATTTGTCTTAAGCAAACATGTAAGGCCATGTAGAAATGTGTTCCCTTCTGGTATCCATCTTAAACATGGAACACGTATTACGTTGCTTCAGCACCCATAGATGGAGGCTGTCCTGTTTTCTTGGCATCTTTTGAAATGCTGTTGAGCAAGCTGAATCCTCCAAAAATTACTTAATGATTGCTTTTTAATTGCCTTTTCTTTTTTATACGAAACTCTTCACTGGAAGAAGTATCATGGATGAATGCTAGAAACTTGCTATAATGTAAAATTTATTTATTTTTTCTTTAAATCCAGCCTTTCACGTGTGGCTGGACTGTTTTTCGCTCATCTGGTGTGTCAGCTGAGTCCCTGGTTTCCATTGAAGTGTTGGTTTTATTTAATGAATTGAATGTCTGGCCTCTGAGCCATCTGCATAGCAGAAGCTTATAATTAAGGAGGAGACTTCAGGTATAGGAAGGAAGCTGGGAAATCCCTTCTTCCTCCTCTTCCCTAAGCCTACTGAAAAAGCCCCAACTGTTACTTGGTTTGCTCTCCAGTACAGAGAGGGTATTTCTCACCTTATTTATATGTGTTTTTCTCTATGATTTTTATGTGGGTCTGGGGCTCTCAGAGGTGTTAATGTGCTGATCAAGTCTCTGAAGTATTAGTTGTCAAAACGAGTTCCAAAGATGAAGTTTATGTACAAGGCATTTAAAAGTAAATCAGCGTAAAGAACCTACTACAAGATGCTTAGCTGTGAGGCATCATGTAATAGCAAAGCTAATGGCCTGTAGTTAAGGAAACCTGAATGTTTGCCCGTGCACAATTTTCCTGATGGGATCTGAAGTCTTCATCTGTTATATACTTAAGAGGCTTGCTAACCATGGCAGAGATGCTTTTTACTCTTGTTCAGACGCTTGTGTGCCTTTATTAACTACCAGAAACATAAGTTTAAAATGTTGGGTCATCTTTTTCAGTCATTCCCATTGCAACTGTGTAAATTACACATTTTAGTTGCATGTTCTAAATCACACAGCGCTCGTGCAGCCTGAAAGGATGTGAAAGCACTCCTGCTGCGAGCGCACTGTAGTGCTGGAACTCATCCAAAGATATGCCCCATAAAAGAACGGTAAATATGTCTGAGTAAGAACAGCCTACTTGGCAGTGTTCACAATGCCACTGGGTTCAAATGGAGTAACTGCAGCTTTCCAGTGAAAGCAATCTGACAACTCTGCAGATAGCTGATACAGAACAGTGACCTTTCCATCTGAGCACAGTAAGTGACCACTTCAAGGGTTTGGTTGAACTCTTCAATGCTGCTGCGTGAGAAAGAATGTAAAGTGTAAGCCAGCTTTTCTCAACTGACTCTAGTATTTGCCCAGTGACTGATAGCTAAGATTACAGAAATTACAGTGGCAGTAGGAGTGCAGAGGCACGGCTGCATGCTGTATTCAGTGTTGGTGCACATTCGTGTATGTTTTCTGTACACACAGATATTTCTGAATGCTATGCTAATTGCAGCCATTATTTCTATTCCTTCAGACCCTCGCTGATGTTGGAGTAATTCCTGGATGTGATATGACACCAGAGGCAGCCTTAACTAAACTGTCATACACGCTCAGCAAGAGTGAGCTTAGCTGGGAGGAGAAGAGACAGGTAAATATTTCAGTGTGACCTTGAAAGGCTTTAACTTTCTCATCTACTGTGCTAACTTCTGCTCGGCTAGATGCTTTGGGATTCTCCCTTCCGTTTAAAAGGCAGTTGGTTCCAGAGCCATAATGTGAACGTCATGTTTGTGGGTTTTTTTTCTTATAGAAAATACATTTGGGCAAAGAAACATTTGTAGATTGGGGAAGAAGAGAATTCTCTGCATAAATCAATTGAAGACTATGACCAAGCCATAAAAATGTAGTACTCTGTGTTAGACGTTTCCATACAAAAGAATACGTGTGGAAATTAATAAGGGGGGGCAGAATACGTGTGGAAATTAATAAGGGGGGTTGTGGTGAGGAGGGGGTAGGCCTCTTCTCCCTGATAAGTAATGACAGGACGAGAGGGAATGGCCACAAGTTGCGCCAGGGAAGATTTAGATTAGACCTCAGGAAGCATTTCTTTTCTGAAAGAGTGGTCAGGCACTGGAATGGCCTGCCTAGGGAGGTGGTTGAGGCACCATCCCTAGCGCTGTTCAAGAAGCGTTTAGATGAGGTGCTAAAGGACTTAATTTAGTAGTTGGGTAGAGATAGTGATAGGAGGATGGTTGGACTAGATGATCTTATAGGTCCTTTCCAACCTTATGAACTTATGAACTTATGAACTTATAAGAATCCTTCCTCTCCTGATGTCAGCAAAGATCTTTTCATTGATATTAGTGGTAAAGCTAATTTTGAAAATAAATGGGAGGTGCAAGCCTCTTCCTTTACAGTACTACTTCTGTGAGCATCAGGGATGCATTTTATAAATACATCAAAAGTAGAGGATTATTTCAAGATCCAATGATAATGTATTTAAAAATCTTAGCCCCTTTAACATTGTTCTTTCTGTTCATCAGTTTTTAATCTTGGTGTTTTCCTGGAAATGATACGGTTCCTGTGTACAAGGAACACACAGCTTTGAATTAGATGGGGGAGAAGCAGACGACAGGAATGTGTTTCTGTCTGTATGCAGTGAAACCAAAATCTTGACACTCTGTGAGATGGCATCACGATGAGTCACACTCTAGTCTTAAGTGCTGAGTGCATGTGTGTATCTTATAATGTTGGTGTTTTTTTAAATTAAAATTGAAAGACGTTTGACCTTATTTCATGCTCAGCTGCTTTCAGCCAGTAGGAGCTCTGAGACAAACATGTTAGGGTACCTGTGATCATAAGTGGATGGCTGGAAGCACCACATACTGTACTTGGAAGTACTTTCAGTTTTTGAGCTTTGTATTGTTTGCTGAAGTCCTTACTCTGAAAAATGAGAGGAAGAGAGGCTGTGTATTTTTTTTTCAGTGAGAATGGCAAGAACATACTCTGTGCAAGAATATGCTAAGCTAAACAGGCAGCATGACGTTATAAGTTGTGGTATTGCATGTATTTGTGTATGTACACTTCAGAAACACAGGCTCTTTACTGCTGCCCCCTTGGTGGACTCACTGACCCCTGGAATACACGTGTACTAGCCTCTTTCTTAATGTAGACTTTAATCTTCTTGCACAGAGGATCATTTGACCTGGAACCGGAGAAACTTTCCGGCTGACATCCTGCCTAGGTGTATGGGTTAAAACTTAATTTGAGATCCAGTTTGCCAAGGCGAGATAGCTGAATTATTCAGGTGAGGATTTGGTGATACTACATTTTAGGTACCACTGGTGCATGGTATTCCTGAATCATCGTGTGCTGCCCTCTGTTATGTGTTACGTGGTGTTATATGAGGTAGTGCTGCCAGCTCCCTTATACGACTTGAAAAACAAAGAACTTTTGCAATTTCTCTGAGTTAAGCAGGATTGGTTTCTTTATTCATCTCACTATGCACTCACAAACAGTTATGTTGGCACAACTAAGGGAGCAACATAGAGACTAGGAGGAGAAGAAAGCCTGGAAATATGTTGTCTGTGGCAGTATCTTCAGCTACGTGTATCACCAAACAATGGTCTCCCAAGAGACAGAAGCATTCCTGAAACTGGCATGGTTATGTTAGGATTCTCTTTCAACATGAAGAAGCGATGAATGTGCCCCCAGATACATGCAAATGGCTGTGGAGCTGCTAGGACTGAGTAAGGCACACAGGATTTTTGCACTGGGTGCCTTGAGCATAGGTGCCAATTGCTAGGACTACCTGTGCAAAGTGATGATCTCAACCTGTCAAACACTAAAAGCATGCCAAAGCAATTGGTATCCTCTGAACAAGTTACATGTATGTGGGACTCTTCCAGCAGCTATAGTGTTGTCAGCGCTTGGGAGCTTTTTCTTTTTATAATAAAGGGCATGCCTAGACATAAGTGAACCTGGGGCATTCCTCCTTCCAACATCACATCTGTTTCTTGCAAACTTTCACAATCCTGCTTTTTAAAATTCTAATTGAAGCAGCTACGTGCTTTGTAGCTGCATCAGCAACCAGTAGTGAAAGGGTGCCAGTAAGTGAAATTGTGAATGGCTTCTCTCCTTGTTCTCCAGATTTCACAGAACCTGTTTTTCACAGCATTTTTGTTTCATTGTTGTGTTCTAGCAATTTTTACACATGAATTGGCTGTCCACTTATGTTGTCTCATTTGTTTTTTCCTGCTTGTATCAGATGCACTCGTGCTGCACACTATTCACACCTGCTTTATGATTAAATAACAAGTACTACAGTAGAACCTCTGCATTCAAAACCGGTTCTATGGCCAAAAAATTTAACAAAATCAGGGCTACTGGAGCTGTTTGAAAATCAGTTGAAATAGATGACTTCCCCAGGCAGCACTGGGCTTTGTTCTGAGGCCTAAGCACACGACCTGTGTAGGAGTACCAAGTGTTGGGAATGCTGGCAAAAGGCAGCATTTCAAAATATTCTGGTCTTTCTTCTTACTCTGCTAATCATTCAATATCTTTGTGTTTTTAAGTAGGCTGCAGTGTGCTCCATTAGGGTACTTTTGTCTGTAAACTCTAAAAATTGAGGTGTTTTGTTATTTGCTTAGCTTTGTTTCTTTGCTTTGGAAGAAAGTGCTATTTGTCCCTTTTTTTTTTTCTTTCTCTTTGTATTTTTAAACTCTCAGTCTTCATGGGACAGTAACAATTTATTTAATCTTTTGTCTGCATTCAATTACTTTCTATAAATCCTCCAGACAATTTTCTTACTTGATCCTAAGTGTTTTTTTTTTTATTAGACTACCACTATAATTTTCCTTTGCTAACAAAGGGTCTGATTACTTGCTTTTCAGATGCTGAGTGAGAATCTGAGAGGAGAAATGACTGTTGTACCCACAGGAGCCAAGATTTCTCTCAGAGATAGCAAGTTTATTCAAGTGATTGCCAGATCTCTAAGTATCAGCTGCAAGGAGGTATATCTTTAAATATTTAAACCCAAACTCATGTAAATCTGTAAACTCAATTAAATGAACCTAGCTTACAGATGAACAGCAAAGCTGAAAGGAAAATGGAACACTGGAACTTTTAATTTATTTTTTCAGTACCAAGTGCCCCAGCTAACCAGCTGGGTAGGGAGAAAGGACACAATGACAAGCAGGGCATTAAAATGTTTTCAATTAAAAACACATTAACTTTGTTGTTTTTTTTTGTTGTTTTTTTCCTTCTTTGTTGCCCCATCTTGAGTTTATTTTCTTGGGCTAGCTGGCTACAATAACAAGCCTCAGACAGTTGCTGTAATTCAGGGTATCAATGATATGAAAAAGTGCTGTGTGTTTTTGTGGTCAAATGTATTGACAGTTTGGAGCAAGCCAAATAATAAGGGGTAAAACAGCTTAATTGTGCATGCAGTCATAGCAGGATGATACTGAGGAAGCATTACACAAGGATAATTTGTGGTTTTTAATATTAGTCTCTCTCAATTGGAAAATTGGAAACTATAGTATTGGTTCTTAGATATGAGCGTTTCCTTTTCTCTTGACGTGGTTTGAGGGAAGATGGGATTTTTAATAGCTATATGAATACTGAATTTATGATAGTTCTTTAGTATGAGAAATGGGAGGTTTGGAAGTACAGATTACACAAATATCTGAGGACTCACATGATTAAAGTTGATTCATTCTTGACGAGAATAAATGATAATGATCTCTTCTAACTCCTACCAGCCCTGTTTCTCTTACTGTACTGATGTATAACTGTGGCAGGGCAGAGATGGTAATTAGTATGTGCACTTTAAATGGTATATATAGATACCAGGTAATTGTAGTGTTGCTACGGAGGAACATAAATCGTCATGGATAGGGGAGCTACAAAATGTAAAGTAAACATGAGACTTCTTTCCTTCCAAGAACAAAACGCTACCATTTTAAGATATCCAGTTGACTAATGAGAAAACTTTACATGAAAGCATAAGGGCAGAGTTTTTATGAGTTAGATTTTAATCACATTACAGCCAAGGCTGGCATGAAATGTTTATTTTTATTTTTCTCAGGAGTTAGAAGCAGTAAGAGATGCGTTAATTCCACCTTTGGCTTGTGCTGCAGCTAAACTGGGTGACATGGATGCTCTGAGAGCCATAGCAGAAATGGTAATGTGAAATCCACGGTTTGTGAATGAGTATTCAAGCAGAGCTGGAAATGATAGGAGGAAGCTGATGCTCACTGGGAGTCAGTGATATAAGTCTTAGAATCAAGGTGCTTTGACTAAAAGAACTAGTTTCTATGCACTTCAGTCTTTGCCTTCAAAACTGGTATGTTCTTTCCTCTATCTGATATCAGCTGCTTTCATTTTCTTTTGAACTGCAGAAATACAGGTAGATTAATATGCAAGTTCTTATCTGCTAACTTTGGAACACTTTAAAATGATTTGTGCTGGTTTTTTTCATTTAACTTTCTTTATGCATATTCATAGCATCCAGCTTTTGGATGTAAATCTGTCGTGATTTAAAAAAAAAAGAACTTGGCATTTATATTTAAGTGAAATGCAGTGCAGTGTTACATCGGGATTTTAGCTTTCCCCATAGCACTTGCTTGGATTATACCTGAAAAAACAAATACCTGTTTCCTTATATCATCTTCTACACCTCTTCGTTTTTAATTTTTCTTGTTTTAACTCTACTCTTGAGGCTTTGATAATGGGCCTAGAAGAAGGATAAACGTATCTTGAAAATAGCAATAAACTAAGACAAAAAAAATTAGCAGACTATAGGCATAAAGCTGCTGTGTGCTGTAGTGCGGTAAAAACCCTATCTGCAGGGGCTGTAATGAGATATGGAAAGTGAAATAAATACCTGTTCTGGTGCTCAAAATATCACCGTGAGACAAACTTGTAAGTTTAATATTTTGGTGGTACAACTTGTTGCGGTTTGTTGTACCAACAATTTCATGTGCAGACATTATCTTTTTAGCGTGTGAAAGACCTGTCCTTTTCTAGGGTGGAAACCTAAGCTGTGAAGACTATGATGGCCGAACTCCACTTCATATTGCAGCCTCTGAAGGACATTTATCATTAGTTGAGTATTTGTTAACATCTGGAGCAACTGTTTACGCTAGAGACAGATACGGATCTACCCCACTGATGAATGCGATCAAGTTCAGGTAACAATTTATATACTGCTTCATGTAAAGTTTATAAACATTACATCAGTTTGAATTTTAATGTCCTTCTCTATTTTTTGGCCTTGTATTGTCTCAGCTGTCATACATAAATGACAGCAGTGAAAACAACACAAAACAGCTTTTTTTCAAAGGATGTGACTAGCCTAAATTAAAAGTATTTTTGAAATAACAGAAAATTAAAGCAAAAACCTTTGTACGTGTGCAGAATTTTAGTGTAAGGTAACTTATTGCTGCCTTCTAGCCAAGGCTTTGTCCATAATTTCAGGTCTCCACATTCTGCTATGAGGCTTCTTTATAAAACAGAGCCAAACTGAATACCTATTTTGACTGTCAGAAGTGCAAGGACCCAGGGCAGTTTTCTTTCTGCCCTCTCCTTTCTCATCAAGACCAGCCTGTTTCAATTAGCACAAAATATACTGGTAGGTTGACATGTTTTCGTCCTTCTCTTCCACCTATGCTTGCTTCAGACTCTTGCTGGGTGACTTTTTTTGTGTTGTTTTTTTTTTTCCTTCCACCCACTCGTAATAATATGAGATGTCTGTGTGGCTCTGCCTGCTTTGTGGATTTCCTCTTCCTGTTGTTCTGAGTGTCAGCAATTCTTGAATGATAGTCATGGACAAGTGATGTACCGGTCTTTTCCATGTTGCATAGTCTTAAGTAATGGCCATGGCATAGTGTATAACAGGTATCAGTTAAGAGAAGCTTAATTTTAAAATAGTTGGTTTTTCTAGCCTGGGGATTCTTAGAGCCACTGGTCTTCCAACGTGTTGGAAGCTGCATGCCCTAATCTCTTATTTCTTTGATCCACTTTCAGCTCCTTATCTCATATTCAGTCTGTACGATGGCAGGAGAGAAGCCATTTTCCATAAAGGAGCTTGGAATAGTGGAATTGTACTTCATGGGTGTCTGTCCCTAGATATTCTTACAGCTTTCTCACGTTGATGAGTTCACCTGGTCTTTCAGGCTAGAGACTGCTCCCTGGCAGGTCTGACAGCCGTGTTTTTGCATTGGCTAAAGAAGTAATTTTTTTGGCTCCCTCAACAACCAAAAGCAGAAAACTCAACAGGCCATATTAACCTGAGATTTAAAGTCCAGTTTGGCCACACCGTGCTCCTGCCATACGTGCTGCATGGTCCCGTATGGATTTATAAATTGTTTCTTTATCTTACGAATATATAAGCTCTTTAGTGGCAAACCCTTGAAGTCTTAAAGCAAAAACAAGCCCAACAGCAAATCAAACAAATAACCTCATAGCTGTACAGAGGTGGCTCTAGTCCAATGTGAGAAAATGTTAAAGCGTTACATACCATTAGATGTTCCTGCAAATCAGGCACCTACCTTTTTTTTTACCGCACCCAACTACCGCCTGAGGAATTTCACATGAGCTTGTTGTTTGGATTCTTTAGCATTGCCACTCCTATATTAAGACTCCTACCATGACTCTTAAGCTCTTTAAAACTGCACACACATTTTGATATTGGGAACTGTAAAAGGAAACTGCACCATAACCATTTTCAGTTTCTCTTTTTGTTTCAACTGTTGTAATGATTAGAAGAGTCGACTTGGAACTAATGTCATAATTTTGTATTTATGATCTGCTGTGTACTCACACTGCACTGATAAGCATGCAGAGAAGATGGGTAAAGATCAGACAGTTTTATGTGTGTAATTAGATACCCACCAGAAAGATTTGAGCTACAGAAATATTTAAATTCTGTTTATTAAATGGTTGCACACTGAAAGTGGAGATTATCCTGATGCAGTGTGCTGTGTGGCAGAAAGGGAAGGGGGAACACCGACTTTAAAGTCAGTGCTTTAAAATGTTTCATATTGTAACTTTCTCAATTTTACTGAATATTGCATCAGCTTAATCCCATTTTCTGAGAATTAATATTTCTTTAATTGGAGATTAATTGCAGTACAGAATCCACTCATCTTAAAAACAGCTTACCTTCATTTTCGTATGTCACGTTGTTCAGCAGCTTGGCTTTTAATCTAGCATGTAAATCTGCATAACGATGACTGATTTCTCTTTTCCATTTAATAATGTGTAAAGATGATCAGGAGTTATGCCTCTTCTTAAAAGCATCTTAGCATAGTACTGTCACTTGTAGACCAGCAATTTGATCTGTATTAATGGTAGTCTCTTACATTTTTTTTTTCCTGTACACTAAATGACTCTTTATTTTTGTAGATGGTAAAATCTGGAGTCCATTTCCAAATGAGAAATAAAGTACTGCATTTCCGCTTTTTCATTTGTAACTATGCAATTTACATGTAGTCTCATTCATTTTATGCATGAAGTTAAACAGACCACTGTTAATTTAGGCCAGTTGCTTGACATATCAAAATTAGTAGCATTCTTTTAACTTTTTAGAGTACCCTCAAGGGATAATTCATTTTCAAAACAATAGAATAATATTTTCTTAATAATAGAAACTTTCCTAAGCAGGAGAATGTCTTGAATAAAAACTTCATATATTTTATGTAGTAAAAGCACTTCCATTTACTTATAGTACAGTGGTAAGTGGTTAAAAACAGGGAGTTTCTGGTGCACTCCTGTGAGAACATCAGATTAGAGGCAGTAAAATTACCTCCCACGTAAATAAAAATTTAAATACTTGCTATTTTGCAAGGTTCCGTTTACATTACTTCAGGAAATCTAAGGCAGAGTGAGAATTTGAAAACTAAATTTTAGAAAAGTATGCTGAAGTTTGTCCTTACCATATTTGAGCATAAAATTCCCACTGATACCCTGCAGAAAACTGAAGAAGTGAAACTAAGCTCATCCTGCCATAACCATTGCAGTTGCTAGGGAAGCAAGCATTAAAAAGAATGAAGCCTGTCAAGTTTGGATATACATTACACCTGCATTTCTTTAAAGAGGGTTGGTGGAAGGTGTATACCCTAAGGCCCCAGCCTTGCAAACTCTTACATGTGTGTTTGTTTCACATGTGTGATTCATGCCTTTTGAAGTTGATCCTCTTCGGTAAGTGTCTGCCAAGTCAAGGCCTAGGATGGTACTGTGGTGGCTGCAGAGACAGAGCACTTGTGGACCAGAAGTTCTGGTGTCTTTATCTGGAACTTAAACTTTGAGCAGCATGGGAATGGATATTTGAAGACCACACCAAACCCTTTATTTTGCACTTGAGTCATTAAAATACTAGTTTACATTGTTTTGTTGTTTTTTTTTTCTTTGTTAATCTTCACTGTTATCATCAGTAATAGAATCAGAGCAGGGGAAGACCGGAAACACTTTTGGTCTGTTTATATTTTTGGGGAACAAATAAGTGGCAGTGGCAGTATCAAACAGCTATCTTTCAGTGACATATGAAATAGCATTGTTTGTGTAAGCTGTGCCTGAGCCAGAGCCATGGTTACATAACAGAGGAAGCTAAGGAAAGGCAGAGTCAGGAACAGTTCACAGGTACCATGTGTGCTGATGGTTTTGCTTATTAGATGGAGCTGGACTGGACAAGCAGCTCTGCACCCCAGGTTAACATGAGGACATTGGCCTTTCTTTAAACTTATACTTTGGTTATCCAGCAGTTGCGCTGCTCTTGGTTGTGTGCCGTCATGTTAGGAAGGGAATCACATTTGAACCATTGCCCAGAATTTCATGGCTCATGACATCAGTTGAACTACAGATCAGCTAAGAACCATCCTACTGAGGCTTTAGCAAAGCTGTAGAAGAGCAGTGCCTACAGAAACAACATCCAACGACAAATACCTCTCTTGTGCATGAGACATATCAGCAAATTCACAGCCAGCCTCTTGAAGTCTGAATAACATTCTTGTGGGTAAATGTAGGAAGTGGTACTCTGGATAGAACTTAAGTTTTTTGAGAATGTAGATGCCATTTGAATGCAAATGGGTTAGGTACAAGATGCAGTGCAGCTTAGCCCTTCATGGTTTTCACACTGAGTGATGGGAATGTGAGAGGTAGTCTGTGCTTTCTTGCATACATCTGCTCTTCATAGTCACAGTATCAAATTTAACACATCTGAGTTGCCCATTACTCTTCGTCCCTATTCTTTCTCTCAAACAAGATGTCCCTCATCCTTCCACTAACAAGCAATGATATATAACAGTTCTTCCCATCATATCAAGAAAGGTGATTTTGAACAATTCCCAGTCCTTGAGAAATTTTACTTCTGCTTCTAAATGTGTTATAAGCACTTACTATAAACAGATCGTTTCAGTCCTTAAGGATTTATTTTACTTGAAACCACCTTTCTTCCTCATTTAAATATGCTGCTTTATACATGAAGGGTAATGCCACCAAATCTGCCTGTATCTGTCTGTTTCCTGGGCAGCCTCCCCTACAGAACCTGCTTTAGCAGGGGGTTGGACTGGATGATCTCCAGAGATCCTTTCCAACCTCTGCGATTCTGTGACTCTTTGATCATAAACTCAGACTCCCATTCAGAGCTGCTCTGTCAGCATAGGTGGGACACAGAGTGATTCTGGAGGCTGTCTGAGTAAATGGTGGCAGTAATTGTGGAGCCCAACTTTTCTCTGGAATCTGGAGATTAGGAGTTCATAAGCGGAGCACACTGAGCACTTATCACACAGCCTCACAGTCCTTGCTCCCTTTTGTCTTCTAGTCCTATCCCATAGCATAACTTTTATTTTAAGAAGCTCTAGTTTCATACTGTGATTTTGAGTATGAGGTTGAAAATAAATAAGCTGGAGCCGTTGTTAAGAGAGTCAGGAGATGCTATCTATGTTCAGTTCTGAACTGAATAAGAGCTTGAGTGAACAAACATATTACTTCAGTCTATTTAAGTCAGATTCATTTTCAGCTAATTACTGCTCTGAGAATTCATAAATGTAGAATTCCTTTTCCACTGCAGGCTGAAAAATAGGATGCCGTACCAATATTTGCTTTCTCAAGGAGATGCTTGTGGGTGACTAACCGTGTTATAAGGGACCCTCCTGAGAAAATACTTCAGATAACTGAACAACCTTCTGGTGTTTGCTGTTCCAGCAATGCTTTGCCATGGAACAAATATATATATATATATACAGAAATAAAGTATATTTTGAAAAGGTATGTCTGATAGGGCAAATAACTTACGTTTGGAAAAGCAAAATGATTCCTGCATCGTCAGTACCGTGTTTGGTTTATAATGTATTAAGTAAGATCTTACATGGGATATATAAGATTATGTAGACATAACGTGGATAACTTTAAAGTTGCTTCTCATTCAAGATGGAGTTTCTTAAAGAGAAGCAGTGGGATTAGGTAAGCAGTTTAGTCCAGTTCTAAAATGGGAAGGCCCATGGCTACCTCTGAGAAAATGCAAGTGAGAGATGAGCTTATTTTTTATTTTGAATTAATATAAACGAGTTTTTAGGACATGGCTTGAGAAACTTGAGGTATTTCCTACAACACTGCTATGCCTAATTCTTCAAGCATGGTCTATAGCAACTTATTTGAAAGAGGAAGTAGGAAATTATTCCTGTTATCATCATGCTCTTTCTGGAGAAAAAGGTACGCTTTTAGGTTTGTGACCTAGACAGTTTAGCAGAGGAGCACAGTCACCTCCTTTTGGAACCTACTTCCAAACCTTTCAATAGGCCATTTGTGAGAATATGATTTGCAATTCTTTTTTAAATCTGTCATGTTATTTTCTACCCATGACAATATCTTAGGGACTGTCCTTGTCCAGGGCTTGGCAGTTTCTGTGGAAAAGGGGAGGAAGTTTGTTTCAGAAATTTCTCAAAATCTGTGATTAAAATGTTTCTTTTTCTTTTCTGTTTCTTTCTTCAAGGCACATACAGGTGATTAATTTATTACGAGAAACAGGAGCACATCTTTCAAGCCATGACTTGGAGAACACTGGAACGATACTTTGCAGGTAAAATGTGACTTTAAGGAAGGTGGGGCCCTGAAATTGAGATGGAAGGGAATGATTTTCCAGAGGACACTCTAAAAGTGGAGAACAGCTTTCAAAGAAGTCATTCCCTGTGTCCCTGGCAGGTGACATGTGACTCTGTGCAAGTAATGAAGAAACGAGAGAAGTGATGAAATTTATAATCAGCTTCGTGCCAGAGCACCAGTAAATCAGGAGGGCCTCAAAGTAGGGGAATAGTGTGCAGATAAGTGACCAAGAAGAAAGTACAGTTTCTTCCAAGCAATTTCAGTGTCAAAGAGTGAGAAGGATATATATTTTCTAATAGCATCTCTGTTTGAAAACAAAGCTGCACACAGTGCATCATTTTTATTAAAATAAAATCCTCTTGCTACTGCTGTGGAAGCAGCTTTAATAAGAGTCTTTCTCAAAATACATGAATCAAATGAATACATCTAACTCCAAAACAACAGCTCACCATCTCTATATTTAATTTTAAGTGAATATTATCCTCTGTTAAGGCAGTGTTCCATACAGTTGCTTTTAATAGATAAGGTGCTTTAATATTATGGATATATATTTTCGAAATAAATAGATACCTGATTTTATGTTTTCCCTTAAACGTTTTCAATTACAAGTTCAAAATTGTAAGAAGGTTTTAAATAATTTCACAGCATTACTGGTTGTTGTTACTTCATTTCTCCTTTTCCTCTTAAATAACAACAACAAACAACAAAAAATCCCTCAGTACCAGCCTCAGTACCAGGAATTGTCTGGAAATTGAGACTTGCCAGGGCAAGTCTCACTTTTAGGACTGCATATCATCCTCAAAACTGTACGGTCTGGGTAAGTATGCATTATGTGTAGGGACTGGACTCTGTCCTTTAAATAATTCCAGAATACAGAAATAACAACTGAAAAGCTTCAGCTTGTGTAATTCACTCAGAGGAGAGCAGAGAAGAGTTTTACCAGAGTTCTCATTGGTGCTTCACAGGGCACTGCAGGTGATAGGACTGAACGGGGCCCTTCCTTTGCATTGGTTCCATCTTTCAAGACGAGAGGGGAGTGGCTTAGAGAATTCCTCTGCAAATAAGTTGGCCCCTTGCTTGGCCCTGCACCATGTACAGAACCTGTTTGGCTGGCTCACGAGTGGGGCGTCCACAAAGAGAACAAGGGGCCTGTAAACAAAAAGTGCTTCTGATGCTGTTTGTTCCAGCGTTTCAGGGACTGTGGCACACAGTGCGTCTGCATTGCTTCATTTCTTGTTCAAAGCTAGTATTTTGCTAGTAAGTCTTTGAGGTTTGGAGATATTTTAAACTTTTAATAATGGTAAT
Source organism: Cyrtonyx montezumae (assembly GCF_038088225.1). Classification (NCBI taxonomy): domain Eukaryota; kingdom Metazoa; phylum Chordata; class Aves; order Galliformes; family Odontophoridae; genus Cyrtonyx; species Cyrtonyx montezumae. Next base: position 8,732,048 of record NW_027071826.1, on the reverse strand, counting down.
AATGTTAATATAAAAACAGCGTGTTCACATGGCCAAGCTGCTGATAGAACAGGCTGTTTTTAACATCTTCCCTCTGCCTAAGCTGAACTATTTTCCTACCTTCTGTCCTTACATAATGTACCCTAAGCTGCAATTTGTACCTGTCGGAATTTGTCCCCATGGCAGTATGTCCACTTCTTGGAGTTCAGAACGACAAAGCCGCACTTTGGGTTGCTGAGCTTAACCAGCTCATCTTGTTCCTCCATACGGTTTTCTGTTACGATAAGCACATTTTTGCCTTTACTGCTTACCTATCATCAAAAAACTGACTTCCATATAACACCCCAAACAGTGAATTTGGGAAGGAGATGAAAATAAATGTGCTCCATTGGTGCTAGTGAGATTTGAGAGGGAAGGGAGTACCTGCCAGCACTGGGAGTAGGACAGTGTACGCAGGAACTCATGTATGAGGTGGATACACACGGATGCAGCCAAAACGATCTTGTTAAGTCTTTCATGCTTTCATTTGCTTTATTTTGAGAAAGTGAGAGGTGTTTTTTAGAGTTGCTTTTTAGAGTCATGTTGTTGATGCTGGGAACCTGGTTTCATGGCTTTGTTTTGAAATGCGAAAGAGATCTCAATGTTAGCATCATAGCTACTAAAAATGGCAGAATCCTTTCTCGTATTGGCATCTCTGCAGTAGCAGGCCATGATCAGACACACCGGGGCATGCATCTTACTTTGAAGGCTAGTCATGCTCTGGAACTGATAAACAGTTGCATTTTGGTTTTGTTTTAGAAAGAAGAAATCTGTGCAGAACAGAGACACTCTTCAAGGGTGTACTTCACAAAATTGAGTAGAAGCAATAAAACCAAACCACTTCTCTTTTTCTTTTTTTTATTTGTTTAGATTGCATAAAGTTATATAATATACAAAGGTGCAGCCTTTCAAAATCAGCAACATTCAAAATAAGATGCTCATAATTTAACATAAATTTTGAGGGCTAGTTCTGAGAGAGGAAATATAAATGTGCCTGTGTACAAACTGGGACCAAGCTTATAATGCCTGCTCTCTTACAAAACAATCTGCCACAGCTATGAGAGATGTGGAAATACTGGATAAGAACAGCACTCCCAGATGTGCTCAGGATGGAACAACCCATGTGTTGTACTAGAGTTTTTTTAAGGATTTTCTTTAAAGTAGTAATAACAATAATAATAAAAAGTTGATTTTGCACCCCAAACCAGAAAGTCATTCCTGATTGCTTTGTGTAAACACTGAAACAGGTAATCACCGGAAGAGCAGAGGTTTGTGTTCCTTGGAAAGATGAAATCCTGTTACCAGAGGTGGCAGGAGGGAACCCAGTGTCGTTTAGCATTCCTTCCCAGATCTACAACTGTTCTGGCTCTTGTCCTTCTCAGTCTTCTTTGGTGTCATTTGACCATAACAACCCTTTGCCCTACAGCTCCTGTTAACTCAGTTTGCTCAATACTAGTGTGATGGAGGCACAAAACGAGGCAGCATAATTGCATTATCACTGTTCCCAGCATCTTAGCTCTCCTGTCATCACCATAACTACACTGGCCATGCTGAAACTGCAAAATAGTGCATAATCATTTCTTCCTAAAATGATATATTGTTGATATGCAGCATACCTGTGATTTTTTGCTGCATAAGGTATTTAGTTTAGCGAAGTGTAAGTACTTACTTGCCAAGAAACAAGTCTAAAAAATCCTGATAAGTATACACTGAAGTGGTTTTTATTCCATTTCATGACACGAAAATGATGTACTTTCTGCTTAGAGGCTGTGTTTGTAGTTGGAATTGCTGCTGTAAGATGTGGCACTGAGGGACACGGTCAGTGTGCGTGGTGGGAATGGGTTAATGGTTGGACTGGATGATCTCAACGGTCCTTTCCAACCTCAGTGAATCTATGATTCTAAGTACCTCTGAGAAAAATACAAAATAAAGTTCCCTAGGTGTGTGTATACTATGAAGTCCCATATATATGTGTGTGTTTGACTCTATGAAGGCACGTGAAGGAACTGCAGCTGCATTTGGCTTGTCTGTGGAGATCTGGAGTTGGAGAAAATGCTTCATGAAGTTCTTGATCATAACCAACTTTGTGAACAGCCAGTATCTTCTGTTCAGGGCTCTGAATTTTCTAGCAAGCTCCATTGTATTTGGTTCTCTGGTCACAGTCCCCAGAGAATACATTTTTAACTTGATCAGTAAATGGCTGCTGCAAAATTGATGACACTTCTGTGTGTTTGGATTGCTGTAATGTCACAGAAAGAGAACACTTCATGCTGTTGACCTCTGGTACTGCAAGTAAAACAGCTCTTTCTGAAAAGATGCTATTAGACATTTAGTTTCCAAGAGCAGTTTGCTGCTTACAGTGATGCTAGCTGAATTGCCTTGTGTTAGTAATAGTTCTGAATGTTCTTGACTTTGTCGAGAGTAGTTTCCACTTTGCAGTGACATTCTGCTTGGCAAACAGGCCAAGTGTTTGAGTGCAGCTCACTTGCTCAGCTTTCAGTTTGTTCGTTCCTTAATTCTGGGACATTTCAGTGTCTTTGTAAACAATAATTATTGTGTTCAGAAGTGGCTGCTAAGCAACAACTTCTCTGATTTGCTAACGCTTCTTCACTAAAGCTTACTTTTTCCTGCAGTTTCCTTGAGGGCTTCCCACTGAGCTTCCTGTTAGACTGCCTTTGCTTCCTCTATTTAATTCTGTTTTCTGAGGGGCCTTTTTTGTAACAGCAATTGTAATTAATGGTTTACTGATCTTTTCTTCATGATGTCAGACCCTACTGCCACATCCCTGTCTCCCCAAGCCCCAGCTGTGAGTCTCAGCCCTGCCCTGGAGCTGGCAGTATTGCAGGGAGGAATATGGAGATCCTCTGCACTCCCTTTTCCTGCACAACTTCTGGGGCTGCTGCAAGCAAAAGCTTCTCTCTGGCTTTCTCCTCGAGCTGCTGCAATTAGAGGCTTCCACTCCCCTGAAAACATTTTTTCAGGTACTTAAGAGATTTAATCAACATCAGAGGCGCTTTCAGTCTAGCAGAGAACTGAAAGTTTCAGACTCGCTTTTAGACTTTCTTCCACAAGTTTACTTGACAGACTCTGCCCCTTCCATCTTCCTTCTTGCTTTGCTCTCCATTGGTCTGCCCAGGTGTTCATCAGCTCTGAGCCCATCCTTGCTGTTCCTGCACAGCAGGCAGCATTTCACGCAGCCAACGGTGAGCTTAATAGGACTGGGGGGTTTCCCTTTCATAATGAGCTACAGCCTCATCTGATGTTTATCAGGGAGCTGTGCTCAGACAGTACCAGCATGTGCTCCGTTCTGTAGCCTGGTGTGTTCTTACCCTGAGAAAAGCGGAGGCAGACCTCTCAGCTGTGCTCCTGGCTCAGCCTGCAGGGTTGGTAGGGACAGGCATGCTCTGTGCAGGCTGTCAGCCCTTCTTTTTAAAAAAAAAAAAGTTGAAAGCAACTCTTAAGAACTATAGATGAGACTCCCAGCAGATGTGCAAAGAAGCATTCTGGTGTAAATAGCTCAGAAGATGTTAATTCACTTATTTTTCACTAATTTCTATAAGATTATTGTTGATCTTCACTATAGCTTGTTACGTATGGCAGATAGAAGTCTTCTTCAGCAGCCTTTATTTTTTTTTTTGGGGGGGGGGGCATGCTGCCCATTTAAATCTTCTGAGTTACCTTGACTCAAAAAGCATAGCTGGCTTTCCAAAGGATAGCACATAAATGTGCTGTCGTAACTTCTGGTAGTGAATGCGGTTGTGCAAACTTATGAAGGGGTTTTCTCAGTGGCTTCAAGAGGGGCAGGCTGATTGTGAACACATCTGCTTGTGCTCTCACTCAGCTGCACCTTGATGCAGCCATTGCCCTCCCCCCCCAACTCATTTCATGAGATAAATACTGTGTTGTGAAATATGAAACTGAATGACTTTTTTTTCCCCCTTGGTCATAGTCACACCCACTGTGTGAAACTAGCCTGTTGTAAGTACTTATAGCACAGCCTTATTAATTTAAGGAACTGATTCATCAAGCTGTGTTGCTTGCTCAGCTATTCAAAGCTGTTGTAATAGTGTTCCTTTCCGTACCTCTCTGTCCTGCAGCCATATTGAACCTGTTCTGGTTCAGCATTTCCTTGCAGAGCTCATTGACAGCACACAGGAGTGCAGTGAAATCGACTGAAAGACTCAGAACCAATATATTTGTTTTTTCCAGTCTTGCAGCTAAAGGTGATGTGGATGGGCTGTATGCTTGGTACCTGGCTGGTGCAGACCTGGAGCAAACTGGTTATGATGGCAAGAATGCCCTACAAGTAGTAAGTGTGCACGTGGCCGTACTCCACACAGTGCTCTGACTTTGTGAGTGCTGTCAGGTAATATGAGATTGGGAAAAAGTAAGTGCTGCTCTGGAGCTATAAATTGGATTACTGTATGTTGTGAACTCAAGTCTGGTGCTGTCCTGAAGTAATAAATTGCTAGAGCCAGAACTTTCTCATCTATCTCAGAGGAATTAAAATTTAAATTGGATTTTAATTATATTGTGGTAACGTATTCTTACTTCCCACAAGTAAGTATTTGCATGTCCTGGTGCACAGGATGGCAGGATTTATTCATGTTTCTACTCACAGGCAAAGGCTACAGGGCATAAGGAGGTTCTTGACTTCCTCAGACAGAAGCAGCAAAAGAAGGTAAGACCCAGATTTCAGGGGCCTAGTTTCTGAAATGCATGGGTCAGCATACGTATGCATGAAGGAGGACTTTGTATTTAAGCCTCAGCTCACATTTGAGCATTGGGCTCAGCTGCTATCTCTGCCTTGGTCTATAGAATGGGACTTCTTTTGGCCTGAAACAATAAGTGATTTTTTACAGCGTGTTCTACATTGTGGTTCACAATTTGGTTGGGTACCTAAATGCTATTTCAGTAAATCTCTTGAGGGCAGGAGTATCTCATTTTCCTGGCCTTTTGCAGTAAATTGTTCTTCTGTCTGCATTAGAAAGGAAGTTCCTTTCCTTGGTCACCCTGCCAGGCCTGTTTTTTCAGGGTGTCATGCCCAGAGCATGGGAGCATGCCTTTCTCCAGCAGAGCCACGGTGTAATCACAGCCTCCCGCTCAGGAGACACTGCTTGGTACCTATAGCATTTGCAGACATGCTCTCTGTCTGGCTTTTTCATGAGCACCTTACACCAGCCCGTCTTAAAATGACAGAATACCCCAAGTTGTTATGGACACACAGGGTTCATCAAGTGCAACTCCTGGCTCCATACAGGGCCATGAAAAAACAAGCCCTGTGTCTGAGAGTTTGTCAGAACGCTCCCTGAACTCTGGAAGGTTTTGGGTAATGAAGTCAAGCACTGCAGAATAGGCAGGCTCTCAGTAGGCACAAGGTAGCTAGCTATACAGCAGGGTGTGGAAGGCTCCCTTTCTGCACAGAGCTCTCCCACCCAGAGCGCAGGGCTGGGCAGTGCCATGGCCTCTCTGATTTATATACGTGGCTTCACGGCTGTCTCTGACTCCCAGCATGAATCTCTTTTTTGCTGCTAACGCATGAGGTGTGTTCTGGCTGAATGCTTGTGAGAAGGGTGTGAGTCCCACGTTCAAAGCATCAGATCTGACAAGTCTCTCTGCAGTGAACTTGTCTGGGCGTTTGACCATCTCCAGTGCTGCGCTGTAACTGGAGACATTTAAAACTTGCCTTTCATTTCTCTGTACTCCTTTCTGATGCAATACGTTGTGGATTTTTAGATACCTCTTCTCCAATATATTGGCAAGTCTAATACCAATTTAATTACTGGGAGGAGATGATGTCCTTTATTTAATCAAATGAACATTAAATTTAGTTAAAGGTTTGGTTGCAGTCATGGCTACCTTGCTTCTTCCGTGTCCCATTTGATCAGTGTGAGTGAATTCATGTATATAGGTGGGTAATTGCATTTAAAAAATAGTTGTGGTCTAAATGAGAACATGAGACAGAATCAGGCATTTTTTCCTTGCCTGTAAAGTTTTGATTTCTTTTTAGTTGTTGCAGCAGGATTAGATACAAGCATGGTCTTGAGCTTTCAGATGGAAGCTTTCCAGTGTCCAGGATGAAAATGTTAAAAATACTTCACAGTCTGAGTGATGTTGCGAAGTTATTTCCATTTGCAGTGAAATCTGCCTGCAGAGGTCACTTACAGTTTACAAGTGGGGAATAAATGCATTAAAACTTCAGCTCCTGCTTGGATCATCTCAGCTCCTTTGGTCTGAGCCACCAGCAGTGCAGGTGATCTCATGGGAGTAATCAGTGCTGCATGAGAGCTTGCTTGACAGGCTGCATGGTAATCTCTCCCCAAGAAGGTTTTTGGATACTGCCAACTGCTAAACATCCATTTTCTCTTCATCCATAGGTTGTAGAAGACGGTCACTCCCCTTCAGAAATACCAGTTCTGAACCATTAGTGGTGTTCAGTGATGATGGGGAGAAAAAAAGGAAAGAAACAATGGAAGCTGCACATGGAGCAAGCAGGAAAACTAGAACTGACTTAGAAATATTCTTTACCTACAGACACATTCGGCTGTCACTGATTTTCTGAAAATAATATGCTGCTTTATGTCTTAATCGCTTTTTTTTTTTTTTTTTTTGGAGAAAGTTTCATGAACAAGTGAGGCTGGAATGTATTGTCTTTCCTGCACAAGCTCTGTTTTTAAGGAGACCTTTTGAATCTTCTTTTTATTAAATCACCGAAGACAGTATTGCAGGCATGGCAAAAGGAAATGCCGTGGTGAACTCGTTCCAAGAGAAAACAGTGGATTGTACATTTCTGTGCTTCAACTAATAAAATCTCTGCAAAACAATGTTGGTTTCACTTTGTCTGATTTTTTGCAATGGCTTGTATCACTTCAGCTGCAATTACAGCAATTGTGAGTGTCAGTGCAAACAATTGAATCAGCCGTGGGCATCTGCCTGCAGTTGTGTACTAATCTTCACCAGTATGTCACTGTAAAACCTCACTTGAAATGAGTAGGATGCAGATGCCATAAAGCATGTTTGTGGGACTGTCTGAGTGAACTGATTGTTTTGTTTCTAATAACATCTCTACCACATCCTGACTGGAATATAATCAAGATTGCTACATGCTGGACACTGAATCCTTTGGACTGGAAATGGGATCTTGCTGTTAACAGACCCTAATTTTAAAGTCACAACACCTTCAGTCTAAGGGGGAAAAAAAAAAGCGATACCAGCGCTGTCCATCCCAGAATATGTAAACACAGAGAGTACTCCAGGCAAATGCATATACTGGAGATGGCAGCTTTTAATTTCACCTACAGCTGCTTCAATAATCTATGTGGATTATATATCTACTTCATCTGAATGGAATCTTTGAAGTGCAGATAGTCATTTCTTTTTCCTCTTTATAATGTTCAACCTTCCCACAGCTATTCCTATCGTGGAGAAGAGCTGCGTGGACAACTTGCTGAGCTGGCTGGCCTTGAAAGGTTCCCAAGGCATGCTGCGTATCAGATCCCCCTAAAACTGGGCAACTCTGTGTGTACTCTGGGAAAACAAAACAAAAAAGTGCAATATTTTAATGTGAAAAGTAGTGTACCTCTTCAGTATGGTCACAAACACTCCAGATATGCTGCCTCGTTATTCAGCAATTGATGTTTGACAGCAATAAATATGCTTCAGATTAAATAAAATGAATATTGAATTAAGTAAATGAGATCTAAGATAAGCTTCAAAAATCAGACCTCAAATTTGATGTCTTATCTGCAAATACACAAATGGAACGTCTGCAAGAAAGCCACGTTTGTGCCAATTTCTACACTTAGAAGTGGGCACAGACTCCTCTTGCCATAGTACTTAGACCGAGTATCTGAACTCTTGTCTAAAAGGAGGTGCACTGAAGTAGGAAATCCCTTGATGAACTTCTCTGTAACTGACTTCCTTGGGATTAGAATTTAAAAAAAGAAAATTCTCAGATGCAGTGACTCGTTTATAGCAGCATGCACTCAGTGTACCAGGATGGGTGGCTGCTCTACAGAAGCGCCCTTATGCCTTTCAGTAAGAACTGATTTGATTACAGAAAACATTCAAAACAATGATGCTCTCCTATTTCTAACATCTGTTTAAAGTAGAAAACGTTTTTTTTAAGACAAGGGTGGTATTGTGGTCTAAATTACTGAAACAGTTAAGACTCAACAGTAGAAGAGAGGGAATAAAATGGACAACCATTTTATTTGTGTAAACTAGCCTAGTAGTAAAGACATTAAAGGCAAATGTCCTATTGAGGCGTTACCTCACATAAGACAGTATTCCTTATGAGAAAGATTATGATTTGCCCCATAAATAGACCGATATCTGAAAAAGTGCTAATGGCAAATGCATGAATGCACAGTTAACATCTGAGAGAGAACTGAATCTTTTTAATGTAAGTCAAAGTTTCACTCAAGACCTGTAGCAGTCATCAGGTTTTAAGGTAAACTTTGCATAGAGTGCTGTGATCACAGAAGTGGCAACAATCACCAGTCTCAGAATCTTCAGCTCTTGATTCTGTCCGGGCAGACTTCAGTAACACTTTCAAGATGCTGTATTTGTCTTGTTTGTCTATTATACTCTTTGCTTTGTGTAGTAGATTGAATTATCACACCTGTAGCCTCTGTGATAACTCCGAGTCTTGTGATGAATCTATTTGTATACAGTAATACTTCAGCTTTGCATAGTTACTGGTTAAAAACAAAATATTAGTAAGGAATATTAGTAAGGAATGAAAATTGGTCCTATTTGTTCTGTTAACTGTAAGCAGCTGAGTGTTTTTCATGAGTTAAAATATGCTAGGTATTCTAGGGGCGGCTTTAGCTTTTCAAATGTCCTGATTTTTCTCCTTCAGGTCATCACAGAAAGATCAAATGCACTCTTCTTTTTTATCCAGCAGTCTTCTACTTGGTAAAGGTCTGTGGGTTAAGCAGCTGTACAGCACCACACTAACACGTCCATTCTACTGCCCAGGACTACCAGCCAGTCTATTTTTTCTCTAACAACTTTACCTCGAGTCAGCCATGATGCCCTTACACCCGTTCATGTCTGCATCCATCTGCTAGATCAAACACGTAACTCAAGGATCATCGGTAGATCCCAGCTTGATACTTTGCACACAGCACTTACTGGAATAGGATGGCAGAAGCTGGATCATTTTGCAGTCTATTGGCACAGAAGAGGTCATGATGTTTTTCAGTATCACTTTTAATGTTTAACAGAACATAAAAATGATGTACCCATTTCTGTGAGAAAATGACAGCAGAAATCTGAGACTCAGAGGTGCTGCTCAAATGCTGTGTTTGTTTCTGGTGCTGGGGCTTTGAAGTGATGCTCTTGAAATGAGTGCTGGTGCTGGACCTCTGCTGCCTTTCCTCCTCTTCCACAGAGGAGACGCTGTGAATGCCTCATGTAAAAGTCAAACATTGCATCAATTTTAAAGCTTTCCTCACTTGAAAGACAACACCCAGCTTCCACTTTGTTTCTTTTTCCTAACGATCCAGCAAATACTGCCAAGGGATAGCAACTGCTTGGGCTATGTCAGCACTTCTCTAACGCTGCAAAAAGCAGGGATTTGCACAATTAATATGTCTGAGTTCCTGATTTGAGTTACAACTTTCCTTTCCCGAATGCCACCACTTTCTTTTTCAACAATGTCTGAAAACATTAAGCTTCTGTTTGGAGATTCTCTTATAAAACTTCAGCAGCGGAAGGGTATTCTTAATTATTTGCAAAATCAGCATGTGCTTGCTCTCATAGCATGTTGTCTTGGCTGACCCACTGACAGATTGACTAGCTGTGTCTGATCAGTACTTGCTGAAGGACATCAGCTGTTCACTAGACTTCAGTATTTGCTCATTCTTCTTAAATTCCTAAAAAACTCCACTTCTGCACATCTTTACTGACAATCACTGTGCAATAGCACATCTCAGGTGTCTCACACAATGATTTTGGTATTCAGCAGGGAGTAACAATGAAATCCCTTATCTGAAACTAAAGCCTTTAACTTCCTTAAAGCAGACTTTATTTGCTGTCTTTTGAACAGTATGATCTACAGAGATTCTCCAAAAAAGATTGTGATATCAGCAGATTTATCCATTTTTACAATGGGTTCAAGTAGCAAAATGACAAATGAGAGAAACGTATCTCCTGAGCATAGAAACCAAGTTGTGCTTGGTTCCACTTAAACCAAGTACTAATGGTCCTGTGGCAAAATCATGTTCAGCTATAGGTGTAATCCCCTTCTCCAGGCACTTATGCTCATTTCTACGTAGGGCCTACACAGCAGTGTATGAAATGAAATGCTTTTAGTTTCTATCACTATTATATCACTCATAAACCTGAAATAATTTTGTGATAAGTGAAAATAAATTATGAAGAACTGATCAAATGTGTGGGGTGTATGTCACCACAGGCACTGCTGACACGTCTGTGTCCCTTCCAAGCAGGCTGTATTAGCAGTGAAATCATTGAGACTAGACTTTCCATGATTCTTCTCCAGCTTTAATGACACTTTAATTTTAGTGACTCTTTTGGAACAGCTACTAATGCAGAAAGCTTGGAAGATATTTAAAATACCCTACTGAGCCATACAAATTAATCTGCGAGACTCAGATGTTGCAATCTTAGATAGTCTATGAGTCAGAATAAAACCTGGTACTACTAGATTTATTATTTGTGCAAAGTGCCTTCTTGAAAATTACTTCAGAAACTTAATTATACATACATTTGTTTACCTGTGATCAGCTGAATGGGAAGAGGCAGAAGCCTGCATCTCAAAATGCTCAGCTGAGAAAAGTACCCTTATTTATAGCAGCAAAAGGCAATGTCTTGTGTAAACCACACAAAATAGCTCCCCTTCATATGATCTGAGTTGGAGAGTCGATAGAAATCTCATGGTTAAAGACTTTGATACTTGATGTCCAAATCTACACTGCCATCTGACCAAAATTGCTGCAGACGTAAGAGAAGCAAATAAAATGAATGGGGAGCACGGCTCCTTGCTGGCCCAGCTGGTGAGGAAGAGGCAGTGTCCCTTTTCCCTTGCCCAGCCCTGCCGACACTGGCTTGTTGAGACTTGCTCAGCTGGTGCGGATCGCGTGCTCTCCCCACTAGCGTCTTCAACACCAGCACCTCCCTCGCAGCCGGGATGCTGCGCTCAGAGGGAGGTGGCAGCCAAGCCCTGGGCAGGTGCCAGCCCGCAGCGTCCTGCAGCTCAGCCGGTTCAAGCAGCAAGCTGATGCGTGGCACCTGGCACAACGGGATGGGAAGAGGCCAAGAGATAAGTCTCTGAATCAATAACTACCAGCGCAACAAATAACTGTTCTTTCAAGGTGAGGTATTCCACAGGCCCTCGTGCCTTCCAGGTGTCAAAACGGGAGCCCTCTATAACTCTCTTGATGAGAAGAATGCCAGAGCTGCCTGCTAAGATGTGTATGTATGCAGCATTTCTGAGTGCAAATTAGTCCCACTCATTACTTGTGTATGGGTACAATGCATGTGCCACTGTCCCAGATCCTGTTAGGTTCCAGTATGTGCTGTTCAGCTGCCACAGACCCTGCTTTTAATACTTTGCAAGTGAGATTAGGTGAGACTCAATGCCGTAAAGGTTGATAAGAAAAGGAATAAAAGGAATTAAAGAGTGGCTGTTTCTACATGGTGATTTCAAATTATTTCACTAATTATTAGCATATAAGAGGAACGTCAGACCTTGCAACTCAGAAGCAATGGTCATGCACAGCAAAGAGAAGAATATCAGGATAGAGAAAAAGGAATTGTAATGGTAATCTTCTACTGAGAGATAAGGACAATAACAACAGAGAGACAGAAATTAATCCCATTGTACGGTGCTGTGTTGGGGAGATTCTCTAATGGTACATGAAAAATTACACTTGTGCCTTTTATGGTATTCAACTTCCTTCCTAGATACATACTGCTGTGGATCTTTGTGACCAGAGCCCAGCAGAAGTGGGATTTTGGTGCAGCAAATTCTTTCTGTGGTGCATTTGATTCCTACTGAATGATCGCTTTGGAGTGATAACTGTATCCTCAGCACCCTCAAGGCAAGGATCCTGCAGATATCTCTGCTGAATCCAGCAGAGATCCAGGGCTACGAGGCCAAGACGACTGCATGTTATCTTTGCTGACTGACAGACTGGGATGTCAAACAAGGCACATTATTTACTTGACCACTTCGACTGAGCTCTTTACCCACAGCTATGTCACCATTTACCACTGTTGTTTGGAAAGTTCTGCATTCAAGGATATAAAACCAGAAGCATGACAAGTTGCTAAAAATTACCATACTATTTTATACCACTCTGACTCTCCATCTTCAATGGTCTGAACCAAAAAACACTTTAGGAAATCTCAACGGTCAAATCATGAGTAACGATCTCCTATCTCATGGCTTTATGGAGCAGATCATATCATTCTACCAACTCTGAAAAAATATCTGCAGACCACACAACGTGGGGAAGAATGACCAATGCACCAGAAGCTCATGCTGCCATTCTCTGAAAGTTAGCAGGCATTTTTTTGAAAAACATTCTGAAATTTGGTAGAAATGCTACAGAGATTATGTACCCAGAGCTGATTTCAAAACAGGACCCAGTGGATTTTATTTCTTATACACACATTTGTAACTGCCATCTTAATATCTTTGGTGCGTGGTGAAAGCACTGCTGCAGATCCATAGCTTCCAGTGGAACATGAGAGTAAATTATGACTACAGAATTACCCCCTCCTTGTTTGTAACATGCTTTTCCTAACGTCTTTTAGAGCTTCTATGATAGGAGTTGGAAGTTCTCCCCAGAATCAGTCTCTCAGGGTTGACTCACCTCTCAGGGCACATCCAGCTCACGAACGGTCTCTGCATGTTCCCTCTCTCACTAGACAGACAAACCCCTCCCTCACTAAACTGGTAATTATGAGATTAATCAAAATTTTGTGCATAGAATGGTGAACTCTTAACTTCACTGTTACCCATATTTTAATTTCTAGCATGTCTTTATCAATTTGAGCGCTGAGTGGCAACCCCCAACAATCATTCTGCAAGTCCTTGGTTGAAGAAAACATCCCAACCTATCTTCCTTCTCTTTAAATTACTTGTTGTTATTTAGGCAATAATATGAAAATACTTCCCATTTATGAGGAAGCATTAGGCTCTCTCTCAAGGTGCTTATTATCACAGAGCAGGTTACTATTAAGCTGTTATTACGCTTACATGTGACACATAGTGGGCTGTTATATTGGCAAATGAGTTTGAGTCAACTCAAGTAAACAAGAAGTTGCCCCATCAGTGCTTGCTATGAACATATGGAACGGTGATTTCCCAGGGTGGAAGAAAATCTACTTGCATGGTTTTTGGTCTGTTTCCCAAGAATATGACAGGTATTTTATAGCACGTGTCAGAATCGAAGTCCTTGCTTAAGAAACTTCCAACATTATTTTAGGCAAGCAGTAATGAGCAAGAACAGTGATTCAGTGGGGAACTGTTGAGGATGGGGGAAAAACGATAGCAAGCTCTGAATCTAAGCTACTTTGCATGCTGGATTCTTTCTAAGCTTAGAACTGTCAGCTAAAACACATTGTAGTACAAGGAATAGTACTGTATGTTGTTCCACACCCTTCTACGATATTATCTGCCAAAATACAGTACTGGAAGGAGAGTATTGGGACCTTATGCCAAGGAGCATGGGAATACTGATGGAAAATAATGATACCATCTTCCAATCATCTGCCATAATGTCACATAATCTTTCACTATCAGTAAGTATATTCAAGATCTTAAGACTTCCATATTCTACAATGCAAACAGCACATCCTTTTATGTCTTCCCATAAGCCTACCCTACATCTTTGCTTTCTCCTAGGCCAGCACTTAGTTTCTTACTGCCATCCCTGACATTAAGCCTTCACTTCTGCTGCTCTGTTTTTTGGCACTATCAGCTGATTAGTATTTGTTTCCCCACACAAGCAAACTCCACCTGCTATATCAGACCATCATGTTCCATGCTACAGTGTGCTGTTTCTCCACTGCAATCAAGGTCTAGCAGGATGAGTCCCCACTAGCAGATAGCATAGCCCTATTTATTGGGTTTGTGCCCCTGAGTAGCAAGCTCGTTGGGTGACATGTGCTGCTTGCTTAACAAGGCCATTTGTTGCACCATGGTCCATTACAAACCAAGCACATAACTACTGTGGTCATATATATGCAGCTGAAAAGAGTAGAATATAAATGATACCTAGTTTAACTACCAGTAGAAACACAAGCTAATTACTGTTCCTTTTAATACAACTAAATTTCCCCTCTATCCAGTTTCAGAACCAATCCTATTTTAATGCCTCAATAGCCCTTCATACCTCCACAGAGGAATAACAATTAATACATGGCTTATCCCTTGTATAGTGCTGTCAGTCCATGTCTACTGTTTGGTGTCACTGCTCTCCTACCTTTGAAAACCTTCATCTTGGTCTGTGAGACCACCCAACTAAGAGAGGTAACAGGATGCTACCTCCACGACTTTAAAAATGGGGAGTACACAAGTGAGAAACATAACTTGCTGATTACATGCATAAACTTGAAGTACATTTTCCCACTGCTTTTTGTTTAACATGTAGCTATTTGTTTAACAAGTAAGTTTCTAAGAGTGCATTTTTTCATACTAGTGACCTGAAGAATTGTATATATTTGCTTGGTGGATCCCTTTAAGCCAGTAAAATCCATCCTAGCTACCCCTTATATATCTCCTACCAAGTATGAGACCTGTGCCACCTTTTATTATATTCTTCCCTGAAAATACAAACAACCTAACAACCTTAAACATTCAATCATAAAGCCACCACAACACTTACTAAAACATACAAAGCAAAAGATGACTTGTCCTGCCCAAACCCAGCACAAGTTCTTGTACCTCAGTTCCCACTGGCTGCCCCAGGCAATTCCCCTCTTAGGGTTCAGAGCCTTTCTTCAGGGCCATCAGCCATACGTGTCTGAACCTGGACCAGACCTGCAGTGGGGTCAGTGGGTGGTGTTACATCTCACCATCACAGCAATGGGTTCTGACTGGTTTGTCGGGAAAGGGCTTTTACAGTATGGGCAGTAGGGTTATTATTTAGCTGAGTGGTATTGTAGAGTCATGGGTGTGGGTGTGTGTTTGTGTTTGTTAGGGTTGCATGAGAGTTGGCAGTAGTTAGCGAGGAATTATATATAGAAAACAGCTAGTATGATCATGGTGTGCACGGTGTGTGCATCGCGGGTAAGAGAAAACCTAGGACACTGTCATGAAACAAGGGACTCTTCTCACAGAGAAGCAGCCTTACTTCCACTGCTGTCAATGACATATGTCTCAAAAACACTGCATTTTCCTCTATATTAAGCAGGCAAAAATAATTCTGTGAGAACACAAAGGTTCGGAAAAGCGGTGGGGATTGTAATCTCTAGACAAAAAAGGTACAAAATTAACTTCTGGGTTTGAGTCTGAGAGAGCAGAGAAGAGCAGGAGCTGGTTTTACCAAAGCGAACTGAAATGCCTCCAGCCTAGATCTGGGGAGTTTGCATAGGCTTCTAGAGCAACCTGTCTGCTCCTGCTCTGGTGGGAGTGCCTCAATCACATGCGCTGGAGTCCCTCGCTGCTCTGCGTTGCCTGTTCTTATGGGCATTTCCTCCAGGACTGGCTTGAGTTGCCTATATACTTATAAATGGCCAAAGATCACAGGATCTGGAGTGCCAGAATTCATACACAGCACGTATACAGCTCTTTAAACATGCAAAGCACTCTATTAACATTCGTGAAGCCTCATAAGATGAGGCAGGTACGCATTATCTCTCCTCCTCAAGGTGTGGCAAAGTGACTTGGTGAAGGCCCGAGGCTGAGTTGCTGGCAGAGCAGGGCCGACCATCCACACCTTTCCTCCATCACGCAGGCTGCCCCGTCCCAGCATGACAAAGCGTGGAGGCCTTCCCACCCGCCCCAGCAGCAGCAGGGCTCCATAAGCCTGGTGGGTTCAGCTTCGTTCCTCCCTTGCAAAGAGAGGGAAACTGTGAGGAATTCGTGGAAGAAACTCAAATTCAGAGAAAGCGACTCGCGGCATTGTGGCAGGCGGTCTGATTTCTGGGAGTTCATAGAATCGTAGAGTTGTTGGAGTTGGGAGGGACCCTTAAAGGCCATCCAGTCCAACCACCTGCAGCTCCACCAGGTGCTCAGAGCCCTGTCCATCCATCCGGTGAGCCAGCAGCTCACCACCCTTATCGAAAGCAGCCTTTCCCTCGCATCCAAACTACCCCAGCAGAGCGATCTTTAAAATCAAGCAGCCCCCAACCCATATTTACTGAGGAAAGGGCGCCGAGCGGTGCCTCAACAACAACAAGAAAAAATCCCCCTCCCAGCGGACACGACGGGCCGGTTTAGGGCTTTATTATTATTTTGTTTTAATTCCCATTGGTGTGAGGCCGGCAGCCAGGAGGGGGGGGGGGAGGAAGCCGGGAGGGAGCCGAGGGCAGGCGGCAGCCGCTGTCAGAAGGGCGCTGGGTGGAGTCAGCCCCGCGCTCCCGCCGCCGCCACCTCCGGCTCAGGCGAAACCTGTTGAGCGGTTCCCCCCGGTGACAGGGAGGAGGGCGGGAGGAAACGCCGAACAGGTTTGTCCTTTCTTCCCTGCTGACGTCGGACTGCCCCAGATGATGATGATGATGATGGCTCGAAACAAAACCACCCCGTCAGGGAGAAGGCAGCCTGGAAAAACTGGTCCCGGCAGGGGCGAGGGCTGCATTCCTGGCTGCCGCGGCAGGGGACGGCTCGTGCCCGCGCGGGTATAAAAGCGTGCCCCGCACGCTGAGCCCGGCACTGGGGCGGGTGGTGGAGACAGCGGCTCCGAGCTGAGAAGAATGGCTTTTTGTTTTTCCTTTTTTTTTTTTTAATTTATAAAACTTCTGCTGTTGTTATTATTCCATTCAATCCCCAGCGCGAGGCCGGCGGGACGTTGGCCAAGAGTAAGTGGCAGAGCTGTGCGAGGAGCGGGGGATGAGGGTGGGGGGTCCGGGTGCTTTTTCCCCTCCCCACCCTCCACGACTGCCCCGTGTGTTTTGTCTCGTCCCCAGGTCCGCCGCGGCGAGAGGAAGAGCCAAGCCCGGCTGTTAGGAGCGAGGGGGAAGCGCGCCCCCCTCCTCTTCCCCCCCCCCTCCCCGCGCCTCCTCAGCCTCCTTGGTGCAGTGGTTCTTAACAGTTCAACAGTTCTCTATCATAATTGTGAAATGTTTAGGACCACTTGACCAGCGAGGCCCGGGCATCGGGCACCGACGGAGAGCTGCAGCGCCGCGGGTCGGAGCGGGGACGGGGCAGAGCCCCGCGGGATGCTCCGGCTGCGGGGACAGCAGGGGAAAGGACGGAGTATCGGTGGTAGTGATGGGGTACTGAAAGTAAAACAAACGAACAAACAAAAAAAAAAGGTTGTTATTGCTTGTGCTGCGCGAATGGAGGAGTGTAATGTGTTTAAAGGAGCAGGTAGGATCAGTCTGGCTCTGTGGAAGGCATCTTGCTACGTTTAATGTATAATCATTTGTTCTTTTTATTTTTTATTTTTTCCCCGTCCATCCAGATTTAAAGGAAACTTGTGTTGGCTTCGGCCGTCTGTGCTGCCCTTCAGAGGTTTACACCTTTCCACTGGTGATATATGTAATCAGCAATGGCACTTCTTAAGTGCGAGTGCTTCTCCTTTTCCTTTTTGTGAGCGCCCTTTTATCAGGAGCAGGGCAAAGCTGGTGCTGAGGTGCTTTTTGCTGTGTTGCCCATGTATGTTTTTACTGCAGGCAGTTAAAGGATTATCCAAACCTTGTCTCCTGCCTTCATCAGAACGACTTCAGTGGGTTTTACAGTTTTAAGACTGCTGCACTGATGGTCTCATCAAAAGCTTTGGGCTTAATCAAGCCCGATAGACCTCAGATAAAAGTGGATCTTTCATAAGAACTTTGAGTTTTTTAAAATGGAATCTGGAAACAATGGTTTTACCAGCAGTTTATTTTCCTTTTAAAAGGATAACTTTGAAAGGTTTTTCCTACTTTCTTATTCTTCTTATGCTTGCCCACAAGCCAAATAGAACTAGAAATGTTTGGGTTTTTTTGTTTGTTTTTAACCGTGTATTTAATAAAATGGTCAACAGACCAATTCATAAAGTAGAATTTTACTGCTTTAAATGTAAACTAAGAAATGTAGTAAGCCTGCCTATGTCTTAAGCCTCTAGTGTACCTAAGCCTTAAATGTATGTAGTTTTGCCATCACTTCTGTTTTCTTCAAAAAAAAAAAAAAAAAAGCTTTGGCATGAAATCGGGGTGCAGGAGTATAATAGCTGATGATCCTGGTCACACTGAAGCCAAGAAGAGCTCTGATGTTGTCTGCAGACAAGTTGTGATCTTCAGAGGAGGAGCTTTGAGGAGAAGCTGAAATATTTGAATAGTAGGCAAGGCTGGTACGTAGAAGTGCTTCTCAGGGACAGTTTAGGCAAGGCATGATTTTTTTTTGTTAACCTACTGCTGTAACTCAGAACAAGTTAGGCAAGGTTAATTACAGTGTAATAGGGTTTAATTTAGCTGGGAATGAGGGTATGGTGGCTGCTAGCAGTGTTTCTCAAACTGCGAGGCTGGCCTCCTTAGGCAAGCTTACACAAGCCCAAGGCAAATGGAAAAACACATTTTTGTCTGGGACTTGGCAAAGGTAGAACCCCCACATCTATTAATGATGATTCCTCATTTGCCAAGGCAAAAATTGAAATGTTCTCCCAAGGAAAAGATTAATGACCTGTCCCACTTAAGGGTCGGATGATTCAATACCATTCTGTCTCAGTTCTAATATATGGCACTCATTATCACAGTCTCTGAGCACCTCCCAAATATTTAAAAAGAAATAACACTAGTGTTCTGTACACACAGTTCTCATTAAATTCAGTGGGTGTTGTGAATGTTTAAACACAGCAAAGCGGGGCCCTGAAGAGTTGGAAATAGACTTGCAAAACATGCTGTGGGTTTGATCCACAGCTGGCTTGAATCGGCCCAACTCTGTTAACTTGAGGGGAGTTGCACTGATTTACATCAGCTGGGGTTTGACCCCGTGCTTTTCTGCCTGGTGCCATCTCCAGCTGATAAGCCTGATCGTCCCACCTGGCTCTGTCCAAACTAGTTGCAGATTTCAGTGGCAATATGAGCTGTTTAAAGAAAGGTTTCCTGCTTCCAAGGCATTATCACTGCTCTTCATAGTATGGGTCAAGATGACGTAAGTAGTGGCTTTTTTCCTCTGAGTCCAGTGCACCCCAAAAAACTTTTAAGATCTCTCTGATACAAGTCAGAAAAGTGTTCCATTTTTTCCAAGAATCTCAGTAACTCTGAAATAAGCCTAGTGGGGAGGTTCTTAAGTGGAGAAGAGAGCTTAATATTCCTGCACTGGGTTTGTCTGTGTCATGATGAACCTATACTATGCTTGTATAGAAACTGATGCTTTGTTATAACCCCTCTATGAAATCAAGGAGCATCACAAGGTTTCTGAAACATCTCTTCGTGTGCTTTTTTTATTTTTAATGCAATGTTTTAAAGGTACAGAACAAGGTTGACTTCTAACTGTTGTTTTTCCTCTCTCAGTCTGGGTGAACTTCTGATGACAAAGCTTTCATAAGCTGGCGGTAGGCCATGTCAATGAACAAACAAACAAAAATCCCCAACAACTATGCACTGAAAACCTCTGGGCAAACAGCCTTTCCTTGTGATATTGTCTAAGCTAAGCAAAGGCCTGAGGGTGTGAAGGGAGGAGGCTTCTGCCAAACTTAGTCAAATGTTGCCCCGCAGTTGCAGAGCACGTCTTTAGCTCTTACTGTTAACATTGCAGACAGCATTCGAGTTTCTTATCGCTAGAATCTTGGCCTTTGTATAATAGCACATAATTTTTCTTCTCCCTTTAAAAAAATGAATAGCAAAGGTATTTATGGTCAGACTGGAAGCAGGCAGGGGTGAGTTAAACCTTCTGGTCCCCTGTTCGAAGGAGCCTGTCTCCTGTGTGCTGTGCCCAAGAGCAGGAAGCAGCAGTGCATTCCTCCCTCCCCACCCTTTTCTGTAGGCTGCTTCATGCTCTGGCAGCACCTTTCAATTTCAGCACACACACGAATATGTTGGAGGCACTGCTGATTGGTCAGAGAGCCGCATGGCAACACCTAGTGAGAGATGCATTCAAATCAAATTCACCTTTGAAATAAGAGAGGTGCGTTCAGCTTTGCTCTTTCTGTGTCATCTACTGAAGAACGCCTCTCTGTGTGGGAGTGATACAGGTTTTGTTGCTGCTGAGTAGTAATGGAATTGGGGCACCCTAGGTATCAGGCTTAAGTTCTTATTCTTGAGCAACAGGTGTTTCTCTAGAAGCCCTTGACAGTAACACCCTAGGCACTGTCTTGTGAAAAGCTAGTAACAAAAAAAAAAAGGAAAAAAATTTAGGTGCCAATCTTCAGGGTTTTCAGAGTGTTCTCGCTCAGCTTTTGGGATGGTGATTGCAATGGTGTTTGCACAATTTCCATGCTGGAAAACCAGGTAATGAGGCCCTAGTGCATATCCAAAGGAGGGTAACAAAGCTGGTGAAGGGTCTGGAATGCAAGTCTTATGAGGTGGGGCTGAGGGAGCTGGGGCTGCTCAGTCTGGAGAAGAGGAGGCATACAGGAGATGTTACTGCACTCTACAGCTCCCTGAAATGAGGCTGTGGTCAGGTGGAGGTTGGCCTCTTCTCCCAGGTAACAGTAATAGGAAGAAAGGCAATGGCTTTAAGTTGCCTCCAGGTTCAGGTTGGCTATTAGGAAAAGTTTATTCTCAGAGTGGTGAGATACAGGCTGCCTGGGGAGGTGGTGGAGTCATCTCCCTTGGAAGTGTTTAAGAAAAGAGTAGATGTAGCACTGAGCTAAGCAGACACAGGTGTGAGCTGATGGTTGGACTGAATGATCTTAGGGATCTTTCCAACTTTAATGATTCTGTGATTCACTGCCAGCAGAAGAAATACGTAGACTTGATCTGACTAAACTTTAATGACTGAAGGGGAAGAAGAAATTAACCCCTCCCATAGTTTGTGAATCAATGACTGTGCTTTCTGCTAGTGTGAAATTGGTGTGTGGTCATTCATCTCTGTGTAACTGTACCAGTTATCCCAATGAGGAAATAATTTCTCCCAACTAATGGCTTTTTACTCAAAACTGATTACTGAGAATTGCAGATAATTTCTGAAAGATGTTTTTTCCAAATACAGTTAATTGTCCATATGAGCAGTAATGACATCCCTGTGAGATAAATGAGGTGACACAGTCTCTGCTTTATTATATGAAAAAATGATTTTTTGCTAGCCGATTTGTTTCTGATTCCCTTCCTTGGCAAAAGCTTACGAGAACCCATCATTTCAGAACATGCATGAGTTTCATTGTAAAACTCCATGATTTTCAGCAATTTATACTGGTAGCTGATGAGTGCTGATGATCATTTCACCAACTGGTATTTATTCTGTCTCTATCTGCAGACTGGTTAATTACATCTTCCCTTAGCTTACATGGTTCCTTACAATCTTTTTTGTTGCGTTAGGCAGACCTAGTGCTCAGATAATGTTTTTACTGGTATCTGGGAGTACTGGTAATGGTGCAAGTAAAAATCTTTTGAGAGCAATATTTTCTACAAGGATATCCAGGAAGTTTCTTACTTCTACTGTTTGATCATGTTTCTCCCCCTCATTTGTGTGTGTTGAATTTGAGTCTCAGGATGGGGGTGTAATGAATTGAAGTTGGCGTCGTATCCTGCTGATTTACATTTTATTGGACATGTGGATAGGATTCTCCTGATCAAATGTAAATGAAATACCTACTTTTCTATACTAACTTCATGGTTAGTGGAGACAAATGGGCACTCTCAGGCATCTTAAGATCTTGAAGCAGATGGCTGAAGACAGGCTAATTCCTCTGTAGAAGTACACGTTTCCTGCAGTTTGCTGTGAACCGGTGCAACATCACTAAATTGACCACAGACTTATCCTTTGTGGGCTATAGTGACTTGAACCCTTCCTGAGTCTCCCTGCAGTCCTAGTTCTGTAAAGAGCTGCTCAGCTTGTTGGGTTAGATGCATGTTGCTCTGCTGCCAGTTTTATTTGATTTATCTTTTTTCTTGCTTCCTGGAGTGCAGCAGGAGGCACTTTTAGATCAACGGGCATTAAAATTAGAAATAATTCAGTGACACTTTTATAGTAGCAGCATGCAGGAGTGCTTGTTCTGTAGTAGTTTAACCTTCACACTATCATAAAACAGCTGTAGAGCTGTTTTTGGTGTCAGGATGAAATAAATTTACAATAATGTTTAGTTACCACATCTCATGAGTTTTACGCAGAGCAATTTTTGCAAGTAGGGTGTTTTTGTTGTTGTTTTTTATTTTTTTTACCTCACTTCATAAGAAATCAGAACCAAGAGAACTGATTCGAACCGGGAGTCTGAAAGGGGCTGCTGGGGGCATCTGGTCCAACCCTTACTCAAGCAGGGCCACCCAGAGCAGATTTTGTCAGGAACATTGTGCACAGTTGATCTGGATTAACACATGACATGTAGTATGTTGATGTACTCATTTATGTCAGGCAGTTTTAATCTGTTCTAGTGAATATATCAGCTTCCCAGGGTCAGACACCCTAGCGACTTTTTTGAATCTGTTCAATAACAATGTCTCAATAGCTCTGGAATTTTTATCCTGAAACCCTTTTAGTTGTTTCCTTGTTAGCCGTTTTGCTAGGTTTTTTTTTTTTCTCCTTAAATATTCAGCTTCAAGATTCATGTGACTTAAACATAACTGTAAATCTTAAGACAGTAACCAGCTTTCATTGTGGCAGAAGGGTTTGGAATAGTAATCTGATGGCACCAGAAGTGCTCAGAAACTGGTAAACAAATGGAATCAAAGCCTTTTTTTTTCTCTCATGATATTTGTTGTAGGGTGGGGATGACTAATTCATTATGCTTTTTATTTTCTTAATGCTTGGAATCGGCAATATTACATTGTAATAAACCAGTAAAGATGTTCTCCATTATTATGATGACATCCAAGTAGAAAGCCAAATCTTTTCTCTTTTCACGTGGGCATAAGACCAGAGAAACTCCAGTATTTGTGTACATGAATGGAATAGAATAAACAAATAGCTACTTATACTGCTACAATGATCTGTGCCTTTGCCACTTCAGGTGAAAACAGAGATTCCTAATCCCAAATGCTGCTTGGCCTGACCCGTGCTTTATTAATCTTATTTTCAGGTCAGAAGGCTTGTGAAGCTGCACTGATATATGGAAAAATTACTTTTGGTAGGTTATTGACATGGCCAGTTTAAATTATGGAAAGAAGAGATCTGAAAAGTGGCTCCCTGATCTAAAAAGATGCCTCTATTGCTTAGGGAGGGAGACTTCACAAACATGGTGCCAGGCAAGGGTGAACCTGGAATAATAAGAGGAGGCCTTTTGCATGCAGCCTTTCTGTATGCAGTGTCTCCTGTGTCACTATTGAAGGACCATACTGGAATATATTTGGCTGTCCACTCACTGCAGTGTGTATGTGAACTCACCTCATCAGGATGTATTCACTCTGGACATTTTCACAGGCTGATGTGGATTTAGCAATTGTACGTGTTTCTTTGGAGACTGCTGTTGTCTTTGTACTTCTACAGTGTACCCATAAATACTAAAGGTTGAGGTGGTGGCATTGCAGGCTCCATCTAACCATGTTCAGATGTAAAATTGTAAAAGACAGTTTTGTGCTCATGTCAAATTGAAGAATAGTATTTGTTTTCACAGACTCGAAGTTTGTGCAAACAAAAGAGGATATTCACATGACACTAATTTTAAGCATCATTTGTGAGAGGCTTATCTTCCAGGCCTCTCCAGAGGGAGGACACAGAACTGTAGTGAGGACAGTATCTCCTTTGCTGTAGAGGACAGGCTTACAGTAAGTGCATGTCTGTAGGCACCATGAATGCTTTGGGGTAAGCTAGTTCCCCCTCTTGCATAAGACGCCTAATAGGATGTCCCTGGAATATTTATGGTTTGGAGTACAACACATCTTTTACAAAGACATGTGGTTCAATTGAAAATAATAAGGCAATTTCCAGACTCTCAAAAATAAAGAGGAGATTCATCACATATAATAATGTTGTTTGCATCTCCCCTCCTACTTTTTCTTTTCCTAGTAAATACAAACATATTTTTTCTGTCTTACATGTTCTATTTTGTAATAAAGTTTTAAAGAAAAAAAGAGTAACTGTACTGCTTTATAAACAGGCACTGGATTTTTATGTATGACCAAACTGTTCATTAAACACCTACTATTCCAGAGGAGGCCACAGTCTTGCCTTTCCAGCCTCATAGTAAACTTAACTTCAAAATCTGTATCTAAACTGAACTGTAAGATTCTACATCTTTCAGACAGTTGGCATCCAGGATCATGGGTATGTTGCCACTTGCAGCCTAGTGCAGTCCAGTAGTCATCATAGATCTGATCTGGTGTAAGTTTGACCAGATTTGCAACTTTACGGTTGTGAGTTGGCCTCTAAACCTTGCAGTTTGGCTTGTTTAATGATGGCCTTTCCCAGCTGAGTCACTGGTTTTAAATAGCATGGAAATTAAAAATAAGTTTAAGTGGTATAGATGAGGACTTTTCTAGTGCTGTTACCATCCATGTAGCTGGTAGATAGTTGACTTCAGAGTCTGCAGTGAGCATATGCAACCTTGTATATAAGATAGGGTTGTTCCTGACTACATCTCCTCAGAAACTGAGGAGAATAGGCTTTTGTGGGGTGGGAAGACCTGCTCTGTGTCCAGAGGAGCTGGGGCTCTTGCTGTTCATGACATGGAGAAATGGGAGCTTGGCAGTCAGAGTGCTCTGCTGCAGGACCAGTATGGTGAAGAGCTGGCACACATGAGCTGGTAGCCAATGCATTGTGCCATTTTCTTGCCTACATTTACAAAATCCTGTTCCACTCTGATCTCTTCCTTCTGTTCCACCTGCCAGAAGGATCAACAGAGAGGCAAATGACCTTCAATGCTTAAAGCTGTTGCTTGTTTTTCCAGGTATGTCCCAGTAAAGGTTTAGTTAGAAGGATCAGTGGATCACAGAGACTGTCCCTCCCAGTTATTGTTTCTTCATTTTCTTCCTCTTCTGATGTTTCTGAATTCTTCCCTCCCCTGCTGGAAACAAACTTTTCCTTTGTTTGAACGATCAATTCACATCTGGTATGTGATGGAATGTTTTGGCCTGATGTGTTCAGCAGAGCTGGTTTAGATCTCAGCTATTCAGTGTGATTCATTGTCCTACAGATAATGACATGGGCCAGGTGCCTTCTGCCATTAGAAGGGAGGATACTGGACACTGTGGTTTGTTGTCCCTACCATTATGGGGGAGATGTGCCTGTATGAGAGAACAACCTTTCAGAGGATCAGCAGCCACCAGTTTGGCTTTCTAGAGCTCTGGCAAAGGCAGTAGAGGCCCTGGAGCTCGTGATCTTTTTGTCTCTTTGCCCGCAGCTCTATCTAGACAATATCTGCTTTCCCAGTAGTTGGAGCTGGTCCATGTGTCCCTTTCCTCTGTTTGTTGCCAACTGGTTCAGGATGGCCCAGAGATACAAATGCGAGGGTTTGTGTTGTATTTGGTGGTAAAGCATGCGTGAGCTTTATGCACCAGTGAAGTTTTTGTAGCCTGAAAATGTCTGGGTATGAGTGGGTACAGGGGGAGTGCTTTTCCAGTTTTGTGAACCATTTATAGTTTTAAGTGTCGTATTATGCAAGAACCTGTCATCACTTTTTGTGTCACAGGCTCTCCAGCAATGTTTTCCATGTGCAATACTGATGCTCCCACACGCCTTTCCCCCCTTATTTCACAGAAAACTGCATTCATTCTGCTTTGCCTTCTTGGGCTGTCAACGCCCTGACACTGATTCAGCTCTCCATCTTTCATATCCTGGGACTGAGAATAAACAATACATAGCCAACTTCAGTGCAAGCATTGAATAACTGGAGAAAGAGCACTTTCTGAAAAACAAAACCTTAATGAACTAGTTGGTCCAGCCACTTGATTTTGAAACGTTTTTGTTTTGTTTTGTTAAACACCCTCGTTGGGGGGTAAGGGGGTGGGGGGGGGGAAGAGCCATAAATTATCTGCTCGGTAGTTTATTCTAAGATGTATTTTATTATGTCTTTTTCTAATGTGCAAGATGCATGGTGAAATGGCAGCATGCATGGTGAAACCCCGACAGTTGCCATGTATTGACTTATACACTGGAATTTACGCCTTCTTAGTAACTGAGTTTTCTCTTGCACCTCTTTCAAAACCCAGATTGGAGAGCTGAGAGAGTCTTGCAACAGCAGAAGAGTTCCCTCCTCTGGGAAGAGGTCTCCCAGGGCAGTTCTCGGCCGAGCAGTGCCATCTGCCGAGAGTGGAAAGCACAGCCTGGGAGCTGCGGGTCTGGAAGCGCTGCTCCTTCAGTGTTGCTAAATGCTCTTTGTTTTGAATTTCCTTGAGGTTTGTGATTCGAACTCCTCTGGTGTAGTCCCTATGATCAGCAGTATTGCTGAAACAGAAAGCTTCTGCCCTGTTGCGGGCAGTGATATCTTCTCTGAAGAGCCTCTAGGCTGTTGGAAAATTGTCTCTTGCTCTGTTCTTTGTCTCGTAGTGACAAAGGAGCCTTGTTTTAGTTGAAATGTACAATTTGCTCTTTCCAATCAAGTGTGCTTAAATATTGAATTCAGAAAACGGAGTCTTTCTGCTTGGTTAAAGGATTAATAAGGCACTGATCTCTGAATGGGCTGGTGAGAAAAATACTCTCAGGGTCCACTGAGGGGAAGGAAATAAAGCAGCAACTTTCCTGTAAGAGAAGGCATTAGATGGGCTGTGAGGTGATACAAAAGATGGGGCACTCCAACCTCTCTGGAGCACATAGGCTGATTTTGTTCTCTGCAGTATAATTTTTAAATTGTATTCTCAAGTCACAAAAGCTATAAATGCTTCTGTGTAGTTAGCAAAGCTAATTATTTCTGGTGCAGCTTCCTGGACCATTCTATTTAAGATATGTTGCTACTTTATCCGCCATGAGAAAAATGGCTGCAGAGAACTTGATGTTTGCTTTTTAAATGAGTAATTTGCCACGAAGTAGAGAGACCCTGGGAATGCCTCTTCGTGCACTGCTCTGGGCAGATGAGAGCTAGAAACCACGCCTGGGCTTTTCCCTCCCTCGTTGACCACTTCCGTGCATGAATCCTCCCCCAGGTCCCGATTTCTGCCCCGCAAGTCTTTATCATCCTGTTTCACTCCGCCGAGATGAGGAGACAGCATCAGTGGAGGTTC
This sequence comes from Cyrtonyx montezumae, assembly GCF_038088225.1. Lineage (NCBI taxonomy): Eukaryota > Metazoa > Chordata > Aves > Galliformes > Odontophoridae > Cyrtonyx > Cyrtonyx montezumae. The sequence continues at coordinate 8,704,661 of NW_027071826.1, read as the reverse complement.
AGGCTGGGTGTTAGGAAAAGATTCCTGACCAGGGGGCGGGGGGGCACCGGAGTAGGCTCCCCAGGCTGTCGAAGCTCTAGGAGCGTTTGGACAAGGCTGCCCCATTTCGGGACATCCCTTGGCTGTCACTGTACGCCCAAGCCCCCGCCGCTGTCCCTGCAGGAGCCGCCTGGCAGCGAGGCGGCGCGGGGCCGCTGTCCACGGTGCTGAAGCACTGCTCAACTTCGACCCCCCCCTCGCCGCAGCCCCCCAAAGACCTAGTAACATTAAAAGGAGGCAGAATTACTGTTATTTTACAATCTGAGGCTTAAATGTATCTAGATAGAGGTCCCTGAAATAGTATTAGAAGCGCGGATGTGTAGCACCAGCAGGAATCTAATGTGACTGGAGGGCATGTTTCACAGTGGAGAGGGTGGCTGGGGTTTTGCATGAGAAGCACCCAGTCAAGTGAGTGAGGGTTAAACTGGCATGATTAGGGATACAAGGAATTAAACAGGAGACCATGGGTTGCATACTGTCTCTCTTTATGACTTGCAAATTAGAATGGAAATTAAAAAGCTGGAAGACAGAGATCCCCACGCCTTGCAGACACGGACAACTGAGCAAAAGATTGTCTGCAACTGTCTCTCATTAAATGGTGTCAGGATTTCCTTCCCCTGACCTTCACAGGTTGTTTACGGGAGGAGGTTCAATCTCCTCTTAGAGAGCGAGGTCACAGGGAGGCAAGGAACTGAGCCAGTGGTGGGCCTGAGGTCAGTTCCAAGCCTCCAGGCCCAGGCAGGCTCAGCAGAGCCGCTGCATCAGTTTGTATTACCCAGCCCTGCCTGACAGGGCAGGTTGTGACTCAGGACTTGCTGCAGTCCCTGCTTTGCTGCAGGCTGCTGGAATCCGCTCTGTGCCTGAATTGCCTCAAGTAGAAGGAAGGAGGTGGCCTTGCTGTGGCAGGGATACCCTGATAAAAAGTGGGAACTAAGAAGTATCCTGGAGGGATATCCTGGCTGGGCCCCTCTGGGACCATGGGAGTGGAAGGGAAGTGGCAGTGCAGGGAGCAAGGGGAAGAGCTGCAGCATCGTAGGGAAATGAGAGTGCAGAGGGAGTGGAAAGCAGGACAGAGTTGGCAAGCCCCTCTCCTCCTGGAGACAGAGTGGAAATACGCCTCAAGAGTGAATTTGCCCTCTTCTCCCATTTCCTGCTTTTCCGGGCCCATCTGGTTCCCGTATGTCCCACCCTATCCTGTAGAGTCTTCAGGGAGCGGTTGGGGACAGCTGGGGAGGATTCTCTGGGAGCCCCCCCGGACACCAGGGGTGCCCACCCCCGTGTCCCCAGGGTGGAGGCTGACACATCAGCATCTGAACACGTGCAAGGGTTGAGTGGGACGTGTTGGCCTTTCATGTTGGTTTCATAGATACGATCATTGTTTTCTCCGTAGGCTGCGCGGGCTGAAGTTTCCCTTTATGGTCTCTACTGCCCGCCCCACAAATCAATCCCACCCAGCAGACCAAGCAAACAGCAAACAAACAAAAGCCCTCCGCTCAGCCCTGGGCGGGCAGTGCCTGGTGAACGCCTCGAAACCTGCAGTGCCCTGCGGGGAACACGCCTGGGGGAGCGGGGCCGGTCCCGGGGCTGCGGGGTGGGCTCTGTCAAATTTCCTCGGTGCAGCCTCTGAAGCGGGCCGTGCCCGCCATCGTTGTCTTTTAAGTCCCACTAATTTACTGTGTTTTCCTAATGATGTTTTCTTTGGCTGTTCCCGAGCTCTCCGGTGTTGCAGCGCGTAGGGCTATTCCTTTTCTGCTTTCCTTTCTCTGCCGCCCCTCCTTTCCCTCGCGTTGATGTTCGTTTGCATATTACACAAACAAGATCAAAAGCGGCTTTCCCACCTCCGCCCACCCCATACTGCATTTGTTTGGGGCTGAGTGGGGCTGGGCCGGGTGCTGCTACCCAGCGAAACCTGGGGGGAGGCCAAGTCCGTGAACCTGAAAGTGAGCCCTATTACCGCGTTGTTTAAAGGTCTAATCGTGTCAGGTATCGTACCGAAGAAAAATGTTAGCTCTGACAAAATGCTTATATTTTCCTGTGGTATTAATGAGAAGCTTGCCCTGGGCTATTTCCCCATCTCAGAGGGCAGCAGATGCAGAAAGTCCTTGGGGAGCGGATCTTTGAAATTTCATCAGCATTCATGGGTGACCTCGCCTTTTCAAGCACAATGATAGACATGATAAATCATCTTTACAACGAATTCTAATTATCCTCTATATGGCCGGGTTGCCTCTTGAAAAGCAGAATTCTAGCACTTTTCCTCATTGCTTCCAGGTTTCCGGGAGGGCGTCAGCAGTCTCGTGCTGTCCTTCCCTGCCGCGGCACGCATTGCATGGCATTAGCCATAAACCCATGAGTGTGCAGGAGTCAAACTACTCTATTAAGTTACACGCTTGCCTGTATTGAACTAAATTTAATTCCTTTCCTCTCTTACGCAATGAAATTATGTGGCACGGTGTAAGATAGGATTAGAAGTATATCATTATAGCAATTAATACTATAATGCCTCCATGATTAGTGTGCTACATTGAATTTCATGGATTTTTGCTCACTGTTGCCTAGATTTCCCTTGGGTCCTCTAGCCCAAACCATTGTATTCTTAGTAAATTAAATGTGAAATCACAGCAATATACTTAATAAATCCACTATCACCTGTATGGGACCTTAATAAACGACTCCTGTGCAACCTGTGCAGCAGGACCTTGCAGCCTGGGATGCTCACATTGGGATGAGCAGGGTTTTTCCACCACTGGGATTCAACTGTCTACTGTAACTCTGCTCTTCTGCTCAGCATCTCCCTGGCTGGCCTAGGGCAGTGAGATTGCAGAACCCCAGCACTGCCTGTCCCAGTGCAAGCACAGTGGGAGGATTTGGGATTTTGTCTCACAGAGAGAATGCCTCACCCCATGGTGATTTATCTGGGGGGATGGGGATGCATTGCAGCGTAGTGTCTCTGACCCTGCCTGGAGATGGGAATGGGGTCCCTTGCCCTGCTTGGCTCCCCCAACTCAGGGGGCTTCATGCCTTCCCTGTCTATCCTGGGGAAGGGGTCTCTAAAGAGGAGCCTGTTTGAAGTGGCCCTGATGGAAATAGGTCATTGTAGAGGTAGGGTAATGGCTGTCTGGTTATCTTCAGCCAGGGCTCTGCATCGGGGAGATAAGGTATTTATTAAGAGACCCGTTTTAATGCTCGGGGATCGCTTTCAGAGGGCCCAAGAAAAATGGACTTTATCTAGTCCATTATTGCATACTGTCACCCTGCTGATGTTTTACTTTAGTTTAGCTGCCTTGAATAAAAGCTAATAACTTTTGCTTCAGCTGGCGAGACACCTGAGGGGAGAAGGATGGGGAATTTTTTCCTCTTTTAGAGATGATTGAAGTGAGACATTCCCTCATTAGAGGTGAGGCTGAGCTGTACATGGACTGTCAGTGCCCGACGCCCAGTGCCCATCTAAGACCCAAACCTTCCTTGGGTCATTTCACAGAGCTGGGGAGTAGGGACAGGACAGGGTGAAAGGCAGAGCTCATGGAGGGGATGACAAGGGACACAGAAGATCCCAGGTCCTCTTGGAGGAATGCATAAACTCACCGTGGACTACAGATGTGGGGAGTGGGGGCAGATGCCTCCAAAGTGGGCAGTGAGTCATGGCTTTATCTGTTCTGGGGAGTTTCTCAGCCTCTTTCCACAATGCACGGAAAGTGTCATGTGTTGCTTTGGGTTCTGGTGATGGGACTGTTTCTACCTTCTGTGCAATGCTTTATCCAGACAGTTGATGTCCATCTCACCATAATGCTTGAATAGTTTCTCCTTCTACCTTCCCCTTCCTTGGTGATGTGGCACGTTTCAAGCGCGGTACCTTGCAAGGGCAGGGGCACATCACACCTATGTGGGGCAGAATGGTGGAGCTGACGGTGGGAGGAGACTTTGCACAGCAAGGCAGGAGGCAGGGATGGAGCTGGTCTGAGGGAGGGAAGGATACTGCACAAGGAGGGACAGTGCTTGTGTCCCCGTGAACATCATCCCAGATGGGTTCGGGGTCCAGCCTGACATGATGGCACTGGTCTGAGGTGTCTGTGTCAGGAAGGGAGGCAGTTAAGGAAGCTGGAGAAATCTGTTCCCTTCGCTGTAAGCATCTCACTTCACCGCCTTTCTTCTCTTTCCCTCCACCCCAGGACCCTTCTGTGCCTGCCTGGGACACATGGGTTCCACCTCCACTGTGCAAAGCTGCCTACTGAGCCCTCTTCCCTACAGGGGCTGGAACCCCAAGAACAGAGATGTGGTAAATCTGGAGTGAAAAGAAGACAGCAGCCAGCCCACGGCAGGAGCTGGCTCAACATCCTTAAAGACCCTTCCAAACGAAGTCATTCTGTGAATCTGTGGTCCTCTCGCATGGGCCGCAGCCCGGAGGCCCGGCTAAACAGACGATTGATCTGACTTTCACTGCCGGCACTACGAAGAGGGATAATGCCTTTGTCAGGACGTGAGTTATTTGTTCAGCGGCAAAGTACACAGAAAGAGATTAACACGTTGAGCGGAGCGTGCCCCCCCGGGGACCGGGCAGGCCGCTGGGTCCTGGACCATCCCCGGGGCGAACGCTCGGCCCCGGGCTGGGACCTGCGTGGGGACCCCGTACGTGGGGCAGCCGGTGGTGGGGGTGGGAGCGACCGGGGCTGCGATGCCTCGCTGGCAACCGTGGAGCCCTGCCCCCCCAGGTGAAGAGCTCTTATATTTATAGCTTTCTAGACGAGTGAAAGACCCGGCCCAGAGCTCCCTCAGGCTTTCCGCCCCCCAGACTCCTCTTTTAATTTCCCTTTATTCCTTCCTTTTTTTTTTTTAATTTCCTTTTTTTTCTTTTTTTCCTTTTTTTCTTCACGATCTTTTTTTTTCTCCCCCTCTTTTTCTTCCCTTTTCTCCTTTTTTCCCCCATTTTTTCCTCCTTTTTCTATTTCTCTCTCACCTTTTTTTTTTCTCCCCTTCCCCCCCTTCTTTTCTTCTTTTCTTTTTTTTTTTCCCGTGTACTCATCTTTCCCTCCTCTAAGCTGCCCTCACCGGCAGCTCTTCCCTCCTTACCCTCATCCCAGAGGAGGAGGAAGAGGAGGAGAAGGAGGAGGGAAAAAACCCACGCAGACCCGCCACCCTGACCCCCCCTCCCCGCGCGGACGGGGCCGGCAGGCGGCTCTCGGTGCGGGCTCGGGTCCAGCGGGCGCGGGGAGCTGATGGCGGCCGGCGGCGGAGCATCTCTGTGCATGCCCCGCGCACCCAGCGCGGTGCCGCCGGGGCGCTGAGCGGAGCGAGCTCGTCAGGCAAAGGTGCTCCGAGGGGGGAGGAGGGCTGTACAGCGGGGGGAGAGAGCGGGGAGAGGCAGGGAGGTGCCCGGCTGCGCTCCCTCAGCCCGGCGGCGCGCATCCTCTCGGATGAAGGAGTAACGCACCCGCGTGTGGCTTTTTTTTTTTTTTTTTTTTCCCCTAAAGGGTGAGGGGTGTTGGCTATTTTTTTTCCTTCTTTTTTTTTTTTTTTTTTTTTTTTCTTTCCCTCCCGCTCTTTCTGCATCCAAACACATCGTCTCCTCCTCAGGAGCCGGATATCTCCGACCTTCAAATTATGGCTCTTCCCAAACCTCCCGACGCCACAACCGCCCCGAGGAGAAGCCCCGGGCTGCTGGAGATCGGAGCTCTGTGCTTGGACACGGACATCATCTTCGGCTTCACCAGCCACCTCCTGCGGCGCAAAGCCAAGGTAAGGGCACGTCGCCGGGCCCGGGGGGGGGGAGGGGGGAGGTGGGGAGCGACCGCAAACTTCCAGCGGGGTGAAGTTGGCGGCTCTGCGGGCTTTCAGCACCACGAACAGTGCGGGCGGCTCCGCGGAGCGGCGCGGAGAAGCGCGGGAGCATCGCCCCGGTCCATCCCGACAGCGTTCTCCGATGGAGCGTTCTGCGGGAGGCACTCGGGCACGCGAGACACCCGAAACTTTGTTACGGCTCCTGGCAACGGTGCACGAGTATCGCACGAGGTCCTATCCCTCCAGGGGACAGGCACCCGTTTATATTTTTTGGAGGAGGCGCGTTGGGGGGGGGGGGAGGACTCTTCAAACACGTGGTCGGGAAAGTTTGAAGAAGGTGTCTGATGAGAAGGGGTTGAGGATGCCTCTCGGGAAGGGGGGGGAGTAATGACTAGCTCCGTATATTTCGCCCCCCGACACCCCGTCCTGGGCGTCGCTCCCGCAGCTCGATGCTGTGCTCCGGTCCCAGCGCGCGTTGCCGGGGTCGGACCGGGAGTCGAGCTCGGCAGTGCAGTACCTCGCCGCGACCGCAAGGTGGCGCCATAGTCACAGCGACGGCGGAGCCGGGGACGGGCCGAGCCCCGCGCAGTCCCCGCGGTACGCGGGCAGCGCCGTGCCGCCGCCGTGGGGCAGCGGGACCGGGCTGCGAGGTGGGGGAGGGGGGGTTGGGAGGGGAGACAGCGGCGCCTGTCGCTCTCTCTGGGGGAGAAGAACTTTAAGAAAAGAAAAAAAAATAGTGCTAAATACACGAACTGGAGCGGCAGCCAAGTAGACAATTAGCTGCGAGCGTTAATTTCCCCATCTGTCGGGTCAACAGTCTCGTGTAGCAACATCGCGGCGCGCCCGCCGAGCCGGCCCGGGGAGGGGGGGAATCGCTAGAAAGGGGTGCAACCCCGGCACCTTGCAGAGACGGGACCGTCCCGGCCCCCCCGAGCCGCGTTTGCCCCGACGCCCGCGGGGTTTCCCGTCTCTCTCCCCCCACTCGTGTGGAACTCGAGGCCGTCAGTGCACAACGCCCCGACCACAGCGGTTTGGGACTGTCCCGTAGGGCCGCTATGAAAGCAGCACTCCCTCACCTTCCAAACCCAACCCCACCCCGCCCCGCTTACCCCACCCCGCCCGGCCCCTCCTCCCCTGTCCGGAGAGCACTTTTGCAGCTTTTTTTCCGACGTGCTCCTGTGCTCCGGCTCCTTCTCCGTGCCGCCGTGGGGAGCTCACTCCGCCTCCCTCTCCCGACCAAAACTTCGCTCCGTCCGCAGCATGGGAGGAAGCATCACCTAGCATCACCTCTCCCTCTGCCCGCCATGGGCTCCCCGCGCCGCAGAGCACCGCACCGCCCGCAGTAGCGGAGCGGGGCCGCGTCCCCATCCTCCAACATGAGCGCGGTGACCTGGAGGAGGGGACCGGGGCTCGAACCCCGGGCTGAGGGGGTGAGTTGTGGGAGCGCTGCTGCCCCAGCGTGGGGATTTTTTTGTTTGTTTGTTTGATAACTTTATTTATTTCATTTTGCCGTGCCTTTATTTATTTATTTAGTTAGTTATCCATTTCCCCCCTCCCCGCACCCCCCCAACTCCGGGGCGGGTGGCTGAGGTTGGGTGGGAGTGGTACCGAGCGAGCTTTCCGCGATGCTCGGAGCTGAAGCTTTCTTTGCTCTCTCCGCAGGTGGCGGAGGGGAGCGCGGGGCGGGAGCTCTCCCCTCGGAAAAAACCTCCGTCCGTCTCCTCCTCCGCCGTCCCCGAGGAGGAGCGCTGCGCCCGCCGTCCGCCGCCCGAAGGAGCGGGGGCCGCCGCCGTCGGGAGCGAAACGCGGCCGCTGGAGCGGGCGGCGGCCGCCGGGGGTTGGTGCCGGAGCTGCCAGGCGCAGCTGGCCGAGCTGAGGAGGCAGGCGGCCAGGTTGGCTGCAGGCGGCTGCCCGCCCAACGCCCCGCCGGTAAGTGGGAGCTCCGGGTGGGGAGAGAGGGGAGGGTGCGAGCCCGGCCCCGGGGCGTGCAGGTGTGTGTGTGCGTGTGCCCCGCGAATAGGGCAACCCCGACGCTTTGCGAAGCGGGAGGGTGCTGTGAAAGTTTTTGGGTTTTTTTTTTTTTTTAATTGAATTTGAGGTCGTTGGTGTATCGGAAAGTGAAAGAAATGCTGTCCGGGCACAGGGGAGCGCCGCAGTCCGGACTTCCCTCCCGCACCGCCCCGTTTGTGGGACCGCACTGAGGCTGCCGGGGGCTCAGCTCGGCTCCTCCTCCCGAGGGGGATGTGAAGCGCAGCTGACACCCCCTCCGCCCTTATGCCCCCCATACACATCCCCCCGTGGTGGCGGCCGGGAGGAAGCCGGAGCTTTGTGGGACTCACTGCGCGGTGCTGCTCGGGCTCCTGTGACCCTGGAGTCACTCAGGGTGCTTTCCCTCGAGTCTGTACCTCGCGGTGACTCTGCGTGAGCGGATGAAGTGCGTGAGCGCTCCAGATGTGCACCGTTCTTCTTTCTGTGTTTCTGTCTATCAGAGATATTTATCAGCGCTTCTGGTCTTCCTTTAAGTAACTGGGTGAAACAGAGAGCCTTTATAAGGTGATACTAGAGGAGAAACCTTCATGCTGAGCCTTGGGACCTGGGGAGACCCTTGAAGTTCAGTGATGGGGCAAAACGCTGTAGAAGACCCTGAGATTCTGTTTTGGGGCACCAAAAACCCGTGCTGGACTTTTGATACCATTTGGCAGGAAGGTATTGTTTTCTAAACAATGCTTATCTGTATGCCTGCAAGAAGGGGGGAGGTGTGGGGGGGGAGGGTCTGAAGAGGAAGCCAAACCCTATTGACCTTCGTTTTCATTCAAAGAGTTCCTGTATGATCTACAGCATTCCCATTGAATCTAAATATAGTTTTGTTTGCAAGTGCATTGTGGAGCAGTGTCAGCGAGGTTTGTGTTCTCAGGCCAGGCCCAAAACCTTTTGAAATCAACAAGAATCCTGACTGATTGGGTCAATATGAGCTTCTCTTCTGTGGTGTAAAGGTCTCAGATCCTATTGCAGTCAGGATCAGGATCGTCGGAGCTTTTGTTTTATGGATGGTTTAATTCCCATTGTGAGATGCGTGCGATTGGGCCGGAGCAGAGTGCACACAACCCAATTCCCATCACTGTGGTGGCACCCATCCCTGATAGGGTGAGCAGTGTGGGGAAGGAGCTGGCCAGGTGTGTGGGGAGCAAAGGGCTGTGTCTGTGTGGTCCTTTCCCTCTGGTCCTTCATAAGCACTCGATGATGGGTGAATGAATGAATGAATCCCCCTTTTCTGCAGCGTGCCTAGAGAGTAATAACTGAGTCATCATCACCGTGCTGGAACCTTGACAGGCTTAGTCACGGGTACCTGGGGGCTACTCGATGAGCAGCATACTGATACTTGGGGTCTTTGAAAACTTAAGTTTTCCAGCATGCATGAGACCTCCAGCTTTAACTGAAAGCTCAGAGGCCTTTCACCCAGGCAGTGTGCTGCTCCTGAGGTAGAAAGATGCAGCAAGCAACCCCACTCAATGCCTTCTGCCTAGCAAGTAGCAGGAGATACCCGGCAGAGGTTGGGGTGCTCAGCTGCAGTGGGAATCTGATGCAATAAGCTGGCAGGCTGAATGCACTGTAATGTTTGTGCCAGAAAGGCAGCTTGCGTTTTTTTTTTCTTTCCCCTTCTTTCTTTCTTGCTTAATTATATAACAAGACATCTGAAAACGCAGCTCCTCTCCCTGAGTTTTGTGCCTGTTCTGTAAAGGTCCAAAGGGTTTCTCCTAATGCACTGTCAGAGGAAGCAGCTCCTGGGTGGACGTGGGAGGCTGCTGCTGGGAGCACACTGCTCTCAGAGCACTGTCCTTTGCCATCGCAGTGAAGGGATCTTTCAGCACAGGTTGAGAAAGATTTCCACACCTGGTTTAAAGCCCTTTGGAAAGGTGGGTGGGAGCCCGGGAGATGAAAGAAGGGCCAGTTTCCTGCTGTTGATATCTGCACTGATGAAAGGGAGCAGTTGTATTCTTCTGCGTGGGGCAGCTGACAGGGGATTGAATTCACATTAGAATAAAAAACCAAGGCACTGTTTGCAGTCTGTGGGGATAACAGATCTAATTGCTCAGGAGGGCGGTGATTCATCGTTTGTGTGTTGCTGTCCTTTCAATTAGACTTATTTAAAATATATAAATAACGTAAAGTTTCGGTGCTCAGATGATGTGCATTGATTACAGAATGCTGTTCGTTGTTTGGGGCTTTTTCAAGTGCTCCAAATCTCTGTTGACAAACGATATAGAGATATACCTCTTTGCTTATGTTACAACTCCTTTGCAATTCCCCTAAATACCGGATTTATTGCACCCCACGCTGCTGATTCCTTTCTATTTGCTGCTGCTGTCTTTACAGTTTGCTGCCACAGTGAGGCTGCGAGCGGATCGGGATCAGCAAAGGATGGGGAGGGGTGAGGAAAGAAAAGCAAAGTTCAAGCTGAAATTACTGCAGATTGGCAGTTTAGTGTTGCAGCATCAGTTGTTGGGTCATGCACTGAACAAGTGGAGGAGAGAAAGGAGGGAAAAAAAAAAAATGTGCCTCGATTTATCCTTAATTAAAAGTTTTGCATGTGCCTTGCAGGCCGTGTCCCTGGGGAGCTGTATTGGGCTCCCGAGGCTCCGGGTGTGCCTGGAAGCTGCTGCTGTTGGCAGCCGTGGGAGGTGGGTTGGTGGTCGCTGCCTGGCTCCCGGCTGGCAAGGAGCCCTGTCACAAAGCTACCCCGACAATTACCGCTAATTGGCATCATTGTTGGCAGTTTCACAAGAGAGGCTGAGGGCTGAATGGAGCTGTGGATTAAATTAGTAATAATAATACTTAGCACCTAAAGTCTTCCCAGTACTTCACCAAGTGCTAATTAATTAATTTGCGCGGCGCCCCTGCTCAGTAAACCTCAACGAGCTGTCATGTCCAGAGAGGTGTGCGTGGGAACGAGGTGTGTCCCCCAGGGGAAGGGGACAGGCAGGGACTGTCTGGTGCGAGACATGCCCTGGTGCTGAGTAACAGCCATACATGCCAGTTCTACTGAAATAAGGTTTTGTTATCAGGGCTAAGAGGAGGTCACAAAAGGAAGTTTTCTTTGGGAGCAGTTAGGAGATGACTGTGACCCTCCCAGCCCAAGGATGACACTGTATCCCCTGCTCTTAGCCCATGCAGTTTGTGCTGTGCAGTGCGGGCAGTATGGGATGGGGAGACAGGAGCTCTGCATTATCATGAGTTCATCTGAGTTCTCACTGTTCTACTTTCCAGGAGCTGCTATTTTTCCCTGTTGGGATTCCTGATGCATTACCTTCACTGAATGCTAGACAGAGCACGCCACTGAAACGCTCCCGGAGTGTTCGGGAGATGAAGGAACAGTGTGTGCCCTTGGGATGAAGAGTACTTCTCCTGATACGTAAAGCCCTGTGTTCCCTGTAATCTCAGGCAACACAGTATGCCATGGCTGGATGCAGAGACATTTTACCAGTGCTGGTCATTAGGATGGCTCATGCCCTGGGCTGCTAATGAACCATGAATAGTTTGATTCTGGCTCACTGTGCCCTTGGCAGGCACTGTGTTCGTTGAATAATAAATAGAATCACTTGAGTTAGAAGAGACCCCTTAAAGGCCATCCAGTCCAACTCCCTTGCCATGAGCCAGAATACCTACATCTTGATTAGGTGCTCAGAGCCCCTTCCAGCCTGACCCTGGCTGTTTCCAGGAATGGGGCGTCTACCACCTCTTTGTGCGATGCGTGCCAGTGCCTCACCACCTTTATTGCAAAGAATTTCTTCCTTGCATCCAGTTGAAATCACTCCTTTTTTGGTTTTAAACCGTTTTCCCTTGTCCTATCACAGCAGACCCTGCTGAAGTCTATCCCCTTCTTTCTTACAGCCTCCTTTTAGATACTGAAACGCTTTCAGCTCTCCCCAGAGCATTCTTTTCTCCAGGCTGAACAGCCCCAGTTCTCAGCCTGTTCTTGGAGGGGAACGTTCCATCCCTTGGTGTTAGTGTTACTCAGGCTGAGCTGGAGAAACCTGCTCTCGAGGAAGAGGAGTCCAAGGAAGTTTCAGGCACACAGCCATGCTGCTGGGCTGCCTCCCGCCACACCTGCTGCTTCCCACATCCATGGGCTGTTGGTACATCTGTGTGATGTTGAAGGCATCATCCAAAAGGGAAACAAAGAAAAAAGTTTTGGAAACAGCACACATTTCCCTGTGGGTTTCTCATTAATGCTAAATAACCCTGTGTATTTCCACCAGCAGCAGAGCTCAGGAAGGATGGTTTGATTGGATGGGTGCACTGCTCACTTCCTTGGTTCTCTCTGTGCCTCTGCATTGATCCCAGGTGTTCCTTTGTGCTGCTGATGATTTGAAAAGAGAGTGCAGTGCTCTGTGCCATTTGGAGATGCACACCTGCTGGCACCAGCCACCTGTCTGCTGTAGAACCAGGCTGGTCCTGCATGGCTTCTCTCACACCAGGCTCTGGGAGTTGTGAGCACTTGCTCTGAGTATCTCACCTCAATTGCAGATCATTTAATGTTCCAAAGCCGTAGGGGAAGGCTGAAAGACCTGAGTCTTGGCCAGTCTCAGTGTTCTCTCTAATGAAAGGTCTGTTTTTCTTTCCATAGGAGGCCTTATGTAACCAGGTTGACGTGGATAAGGGATGCCAAGCAGCATAACTATCTTCTGCCTCTGTAGAGTAATTGAGTTTTCAGGGCTTCTTACATGCACTAAGTGCACCTTGAAATGTTCTGTATTTAACATTTCAAAAATACATAAGTGGAAAAGCCTCAGTTAATAAATATGAAACTACAGGGCATTTTTTGAGATGCACTTTTAATATTTAATTTTTCAAGAGGCGCTCTTGCAGGGACTTGGCTGCAGAGTGCTTCAGGCTACGAGCTTAGATGTAGATTGCAAGCACTGTGCAGTCTAATAACAGGGTTAGTGACAATACTGTGTCAGATGTGTTGACACCAACCATTCACTTGATTCAGTCTATGCAGCAGTCGCCACGCTATATGGTAGGCTGTGGAAACTAACTGTAATGGGTTTGCTTTAGACATTTAGGAGGATTTTCAAGCACGCCCTTTTAAAATACAGGTGAGTAGGATTTATCCAGTGGTCGGGATGCCTGAGGCCACAGGCCTTCTCTCTGGGGGATCTGCAGTGGGGGAGCAGGGGTTGTGCAATTAGCTGGAGGTGCTGCGGTCTCCAGCTAGCTGGGGGTAATTAGTATTGCTGTGGCTAATGCCTTCAGCACCCTGCCCCATTAGGGGAAAGGGAGGAAACGTATAAACCATTTCAAAATCCCAGGGGGTGGAAAAGAGCATCTGCTGCTAACATCTGAGGTTACTTTGAACCTGTTGAAATATGTAGTTACTGCTTTATTGTTTCTGCCAAGAGTTTCCACCTACAGTGATCCCAGCCTCTGGCTTGTTCGCAGGGAGGTTACAGGAGGCAGCAGTCATCCTCCTCTCCCATGGCCTGCAGCAGCTGATAGCGGCTGCTTCTCTGGGCCTGACAGTGCCAGGGAACGGCTGGAGCCACTGGGGGATTTGGCTTTCTCGACAGCAGAATCGTCTGCTAAGTGTATGTTGCTGCTTAGGTTTTCTGCTGCCTGAGTACCTCACAGCTGAGTCTCCCTCCCTAGAGGTGACGAAGAGCTGTCTGGATGTGGTCTGGGGCAACCTCCTCTAGGTGTCCCTCCTTGAACAGGGGTTGGACCAGATGGACCCAGAGGCTCCTTCCTTGCTCAACCATTCTGTCAGCTTGCACTCTGTAGGTCCGAATCCTGTTTCCTACTGTGAGGATGCTGATGTAGGGAAGAACCAGCTGGGATTTCAGCTGGCTGGTGAACTTCTTGTTATGAGAAATGACTGGAGGCTTTGCTTCACCCTGTGTAGAGGAGGAAAATCTATATGAAGTTGCATGTTTGTCCTGTGGAAGATTTTTCCATGATGATGCTATTACCTCTGTCAAAGTTGGATCACTTTCATGAACTACATCTATTTGGATATTATTCACACTGAGTGTGGCAGGCTGCTGTAAAATTGAGAGTATCATATTATTTTTTTTATGTATGTATGTATTTGCTTACTGGGAATCTATGAAATTTGATTTGTTCTGAATTTCTAGTATATCCATGAATGGAAAGCACCTTCAGGAAGGCACGAGTCCTGTCTCTATTACTGGATGTGCAATTGATCAGGAACAGGCTGGTTTCTTTTACAACTGTCTACTGCTTCTGGGTAGTGTTTCAAATGGGTACTTATGGGAGATAACTTGGGCCTTACTTTTTTTGGGAATCAAATCTCCTGCTGCTGCCTTTGCTGTCAGAGGAATTGTTCAGACACTGGATAGGGATTCAGGTTCTAAATTTAACCCCTAGACCCATTGCTCCCTTTGTGCATGAATTTGGACAAGCTGCTTAATATCCATGTGCTTAACCTCTCCTTTGCCCAGCAGAGATAAATTTCTTCCATCTTTTGTCCATTTCTGGTAACTGTGGTGAGAACTCTTGTCTGTTGGCTGGTATTGTACTGGGCATCATCACCTGCTGTTCTTAGTCACACATACTGCTCCTGTAATAATGTAACGAGGGAATACATAATGACACAGGAACCAGAGGGCTCTGTGAACTAAATTTTCAGGTTGGTTATCTCTACCAGGAGTTGAGGCAGGGGTCTTTGTAATGGTAAAAGCAGCAAACAAAGCCAAGGACTTCAGATAATCTGTGAAGATAGTAACCCACTCCTGAAAGTAGCTGGTTCTCCTGGAGAGAAGTGGTGAGGCTGTGGAAAGGGGCTGAAGGTGCTGCAGAGGACATCTGGGCAAAGGGGAGCCTGCTTAAGTAGCAGGTATCAGATCAGCTCCCAGAGCGTGGATTAAAGCAGTACCAATGGCATCTAAAGGAGCTTATCTGCAGGCTGTCCTATGATCCCTGTGATGAAACCAGAAAGCTGCCTTGAGGAAATGGGGTGTGTCCTTGCAGCAAGTCAGGAGCTCTTCATGGTTTCAGTCCCCCTTCTGATGTTGAAGTTCATGCCAAAGTGTGCTACTTATTAGTTTTTCATTTAAAATGTTTTGGTCTTAAATGGAGGAAAAAATACCAAACAACTTTGTACAGAAATCTACGAGCGAGGCTTCGGATGATTATCCCAAGCAGAGGGTGGGGGTAACATTGCTTTGCAGAAGCGATGTATTCTCTAGGATAAGTGAATGCAAGCTTCTGTTGCATAGTTCTTTGCACTGACCACTTTGCTTTGAAGCGGCGTGAACTTTGAGGGCGTAACTGGCAGATGTTCATTTTCATGCTGGAGAAAGAATGTTTAGCTGGTATAAATAAACCCACCTATTTTAGGCAGTGTAATGCCATTGTTGCAAGTTTGTTTCATCACTACCAGTCTGACTGTTGAATGCATCACTCAAAAAGTAGGGTGAATCAGCAGAATCTCAGCACGTGATCAGAGAAAAAAGGCTTAGGTGCACACAATTATCCTTCTTTCTGAGTCAGGCCTCAAAATCAGTCTTTGATCAGCATTCCTGGAATTTGACAGACTGCTCTCAGCTTCTGCTGGGGTTGGGCCAGCATTACCATATGTCAATACCTGTGTAGTACTGATTGAAATGCTGGGTGGCTGTGGGAAAATGATCAATGTTCATTTAGCTCTTAGCAAATCTTCCCCAGCTATTGCTGAGGGATTTTGCACTGCTGGATGAATAGGATGGGAAGTGTTCTGTACAGCTCTGAAATGTGATACTTCTGGCTAGGCTGGGCATTGACTGGCTTTCAGCACTAACAGCTATGGTGAAGTATTAGTCCTAGTTCTCACAGCATTCAGAAGATTATGTTTAAATGTGTTTCCTGTTTTACCACAACATGCAACTTGTTACAGCGTGGTTTGTGTTGCTGTCAGTGTGTGTAGATGGATCAGTGCTGATTACACTGCAAATGGGCAGTGTTTGGCTTTGTGCTTTAAGTCATTTGGGAAGTTAGAATTACTCAGTCTGCACTGTACTCTATTGCCTTGTGTTGTTCTTACCGTATTGTTTGTGGTAGCATGCATTTATTTCTTTTGGCATTGCTGCCATTTTCAGAGCACAGCAGTTTGCTACAGCTTGTGGGCAGTTTTATCAAATAAAAGTTCTTTTTTTTGTGGTTTACCTGCTGCTTTTTCAGTCTTGATTGCTTTCATATCTGAAATCTGGCCACCCTTGTTTAAATTCCTTTACTGCTTTCTGGTCACCTGTAGAGGGGCTGAGCTCTCCTGCTTGATGCAGTAAAAGCATTCAGCTCTTCCTGCATTGGATTCTTTTTGAGCACCTCTGGATGAAATATTCTGGTGTTACAACAGACCCTCTCTTTAACACCAAATTGTCTGGAGTGTGTCATGGAAAAAGCAACTGGTTGTATCTACTGCCCAGCTGCAGCCAGGCTACAGCAAACAATGGCACACATCCCAGGAGTAAAAGTGGCTAAGAGCCAAACCTTATAAATGTGCTTTGTCTGTGGACCCTTGGTAAATGCTAGCGTGGAAGTGGCTCCAGAAGCCAAGACTGCTGAGAGGACCGGGCAACCCAGCACCAGCCCAGGCTGGAAGCATCCCACGTGGCCTGTTTTGAGAAAGTAAATGATTTTCAGCTGCAATAAATAGTCAACAAAAGTTGGATGGATTTTGCTTGTGTTCAGCTGATAAAGCTTTACCAGTTATGCCAGAGCTCTCGGCATCCAAATAATTGAAACAGTGGTAGGGAGATAGTTGAGTAAGCTAATCTGTGACAGCCAGGGTGAGGGGGATGTTTATTTCCATGTGCAGAGTATTCTTAGAAAAAATATGAAGAGCACGTCAACCTCTTCCTATTCTGTGCTGTTAGAGCAGAAGAGTTGTGTTGGTGTTTTGGCCTGGATTCAGTAAAAGTGAATGGACTGAGGTATTATTTGAGAAGTGCTGGCTACGTTGCAATTAGGGATCAGTTTTGTGCTGAACACATGCATATGTGTGTTGTAGGGACCTAGCTTTGTGAGTCAGAGAGGAAACAAAGCTAGATCTCTAATGTAGACATCCTGTAACCCACAGGCGTATGTCCTGCTGGGAGCATTATGAGGAAGAGAGATGTTCCCATACCTGCTTGGCCTGGGCCATCTGGTCCTTAGGAGGCAGTCACCAGTGATGAAAATTTCCAAAATCTGTAAGAACCGTAGTAGGGATCCATATTGGCTTTTGAAGGAGGTGAAGCAAAAGTATGTTTGACACTGCCACTTCAGGACAACATCAGTGCTCCTTTCTCTGGTAGGTGTGCAGATGAGAGGGCTGGTTTGTCCCAGGTACTGCCTTTGGACGTTTCTTAGCCTTAATGGGAGCTATGGGCATTGCAGAACTTTTGTAAGCTGCCTTGAAAACTATGCTGTGGGTGAACATGGGCCAGGGTTTGGCCTGTAACTATTTTGCCTGTAGCTTGTAGTTAAAGTTTAACTCAGAATCCCTAATTAAAGTGTTCATGCATTAGCGTAGCTTGTGTAACTGAATGCAGAAGTGAGCCATTCTGCTATCTTCTGCTGAAGATTTTGTTGCAGAGAATAGAGAGGATATTTGATGTTCCTCCAGCAAGCTCTCACAGGGATAGTTTTTTGTAGATGACTGAGAGGCATGGAAACATTGTAAGATATTGTCCTTTTGTGGGTTTTGTAAAGAGGAGATACAGTTGAAGTAATTTATAATACTCAGAGTCTCAGCAGTCGGCTAAGAGGGCTTCTTTAAGCAATTACCTGTAAGAATAAAATAAAAAGCATTTATTATTGATAATTACATATTAAGAAATATTTCTTCTGATATTGTTAATTTTTTATTTGTAGGCTCCAGAGGAGTGTAGTGTAACCCAAATGTGGTTGGGGAAGAAAAATATGAGTTAATACATTAAGTTTACATATTTTTCTTTTGATGGATTTATGGTTTTTAATTACATCTTCATGTCTTACATTGGGATCCCTGAGGGCTCTTTCTGAATTTTATGCTTACACTCTTGTAACTATGAGATGCTCTAACCTGCCACCTTGTGAATTCTTACTGACCTCTGGTGAAGTTACTTTTTAATCCAGTTTAAATTCTGAGACTCCTACAAAGAGAAAAAAAATGTTTGTGTGATTTAGAGTTTCTCAGCCTGATGTGTTATAATTGTGAATCTCAGACTGTGAATGAGTTTCTCTCTTTTTTTTTTTTCTGCATGGAAGAATGGACTTTGTGCTTGGTATTTGCTGTTCGTGAGTAGCAGCACTGTGGCCCCAGCTTATGTACTTCTCAGCTCCCCTGGGGTAGTTTGGCAGGGAAAAGTAGTCATGTCTTTGCTAACAACCCTTTGGGGAGCCCGGGTTGGGTTTAAGGAAGAGCATTTTCAACAGCATGTAGTCTTGAATCTGGCAGTACATCTCTTTACTTCTTATGGTCTTCAGATAAATACAGCACTGGATTCTCATTTCACAACAGTTTGCACCATGGTTCGTTTATTGGAAATGGACTTGGAAGCCTTGGAAGCCAGGTGGAAAATGAAGCCTGTGTGGCTTCTGTTGGTTGGCTCTGTGTGGTTTCTGTTGCTTTACACAAGTGAAACAGTGTTGGATCAGAGTGTGTGTTTCAAATTTATTTCTCTATGTCCTTTTTAAACAGCACATCCTATTCATTTTTCCATTCAGTGGGAATATGATTACCTGTGTTGAGGAGTGGGGTGGAACAGTGCCAGGATCTGTTTGGTACAACTCAGATACAGCTTATCCAAATCTAACAGCCGTTTATCTAAGAGGCAAACAACTGAGACTGATAATATGCAGACCTTCCAAGAGATATTTGCCTTTGGACTGACATTGGGCATGAATATTCAGCCCAACCAGTGGCATTTGAAAACAGTTGAAATAAGAGGGTAGCGGTCTTGCCTTTGGGAAGGCAGTTAAAGGACACCTGAAGAACAGAGTTTATGCTGCACCAGCAGTATGGTATCTGAACCTCTTTTCTCAAGTTTGTACTGTGTATCCTTATTATTCTGGTCATGACCTCTTCTAAGTGCATGTAGCCCAAGAGCAAAACAGATCTGATTTGTACCATAAGAATTTAGTTGGATTGCAGCATCCTACTGCCAAGTCTCTTGATGACACTGAAGACGTGTTATATGCAGGGCTGGCGTTTCTGACCCACCCCAGCTTCTTCACTGAACTTTTCATTACTGTGATAGGACTTGACACTTGTAGGATTGGGTGCATTGCAAAGTAGACAGGCAAAGAACTGCAATGCAGAATAGAGGCTTGACCCTGGGAAGAGAACACAAATGAGAATAGAAAAGCATTGTTGTCTGAGATGATACTTCGGAAGATGGTTACTTTTCTGTATTTTATTTTTTGTCATTTTCATTTCAGTTCCTCTTGTTAGTCCAAGTTAGATCCGATTTTCTTTCTTCTTGCCACTGGAACAACAGCCCTGTTTGCCAGAGTTGGGCATCTGCTCTCCATTCTAAGGGCTGTGGTCCTGCCTCCTATGGAAGCAGTGAGAAGTCTGGTACAGAAGGTTGTCTCATTAAGCATACAGAAGCAACTTATGCACATCTAAAGGAGTGAGCTGAAAATGTCACTGATTATTCAACAACAACAAAAGTAGATCTGCTGAGAGAAAAACCTGCCTCTTTCTATGCTTTGACAAGATCCTTTAAGTCTGTGTAAGAGCAAAGAGTTAAGGTAATCCTGATTTTTACAGAAGAGTTGCCCAGGAGTCTTGTAGCTCAGCTGAATACAATGCAGGAGTGTCATCGCTGTGAGATTAGAATAAGCTTCATTATCTTCAAAGAGTGTTTACTTAATGGTTTGGAAGCTCTGTTTGTAGGTAGAGGCAGGAAATATCTCCAGGCAGACAGGAGCTGATAGCATTAAAGTGAGCAGTGGTGTTTCTCCTGCATCCTTGCATCACATGGGCTTCTCCCAGCCTGCTTGGCTGCCTGTGCTCTCATGAGCACCGTTGGTATGGAGGTCTTCATGAGATTGCCAAGGTAGTTTTGGATGCTGCAGTATCTTTGCAGCTTTTGGATTACTTCTTTCTGCATCCTAGCATCTCTTGCCCTTTACAGGGCCACATACAATTGGTCATTCTTCAACCACTGGCTTGTTTTTATCTATCTATTTATTTATTTATTTTTGTTTGCCTGTAACGTTATTCCAAATTTCTGTTAATTTTTAAGGGAGATGTGCTTGCAGGGTACCTTCTGAAATCATATCCCTGAGTGCTCACAGGACATTTGTCTGGGGAACGATGGGTGGTGCAGAAGGGAGCTGGGTGTGCTGCTTCTCAGTGTGGGGCTATTGGTAGCACATCCTGTGTCACGATGGATGTGGGATGTGTCACAGTCTGCTGGGAGCTGCGTTCTGTCAGGGGAAAAAAATGATGTTGATAAACATTCCTTTTCAAAACCCTAATGTGATAATGAGCTGAGGAATCAATTTCTGTGAATATTTGGGCAGTATTACTTGTCTTTTTCTTATAAATGTACATTCAGAAGTTTTCTTTAAAATATTGGTCAGAGATATTTTAAAATCTCAGAACTTTGACTCAGCTGTCACCTGTAGTCATATGGAAGACAGTACGTGGTTGGTTTGGGTTTATGGAGGCCACTTGTGAAGGACTTGGATCGTTTCTGTCTTTCCATCTTCCGAGCTCCTTCTGATGGCAGTGAAGTTGCTTCTAATCTCCAGTACAAAGGAAAATTTGATGTGCAGACTGTTCCGTAAAGGCTGCATTAAAGTTAATTTGGAACCCACTGGGATACGTAAACATGTCCCACATGCAAATGTTTAGCTCTTCCATTTTTCTCATGAGAACTTTACTGTAAAACTGGTCTTTAAAGCAAATTTGTGCCTCCTTGGCTTTATTTTGAAGACAAAGCAGAGATGCAGTGTTCTAGGCAGATATATTTTTGTTCCCAGCTGTTTTGAATGTTCATTTCATGTTAAGTCTTTGTTCAAACCAGTCCTATGTCATTAATGACTCTGGAGTAAGTAGCTATGCAGAGCTGGAGGAAATCCTGTTTTATATGTTCCTATTCTAGGAGAGCCTCAGAAAGACTAACAATAATGCTGCTTGGTGAGGTAATGGGTAAACATAGTAAGAAATAAAAACGTGCTTACTCCTTGCTGAGGCAGAAAAATAGCTTATAAAGCATAATGTTGTCTTTGATATGTGTAGATAATCTGACCTGCTGCAGTCTGTGGATTAAGACATGAGCTGCAGCCACCGAAACAGCTTCTTAGGAAGAACCTGTCCCTCTGGTTGTAAAGAAGTTGTCAGCAAATGCAAATGAGAATTAAAAAGAAGTGGGAACCCAGTCATAACCCAGTGAAGTTGCTTTAAAGGTTTGCCTTCGGCGGTCAGTTGGTTTCTGTGGGAGGTGGAGGACTATACTGTGCTGCTGAGCAATGTGTCTTCGCGTGAGTCCAATGTGGGCCTCCAGTTCCCGTGATGGGTGGGTGATGCACAGCCAGGCTCCAGTGATGCTCAGGTTTGTAACTCTTCATGTTGCTTTCAAGAAGCTGTGGGAAAGGGGAAATGAAGGCATCCCTCAGCTTTTGCTTCCTTTTGCTGATTGAGGTTTAGTAGGAGAGATGTTTTTGTTTCCATGAAGCATTTTCGTAGGAGGGCAAATTTCACAGGTTTTCAAGGAAGGCAAAGCTGGATGTAAAGCTTTTGATCCTGGTCAGTATGTAGAAAAACAGGGTGAGATTCAGTAGCACTTTTGGGAAACTTATTTTTAAAATCTTTTATTCTGAAAAGAAAACAAAATTGTGTATTTTTATTTTTTTTATTTTTCTCGAGCCAGAATCTGTAGCATCATGAGTACAGTGAAATATCCTGCCTCTAGCCAACTGACACTGTCTGTGCTATGGACTTCCCTAGGGGCTAGGGCAAGTCAACTAGCATTACAGTTTTAGATGCACTTACCCATTTAGCATATGCATTTTTCTCAGTATACAATTATGGGCTGGTGCGTTGCTGCGTGTATACCAGCTCTCTCCAGCTGGTGCTCCTCATATATGCACCATTTTTTATGTGCATTACTCTGCTGCATATGCTTCAGCTGTATCACTGATCTCTCTGCACCTTTACATTTTTTGAATGAGGCAGCAGTGATTGCCTTTTCTTTAAGTAGGCAGAGTTGTACTTGTGGCATATTTTAAGGCCACTTGGAAGATATAAGCTTTTTTAAATGCTTCTGATTCATCACACTTTGCTTTATTTGATTTCTTAAATATTAGCCACTGTGAACAGTCCTTAGCATTTGCCCCTTTTATTTGGGGTTCATTAGCTGAAGAGAAGGCAGCTGGTGTGCTGAAAGCATTGCTCCTGTAAGAATTTGGTGTGCAATTTGTTTATCTGGGAAAAAGTTCATTTTTAATTACCCTTGGCTTCTGCTTTTTAGTTTTTCCCCCCCAAAACTGCCACCTTGCTCTGTTGGTTTAATGGTGATAATGCTGCAACATGTTAACCTGTGCAGTGCCTTCCAGGCAGTGAGAGATACCTGAGGAATGAGAGTAAGCCTTTGTGTGTGAGCGGAATAGCTCTTGGCTGACTTAGGCTTATGGTGTTGGACACAGTCCTGACTGTTTGCTTGTAAAAGCATCTGATCCAGAAGTGTGTGCGTGATCCTTCTGGGCCATGTGATTTCCTACCCCTTTAATGGGTGCATAGGCTACCTTCAGTGCTTTCTGTTGTCCTGTGCATTCAGAAAAGATATCTTACTATAGGAAACCTTGTCCCAGGTGGAGGGAGCTCCTCTCTGATGGTGAGAGGGAGCTGGGACACCTACATCATCTGTTGAGGAGCAAGCAGTTACTAATTCTGTATGGGAATGGTGGTTCTGGGTAGAGAGCATTGAGGGTAACAGAATGAAGGAGTGAATATGCATTGGGCATCACAAGCTTGTAACCACCTAGAAGAGAAAGCATGTAGGAGAGACTGCTTTGTAATGTGTGCTGGAAGCTCCTCCCTTCCCCATACCCGATTAAATGCATTTCTAGCTTCAAGATGTAGGAGGGAGGGAAGCTATCCATGAACAGCTGCTTTCCAGAAACACTTGAGATCAGAGTCTGAGTGTGTATCACCTCTAGTGTATCTTGCTTGTTTCAGGTTATGTTATGATGGCAGTCCTGATCATTATCTCCTATTAATTTTCTAGAGCATGATGTATGTGGATACACCTACTGCACTCAGATTTCACTGCAAGATTAGAAACATGTTTAGGAAATTAGTAATGAGAGAAAAACGCATAATTAAAAATGATATCAGTTTGGAAGCTCATCCATCTTCAGCCAGCTTGCTGGAACAGAAAGGAGTCTTACACAATACTTAGTGGTGGGAAAGCACTTTTGGCTTTCTGCATTTTAAACAGGAAGGAACTATTTAAATGACAGACTTACAATGGTAATCAGGGCATTTACTTGGGAACATTGCATCGCGTACTGTAGCTGTGTGATGCTGAGGGAACTCAGGTTGTATGAAGTTCAGAAGGATCTCATCTTATTTGTTTTCTCTTAATGATGTCTACAGGCAATCACTTTGTCTTATTTGAACCCTTTATAAAATGGCAGAGTCCTCGGAAAATGAAATATAGAATTCTTATTTTGTGACAGCTGGATTTACATATGCTGAATGTTGTCTATAATGTTATGATGTTGCACAGTTAGCAATTTATTGTTTCCTGAGATACGCTTTTATGTGAAATGTTTTGAATTCAGATTCTGCTACAGAATTTTAGCTCTTCATCCCCAATGACCATTATAAATTTGCCATATGCCTAAAAATGTACTCTGCACAACTGTGATTGTTCAGACTGTGAATTTCCACTCATTTTATGATGGGATCCTTAGTTCAGAATAAAATTGCTCTTCTTCAGCATTTGGAAAAACACCATTTATTTATGTTTGGTTCATTACAAAATATGATATCTTTTAAACATTGCAAGCAGCATGCTTGCTTTATTTGAGTTCTTTATGCCATTTTTCATGAGCAGTTAACAGTAACGTTGTCATTTTTGTCATTTTATATCTGTAAACTCGGTTATCTTTCTCTTTGGTCCAACTTACTAATACTAAAACTGAAGCAGATGTCACAGCAATAACCAGGTGTACATTGTAATATTTTGCAAAGTTTTAAATGCTGCAGGGATGTTTCCTAGTCAAGTTTCCTCATTAATGGATCTGTTTATTAACTGGTTCTGTCTGCTGTGTCTTACTTTGCCTTTGGTATTTTTGCACTGAATCTGGCTATTTTCTCTAGCAGCAGCCTCAAAATCAAAATAACCTTGTTGAGGGACATGCTGCTTCACTGTTTGAAGTGAAACTGCTGACTGGCTTGTCATGTAGAGCTCTGTGTAACTTGTGATTTTGGTAAACTCATTAAACATTTTAGAATTGCAAGTTTGACACAAGGGAGCTAGATCCAGCTGGGCCTCCAAATGCGACTAGTGTGTAAATATTTATCTTCATTGCCTCTGTAAGCACTCTGGTGCAAAGCCAAGCATGGAGGCTGGTGACAGACAAGATAGCTCTGCCTTCAGCTCCAGAGTCAAAGCGGAGCGTTTTGGGTGTCTGTTGATGGTGGCTGTTGGGTTTCGAGCTGTTAGAGACAATGGCTGCTGTTAGTCTCAGGGAAGGAAGACAAGCAACTCTCAGCAGTGCTTGCAGTGAGGAGCTGTTAGGTTGATGACCAGAGGGACCTCATGGAGCTGGAGGTCAGCAGCTGTGATGGAGAGAGGTGGCAGCTCCCCAGTAATCCCTGTGATGTTCATCTGTGGAGGACCAGCCTTCCTGGAGAGACACTGGGGCAGTGCAGAATCTTTTAGCAACCTCTGTGGGGGCTGTGATGTGGTGTATGGAATGAGGAGGTGTGGATGTGTTTTAAGGATGTCTCCAGCTGCTCTGTTCTGACTGCCCAGAAGCGTCTGCATGGCAGGAGGAGGAGACCCTTGGTTCTTTTCCCTGTGCAGCACTGCAGATTTGAACCCAAGCCAGGTCCTGGAGCTAGGACTGGGTCTTTTATGAGCACTATTATGTATTGATGGAATAAAGAGAGAGAAAATATTTTCCCAGGAATTAAATAATTGCTTCCTTGATGAAAGGACCCAACATCTGGCTCTTGTGCTTCATGTATTTTGTCATGTAGATGTAACTGTTTGCTTTGTTTCTGGCAATAATGTTAACTTATTAATGTATGAAGCTGTTTCCAGGTCAGTGGAAAACTGCATATAAATCTTGATTACATGTAGTTGATTGTCTTTAACTCTTTATAAGATATAATTAGAGTCCAGTAATCATATTGTGGTGCTGTTGCCGTGATTACACTGGTAGTTACTGTGCAGTGCAATTCTGGTTTTATAGACTGGAGCTAATGTTAGCTTGATTAAAATTAAGGATAAATATCAGCCTGTGTTGTTGGCCAGCTAATTTTCTCACCTTTCTGAGGGCTGATTTCATTGCCTCCTGCAGTTCTGAGATGTGTCCGCCTGCTCCTGAGTGAATTCAGGTTAAAACATAGGGATTTTTGATACATGGTGCTTCACACTGAAGTGGAGCCACTTTCAATAACGGTGTCCAATATGGGAGGGAAGAAGTGGATTGCAGCAGGGTCTTCAAGGACAGTGACTTGGCAAAGTGCTAGTGCCTAAAATGTTTTGATCCTATTGTAATGAATAACTGCTAGTTCCTGTTGTTGTTTCTGTTTTGATTGAAAGCCCAACTGGTGTATGGTGGTGATAGGATGTTAGGGCAGGGAAAGGAAGTAGCTGTCAAAAGTGCACCTCCCTTAGGAAAGCAAGAATGTGGAGGTACGGTACAGTTGGGGTTTAAATAGCACTTATTTTTCCTTGATTTTTCATAGCGCACTGACTGTATGCAGTTTTCCACATGCTGGGTAATGGGAAGTTGGTCCCAGAGGAAGTTACTTTATTTACAAAGTTTGAGATTATAAAATCAATCACTGTTGGGTCACTAATTGGTGTGTAAGATAGGAATTTCCTATACAGTATGATAAGTTCATTGGCTTTTTGGCAGGGTGTGCACAGTGAGCTGTTAGCCGACGATACTCTTTCCTGGTTCTGTTGTTAACTCAGGAAAAGCATCAGGTCATTTGTGGCTACGCCCAGATTGCCGGTTTGTTTCAGAGGAGTAAGGAGGAGGGGGAAGTTTGATGTCATGTAGAATCTGCATGTGTCTTATGAAGTTTGTTTTCATCTATCTGTGGCATAATAGCGAAGCTTGGCAGCCAGATAGTAATTGTGAAGATTGATTGCTCTCAGTGTTAAGCATCTCACATCTCCGAGTTTATGTCAACACAAGCCTTCTTCCAGCAGCAGCATCTGGCTTGTTGGCAAGATCTGTGGACAGTTGTTCTGATTGCTCTGGAGATGCCTCTGGTTGTCGTGTGGATGCTGTCTTGGCTGTCCTGCGTTGTTATTCTAGCTGTCCCAGTTTCATTTTATTTATTTTTTGGCTTACCTCTGATTCTGATGAATTGCTCCTGAGATTGCGTTCTTGAACAAATCTTGCCTAACATCCTCGTGCAGGGGACTTCCACGCAATGCTGATGTTAATTTTCAGTGAGTGTTTGCTGATTGAAACTGGAGTGGTAACATTCCAATCCGTGACTTCTGCACTGGCTTTGCCTGTGAATCACAGCATCAGCCTTGTGAAGTAAAACACACATTTTTGAGCATATCCTGCGTAATGGATTGCTCTGAGACTGTAGCTGCAGGAGTAAATCAAAGTTTACCAAGTACACAGCCCGTGTTCAGGATGGTGCTGTCTCACAAGCTGGTAGTCCTGGAGTCAACCACTCAGATTTCTCAAGTTGATCATATGGAATAAAGTTTCTGGCCTCACTGATATAAGCTAGCACAAGAGCAAAGAACAGTGTGTGTCAGCTCAGGATTAACATCACCTGAAATACTCCTGCTGTCTGCTTGATTGTATGTTTTTATTCATAGCACTTGAAAAATACGATTCTTTCAGAAGCATCATGGCTTTGAAAGACCTGTGGGTGGAAGTAAAAAGTGAATGTTTCTTAAAATCCGAAAGTTCCTATTTTCATTAAACAGGCCTGTCAGGGTCATTGCCTCTCCTAGCTGAAATTAGCAGGGCTGTGATGTGCAGGAGTCCAGACAAGATGGTTATCTTCACTGGCCTCAAGCTCTAAGGATCTGTAGAAGTGCTTTGGGGCTGTCCACAATTAGAGCTGTTTGACTATAGCTGTCAGATTTTATAAGGATGTTAGCAAGGCATGATTAAACATAATTTTCTAGTTTTAAATGTGTATTTACATCTGTAATAATAATAATAAATCACCCTGGGTAGCATGCATGGTGTTTTTCCAGTGATTTACAGCAAATTTGATACACTACGCAACACTATCTATCGCCACAAAGCTTAATTTTCAAATGAAGGGGATCTTTGGACTTTTAACTCTTCTCACAGCAACTGCAAGCATACATTTCATGGTCACTTTGTGATAAATGGAGAAGTGGATTGGCGAAAGAGTCTCCAGTGTTGATTTGAAGTTAGAAATAGGAATGCATGAACTTGGAGGGAAATACCGACTTTATATTCAGTATGAATGTTGCTGTGACTTTTTGTAGGGCCCAGGTCTCTCTCTGGGGCTGTAATTTCTCTTAAAAGAAACCTATCTTCCTCTGTACTTGGCCTTTTCCAGCAGGTGATGTGAAAGCTTGTCTTTCAAGGTCTCAGAACACAAATTAAACTAAAATCATTCTCTTATGTATTACTAACAATTGAATGGAAGTATAAATGTATCCTGTGATGTTACACATTGTCTACGCTTGTGGAATTTCTATAGAAGTGACATTAGATACCATAAATGTTTAAGAGCCCTGTAAGTGTGACTGGTAGGGTGAGTTAGAGCCTTTCATCTATTAGTTGGTGGTTTTAATAGGATCTGGCTTGAAGGGTGTTGAAAGTTGTTGCCAGGTGTCCGATTGCTTCTGTGTCTCAGGAGATAAAGATTTTTTTGTTGGTAGTGGGTTTTGGTTTTTTTTTGTTTCTCTGAGGAGCTTGAAAGAGTTAATGAAGGTATTTTAGCTAGCCATCTGTGGGAATGTCTGAATCTATGTGTGTTATAGGCAGATACAAGCTCGCCCTGCTCACATATTTACTATGTTCACATCCTGAGTTGTAGCATATCTTATAAGCCATACCAGCGTTGTTTTCAAGATGTCCTGAGCACAGCTGTGACTTTTTGTCTGCCTGTGGACTTGGCTGTGTTGATATATGTTTGCAGTAGAGAGACCTTATTAGGCAGAGGGAGTTAGTCCTCTTTGATTACACAAGCTCTTTGGATGGAGAGAGGTTGTAAAATGCACAGGTTTTTCAGGACCACTGTGGGGCTTCTCACCCTTGCTGCTGTAAGGATTACGGGTGGGCATTAATCACGTACACTTTTCCTGCTCACATCATTTCCTGGGCTGACAGATGAGAGCAATTGAAAAAAGTCAATTTCGGACTTGTCATTTAGGTTGCCTAGAAAATGTACAGTGCCTTTCAGTGATCCTGTTAGGTGTAATAAGGTATAAGGCTAGATACATGCTTTCTTGTTCACAATACAGTATAGTCATTGTAAGTCTTGTATTAGAAAATAAGTTGTTTTGTGGACAAGGATTATCCGATAATGTTCAGGTAAGAGCTATTGGAGAGCAGTACCATCAACGAAATGAGCAACAACAGAATCTTACTATTACCTGTTTTGCTGTATTTCTTTTACAGTGTCTTGGTATGACACTGCTACAGGCTCATGGTCCAAAATGTTGCAGTGCTAGATGCAGAATTTTTCACCTAAAGAAACTGTTGAAATAGGAGAACCATGTAAGTAAAGTATAGCTGTAGAACACACTAGTTAAGCAGCTAATTCTGTGCATTAACATCTTAATTGAAACAAAGCAAGAACTGTGGTCCTTGGGTCTCTCCAATTCTTGATGTGAGAGACACCAGGGTGCTGCTTTTCAACAGAACTGATGGAAAGTTTTGTGAACTTACTTGCTGAAGTTCCTTGCTAAAAGGTGTATAAAATAAATGTGAAGCACCACCTACCTCCCCAGTCTATTAACCTTGCAGAAGCTCTTTTACACGTGCCAACAAATCAGCAAAGGAACTACAGCGGACTCTTTGCAGCAGTGTGTGGTCTGCTTGAGGCTGAGGAGTTAGAAGTACACTTATTAATCCTCTATTCGTCTCTGCTTGGAAGTTTCTTTTACTTTGTTAAGTCAAAACCAGAAGAAAAAGGCAAAATTCTAACTTACTGTAAAGTTGCTTTAACTCAGTTGTAAACTCAATTTTTTTTTTCAGTCAACAAGTCAGTTTTTGGCAAAACAAACTGAAGCATTTTAATGGAGAATAAGTGTAATCCACTTTATTTCTGGAGACAGACTGCATGGTGTGTTAACTGTGCACCGTGTGCAGTAATTTGTAGCTTTCAGGAGGAATACAGATTGGCAGCCCTTCCATTCTGAGAGCTAAATCGTTTCTGTATAGTCCTCAAGTATTCATTTACCAAACAAATAATTGATAAAATGAGCAAGTGAAAGAAACACTTAAGAGGGTGTGATCCAATGCCAAGCACTGGTTTTCATAGTTGATTTTAAATCTACATTATACTAATGATGTTCATTTGGAAGATGTGTCCACTCCCTAACTTCTGCTGCTCAGCGTGCTTTTAATTGGATTCAGATGGTTGGACTGAAACAGTTGTAGGGTTCATACACAGATGTCCTGAGTGCTCCAAGCTTTTTTGCTCTCTTCAATTTTTTAAAGCCAATGTTGCTTTCACCGAGGCTGGAGTCCAGACATTCCTGAAATCCTCCACTGAAGGTTTGCCTGATGCAAATGGGCATGCTTCTCCTGGGATAAATGTCATTACAATCACTTAAATGTGCTGAAGATCTCATCTAGAGCATTCCTCCTCTCCTGGTCCGTTGGGATGTGTGGGCTGGGATGCTGTTCTTTGGTCAGCTCATTGGCGAAGAAGTCTATCTCACTAGGCTTGCCGTTGTGATCTGATTCTGGAAACACAGGCTGTTGTCTGGATAAATGAGATAGTGCAAACAGCCTTTTGTTGTGAGTAAAATGATACCAAGAGATCATGTTTCTGAGGCATTCTGACAACACAGCGTGTTTCCTTTGTGGTGGGTACTGCTCGGGTTTTCATCCCAGTGCTGGAGTTCAGAGGTACTGTGTGATTGGAGTGGCCCAACTGAACTCAAACTCCATACGGGGTAGGTAGTGGCAGAGGACATCGGTTTCCAAAAGAAGTCATTCTAACACTTTTCATAAGCACATAGTTTTTGTTCTTCTTTTTTCTTTTAAAGAGAAAAGAAGTTCTGACTTTTTATGTAAGCAGAGTTTTACTCTTCAGTTTCAAAACAAAAAATAAGATGGAAATATGATTTTCAGGTCCTAAATTTTCTCTAAATGTGTTTCTGTGAAAGTAATGGTGAAAACAAAGAGGTTTTTAGGGACTCCAGAGTGTAGTGTGATGATGGGGAATGC
Organism: Cyrtonyx montezumae; assembly: GCF_038088225.1. Taxonomy (NCBI): domain Eukaryota; kingdom Metazoa; phylum Chordata; class Aves; order Galliformes; family Odontophoridae; genus Cyrtonyx; species Cyrtonyx montezumae. The sequence continues at coordinate 8,674,274 of NW_027071826.1, read as the reverse complement.
AACACACACACTTGATGCTGTGCAAAATGATAATAATGAAGGTTTAAAAAAAAAAAAAAGAAAAAAGAAGGAAAGAAGAACACAATGGATGTTAGAATACCATATTATCATATGAACAAAATCAGTTCTGAATTTGCATTGTGAAGTTACAGTGAGCCGCAGACCCGAGGGAAAATAAAAGGATTACTTAAAACCAACAATAAACATGCAAATTAAAACACATCATTTTTAAATGAAGTCATACACTGTTAAAAATAAGCACAAAATTACATACTGGTTTTAATGCGTAGTTTACAGAATATGTGGAATGTTAAAATTGAATCAAATTAAGAAAAACATTTTCCAAAGGCAAGTAAAATATCTGTTTAATTAGATCGTAAAGAAAGGAGATTAAAAGTAATATTTTGTAATACGGTAATTACTATTTTTCAGAAGTAGTCGGGTTCCTGTGTGTTGATCTAAATTTAAATATGATAGCAGATCTCTTTGGGGTCTTTTGTTTTGTGTGTGTCTTTAATTGTTTTATATCAAGAGTGCTACCTTTATTTTGTTTCCTTTGCACTGAACACACGGTGTGGCTGTTTGCTCCCATACTCTGTTGGCTCACAAGCACAGATCTCAGAGATCAGCCCATACCCTCTGGTTCTGGGAGGTTAAAAGCTGAAGCATTGCAGGAGACTATACAGAGGATAACAGGAAAGGCCCCTGAAACCACTGGGAGTAGGGTTGAGGTGCTGATGGGAGTCTGAGATGTAAATAAACCAGATTGCTCTCATTTCCTCTTTCCACTGTATTATGCATTCCAATAGCACTATTCATCTTTATGACAGACACCTATTGCTTTAACTTTACTGTGGGCCACTGAAGTACATTAAAGTGGGCAGGAAATGGAAATAAATAGAGTTCAGTGGAGGCTTCAGGATAACTAAACACGCTGCAGTCATTTTTAGTGTGGGGTCATGTGGTTTTTTTTTTTGCGTATTGCCTGGCCTTTGTTATGAAGGTGTTTGAAAGAGGTGCAGTATACTTATAAAGTAAGAAATAAAACGTGCTCTAATACATGTGTTTTCCCTCGAACTCTTTGGGCTGCCGAAGATGAAAATAAATTGGGTTGACCCAGCTGGACAGAGTCAATAGGGGATATGTCTGTGTGCACTGCCTCAGGTTGAGGTTAGAAGCAGAATAATGGGACTGGAGATTTGAAGATGTCTTGCTGACAGACAGCATAGGGTGAGGACTGCAGTCCATTCATTTACATTAACTTTCTGCTTAAAGGTAGTGAGATGTTTAGGTAGAGAGATGAGATGGAATTAGGCCTTAAAATGCATCCATTTGTTTCCTAATTCATGTGTATTGGAAACGTTGATTGCTGTCCTGCTTATTCAGAGGGCTAGCTGTTTCCACAGGCAGCTAAGTTACACTGCAAGTTCCACATTCCCCTAGAAGAGGGGATTTGCAATGAATTCCCATCTTGTGAAAGCTTTGTGTGTTTATTTTTCCTTGATTGTTTACACAGATAAAACATAGGTCAGTAAGCAAATGATCTTGCAGCATGGGTTACTTGAAGAATCAGAGCTCATATTTTAAGTCCCTTGAGATAATTAGCCATGTGGAAACTTTTAAAAACAAAAAGCTATTAGCATAGTTGCTTTTTAATTTGATTACACAGAATGGTATCTGTACTGTGTTTTTTTTTTTTCTTCCCTTTTTCTGTCAGTGATTATATAGTGGAAAGCAACCATCAACCTTCAACATATTTGTCAATATAGAGCATATTAGTGGATATTCCACAATGTCGTGTAAGATAAAAACTAATTTGTAAGCAGCATGGCAGAAATTGGCAAAGACAATTAAGACAAAAAATCATTATCATTGATCCCTTTGCAGTGGGAAAGTACATTTCATTCCCCCATAGCATCTTTTAAAGATATGGTTTGCCTAGATCTGTGTTTAAGGATGTGTTTCAGTGTACCATTCAATGCTTCTTTATTTTTTTGCTTATCTTTATATCAAGATTTCTTTTAATTCTGAATACTGCTGCAGGTAAACTTGCATTGCAGAAACTAGCAGCAGGCAGAATTACAGGTAATTACAGAGGGTGGTTGTTGGCAGTTTGACTTTTCATCATTTGTTCGTCATCGTTTGTTCGCGCTCTGTGGACAGTTCCTCACTGCAAGGATTAGGTTACAGATGGGTGGGTATTACTTCAGTGACTTCTTAAGTGAGAATCCAGATGCTTTCCTACATCCTCTCCTGTTGCTTAGCTTTTGGAGTGAGAAGTCAGTAGCTGCAGGTAAGATTTAAAGTTAATAGTCTTGTTTCTCTTTTTCAAAGCTTTCTGTCACTCTCTCTTGACTAAACAAACAATTGAAGTGCAGACTTAAAGTGTTCTGGAATTTACCGATAACTTGCAGATAACAGTAAAATTCAAGAGAATTTCAGTTTTATTTTTTAACTGCATGTCACTCAAATGGTCTCAGGCTTCAAAGAGCTGAACTCTTTGAAAGGTCATTTGGTGTTACATGCTTTTGAAAACCTGCATATTATTTTGGTCCCTAAGCTGTAGCGGGGATTTCCAGAGATACTGGCCTTTGGACATATCACAGTTGCTTTGAGGATGTCTATAGTTTCAAGGACAGTGGTCTCAGGCTATAGTGTTTTATGGTTGTGAGGTGCTGACCTTTGTGTGTGCCCCACATGCAGCACTTTGGTGTTAGCCGCATTGCTGGAAACCTGCTTGGTGTGTGCTGGATTTCACAGGGAGAAACTGCAGCAGTTAAATTTCACATCAGAGAGGGTTGCGTGAATTAAAATTACTGTTTTTATTTTTTCCTTCTGTTACAAATTACTGGATGTGTTTTCAAATCTGAGTGTGTTTTCTGTACTCACTTTCTACTTTCAGAGACAAAGCCTGAAGGCAAACTCCAGGCTATCTGTAACAGTATTGAGCTATGTGGGTATTTCTCTATTATTTCTAGCTGGAACACAGTCCTGGTTTTCTGCATTTATTGTCTTCCCTGGTTCAGCTAGGAAGTACTTTGAGATCAGGTCTGCATGCAAGTTGCTCATGTGTGATTAGTCTCCCAGGAGGTTGTAAGGTCACTTGTGTCTGTAAGAGCTACTTTCTGGAAAATATGTACAAATTCAGGTGTTTCAGAAAACTTTTGCTCGTACAAGCATGTGTAATTATCTCACCAGGTGCTTGCCTGGCTCCCCAGCACGGTGGTTTGTGGGACCATTTTATGCTCATCTGATAGTCTGGAGTGTTTGAATCGCTAAAATTTGTAAGCAGAAGTTAACAGGGTGAGTCATCTTTGTAACACAGCAGACAGAAATGGATTTGGAGCACTGTTTGGATGAAGGATTTGTAGGTTGTATGTGCTTAAATATTGTGACAGCACCCCCAGCTTGCGTTCCTGCTTTGTCTGCTCCCCTCCCTGCTGGCAGAGCCATGATGAGGATGACTTTAACTGCTCCCCATCTGTGCCTGTAACACATTTGGTCACTCAGCTTTATTTTCTTCCTCTGTAAAACATGAGAAGGCAACTTCCACCCACGCTCATTAGGTCACAAGCTGCTGAAACAGGGGCTCTACAGGTTCAAGCATTGTCACCAGGTAGTAAAACCTCTTTAATGGGACTGACTTAACTTTTAAGTTCTGCTTAATGTTTTTAACAGTAACCTGCATTTCCTCTACCTTTCACACCCAGTCATTAGCCAGGTGTTTTTGTCACAGGGAGTGGAAAAATAAAAGTAATCTAACCTTACAGCTGTGCTCTGAGAGGGAGCTGGAGGAGGGAGGGTGGCTACCAACATCAATGGGGAGTGGGCTACAAGGCTGAAAAGTTGGAAGTGTGACGGTCTTTTATATATATTGTAAGGTTCTTTTTTTTTTCTTTTTTTTCCTGGCACAAAATGTGCCTGTATGCATTGTTTTCAGGTTCAACATTAGTGAAAAATTCTTCAGAGGAAAAAGTGGTGAGGTATTGGCACAAACTGCCCAGGGTGGTAGTGGAGTCACTGTCCCTGGAGGTGTTCAAGAAATGGAAGATATGGGAATGAGGGACATGGTCAGTGTGCAGAACTGATGGTAGATGGGGGCAGTTGGATTAGATGATAGAGGTGTTTTCCAGCCCTTTTTAATATGCTGTCCACTCGGTTTCCTTGTAACTGCAATACTGCCTGACTCTGATCTGCCTTGTGCTGTAAACTCTGTTTATGGAGCTAGAATTGGGGGCTCATTAATTTTCTTTACATCAAAAGGAAGCTGTTTCTTTCAAATGAGAAGCCTGCTGTACCTAGTAATTTGCTTTAATTGCTCATTTGAAACTTTTGACATCTGATAGCAATATAAGCATTGCCAGATGAGGCCCATGCCAGCAGGAGCCACAGGTGCCTCATAGAATCACCAAGACAGGAAAAAGCCTCCAAGATCATCTAGTCCAGCCATCCACCTATCACCAATATTTCCCCACTAAACCGTGACCCTTAGTATAACATCTAAATGTTTTGTGACTCAACCACCTCCCTGGGCATCGAATTCCAGCATCTGACCACTCTTTTGGGAAAGAAGTTTTTTATAATATCCAACCTCCCCTACTTGAGGGCATTCTTTCTAGTCCTATTGCTAGTTAGCACTTCCTTGGGTGCCAAGCCATGACCTGGTGGCATGGCACTGGACAGTGGTGTTTTTTTGGGGCTGTGCAATCAGTGATGGGTTGGTGCCTGTAAGAGTCTGCTCGGAGGGCTCTCATTTGAAGGGGTTTCTGTGGAGTGTGAGTTGTTTATTTTTCTTGGGAGGAATAAGGCATGGTCTTCGGCTTGCCTGAAGCATAATGGTGCCTGCGGAGCTGTGTTGTGATACCTTGCAGTCTAACCAATGGCACTTTCTGCTGAAATGTTGTCGGGTTAGAAAGAAGTTTCTGAAATATTTTATTTCTTTTTCCTGACTAATATCTGTTAATTTAAAGTTACTGAGTTCTGGGAGGCTTGAAGGGAAAGAATTTTCTTGCTCAGGAGGATAGGCAAATGGAGCAACTTCAAACGCATTTTAAGCCTCAATAAAAAGAAAAAAGACAAAGATGAAGCACTGTCTTTGACTTAAGTTTGTAATTTCACTCATTAGTGTGAATGCAATGTATTGTTCAGTCAACAGCAGGAGTGGCTTTCCTTAGCCTGAGAGGTATATTTTTTTCCAGTAAATAAACAATAATTTAAACTACTGTGGACAGAGTAACTTTTGTTAATGTTTTTTGGCTGTGGAATGATGTGATGCTATATACAATGGTTTATATTAACACAGTACTGCATTTTATGAGATAGATCAAAAAACTACTGCAGGAGCAATCCAGCAGCTAAAAATGGGCTTGGTTCCCTGCTGCTGATGGAGAAGTTGAGCAGTGTTTGAGGATTTTGTATATTCAGAGGAAAGGGAAATGGCACAGTTGAAAGAGAATAATGAGCAAAGCCAAAGTACCAGTCCCTAGACTTCTTAAGAGTTTTATTGATGTGTGTTGTAATTAAAACCAGAATGAATTAGTTTTCTAATAGGGCATTCATTTCCTAGAGAGCAATTCCAATTTGGCATCAAGTAATACAGTTTTAAAAAGAGTACTGATCTAGGGATACCCCCAGCGTACGCAGGATGGCTGACGTACTAGCTCTGTATGCCCTCATTATGAACAAGCAAATTAAATATTTTCACTTATAATAATTATACAAATAAACCTTTGGCTGTGATTTCATTAAAATTTTAATTGTTTAGAGAGCTTGAGGACAGTGTGTGAAGTTGGGTCAGTTTTACTGCATGGCATTCATCTTGATAGCAGATTTACAGCAGGGCTGGATTTAATCTCCTGGCTGATCTTTACAGTAGCATGCTGAGGATGGGAATTGGAGTGTTTCAGGAGATAGGTAAGTCTATCTCTGAACTGGAAACACAGAGCTGGGTTTTAAGATTTCTTGGCAGCCTTAAAGTGTACTAGCAAGGTGAAAGAGGGGGAGCAAAATAGGTGTTGCTTTTATATCAGCTCCTTAGTGTTTGCATTGTCACACCTTCACACATGGCTGTAGTCTCAAATCTATTTCTCTTCAAAGCTAGTGTAAGGGAATATTGCTACCATCTGGATTGCAAAAATCAGAAGCAACAGGCCTTGCTAGCAGAGGAGACAGTTGTGAGCACTACCACGAAAACTGTTTTTATTCCACTTGATTACTCACTTCTGACGGTGAGGACAATAAAATGTTTACTAAGTCATGGACTAATTTTTTTTTTAATTATCTGAAATCTTATTTTCCTGGTTTAAAGGTGGTGGTATGCCTTTGAAATGCATTATAATAGTAAGGTCAGCATCACAATGAATGTTGCTGCTGAGCATGAAAAACACAAGCATACTGGATGTCTCCAAAGGAGAGTTAATTGGAAGAATGAGTAGTTATCAAGTGCACCACAGCTCTACTGTTTAATTTGATGAAAATTTTCATGCTGGATCTCATACAAATGAAGTCACTTATGACTTATTAGTCAGTTGTGACCTGCAAATCTTTTGTGGTATTCAGGAAAAAAAACCAAAAACTGACAAAAAAACACTGAACAAAAAAAACCAACGCTGATAAATACCAGTAGAGATTTAAAGTATTTCCATGGGTGAAACTTTGTCTTTTCCTATTTTTCTGTTTTGACTCAATGTGGTTTTTTTTTTTGTTTGTTTTTTTCCTGCTTCCCCTCCCCTTTCTCTAGGACCCACGATTATCAGCTTTAATTATTGACAAGCTTCAAGTGCCTGACTACTTACAGAAAAACAGGAATGAAGGAGAGAGCAGATGTGAAACTTGTGCCACTCACTTGAACCAGCTGAAACAGGAAGCCATCCAGATGATGCACACCCTCAACCAAGCCAGCTACGCAGAAATGCCCGACCTCCCACCTGGTGCCACAGCAGTCACCAGCATGGTGCCCAGGGTGGTCACAGTCTCTTCCCAGCGGGACCTGCCACTGATTACTGGGCAGGTGGGCAGACAGCCTGGAAAATCACCAAATCTCTTCTCTGGGACAGAGAGGAAGAAGGGATTTGGATGGTCTCAGGGCACGGGCAGTTTTCCAAACTCCAGTGTTCAAGTCACAGTAGCCCCCAGCGGCCTCAGCAGCGCGCTGAGTTCGGTCACCATCCAAGCTCAGCAGTACCTCGAGGGCATGTGGAGTATCTCCAGGGTGAACAGCTTCCTGCCTCAGGCTTGTCTAGTAAGTAGTGACAATGTAGATGCACTGCTTTTGTTTCCCTGTATGTGGATAAAGAAAAAATGTGAAATGTATGCATATTTATTTTAGAGAGGATCAGCTAATGGTATTCTAAGCTAGGTGTCAAAAACTGAATAGCTTAAAAAGAGCTTTGAACAATGTTCTGTCAGATGTCACAAGGAATTTGCTTTCTTATCTTGGATGGTGACATCCTTTCCACAGATGTTTTTTGCAACTATATTGTGGTTTTACGGATGCAGGTGATGTTATCTGGCTGTCAAATACCTGGTGACCTCTTCAGAAAAACATAAAAAGCCGGGTTTGTCACATAAAAACTCTGGGAGCTTCATGGGAGTTGTATCAAAGATGAACTTGACCCTCAAGTCTAGCACTGAACTTTTATGACTGTGTTCAAGAGATGTTGCTGATAGACTGCAATGGGGAGAATTAATCTTCAAGTTTGTTGCAAAACAGCTTGCTCTGAAGGAGGATGTTCAGAAGGTAGCATCTGTGCCACGCTTCTGTAAATAGTACTGCACTTGGATTCTAAGCGTTACAGTTGGTTTTAAACCACTCCTGTATTTGGTGTGCATTTTAAAAACTCTTGTGAGAAAGGAAAAATCTTTATAGAGGTGCATGTCACATTGACAACCAAGTTCATTAAAGATTTGTGACCGTTGATGGATTGCTGCTAAGAACAAAATGATATACAGGCTGATTTTGACTAAGATTTATTCATAAGCCGTTTTTCTCTGATAGTAAACAGGAGATTGTGAACAGAAGTCATGCTTTTCACTTAGATATTGCAACAGATCTTGCAAGACCAGGGACGCTGGTGCTAGGCAACTTTGAATAAATATAATGCTTTATGTGCTGTTGTATATAAACACTACCAAATTTTGCTTGAGTGCTGTTTTTTAAAACGTTAGTTCATTACGGATCGGTATGGCCAATGTTAACATATGTGGTATTGTAGTATCTTTTTAATTCTGTGTATATTTCAGAAATGTAGGAAAGTGAGAGAACTTTTGGGTTAAGAGGCCTGCACTCTGTGGAAGCAGAAGTATTTCAGAGTCTCTGCTTTTCCCTTTTCTGCCTTTTTCATGTTTTAAATAATTCATTAACTGCCAGCTCCAAATTTCTTTCTGCTTAACTGTGCTCACTGATAGATGTGGTTTCCCCTAACCACTGCATTACCCTATGATAAAACTGAGCTACCTTATTTAACCCCTGTGAAGTAAAACTGCGTATAATGCAACAGACCTTAAATGCAATCTAGAAATGTGCAAAAGAGCTCAATAGCCTGGAAAAGTGACCTTTAAATTAAAGGATAGACAGTGAGTGTTGGAGGCCTCTTGGATGTGATCCAGTAATCTTCAAGAACAGTTTAGTTTTAGAAGCAGCTTTTAGAGAAAAGCTATTTTTTCTTTCATTTTTAATTTAAGCCCAACTCTGTTCATCTCTGTCCAAAATATCCTTTCTGTGTCTGAGTTCTGCTATTGGCTTTTGTTTTATTAAGAGCCTTGTGTCTGATGAAGCTGTTTGGGTGGGAAAGATGGGAAACTTCCTGCCCATTGCTTTTCCCCATAGCTTGGATGTAAAGTTGGAAGGATTTCAGTAACTGGTGATCTAGCACAGCATTCAGTGCAGAGCGTTCTTGTCCAATGTTTGTCTTACCTCATCCTACAGATTTGTCATGGTTGAAATTTCACAAGTTCTACTGATTGTCAGCTCTCAACCTCCTTTCCCACTAGAAAGGTTTTCTTGTCTTCTGAAATAAATAGAAGAGAATTAATCTCCACTATTGTGTGTTAAACCCATTATTCCAGTTTCCAGGCAGTGCTAGAGAAGAGTTTATTCTGTTCTTCATGGCTTTTTTTCTTTCCTTTTCTATTTGAAGTTTGTTGTCATGTTTCTCTCCAATCTTTTTTCTTCTAGAAAATAAAATCTATACATTCAGCCTTTTCTCATTAGTAATGATTTCTAGACTTCTGATGACTCATCTATCTCTCTCTAAATTGCATCTTTCTGTCCCATATCAATCTAAATGCCTAATATCTAAAGAATATTTTGTTCTAGCTGAGGCCTCATTGAAATGAAGAGTTGGGTGGATAGTTCATTTTTTGGTTAACTCCTTAGTTTCACCAGAATCACTGAAAATCAGTGTTGCAGCTGTGGAGCAAACCTCCAGATATGGAACCCATGTAAGATGTGAACTGGTCTGGTTAGAGGAATTTTAGAGCAAGGAAAAGAAATGCAGTGAAAAAGATAACTCTGAATTATTTATTACATGTAATGTGACTGCATCTTGGACCCCTCAAGATACTGCATAAATTCAGAAGAAAAGATAGCTCCTGCCCTGAGGACTTCATGCTCTTACTTGTGGTGCTATTTTGACCACTCTGTAAATACCCCGGATTTACTTGGAACCTGAAGTTTTCCTCTTTCCTCAGTGGAGGGTTTTTCTTTAAACAGAGCTGCACTCCTTCCTAGGAAACTGTTTTCTAAGTGCTTTACATCTCAGTGATACAACTCAGTGCCGCACTTGAAATGAGCGTAATTCATTTTCTGAAGACTGGATGACAGATGCAGATGAAGGCTGGGATTCATCTCAGCAATTTTCAGCTGCCAAAAAGACAGGTGTTTACTCCAAGCTAATTACAGAGTCTTCCTTTATAGCCGTGGGAGCGTACCAGGCACCTCCAAGAAGTGCTTTATTCTTCTCATGTTGGTTGTCTGTCCTGGCTCATCTTGGACATCTATCTTTGCTCACCTTGTCCATTGAAGATGCCTGTTGCTTTCTGCTGGTGCCAGCAGATGGGTGATGCTGTGCAAACCCTCCCTCAGGTGGCTGACACAGTGTTCTTTGTGCCCAGTGCCTTCAAAATGCTAAACAAGGCACGGCTGACAAACCTTAGGAGATCTTGTATCTACAAACTGTTCTCCAGGTTCCACACACGTATATATATATGTAATTTTATTTATGGTCAGTTTTAACAGAGCAAGTATTGCAACTGTCTACAGAGATAAAAAGGATTATTTGATTTCTGCTCTTCTCATCTCCCTCCCCAAACTTGCATGTATTACCTTGTAATGTCACTTACAGTTACAAAAACACTTCTGGGCTGAATGTTTGGGGTCAGAAGTGCAGTGCATCATAAATTTTTAATAAATGTTTGGAGTTCAAGTGTGAAAATCCATTATATAGATTATAAATTTTTGGAACAGGAATGTCTGTTCAAAGCATAGTGTGAGTGCTGCTCAAACTGAAATAATAACAGTGGGCTTCAGGAGCTGTGAAAAGGAACAGTAATTAAGGATCTGGAAGGAGGGTCCAGGGGAGGGGAGGATGAGGGTTGCAACGAGAGTGCAAGAGGTGAAGATGTAATCAGTGGCTTTACCCAAGTGGCCTGTTGTGAAAAATTACACAAAATAATCACCAGTAGCAGTGATAAGTAGTTTGACCAGGCAGTGAACGCTGTGGAGGGGAGGGAGCTGACATAACTCCATGTATGACAGCTGATTTGCAGTGGACAACTGACAACTGTGATTAGTACATAGTTTTATATTGATGTTTTTAATTCTAAACCTGATGAATGAATACAAGGTTACTACTCAAATGAAAGAGCATGTTATCAGTGCTTAACATTGGTACCACGTTATTTAACGCAGAGAAGCAAGATGGATTCAGGCTTCCTAGATCTGAGATCCTGATTGGGATGGAGAAAATGAAAACTACTAAAAATACGTTGTACGTAGATTAGAAATACCTGCATATACTGCTTATTGTAGGAAGAGGAGGTTCAGCTGCATGGTTTGAATTGACTGTTATTAGTATGCAGCATGATGTGCTGAATAAAAGTGGCAGTGTAGCCACGCACTGTAAAAACATCACAGTGAAATAGAGCTTGTTTTGCAAATTGCTTTTTCTTTCATCTTATGCAAAATGAAATCTTTGCCACACTTTATTTCTAATTTGAATATGCATGAATGGTACTGGTTATAAGGCAAACTACTGTGGTTTCCTTGTATCTTTACTAGTATCTAAGTTGCTTTAGAAGTGCATTTAAAAAGAAACCTCCTCCATTAGGAAACTGGGAAAGGTGAGGTACTGGAGAAGTGAATGATATAAGAAGACTTTAAAGCATATGTATAAAAAAAATTGTGAATTTATCAGTAGTCTAATGTGTGTCCCTGAAACTATTCATAAATTTAAAGCTACGTTTATGTCTAGATTGACTGAGGTTCTTCAGCTATGGGGTTAGAAAGTGGGTATGGGTGTGAATAGGTGCATTGGTCCTAAGTTCAAGGAGTTCTTGTAATTTTCTTCATTTGAAAAATTTCTGAAAGCTCTTTCAGTCAGAACTTGAGCTTTCCTGGAGTTCTTAGGGTAAGAAGATGGCGACTTACTCGTAATGTAAACCACATGGATTCATTTGAGGGTTGCTCAGCCCTTGTTGACTTTTCTGAAATCCTTTTCCTTTGTTTATACCAAGGATGACTTGCATTTTGCTTAGAAGATGTAATAGAAACTGATTATGGAAAACAGAAGAATGAGAAGATTTACTTTTCAGCATTTACTTTTTTACATTAGTAAATGTCATACCAAATGGATTTCTAAAATCTTTCTTGATAGCTTTCTCAGTGACCTTTTATTAATACGATGTGTGATATATGTTTTGTAATGGAGCAATTAAAATATAGTGCTTTGACCACAAATCTTATAGATAAGACATTTGGATGACTTTGAGCTTTGGGATGTTTCTCAGACAACATGGATAACAACTTGGCTCTGCAGAAAGCAATAGCAAACCCCAGACTAGTGATGGGGCGAGGACTGCATAGAGACTTTAATTTATTCTCTTTAGCTTTAGAGGTGCTGGTGCTACTGTTCTTCAGAGGAGGTGCATCAAGGAAGGAGAAGAGCAAAGAAAGCTAGAGTTGGTCATTCTACTTAATGAATCCAAACAGCAGAAGGAAACCTTTTGATCCAAGTTACTAAATGCTCTCTCATATTAACCTGTGTGGAGAGAGAGGTGGGATGTGAGAGTACGACACTGTCAGCAATGCCTTAAGTTCACTTACATTTAGAGTTGCAAGGTTGACCTTATCTCAGCAACCAGGAAGCAGATCAGCTTAGAAATTGTGGGTTAGAAATTTAGTGTTGTACATACACTCCGCACATAGAAATATAGCCCACTGTTATATGATTGCTAAGGACTCTATGGCCTTTGTTTATGTTATTTAAATTTTTTTTTTTTTTAGATTGCTCCCAGTATGAGATGCTGAAGGGGAAAATGAGCTTACTTTTTAAAGTATAGCTCAGGTATCAGAGTGAATCATGGAAAATAGGGAGAGTTGGTGGAAGGGGTATTGATGTTTTCATAGGTGAAGGTGTGGTTTGCATCCCTTTATACTGTGTATCTGAAACTTCTCCCATAGTGTTGGTTTTACAATTGTGGGGCAGGGTAACTATCCTTGGGACTCAGGCCCTCTTGGGGCTCAGATTACCACCTGAAAGCACAGTTCTTTTGATCCTTTGCCCCTCTAGGCTAAGCAGTTATTATTACAGCTCTCACAGGGAAACAAATCCATACTGGCCTTTGCTGACAATTGCAGTCAACAAGCAATAATAAAGAATGTTGGCCCAGACTTCACCTATACTAATCAGGGGTAGGTTTAAGACAAGCAGATTTCAGAGATAATTTGCAAATGATAATTCACAGAATTTACCTTTACTGGGTCTCAGGTTATCTCAAGGGCTGTTGCTGAGGTTAATTGCCTTCAAACTCCCAGAAGTTCTTTATGTAACTTCTGCGGAACTCTCTGAGAACATTTTGGGTTTATGCAATGTCTTTTTCAAAGTAATAAGGGTTCATAGACTATATGGAAAATGTATCATAAATGACACTGTAAGTGAAAAATATCTCCCTGTTTTTTACCCCAGCTCTTTACGTTTTCTATTCTCCCCTCTGAATTAGTTTCTTTGAGTTGTCCTTTTCTGTTCACCCGGTTCATGTCAACGTCTTTTGCTTAGTACATTTAAACTGTGTGTATTATCTGATTTGTTAATTCATGTATCCTACTCCTTCTAACATTAAAAATCACCTTACAGGAAAGGCTCTTAGTTTTTGGCTGGAGCTCAGAAATGTCATCCACTAGAGTAAGACTATATATCTAATCTAGGAGTGCCTTAATCAGGCTTCCATTGTTCTGCACTATGTTGGTTAAGGGTGGGCTCCAGCTGAATGATGCCTCACCATTTCAGAGGTGAAAAACTGAGGAACCAGATAAATTCAAATTGAGCTCAGACCTTAGTCAGCTGAAGGCAGATGGAGGAAAAGTATTTTACTGAGGTCTCTGTACCGCATGAAAGGAACTAATCTATGTGGTGGGATACAAATGTGGGTCACCCACTTGGATAAAATAAGATTGAATTTGGTACTTATTTTGGAAAACACTTTTGAGTTTAACATTTGCTCCTGAGGCTGAATACTCCAGTGAAGGCATGTCAGGGTTGTGGGAATGCAGGTAGCCACACTGCACAGTGAGAGCATCTCCTGTTTTGTGGTATGAGCAGCTGAGCATGTGGCAGATGTTGATGTTCTTTGTTACTTGCAATTGGAATCACTGAAAGACCCTAAGTGGCAGCTTCTGAAAGGAGTTTTAAAAAGCACCAGTATAAAATGTATCTAAGTTTCTGTTTGAGCACTTGGAAGAGAATTTATGATATAAAGATAAGAGTTCATAGGTGTTTCAAGTATTTCATATGTGTGTGTTTTTAATGGAATGGATTGCCACTTTACTGAACATAGTATAAAATTAGCTTTGTTAATTGAAAAAGATTTTTCACATTATTGCTAATGATGTGACACAGTTTTGTTAGAGATGGTGCATAAAATAGTGCTACTTGGAATGACATTAATGTATGCATTTAAATTCCTTCTTTTCCATTTACGTGCATTATTGATTTTATTTCATTGCTGGGGAGATAATGGATTTATAATTAGAATACAGTCACCGTAATCAATGATGAGATTATTAGACTTATAAATAGAACTTTAAAACTGCTATGAGGTAATTTCCCAGTGTAACGGAGGATCAATAATTAGAGGCTCACTTTGAATCTTAAAGCAGTACTTATAAGATTCAGGCATGAAACACTTCTAGACAAGTGAGTCTGTATAAATCATTATACAAATTGATGTGGTCTGTCATTTTGTGTAGTTGGTCTATTACTATTTTAGTTTGGTGCCCAACTGCTTATAAGTTAATTCCACTGGGTTCATACAGTTGGTAGTCTCTCAAAATTGGATGAGTTTGTTCTTTCCTGGTATCTACTTTGGAGGAAGCATTTGAACAGAGCCCGTTCTTGTATTTTTGATGCTGTAGGGCAAATATAATGGATCTGCTATTCAGAACCTCCAACTCATGCTTCTCAAAAGTAAGGGTGGTAATGTTGGTCAAGGTAGTCACAACTATTGTAGAAAGCTAGTGGAAAATCCAGGCAAGAGGGTTGCCTTATGATGGCTGGCTTTGAGTATGGCCTGAGTTTAGTTGATCTCTGTGGAGTAGCTCTGCAGATGAATCACATATTGCCTTCATTCTCAGCAGACTCTTCTGAAGACTCTGATGTTCTTATGGGGACCTATGGCACAACCTCCCATTACTAAGATAAGAAAGACCAGCGAGAAGATAGATGTAAGTGATAAGATGTGTTAGAAATATCCTACTGGGTCTGAGCTGAACCACGTCATGTTTAGGGTTGGATCCAGCAGTGGAGCTATTAATCGTACTTAGGGAGAGCTCTGGAGCCTAGCTATTTTGTGCAGTCTGCTCATAGTCCTCAGCATGCGCAGCTGGGGAGGTCTCAGGGGCTCATCTCTGTTTCCTTTAGTGTCTCTTTATAAGCCTGTCATCCAGGAATTTATCTAATGCCTTTCTGACCCTGCTGACAGTCTCTGCCTCCACATCCTATGTCAATGTGTTCCAAGAGTTCATTTACCTCTGTGCAAAGAAGTACTCTATGCCATCACTTTTAAACTTATACCCTATCAGTTTTATTGTCCATTGCTTGTCCCTCATAATACAGGAATAGGTGAACTGTAGTTCTTCATTCAGCATGTTCACTACCTCTGACTTTGCAGCCCTCAGTCAGATGCCTCTCAGCCTTCATCTCAGTGAACAATTGTCCCAGCCTTTGTCATATCTCCTCCTAAGACTGCTGCTTCATCCTCTTGCCCATTTGACAATGACTTGCTTATCTGTCATCCCCTAACTTCTGTCTTCAGATGCAGGACTAGGACTGCACTAAATGTGTGGACAGCCTCCTTCTTGTTTTCAGTACCCTGCTTTGTGATGCTCAAAATCTGGTAGTTTTTGTTTGCTATTACATCTTGAACCACAGATTTCAGAGAACTGCAATGACTCCTAGGTCTTCCCTGAGCTGTAAATGCCAGCTCTGAATTCAGTGTGCATAGAATGTCCCAAGCTGGAAAGGACTCACAAAGTTTATCAACTCCAACCTCTGGATCCACAGAGGACCAGCCAAAATCCAAACCTGAGAGCAGTGTCCAAATGCTCCCTGAGTTCCAACAGCTCAGGTCTGTGACCACTGCCCTGCGTAGCCTGTTCCATGTCCTTGGTCCTCTGGGGCAGACCCTTTCCCTAACCCCCACCTCACCCCCATCTATGTAGCCCTCCTTTGGACGCTGTCTAACAGCTTTATGTCCTTGTAATCTTGTGGCATCCATACTGCACCCATTGCCTGTGGTGAGGCCACACTGTGCAGAGCAGAGTAGAGCAATTTATCCCCTCGCTTGGTGGCAGTACGGGGCCTGATGTACCCCAGGATATCATTGGCCCTTTTGGCTTCCAGGGTACACTGTTGACTCCCATTGAACTTGTCATCAACCTGAACTCCCAGATTCCTTTCTGCAGGATTGCCTACAGTCTCTTGTTCCCCAGCTTGTAAATATAGCCAGGATCACCATAGCCCAGATGCAGAATCCACCATTTACTTTTGTTAAATTTTCTGTAATTGCTGACTGTCTAACCCTCTAATTTGCCAAGATCTCTCTGCAAGGCCTCTCCACCCTTGAGGGAGTCAACGACTCCTCCTAGTTTGGTATCATCTGTAAATTTACTTAGTATGCGTTGTTTAGGTGTGTCTTATGTTACTGATATGTGTGTCAAACCTCACTTGGCCCTTCTTTGCCCACTCATGTTTGGGAAGTTCTTCTGGAGTTTCTCATTGCTGGCATGGCATTTAACTTATCTGCCTGAAATGAAACATCTTTGGGACACCTGCAGAGAATCATGACTGTCCGTGCATCTGAGTCACAGAGTTTCAGTGTGGGGAGTAAGCAGTGAACCGCCACAAGGGAGAAAGAGCAGTACCTGCACATCTCCTGCCCTAATTTGAAAGGTTGGTGTCCTTCACCAATTATCGTATAGTCTGAACTGTCCCTTGGAAACTTAATGCTGCTTAATAAGCTTGATGGCGATCGGGCCATATACTCTAGATTCTGGTGTAATGAAGGCCCAGTTTTCTCTTCATGTAACTGTGACTTCAAGGTAGACACTAATCAGTGGATGCCTTGCACTTGGTAGCTGTCAGGCATATTAGTCCTGAGGGATGTTCTCTTTAAAGTAGTTGTGTGTAATATATGAACAGCTCAAGCATGATTGAAAAAGAAATTGGGTATGACAGTCTTTGGCCACCTTTGTCTTTTATTTGTTGACATTACATGTCAGCCACTAAAACAACATAATAATTGCAAAATAATGCAAAAAAAGGAGATGTAATTCTTGGAAACATTATGATTCCATTTTACAGAACAGAGAAAGTGAGACACAGTGAAACTTTGATTGAGTTGCCTGAAGATGTTGAAAGATTTTGTTGCAGTCTCAGGAAGATATGCAAGTTCTCCTTCAGAGATTTGTGTGTGTCCTGTGTTTGGCTGCTAGAGTCTCATCTGGCCTTTGGAATTCAGTCCTAATGGAAAAGCATTTGTCTTCTGGTAGAAAAACAAATCCTAAGCTAACGGAAATTTGCATTATTATGAGCTTGTTAATGAATTCCTTTGCTTGCTCATATCAGCCTCTGACAAAAAGCAGTGATTCAACCATATATTTGTCCATTTGAATAGACAGTTCATTTTTAATTTGGACCACAATGGTAAATTAAAACACCCTGAGCAGTATACAGCAATATTTTTTTGGCATTGAAAGCTGTAACTATTGTAATGTCAGCAGGGATGGTTCCAAGCAACATTCTCTGATGCTTGCCTGGAGGCATTAGAAGAAACAGTTCCTCTAGGCTGGCTGTTTTAAATTGATTGTACATGGAAGGGGCCTGATTTTGAGAGTGTGTATGTGCAGCAGGGTCTGTGCCCTTCCTGACCCTTTGGTGTCCTCCCATCTTTCCAAGTGGCGGGTTTACATGTGCAAATAGGAGAATAACATTTGTATGTTTGGTGGTCAGAGAGTTGTGAAGGAGGAAAAAAAGAATATTGCTTGCTGCTTCTTTCAGCACTGCTGTTTCATGCAGCTGAGATGTGAGGTCACCTGTATGGGTACTGAAGCTTCGGCTATGGTGAACTGAGTCAGAATGAGAGAGAATGTTGTCATTGCAAAGGTGTGAATGGGAGCAGGGGAGCAGCAGGTTCATCTGTACCCCCTGGCACCTTTTGCTTTCCGAGCCTTGCTGCAGCCTTCCTAGCCTGGGAATGTAGGCAGACTGAAGGAAGGAATGGACACTTCAGAGACAAAGAAGGCCAGCCCAAGGTCTGCCCACAATAAGTCTCTGGGACTGAGGAGCATGGTTTAGGTGAGATATGGGTCAGGGTGAGATCAGGAGCCCCTTGTCATAGGGGAACTTTCATCTCCATCTTTGTACTGTAAAAGGCATCAGCACTGGGAGCACATTGGGTGTCTACGCCCTGCAGTTGATGAGTGAGGACAGTCCATGAAACACAGTCTGCACATGATTTTGGGTAGTGAAGGTACAAAGCCTACGATAGTAATTCAGGTATTAGACCAACAAGTAAGAGCCCTGAAGTTGCCTTTGGATCTCCTACAGTATTTTCCTGTCTGACAGGCCTTTCTATTTATTTGTACTTTTCTGTGATTTTCCCCTTCTGCCTCATCTTTAAAGATAAAACGATAAGCCAGGCATTAGCAACTCTTGTAGCTGAAAACCCGTTTTTGGGGAAGGGATATTACACTCTGTTTGATTCATGCTGAACACACAATACTCATAAAAGTCTGAATGTAGAGGTTTAGGCGTTTTTGTTACCACTTTGCAGCTGCAGGTTATGAAATGACTACAGTAGTGTATTGTAGTTGTAAAATACCCTAGTTATTTTATAATGAACCCCAACAGAAAGTGGTAGTATAAAGTTTCTCCAGGACATGTTTCATTTCAACTGACGTATACTTCATGGTTAACTTTACGTCATGCTAGTCAACCTGAGAGGGAGACATTTCTCGTGGGAGGCATATGCTTGGGGGAAGGAGGGTTTATAGCATAAGCATTACCCAGGTAGAAGTTTTTAACAGTTCAATTTGCTGTGATGTTGTAGTCCGAAAGTGGAAAATAGTCAATTAAAGCAACTACTTAAATTCTGCCTTTTGTCCTGCAAGTCAAAAAGGGGCAAATACATCTTGGTGGTGGGAAAAAGAAAAATCCCAGGAGAGTATCAGGGCTGATGTTGATAGAGCTTCAACTGCAGTTAACTAGTGAAGTTGTGCTGAATGCATTCGTTTTGAGTCTGGTGTTCTGAAATACAGTATATTGAAGTGGCAGCACCTAGCTTGGCTTTTTTGGTTCTGTGGACAAAGGTCAGTGTCCAGAGAATGGAAATACTCAGAAAATTGAAAACATTTCAGCTTAGCACTTGGCTATGTACTTCAAACTTGTTAAGAGCTTGCTGTGGTTGTAATTGTCCTTTAGATGGAAATCACTTGACAGCATACTATGTACCTGGAAATTTAATCTATGTCCAGCTTCTCTATAGTGTGATTTTGGACAAGTCTGACTTGTTTATGCATGGACAGATGTTTCCTGCCATCTGGTCACAGCAGGGGACCCATGTGCTGGGAACTGGGGACGGCACAGGGGATGCCCTTGCCATACCCAGCACATCTCTGCAGCCTGAGGATGTCAGATCACCTCTGTCTCTCTCTGTCCTCGCCCTGAGCTTTCAGGAACTTGCACTGGGAGTAACCTGTGCCACAGTTAATTGTTGTGGCCTTGTCAGCCAGCCAAAATGCAGCACATCCAGTGCTGCTCCCACATACTCAGGATGGGCAGTGGGACCCCAACCAAAACCCTCTCATCACTGATGTGCTCAGACATTCAGTGTGCGTGAACCTGCAAAACACCTGGTGTGACGTTTTCAGCCCTTGCCTTTGCTACACTTACTGGCACCGGTCCCTGCGTGGCTTCAGAGAGAAAATAAAGGGAAGCCATACTATAGAGCAGTTTTGGAACTCCTTCCTTTGAGGATTGGCTTTTTTCCAGAGGGTTAATGGTTTTTATCACCCCCAGATTTTTCTTAGAAAATTAAAAAAACCCCACAAACTCATTAATCTCTGGATGGAGGCCTGTGACATTTAAAATATTCAGCAACACTTTATAGTGACAAGTTTGTGATTTCTGTGCTTGGTCGTGAGTGATTTATGAGAATGTAGCAAACAGAGAAGCACAGTTCCCTTTCAGCTGCATGCTGGAGTCTTTTCGCTGCGCAGACTTCTGTGCTTAAAAACATTCTGCAGAATTGCTCCGTCCCTTTAGAGAAATATTTTCTATATGCAGTCCCCGAAAGAGAATGGACTGAGATTAGGGTGAGGCATAAGATAATTCTCATGTTTAAATTAAAAACAAAGTCTACTCAGCTGTACGCTTCAGCATCTGTAGGAGACGCAATCTGAAGCAGGAGTGTGCAAGAGAGTCCCATTATCTCTGTTTAGTTTTCCTGCCTCAGGGCAAATGACTTGGACCTGAAAAATTTCCTCATATCTTAACTGGATTTTCCTGAATCAGTAACAGTCCTAGTGTGTGACTGCAAGGAGGGCTGTACCCATGGAGCTGTTCCTCCTAACACTTCTCTGTAGAAACATGGAATTCTTGGTTTGCTATTGTCCTCAGGTAGTCTGCTTTTTTTTTTTTTTTATTCCCCATTATCTATCTTCACTTTCCTGTGCTGGTCCCAGTGTGCTAAGGTGGTACAGCCTCAGACATTCAATTTTCCAGAAGTACTGGCACATAAATCTAAGAACACACTTGTGAGATTGCAGCCTGGAATCGCCTCAGGACATGTCCCCTTGGGCAGTTGTGTGCCTGTTTGGTCCCAATGGGCTGCTGCCTGGTTCCCACCAAAGCTGCAAACATTGTGAATGTGGAGCACAGAGCTGAAAAAAGGCAAAAAGGAAACATGACCATCAGTGTTTGACCGTGTGGCCATCTTCATTTGGAAAGTTAATGTGCACTCCCGATTTATTTATCTGTGCTGAAATACTGCTTTAGCTAGGGATGCTGGATGTGCCTGGAGGAAGCTTGACCCTGCCGTCCTTAACAGCTGAGATGTGGCTGTATGGTGGCGAGCTCAAAATGATTGGGCTAGAAAATGTTTTTACGTTGTATACCACAAACAGTCGTTAAAATTAATCCTAAACTTGGAAGAGCCTGTTTGGCTTTTTTTTTTTTTCTTCCACAGCTTCTTGGTGAGAATTAACATCAGTCTTCCTGCAATGTTTAAAATTGCTAATTGAGTAATTGAAGACTTAATGAGAAAGGTATGGATTGTCTTCTGTGCTAGGCTTCTGATGAATTTATCTTGCTTTTGTCTTTCACTTTTTCTTCTCTGCAAGAGTTAATGGCTTCCCATTGTCCTCATTCAATGTGAATTTCTTGCAAAGAACTGAGAAAAATTACCGTCGAATTTACCCAGAAATTGCAGTTTGAGTTTTTAAACGTGTGTAATGATACTGGGAATGGCAATTTACCAGCGTCCTGGGTTGTTCTACTTGTTCTATGATTCTGTGATGATCCAGCTTAGATATGTTGGCTAGAAAATGGGTGTTTGAAAAATATAAACCATCTGCTATCTGCAAAATGAGTTTAGATTGGGATGTTCTGAGTTAGGTGCCTGATATGTCCACAGGCATTGCACTCTTTTGGAAATGTAGTCTTTTACGTTCTCATAGAAATGAAAAAGTGGTGAAGAAAGTGTGTGTGTTATCTGTTGCTCATGTTTCTGTTGAACATGAATTGCTTTTATGGGAATTGACCTGTCAGAAGATGAGTGTTTACAAAGAAGCAAAACCTGATCTGGTTAACAGATTCCAGTCAGTTCTTATAAATCTGGCATACTTTCCTGTAAAATTCCCCGAAGTTTCCTGATAAATACAGTTTTTATCTTCAGCTTTATGTTATGCATAAGTTAAAGTATGATTGGTTAGAGACGTGCTGCTGCTTTAGTATTCTTTTTTCTATATTTTACTTAAATGTGATTTCTGTGTTTCAAAATCCTGCAGTTTAATGTTGTCCTGTTAAAAGTGAATGGAAAAATATGTGTACATCTTGGGAACTCAGCTTTAGCCTGCAATTTTTAATCTGAGACAGTGCACATGACAGAGGGTTGTGGTTGTCTTTCTGGCAGAACATAAGGGAATATTCAAACACTAATGCTAGGAGTGGCTGTTGGTGGGTTTTCCTTCCCTCTCATGCTGGCCTCTGAGCGTGCCAGTCCCTCAGCGTACCGGGCTTCAGAGTTTCCCATCCCTTCTCTCCAGGAACCAGTCTTGCTCCACCTTGCTTCATCACTTTGCTGTGTAACTCTACTTTCATAGCTCAAAATGCTTAATTAGGAGAAACCAAGGGTGAAGTGTAGCACTGTGTGCCAGTAACCATGCAGGGCAGCTTGGTGTTACAGCTGATGCAGCAGCTTAGGTCATAGATACTAAGTCCACCTTTTCCTCATTGGCATTTGATTGTTTCTGTGATGTTGTTGTGTGTTGTTCTTTTGGTTATTCTCTTATGTGTCTGATGCATGTCTTAATCCACAATTTGCAAAACTCTCCTCATTAGTAGCATTTTGCATCAGTTCAGGTAACTCTGAAGATGGCACATTTGGGTCTTTCCCAGCCAGCATACTTTTTGCTATGTGCCATATACTTTTCATGGCTGGCATGGGGTCAAGCCCATACACTTTTCCTTTCAATTAATCCATGCTCCTCAGGTACTTGCTTTATTTACCACCTCTTTACTCCATCGTTTAGTTTTAAGTAGCTAACCTTGTAAGCAGGTTTCATAATTTTCCAGTCATCTCATTCCCAGGCTGTCCATGTGTGATGGTTCAATGTCAGTAGCTCATGGCTGGTGTAGACAGACTTCATTTTCTGTGTGTATGTTGCTGGCATACCATTTTTTTGTGTCATCCTTGACCTCTAGCAGAGCTTGGTCTCCCGCATTACTAAGAAATCGAATCTTCTGGGACATCTGTATTACAAAGGGACGGATTTTTGTAGAAGGTTGTTTAAAGCTTCAAGTTAGGCTTACAGCACAAGTGACTGCACTAGGATTAAGTTAATTTGTTTGAATATTCCTATGTCTCAGCCTCAGATCTCTCCAGTGTGGCCTATGAAGTATTTTTTGTTGCCGAGTTGTTAGGTGAAGCATTTTGTCACCTCTCCTGTTATGATAACAATGTTAACCTTTGAAGTGCAGAAATTCTGAAGAGCTGAAAGCGCTTCCTTCTTGTTGACTTCTCTGGGAACTGGGAATTCAGCAGTAAGAACCTATGGGAACGAGTCCACGTGAAGCTCCAGACACTCAGTCAAGCACTGCGTGGTTGGCAGAGTTTTTCTGTGCTTGATACCTAATAACAGGGCTGCCTCAGTTCTTATGAGAACAACTCTATTTTTTCAGTGTATGAAAATGTTTATTGTGTTATGTGGTTGGGAAGGCCCTATTACCATGTTTATATATCTGCAGTTGTAAAACATGATCTATGGTAGCACAAAATTTAAAATTTGGTGGCATCCCAGGAAATACTTAATTGCATTTGTGCTTCATTACAAGACTGTCTCCTTTTCTCAAATTTAATTTAGCTAATTAGTTGGAAATGTCAAAGAAGTATTTCAGATGACAGAAATATCATATATTTTCACATGTGAAGCAATTAACTCTTTTGACAAATATTTATTGTGGTGTCATCTTTAATTAAATCTTCAGCACTTCTAGACGGAGAGCAGGTTCTCCTAAAAGGAGTCCTTCCCAGCACTGTCTTTGAATATTTGACTGGTGGGACTTAATTGAACTTGGTTCTGAAAGAGTTAGTTGCCTAGGAAGGATGGTATCGACATGACATAATTTTACAATACCAATGTCTGTCATTTTGTCAGAATTCCAAAACAGCCACCACCCTCCAAACTCAGTCTCAGATATCATGGATGCATTGTGCTGAAGAAGATGCAGCTCCTCGTGTTCTTCTGCTGCAACTGTTTATAGGAGACAAAAATGTACTTGTGCAGCTAAGATGGATAATGCAGCACAGCAGGGCTGTATACACATTTTAAAAATCATTTTTTTGTTCTATTTAGTTCCTGGAGTTATTCTTGTGGAAACCTGTTACAAATGTGACTCTTTGGTTAGTTCCTCTTAAACAGATAGGTCTTGTAGATGATGTGCCACTGAGAAATAATTTCTGACAGTTATAACTGAACCAGATAAACAGTTCTGCCAGCTCCCAAATAACACAGTAAAACAAAAGGGTTCTGCTTATCGTTTTCCATTTCTTCATGCCTGTCAAACTATTTAACTGTGCATTACCCATCACAAAAGGTCTCTGTGTTTTTCTGCTTGTCTGCTGCAGTCATGGCTTTTACCTTCTCTCTTGCAGGACCTTCTGTGGTATACTTGTCCAGCTGTATTGCTCCTCAGCTCATCTTTGTGTTCATCCTTGCACTCATTGAAAATACTGCATGAAACTGTTCCCTGTCATGGCCATTCAGCAAGTATATTAACCTGTATATTTCCTTTATTTCTTCTTCAGGCAGAAACAGCACCAGAAAGTGTCTGGGATGGTCCCAGCATTCAGGTCAGCTCAGGGCAGATCAATTCCGACCCCGCAGGACCCGGTGGTTCAGCAGCTTCCCAGAGCTTGGTGTCTCCAGCTGGAGTCTCGGCGAGTACCTCGGCTGCAGCTTCATTCTTCATAAGGTTTGTCACCTTTCTGTTTTCTGTAACTCCTTGTGAATTTTCAAATGGTTGTGAAATGTTCTTGAGTCCTTTTCTGTAGGTAGAAAGTGAAGTGTTTGGTACTGGTTGCTGAGAGGTAGAGTTGGTCACCTGTGGTCTTCCTACTGCCACTGATGAGCAGGGATGTGACAGTGACATCCCATTTCTCTGTCTGGAGACCTGAGCAGGAGCCTTAGTTGACCATAACCATAACATGCCTATTGGTGTTTAGCTAGTCCTTAATGGACATTTCTATCTGTAGCAAAACTGGTTTTCAGTGGGTTTCCTTGGAGTAGAAGCTAAAGTAACAACATTTTTATGCTCATATCAAAACTAAAAGAGGTTTTTATTTAGATTTTTATTCAGCAGCATGGTCACAGGTGCATATGTTTTTTTTCTTACTTTTTTTTCTCCCTATGGTTGGTAACAGGAGTTAAAACAGTTTAAGGCTTTTATAGCACTAGCATAGAACTTTTTTCCCTGTTCTTGGGTCTTATAATGAAAATAAACTGTTAGTTTTGTTTGTGAAACGTTTGTTGTAATTAGCACTGTTGACTAAATGCAATACGTTGTCAAGCAGATGGTATTTAAAACAACAAAATTCAGGGCTTTGTACTTGCATTCCAAACTCCTTTTTAAATGCAGAACTGAGCATGTTTTCAGACAATATTGAAAAAACGTATGTCTGTGAGTGGCATTAAAGTAAAATTTATGCATCGAGGATCCTTTTAATCTTGTATTTCTGTAAAAATTGTATTCTTTCCTTTCCCTTAATTATTTTTGCAACATTTGAAAAATGAATCCTAAATTATAATCTCAAGTCAAAAAGTGCTGATCCTCCTGAGTGCTGTTTTCAGAAGAATGTGGTACTATGAGTCTGAAGCATTAGGTACCTATGCCTCTGTACGTGAGAGGCACAGAAAGGTCTGTGCCAACTGTCGTGTGCGGAAACTCATGTTGTGGGTCTGTGCTGCAAGTTTAAAATCAACATTGAGAGATGTTGCTGACAGAGGATGAAGAGTTTTGTTGTAAGACAGTAATTTGAAGTTGGTGTGAGTGGAGAGGAAGGGGAGGGGAAAAGCTCAAACTTTTTTTTTTCCTTTTAGTTACCTAAATAAAGACAAATTAATCCTTTCCATGATAGCTAGAGTGACCAGTTGCACAAGTTTTATTCTAGTACTGGGGGTATGAACTGAAGTAGATTAATATATGTGCTTTAAGAAAATGTAGGTTATCTTTCACTGGAGAATCCAGAAAATAAAATAACCCATTTAGAATTGAGAGAAAGAAATTGGTGCCTGATAATCTGGGAAAAAAAAAGATCCTGAATCTTTTCCTCCCAGTGATGCTTCTGCCACTGGTCAGGAAAACACAGTTCTGGTTTTATTGTAAAAGAGGCAGGTCCTTGCTAATGGTTGTCATTGGTTTGATTCAAAGATTCTTGAAGTCTTCAGTCTTGAAGCAGGACTGAAACTGACATCACTGTGTATTGGATCAGGCCCTACTTGCTTCACATGAATCTGTCTTTGCCCTGAGTGAATCACAGTTTTATGGCTTTAGCAGCAATGTGCTAGCTAAAATGTTTTAAAATCCATTAGTACCTTGCTTATTCCCTGTGCGTTTTCTCTGTTCAAAATTCTCTTCAATTTTTTAACCAAACAATAGGGCTAGTAGATTTATTTATTTTATTTTTTTTCCACAAAGCACTTGTTACTTTTAGCAATGATCTGAATTAGTATTTCATAATCTTTAATCATATTGCTGATAAGTGCATTTCAGCATTCATTTCTCAGTCTTCTCAGAGCCCCTCTTAAGAGTTTTTTGATCCTTAAAAGCAAGCATTCAGGAAGCAAGTTCAGTTATGGCTGTGATTTAACATACAGTTTGAAATGCAGACAATCTGATGAAGGTAGGAGGAGAGAGAGTTCCAGTTTGGTCCCTGGCAGTCTTATATACATTGAACAAGTCCTCAAGTGGATACCATTGCCTAATCCTGGCCAGGCAGATCCATCCCTATCATCATTAACCTTCCTCTCCCACCGCTCCTCCTTTGCTTCTAATGCGTCCTGCTGTGAGAACCTGTGGATCAAATTGTCATTGCTGCATCCTTCTCTCATTGCTGAATTATGTAGCCCTTGGGAGGAAGAAGAGGAAGTCTTCAGGGATGAGAGAGAGTGAGAGGTGCAGGCAGAAACTGGGGAAGTAGTAGCTTATCCTGGGAGCACAAGTATTAGAATATCAACAGTTCCAGCAGTTTTTCTTCTGTCATGGTGGGATATCAGGATTGTTCAATCTAACCTTTCCACCCCTATCTCTTTTTCCCTTTGCACCACCCAACTTTGAGCTAGTGGTAGAAGGTCATCTCTCCCTTGCATCCTTTGTAGCAGCCTCTTCTTCACCATCCTTCATCTCTCATTCAGCTAAATCTCTCTCAGCAAGCACTTTGAGATAAAAGAGGAGTCGTAGCACTGGCAATATGCTGCTGTCCCCATTTGTCATATTTTCTGATTATTTTCCTATGATCTTTCTCTCTGTAGCCACTTAAATTCTGAAAGGCCAGTCTGCTATTTGAGTTATGCAGAGCCTGGAATATTTTTCCCCTGTTTGTGGCTGGAATAAATACAGCTAATATATGGAAGATTTTGCACGCAATCTGTTTTTTTTTCCTAAAGCATTGCCCACTTTCTGTCTTTCTATTGAGTATTTCAATCTTTTCAGGAGTCCTTTTTAAAAAGTGGCTATGGATGCGCCTTTTCCTTGGGAAGAGGGCTGTTTTGTCATAGAAATAAAGTAGCTAGGCAAAAATATGCATGTATATTAACTCTAAGTGTATGAGGGTGCAGGGTTAGTTACTTTAGAAGACAAAGCCTTTGTAGATTGCTTGTGGAAACTGTGTCTGTGATTTACTTAGCAGTGGAAACAGTAAATCATGAATAAAGGCTTCTAGTCTTGTTCTTCATGAAGCAGCATTAACTATGTTTGTACAGGTCCCAGCACAATTAGCTTTTGGGTTGTGACGTGGTTTGCTGGCAGCACATAAATGTATTTCAAATTAAACCTAGAATCTCTATTCAGTGAAATAGCACCCTTTGACTCCTGCTTGTGGGCTGGCTTGTACCTGTGAAGTTAAGACTGTGCAACTTTTTTGGTTTACTTGTTTGTTTTTCTCTCCAGTTTATTCCGCAGTGACAACCATAGTTTGTAAGGTCACAAATTCAGAAGGCAGTACAGCAATATTCATATCCTCATGTGGAAAAAAACTAATAGCTGCTGCAAAGTCTTTACCTCTTGATAAGAGGTACATGAGGTTAAAATGAATATCTGTAAGATGGTCTTTGCAGTGAATACATTGAGTTTGTTAAGTGGATGTGCAGTCCAAGTTTATGCATTCATCCAAAGCTCTTTTTCATTTGAATGTCATATTTAATTTCTTTAAGCTTAATTATGCTCTGCTTTTTGAAAAAATAAAAAAAGAAAAAAGAAAAACATTTTATTCATTACTAGAAATGCAGAGAGTCTAGTGAGGAAGTGCTAAGTATTCAAAATCAAAGCCAAATATTAGAACCGGCAGACAGAAGTGTATTAAGAAATTAAATCAGTTTTAAGCCTTTTTTCCTCACTCTGATCTGTCATAGAAGGAGAAAAAGCTTTGATTCACAGCAGACTGTGCCACACAAGCAAATTGCTAGACATTACTCAATGGTTGTGTTACTGAAGGACTGGAGGATTTAGCAGAAAATGCAGTTTCTCAGTAGGTCACTGTCAGAATAAGAATGCTGGAGTAAAAAGTGCAGCTCATCAACACTGGTGGTTGTGAAGAGGCTCCCAGTTGACCCTTACAGTGCAGGAGAAGTTATAAGTGGGCATTCCTCAGGTTTAAGTAAAATGCAAGTGGGCTTTGCCCATTCATGTGGACTGAGCCATGCCTTGCTGTAGTGCTTCACACTTTGTATGTGTTTCCAGTGCCTTTTTCTTTTCTTTTTCTTTTGTTTTCTTTCTTTCTTTCTTTCTTTCTTTTTTTTTTTTTTTTTTTTTGTATAAGCAACCTGAACAAACTTGAAATTATTGAGTGAAAATATGTGAGAAAGTTGTAGGACCCTTCTGCGGGCTGAATTCTCTTATGCTTTGAGCTAAGTAAATATTGACTGATTTTAGTAGAAAGCTGTAATAAGCAGTTGGATTTTGTCAGCCGGACACCTGGGAAAGAGTGGAGGTGTTGTATCCAAGAGTAGGAAGAAAGGCAGTGAGGAGAATGAGCATGCCCTTGGGAAGAGGTTAATTGCCTAAGAAAAAATACCACTCCCTTGAGAGAAGAATCAAGGCCCCCTGCAAACTGAAATCGTTGCTGTTAATGGGATTATTTTTGCCTGTTGGTGGTTGGTGACAGCCATGGCAGAGCTGTCTGTACCACCAAATGAGTTTTCATTCTTTTGGTTGTCTGGCCTTGGTATCCAGAGTGGGGATTTGAGCAGCAGTGAGGTAGCTAAAAGGAATCAAAGCTCTTTGGAGGAAACTGTGTATAAACCCAGCTGACCCTGAGTAAGACTGAACAGAAAACAAGCTGAATTACGTCTTAAATATTAATCATCTTATTTGATTGTTTTTATGGCTTTCCAGTCTGGCTTGGGCACGGCGTTGCACTTGCTGCTGTGAGACCATTGCCTTCGAAGCAGTGATGAATTACTCTTCCAAACACAGCACTCACAGTGCACTCCCTAGTTTCTAGGTCTCTAAATTATTTGCAGTGTTGCTGGGCTTCACTAGATTAAGACCAGTTAAGTTAATAAATCTGGAGAATCGCAATGGTGAATCACACCCATTATCTTTCCACTCAACGTCTTTCTGCATGTTTGGGAAAGCTGTGTCAATTTAGTCATGACATAAAACATTACATTATATGCTTTTTGCAAGCAGCTTTTCTTAGCAAGACATTAAGTACAGTCTCTGAGTAATGCAATTGAACATCTTAAGAATTAAAATAAGCACAGTCTTTTCCTAGATTCAGGATATTCCATCATATTGTAATGCCTGTGAGTTGTGGATTACAGAATCTAATTATTCACTAATGAGCAGTAATGGTACATATAAACTAAGGGTCACTATCCTATTACAGGCACCTGATGGTTCACTGATAAGCATTCGGTCATTAGATTGACCATAAAATATAGTCAATAATTGAGGTTAGTCATAGAGCAGACACCTTATCAGCACAAGGCATGGTGGGACAGCTTGTCAGTACTCTGTGTACTGATTGTGCTGTGACTGAGCATATGATTAGGGTATTGAAGCAGCCTGTATCTAATGAAACTGCAGGAAAGGCATAGCAATATTAGCACAACCACTAAATGACTAATGTGTTTTTGTTCCAAGCCTCAGACACTTCAATTAGTTCCAATAAACTCTGATCTAGTGTAGCGGTAGGCAGAGGATTCAGATATTTTGTGTACAAGCTTTCATTATGCTAGTCAAAATTTGTAATGTTTCTGGGACAGATGAAATCTGTATGGCTTTGAATGAAAAATGATGGAAATAATAAAGGCTGTCATTACCGTTTTTACTTCACTTTTTCAGTTTTATTTTTGCATTTTTAAAATTCAGAATACTTACAGAGACAATAGCTGCTGCCTGATTTAAAAGATGAAGCTGACAGTAGCAAATTAGATGTCTACTTGTTCTGCTTTAAGATTCACTCATGCAGTTCGTGTAGGCTTGTGCATATAGATCTAAACTTAGAGTGTGTTCCTTAGCATTTTGTACCATGTGGAGCATTAGTCAAATAGTCTACCTCTTGAAGGCTTTTGTAGAGGTATTGATTTTACTGTGCTTCAAACTGTTGCTGAGAAAATAACTGCAGAACCATTCTTTCATGATCTTTTTTTTTTTTTTTCCATGAGGATGCCTTAACTTTCATAAATTATTTAATACAGTGAAGGATGCAAAATGCCTTTTGTCTGTCTGAACTGCTGTTCAGGCGTCTGTGATGCGACCTTGGAAAGTAACCATAGAAACACGTTAAAAGCATCAACCGAAAATCAGTAGTTGGGTTTGACAGTGATGCAAATTCTGTGAAAGAAGATTATGATGTATTAGGAGCACTTGAGGCATATATTACTGCTAACCTGTTAAACCTGATTATTCCATGTCTGTCAGTACTTTCAGAATTTAATACAGGGAAAAAAAAAAGAACAAAAATAAAAAAGAAGAAACATACTTTTTTTTAAAGTTGCCGTGTTTAAGATGTTTCCAGCTAAATCACTTCACCCTGCCATCCTCTGTCCTTTTAAAAGCAAGAATTATATTTCTGCTAAGCTCATAACGTAGTTCACCAATTCTCTGTATTTAATAGCTGTAAACTTTTGCCCTGTACCCTGCTGGGATGTGCTGGTATTCTGGCTTTGTGCAGAGCAGGCACAATTTAAATCTCTTGGACAGTTGAAGTAGATGAGTGGGTTACAAGTAAGTAGTAGTTCACCAGAAGGTGAAGAAAACGTGTAACACTTGGAGTCTGAGCCAGATGTTTTAGTGCTGACCTGTGGTAGTCAGGCCAGTTTGTGAGGCTGCAACAGAAGCGCTTGTGATGATTGTGGGTAACTACAGTAAATTTTCAGTGAATCACAAGCCAGGGGAAGAAGCAGAGTCAGTTGTATCCTCGTTAAGGATCGTCTACATCTGAGAAGTCATATGCTGAAGTGCGTCAGAAAATTAAATTTAGATGAATTATCTGGGAAGGTGGAATCCCAGCTTTTCCTGGCCTTCCTGACAGACGTAGCCAAAGAGCTGTGCATTGTTTGTCTCCCCATCGTGGTGTCGTGGCAGTATCATGGGAGCTGTGAGGCTCTTCCGGGGACATAACAACTGACTGGCATTCATGCATCTCAGCAACCACTCAGAGTATCAGCCCCTCTTCGTTAAATCCCCACGGTGCCCCACTTTCTCTTGCTACCACCCGATCATTGTTGGAAGTCAGTTGGGAAGGTGGCTACGCAATCTGTAGCCTGGGGAAGAGAAACAGATATGCAGATGAAGTGAAGCATCCAGCTGTTTTAGGGTGTGTCAGATGTGTAATTCCCATCTTTTCCTCAGTGAATCTCTCTTCAGAATCTGGTGGGCTGGAGCAGCCTGGTCCCTGGACTGTTGCCCCACCACAGGGTACTGGAACTGTGATACCTTCCCAGACACCTTTTCCTTGCTGCATGGTTTCTTGTTGGATATTAAGAAAAGCTAATTCTCCAGAAGAGTGGTCAGGCAGTGACACAGGCTGCTGGTGGAGTAACTGTCTCTGGATTTGTTCCAGAAATGTGTAGATGTGATACCTAGGGACATGGTTTAGTGGAAAATATCGATGGTAGATGGACAGCTGAATTAGGTTATCTGAGAGGTCTTTTCCATCCTTAACAATTCTGTGATTCTAGGAAACCCTCATGCAGATGTGCAGGTGGAGATGGAGTGAGTGACACTGGGCGGACTGCCTTGTCCTGCTGGTGCCATGCTGTGACTGCTGGAATGTGGTTGCTAGCAGTCCCTGGTGTGAAAATGTGACCTGTGTATAGCCCAGTGCTATGCAGGGACAGGAGATGGGGCAGGGTGGGTAGCATTGTGTAGTATCTTATGTCATCTCGGGGCAGCTTAAGCTTTCCTAGTTGCTGTGGCAGCATAATAGTGCCTATAATTAAGGACAAACAAAATAGTGTATGCCTTAGGTATAGCCTGTTTAGCTTTCATGCATGATGAGGATGAATTAGAAGATAACACTGAATTTAGTAGGCTTTGTTCGTGCAGACAGAAATGATCTCAGAACGGTGTTTAAGAGCAAGACATCATTACTGGCATCATTGCTAATACTGCATCATACCATATACTGATAAAGCACTATGTAAATTAAGCCATGCTCCCTGCTATGAAGAGCTTGTCTGTGAAGACTTAGAGTAATAGGGAAGATAGCTGGGGACACAGAGCTGTGGTTCAGCAAAAAGAGGAGGTAAAGAAGCAGTGAGGTGAATATATTGTAATCAAGAGGATGTTCTAGGTCTTAACCCCTTCATATAAAAAACTGAATTAAGGCATAACAGAACACTTGCAGTGCTTCCTGCTGACCAGTTGCCTTAAAGTTCTTTTTCATGTGAGGCCATCCCTGGGAAGCCTCACATGAGCCTGCTTTGGCAGGGGGGTTGGACTAGATGATCTCTAGAGATCCCTTCCAACTCCTACAATTCTGTGATTCTGTGCAGGGCTTTTGTCAGCCCGAGTGCTTTGATGAATAATACGGGAGGTTTTGCAGCACCAGAGGCAGCCCCCTTACGAGATGAAATGACTTTTTGAGCTGCTTTAGGTGGCTCTGTGCAGACACTATCGCGGTGTTGGATTCGCTCTGTGTTCTGAGATGTTCATGATGCCCAGCTGGAAGAACAAAGCAGAATATCTTGAAACAAATGTGTTCACAAATGCATGGTAGGACAGAATTTGTGCCTTCAGAGCTGCCAAAGTTTGAATTTATAGAGACACAAGTGATTGATGGAATGTGCATGTGTGTGGTGTAAATGGTAAAAGGAGTTTTAAACTAGTGAGAAGTCTGAACTCCTGACTGGAGTCATGCAGATACTTCTTCTTTTGTCCTCTGATTCTCTGCTTTCCTGAACACAATATTTTATCCTCTAATTCAGGATTTTTTCTTATGTTCCTGTCTGTATTTTCTCATTTGTCCATAGCTGAATGCACCTCCCTATGCAGTTTACCTGAGCATGCCTATGGCCAAGAGGAACACTTCTCCCACCTTACTCATCCACGCTGTTTCCCTCAGCCTACTTTTTGCCTCCTTGGCTTCTGAATATCAGTGCCTATTCTGACCCCATTAATTGGGACTTCTCAGCTTGGTGTCTGTGGCAGCTGCACTGGTGGTTTTGTTGCAGCAGGAGTGAGGCATTCCATTGGTAAAATGATAACGGTGACTTTCCTGCAGGGCTGTAATTTGACAGTTTGCACCTGTTTCACAACGTGGTGTCTTTCAGGCTCTTTTAATAACATACTTAACTATTTTAATGCTTTATTAAGGCATGACAGACTTAGCAATTGAAAAAGTAGAATCTCATAATAGAGCATTTATCTCTCATGGGTGATTTGCAGTCACTCTGACACTCAGTTTACCAAATATTGCATGCAGTTTGTAGGGTGTGTGCATTTTCAGCTGACACTGGCTGTGTTCTGAGCTTGACTGCTTTGCTTGCTTGTGCTAGAGGCAAAATGAGATTATCATTTTTATCATTACCATTTATAACAAAAATGAAGTGTCAAGGCAACATAAAACACCAGCACTACAATTGCAGAGCTTGACCAACTGCAAGATTTCAAAATCTCCCTCATCTTTCCTGTTGGATTATGAAGGGTGTTTCCAAATACAAGGTCTTATGCCTGGGTCGTGGTAACCCTCGCTATCAGTGCAACCTGGGGAATGAAAGGTTAGAGCTCAGCCCTGCTGAAAAGGACCTGGGGATACTGGTGGATGGCAGCAGTGTGCCCTTGCAGCCTGCTGTAGCTGTGAAAAGTATTGCTTCAGTTCTGATGTCAGTTAAACAAGTCCCAGGAGCACTGGACTTTAAGTAGCTTGTATGTCTCTCCTTTGTTTAAAAATACTCATTGTGTGGGCATAATACTTCGGTGATTTCCACTGTATCAGTTAGTGCTGTCAGTGCATTAAACTCCGTAACGCTTTCACTAAGTATCTGAAATAAAACCTGGCTGAAGGAAGGACTGACCCTCTGTGGATTTTCTAGATATGCACTGATAGGTGGAACAGAGGGAGCTGAAGGTGATGAGAAAGGTATGTGTGTGGGGTCAGCGTGCTGGGATAAAGGAAGGTAACCTAAAAATAAAACCATCCCCAGAGTTATTGGAAGCTTTACAGTTGCAGGTGCTAACTGACACTCAGATCATAGTAAGTGATCAGAAATGAGAAAATCCTGAATTAGAGGGCCCTACTTCAGCCCCACTCTTCCCTTTGTATGTTTGCCTGAACCCTGTGCTTCAGATGACCCTCATGTTAGCCATGTCCTGCATTTTGTCTCTCATCCTTTGCAATCGCAGGTGTGCTTGTTCCTTCCCAGGAACAGCCTGAATGAGCAGAATGTTTTTGCTTTTCATACCAGATTGTTTTTGATGAATAGCGTGGAGTGCAATATCCTTTGTAACAAAAATAATGTATTGCCTGATAAGTCATTTTGATGCTGGCTTCCTTCTGTATATTGGGAGCTGGTACTGCAGAGCAAAATGTTAAGTGATCTATTAAAGTAATTACTTTAATAATGAATGGCTAGTTAGCACTATTGTTTCTGTTTCATTACTTTTCAGTTTTAAAAATGGCTTTATTACTTTTTCTTGATAGAATACCAATGAGACGAAAATTTAGTTTTCCTCAGCCTGTTTCAGGAGTCCCTGTCTTACTGGTGAATAAATCTAACTATTCTTGCCTAAGGTGTGTTCTTAGATTGATGTGGTGATTGATTTCTGCCTGCTTTAGCTCAGTTAGTTCATGAAGTATGGCGAGAAAACACTGCTGTCAGACAAGTAGCTGTGTTTTCAATATGGAGCTATCTATGTTGTGTATGACCCAGATACAGGCATATTTCTATATTAGGTGTTGACAGTCCTGCTTACCTAAAGATTAACCTACACAGGTTTTCAGCAGTTTGTCATATGACACAATTGTAAACAGTGAGCATTGCAGTACAGCAGTATGTGCAACTGCTCCTGCTTTGTTGAACATCATTAGTAAGCAGGGCTGGAAATGGTATGTGGCAGGCTGCAGTGCCTAACTGTTACCCTGGAGAGTGTATAAATAAATCAGTTTCTGATCCTTAGTCCTGGCTACTGAAGCAATGTTCCTTGGCCAGAAAAGCATCCCAAGTCTGCATACTGAGAAGAATACAGATCTGACATCACTCGTAACAATTGTGTACCAGTCACCTCAGAAGCCACTGGTTTGGGAGAGTGGAAAAAACAATTGGAGTGGAAACATCAGTGACTGCTGCCCTTTGGTGTTAAATTTTGGGAAAAATTACAGAGAAGAACCATGAAAATTCCTTCTTGGATTCTTGTTTGGAAATCACTTGGTGAGCTGCATCTGTTTAAGAAATAATGTGTGCCTGAGAAAGCACATCAGCTGTTGGGTCTCTACACCATGCAAAAGCTCTTCTGGTGTCAGCTGTACTCTGCAGGTTTATTTTAACTTGTCACTTCCCTGAGGTCTTCCTGAGTTTGGCACAGAGTGGCTTTGTCTGTTTTTTCTGCGTGGTGCCTGAATTCTGGTGGATCTCAGCTATTGCACACCTGTCCATCAGGCCTTGATTCTGTATGTGGTGAAGGTAATAGAGTAGGGGGAGAGCAGCAAAGGTGATCAGAAAGCAAGGAAACTTGATCTGTAAAAGGAAATTGGAAGAACTGGGACATTTTTGTCTGGAAAAGAGAAGTTTGAGGGATGCTTGCAGTCTTCATTCAGGTAACAGCTGCAGCAGCAGAAGGAAATAAGTTCCTCTGCATGTCTGCTGGGGACATGTGGGGGGGGGGGGGAATAAGGAAAATAAATTACAGCAAGGCAGATTTATGAGAGAGACACGAGGTGTGAATTTTCTAACAGCAACAATAGTTAAAAGCTAGAACTGACTGCCTCAGGAGGCTGTGACTTGCTTTCCCTGAAGTTTCTAAGAACAACTTGGGCAAACAACGGAAATACATTAGGTAGAATTTATCCATGCGAAAATGTAGATGATGATGTTCCTAATACGTCAGTGTAGCTGAGATATATATATATATATGTATTTGCCTTTCATATTTTAATGAGAGATAATAAGAGAATATTAAGAGGTCACTCAAAGTGAGAAGCTGAAATTCAAGCCTGAATTTATACTATGTGCAAGGTGCGAGGCTTGAACTTAATCTCACGTTGGAGATACTTGATTTCATAATGTTGACTTGGTAATGTTGCCACAGTATTAGATAGAGTTTGGAATGTTTTCGAATGATATTTTTCTATTGAAACTTATTTCTGTCACCCATTTAAAAAATGCCATTGTTTGAGGCTGTGCATTGTGATCAAATAAAATTATTTATTTGTTGAAGAAAGTAAACCAGTGAAATAAGGAACATTTATTGTTCTTCCTGGCAACGTGTCTGGACAGCATTGTGGGGACAGCTAAGCAAACAAAAATTTGGTGCTGTACATGTATAATGGTACTGAAGTGAGGAAAGTCAGCACATGCTCCTTAAACTATATATGCATCACAGAGACCCAGTAACCTTGTTCTAGGGGGAAGAACAGGACATAATCTCAAAATTTAATTCATGCTTCATAAGAGCCGTTGAGCAAAGTTTATTGCAGAAATACAGATGGTGACTTTTTTCCTCCCAAAACTTGGTGACAGATTTAGACATTCCCAGCTTTCTGTTTTAAAAAAATGGCTCTTTCTGAACCAGTTTTATTTTCCACATTAAATGGTACCAGTGAAACCCAATACCCTGCTTATTTTTGAGTTTGTATGGTGTTTTGGGCAGCAACTGTATTGTTTCATTGTGCTTTCTAATTTTAGAACCACAAATCAAACAGTAATAGCAATAATAAAAGTGATAATGCCAACCAAGTTTATTCTGTTAGTTGCGGAAGGCTCGGGACAGAATGCTGAGAGTGTATTGTAGGACATCCGTCTATTTGTTGTCTGTATTGACGAGTAATTAAGGAAACAATAACTGGAACTGCAGATACAATGACAGACTGTGACTTTCCCACTGCTTCTTTTGGAATAGCTTTGTAGTGAGAAAGGCTTGGGTTATGTGATGAGGGGCAATGACTGTGTTGGGCTGGGAGCAGAGAAAGTTCAGTAGGATCCTTCTTAAGGGTGAAGGCTGATACCCAGTGTAAACCTGAAGCCAGAATTCTGCAAGCTTTGCAAAGGGTTCAGAAACAGGAAAAAGTTGAGAGATATCTGACAAGGTCAGGCCAAAACTGCTGAGTGGACCTTAAAGTAAACTCCAAAGCTATTTGAGACTTGAAGCATACACTCCTTTGGCCATGTCTTGCTTGATAAAACCCTAAAAGATTTTCACAATATGAATGACAGTGATAAGGCTGGCTAAGGATGCTAAAATTGTTAATACATAATGGCTTGTGCTGGAATGAATGTGAATAAGTTTTCTTTTATTATTTTATCAGTGGAGCTTAATCTGACTTGTGTGGTTTGGTCTGCAAACCCACCTTTTCAAATTAAGTCCTCTGCATCTGTCTCATTTGACTCATTTCTAGGATGTGTCCCAGACTGTATTTCACATCACTTTTCCTTGTGAAGTTTAATACATGTTAGGAAAACACTTTGTGGAATTTTGTAATTTTGCATCATTATAATAGCTTAAATTCTAGTTTTCTATGTCATGGAGAAATTATACCTAGGTGGAACACTGTTTTTTTAGGAATTTAAATTGTGCTGTTTACTTTCAGAGCTATTATGTGCAGAACGTGTATAGTGAATGTAACTTTGAAGCAGCTTGCAGTACAATAGAGTATCTGAAATGACATACTAACCACATAAAAAGAATATAAAGTAAAAAATGGTATTTTTTATTATTTCACAGGGCAGACTTTGTAGCTGCCATTGCTGCATACACTTATTCCCTAGATGCTGAGCATTATGTAATTGATCTGGCTGTGCTTTTCCTCTCTGGTCTCATCCATGCATGGCAGAAAAATCTAGTAATCTGTAAATTGTGCTGGGGGGAAGGAACAGGTTAGAGACTGTCCCTTGTCATTTGATATTTGAATGCTCCTGCATGTGCCATAAATTAGTTTTATTTTCTACCGTGACACCTAGCTATGAGAAAAGAACTCTCCAGAGCATCTTAAAAGACATCTTCTATTAGAGATGGAAAGAGTTAAGCAAAATGCAAACAGTAGATCTCACAGCTAGAAGTAAAAATAATATATGCATGTGTCTCTGAAGCTTTAATTGGAAGAGAGACATAATAGTGGAGCTTAGCTTCCCTTGCAAGAATACTCCATAGATTAGTGCTTGAAGTTGAAAGGGGAAAACCAAAGGTGAGTGGAAAGTGTGCCTGTGTCGAAGTTGTGACTAAATACTTGGAAGATGCCCATAAAAACAAATTAGTCTAATGCTTAAGTTTCATACTATATTCTTTAGAAGTTATAACTTTCCCTTTGAAGAAGTAATTGATACTGTAGAAGATCAGACAGTACACCGTGGAGGTGAAGATGAATTTAAAAGCCTTGCTTGAGAGATTAAAATTGAGGAAGAGATGCAAATCAAGAGGAAATAGGCACAGCACCTACAGATAGTGGTCTGGTATGATCCCAGCTTCAGCCTTTTAGTGGTGGACAAAGAAGGCCCCCAACTTACTAGAGGTTGGCCTTCCCTATTGTCATGGGACGGATTCTACCTGAGAAATAGAATGCTGGCAGAAAAAAAGAACTGGAAACTCGGGTGTAAATTCAGTAATGGGTTGTTGAATAAGGACTGTAGGAAATCCAGTATTTTTGTCTGTCTTAGAAACGGCCTGTGAGTATATATTCTCATGAAGTGAGGAGTTTTGAGTAGTTGGATTTTGTTTCATTTTGATGGGCCCACATCCAAACCAGCATGGCCTATATTTTGTTCTAATGAGTACTTGGCTGGGATACCACCAAGTATATTCTGATGTTGCAAGAGTTGCAGAAGGATTGATGAGCCATTCCGTGGTTCTCCTTGCCTGGACCACTCCAGGAGCCCAAGCACAGCATATGAAGGCTGCTGCCCAGCTGGATTTTGTAGCAGTTAAAAAACTGTGCTTTTTGTAAGTGCTGAGGATGACAGCTATTTACATTCATATTCAAAGTGTAGGGTTAGTTATATTTTGTTTTCCCCAGTTGCTCAATTCTTAACTCCTTAAATTTTCCCCTTTATAGAGAAAAGCAAACAAACCAACCCAAAAAGATGTTTTGTACTGCTTGTGCAAGATGCCTGTGATGTTCATGTTCCAGAAACAGCCTCATTTTGATGTCAAGTAAACACAGAGAGGTTACAATTAAGCTTTGAGCACTGCTACCAGAGAAGAGATGCTTTTTAAATATGAACCATGTATATCAATAATAGTGCAGTTGGCCTGTTGCCTGTCAAAGCACTGATTATTTTCTACAACAAGTACTCCAGTTCCTCTGCTTTCTCAGTTTCCTGTTATCCTACGTGGACATCTGCAGTCCCTTTGCCAAATTTCTCAGCAAATTGTGATACTTTAGACTCATAGGAAGAAGAGTTATCAGCACTCTATCAGTTAATTGCTTCAGCTAGCATATGGCACTGTTCTTTGAACTGTGAAAGTGCGGAAGGTATGTGGATACTGCTAGGAGTAAATCAGTTTGAAAGGTGGTCTGTCCTGGGGAAGTTAAGACAGCTGTTAGTGGGTTTGGGGTGTCATCTACCTGCCTTCTACAATGGTCCAAAACTGTGTTACTGAACAGTGTTAAGAGACGTTATACTTTAATAAAGCTGTTTTTTCTGTTCATTTATTTATGTGCTGCTTAGCTTGGTCTTTTTGGGTGCATTTACTGGTGGTTAGCACTTTGTTGGGTGTTTGAATGAACAACTACTGAGCAAATTTGTTCTTTGTATCCTGTTCTCTTTCACATATGTTTCCCAGAGGAGCTCCTCCAGCCAGATAAACTGAAGGAATAATTATTTCATCAGGATGTAATGCATATCTTGATTCCACTTTGAAGACATTCTCTTGAGGAGTTTTTATCATTTCAACAAGGGATCATAGCATGTAAACAAGGAAATAAACGCTACCTTTCATATTAATCAACAAGATGATTAAATAATCACCAGAACTGTTAATTGGTACTTGGAGAGGGCGAGTAATTACTATCTTGAGTTCCGCAATGAGAGCACAAGCAGGTAGATAGACTTTTCTGCACAATAAAACTGCCTATTTAGGACTCATTATGATTTTAGTGTGCAGCTGCAACTCCAGTTAAGTTGTGCAACTATTTGCTCGGTGTCCTGTTTTCAGGTATTGTTTTCATACTGAAGGAGATATTGTCAAGGGTTTTTGGGGTTTAGGCAGTTAAATCAGTTCTCATTGCCCCTGAAAACCTGAAGCTCTGTGTAAACTCATGCTTGCAGTGTTTTCCTTCACCATGGGGACACAGTTCCTGCTGATCTCAGGATGCAGCATGAGTCAAAAACTGTTTCTTTGCTCAGAGGCAAGAATTCAGCTTGTTTCTCACAAGATGGTGGATTCTGGTTCTCTCTGAGTTTGGAACTAGAGACTTGTCTTTTCATCACATGAGTCTTCATTTTCTTCTAAATATTGCAATGTTTGTAGAGGGAGAAAGAAGCACGCAGCCTGTCTACATCTCTTGATGTAGATGAAGAAAAGAGGTCCAGGAGTTTAACACACACGTTAGGTAATGTAGGGCACTGAGCTGGGAACTCTGGAGATCTGTAATTCTGCTTCTTGTTCTTTGCTGTGTAATCCTGACCCAAGTGAGTAATTTTGATCCTTGGGCACAACCAGGTCTTTGTACTGAAACTCACTTGATGCTACCAGTAGTGTTGCTGGAAGAGACTGTGCAACCCTCCTGCTCTCAGTGTTCAATTTTGTTTCTGACTACTGTAAATAGAAGCAAAGGAAGAATTTCCTTCTCTGATCAGCTTACTAAGATGATGAAACCTGGGGCTGAGTCGTTACTAGATTCATGGAGAAGTTAGGGATCTAGTTTTACCCTGAATTGAGGATGACAGCATAACACTGCCTTCGGTTTTCCATACAAGCAACAGACACAATATCTGAGAGCTATTGATGCCAGCTCATTCTCACTGGAAAGTACTTCGAGATCTGCCTGACTGCCTGAAAGTCACACTGAAAATATAAAGTAGATATTGTATAAGGAGACTTCTTGTGATCAAATACTTGTAAAGTAATTTACCCGAAGTATCAGTCCTTTATATTGCAAGCATGCCCCAGTATGGTGCTTTGCTACCCCCAGAAGAACTGTTAGTACCAGTACCAACTCCTACCAACAGTTGTACTGAAGTAGCAACAGCAGTACTGTCAGTA
This sequence comes from Cyrtonyx montezumae, assembly GCF_038088225.1. NCBI lineage: Eukaryota > Metazoa > Chordata > Aves > Galliformes > Odontophoridae > Cyrtonyx > Cyrtonyx montezumae. Next base: position 8,632,704 of record NW_027071826.1, on the reverse strand, counting down.
GCATGGTCTCAGATCACTCGCAGATACTGGTAGTGTAACACTGCATCTTAGCAGGCTTTACAGTCATTCAAAGTAACGATAAGAGATAGCATGTTGGATTAATTTCAGATATGTATCTGAGGGCTGTCTATCTACAGACAGTCTCAGGATTCATGACACATGTTTAAGTAGCAAAATACTTCTTGGATTGGCTGAGCTGAGATTTCACCTCAGCCACAGCCAGTTACCCACTCTGTAGGGTGTTTTTTTCCCATGCGAGTTTTGACATAGAGTTGTTTCTGGTTTTGTTTTTTGCTATACTGTTTGGTGTTGCTGGTGGGGAATAGCATAAAAACTGATTTTGTTGCTATTCTTAATCATAAGGAAGAATGCTACAATTTTAATTGCACGTTTTAATTTTTCCTTCTTCATCTTTTACATTTTGAAATTCTGCGTTTCAAAAGCAGGATCGTTGTAATTTTAAACATTGAAGCTGGTCTGTCTAATAGCTTTCCCTTTTAATGTGGAAGAATGGAACTGAGAAGGAAGAAACCAATCTTTCTTGAAGAAAATTTTCTGTTATCTAAGGATTTACATTGCAACCAACAAGATAGGATCTTGGCTTAGCTGACTGACAGCAAAACTGATAGTGTTGTCAGTGTCATTCTGTCTTTAGTAACTTGTAGCATACAAAGCATCACTTCCATAATGTTATCACCAGCAAAGTCCATCTGGTTCTTACAGTAACAAAGGGGTTATTTCAACTTTTTATTACATCAGTGAGATTTTAGTATTTTAGGGTTCAGCTGTTAAGCTGTTGGGAGGAGGAAAGTTAGATTATAATTGAAACTGTATTGAGGGAGAAATTAACTGAATACTTCACTCATAACTTTTTTTACTTATATTTCCTCTTATTTGTCCCCTGATGTTTTGTCCTTTTGGAATCAGATTAGAATGCAATGACTTGATTTGTTAAAACAGGCAATGATGACAATGAACATCTGTTTGTCTGGTCAAGATTGCCGTTAACACCTAGTAATGCTGTCCTTTCTTGCTCTTAATTTTATACAGAGCAGCACAGAAGCTTAACCTGTCTTCGAAGAGAAAGAAATACCATCCACCCCTGCCACACACACACGACTTCTCTATTTATGCTACTAACTTTAGTGGCATTCTGCAGCTCTGTCCTCCCCCAGCACCACCATGCCTTCTGAGAGCTGTGTCCAAAATCAAGGACAACCCTGGCATTGGAAAGGTAACTTTGGATTTCAATTTTTTTAAAATAGATGTCCAGATTAATTTTAATGGGTCTGGAAGCTTTCAGCCTGTTTGGATAGGTTGAAGGGAATGGTCTTGGGTGAGAGAGGTATACACATCTGTCTGAATATACCCAAGAGCTGTTATCATTTGTTGACTTTGGAAAATGTTTCCAGCCTCAGAGCAGACTCATGCATAAATTTCAGCTATGTTGAAACCAGCTAGCATCACTGACAACAAAACAGACAAAGGTTATTTTGTCCTTTTCTCTCTTAAAGCAAGAGGCAGAGTTTCTTTTGACTGTTTTGGTCCAAAACCAGTGTGCACATAGGTGTCACCTTTGGCAGAAGCAGTCTCTTTGTTACCAGCAAGGCTCAGGAGATGATGCAGTGTGTCTGCAGTGAATAAAGGAGACAGCCACAGGTACTTGGTTTCCCTCTGCTTCACATGTCAGTGTAAACCAAGAGCAATTCTGTGGAAATCATGTAGCTAGAGAGAGGTAGATTTCTCTTCAGCTTGGGAAATCTAGCACCTTTCAAACTGTAAAATTTGTGCTAGTTTTATTTAAAATTAATTAAAATACAACCTAATTACTTAGAGCTTTATTCATATTTATAACAGTTTAATCACCTACATGACAGTTTGAATACTTATTTACACAAGTTACAAGCGATTAGTGTTTGAAGATAGAATTGAAATACCTTATGTGCATAAGAAAGTTCAGATACGCACCTGAGACAAACCAAAGAAATCAGCATTAACATAGAGAGATTGTCAGCCTAAATACTTATAACTGTCGTGCTGTTACTCTCAGAGAATACTCAGTATTCTCTTCAGCTGGTGAGTTTGTGATAAATAGATAAATTGGGCTTATCATTAAGCAGGTAGAGGCATGTACATGAAAATGTGGTTTCTGCTCCTGTTTTTAAATTGTGTTAGAAAAATGATGCAGTGTTAAATGGTGGAATGCAGCAAACACGAGGTGGAAGAAGAGTTTGCCAAGGAGCATCTATTCTGCGCGTATGTTTTAGCAGAGCCCATTAGAGCCTGCCTATTTTCCCTGAGGCTTAGCACTTTGCTGTGGCATGAGGAGTGATGTGGTGCATTGCATTTCTGAGGCTCTTGGGCTTAGGGAGACCTTTAAAGTGTGCTTACATCTCCCTGTGCTGACAGCTCAAAGAACTGTCTCTGTACCTCACCACACTTGCATGCCTACAGCTGTGTGTAGCCTTTTTCTTACACTTTGAGGGTGGTCAGTGGAGCTTATCAGCGTGACTTGTGCCTTGCAGAAAACTCTGGTTTAGCTGCTGTCTTCAAACAGATCAGGAAAGTCTAAACATCAAGTGAATGATCCCAGATGGTAGGAAATTATGCCCTAGGTTATGTAGTCAACCACTCTTTTTAATCAGTGAGCACAGAAAACCATTTTTCAAAGAGCTATAATTATGCAGTGGATCAGGGCTGGACCTTGCACCAAACCACAGACCAGGGCAATGTCCACCTGCACAATTGCATGAGCTTCTCCAATATGGGATGTATATACATTTCACTGTTGGAAAAGGTAGGTAGACCACATGATCTAGGGCACATATATAGAGAGCATGCTGATAGCATGGCTTGTATTTCTGCCCTGTCTGGCAGAATGCAGCAAGAATTCTCAGACAAAACCAACTGCTGTTTGACCCTCAGGTGTCTCAGTTGTGTAGCTGTAGGCTGAAAATATTATTGAAGGTACTGTTTGTTTGGGACAAGTTTCCAGTTTCCAGCTGTGGTCTTCTCATTATGTACTTGTTGACTACCATTTGAAAAACCCTTGTGCTGTGATGTGCTGGAAATAAGAACTCTCTACTAGTAGTATTATTCATATTTGAGTTAAGAATGAAGGGCATCAAAGTGATGATGGGGTATGCTATTTTGTAGTTTTAATGCTCCTCAAAAAATAAGGTAATGAGGCATCTTCTCTAACTCATCATTTAAAATGTGCAACACATCTTAAACCCACTTAATCTATTCTTCTTTTGCAACTGTATAAATTACAAATCAACAGTGTAGGTGTTTTTTTACTTTTTTATTTTTATTTATTTTTTGTACAAGCAAACAAAACAACAACAAAAAACCAACAAAAACGAAATATTGTTTATACTAATTCTTAGGCTTTATGGTCTGAAGAAACTTTCATTTCTGTGTAGAACACTGAATATTGAGTTTCACCTTCTCTGAGCAATATCAAGTTGCTTTTAACATTTAGCCCATTTTATAACGGTTACATTCTCTGTCGTATTTTCCTCGTAGCCAATTTCTGATAACCAAGATTTATCCAACCTAGTGTATCTATATGGTAATGACAGGAATAAAGTACAATCTTCCTTACGTTAAGTATCATTGCAACTGAGAGAGCAATTGGCAAATGCTGTCAAACGTGCTGTGGTCCTCTGTTACCTTTTGGTCCCTCCTCTTCTAACAGCTTTTCACTTTCACTCCTCTTGGTTATCTCTTTCCTCACAGTTCTCTTGCAGCCTGTCCAGTAGTAAGTATGAGATAGCACGTGCATAGAAGCAGTGCTGGATTCTGGAGTCAGTTTTTCCTTCAGCAGCTGTGGCTGTGGCTGGCTCTTTCTTTGGTTTTTGTGATTGTTCCCAGGTCAGCAGTGTGCCTGGCCCTGTTATTACTGTGCAATTACAGTGGGTTAAACAGCTGTTGAGGCAATGTTTTTCACCTCCCTGCTTGTTGCTGTTTTGTCTTTCATGGTTATTTTTGATGTGGAGGACTGCTTTCTTGCTGATATCTGCTGTGTAGGTGAGAATGCAGCAGTATTGATGACTGCCTGACTTTACCTTACTAACCTGAGAATGACCCGCTGAGTACCAGAACTCTTTTCAAAGGACTGATTCCTCTGAGCACAGATAGCTTGACAAGTTTTAATGTCTCTCTTGTCAAATGGCTTCTTTCAGAATATGACAGAATATCATACAACAGTACAACTTTTCATGTTGTGAAGGGGTTGAAGAGATAAAATTTAAGGAGAGATGTAGAAGTTATGTGAAAATGAAAAATGTAGAAACAAACTGAAAACCCATGAAGTGTTAGTGATACATCAAATGGGAGCAGTGTAGCATCCTTCATAAAACGCTGAAGTGGTGAATGATACATCAGCTGTGAGGAAATACCATTTATGTTAAGAGGAAGCTAGTCAGCAAGGCCAGGATCCTGCACAGACTGTTAATCTGTTCTTACACATGCTAGGTAGTCTCATTTCTTTTATAATTCTTTTGAAAGCTTAGAGCATGGTATTTGTCAACGTTGAAACATTTACAATGTCCATTATGATTGGCTTTCTATATTTCCCCATCTGTAGACATTTTTAACTACTCCCTCCACCATTGTTCAAGATTATCTTTAATCTGGTATTCAGTAGAACACATTTAGAAGATACATAGGAAGAAATTGTAGAAAATGTGATGTCTCTTTGGAGGTAAAAGAGACAAATGGGTTCCAAAGGGAACCTGGAAGCATAGGAAGCCTGTCAGGCCAGGCAAAGTTGTTGAAACAATATATAAAGATCAAAATTAGCAAGAAGGGGTTAATATGATATAGAAGAGATCAGTTGATGGTGTTTTTATGGACAGAACACAGAGCTCTACAGAAGAATCTGCAAACATTTGAATGGGGTGATCTGGTTGACTGAGCGTATTTGGGTTTTGAAAAAGCTTTTGACAAGTGCCCTGACCTAGATTTCTCAGGAAACCTTAAGCTGTCATGTACTCTTTAGTGGCTTAATGGCTGATAGGAAACAAAAGGATAGATTCAGCACAGGAGCAAAGTTAGCCACAGTGTCAAATGGAGGTCCATGCTGTTTGATGTCTTCCTAAATGATCTCAGTAAGGCGGTGAAGCTGTCTATTCAGGTTGACCAAAACACAACTGACTGTGAGAACTTGCAAAAAGATCTCATCATGCTAAGATTATTGGGATGATAAAGTAGCAGGTGAACTTTAAATATTAACTAACACAAGGAAATGTATATAGGAAAAGACATCATGGAAGCTACACAGAATCATAGAATTGCTCAGGTTGGAAAAGACCTTTGAGATCCAGTCCAACTGCAGCCTATCCATACTCCTGTAACTCTAACCACCCACTGGTAAATCATCTCCCTGAGTACCACACCCAAATGGATTTTGAACACGTTGAGGGATGGTGACTCAACCATCTCCCTGGGAAGACCGTGGCATTGTTTTTGTTATCATGAATCTGAGCTTCTAAAAAAAATGCTGTATTGACTGTTTAAATGAGAATAAGTATCTTTAGTTGTAAGGGGTATCCAAAAGTATTATGATATAAATACATGATCTTCTTCATGCTCATCATGTTTGAACAGCCACTGACTGTTTATTGACTTTCTTCCTTGACTTATTAACTTATAAAGGATGGTAAGAATTAAGGAAACATAATGATTTTCCCTCCTACCCCTGTATATATCTCTAAAGGACCCTCTCAGTGGTGAGCTGTTCCTGTTGCTGGATCTAAGGCCACGGCATGCAGAAACAGCAGTGTTGTGTTTTGCTATCAGCACAGTCTTGGACCTAAACCTCTGGAGAAAATAAAAGGCCTCACCAAATATTAGCATCTGTACCTGGAATTTTAAGTTCTTATTTGATTTGCACTTTCTGAGCTGCCCTACTGTGACTATTTTCTTATCCCGTCAAATAAACTTTGCTATAGCCAAAGCACAGGTTTAACAGGGAGCTTCCCTATGCATTAAGTCCTTTTCAATGGGTTTCAAAGTTAAACAAATAAGTAAGAGTTGTTCTGAACTGGGGTGGAGGACAGTTGAATCTAGGGAAGTCACTGAACAGAGCATCAGGATTATGCTCGTTGCTTCTGTAGTGATTTGGAGTTAGCCATTCTGGCTGATAAATCCTGTTACTGTTTGTAGGACCTTGAACTTGCAAGCCAAATGCATGTTCAGGGAAAGGAAGAGGCCTGAATTTGAATTTTTGCTTTTTCTGACTGTGTGACTGTAGCAAAGAAAGACTGTTACTACGTACTGTCAAAAATGCTGGAGGGGGCAGGAATGTGAAAAGATCTTATAGCCAGTTCTTGTACTTCAACTCAATTACTGATTGTGTGGACTCAAGGTTTAAATTTGCTCTGATCTAACGTCATCATTTCCATGCGTATCATGCAGTACGACTGTGGTGAAATATGGCTTTCACAGAGGTCGAATGTATTAGTGACTTACTACAGCAGAGATCCTGCATGTATGTATCTTTTGCAATTTCTTTTTATAATTTCTCATTGTTTCAAGTAATGTCCTGGAAGCTTGGTGGTAAGTATCTTATTAACTTCTACATTTCACGAATACCAAATGTTCTATTATCATAAATTCAGCAGAAGTGTGTGGATTTATCCAGTGATACAAATCTTTAATTATGCCTTTTGCTTGCTTTTCTTCCCTTAGAGTGCAAAAGGTTATACACTCTTACAGCTACTTGCAGGGTTTTCAGTATTCAGGAACACCAAGCAGTGAAAAGGTTAAAAAGAAAATAAATAAATAAATAAAAATCTGGAGTTGTAAGTCCATCTGAGAACTGTTTTGCGTGATCAACAATTATCAAACCCTCATCCACAAAGTAAAATCCCATTATCAGTATAAGCTAAATATAAAAGGAATTTTGCTCACTACCAGTAGATGTTCCAATACGAATTTTATACCTTTCACTTGAATGTGCCAAAAACATCAGAGTCTGAATCGTTTAGCTGAATCCTACTTAAAAGGCAATGATCCAGCACACTATGATTCTTGTAACTGAATCATTTTTGTGGTCTCTCTGGGTGTTATTAAATTTAATGTCAGAATAGTGGGAAAGACGTCTGAAAGCCATTTAATATTGTCACTGGAAAGAAGTTAGATTGTGCTCGATTTCTGACATTAATGTGCTACTTAAGGTAATTTATCATATTGTGGTATTAAAAAAGACATCCTTTTTACAGTGGCTGCTGTGTAGCATTCTAATTTGCTATTTTTCTTTAGCATGGTAGGAAGTCTTTTTCATGCAAAATATTTTTTTTTGGAGTTCTATTCAGCTCCTTCTTTATAATGCTGCATCACTTACAACAGCAACTTTAAGTGCTTGTCTCTTTCAAGGATCCTATTTTTTTTTATGTTAGAATGACAGAAACCTCCTATGTGTGACAATAGAAGGGGAGCATTTATAGAGAACCTGAATTGTACATACCTGTCCAACAGACATGTCTGACATATTGGTCTCCATTTATGTGTTTTAGACATCTACTTTCCTTTATGCTTTACCAGGCCAAAGCTTATGTACTGCTAATATGATTTACTGATCATGCAGGGTTTTCTTAAGTGTGCTGTATGTCCCATTCACTGGTTCTTACGATGGTTTGATGACGGATAACAAATAGGTACTTAATTTTGTCATCTTTATTGCTGCTTGTTCCTAATGACTAGAGTGTTATTTCTGATATAAATCACATATCATACTAAGTACTCTTCAGTCCACACAGTATGTAGCCCTATATAGTAAAAAGTACATAACTCTCTGCTCAAATGTATTGAACTACTTAAGCAAAAATGTGAAACATTAGGTTAAAATACACAATATCTTCTATTTTGTTTTTACCTTTTGAAAATAAAATAATTCATGTCTCCTGGGAGTGGAGAATCAATTCTTCTTTTAATAGAGTACAATACAGAAGTGATTTTTTTTTTAAAGGTTCTCCCAGGGGAGCTAAATGGTCTATGCTAGCATAGCAATTTTGCATATAAATTTGCCATCCGTCGGTAGTGGCAGTATGTGAAAGGCTTGTAAGAACTACCAATTTAGCAAGGGTTATATATCTGTCAGTTACAATTAAATCCATGAAAAATATTGGCTCTGAATTAAGACTTTTATAATTTGATTTAGACTGTAGTGGAGAAACTAGTGATTTCATTGGAAAATGGCCTTTATTCAACTATATGTGAATTCTTTCTAAGTTCTTGCTGAGAAATCTAAATTCAGAATGGTGGATGATGTCTAAACATAGTTATTTAATTAACCTGCTGTTATATGCCATTTTGTGAACATTGAACAAGATTAACTTCCTGGCTGCATGATGCCTGTTGAAGATGTGTGTTTCCAGGGAATATTTAGTGTCCATTCAAATTTGATATAATGACATTTATTGCTAAAGACCAAATTGCTTGTTCATTTAGGGATTATGATGCTGTTGTAATGTAGAATATGACCAGCATTTTTAGAATGGATTCCAGTATAGTGCCAGCACTTTCCCACAGTACAGATAAGTAAAGTCAGAGAGCTTATTTTAGCAAAAAAATAAAATAGAAAAAAGGCTCGAGCCCATGTATTTCAAAATCTTACATGCTTTTAATAAGTTTCTTCTGTTTTTTTTTCCTTCTTGTTCTGTTTGATTTGAAACTTGACAACTGTATAAGCATCAAATGCTAACAAAGCATCACCATAAACACATGAACACTGCATATCCATTGATTTCAAAGGAGGCACCATATGTTACAGTTATGCCTGTGTTAACATACTTGGCTGGGTCAGGGTCTTAATTTCCTCAGCATTCAAAATGCCATGGAGTATGGTAATTACATGGTGAATTAGTAGAGTTTTTTTTCTGTCTATATGTCTGCCCCAAATTAAATCCTGTAGATTATTTGGCATCCTTTGCTTCACTGAAAGATGAAGGATGAACTTTATGATATATGCTGTATTTTTTGTAAACAGCCTCTACAACAGTATTGTAGAAGTCTATGGTAGTGTTAGGGACAGAATCTAAATACTCTTTATTTGTTTCAAGTGTGATAGTCCTCCTCCTTTCCCTGGTGTCAATGTTGATAGCCCTTCCATCTTTCTTGAGTACAGGGGCATAATCATTGTGAATCTGACTGTCTCGGTCTCTTGGCTGTTTCTGTCTAAAATTGTACAGGTTTGTGTCATTCTCTGCTCTCACTGGCTCTTTTCTCTAAAAAAAATCAGTGATTTCTTCTGAGATGATGCTTGTCTGGCTGGTCTTCAAGGTGTCTCACGTTCACTGATGCATGGCTTTTCTGTATCTCCATTCAGTTCAGCATATCCAAAATATATGGGATGCATTAGAAAAGACTGCTAGCTTACCTCTGGCCATCATCTCACATTCACATCTTGCTGTCACAGAGTTGCCTTTAAATTTGGTTTTCATGGTTTTTTGGTCTGTCTTTTGCTTTTCCCAAACCTGCTTTTTGACACTGACATATCCTTGATCTTTTGCTCTATCTTGACCTGTCCTGTTGTCACCCCCTCATCCTGGTCTCTTAACTCCATCTGGTACACTAAATGAGGGGAAGTCTGGAGGTCACCAGCCCAGATGAGGAGAGTGTGTGGGGCTGGTGCTCCTGGAGGTCTCAGCATGGAAACAACGACCATCATGTGGGCACAAGACAAAATGTTTCTCCTTGTGACCCTTTGGTGTGAAATCAGGTAGACAGTAGTGATGGACTGTGAGAGGAGAAAGGGTGGTGCCAGCCAGGATGTTATGTTCCTCAATTTCTGAGGAGATCAGTGTTTAGGTCAGAGCTGTTAAACGTGCATCTATATTTGACTTTCAAAATGGTCAAAAATGTCAAGGTCTAGAGCTTTGGCTTAGGGTTCCCACAGATTACTGATATTTGGGTGTTTAAGAGGGTCTATGGGTTTCTAGTGGTCTCATCAGATGTTTCTAAAACTATATGGGTCTTAGTCATAGCTGTTGTACCTCTCATAAGGGTTCTTTTCTCCTGCTGACTCTGCAAACGTGGTATTTTTTTCTTCTTTAAAAATCTGCCTTTTCCCAGCTTGACTCACTTAGAATTCTTTATATGTACATGAAACAGTGTTATGATGTTTGTTTTTATGCTTCAGCATCTGTCTACTGTGTTTGCCCCATGGCTAGAGAAAGGGAATTCTGGTTTGTAGGTGTGTGCTTTCAGAACACTAACTTCCACTGCAGGAAGATAAACTCGATAAGCAAATAATAATAAAAATCCTTGATTGCTGTGAATCTTTTTACCATCCTTGCCAGTGGCAGTTTAAATTATACCCATTGTTGTGCTGAGTGGGTGGACCTGTGACCTCATGCCACCCGCTCCCAGGGCTTTTCCAAATTCAGTGCTCGTTTATTTATTTATCCTTTAGCAGCATCTTCAGGATGTTTGCCATCATCTTTTCCCAAACACTTAGGATTTTAATAGGATTTTCTTCAGCAGTTCTGCTGACCTCCTAATCTCGTGGAATCATAAGATTGGAAAGTCCAATTGGGTGTTAACTCCGGTGTACAAAACCCACAGGATTAGAGCCAGTTAATTACAGAGTCTTTTAAAAAGTATTCGGTATATCTCGGGATGTGGCTGTAAAAATTATTGCATCCTTAATGATTATAAGCTTTTACTGCATATTTTAATTTGATTAATTTGATTAATTTTAGTTTGATTATAAGCTTATTCTGCATATTTGTGTGAAACTGAAGAAGACAGAAAAGAAAAATACAGAGTTACTAAAAATTCCCAATTATAACAAGGAGGTTCATCTTCATCAGAGGAAGGATTTGCCATCTTAGCTCGCTTCATGGAGTCTAAAATTGGCCAAGGCAAAGATGTTCTGAACCTGAGATGACTCTTGTAGGATCACCTTATTTGTATTGTTTTTCCTTTTTTCCGTGTGGCATTACTTTTAGCTCCCCTCTTTTTTTATTTTCTTTCCAACTTGTCTTACTTTCCTGTTTCTTCATTTGTTCTTTAAGTTCCTCTTGTGATTTCTTTGCTTCGTGCAAATTTTACCAGCAGCTGGTACTGCTGCAGTTGGATCTCTGCATCAGAAAAGTGGCCATACTGCTGAGCATCTGCCAACAGAGGATGTAATCCTGAATGGGCCTGAAATTAATGTTACTGCATTAATTCTTGTCATCAATTTCTTAAGCAAAAAAACCCCTCACATTCAATTGCAGTGCAGATATTCCCCCTGTACTCTCCAGTTACAAGACAAAGTTACTTAAAATTTCATGTCTTTTCTTGAAGTGCTCCTGAAACAAACAAAGGTAAGAATATTACACAACACCAGACCTTTCTCTTATGCATGTGCAGGCACCCAGGATCTGTGTAAATTTTAGTTTTTGCTGCTGTGAAACCATAAGGTTGGCTAATCTTTTGTCTTGTTGATACTTAGATGAGTATTTCTGTGTTTCAGAGTGAAGTGAATGAGTGCCCAGCTCAGCACTGTGAATATAAGTGACACATTATAACAATTTCTTATAGGTAGCTTTAAACATTAAACCTTCACTTGTAGATAAATCTAGATAAATTTGAATTTTCTCTTTATCCTCCCATTTCTCTTGGAAGCTTTCACTGTAAAGATGAATATGACCATTGAAGGTTGTTAGGAGTTGGAATCTGATCCATTATGGGAAGAGATTTTGGTATCTTTCTGCTGGTCTCAAAAAGCTGACTTGACACACGCAGTTTTTCTGGGACTGAAGCCATATTTCTATTAGGGGGAGCAACACTCTGATGGAGGAAACTTGCTGTTTGGATCAAGAGGAAACCAATTTTCCTCTTATCAAAGCTCTGCCTGCTATAATCTAATAGTAAGTGTAAGAGAGAAAAGAAAGAACTGTTGAGGGATATTCTTTGAAAATGGTGTATATTTTGAAATTATTTTTAATTGAGCGACCCTGAGGTGGGCATTTTATTTTCTTTAAATACGTACATATATATATGCATTTCTCTTTTTCCTAAGGGTGGTTATTTTCTGAGTGTTTTGGTAGCACATCAACGTTGAGCTAAGAGGCTGATGCACAGAACTGCTTTCCTGGAGCTTTTATAGGATAGCAGCCTAGAGTTTGTCACCTCTGATGCACTTTGCTTTTGAAACAGCTGTTTCATTTGTTGTGAGGTGCAACTATTTTCTGGCAGTGTATTTTTATATTTATATCAATATAAAAGGGAGAGTATTTTCATATTCACAACAGTGTAAAATGGAAGAAAAAGAAGAGGGAATTGCTTGAGTCAATTGGTGGAAGAATTTGCTGCTGCTTTTGGAGGAGCCTCCTGCAGTGCTTACTGGAGGGGTCAATTGTTTCTTAAACTCTTTGTTAGGAAAAAATGTTGGGAAAAAGCTTTTATGGCTACTTTCTGAGAATACTTTGTGATGACACTCAGGCATACCCCTGCATGGCTGTGCAGGTGATGCCTGCTCCCCTGGGTATCCTGGTCCAGTACTCCATCACTCTCACTGCTAAGAAATTCCTTCTCATATTGGTGTGGAACTTCCCATGCTCAAGTTGATGGCTGCTTCCCTTTTGTCCTGTCCCCACAGACCACTGAAAAGAGGTTGGCCATGTCCCTTTGACTTCCACACTATCTGTGCTCTGTATTAGGAAGGTTCATCTGGTAGATTTGCAGCAGTGAGGCTGCTATCTCTCACTCTCCATCCAAATAGGATGCAAGCACTGTAGAAGGAGGAGTGGGTATTTTGTTTGGGTCAGTAGTTGCATTATGAAATGTACAGGTCCCAATGGGTGTCCCACTACTGCTGGGAAAGTCAATTGTTAGCTAAAAGAATATGTAATCGTGTTCAGCTTGTTTTAGAAGCATTTTATACTGGCCAGGGAGAGTTACTCTGGCCAAGCATAGCTTTCCTCTAAGTTTGATATGCTGGGTAGCACAGAATTGAAGATCAGCATAGTGACACTGCTCCTGTAATAGTCATTTACTGCAGTGCCAGGTGTGTAAAATACACTGGTTCTGACCTGGGAGCATTTTGTAAGGATAAATGGTTGTAAATAGGTGTGAGGCAGTATTTCATGGCTTTTCAAAATAAGAGTATGACTTCCAGAAAGCCTAAAAGAAGCAGGTGTGCAGCCTTTGATGAACTTCAGTGAGACCGGGTCACTTGTCTCCCATGAGGTGCTTGGAAAATCACAGCCAACACGTCTGAAAATGTTGCCTTAAAATGCCGTATATAGGAGTAGAAATGTACTTTGTGAGTAGTTTCTTTTCAAGCTTGTAATTTTTCTTCCCTTCTTTGAGACTGCCATTAAATCTTCAGCTAACTACCAAAGTGCCTCGCAATAACAGCATAAAAGCGTCTGCCTGGGAAAGCTGTAAGAGAGGCACCTGTTTATTACAGCAACGTGAAAAAGAAATTGAAACTTTCCAGATTTAGTTCAGCTTGAATTTTCTAGTGCTCTCAGCTTTGCATTATTCACTTGGATTTTTGAAATGGTTCAGCTTGTACTTTTGGTCACATTAAAGACATGGAAGGTAGGAGACCAGAGTTTCCTTTTCTTTGGGCATGGTATTACACCTACAGTGGATTATACCTGCAGTTCAGACATTTGGAAACTGAAACACTGAAACTGGAACAGTGTCAACAGAAGGGACAAAGCATGCCTTTGAAAACTAATTTAGTGAAAACCCCCAGGTGGAAACCAGCCTGAAAAATCTGGCTCTGGTTTTGTCCCACGGTTGTCCTGACACACCTAAGTAATATAAATGATCCCGTCTTGGGAGGGGGTGCACATTAGGAAGGAATGCTATGCATGTGTTTATCTCTAGCTTGGAAATAAAGTAGTCACTTTCTTATTATATTTGCAGGTGAAAGTGATGGTAAGGATTTGTCCCTCTCAAGGAGCACATGAAACATCCGAATCCATGTCCTTCCTAAAGGTAGATCCTCGAAAAAAGCAAATCACGCTTTATGATCCAGCGGCGAGCGGGCCTGCCAATGGAGGTCACAGAAGAGGCATTGTCGCTGTCCCTAAGATGTTTGCCTTCGATGCAGTTTTCCCCCAGGATGCTTCACAGGTACTCAAGTCACTTGCATAGATCTCCTGTCTTTTGCATTTGATTTGCCTTTAGAGTACTTTCTGTTTCTGGGGAATTTTATTTGCATCAGTGGCCTAATGCTTGGAAAAAAAACCCAACCCAACACAGTGGTAATTAATAGACAGACATTTTCAATTTAGCCAAGATATAAAATAAAGGGAGATGGATTTGCTGACTGAATTATCTTTGTGTGTTTTCTCCTGTTAGTAGAAGACACAGCCAATTTGAAGTTCACTTTTACATCCAGTTAGGTTTTAACCCATTTGACTTCACAAAGAATCTCCTTCCCCTCTGATTTCAGTGGGTAATTAGCATATACTTAATGTTAAGTGCTAAATGCTGTTGTTAGGAGAGGAGACTCAGCTAACCCCATGGTACCGCTATACTGAAGTAGTTAGGGAGCTTTTATTTTTTCATCACCTTTTCTAGTTTGCTTGTTGACCGATTGAGAAAGCTGTATTTCTAGAGTAGTAGGCCCCAGACATTAAATGTGATATGCAGATAGCATGGCTGGCATTTGATAGGACTGTGGGCTGCAGTATATTTGGTGAGGATTGTAATCAGGAACACCTGACATTTCCTTTTGAGTACAACCTGGGGTTCAGAATAAGTCCTAGAGTAGCTTTAAAGAGGGGAACAAATTAAGCAGAGTATGGAGACCAACTTTTCTTTCAGGGAGTTATTATTGAAGTTAGATTATGTTGAAAGAAAATCAAACAAAAAACAGTGTGATAAAGGTATATTACTGTTGAGAAAATGTGATGAGATGTAGCTCAGAATCCAACCCTTATATCTTTTCTTAGGACTTTATTATATTTTTGGATTCCAAAGTAGAGAGAGAAAAATTTCAATGAGGTTTAAGTTCTAGCTAGCTTTAAAGATTCTTATAACCTCCTGCACATATACATTCCTAAAACAGTGGTAACTATACCAGGAGTCTGGCATTAAGGTTCTGCATAAATCCAGACACTGTCTTTGTGCGGAGATTTGCAACCATGATGTCAACATTATTCTTGAACTGGAAATGGCTTTGTCTTACAGATACTGAAACTCCCATGGCCAGCCCTGCTGCAAGGTGGCTGATCACAGTCAGCTGCTGTGCAGGTTTTGGCACCAGCCCTGTGGATCACTGATTCCTGGTTTGGGCTAGGTACTTTCAGGTGCTTGTAGTGGACCTTTTGGATGGCCTGTTTATGGTGATTCTGGGTGACATTGGCCAGCCCATCCACTTCTGTGCAGGCATCATTCCTTGAGGCAAACTCACTGCCAAGAACCTGCAACGAGCTTTATTGTTTCACTGTAGTTACATATTTAAACCTCTCCCTGCCTCCTTTGCACCACACTGTTGCCATACCTAATACATCATTTTGTTGTATGTTTGAAGCCTTCACTGATGTGGATAAACAGGTTTTAGTACGCTCAGGTATTTTAGCAAGTTATTGATGATACTGTTTCCCCTAGAAAAGGAAAATGCGATGCTATGAAATCTTATTCAGGGATCTTAATGCGTTTTCTCCAGTATGAATGTCTTCTTAATTCCTGTGCGCACTCCTGAGTAGCTTAATTTCGGTGGAGTTGCTGCTGTTGCTGAATAGCCTTGGCTAAGCTATTATAGCAGCAGGAGGCCTGGTTGGATAGCATTCAGTTTGGTACATTAGTCATGGAATCAATATTCCAAGAAAATTGGTTTAATAGAATTGAAAACTATTTTAGGCTGTAGTAGCAGGATATATATATAAGATAGCATAGTTACTAAAATAATAGGACTGATGCCATAAAAACAGGGAGAATATAAAAATATTGAGTCATTTCATACAGAAGAGTAGTAAAAACCATAGCAGTATATACTCTTACTTATTTGTCTCCAATTTTTCTTTCAGGCGGAGGTATGCTCTGGAACAGTAGCAGAAGTAATCCAGTCTGTTGTGAATGGTGCAGATGGTTGCATATTTTGCTTTGGTCATGTCAAGCTTGGTGAGCTCCCAAATTCGTTACAGTTAATTACTATGTCAGTCTGGTAATTACATGCTGTCAGCTTCTGGAACAATAAACCTGGAGTATATGAATAGATTAGAATTTCTTTTTAATTAGCTTTGCAAACTTATCGTGGTTTATTCCTACACTGGGATTGTAAGTTTTAATTTGAAAAGGTAAAATGTAACATCAGATTAGCTTATTCAAGAGCAAGTTTATATATAGGAACATTGCGATGAAAACCAACAAATCAGAGATGTTTTTAAATTCTAATTTGCTGTAGGTCAGAGTTACAAAAGTGGCAAAATTAATTGAATAAATAGTAATGGATTAATAATTAAATACTTGGCATTTTTTGCTTCTGTTATTTCCTGTTATCTGTGCAGCAAGTGGCACTGCATATAATGTGCAACGGTGATGTGCAGAGAAACTGTCTTTTACAAGAAAGGTGAATTAAGTTCACGTTTGTCTTTTCATCCTAGGAAAATCTTTCACGATGATTGGGAAGGATAGTTCCACACAAAGCCTCGGTATCATCCCCTGTGCAATTTCTTGGCTCTTCAAATTAATCAATGAACGTAAAGAAAAAACTGGGACTCGTTTCTCTATTAGAGTATCTGCTGTGGAGATCAGTGGCAAAGATGAAAACCTTAAGGATTTGTTAGCTGAAGTAGCCACTGGCAGCCTTCAGGATGGCCAGTCTCCTGGGGTTTATCTAAGAGAAGATCCAATATGTGGAACCCAGGTATAACGGATATCACAACAGAGATTTTCTGATTCCGAGTATCCTTCACTTGTTATTTTCTTGTATCTGGCAGCATTTATGACAACTTTTAGGATGGTAAAATGTAATAATAATACTGCTTTGAATTTGCAAGTCGTGCTCCCATGATGTACATATTTGTTTCTTTTAGTTCTCAAGAGATTTAGCTAGTTCAGAAAGAAAAAAAATAAAAGCTCCTGTGCTAATTAGACATTTTATTGTTTGTATTCCAGCTTCAAAACCAAAGTGAGCTAAGGGCCCCAACAGCAGAGAAGGCTGCCTTTTTCCTTGATGCTGCAATTGCTGCCAGAAGTACCAGCAAACCTGAATGTGAGGAAGAAGATAGGAGGAATTCACACATGCTCTTTACTCTTCACATTTATCAGTATCGCATGGAGAAGAGTGGCAAAGGAGGAAGTATGAATCTTCACATAGTCTTTATTTTTAAACGACTTGGGTTTGGGTTAGTTTAACTGTAATTTGCAATAAACTTGAAAAAGTGAAGTGAACCCTCAAGCCATTTTACCTATAACTTCAGTAGCTGTGGCTAATATCTGGTTTCCTCACTATTAGTATTTAATTAGGTCATTAGCCTATGCTGTATTCGTTATTTTCTTCATTTGAATAAGTTTTGAATAACCAGTCTGGCTTGAACAAGCATGTGATATACAACTGTTTTCCCCTTTTTGTTTTAGTGTCTGGAGGGCGCAGCCGTTTGCATCTCATTGATCTAGGGAGCTGTGAAAAAGTGCTGAGCAAGAGCCGAGATGGAGGAGGCTCTCTGTGTTTGTCTCTCTCTGCCTTGGGCAATGTAATTTTGGCCTTAATTAATGGTGCTAAACACGTGCCATATAAGTAAGTCAATTATTGCATGCATTAGCTTAAATTTGTGGCTGGTGTTACCTGAACAATGAATTGCATAAACAGTTTACTCTTTGCCTGAGATGAAATTACAGGGCATTCTGTCTGAGAGGGATGTGTCTTCTTTTAAGATCACTTACAGATTAGATGCAGACGTGTTTATCTACCAACACGACATTCTGACTTAAGTGACCAGAAATTGTATGGATTTTGGCATATGCTTAATTTGGGTGAAATGTCTATGTTGAAGAGAGTTTGATTGTTGAAGAATGCAGAAGGAATGGCAGAGATCTTTTTTTTTTCCCTCTTTTTTTTTTTTCCCGTGTTTGGCATTCAGACCTATCTCAACTAGCTGAATGAAACTAGTGGACGCATCTTTCAAAATTTCATACAATTTTTTCTCCTTTTTCAAAATTTAGAAACTGTTTTGAAATTTCAACAAATACTATAATATTTGTAAAACACGGTCATCAAGGGGTTCTGTTTCACTGTACTATTTTGAGCGGTACTTTCTAACTTTTTTTCAAATAAAACAAAAAATAAAAAGCTAACAAAAAAAGGTGACCATTTTGCACATTTGTTTAGCAGAAGGGAACATTCAGGTGTATTGCTTTATGGAGTATGCTTGACAAAAATGTTATGTCAAACACGTCTGTGGGAAGCCCAGTCTAAAGACAGTATTCACAATGTACACACCCCTGCCAGAAGTTAGCCTTCTGCCCTCAAGTTTAATTTCTGCTTCTCTTTACAATTTCGTGTCTTCATTATCAGTCATGTCATTTTACTTAATTATCTAGTGCTATCTCAAACAGGTGTTCCTGCTTTCTATATTATGCTGAAAGTAGGCAGTCTCTTCAGCTACTTGCTAGGTTTGTGGATGGAGTACAGGATGGATGGGTTAGAGTAGGGAAGGGCACCTACTGCAGTTTCGTGAGCATAGATATGATAGTAATTCCTGTGCTTTGGGCCAGCTTAGAGTAGCGATAGGAAACTGTCTTCGAAGAGCCTTGGGTAGGTGTGCTGGAAACCTGTGGAGGACAGAATGTTATGTGCCTTGTCAGCTGTGCTCTGCATACCTAATGATTGGATCACCTTTTGAAAGAAAACCTTCGGAGAGAATTATAGCTTCCCATTTGCCAAGTCACAGCAAAGCAAGCAGAACAGAAACTAGGTTAGCTAGGGTGACACTAATAATATATTTCTGATATCTTATGTTATTTGCCTAGGAATTTCTTACCATTTCTGTTGACTTTTTCTTATCAAAATTATTTGCACATAGTTTACAAAGGTTAGATCCAGATGCAAAGTGTGCATGGATAAAAATAATGCAGTCATGAGCTGCTCGAGCAGTATGAGCTAAGTGTGGGATAACAATCATTTTACAGTTATGTTACATAACAAACAAAATGAATAATCATACATCAAAAAAGACATATTGTCAAAATGTTGGTATATTTGTATGTGTACAATTTGACACATTTTGTGTATAGGCAAATAATAGCAATAGTTTTTGATCGATACGTACCATTAATGCTTATATCCTTTGAGAATGAAAGAAAACTTGTGGTCTAAAAATCTGCAAAAAGATTTCGATTTCTTTAGACTGTATTAACATTCTCATTTGTTACACAGGGACAACAAGTTGACAATGTTGTTGAGGGAATCACTTGGGAACATCAACTGCAGAACTACTATGATTGCGCATATTTCTGACTCCCCAGCCAATTATGCAGAAACCCTCACCACCATTCAGCTTTCATCGCGAATCCACCGAATGAGAAAGAAGAAATCCAAGGTTGGTGCACAAACAAGCCACAATTAATTCATTTGAAAATGAGTTTTTCTAACCTCTTGGCGGGGGAATATGGGATTTCTCAGCCTTAAGAAGTAATACAAAATGCATAAAAGCTCAAGGGGGGAACTGGCAAATGACTTGGCACCAAGCCACCAGCCCGCCCCCGATCTTTAATCCTGAAATTCCTTTTCTTTTTGTTCCAAACACAAATCCTTTCTTTGCTTATATGGGGAACTATCTCGGGCTTCAATTTGTGTTAATTAAAAACCAATCAGAAAGAAACAGAAAACAGTTGAAGACAAAGGAAATGTATAATATTTAATGCAAAATGTAAAGGTGTGATTTGTAACTCCAGTAAAATTTTGTGTACCATGACCTTGCTATTAATTCATACTGAAATATTTTTCCACTAGATATAGTTGTGATAGTACACACAGAGTGCAGGGTATATGTCAAACCTGTTCTTTTTATCAATTGCATGCACATATGTATAAACGTATATCAATTCATCATAATAACTCTTCTGTTGTTGACCATTTGCAGTATGCATCCAGCTCATCTGGAGGAGAGAGTTCATGTGAAGAAGGACATGTCCGAAGACCGCCCCATCTTCGACCATTCCACCCACGAACTGTTGCCCTTGACCCTGACCTTCCTGTCCTGAGTATATCTAGTGATCCTGATTATTCTTCTAGCAGTGAACAGTCTTGTGATACTGTCATCTATGTTGGGCCCAATGGCACAGCTTTGTCTGATAGGGAATTGACAGATAATGAAGGTCCTCCGGAGTTTGTTCCCATAATCCCATCCTTGAACAAGAAGAGAAGTAAAGACAATTCTGCTAGCGGTAGGAGTTCTGACAAAGACCATTTTAAATGCAACACTTTTGCTGAACTGCAAGAAAGGTTAGAGTGCATTGATGGAAGTGAGGAACCTATCAAATACGCTTGTGGAGAGACCTCTGTTACATCCAATTGTAGTCCAGTGTCCGGTGGTACAGAAAACACACAGTCTAAACTGATAAAGGAAAAACTGTCTTCTCCTTCTATGGGATTTAAGAAACCAGTTCCACAAGAAACTGCATCTCCAAAAAAAGGACATAATCTTCCTTTCCAGGCTGTTGCACCAAGGTGTGGCAATGGTAATTGTCATGAAAAGAGCACACCTCACTTGAAAACAGAGCTTTCTGTGCCACAGAGCAGAGCTGACAGCAAAATAGCAGTACTAGAGGAGGAGAGAGAGACAATCACTGATTCCCTGCAGTTGTCGAGGTGTAGCCCTTCAAAGAATCCAGAGCAGAATAAAGTCACAGCTGAATGTGTCATTAAAGAAAAATCTTTGTATGTGAAGAGGCCCTTGCCAAGCCCAGCACCCCCACCTCCACAGCAGAAAGAGCAGGTGCTGAGTTCCAAAGCTCAGGCTTTGGAGCTGGACAATAGCAATGCAGTTCGGACTCCTCCTGTGGGAATGAGCAAGCAGATGGCAAACAAACCTGAGCAAAGCTCCATAGGAAGCACATTTCTGGTTGGTAGCAATGGCCAGAATCAGTCGGGTGCTATAGAGGTACACAGCTTCCGATCAGCGTTCAGAGGTAAATGTTTTGATCGAGATATACTAACCACTACAGTGACTTTACAGCAGCCCGTTGAGCTGAATGGAGAGGATGAGCTTGTTTTCACTGTGGTGGAAGAACTGTCCATCAGTGGGATTATGGATAATGGAAGACCTTCCAGTATCATTAGCTTTAACAGCGACTGCTCCCTTCAGGCTCTTGCATCGGGCTCAAGGCCAGTTAGTATTATCAGCAGCATAAACGATGAGTTTGATGCTTATACCTCACAGGAAACTTCTACTGGTGTAAATATTGATATTGTTGTGCCCTTTGCTAAGGATCCCTTTACCAGCAGCAGACGTTCCTCCATCAGTTCGTGGCTCAGTGAAGTCAGCATTTGTACAGTAGAGAGTGATGGAGCTCAGTCAAGTGACAGTTTTGTTGCTCAGACTTCTTACAGCTGTAATACATCTGAGGAACCTTTCAACTTGGATTCACCCAATTTATCTGTCCCTCTGAAAAGCGCTCTGAATGACAGTGGATTTTGCTTCTCTGAACTGGACAGCGAGAGCATGAGTTCTAGCAAGCTGTCCTCAGGATTTGGCAAAAGCCCTCAAACCTCTGAAACTACCAAAGCATCTCAGATTAAAAGTGCTTTTTGTGTCTCTGATCAGCCTGTAAAAATAAAATGTAATTCTCGCGATTCGCCTGTAATAGAAACAATACATTCTAGTCTTCCTAGGAAAACAAAAACTACCTCGTCTCCAATCCACAATAACACTGTCCTCAGCTATAAAGAGCTACAGAATCCACATGGTGTATTTGAAGATCCCTGGCTGTTGCGTACAGATAATCAGCTGGAAACAAAACACATGGATGCATTACTGTCTCCAAAATCTCATGCATTTGGTAGTGAGAAGCAGCCAGGAAAAGCTGCCCAGTATTTTGGCACATCATCTGGGCCAACAAAGTCACAAACTATGCTTGCCTGTTCGCAGAGGGTTGTGGATGGTTGTGAAATGGCCTGCAAGTCCTCCAGTGGAGCTGCAAAGAAGTCAGAAGCTGTGATGAAGATGCCACAGCTAAAGAGAGGGGCCACTACTTTGGGAGTGATGCCAGTATCGCATGTTAACAGTTCTTCGTCAGAGGCCATCACCAGAGGGAATTCGGATGCTCCTATGGCCACTGGCAGCTTGAAATCTTCACTGGGAAAGAAGAGCATGCCACAGAAGTCAAGTATGTTGCCTAGGCCAGGCGGGCCAATGCCTCCAACACCTCCTGTGCGCAAATCAAGCCTGGAACAGAAACCTGTTGCTCTGGGAAATGGTGGGGGAAAAGCCTCCAGCCTAGAGTTTGCCAGAGCTTCCACACCAAAGTCTGAAGATGAAGTGGATTTGCGGTTGAAAGCTGGGTCTTATTTCAGTGAAAGTGCTGGCAGTAGAATGAACCTGAAAGGTGATCACTCTTTGCCTAAGATGACATCAAGCTTGAAGGCGAAGGCGTCAAAGAGTGAAGCCGTTCACCGCTATGGGAGCCACATGTCCCTGGAGAGATGTGACAGCCTGACGTCTGTCGGATCCAAAGCAAACATGGTGAGGGAAAATGGGAGCGCTGGTAACATCCGGGCAGGACGCTCTGTCCCTAGGCTGGGTGTCCCCCCTGTTGCCTCTGGTGGAGCTTTGCCACTGTCCTTCAACACCCCTGTGCCTGGTAAAAACAGCCAGCCAAAACCCACGGCTAACCAGAAGGTCCAAGCCAGTGGGAATAAAAACCGTGGCCTCTCTGCCAGTGGGTCAAAGTCTCTCAGTTCCTCTGTGAAGTCCCTGGCACAGCCGGTGGGGAAGAGCTCTGGTGTGGCCCCTGGTGGAAAGGCTGCACCCCGCTCCGTGCAGCCTGTCGGTGGCAAACCTGGCCGAGGGACCATCATGGGGACCAAGCAGGCCATGAGGGCAGCCAACAGCCGTGTGAACGAGCTGGTGTCTGGTGGCTCTGCCAAGGTGGGCCATTTCAGAGGCTCTACCGACTCTGACAGCGGCAATGACAGCGGCATTAATCTCAGTGATGAGAAGTCGCCAATCCCAGTGCTGCCATCTCCTTACAGCAAGATAACAGCTCCCCGGAGGCCTCAGCGGTACAGCAGTGGGCATGGTAGTGACAACAGCAGTGTCCTAAGTGGGGAACTGCCGCCGGCCATGGGGAGGACAGCTCTGTTTTACCACAGCGGTGGCAGCAGTGGCTATGAGAGTATGATTCGGGACAGCGAGGCCACTGGCAGTGCCTCTTCCGCGCACGACTCCATGAGTGAAAGCGGGATGTCCTCTCCAGGCCGCATGAGGAGCCTCAAGTCCCCCAAGAAACGATCAACAGGTAAGGAGTAAAAGGAAAAAGGGGGTCAGGCCCCCAGCGTACTGCTGTGTCCTGGAGGGTGCAGAATTTTCATAGCACCTCCGACAGAAGAGGGTTGGGGCTGCTGCATGCGCTTGCGTGTGCACGTGTATCACTGTGACAGCAGCTACTTGTCATTTATTTCACTTCAAAGCTGCAGGTGTGACACAGGTGCTGAGGCAGAGAGGGCAGGAGAAGGTGCTGGGTGCCCTGGGGGCTGGCAGCCTTCTCTGCAAGGGAGGGAGGCAGCAGGTGGCTGCCAGCAGATGGAGGACCTTCCTTCCTCAGCAGGGTCAGCAGCAAGCACAGAGCCAGCACGGCCCAGATTAGGAGGGTGTTACAAATGGATTGTGAGGAGTGAAGATATCGAAAGCATTTTTGTGAGGATGAAGAGAGTGTTTTTGTGCAGGTTGAGGAAGGAGGGCATGAGGGGGGTAGTGAGGAGACGAGGAGCTCTGCTGAAGGGGAATTTCAGTGGGGTGGGCTGAGACTTCTGTTTGGAAACAAGGGAATAGGTCTGGAGTGAAGAACAGCATTTGTGAATTAATGAAGATTGCTGGACGTGCATTAGATTATCCGAAGGTAAGGCCTGCAGGCAGAGCAAGGAGAGTGCATTAATACTGCCAGCTAACCGCAAAATTACTGCGTTGCACTGTAGAAGAGGTTTCATGAGAAATGTTTACAGTGTACTTGTGGATTCTAAAAAGAATAGCAAACCAGTGTGGAAGTTGCTCGGAAGCGATAGGCTGTCTTTCACATGCTGTGCCAAGGCAGATGCACTAGAAGGCACCATGCAGAGGTGGGTGTATCAGTGCCAGGTCCCCTTTTCTGCTCTCCAGTGCCTTTCCTTGTTGCTCTTGCAGGTGGTGCTCGCCTGAGTGTTCCTGGTTGTAGTCAGCTTCAAAATCAGGCTAGTGTGACTGCTGTTACAGTAGTCATTTTTATCAAGCTAGCTTGAAGACCTGTATCATAAAGAACTGGTGACAATCAGTGCCTTGTAGCTAAAGACCAAGATGCTCATTCAGTAGTCTAAAGTTACTGACCGGTAGCAATATAGTAGGGAGGGATGTCAGCAATGTGCTGAATCTTGAGTTTTTGTTTGTCAAGGGATACTTTTTGCAATCAGTATAGACACTCATGATGCACAATTCTGGCAGTAAAATCAAATGAGTTAAAGTGTTTTGGGTCTCATGGTGCTTTCTGGTCAAAGAAACTGGGTTGATTCAGTGGGTGATAAATCAGTTTGGAAACAGTGCAGCATTTGCTGCAGCTCTCTTTCTGTAGCATATCAACCTCTTAAACCTTTCCTACAAATCAATATTAGCAGCTGTATAAGTTGTGCACATATTGAGAAGGCATTACCCGATGATGGATTTCTATTTGTTTTTGCCCCAGGAAATGCTTATAATGTCTTTAAAAATGACAAACTATTTATTTTTCCAATTGAAATTGCTCTATATCAGTAAATTATTTTTGGAGTGCTTTAGACTTTGAGACCATAATGTATTTTATATGTGAAATGAGGTTTCCTGGGAACTTTGTGAAATATTTCTTAGACAGATGTTTGATGCAGTCTCATTGCCCTAAAATATATTGTAATCTTTGAAAAGTGTTAGAGGTTCTTGATGTTTACATTGCTTCAAACTGCTGTAGTCACGCAGTCTCTGGATTTATGGAACCTCTGGAAGGGAAACCCATCTTGTAGACAGAACCTACTCTCTTAGGTGTCACTAGAAATCTTGTTCCCTCATCCTTTAACTGTCTGTGGAGAAATGCCATTGACCTTGACTGGTTCAGTGGAAGGATATGATGTTTGTGTGCTTAGCATATGTGTTTTACTACTTCTGTTTAGTGTCCTCTTCAGAGACACCAGCTGTCACCAGTGTAGTTACAAGATCAAAGTTACGATGGGTGTTTTCAGTGGGCAAATAGTGGTCATTCAGGCTAAATAAATTGAGCATGAAAGAATGATGAACAAGTGCTGGAGAAGTAGAATCGAGTCTTAGCCTTTCCGAAAATATTCCCTTTGTTATTGTTGTTAGAAATCAGCAAAGGTGCAATTAAGAGTGAGGGATGTTTTTCTTAAGAACATGTAAACCAAGTAACTCATCAGGTATCTATGGAGGTGTGTTGGCCTCTAAGGGTTATGTCTGCATTCCATCTGGAATTTTGTGGCAGGGCTCAACTGACAGCCTTAACTTGAATTTCTCCTGTAGAAGTCTTGAGGACAGTAGATACCCTGGGTCACTTTTCTCTGAGCAGTACTGCCTTGTCTGTTTGATACGCAAGAAGACCAAAAGTAATAAAACTCAACTCTGAGAGTAGGCTTTCAATAAAAGGGGGGAGATTTGTCAGCAATTAATTTACTGCCACCACTCAGCCAAAGTTGCTTGTACTTACTGCTAATGTGTGACATTTCAGCTTGTTTCTGGTGGCCTTCAGCCCTTCCATTTACCTAGGGACTGGACTACAGCCTTGTTTTAACATTGTCTGACTAGGCCTCTGTAGGTACTCACTCATGATGTGTGTAATGTTAACTTCTGCCTTAGAATGAAGAGAGAAACTTAGGACTGTGAAAAGTGCTGGACACCAAAGTGTCAGCTCTTGTATTCAGAAGTACTAGCATTTTTGAAGTACATGAGTCAGTTTCTGCCGTAGGAACCTTGTCCTGGGAATTGAATCATTGTGGTGGTTTGCTCTTTATTTGTGGAAAAACAAATCCCTCCTGTTGAGGAATTCTCATTGAGGAATTTGTGAGGTTTGTCATACTCTGATCCAAGTTAGTGTAAATGGGCAGTGATAGGCATAGCAGTGACAAGTTACACCTTGATTGATTGCTGCCTTCCAAAGTGCCAAACATCTTGTAATCCCACTGTGTCACCAAAACTGCCGATATTTAATTCCTTTAAGTACTCGTAGTTGTTCTGGAGGGGGCTGTTTGCTCTTTCCAAAGAAGTAATAGAATTAAAGGGATCTTAGCCTTGCTTGGCTTTAACTGGAGGAGGAGGAGATATTCAGACTTATTATCAGTATTGGTTTGAAATTATTCTCTATCTCATTTCCATTACAAGGTAATGAATACCATTGAAACCCACCAAAGAGAAAGGAATCCAGGAAAAATATTTTTCCAAGGAGAGAATAAACAACCAGTGCTCAGGCATCTGCTTTGGGAATGGAACTGCTGTTACTCCCATTGACAAACCAACAGGAACATATTTTGTCAAGGCAGTAACTCAGTCAGCAGCCTGAGGGGATTTACTAAAAGGAAAAGATCAAGAAAAGCATTTCTTCCTAAGTTTCCAGAGAACCTAGATCTTTAATTTGCTGCAGTAATGTTCTAGTCTGTTAGTCCCCTTGGAATCTGAGGATCACTTGTCTTTGTTATTATAGGTCTGCAGCGTCGTAGACTGATTCCTGCTCCGATGCCAGATGCTGCCTCTCTAGGAAGAAAACCCAGTGTCACTGGCCAATGGGTTGATCTACCACCTTTGCCAGGCACTTTAAAAGAGCCATTTGAAATTAAAGTTTATGAGATTGATGATGTGGAACGATTACACCGACACAGACAAGAGGAAACAGAGGTCAGCACATATTTTACAGCAACTGTAGACAACTTAAATTACAGTACACAGGCAGAATCCTTGCTTGAATGCTGGAACAGCATTTGAGAAATTGATAGTAATTAAAGCACTATAATTATTAATTTTACAATTCATATGTTGAGGTACTCTTAACACAGAAAATGTGATTACTATCTAAAATTAATTGTGTTTAACATGACTGATGATGTAAATGAAAGTTACCAATGAATACATTATGAGAAAACTTCATAATCTTAGCCTAGCTGATGAAACCTTACAGCTTTCCTCAACTGTAGGGTCATTAACTTTTTATGTAAATGACAGGATTCTATTAAATCAGGGATACACTGAGTTTAATTTACTTGTAATTGGAGAACACTTCACCTAATTCTATTTTGGATACCAGAAAACTGTATTCTTCTGATGCCTTTTTCCCATTTCTTTCGTAATAGCCTTTCCAGGATGTTGAGAAGGTAGGACTACTTTTAAGAAAATAAGAACTCACATTTCTTAGGATTAAATATAACTCCTTCATTATTTTATTAGGCTGTGTTTATTTCTATTTGCACTACTAAAAAAAATCCTCTACAAACAGTAGTAATTTCAGAATGTATTGGAGGTCTTTGCAAGTAGAGAGAAGTGCAACAAGTGCTTGAGTGATGTAGCATGCTATTTCTCTAGACTGGAATCCATTAATGTGAATTTCAAATAATAAATAATAATAGTAAAAACGAAATAAAAAAATCAACCAAAGAAAACAACTCATCTGCTAACTCTAATAAGTAGTGAACTGGGAGCAATTTGTGTCCAAATGTCAGAGGTCAGCTCATGGCAGGCAAATTAATGATATGTTTTTTCTGTGTCTTAAAAGGGTCTGATGTATTTCCATACCAAGTTGAAGATTCTAGAGAGGCGGCAGCAGCGAATCAGAGAAGTGAAGGCAAAGCATGAGTTTTTGAAGGAAGAGCTGGAAGAGACAAAGTGCAGGTTGATGATGGATCCAAATAAATGGAAAGAAGACTGTGAGTATTTTTGCAAAATAGTAATATGATGGGTATGTAACAGGTTTTCAGCATGTGAGCAGTCTGTCTGGCAAAGTTAAGCACTTGCTAAGATATTTGCTGAAATGGGCCCTAAGTGCTCTGTGAGACCATTAGCATTTCTGTGATACAGGATTTTGTTCAGTGATGAATAGTACCAGAAATGGAAGAAACAAACAATAGAAACTTGCTGTGATTCTTCTTAATATTAAATATTCCTATAATCTTTATTGATCTTCTTTCCGAAGAAGGAAATGTATTTTCAAATTCACGTTACAAGTGGGAAACTGAGGGATGAGATTTGTTTGCAGACTGAGTGATGTGAGTTTCAAGGTGAACTGTGTGATAGTGAAACTATTTCTCAGTTGAAGTAAAATTGTCCATTGATTTTTTTTTTTACCTTGTGATAGAATAATATACATTTTTTTCTGAGCTTGTTATCTTAATATGCTTTTTTTTTGGTGTCTGATAGTTGAAGTGGACCCTGATCTCGATAAGGAGTCACAGGAGTACCTGGAGGCACTGGAACAAGTGACAGAGGAACTAGAGCAGTGTGTAAATCTGTGCAAGTCGCATATCATGATAGTGACGTGTTTTGATATTGGAATAACAGATGCACAAGATGGAGTAAGGGAAGTGGAAGTTTGAAGAGAGGTTTTTCAAGGGATTGAAGGAAGTGAAGCTGGATTGTCCGACATGAAGAAGTAAAGAGATTAAGCAGCTGGGAAGTGAAGGAAAAAAAGCGAAGATTAAAAAGCAGCAATGAATGTTGTAGGAGAAAGAAACGGCTGAGGGATGGGAATGTTCATAAATCATTTGGTGCCTCAACGTGACCTGAACTGTACAAAGATAAAAGTAGGAACAAGTATTGCTTCTACCAGGGGAAGTGAAGAAATTTAGTACAAACCAAGACATTAAAAAAAAAAAAAATCAAACAAGCATACAGTGGAAGTGCCTTTAAAGTTCATTTGATTTTCATTTTTGTATTTGGTGCTAGAATTAAAGCCAGCAAACCTAAGCAGACCACAAAATGTATTCCTACGAAGTATTTTATACTGTATAGTGTATTTATGACTATATGTAAAAAAACAAACAACATTGTAGCAAAAGCAATAAGTAAATTATGTTTTCATACCTGAACTTGCCTTCTTGTTTCATAGAAAAGCTGTTTTATGTAGCAGAATTAAAATTGTATTATAATTGTTTTCTTGGTTAGGGTTCAAGATATTTTTATGAACATTTATCTATTGAAAAGGTGTATTATGGCATTTTGAAATGATTGTTTTACCTTCAGGTTTTGTATTATTACTTTTTTCAGATCAAAATAAATGTTTGTTTTCCATTTTATATATTCATATATAGATATATATTAACTGCTTACCTACTTCCTTGGTTAACAACCTTACTTTTCACTGACTTGGTCTTTTTGGAGTCGTTAACTTAATGTGAGGAAGTCTACAAAGGGCACTGTGGTTTGTTTTTGGTTTTCTTTTTTCCTCTCCGACTGCAGGAAATGAGAATTATGTTTATTACCAAAACCATAAAACAAACAAAAAAAAAAAGCAAAAACTTTTTGTAAATGTTAAGTTAGGTCCATATTTTTATATAGTTTTGACTATAAATATAGCATTTGCATTTTGAACTTTTAAGACAAATAGTATATCTTTTTACAGTTTTTCTAAGGAAGGCAAACCCTCAGGATCAAGTTTATACATGCT
This sequence comes from Cyrtonyx montezumae, assembly GCF_038088225.1. Lineage (NCBI taxonomy): Eukaryota > Metazoa > Chordata > Aves > Galliformes > Odontophoridae > Cyrtonyx > Cyrtonyx montezumae. The sequence goes on along the minus strand of NW_027071826.1, from coordinate 8,602,929 downwards.
GCATGAGATTTGTGCTTTTTTGAAGGAGGCCACTTAGGTGTGGAAACTATTGATAAATTGTTGCCAAACAAATACTTTTGAAAAGGTTTAATAGTGTATGTAATACCACATTTCATAATGAATCATATTTTCTGATCATTTTCCTTTTTATGGTTTTTTCAAATCCTTTGTACAAATATGTATTATAACAGCTTGCTTCGGTTTTTATCTGTGAATAAAAGATACATCTATTGTTACGATTTCTCCTTGCTATGTGTGTGATATTGATGTTGGGAGAGAGAGGATGGCCTGTGGTGCATGGGACTAATGTATTATTTTATTTCCTTGCCCAAGAGAATGAACTGGTAAGAGAGTCTTGACATTAGTCATCATAAACTCATCATAAACCAGTCAGAAAAGAGACAAAACACCAAAGGGTAAAATAAATAGTGATGATAATACTGTTAGCACTTCACAGTTTACAGAACAAAGACCTGCGACTCAGATAACTTATTTCTTTTGATGAGACAAAGCAATTAAAAACGAGTCTACAAACACATGAAAACTTTGGGAACTGGAATTGAGCCCTGAGCCCCTTTGGGCCATCACTGCAAACCACTACCCTCCTTTCTGACACTGCTGCATTTGCTGTCTGGTTGGGCAGTAGCTGTGCCTGGTCCTTATCCCCCCACTGATACCAGCTGTAGTAGCTCAAAGTGGATTTAATGTGAAGGTAATGTTCCTAATGACACCATCTTGAGTATTTTCTATCTATTTGGCCAAACAACCTGTAATGTGTAGCATTTTCCCCTCTCTCCTTCACTCTCTTTTCATAGCACTTAGAGCAAAGCATCCAAGCACCACATTGTTCGACACTCAGAAGAGTTCTGCTGGTGGGAGAGGTAAATGCTTTCTCATTATGCAACTGGAGGAAATGGACAGTTAGAGCATGAGTCTGATGCTTAAAATACCTTTACGATTTTGGATAAGTTGCAAAGGATGCCCTACTCTTATCAGTGTCTTTATGGTTTATCCCTGGAAAAAGCTGCACTGTGTTTGCATACTGGAATGTGTCATTCCGTTGGGTTTTATGCAAGGGAATGTGACATAGAATTTCTGGAGGATCTCCTTGGTGATATCCTTGAATATCAGATATATTTATTAAGCTGAACACTTCTGTGTGTGTGTGCAGAGTTACACAGTTCTTTCAAACACAGAATTGGAATCAAGCTGTGATCAGTGTACTGTGGATTTTCTGAAACATGGCCATTGCATACATATCAGATGCATTTACCCTCTGGATGGTGGCACAAAACAAGGCTGAGTTGTAAAATAAGGTGAGGCATTGATGGGTGAAGTAGCAAACATTTACTTATGCAAATTGTGTCATTTTCTGCTAGTTGTGGACAGTGAGGTGTCTTTTGTACCAAAGTCCTCAGATCCTGTTATAGTCCCTTCTTTCTGGCTACTTTTGCAGTCCTGTCCAGTTACGATTCATTCTTTATGATTATTTTGCAAAAGCCTTAATTTTAAAAGGTTACAAATGAGAGTTGCAAAAAGAAGTTGGGTGCTTTATTTCATCAAGTTTATTTTGAGGTTTAATGGTCTAAGAGAGCCATTAAAAAGAGCTTAAGGGAATGAACTTGTTGATTTTGTTACAGTATCAAATAAAACCATAGAATCCCAATGGTGCTGGAGATCTCTATGAATTACTCTTGGCAAACCTCAGTCACATCTGAGTGCTTTCTCTTTTGGTTTCAGATCTTCCTATGAAATTCCTCAGCTTCTCCTTCCACAGGGAAGCTTTTCCCAGTCCCTTCATGGCCCAGTCTACCAAGCAGCTCAAATTATGCTTATTTCCTGGCAATAGGATTCCCTCAGAACATAGAGACAGCTGCTGTATTTTTAAATCAGTGTAATGGTGGCTCTCAGTAAAACCTCAGAAATGAAGTGAGAAAGCCACTCTCTGTCTGGTTACTAGGGTCTCAGGAAGGTGAGGAGAACCATTCTGGAGATGGCCTCCAAGGTTACTTTTGTATTCCCCCATGGCTGTGGGCCAGTGGACTAAAACTATTTCTGGGAAGTGAGATTTCAGCTTGCTTGTGATAGTTTGTAAGCTAGATGGATGAGGTGGTGGTCACTCCTGCAAGCTGTTCTGTTGCTGACCACGTACTAGGAAGTATATGCCATACCAACACATCTTTGTAAATGTGGTTATTATATCTGTGCAAACACAGATTTCCTACAGAGAGATCAAACACTGCGTAGGCAAAACCTAATTCAATGTATATATTAAACCTTTTTTCCAAATAGTGCTTCTGGTCTAAGCTAAGGCTTTTCTAGGACACCCTAATTGCAGTATTGAAACATCAGTAGTAGTAGGCAATGCAACAGAAATATGAGATTATTTGTTCTTTACTCAGCATGCAGTAAGTGCTTCATTTATTTCTATTTCAGGATACTCGTGTATTTTGTTTCTCGTTATAAACCCATGTTTTCCAAGTCACTTGCATTTTATTTTTAAAGTTACGTGTGGAACATAACTCCACAGGCAGCTGTTCTATAGTAAGGCTATAAGGAGGGTTTAAGGAAAAAATGTTGGATCTAAGATGACCACTGTATCAGCTGTCCAGGCTGGCTGAAATGGACACAAATACAAAATGGCAGTGCATTTGGGCCCTGGTTCACTAGAGCACTTAGGCACCTGCTTAAGCAAACAAGTAAATCTGGTTTGTATCCAGCAAAACACTCCAATTTTGGCTTATGTCCCATTGACTTGGATTTTTTGCTTCAGGGCTTCAGATGGTGTAAATTGCCTTAGCTGTGGCTCAGTGGAGCTATATAAGTCCTGCTCAGAGTGTTTTACGTATCAGTGGTATTTGGGAGAAAGGACAGAATAATTCTGTTGCTGTGCAGTGGTATCACGAGTGCAAATTGGAAAGCAAAAATTGCCTCCCAGGCTGCTCCTGTGCGTCTCATGCCTTCCTGAAGAATTTGACTTGCAGAAATCTGTTTGTGAAATGCAGAGAGTAAGACATAACTCTTGACAGTGTAGGTGTTCAGAGAGATTTATTATCAGAGCTGGAGGGGAACTGCCTGAGGATTGGGTGTACTTAGCACCGCAGTAACCTTACAGCATCTTACGCAGGAGATCATTATTTCATTCTGTTTCCCTTCCTAAGACTCTTCCCAAAAGCTGAAGGGGCTGCAGAAGTGTGGTATGAGAAGGATGGGAGTCATTCAGAGCAATCCACACAGGGACTGCAGGTGACAGACACCTTCAGTGGCCTGGTTTTGCCACTTTTATTCCTTTTGCTTCTGACTATTGCCTTCAGCTTGAGAAAGGTTATTTCCATGGCTTTTGAATGGGAGGAAAGGGCAACATTCCCTTGGCTATACCTCAGCAGTAGATGGACTATAAAGAAATCAATTCAGCAAATACATGCAACGATTCTGCTTCTCTCCAGTGCATCAGCACACATGCAGTAATGTAATAGGATGAGATGGAATGACCTCAAGTTGCACTGGGGAGGTTCAGATTTCTTCTTGGAAAGAATAGTAATGCATTGGCACAGGCTGCGCAGGGAGGTGGTGGAGTCACTGTCCCTGGAGATGTTCAAGAGCTGCAGAGATTTGGCACTGAGGGCCATGGTTATTGGGCATGGTTCAGATTAGGCTGGAGTTGAACTGGGTAAACTTAGAGATCTTCTTCAACCTTAATGATTCTATGATTCTATAATTCACTTGCTGTATGTTTCTATTAATATGTGTTATAGAGATTATGACCTTATTAAAATCTTGGTGAGCTCTTTGTAAGACATCTTTTGTTTGGTTGAACTGTCTTTCAAATGGATAGGCCAGGTCCTGGCAAGAGCCAGAGCAGCCCAATTCTGCAGATATTGTTGCTTCTTTTTATTCCTTTAATGCAATCATTTCCATAGGAGCTTCCTTTCAGGTGTGGCAAAGTAACGCAGCAGCTCACACTGCTCACCTGGTCACCCTGGAAGGCTGAAGAAGCGTGTCCTGACTTTTGGAAGCATGAATCTGTCTGATACTGAAACTAAATGAAGTTTTACTGCTGACTTCAGCAAGGAAGTACCAGGTCATTAGTTAACTTCTGGCATCATAGCCAGTGTGTTGCACGGACAGAGAGAGCAAAGCCCTCAGACTCAGGATAGTGACAAAATAGGCTCAGCCTTCTTGTTATCTGGGTCTGCTCTCTGAAGTCACCAGACTGCTTTCCACGCTGCCCTTCAGAGTACCAGGGACATAATCAGGGCTGCAGAGTGCTTGACACAGCTCATGTGACTGTATTTAAAGCTCGTTTTAATTAATCTGACCTTGTCTAGGAAAGACCTGCAGAGCCCTAATGCTGCTCTCTGGGAGGTGCATGTGGTGCTCGAGGGCACAGAGCAATATGTGGGTGTTTCAGGGTTTGGCCCATGACTGGAAAACCTGATTTTAAATATAGGCTCACCCAGACCTCTCCCTGAGCCTGTCACAATGATGCTCCATTTGTCAGCACCCAGCTCAGATATACCTACAAATGCCCCTGGTTTTGAAAGATGCCACTCATTTCATTGCACATTACCATTTAAATGAGTTACATTTGTACCTAAAGGCTTTGATCTCATGGGGCTAAGTGCTGTACAAACACCATTTTTTAGCCTCAATAGGGTATGAAGGGGAAGGATGAAGTGAACTGCTGTGCTCCCCTCCAAAAGGACTATGTAATAGTTCTTAAAATTTGTCTCTTACTTTGTCCTTTGCGGGGTCCTGAGCAAAGCTTTCAGACATAGCTGCTGAAGCCTGGCTGACAAGCTCCAATGGGATCCCATTTACAGGCTGCTCAGTTTTCACAGTGAAGGAGTGTTGTTTGCTTTTATGACAGGAAAGGAGAGAAAGCAAAGCTTTCCCTCCAGCTTTTCCCTTCATCTTTTGGGGAGAGAAAGAGAAGGAGGAAAGTGTAATAGTATATAAAACACGTCTATAAATAAAGTGCCAGAGCCTACACTGTGCAATTCTTTGCCAAAGCTGTGTGTTCTGGGCAGGTGCTGGGATAGGAGAAATGCCCAATAGAAATACTGGTAATGATGTTCAAATGTTCACCTCTAGGACCTAAACACTGTACTGTGAGGTTGTATCTGGGCTTGGACCAGTGGTGCTGAGGGCAAGCAGACACATTTATTTGTCATTTTCCTATCTTTCAGTTCAGGTTTTCTTCTGCTTGAAGCCCACCAAGCTGTGCTGGTATTTGAACAACATGTGAGAACTGTGCAGTTTTGCATCATGCTTGGATTGCACTGCTGAGTGTAGTCATGAAGCCATAATAATCACTAAATCCAAGTTAAAATGATAGAACCCTGCACTGTTATCAAGATTATATTTTAGGCAACTACTAAAATAATATGTTTGTACCACATATCATACTCTGAAGAGCTTCAGGTTTATCTCCTTATTTCTGTGGGATTTCTTTATAGAATGTCCAGCAGGCTGCTGAGTGAAGTGCCAAAACCATCTCCTTTCCTTGGTTTACATGTTCAGAGCTTAAGATGTCACTTTATTAATCCGTTCTTTGGTATAAAACAAAACGCAGTGCATCTGTACAGTGAGATCTGTGATATTCTCGGGATGCCCTGCAGCCCTCTTCAGAGCTTTTGTGTCCTTGGAAAATTCCCTTCTCCAGTGTGAAGGTCAAAGCTCCTTGCTAGGGTTCTCCTTGCCAGACAACCAATCCAACACAAACCAAGTGCTGAAGCAGCATGGAAGTGTTGAAATTCAATGACACAACTTACAGAAATTTTCTTTCACATCAAAAGCTGGGAAAGCTATTCATAGACTCACAGAATCACAGAATCATGGAACGACTTGAGTTGGGAGGGACCATAAATATCAGCCAGCCCAACCCCCAGCAATGGGTTGGTTGCTCCCCACTGGATCAGGTAGCCAAAAGCCGCATCTCTGTACTCTGTTGAGAAATACTTCCAGATACACTGGTGATGCACTGACTGGTTTCTTGGAGAGACTTAAAGATCTGCTTTCAGGTGTGTAAACTGTTAACACAGACATGAAAGCTTCATAAAATCTCCCCCTTCTCATCCATAGTTCTCATTGTATGGGTGTGACATTGAGGCAGTGATGCCATAAGATCAGTTAATATAATAGATGGGTCTATATATGTTGGGAATGTGTCCAGGAATTTCCGCTCGGAGTGCACCAGGCATGCAGCTGTGCAGCCCTTGCCCTCTGAGGCCTTTCTCCATTAGCAGTGTTATTAATAAGGTTGGAAGTGAGCACTGCAGCCTGACAGCACCACGTGCAAACCGACCGGGAGCCTCTGGAAATGTGAATGCCTGCCCTTCTCTGGGAAAGGCCTCTCTCTGCCCCTCATACAGACAGACCATGATTTTCTAGCTGATGGTAGCTGAGAACAAGTTGGGCTCTGCTGGTGCTCTGGGGCCCACACAAGTCGCTGCATGCACAGCAAGTGACTCCAGTTGTGCTGCTGTTTGCACAGAGCTCCCCACACTTTGCAAGGGCTGATCTTGCCATAATCTCCCACAGCAATAATCTGCACAGACAGTTGCTCTGCTGTTTGTATTTAAGATGTGGCAATACTTCAGCAAAGCATGGCTGTGTGTTTACAAATGTGTTGCGTAAGGCTTCCCTTTGTTGTGCTATCATTGTATCAGAGTGAATTACTTATGTGTTTTGCCAGCTCGCAGCGCACTGGTACACAGGGATCTAGAATCACAGAATATCCCAAGCTGGAAAGGACCCACAAGGAACACTGAGTCCACCACACAGCACCACCCAAAATCCAAACCCTATGTATGAGAGCAGTATCCCAGTGCTCCCTGAGCTCCAGCGCTGGGGGCCTTGCCCACTGCCCTGGGCAGCTTGTTCCATGCCCACCACCCTCTGGGGCAGAGCCTTTCCCTAACAACGTCAAGATGGGAGTTTTGTTGGCATTAACCTACGTCAGACTGTGGTCACTCTCATTGCCCAGAGGGATGCAAGAGCCATGAAATAAAAGCAGATTACATGCAGCATAAGGAGTGACAAAGCCACAGAAGCACAGGGGAACGGTTCTGCCTTGGGCTGCAACCACCACAGCGACAACCCCAGCAGTGCTAGTGACTCAGCCCACCCAGTGGCCCAACCAGTGCTCCGCTAACAAATTACTCTATTTGCTTTCTGTTGATTTTTGCCTTTTCTAAGATATGCAATGAACCAAGGACAGCAGTAACATGTTTTTGTGCCTAAGCAAAAGGGTTGTCCAAACTTGAACTTGTCTAGGGGCCTTTCAATAGAAGCACAGCAACAGCTTGCTTTTATATTGGGTGTTTCAGACATGTTCTGACTGCATCATAAAATGATGATAGGAAAATTGCAGAGCAGCTCTAACAGGAGAGAACCCGCGGCTACAAGTGACTATCTCTGAGCTTAATGCACTCCCTCAGACCTTTCCCACACACATCAGTAATAGAATGTATTAATAAAAAGGGAGTGCTGCCCCACGGTCTGAGCTTCAGCATGCACACAGGATCTGGCAGCAGAAACAAAGCGTGGTTTTATGAACTCACGAGCACTTCCCTCCATCCCCTCCCATTGAAGTCAGGCTCCTGTGACAGCCCCAGCAGACAAAAGGCAGCATGTGCTGAAGCTCATGCAGAGCAGTCTGGCTGCTTGAGGTCCACATGATGCCCGCCTCATGTCTGCCCCTCCCTTGGTGAAAGAGTTAATTTCCTCCTCAGTTGTGCAGCCAGTTTGCACAAAACCCCGTGGGAATGTAATTATCGCTGATATTTCTGCCCTTTGTCAGATGTGTTTGATGTTGGCCAAGGCTCTTCCAAGTTACTGGGGAGAAGGGGGAGTGATGTGATGTACATCGCAATTGAATAAAACCAGGTTGGCAGCCAGAGGAGTCCCTGTGTGCTGCATGAATCCAAATAATTTGCTTTCGAAGCTGAGCTTGCTATTAAAAAAGAAAAATATGCAGTGAAGCTGCCCCTTCCTGAGTGGTTCAGGGACTTCTTGTCCTAAACCTGAAGTCATCTCCTGTAACGAGACACAGCTGAGATGGGTTCTGCCTCTCTCAGTGAATAACTCCTTTCTCTGTTTCCAGGAATGAATTGTAAGCAGCCAAGGATGCCCTGTGCTCAGTGGAGTTAGGCTGAAAATTGCTCTGTCTTGGAATTTGCACATGAGGATCTCTTACAGATTACGCTGGAACAGACTGAGAGGGAGTATACAAAAGTAAATTTGGTTTGCCTGAAATTAAACCAGTATTGATGAGAGCAGGATTTGGTCCTTAGGCTTCAATTTGAGGGTACCTGTGTTTGGAAAGGAAACCCTTACTACTGTGTTTCAAAGTGCACTTTCCTAATTTACAGGCTTCATGCACAGTATTGAATGGTGGCAGATTAAATGGAGGTGAAAACAATTCCAGCACATTTCTTCAGCTGCTGGCAACCCATGTAACTCCATTGTCTTTAATAACGAGTGCTAATTTTACACCTGTTAAGGACTTGATAAAAGGCAGTGTTGGCTGTGCAGTACCTTCTGGGGTAGATAATGAGCCATTTTGTGGCTCTGAGCTGCTGATTTCTCATTGCTTGTGCTGGCTGCAGCATTACAAGGTAAGACATGGGTTTTGTTTGTTCCTTTTCCTGCAGTTTTCCTGTGCGTCTCACCCTACTGGTGGCTGTAGGGGTGACTCTTTGGAGAACTCATAAGTGCTTTATTTTGGCTTGCTCCCCTGTGTAAGTGGATTGGGTGGTTTTTTTTTTTTGCCTGGATGATCAGAGGAGGAGAATATCTGAAGTGGCCTTGGCTTGCGTGTAGCTTTGTCTCTAGAAGGCAGCCAAGTTTCAGCTTTGGAGACCTTGTAACAATTATTTTTTGAAGTTGCAAATTGCTCTGGTCATCCCCTATGGGAGAAGGGCCGGTAAACAGCAGATATTGCATTAAGCGTGCCTAATCCTATTTATTTTTTTGTGAATGTAGCCTTTAGTCATAGTCTTGCAAAGTGAGGTATCTTTTTCTGAATTTACATGGCTGTGGCTAATCAGATTAATTCAAGATTTTCTGTAATAGGCCTAATTGATCAACCTAATTTCTCTGAGAAGAAGAGAAAAGTTTTTTGCTCTTTTTTAGGATGTTGATGAGACTTAAATCACTATGATGTAGAAACATGTTTACAAAATATACCTGTCCTCATCTGTCTGTACTTCAAAGCCTGCACTGTGCTAAGGGGAGCACAAAGTGCTGATGTGTTTATTCCTACTGGAGTTATCCTGCTCTCATCACAGTGCAAAAAGCATTTTCTCATGCTTACATACCATACCAAAATACTTGGGTTTTGGAGATGCTCATCACGCTGTGAAGAGAAATCATTAGTATCTGAACCCAGTGCCTTTTGCTAAGTATATTTTGCAAACACTGAAGCAAGCTATTAATGTCAGAATTATGCAGGAGGATAAACAGAGGGAAATCTGAACTATGGAAGGGAGTGAGACAAACTGGTAGTGGGCTTGGCTCCTTGTTCTTCTGGCTGTTGTAGAGCACACAATGTCCCAGGGCTACCAGTGTAATGTTGCCTGGACCTGAACAAATATCTTGAATAAAATGTGAAAATATTATTTTCAGGACCTATATGTGCTTCTGAGGAAAAAGGTGCTCATCCTGTTGCTGTCAAACTAGCAAACCTGAGATCTGTTGAGCCTACCTTGGGTTGGGATTCACCGGTATCTTTACAAATGGGTGCTAGCATATTCCTGGGGAAAACTGATGTGAATTAAATTAATAGTTTTATTATGTGCTCATGTGGAAAACTATGGTTGAAACGAAGTTGCTTTGCTTTGTGAATTTGTTAAAATACCTTGTTTTACTTGTTTGTGTTGAAAGCTGAAGCAATTCTTCCTTACAGCTTCTTTGAAAGCCCATTGCTTTGCCCAGGCCTCAACCCTGGGTAGACAGCTAACCTCTGTCTGTGTGAAATTGTTCTTGAATTCAGTCTAAAATACACAATCAAAGTTATTGTGCAGCTAAGCTGTTGCCTTAGTTATCATTTCTCTGCTGTATTAGAGAACAGTGTATGTGCCAAAAGGAGAAAAAATCCATATACTTCTATTCAACAAGTGCCTACTGGGCTAGACCTATTTCTTAAAAGCCGTGAGATAGAGTCCTCATTTTAATGTTTCTGTACTTGTATCATAAGAAGGGAAGATACAGAACTCAATGTACTGATGAAGTAATGGCTGTTCCACAAGGCTGGAATGGAAAATTACCAAGGGAAATAGCAAGAATGAACCAGTGAGTGCTAACTTGCAGAAATCTGGTGTTACCCAGTTAGAAACACATGGTAATTCTAACTCACTCTATTTCACCTAGTTAATGTTTTGCAGAGTGTTTGCATATGCAGTGCTGATAAGTACTAAGATCTATTCTACCTAATTGTTTCACCAGGCAAATAAAACATCCTCCAAAGAATGCTTAGGGATAGATAGCTATCTTGACTTCATTTATAAGGTACACTTCCAATGAATGTTCTTCCCCCTTTTGCTCCTGTTATGTACAAATACAGTGCCATAAAGTTTTTTGGCTGTATTTGGGATACTTCTTAACTCTGGGAAAGGTGTGCTGTAAGTAATTTTATTATGTGACTTTACTTGACTGCTCCCTTTGTACTTGTTCGTTCCTGTCACATAACTAGGACAGAACCTTGCTGTTGCTGCTTTGCTGGAATGAGGCATCTTACTGTCAAAGATGTGATCACAGGGAGGCACTAAGAGTCAGAATCTAAGATAAATTTAATCACTCATAATAACTATGTACCAGGAAAGAGTCAAGCATGACCATGGTGCTATGATGTGGTCTGCTCTTCCTTTTTCTTCATTCTATGTCCCAGTCTTCTCCCTAACAAACAGTTAGCCCTTATTTACTTCTTGCTCATTGGTTCTTGTTTTGCTGCATCAGATTCTGTATATGTGAGTGGTTACTAAGGCAGAAACCCACGATGAGTAGCTGCAGGCTTTGGTTAGTTTAGTCGTTTCTAGACTGCTGTATGCATGAGAAATAGATTTTGCTTTTGAGTGCTTTCAGTTGAAAGGACAATAAAGAATATGTGGAGTAAGCCACTTGAAGCTTTGAGGATTTCAGGTGTGTTGGCTCAAAAGCTGTGTGAACCATTCTTTTAGCAGCTCATAAATGGAAAATAGCACCTTCTGTACTAGTTCTTAAACACAAGGAAGTTTCTGACAAGCAGGTCCTACAGCTGGAGGAGCTGAATTTTTTTTTTTGCTGTTCAGCTTTTCTTCCTTTCCTGATCTGGAGAACATTTAAAATGTTTTTTTTTTTAAACTAAAGCTGAACATGATTTCAGCTAACTGAAACTGAATCTTACAGCCGCTCTTCTGTTAGCCAAACAAAATATTAGGTTAAAAATGTTTTATGCTTTAAAACTGTTCAGTACTTTAGAAATTCTCCATTTGTCTTCTTGGATGACATCAAGGGACTGTTGGCTTTTTATTATTTATTTATTTATTGCCAAGAATAACAAGTTTCCTGAAAACACAAGTTAGATAAGGGGTGTGTGAAATGCTACTTCCAAATTTGTTATGCCTGATTGCTGTAAAAGACTTGAACTAGTCTTTTTTCCTAGCTGTGGTGAGCTGATGATGTTTGCCTCTATATACTATTTATGGAAAATATAGCATCTTTGAAATGAGGAACTAAGGAAAGGATCCTTCTCAGACTGCCTAGCTATGGAGCAACTTGCTCTAGATACCATCTCCAAGTAATTGGAAGATAAAGAGATGATCAAGAATCTAGTCCTGTAACTAACAGCATCCCCCAGGGGTTGGTGCTGGGTCTGATCTTGTTCAATATTTTCATCCATGACTTGAATGGTGGGATAGAGTCCATGCTCATGTCTGCTGATGTTATGAAGCTGAGAAGAGTGGCTGATACACTGGAAGCCTGTGCTGCCATTCAATGAGACTTGGAAGGCCTGAAGAGTTGAGCAGGGAAGAATCTAATGAGGTTGGACAAAAGCAAGTATAGAGTCCCTCACCTAGGGAGAAATAACTGCATGCATCAGTACAGGTTAGGGGCTGACCTGCTGGAGAGTAGCTCAGCAGCTGTGAGCCATTAGAGTTCCCCTGTGGCCACAGTCAATGGTATCCCAGGGCACATTAAAAGGAGCAGGGCCAATAGGTCAAGGGAAGTGGTCCTACCCCTCAATCTCTGCCCTGATGAGGCCATATCTAGAATACTGTGCTCAGTTCTGAGCTCTCCATTAAAAAAAAAGCAATCTGCTAGAGATCCAGTGGAGGGTTGTGAAGATGTACAAGGAATGGCTGAGAGCATTCACCCAGACAGGGAAGGCCGATACTATGCTTAGATTTTTCTGCTTAGATGTTCCCAGTGAATTCTTCTGTATGATGTATTGATATTTCCCCCTTAGAAAACAGGGTTAGGATAAATTTCCTTTATGCTCAAAAATCTAGCACAGTTTTGGTGCTACAAAAAACTTTGAGAAATCTTAGATTGACTCAGAAATTATTGGGAACTGGGAAAACTCAGAGATGTTGCTCTATTTGACCATGGCCACCTCTTCCATATTTTGCTCTGTGGGAGCAGAGATAGGTACTTTAAGTGTAACCTCAGTGGAGATAAAACAGCATGATTTTACTGCAGTCAGACTGATGTGAAATCTACCAGATCTCTTTTTAAGCTTTGTCCATTTCATCTCTTTGTAGAGGAAAATGTGTGCGCTTTCCTCTTAAAAAACAAACAAACAAAAAAACACCCACACTGCATTCTCTGGAGTTTCAGTGATGAGTCAAATCTTTCAATTTAAAACTGTAATTTATATTGATAATGTTAATATTCTGGGTTCTATAACCACTTCCATTGCTCAGAAGGATCTTAATACATCCTTGAGTTTTGGGACCCCATTTCATCTGGATGTAGTATAAGGATGTAGATGTCATGGGGTCTTTAATTTTCACTCCTTAGATTCATTCTCCCTCTTCCTGATTAATTTCTCTATGGGGTGTCTGCCTTTTACATCATGGCAAATGGAGTGCTGGGGGGAGAGAGATGTAATGTTTTATTAGCAGCCTCTATTTAATGTAGCTGTGCTGGTCCTGTGAACTAAATATGCTATCAGATGTAATTCCCCTAAGATGAGCAGACTTGCTTATACTGGAAGAGCTATTGAAGAACATAGTGGCTACAGAGGAATGCTTGAAAAGTCAAATCTTTTCTGTATTTTTTTAAGTCAGACCCAGGTGGTCATTTCTGTTGATCTTAAGTTTTTCTTCCTTGTAGAGAAGAGATCTTGTGTTGTAAGCATTTGACAACTGATAGAAGGAAAATGTTGAAGCTAATGCATGATATGAATTACATGGCAGTGGCCCTATGAACATATCCAAGAAAGCATTAAATAAACACTGAGTATTAGGGGCATGTACATATGAGATGTGCTCTTCTTAAGCAAGTTACAGAATAAATCTGAAGCATGAGAATGAAGTAAGTTAGTGAAAGTTGTTATCACACTGTTGTTTCTCTGGGAACATATCTGCAATAACTATGCTGGGAGCCAGGGTTTAGAAGCTAGTGGTTTCGATTGTTTGAAGCTACCAGAAAGGTATATGAAGCACTTTTACCTGTCAAGAGAGGCAAATTCATTGCTTCAAATACCCATTCCAGGTGCAAGATGTTTGAAGTCTGCTGTTGTCAATAGGATAGCAAGGAGTTGGAACTCGCAAGGATCATTAAATCCTTCTGACTTAAGATATTCTATGAAGCAACAGCAGTATTTGCAAAATGTAAGTGTGTTCCCTACATGTGGGGTGGCTTTAAGCAGTAAGTTATTGCATAGCATTTCCTATACAATGGTGTAGATATGCAGGCTTTGTACAACATAGTTTGGTGCATGTTATTTTGTGCATTTTTACATGTCCTGTGGCACTTGCCATATTTGAATAATAACCTGCTGGTATATTTCTTATCAATGCCTGTTCTTTAGCATGTACAAAAATTAATAAATATGGGATTGAGTCTGAGCATGTCTGATAATGAAAGCTTGGGGAAAAAAATAAATAGGGAGTCACTATTTGGTAACTGGGTCACATGTTGTGATGCTTTTGTGTTGATATTATCAGGAGGAACTTGAAAGGGCCAAATCATGATTCATATACAAAATCCTGGAGAATATTTCTAGAAACACCTAGACTAGGCCTACTAAATTCAGATTAATTTCTCATTCTGAGAGGAAAACATGGTTCTTTGGACCAACCTTTTATCTAACACGAACTCGCTATATAATATCTAGCTTCAATGAAATACAAAAGATTTGTGCAAACTGAAGAGTTTGGTTCAAATTTTCATAAGGCTTTGCATACAGAGCTTCTGTTCTAAGTTCTTGTCTGAGCAGGCCTGATACTGGGAGCAGTCCTGTATAAATTAGGTGGGCTTTTAGGTGCCTTCTCATTCAGCATGAACAAGGGGGTTAGAATATCCTGACTAGAAAATATCATTTTGTTTCAAGAACACATCTACCAAGAATTTAAAGTCTTTCATCTTCCAGACTGTTTAAAGAAGTGTACATGTGCTTTTATATATTCATAAAACTTGCTGTCAAAAATTGCATTTTCTACTTTTTATAGAGAATTCCTACACACCTGGGATAGCAAGAGGTTGTAAGCTATAAAGATGCTTCAGAACTTTTCAATGCTATTACATCACCTTGGTCTGTCATATTGTAGGCATTCAAAGATACTTCGAAAGGTTTCAGCAAGTTCAAATCTGTTAGCTTTTTTCAGTCTGCAGACCTCATCAGCATTGGACTGTCTCAGTTGCACATGTTGGTGATCTTGTGACCCACGGCAGTATTATTTGGAGAAAAAATTGCAGTTTTTAAACCCAAAGACTTCAGTCTGTGTGTCCAGAGACCTCAGAATACATGATAAGTACAACTGCACAGATTTCACAAAGTAGCCTGTATAGCACTGATGGAAAGAGTAAGGTGTGATGTGAAAGTACAGTGCACTAGCATTAACTTGACCACATCCTTGGAGCTTCTTGACTGCCTTTATGAGATTGCATTTATAGTTTGGTGAAACGGTGGAATTAGCTGCCTTGTTTACAATGCACCCTCAGTAGGGGTTGTAGTGTGTAGCCTCCTTGGGTTAACCTTTAGCTCATCTTTGTCTAAGGCTAGATAAGATATTAATTTAGAGAAGGGTTACTTTTCATCTTCCTTGATACAGACGACATTACTGTGTTGAGGTTATTTGTGCTTTATGTGGCCAGGTTATTTTGACACTCTGTCCTTATCTAGAAGCTCCCCACCCTTGTTGCTGTCACTAGTTTCACCTACTAAGGGATGGATCTGTAGCTATTTGGAAGCATGCCAGACACAGCACAAAACATGTATGGGAAGGGAATGAATTCAGATCTCTCAAGTACAAATCTGGTGACTTAACTATAAAGCAGACTCCCTTTTCATTAATATAAAGGGTGCTCTGAATGTGCCTCAGGCTATTTAAGGGATCTGAGGGCGAGATACTTAGCTTCTCAGTCTGTTTACTTCTGCAATACATTGCACAGTAAAAACATCTAACTGGAATATTAGGAGATATATGGCGATTAGTAAACCTAATTAAGAAATCTGGATGCCATATCCCAAATGATGATGTAACAGTGGTATCTTTGATCAAGAATACTTCTATAGGTGTCTTATTGTATGTAGGAAGTCTTCAAACAGATTGGATAGCAGAGCTGATTGTTGAAGACCTTTCTGTTTCTTAAATCAACAACTCAAAAGCTATATTAATAACTAAGTTGATTTTCTATTAACTGGATAAAGAGGGACTTTAAATGCCTTTAGTCTTATGAAACAAGCACTTTCTATAGAAAGGTGTTCTTGTTTATCAAGCTATGGATTTTAGTATATTTTTCATGACTAGAAGGAGTAAAAGTAAAGCCTAAAATTAGTTTCCAAATTTTAGTTGTAAACTTAGGTTCTATGAATGATACTGGACCTGAACTAGTGACTTCACCATGCATATCTGCCTTCCATGTCAAAAGCTCAATTTTAGAAACAAAATCTACCCCTTGCATGATTTTTTTTAATAACCAATGGACTTCCTTTGATCCATGCATTCCATGATCTGCCTGCTGTGATTGTACAGGGGGCCTCCAGGGAATATATAACCTATCTGTAAAGTTCAGTTATTAAAAAGGTTGGATCCTTGAATGACATTTTGCAGAGGACATTCCAGGCACACACTAGAAAAACCATCCCTATATATTGCTATATACCCATTTTTCATCCTTGGAGTTTTCCTATGCATTCCATATCTCAGTCTTGAAAGCAAAAGTCCATGAAGATCTTCTCAGGAATAACTGTTTTTGATTTTCATGTATGAGTTTTCATTCTCAATGAATACCAGTGCTTCTTGTCACTTCTTATGCTCATCTGTACCTTCACAAAATGCCCTTCTGATGTATTGTTGATGTTCCCTCTGTATGTACTAACAGACAGGCAGAAGGATCTTCATTCTCCTTGATTTCCAATAACTTTAGTGCTGAATTTTTTGTTGTGATGTTGTCTTGGTGGAATTAACTGACCTTGCTTAATGCCTTTGCCTGTGGCCTATGCAGGAAATATTTATGCCCCTGTGATGAATAAGTTGCTGCATTAGTCAGAGCTGCTTGTACAGCATGTTGGAGAGTGAGATGGAGGGTGTCATCCCTAGGCATCTCTGAATCATGGTCCATGTGGCCAGATTCTGTCCACAGTTCCATGAATTTAAGCTGGTCTGGCACCCGGACCAGAGTGCTTGATCTAGGTGGGAATGTCCACTTAGTTTGTTAAATGTGACCCTTACTTCTATATGCATCCTTGAAACCACAAGCTATTGGACTAACTTATTTCTCTGGTGTGGCAGTGTAAGGTGGCATAAATCACCAGGTTTAAACAAAAGCAGCTGCAGTGTTGATCTGTGTGTGAGTAGACTATGAACTGCTTGGTGCTGGTCACCACTGATGCCTGCTGGCTGAGGGAACTGGAAACAAGGGGGGAGGCTTGAATGACTCCAACATTAGAGTACCTGTGGTATCCCTTCTCAAAAATATTTAACAAATATTTCATAAACATTGCTTGTACCACTTGAGCGTTCTATAATGCCCAACACTTGAAATTACTGATAAAAAGACCAGTTGAGGCTGGGAATAAGCAGAATAAGTGTTTCATGTATTTTTTTTAGAAGTGTCTTCTTTCTCAATGACCAAATTACTGATCAGAAGTGTTATTTAGTAATAAATTAATACTCTGACTTGACTGGTGTGGTTTGTCTAGTGATAGATGGAAAGCTTAAAGCTGGTAAACTTACTTTAAGAGCATTCTCCCAGATCACAAGTCTCTGAAAATTAGGCTCAGTGCTGATAGCTATATGAACAGGCTTTTGTTTAATAGCTGCTCTGATGTTGCTTATTCAGTCTTGAAATTAATGTGTAAAAGATGCCCATAAGCAACCAGCAGCTGAATTGACTATGATTAGATGGATTACTACTATTACTCAGTCCAACAAGTTTGTTTTGTATACTCGAGTGAATTTTGTAGCGCAGACAAGCGGAATGATATGTATGTGGGCTAACATAAAATCCCTCAAAATATGCTATGATTAGATGAACATGGACTTAAAATAGAAATGAATTGCCTGTGTTTGTAAATTAGAGGCTTTCGGGCATTTACATGTACAAATAGCTTCTATCAACATATTCCGTTTCAAACAAGCATTGATTCAGTTGCTCTTTTTCTCCCCATGCTTAGGAAAAAGGAGCTGATTTATCAGAGTGTCAAACTGATTAAGAGGAGATTATCTGCTGTAGGGGCTCATTTAAAGAAATCTAGGGATTCCACTGGGTTGCTGCGTTCAATTGAATTCATTTCATACAGTTAAAAGAAAAGTCAGTCTCTTGGCTTTAAAAAAAATCTTTAACTGTTTCTTTTTCTTGGAGTAAAATAACTAGGAAGCTTTTAAAGCTTCTACCAATTCATGGTAGAATTGTTCATGTACCTGAAGATCTGTCTGTGTGAAGGGAGATGGACGTAAATATATTGCAAAATAGTCCTTAAGTCTCTATTAATTCCTGACTCCATTGATGATGCTAGTGTTAAAAGATTTCAATGTTGATGCTAAAGAAATGAAATAAATGTCAGCTTTAAAATGTAATGGCCAATATCCTGATATAAGGAAAACTTTCAGTTGTAAAGCACCAAAGTGTGAGAAGCTGTCTTGCCACTATTCTTATTTGAGGAGGATAAGCTTCCTTGCCTGCATCTTGGAGAAAGGAATTGTTTTCTATCTATGCTAACTCCTGCAAACAGGAAAATGTGCATGCTGAACAGTGACAGTTGTGACCATTTTTATTGCTGCTGCCAAACTGCTCATGCAGGATCTAGAAAGGTATCTTCTCTGGTAAGTCAGCTCAGTTGTGGATAGATCCTTAAGAGCAGCTGTAAAAAAATTAAACTGTATGGAAGTGGCTCTTGTGAGATGTGTTTATCTGGGTCTGACTTCCAAGTCTAATGCAGAATTGTGTGCCCAGGAGCTCACCTCTGGCTTTGGAGAAGGGCAGACTGACAGCTGGAAAGGAGGTAAGGTCAGACAGATCTCCCCATAAAGCTCTGAGTGCAGAAGTTATTTATGTTGTGCTGTTTGCTTCTTTTGAATCTTTCTGCTGTAAAGCAGTGGTCTTTGTTCATAGTTCTGTATCAGTTTAGCATGATGGCAGCAACTGTCCCAACAAATGAATGGCTAAGTTTGAACTCTTTGAGGAGTTGGAAAAAAAAAATTCAAATTGAGCAGATTGGTTCCCTGCATTTTCCTGCTGCTCTAGCAGAAAGCAGATCTGTGTGGCATGAACTCCATAGCTCATGTTAGAGTTGGTAGTTTTGTGCATCAAGCTTATGTGAGCTTAGCAGTGCCAATTGGACTGGGTCTACTGAGAGTCTAGGTGGCATCTGTCTTTTGACTCAGATGAATAAAATAACTGTCAAGCTGAAATAGATGTGAAAGCTTAGTTCTGTGTTGAAAGTGTTTGAAGGTCTACAGCTCTGTGATGTGACCCCTTCCCTGTTTTTCTCCAGTCTTCCCATTTTTGGATTGGGGTGGACATTACTTACATGGGGAGAGTGACAGACACAAGATTTGTAGCAAAGCAGAAAGCTTTGGGCTTGGGAGAATAATTTTACAGGCAATAGCTTTTAAATATTGAGTGTAAAAGAAAGTGGGGAGACATTGAAAGGATATTGGAAAAACCTTGTTTTGTTTTAAAGATCCTGTCCTCTGTTTCTGTTGGAAATAACGTGACCTGATTAGTAATATATGACTGTAAATTCAGAGCACGTACGTGCAGATGTGGCTTTTCAGATGTCTGCTTCCTTCTGTAGAATTCTCCTTTCCTCTCAAATTTTCCTATTCCCCTAGATTTTTTTTTGGGAAAATTCTTGTTTCTTTGTTTGGAAGGGTGTAGATGTTGGGAAGTTAATGTAGATTCACATAGTTGCTCCAAGATTTATTCATCTCATCAACACCAGTGTATGTTTATGTATGTATATACCTCCTATGTTGTTAAATAATATATAAGAAATGTGAGGTTTGTCAATTCATAAAAGAACAAAACTAGACTAGTACATATTGAACTATTCTCTGTGAGATGACTTCCTGCTTTGGCCTGTCTGGAGAGCTTTCCATTTTCTCTTTTGATATCTAATGTAAAGATTTTCATGGTTGCCCTTGATGTACTGCCACTCTTAAGATCCCTGTCAACTCCATAAGGATTTCTCTCCTATTTCCCGTATTTTATGAAAGAGCTGATGAAGTACTGGAGAAAGAAGAGTACCTGTTAAGTATTTCTTTAGGATGAAGTTAAGTCAGATTGTGTACTGATAACCTAGAGTTTTCAGGAGAAATATTCTGTACAATTCCAGTTCTATCACACATACCATGCTCATGTACTTAGGGATTTTTTGAATTATTTTTTTTTGTTGGCACTGTTAAGAACTAGCTGCCAGATGAAATTTTGCATGTCTTAACTGCAACTCCAAGAGTCTTCATCAGCACATCAATTAAGACCTGGTAATATACTTACGTAGTAAAAGGGAACCTCGTAACAAAAGGAGAATATCAGTTTAATGTGCATATGGTGATTACCTATTTTTGGGGTGACATTTAATAGACTGAACTACACTGCTGTTCATTTTATCCTTTTGTATGGGGATTGCTGGAAAAGAACCTGTACTTAACATTTTTGGGAAGTGACAAAGGAGGAGAAAATTACACCCCTTGGATTTAATCTTTTTGATCTTGTTACCTAGGTGAGAACACTAGCTGTGTTCTCTCTCTGAACCTAGACTGCTTTTGCTTTGGACTTGCAGAGATATTGAACATTCAGGCTGTATTTCTTTCCTGTACATGTTTGGTACCTACCAGTCCTTTCTTGAATAATTTCTACCTTTTTAGACTATACGACTATTTTGTAGCAGACTAATTCAGCTGAGTTTGGTTATGTTGAGGTAAGGCAGTGAGATTCAATCTGCATTAAATCCAATTATACCTGGACTTGAATTTGATTTGTAGGTAAATTAAAGGATTTGACTTCTGTTTCATTCTAGCATTTCATATGAAAATAACATCAAGGTCTTATTTTATAATGGGAATAATTGAGTTGTGTCTAAAGAATTTTAATGGTGATACGAGCCTTGCTTTTAACCAGTGAGAGCTAGGATTAGTGGGATTCTACCTACTGTTAATTATTGTCCATTTAACTGTTCAAGAGTAGGTGTTAACAAGGTTTCTGGCAGGATATGATGCCTATGAAACACACCAAGTAACTTTTAAGTCTTCATGTGGAGGAAGCTAGATGGCAGGAAAATGAATTGCATGCAACCTTACTCTCGTGGCTTGAATCTCTCCTGTAAAAATGAATGTGTACACATAAGGACAGTGAGCTCACTTCTGCAATCTGCAATAACATGTATGAAACTTGAGGTGGTTTCTGAATTCATTTTATTTCCACCTCTGAAAATCTTCTCTGAGACAAGTAGGTTTTCATTTCAGCAAGTAAGAAAACTTTGCCCAAGGAAATATAAGTAGGAAAAGGTGAAGGAAAAATGGGCAAAGAAAAATGTTTTCTTGCATGATGGCCCTGTGAGAAGAAAAGCTTTAATGTTATTCATCCAGTGTACTGCCAGCAAAAACGCCTAAATAATTTTCTTAAATTAACCTCTGAAAGCCCATCTTAGGATGGGAATTTGCACGGAGGAAAAGAGGAAAAGGTCAGATTCTTGAACTGAATGATCATCTCATCTAAATTGATAGGGGGGTGCACTGAAATTGCTGGTTCTACTTCTAGTTATAGGTCTGGCCCATCCATACATCATTTCTTGTGCTTGAATCTCTGGTCTGTAACACTAAGCCACGTACTTGCTGATGCAAATTGATTGGCTTAGCATACCCAGAAGAATGACACCATACAATTTGGTCTGTATTATTTAAACGAGTATTTACTATTCTACAGAAATCATATTCTAATGAATCATAACCAGCAGTACCTTCTGCTGAAACTCCAGAACCTCAACCTTGTGTAAATCTGTGAGAAGAATTTTTTTTATACCAGCTTGAGGATCTGTCCTAAACTTGTAATTATTGTGTTCGAGATTTTTTTTCAAGCGATCAGATCAGAGATTATTAAAATTAGTTGCACGTTGTACCAGGAAATTTCTTTAAAAAGAGTAATATTAAGCTCCTGCTATCTATTTCAAGTGAAATAAACATTTTTTGTAATTGTTGAATAGAAACATCATATTCTCATGTCCAGTGTACTGTATAAGAAGGGGAAGATTAGATTCTTCCCCTCCTTCTGAGAAATTTTATTGATATATTTCTTCAGATTGGCTTTCCCTGTCAGAAACCAAAGGTCACATATGTAGAAGTCAGGGCTGATTTCTATCCTGCTGCCCTAATTATGGGGTCAGAACCAACTGATGAGTTTCAGTTCCCTCTGCAGCTTAGTACTTTCGGAGTGGAGAGAAGGGAGGGTAAAATAGCCATGTCCTTGCAACTGATGATCTATTAAAACATTTGATCACTATCTGCCTGATTTTTTTAATCTGCTTTGCAGAGGAAGGAGCCAGTGCATATCTAAATGAAATTAAGTAGATGCATTTAAATAACCAGGCCTCTAATTTAGAGGGAAGAACAGGAAAGAGTGCTGGTGTGAGCTGCAGAAGAAATAAAGCAGCAATTTATGCCTCACAATTTGCTGCAGCTCTTGCTGGCGTTTAAGTTTTAACATTATTTAAATACATAAAACTTTATATTTTTGTTCCTGTCTTTCTATTTGAAAAACTGTAGTAAAATATAAAGCATCTCAATTTAGTACAGTGATAGAAATATGTAATAAATCCTTGGTCTGCTGTGGAGTGGGAAAGAATGCAGTTAAAAAAAAAGACAGTTGGATGATATGTGTCTTACAAGGTAAGGTTATATCCTGCCATGTATTGGGGTCAGCTCATTCTACCAGATTTGTGCAAAAGAACTTCTGAGCTATTCTAAGCAGCAGCTGATGACTTCTGCCACACAGGGAGAAGAATGCAGCAGGTGTCAGTGAGTGTAACTGCAACGGCTCCCCAGGCTCTGCAGGGAAATGATTGCATCTCATGAGCCAGAGGAAGTGTTCACTCTTTAGCAATGCATTTGGCATAAAATGTAATGTTTTAAGGTGCCATTACACCTGACATGCTGGGGGAATTTCACATATGTTCTTATTTACAGCATCATGGTTACTGCAATTTCTTTGCAGTAAGATCCCTAATTTGTAGCTTACAACTGGTACTGTGACAGTGTATTTCTGCATATGTATATACATGCATTTTGATACATGTAAGCAGGACTGACTGTGTGAAGTAGGTAACTTATTTGCTTTGCTCTTGTTAATTTTTGGAACTCATTGCTACCAGCCCTGATGTTAAGGGCTTAGAGGTCCCTGAAATCATTTATGGTTAAGTCTCAGCCATGTGTGAATTGAGGTCATGGAAGAAAGCAAGGCTGCTCATTCATTTAATTGTTGGCAATCAGGTTTGGCTATTTTTGTCACTCAGTTTTATACTAGCAATATGCATCTGGGTAGGTAAGCTGCCTTAAATAAAGGAAAAAGTGAGAGTTAAACTTTAGGATTTGATTTCTAATTGCATCATGAGGGTATTGGGTGAAATATGTTGTTTCATTATAACAGAAATGGCAATACAGGCTACTTGAGCTTTCATCTCCAATATTAATATTGGATGCTTTAGCCATACTTGTATTTAAATCCCTACTTCTTTCACATCAGCCCCTGTGATTCTTGGGTTACCTTTCTAGTAAGGTGGTTAGACCCAGTCACTTAAATCTCCAGATTCATCTGAACAATGATTACAGTGCAAACTGCATTTTGATGGAAATCTGAGGGACTTTGTCTGTGTGAAGGTGGATGTATCAGCTGCAGGGGACCTGACATGCAGCCTTAAGTTATTTTTTTTAAAGCACTAAAATAATTAGCTACTTCTTGTTGTTTTTGCCTGCTCTGGCTATTTACATCCAAGTTTCTTATATATATAAAATAGCGTGAGCACAAAATTATGACATAAGTTAATATCTAAGTTTATTATCACTGATTTGAAGAGGTGAGGTTTAAAAAAAAAAAGGAAAAGTGTATCAAACATAAGGTAGAGGTAAATGTGAATGGTGGACTAAGTCTTGGAAATACAGCCAGGCTGGAGACTAGAAGCAGCCTTCTTAAGACATTAGGAAATTAACTTTTATTCTGCTTTAGAAGAATCATTTTAGAATTTCTCAGGCTGACTGTAGCACAGAGGAAGTAAATGGAGTGTGTTCAAACCCATACCTGGGTAGCTGAGATGAACATTGTATTATCTCCACAGTATTCTGTGGAATTTATGAAATGTGCTGGGAATCCCACATAGTACTGCTGAGAAAAGAGTTTTTGAATGTTGGTGTGGGGAAATGTAATACCAAGTGGCATATCACAGGAGGGGAAAGGGAAGTTCTCTGAACAATGTCTCTAATCCCTGTTAAATGCTGGTGTTCCAGCCTTTTAATTAAACAAGCTGGCATTTGTGGCTTCATGTAATCAAGAAATTAAAGATTTTATACTATATCCACTAATATGTGACAAGGGAAAATACCAGTTTGCCTTTATCCAGGCACATCATCTGCTAGAGGGCAAAGTTTTTTCAGTTTTCCCTTGAATATAGCTTTTCATTGCTTGTGTAATATCTGTGGGCATCTGCATTGTCTATCTGTATCTGCTTCTGATGCAAACGTAATCATATGCCATTAGGTGATGAGCACCAATCTTCTACTGGCCTGTGTGTATTAAAACAACTGTGCTTGCATTGTAATGGCATATTTAACTGAATGATCTTGCTTGTTTCCTTGTGCTTCTGCTATTGCCAGTAGTTTCAGAATGCTATTATAGTAAACACAAGCCCATATATGAGTCATTCCTTCTCTACTACCAGTACTTCTATTGAGTTGGAATGACAAGTTGTGAGGTTATATGTAATACAGAATCATAGAATGGCCTGGGTTAGAAAGGACCTCAAAGATAGAGTTTCAACCATCCTGCCATGGGCGGGGTCACCAACCACTAGACCAGGCTGCTCAGAGCCACATATCTAAGACTGGTTGCTTTAATATTCCTATTCAACTTTTATTCTAAACTTGTTATCTTTTTTTTTCCTGTACAAATGCAATATACCTTAATCTGTTTTGTATGCACACTTAGGATCTTTGCAAAAGCTCAACTGTATCTTTCCTGACACTGCTTGAGGCTCAGCACTACTTGAAGGACTTGAGGAAGGATTCTCTTCATATTCCTAGGTTTCCAATATGGAGCTGCTACCTAGTTAGAATGCCAAACTATATACCTTAAGCAGTATCATCCACAGGCAGTGCACTGGTTAGAGTTAAGATCATGAGTATTTACTTATTGAGGTATGATTGGAGAGTTTAAAGTATTTTATAGCATCCTGTGTTTGAATCAATGTAAACAGGAATTCTTCTGTAATTGTCAGAAAGCAATTTATAAGGTGCACTTGAATATGAACTTGCAAATTGGGTGTATTGACTGGCATTTCAGATGGACATGGGGAAAAATCTCTTTAAGAGAAAACACCTATTGATCACACCTTCCCCATAAATATGCTTACATAGAATGCTGGGTGTGTTATGAGCCTGTCTGCTTACGTGCCATAAGAATATGTTATTAAAACAATTGACAATAGCTTTGCTAGCTGAAACATCTTCATGCTTTACATGCATTTTTAATTGCTCTCTGAAGTCTACTTCATGGTCTAGCAAAAGTTTGAAGTCATTTACTAATTCACTGTTGCCATTTAGGAAGTATGTGTTGCTTATGTATCAGGCTCCATTTCAGTTATATCTGTAGAGGAGATGAATACGAAAAAACCTGTTTGAGTCTGGGATGCCTGCTTTTCCTTTGCAAATAGTCTTTTTGTGTGTGTGTGTAAAAAATAATACTTTGGAATGATTTTGAGGGAGTATTGTTTGGTAAAAGCATCTTGTGCAGAAATGCCAGAAAAGGCCAAATGAAGTGCAGTGCAAATCCTTAGATGAAGGTCTGAGTGAGTTTGGTGAATTTGGGTGCTATCCAGCCTTAGAATGCAATCAATGAGCATGAATATGAGCAATGAGCAATCTTTTACAAGATCTTTCAAAACCTCTGCTCCCCAGGAAAAGTTCCTGGCTGCATCAAGTCATAACCAGACACCCTTTGATGAGCATTCAACTCAGTTGTATCTCTTTGAGAAGAATCCCCATCCAAATGCATGCCTGTTCAGAGCATGTTCAAGTTTGTGTCTTCTAGGGGGCATTAATATGGCTCTCTAGATGTTAGTTTTCTATGAATTAAATTAAGATGGACTCAAGCAAGGTGAACTTGTTGGTGTCCTCTTGGACTAGATGATCTTGCAGATCCTTTCCAACCTAATGTACTTATGAACCTGTGACTGGAAAGTTCTCTTACAACTGAAAGTCCTGTGAGGAAACCGCGCTTCTCTGGAACAATATGCCATTATCAAGCAATGGGAATGCACTGCTACTATTTTCTACAGCTTGACTATGAATGGTTTGTCTGCTTGTAGAGATATCAGCTGAAGGAATCTGAGGGTTGTGGCTGTTTACACAGTGGTGGAGATGCACAGGCCATATTACAGCTTTTGATCAGCATTAGATATAAGCAGTGACTCTTGCTTACTCTGAAGCATGTAGTCACCCACACTAGAAAACAATTATATTTTTCTGTCAATTTTTTTAATTGATATCGTCTGATTTCAGCATACATGCTTCTATTTGGCCTTGAATTGCACAATGGCATTTTTCTTTCTTTAGGCTTGAGCTCCTGCCTGTTTATTCCTGTACAAAAACACAAGAATGTAATATTTAAAATTCTTTCCTCAGCTGGCATAAATCTGTGTCGTTCTACTGGCTGCACCAATTTAAATCCAAATTTGATTAAATAATATTAAATTGGGTCCCCAGCAAAAATTATAGTCAAGAGAAAACCCTTAGGTGCCTAAAACTTGAGTCTAATCTTCCAGCAGAAGGGCATCAGCTGCTACTTTGTGCATTCACAAACTCATATTAGCTGCTTATGGCTCAGTAACTGACGTTGGCTGTGAAGCAGACACTTGGCTGCTCCTTCGGCCAGTGGAGATGAAATGTTGGCAGCTGGCTCTCTTGAAAGAGCTGAGCTATAAAATTAGAAAATAAAACATGATGATTAGGTTAAGGTCACAAAATATTGTAAATAGGAACATATTGGCCTTTATGCTCTTTTTAAAGCTCTTTGTATGTTGGCTAGCCAGTTTCCTGGATGTCTGTGTTGCCTTAACTCTGTGACTGTCTAAAGGTGATGTATAACAGGAAAAAAATAAATGACCTTTTATGTATACTAAGGCCTGAAAAAACCTTTTCTTGAAAATGCTTCCTCCCTGACCTTTATCTTTTCCTAGCAATGAAGTCTTCTTTTTCCAGCTGTCACTCATGGAAGAGTTGGTAGCATTTAGGATAGTGGTGGAGAATTGTAATGGCTAGTACTTGTACAATGTGTTTGGAGTTTTTAACCCTCCCATAGGAGTAAATGTGTTTTAAAAAGAGTGTGGTGTCTGTTCTCATTTTAGTATTTTAAAGTTCATGACATGAGCATTCAGAAGACGTTGGGGTTTCAGGATTTCTTTTACTAACGAATATGATTGTCAGACCATGTATGAAGATGTGAAGTCTAGATGCAGAGATCAAAAGTTGGTGTTTTGAGGAGCAGGTTTTATAAACAAACAAGTGTTTCTCTGGTTATCTGTCTGGGCTTTTAGGCTTGAGACACATTTAGTACATTGGGCAAGTTAGTGAAAGCTTGAGCTAACACCAAGATAACTGAGAGGATAACATCCCCTTGTGATGCATCCAGAGGTACCTGGCACGTTTGACCAGGAGGGCAGAGCTGCTTTTGAGCATGGTGAGCTAGTCCGATAGCTATCTGGCTGAGAGAGAGGGGTAAAAATCCTTGTGGATACAGACTGAAGAAACATGCTGCATGAAACCTCATTAATCTGTTACTGGATCACAGTAGCTTTACAAGCCATGAGATGCTCTTCTGCTGATTTCCACCTAGGAATGTCCACCTGTATGCAATTCCACCAGGTCTGTGGCCTAACAGATGGTCCTAACTAATGAAGAGAGTCCTTTTAATTAGCCCGTCTAAAGACATTTATTCACACTGGTGGGCGCTCCCAATAAAGTTTCAGTGACTGGGAGCTGTGCTGCTGGCTTCCAGCAGTCACCATCTGTTTGGTGGCAGAAAGTGGCCACAATATCACTGCTTGCATTTCCCACTTCAGTGGACTGGAAAGAAGTTTAAAGCTGAGGAAAGGAGGGGGAGAGGTAAGGTCTCCTGGTTACTGCCTACAGCAGTTTGAAAGCTTTGGTATTCCTGCTTCCAGACCTAGGATTACAACAGCTTATCCTTCTATCTCTAACAGTGGTTTTGGAAAGCAGCTTTAGAAATAAGTATTATTTCCTTTGGCAGCAGTGTTTTTTTTTTTAATATGAGAATATCTTCAGTATATTTATAAAGGCTTTCATAGTCTGTTAGCCTGTTTCTTAACTGAATATTGGAAATCCCTCTGTTCTTGATGATTGATACAAAACAATAGATGTAGAAATGTTATGCCAGTAATACTTATTCTGAGAGTAAAAAACTTTGGTAAAAAAAAAAACGTTGTTGGCTTCATCTTAAAGGGAACCACTTAATGATAAGTCTGTTAAAGATTAGGAGGGATATTAAGGAGTTGGAACAGTACAGTAGAAGATAAATAAAACTAGTCATGGGTGATAAAGCTTTGTATTTATCCTCTGTGTAGGAACAAACTCATCTAGTTAGGAAGGTAATTAAAACAGGGGAAAACTGCAAAATTTCATGGAGAAAAAACAGGCTAGAGATGAGACAAGAACTATGGAAATGCAGCATCCTTTAGGGTAATTCCAACTATGCGTGTTGTCTATCTACTCAATTTACAGTCTTACCCTGCATTCTTCCCAGCTTCTCTCCACTCTCAAACCTTACTCAGTCTCTAACTTTATCTGCTGGGTTAAACCACAACACAGTTAAGTGTCACACAATCATTCATAAGATGCCACAAAGTATGGAATATACCTTTAGTCAGTTCAGATCAGCTGTCCTGATTCTGTGCCCCCTCAGCCTCCCTCTTTTGCAGTCCAGTAGGAGAAGCTGAGAAATTGAAACATCCTTAGCTCCATACAGCACTGCTTGCAGACAGAGTAAAGGGTGTCTTGGGGGAGGACTAGATTCAAGGTGAAGGCATTAGGCCTAACACTTGTCTTGGGGTAAGCTTCAGCTAAGAAGTATTCAACTTCTTTGTTAGAGAGGAGCTGTAGTGAAGTATAGGTTGATGCAACTGAACTCTCTTAGCAGGGATTTTTTCTCCACTGAAACCAAAACTATTGATTACAATTTATTCATCTCAATAAAGTACTTTTGCTGGAATGATTTTTCATCTTACAATCTCTTTTGAGAGAAAGGAGGTAAAGTCCTGAGAATAACATAAGCAGCATTAACTTTGGACATATTATTTAAAATCCCTAGTTAATTAGGTTGAGATTTTTTTCCATATGAATACCTTTGCAAGACTTATTGTCTACTGAGTTAGACATCTCTGTCTCTGTTTTTTAATAAAATTTCAAATGATCTTAGCTTTATCTGGTTCTGAAACAGCAGAACTAAAAAAGCAATTAAAGCTCAGGAAAATTTATGGCATGGGAGGACTGATTCTTATCCAGATATGCTTCAGAAAGTCAAGACAGTTAATATTTGGAGATCTTAAACAAAGAAACAAGCTGGTATCTGAATAGTCAACTGAAGTGAAGGGTGGAATTTGTAAGGGACTTACAAACAGTTATAATGTATGGGAAAAACTGCCAGAGGCAGAGATGTAAGAAATGTGACACATATTGGTGTGGGGAAGATAGATTTGACTGAAGAGGAAGCAATGAGTTGAAAATCAGAAATCTAATGCACCTGTGTGATGAGAGAATTGAAAATGAGTTGCAGGTCACGAGTAGAAGCAGAACAGATTTGAACAAGATCTTATACTGAGTGAGCTGTGATGGCAGAAGAGAAGATGCTCGTGTTCTGGATTCTAAAGATATACAGCAGGAAGTAATAGTGTGGCCTGAAGATCTGGCAGTTCATAGGCCATTCTAGTGGGGATTTTCTGATAAACTTTGTTTCAGATTCCTAGGCTTCTGAGACATCATCTAAAACAGAACTTCCTTTTTTTTTTTTTGTAAGAGTCAAAGGAACTACCAGTGGTCAATGGACTTTAACATTTTTGTTGCTGTTTTGCTGATGCTTTTGCTTTTTTGTTGCATTTATTGGACTACATGCCTTCGCTGTGGTATCTGGTGTATATGTGCATACTTGGCCTTTCTAAGTAATCTAAGTTGCCTACAAAGCATATAGATTATGGATTCAAGTGTAGTTGAGGCTTTCTTTCCAGGTCAGATTTACAAACAAGATGAAGTGGTAATGCCTGATCTCTTACGTGTATTTACTTTGCAGAATTCCATACTGAGAGAAGATTTTTCTAAGCCTTTTAATAGACATCTCCTGTGTTGAAGAGTATTGTTTTAATGCTAATAGCAAGTGACTGCCCTGTAGAGGATTTTTTTTTTCCAAAGGCAGGTAGAACAGCATCTCTGATCTTTAAGTTCACTCTGATATGTTGGAATAAATTTGTTTGATCTCCTGAAGTAAATCGCTTTGCTACCTCTGTGTGCGAACCCGATTTCTGCCTGAAATATGCCTAGATTCTGGCCAAGTAAATAATCACATTGCATGTGTTTAGAATCCTTAGAGATTCCTGCTGTAAAGAAGATCTGAAGGTTTAAAAAAAAAAGAGAGCATGGGGCCTTTTATGGGGTCTCTTCAACAGTTCTTCAGAGCGCAGCACTGCACAATTGTTCAAGTGCGTGGATTATCAGGCAAGGATTCAGCTCATTTCACTATTCAAAGCAGCTAAACAACATGATTTCTGATGGTCTTAAAAGAAATTTAAATGTCCACAGCTTGAGCATCTGCTTGAGCAAGTACTTGTAGTAAAGATTTCTGTATCACTTAATGGAGATACAAATTTGTCCTTAGAAAAATATTTGTTTGAAAATATAGCTTTTCTTATGTGAACTGAAGCTGAATTAGAGCTTCGGTTTCCTGGAGAAACCCAACTTTCACATTAAGACTGAAAATGAATGAGAAAGTCATTGTGGGCTGTGTCAAATCTACCACTAAAAATTGATAACTTTATATGGAATAACGTTTTCTGACAGAAATCCTTTGATCACAACATCTTTGTTCTCATTCCAATCTGTGTACTTCATCTTATTCTTTTTTTTTTTTTAATTTTATTTTAAGAGTTTTCTGTGGTTTAAAGTTTTCCAAATAAATAAGTTCCTTCAACCATGGAGGAGCATAAGCATGTAACATACAGACCAAAAAAAAGAGATTGTGAAAATTTATTGATGAGGACAGTGGAAAAGAATTGCAGTCACAACCCAAACTGGAAAAACTGCAAGGATGTATTTTCTCCTTTCTTTGGTTGTCTTCATCTGGGTTACCTTTCTCTTCTCTTTTGTCTGTATGATTTGAGTTTTAGTTAAGCAGCTTGCACAGGGAGTTAATTTTAGCTTCTTGAATTATGATTGTGCCTTTCATTTTCCTGCAGATGTTCTGCACATCAAGGCAGGATTGTTGAGTCCATTGCATTCTGCCCAGAGAATATTAATATTCAACTATGCACAAACATCTGGGTAGTCTGCCTGAAAGCATTTTGAACATGAACATGTGAATTCCATTCTCAGTCTGTACTTTAGATAGACATATGATGCATCCATGGGCCACCAATTCTCTGGCATGAGCAGTGGAGAACTTTGTCTTGTTTCTGCTTTATATTTTTTCTTCTCCTCATTTTCTTTTTCCTAGCCTCTTCCAGTAAGGCTGGAGCACATATGAGATTTTACATCTGTGATGGTGGAGTTAGGGGGGAAATAATGGAAGCTAATTGTTTTTAGCATGGGCATTAGGTGCTTTCTGATGAGTATGTACAGTCTAACACTATGGAAATGCATCTGGAACTTCTTTTACACTGTTGCCTTTAAATATTTCCTTATAAACCTCAGGTTTTCTTCACTTTCTATTATTTTTATCTTTTCCCCTTCTTAGTATTGGTTAATACTTGAAGCTCCCAGGTGTTTTTGTTTGTTTTTCCTTGTGGATCTTATGGTAGTGTTAGTTGAAAAATCTATTAAATATAGTTAAGGCATATAGATGTTATTTGGATGCTAACCCAGAATTTGGGGGCCTGGTGGAGATTATCTTTTGTGAATTTTGCTACACAAATGATTAACTTTGTTTTGGAGGGACTTGGCTTAGGTCAGGTACCACTGTGTTTTTTTAGAACCTGACAGCAACCTTTTCTGGTCTAGTGAAAAGCAGTATCAATCTTTCTGCTTATTGTAACTGCACATGTCCTAGACACATCACATATATTTCCTTTCTCTGATAGGATTTGATCCAGCTGCTGCTGAGCTTGAAGGAGCATTTCCTGCTTGATAAGGGGGAACTGTGCCTCTTTTGCTGGAGAGGAGTTTTGGGTGGTTTTTCTTAGTTGCCCACTGAATTCTAGTTCAGTGCTATGCTATTGTATAACTACTTATTTCCAGTTTGTTTGAGGTGGCTGTGACTAATGGGAATCCTGAAGTTAGCTTCTTGCTTTTTTTTATCTCTTTCTGGGTCTTTAATGAACTCCTAATTACATGGTTTATAGTTGTGCTGGCTTGTGTGTGTGTGCAGGGGAATCAAGTGACTGAAAGTCAGAAACCTTTAAAGGTTTCTTTAAAGTACCTTTGAAGGTTTATAGTTTTCCCTACCGCTATATGGGTACAAAACCATAAATGGCTAAAGCCAGAGATTTCCTGTTTAATTCATTGCATCCCAAGACCTAAAATGGCTAGCAACGTAATTAATAGGCAGGGACAGATCTGCCTTTGGCAAGGTCTGCCTGTATACCTACGTGGCAGAACAGATGACAGTGTGCTTAATTTTCTTGCAGATGTGAGCCAGATGTGAATGAGTATGGCTGTCTCTACTAAGATGATGTACTATTAAGCCTTTTTCCTCTACTACTACCAGCTTATTTTGGCTAGACACAGACTGGAAGCTAGAAGACATGCAGGCTTACCTAGCTGCAATCCACAAATAGACAACAAGTGGTCTTTATCAAGGGACATGTAAAATACAGCAGGATATGACTGCCACCAGGGAGTGATGTTTGTGAAAGCCTTCCCTGTGGCTTTGCATCTTAACCATTGTTCTCCCTGTTTTGTGTGATCTTAGTAATTGCTCTTTCCACTGGATTATAGTATCTGAGGGCTCTGAGAGAGCTCTCTTACTTCTATGGATGTTTTCTGTCTCTGACTTAGTCCTCAACCATTGCTATCCACTGGACAAAAGCACCAAGGTTATAATGTGAATGGGACAACTTCCTGCTTTTCTGTTTCTGTTGCTTCCCCTTTATTACTGTTAAAGACATTTACTGCAAAAGCCATCTTTTCAATGACCAGAATGATACCACATCCAGAATTCTGAATATTTCGAAGATTGAGAAATGTGGCCACAAAAACCAGCTTAGTTCTTGCATTGAGTGATCAGTGTAAGTAACTGAAAATAAAATTTCCCTGTTAGAATTCAGACCTGTTCTTGGAATTGAAATATTAGTCTGCCCACTACTATCACTGTTCATTTACCATCTTGGTACCCAGAATTGCACTGGTAGAGTGATGGTTTTAATGAGCAAGAAGCATATGTAGCCATAGAAAGGAAAAACCTTGCTCATTTCCTTGTGACTTAAAGCTCAGTTGTATCTAAAAGAGCTGCTCTATTGGTGGCTGATTAGGTTTTCATCTAATAAGAGAAAGCACAAGCAAGAAATGAAGATGCTTGTTTCCTGTGTTCACTAAAAAGATGAGGAAATTTGAGAGAGCTAAATGAGTATCTCCTGTCAAAATTTTAAGCAAGTCTGATCTTTTTATTCACTTCAAGAGAAAAAAATAGCCAATTCAACCTTCATGGAGTTCCTCAACTTCTGGGGGAACTTTGGCATAAATAGACAATTACAAACTTTGCTTTTTCTATGTTATGGCTGATGCTTCCTTCCTCAGTACTTAGACTGACTCTCAGAACAGTGGCAGTCACAGTTCTCTGTGGAATCTGAGTCACTCTCTCATCTGTTCAGTTAAGAAACAGGATACTAGTATTCAAAACTATTTTATTTTCTTGTGGGTTGTGTGGATGTTACTAAGTACTGCAGGAAGGTATTAGAATAGGGCTCTTCCCTTCTGATCAGTAAATGCCCTTTGGATTTAGGTCCTATCAGTGTAAAAGTAAGAAGTTTAAATGGATTCTGGGCTTTTCACTGGGGTTAAACTCTGACTGCATTTTCTGACGTGTTCTAAATTGCAAAAGGAGTTTTGGTAGTTTTAACAAAAGAACAGTAATCTGGAAAACCTTGAGTAGTTCTTGTAGATGCCGTTGAGGGTAACAAAACTGGGACTGTGTTTTGGATCCAGAGCTTTGAATCAGCTCTTGGTCTTTACTCTCAAATCTGGGAGGAGAAAGTTGATTCTCATGTGAAGTTGTAATGCATAGCTAAAGGAATGCTTCTTGTTCCCCAACAGTTGGTTATCAGTCACACTGAGCATATATGTATGTGGAAAGCCCTGGAGAGTCAGTTCTGTGTTAAGGCTATTTTCTTGGCAAATGCTTATAGTAAAAGCTTTATCTGCTTAAAGCAATTTGACTGTTGGCAGTCCAGTCAGCATAAAGAACTTTGAGCTCCTGGTTCTAGCATTTTGTCCTGTAACCACTGTGGGCTCTTGTACCTTTTTAGGCAAAGGCAGTTTAAAAAGTCCTAGGATGGTGTCTTTCTGTTTTATTAATGGATAAGGGTTTAAATCCTGCTTGACCTGTGTAAATCTGAAGGCAGACTTAGATGTGTTAGTAACAGCCAGATTGGATTAGTGTAATTCTTTGTTTGTAGTTCTGCCAGCATCATCATTCAGAAATTACCGCTTCAAAACACAGTAACAAAAGTGATCTCTGGCACTGCAGAAAGCAGCAAGCTAAACAATCCAGACGTCTTTCTTCAGAGGCTCCCAGCTCTAACAAAATTGGCTGGAGCATCTGTTTTCTGTCTTAAACTCTTTAATGATTAGGTTCCTAATTGTTTGACTGGGTGTCTGTGTAAGCACAGATCCAGTCAGTTTTGAGCTAATGCTGAACTTCTGGCACTAAAACGCGATACTGAATATGATCAATTTATATGAATTGGTTTATCAATAATGCCTCCTTTCCTGTGAAATTGTGTGAGAGGTTTTTGCAAAGTTGGTTTCTTGCTGGTTGGAGCAGCACAACTCTGTAAGTGCTATATTGCAGAGCCTAGGATTGCATTTTAAAGTGGTGCAGTCCTACTTCAGGTTTCTTTTAGAGGTATATGGTATCTATGAACTCAGTAGCAGAGAGGATGTGATCTAGTGTTCTTTACAGGGACAGAACACATGAAATCTAAAGGAAATAACTATTTCTGTTCATTGCTTTGTACTTCAGAAGAAACAAACAAATGCTTAACCACATGCTTCACTATAATGTAAGAATGTTCAAATGCTTTGCTATGTACTTTCCAAAATTAGGTTGTTTTGAAGATTGCATGCTCTTTCAAGCTAAATTTGATTTCTGCATATTATTTTGTGCAGTCCCCTCTTAATGCGAGATTGGTCCTGAAGAATGTACTCGAGTCAACCTCACATCAATTGCATCTTTGCAGGTTAGGACTGAGTATAGAAGGTTCATTTTTCTTGAATGTAACATGTAAAAAAAAACCCAAAACAACAACAACAAAAAAACAACAGCTGCCAAGGAGAACATAATATCATATGTCTCTGTTTTCCATGTCAGTTTCACAAACAAATGGACTTTCTCTCCTTGGCTGTCTTTCTGAGCAATTGATGTCAGAGGGTAGATGAAGAGTGAGCTTATGGGAAACTTTTAGTCTCTAGGGCTTGCTTACTGTCTTTGTTGTCAGCATCATTATGCATGTCAAACAACAAAACAGGTCAGCGTAAGTTTTTAACCTTTTCAGATTTAAAGTCATGGGTGGCTGTTCTGAGCAAAGATAACATTGCCCTTTTTGCTATCAGACAAGGCAACAGATGGACAATGCTAGGCATTTCCACCAGGCTATTTATTCCAACTTTTGCACAGTTATTTGAGACACCGCTATGGAAGCAGTTACAAATGTAAGTGTACTTCTACTTGCCTATCTCCAAAACATTATTACAGCAGTGAACCTGGAGGAGTGTGAGAACTGTTGTCTGTAGTTAATGTTATTAATGCTTCTGTAAGATGTATATATTTTTGAAGACAAGGTTACCAAATACTTTGTAGATCTTTGTAGATTTCTTCTGTCACCCAGTTTAGTCTTATTATTTTCTGTAACTCTTCTGTGTGAATCAGAAAAGCCTTTTCTTATTAATGTATTAAAAACTCTGATTTTCTAAATAGTGGAAAAACAGATTATTGGGAAGTTGAGTGATGTAGTTAATGTGAACAAATGTCATCATCAAAATCTGCTTTACCGATTCCATTCATCTGGTATTATCATTTTTAATTTGACATGCTAGAAACCTGCAGAGAGAAGCTAAGAATTTTTTGAGGCTAATCTGTAACTTCTGCTTATGGATAAAGCTCTTTTTTAAAAAGAAGTTTAAATGTTTTTATCTGGGTTTTTTTTTTTGGAATATTTAAATGAAGTATTCTATCACTGAGAATTGTGAATTCATTGAATAATAACTTGATTACAGTGATGCTCTCCTTGATTTAGTTTTTGTGAGAACCGAAGAGAGTGTAAACCATACCAAAACATCCTGGTGTTGGGGAGAATCAAGGTTAGGAATTCAAAGGTTTCAGAGAAGGGGCTGAAAACTCATTCTCAGAAGTTACTACAGAGCAACAAGGACTATATATATGGAGACTACTATAAATTATATATATATATATGCACACACCAATCTGAGGTGATTTGCTCAAAGGCTAAAACTATATACATCTCTAAAAGCTAGGAGTTTTCTGTTTGTGATCTGGGGAAAACTGAGGATGTAGACGCAACCATGTGCCAGGTCACAGAAACTGCTTGTATACATTACCCAGGACTGAAGTAGGCATGAACTAGTTTAGCTAAAGCAAATGCTACTGTACCAGCTTTTACCTTCCACAAGAATCTCCTTCAAAGTCCCCATGAACATGTGTCATGGTTTCCCCCTTTCCTGAGATGTGGGTCTGTGGGTCCCCTACCCCATTTGTCACAGAACCAGAATGAACTGGCCCACAAACCATTGACAAGATGACAACTGGCTGTGCAACCAGTACCTATGCATGTACTGCTTGTCTGGGTGTTTTTTATTTATGCAGCAGTTAAAAGTGCTGCATGTCTCTGTTACCAATGCAGGACACACTGGTGAGCTGCAAGAAATAGTGACTTAAGACAATCTTATAAATCTTTTATCTGAAGTAGAAACTTGCTGAAGCACAAAACTGAGATTTCCTGTGGTTGAATTGCATCATCCTGTCTCTAACACGGCCAAGTACTGTAAATAAGCTACCGTAAAGGGCAGAAAAAGCAAAATTAGAAAAAAAAAGTATGGCTGTATATGAATGTGGTTTGCCTGCACATTTTAAATTCTATTTTGTGGTTGATATTCTCTAAGTCTTTGAATGTGATACACGTTTGCTAGCGTTTATTTAAAATTCTATTCCCTAAAATGATGTTAAAATGTTGCAACAATTCAGTTGGGAAATGTACAGTACAATTTCTTTCCTTTTCGGGGTTGAGAGGTCCTTATCTAATGTTTCTAATAGTTCATCTGCTAGGTTCTCACTCGCTCAAACTGTGCCATTTATTTCAAGAGAAATTGCAACAGATCTAATGAAGGGAACATTTTGAAAGTAATTTTTAGTATTCTTTTCCTAAAGGGATTAAACTGCTAATGTAAATGTTCACAACAAAGCAATACTTGCACATAGGATGAAATTTGAGATCCAATCATTCTCTGGTATTCACACGCTTGGAACAGAGTTGATTGAAATTAGTGCACCCTTTATGTGCCCTTGCCTTTTCTTTCAGTTTGTCACACTATTGAGAGCACAGAGTAGAAATTTCATTGGAATTTTACTGATTTAACCCTTGTAGTAGACAGGCTATAATGACACTTAATTCAGATGATGTAGAGGAGGTGTTGTTGTAGGTCTCCATCAATGTAGGAATTCAAATAACAATATATATTTCATGGTATTGGATTCTAGAAACTCATGTTAAAAGAAGCACTTCTGCAAATGAAGGAGAAAGCAGGCATTTTCTTTCTTTGATGGAGGGGTGTAAACACCATAGGTTTTTTCTTCCCATTTGGCATTTGAATTATCAATATAAGGGAACAAGGAAAAAAAAATGCTCAGACTACATACATTTAGTATCCTTTTCATGGGGGGGAAAAAAGCATCCTATGTTCAGAGCTAAAATGTTCCATCTGAAATATTAAATGTAGGACTGGTTTGTGAGTTTCTTGCTTTGTTTTTAACAAGGAATTCTGTCCCACATTATGACCCCTTTTGTGTCTGACACAGAATGTTAAGGAGGCTTGTTAGTTTTCAGCAGCTTCATTTTTTGAGTAAGTGTTTTAAGGAGCATGGTATGTAGCCATCCGACTTGGAAATGTCTAGAATTTTGGGGTTTGGAATACAAAACTGATGTTAGCATCAGCACTTAAGGATGGGAATGGATTTCCCAAAGGATGTGTACTGTATCCAATAAACAAGAGGTGCTGTGGCAAGAAGTTGATGATGAAAAGGCCAGTTGTTATGGATCCCTACAGCAGTTCACAAACACTCAGTGAAATGTTTCTGCAGATAAGAGTAGCATCTAGGAGGCAGCTTGGAGATTGTTAACGAGGGATTTGAATCATCATAGTATTGATT
The DNA here is from genome assembly GCF_038088225.1 of Cyrtonyx montezumae. Classification (NCBI taxonomy): domain Eukaryota; kingdom Metazoa; phylum Chordata; class Aves; order Galliformes; family Odontophoridae; genus Cyrtonyx; species Cyrtonyx montezumae. The sequence continues at coordinate 8,564,196 of NW_027071826.1, read as the reverse complement.
GTAATAATAACCATGCAAAATCCTGGGAAGGCAGGCTTTTAGAGCTACTTTAGTGTAGCACTACTTCTATAATGTGATTTGTTGAATGGTCAATATAGCCAGAGGATATTTTGGACCTAATCCTTGGAAGTGAATCGAGTGCTTTATGATTTAATAAGCCTGGAAAATGGGCACTGCTTACATTTGAGTAAAACCTTCTAGTGCTATCATCCAATTTGAAATACTTGTTAAGAGAGAGTGCTAGATGAAGCAACACAAAAGTGACTTTGAGGGACTGTACAGTGCCCTGAGGTATTTTGATTAGAACTCATTGGTTTACAGCAAGGGGAGGGACAACAGTTGGAGGGATTGGAGCTGATGTTCATCCCATCTGCAGTGAGTGTGTGGGCAAAAGGGCACCAGATGCTGCCCGGGGTAACAACAGCTCAATGCAGGATATAAGTAAATAGTGAGCAACTTTCAATGTACAGCTGATGGTATAAATAAATCCCTTTCAGAGACAATTAAGAGTCAGTAGAAATACTGAACAACTGAACGTGAACAGTCATACAGTACATTCTAACTTGGGGTCAGGAGTTTTCTGGTGTGTAAGTATGTGGAGGACTGGTTCCCTGGTGAGCTGGGGACAGAGCTGAGGATGCAGAATGAACAAACAGCTGATGCTTGTTTTTATTTGAAAAAGCCAAATGAAAATTGTTTTTGTTTTTTTTTCTTTGGAGAGAAAGAAGAGGAAATGTGAATCTGCCCAGGACAGGGGTGAATTTGTTTGCTCAAATGTGAAGGGGCAAATTAAGAACAGCATGTGAATCACGCAGCAGGGGATATACTGGACAAAAATTACATATTCTTCAGAGCTGGGGAGAGGTGAGAAAAAATAAGCATTAAAAGAAGTCAAGGCAGCTGTGAAGTTCTTTTAACTGAGCTAAGTTTGTTTGTTTGCCTAACCTAGGTCTTGAGAAGCAACATATTAAATTTAAATATCATGCAGAAACTGAGTTTTGTCCAGTGCATGAATGAGGATTGGGGCATTTTGCACCACTTTAGAAAGAATTAAATACTTTTCCCTTTTCTAAAAAATAACACCCTAGGGAAGTTCCTGAGCTGTTCTCCTTATATGCTAATGAGTCTGTGTGAACCTGTTTGTGTAGGGATAAAGGTTTGACAGGATTGTTTTCCTATTGCATGATTCAGGAAAAAAAAAAAAGCATGTGATCCTGCTTATTCCTCTGTGTGCAGATGCATGGCCCAAGCAGCTCTATGCTGATGTAACAGGATCTGTGCTCATTTTTGTGAATGTATAGAACGTGGTAAACATCAGAGATCATTTTGTTTAACATATAGTATCACAGAATCATAGGGGTTGGAAGGGACCAAGGGATCATCGAGTCCAACCCCCCTGCCAAAGCAGGTTCCTTACACCAGATTGCACAGGTAGGTGTCTAGGTGGGTCTTGAATATCTCGAGTATGCTTTAAGTGTAAGAAATACCATGAGCTGCAGTGTGAAGGAAGGAGGACCACCTAGTAATGTACTTTTAATAAACAAAGGTGGTTCCATGGATGTTATGGCTTAGTCTATGAAAACTAATCCGTCTGTAAAATCTTGGCTTGCTCTTTCAACACAATGAAAACAAGCAGGACTGACAGTCAGGTGAAATCCTGCTTATGTTAGCTGTCAGTGGGGTAAACCAAAACAACTTCAGAACAGTTGTTTTTGGAGCTCAGTGCAGAATAGTGTTTTGGTAGTAATGCGAGACAACAGAGTGGTGTTACCAATCTCTCTAGCACCCATTATGTACACGCTTCTGTACTCAACAAACGTATCCTAAGAAAGGGCATTAAAAACAAAAGAGCATTTGGAATTTCTAAGTTTAAAATGCTTTTGTTTCAGATGGGAATACTCCCTGTATCTTCCCTACAGCTTCTGAAACTTGTTAGAGGTTTTCCAGTTCATTGTCCCTTGGAACCTCTCTTATTTACTTGCACTAATCATTTAAATATAATGTACACAGTAAAGAAACGGTATGTTTTACTGTTGAACATAAGACTAGTTACATAAACGATATTCTTCCCATCAGATCTCATGACTGCTATCTGACTTTAATCTTAGGCTAGTGGAAAAATGTGGTTTCTTGGGTAATGGAGCAAACTAGGGAGTATGTATTAAAGGAAGCAGTCATGCTATACTGACCAGAAATACTATTTGGTGGGGCAACAATAGAAACCTCCCTGAGGCCATCAGCTGGGTTTATGACTGTAGTTAAAAATAACAGACAAATGGATACTAACATCAATCTGTGGAGTCCCTGAAAATAGCTAAGATAGTGATTACTTCTCTAGCAAGTGCAATTTATCTGTTTTCATGTATTATCTTCAAAGTGGGACAAATCTTGCTGTGAAAAGGTACAATGATTTTTGAAAGGATGAAAAAATAATCAGCATGGTACCTAGTTTTGACTCTCTTACGAGGGTAGATTATGTTAAGTATTTGGTTTATTTGGCTTGTTCTGAAAATTTTCTTATTGGATATTTTATTTCCTGTTTAAATGACAGGTAGTGCATAACTTATACTAATTTTTGCTGGAAAATATATTCATCATGGATGGGAAATGAATTCCGTATTACTGGGGTATTTATTTGCGCTTAAGACAAAGCAAGCTGTACTGAGTTAACTTGAAAGATTCTTAAATATCTTCAAGGAAACCGAAGCATGTAGAGGCCTTGAGTTTTAAAAAGTAACCATGGACTGCTGAAGAAAAGGTCTTGTTCTGCAGCTATTAGTATTTTGATAGTGTCCTGTGCTTATGACAAGCCCTGTCAGCTTCAGCTGTACCAGAGTGCAACTGTACAGCAGTGTACTCATGGAGTCAGGGTGCATATAAACAGAAAATAATGGATATGTCAGGCTGGAAAGGGCTTCAAGAGGAAGCAGAGTCCAATGCTCTGTGCTGACACAGGTTGGATCTCCTCCATAGCTGTTAAAAATCTTCAGGGGCAGGGTAGGAGATTGCCCAGAGAGGTCATGCAGCAGTATTCTAACGCATCTCCAGCTTTAGTGGCTGAATGTTTTTTTTTTTTCCTAGACCGTAGTCTGAATATTTTAGATGCAATTAAGCTAATTCTTTTTTTTATATCAGCAAACGCATGAGGATAATTGAGTAATTGATCCTTTTTCCTTAATGCATTTTTTTTCTTGGAAGTCTTGGGAAAAGACCTGGGCTTGGTTAAAGGGCATAGATGAAATATGTTAGAAATAAAAGAAGTGTAAGTAGTTCAGTGACTGGAATTCTTGTTTGTTTCATACTTGAAAATGGATCTTTCGTCATGCTATTCTTAATGCTGGCAATTTCCCTAATGGAGCAGAGAAAAGTGGTCGGCACGCACACATTTCTGTAATTATGTAAGGAAATATTATGTTGACAAACAAGAGCTTATTGCTGCACTAGCATTTTGAAGTACCATCTATTCTTCACAGCGAAGCGCTCGTATTTTCAGAGCACATAATTTTTACATGACTAATTGCGTTTCCACATCTCTCACATGATAAATTGATTTCGATTAATGAAAGGAGACCATGTGAGGCAGAGGAAGCAATCCTTGTTTTGACTGAAGATTATCTAGTAATATTTCCAACTCTAGCTTCTTCTGGTGCAACTCTTTTCAAGATCTTTTGTCAATACAATTCTTTTGTAAAGGTCTAATAGTAATAATTTCTAAACCATTTGTTCCTAGCACCTGAGAACAACATTCCACAGCAAGCACCATCTGTAGGTGCCTTTTATTGTTTCCCTAAATATCTACAGGGGAAATAGTGCATACATAGTGGCAGTACTGGTACAGGCTAAAAACTAAGATATTTTACTTTTCTTAGTTTTAACTAATTAATTATGCCCAAGCTTTCCTAACTGTCAGATATTCACTCGAATGGGAATCGCTTTAACAAGAACCACATAATTTTCTTACAATTGAGTGACTGAGAAATGTTAACCTGAACTCCTGATGAATACTGTATAATCAAAATTGCATGTCTGGAGTTTTCTGAGAGAGTCTAGCTTACTGAAATTAATCAGCTATTCAGAGTTTCAAGACTGTTTTTTCCTAATAGCGATTGGCCACTTGAGCCAATGCAAATGACCCCATAGTGCAGTCTCAGAAGCGGAGTAGCTGTTTTCTAACACACCTTTCTGAGTTTTTCTTCAAGCTCTCAGTTCCCTTCTTCTTCTGTTAGGTTCTGATCTTTGCTCTTGGTGTGTTTTCCCTATTAACGTCATGGCGGCTCTTGTTTGATATATATATATATTTTTTTTTTTACTACAGTAGTATGTGAGTGACTGAACCTGCTGGTTTATTACTTTAAAGATGAAACCTGTACAGAATATACAGATTAAGAATAAATATAAATACAGATGATCTAAAAACCTGACGAGTCTTTAATTTCTCTGGTAGTGTCTTATGGATCGCTGTTAGTTTGTCAGTTTAATTGTAATAAAAACAGGATTTGCAGATCTTCCTTTGAAGTCCATATCTGATGTGTATGTTTTGGCTGAGCACAGCCAAGATGGTTTCTAAGTTACACACTGAAGAAGTATGTATTGTATTACAATGAGATGTTGTAAAATGTTTGACAAAACAAGCAATACGAGTTGGAAACTAACACAAAGCTGAGAAAGTTAGAAAGCATGGATGATGAAGGAAGGCATAGGAATTTTCTCTTTTCAGTAGAAATCTAAACCTTAATATGCTGAGTTGGACTTTGTTAGACTCTCTAGCTGGGGTAAGCTATGTAATTAAATAATGTAAAGAAGAGTTAAATGTGAATTAAATATTGCATATAAGAACTTTTTTTTCCTCCTAAAAATATTTGACCTCTTCACAGATATGAACTAGTGTCTTAGTTTTAGCTGCTGAAAAAGCTGAAGATTCACCACAGTAATTTGATTGTGACTTTGACTCAAAATAGTTTCTTACTTTGGAATGAGGAAAATCCCTTGTTACCTTCCAGTTTTTTGTTCTGAAACTACGTTTTATATTACTTGTTGGAAGTCATAGCTGGAATGAAGTGATGGTGCTGCTGATGATTGCACCCATATAGTGAAACAGTTGTTCCAAGGCAATCCTAAAGATGTTAAATAGATAACTCTGGTTAGTGAAGGTCAACAAGAACCCAAATCGGTTTTTGCTTATTTGCGTCGTGTTGTCTTTTGAAGGCAGTTTTCAAACCAATGGTTAATTTGGCACACAAATTTGTGTATTGCATGTCTGAGGATCAAGAGTACTGCCACCTTGGGCATGTGTTCATTGTGAAGAGAGCAACAACATGTGGAGTGTGTCAACAATAAGTGAACTTAATCCTTCTAAAGAACAGACTGTTGATAGCTTCTTGGTTTAACTGGATAGTGCAAAAGGGCAACTATTTTTTTTCAGCTTAGTTAGTTTTTTTTAAACCACAGAACAACATGAATATTGTAAACTGTGAGTTGATTTGTCTAATGCACCAAAACATAAATACTTGGTATAAAAAAACACATGATTCTCAGCCATGAATGCAGTTGTTAGATGGGAAAGGGAAAGAGCTGATAAGTGTCAGAAGAGACTAGAAAAAGCAGCCATGTAAAAAAACTTTTTTCTGAGGAGAAGGGAATATGGTGGTCTCACAGGAGTACATAGCAAGAAAGAACCAAAGATATGTCTGGAGGCATAGTATGGTTATTCAGCTTTGTAAGAATTTGCATTTATTTTGTGAGCAGAAGACAGATCTTTTCTATTGATTTCTACAGAAATCTCCAAAGAAATAGTGTTAAATATTTTAGAATGATTGTTATAATTTAGAACTCTGTTTTCAGAGCTACCATCTGCTGCTCTGTTGAAGATGAACTGCTTTACTATTTCAACTCAGTTAGATGTCTTGCTTGTGAGATCAAGATTATTTACCATGCTGATTTTAACCATTGAAAAAGCCGATGTAATTTCAAAGCTCAAGTGAGTATTTGATCATTTCTTAAGCAAGTAAAAGGTATCTAAAAACTGAGTTATTTATGAAATAGGAATTAATTATGGGAAAACTATAAACACTGAGTATTGTGTGGAATGGAGAGGAAGGAAGAGAGAGCTATGTACTCTTTGGTGACCTCCAGTACATCAAATTCAGATATTTCCAACACTGTTTATAGTTCTGTATTGGCATATGTTTAGAGAAAAAGAAACATATAGGAATTGCTGTTGAAGATTAGATTAATTGTCCATTTAGGCCGATATCCTGTTTTCAATACTGGACAGTACCAGATGGATTGAAAATACATGCAAAATGTCACAATGTGATATACCTAGCTTCTTCCAGTTAATAGGTTAAGCTTTGGAATGTAAAGCTTCGTTTATTATCAGTCTTCTTTTTATTTATTTTAAATAATGAATATTTTTCTCCAGACTCTTCTGAAAGAAAGAAGCAGACTGCTGTTATACATTAATAAATCTACATCTTCACACTGGTTGGTTGTTTTTGTTTCTTTTAACTGAGACACAGTGGCTCCTGGCTTCCCTGTGGTAAGGCAGAGCCCTCCTGTTTTCTGTGCTTCATCACAGTGTACAGAGCTGCTGCTGAGAGTCCCAGTTAATGCAGTCAGGGTTTTGATCAAGTCCCATGATGACTTGATATACATGTATGAATGCAGATAGAGGATGCTGTATTCATAACATCTGGCCATTGCTCAAAACCTGGAGTTTTTAGTAACTTATCTGATGAAAAGCAGTACGCAGCTTCTGGTTAAAATGTGAAATATGGTTCCTAAAATGTTTGTGACACATCTAACTATGTATGGAACAGAAGAAGACTGCTGAGTTTCCATCTTGAATAGTGCTAAGTACTCAAAACCGGCAAAAATGTTCAGGACTGGAGAACCTTGGATGGGCAGTCTAGAGGGTCTTCTGTTCCATATCCTAAGCTAAGCTTTTTCTTGTTGCATTCCATAGTAGTCACCCACTGCATCCACAGTTTTTGTCTGAAGTTCATTTTCACGCTTGCTTTACATCAGAATTGATGCACAGGCTTCAGTACTGCAGTCTTTTAAAGGCTGATACAACTGCGGTTAACTTTTAAGGAATACTTGGGACAAGTGGAGTTAAAATGCAAAGACAAAATCACCAAGAAAAAGCATTTTTTATTCTATGTCAGCTGTGGGGGGAAAAAAAAACTTCAGACACAGAAATAAAAAAGTAAATCAGTGCTTAATTTACTTCTGCATGTAACATAATACACTAGATTTTAATAGTAATAATATTTACAGTTCAAATCATTAACATCCCTAGAGTAGATGTAATATCAAATATAGAGTTTTGGGGCCAGACTGACCAGAAATTTTAACAGGGCAGGAATTGCTGCTCCCCTAGTTTCTAGGGCAACTCAAATCTTCCAGTTCATTCTTTAGTTGTGCTGTGTTTGACTTAGAGTTTACCTCAGTCAGACTCCACAGGTGAAAATTTTTCACTTTTCTTGGATACTGCTGAGAAGAACACACTGTTTTCAGTGGCCTGGAAAAGCTCCAGTAAAAAGAGATGTATTTTGTGTGTTTGTCATGCTGTGGAAGTAAGCCCACCTAGACTGTTTTCAGTAGTTATAGAGAATTTTCTATGAGTAGACATAGCAAGAGCTGGCTTGCATAGAGGTGTGAAATTAAGTAGCTATAATTCTAAAATGTAGAAATACATACTATCCAGTATGGAATACAATACTTGTAAGGTAGTTATAAAGGAGAAATAATCAGTGAGTTTAATTCCTAAATGCTAACAAAGGCAATAGAGAAGTAAGAAGAACGGAAAATTTTAAAAACAAGAGAAAACACCAAATAACTGAAACTAAAGCCAGATTAGTCAGATCGGATTAAATTAAGGAAAATTTTCTGTTCCATGGGGTTAAAAATATATGTTCAGAAGTTAACATTTCTTAAGGTGAGGTGCAATTGAATAACAGATTTACAGATTATTCAGAGCATCCTTATAACATGATTCTTCTGGAAATACCAAACTACAGATCAATGACAAAAAGTTGGCGTGTCTTACCACAGTCAAAGATAATGATCACCATATTTAAGTTTTCCTAAGGCTTGTCATCAGAAAAGACTTCTGTTCCATCTTTGTTTGACAGTTGTTAATGACTTTGACATTCAGAGGAAATATGATTTTGATTGGTAGACTGTTTGATTAGAAGAACTAGTTGCAAGGTTCTACCTAGAGAGTAGTTGTCAATGGATAAATGTCCAGATACCATCAGTTATAAATGAAAGGTACTCCTTTAAACTTATGAAAAGATATTTCCAACTATGTGTTATGTTTTGCAACTATGCACTGAACAATGAACATAACAAAAATATTAAAATTTGAGGGTTGCCAGTTCCTTTTTATTTCTGTTTGCAAGGAGTTGCACATTAATGGAATGAATTCATTTTTTCTGTTTATGAACATGTGTCGTGTGAGCTGAAATCATGATTACGATTTGATGTTGTATAGAACTATTGCATTTCTTTTTTTTCTGGAGTATACTGCATTATTCCTTTACTGAGCTGCCAGAAAAAAGGATTCTTTTGATTAGGTAGACCAAATGTCTGCCATATGAACATAATACTGACTGCAGGCTGAGTTTTCCTTCAGAGCTAAGAGAATTAAATGCCCATACTACTACAGATTGGCATAGACTACAACTGTAGGCTATGTGATATGACATTCACCATTAGGCGTGATGTAGCTCTTGCCCTTCAGAGCAGGGCAATTCCTAGCCTTGAGAACATGAGGCTCTTGAGGCAACTGTGTGCATTAATAGTTCTTTTCCAATAACTGTTCTGTCATACCTTGTGCTCTGGTGAATGGTATTGACAGTGAAGGCTGTAGAGACAAAATGCTTTAAGAAAGCGAATAAAGAATGGGCAGAAAAATGGTCACGGAAAACTAAATTGAAAAAATTTCTTAGAAGTATTTGAAGTTTAAAAGGCAGTGCAAAATGCACATAGCAAGAACAATTGACTGCTGTTTTTTTTTTCCCTGTATCCTCAGTCCTCTGTTTCAGCATAAGGATATCTAGAGGTACGAACCGATTTTTTTTCTCTCAATCACCACAGCTTTCTTTTAGTGGGGGTAGTATATGTCACTGTGCCTATAAGAAATTTTTTCCAAGACAGAAACAATAGTTTAAATATATTAACTTGATTTCATAATTGCACAAGGCATAATTTATATGACCTTTCTTGGCAGATAGAAAATGAACCATAAGTGCTGCTATACTCTTGGAAGCTGAGACCGGTCTGGAATATTTTAGTGTGGAAAGTCTGTATTAAAGAGTTTCCATGACTTCTGGAGGATATCTGGGTTTGTTCAGCCTAGAGCAGAGGGGGCTGATGGGAAGCCTCATTGTGACCTGCAGCTCCTCTCAGGGAGCAGAGGGGCAGTGATGGGCTCTGCTTTCTGTGTCAGTGACAGGGTCTGAGGGAATGGCATGGAGCTATGTCAGGGGAGGAACAGCTGGAGGTCAGGGGAAGACTTTGCATAAAACAGGCTGCCCAGGGCAGGGGGCATGACTCTGAACTGCTGGAATTCATTAAGTGTCTGGACAATGCTATGAGACATAGGACCACCCAAAATCCAAATCCTATGGTTGCCAAGGGTTGGACTTAATGACCCTCATGGGCCCCTTCGACTTGTGATTTTCTATGATTCTATGAAATACATTGATGTCTGATCAGGAGGTTGATTTAAAGAAAAATGTGAGGATGATGTTGTGCAGCATGTATCTGCATAGGAAGACCTGAGTTGTTCTCAAGAGGAAGATGAACAGTTAAGCATAGAAGTTTCTTGTAAAAAAGAGTAATAGAAGGACCTGTGTTTCAGAAAAAGCAATATCCTTTTCCAAGGAGATATTTAAACTCCTGAAGTTGTTGGAATCCACAGTGGACATTTACCCTGCATGAGGAAAATGCAAGCTTGCTTTCTGCATCCTGAGCTGATGCCGTAGAGCCACCAGACCCAGGAAAACCCTCTCAATGTGTAAACTAGCTACTCTGAGATTTTCAAATAAAAAGTTGTCTGTTTGGTTAAATACATAAACGTCCAACTGACACCTTGGATGTGCTCTGGCTCTGACTGCTGGAAATGTTATCTATTGCTGGAGTACTGTGGTGCTGGATGTTAGGTCAGAGCAAAATTGGATTCAGTCTTAGCACTGTCACTTATTATAAACCTCAGCAACAGATGAGATTCAAATGTAATTTCAGTAAACTTACAGCTACAGTTTCCAGTAAGCTTATTATGTGATGGCTGTTAGCAGTTCAATGAGTGCGGAAGTGTAATGCAGAATGCACTATTTGAAAACCTTATTAGAGAACAGATTTTATAATTCATGATGAGAAAATGCATTTTTTCAAGAAGCAGGGAACTATTTTTAGCACCTGCACAAAATTCAAAAGGAAGAGATTGATATAGTGTGTGCAATTAAACAATCAAATCCAATGGTTAATTAAATTGTTCAGTTATAAGATGCCAAGCTTCCTAAAAATCTCAAATAATTATTGATCGTCAAGTACTCTGCTACTTCTGAGTTTGTCATCAGCTGATGCTGGTGAATTATTCATGGATTTCAATTTAATATGATAAATGTTCTTTCTGGTGATCAGTATCTGTGTGAAATGTGTAAGTTATTTCTTGTTATCTAAGTACAAGTTCTGTCTTGCTCTCACTGCAGGCTTGTCACTCCACAGTAGAGCTTGTCCAACACTCTATGCCTGGAAAAAAAATGCACAATAGTTTCTCTGAAAGTAGATGTGTGAGTGGGGGAAAAAAACGCTTAAGTTGTAAGAATTAGGGGATATGGATTTTTTTTAATTAAATATGCTAAACAGGAGAAGGGAAAATTCTTTTGCAATCGAATTTCCTTGTAAGAGAAAAGCCAACAAAAACCACTTTAATTTACCACACTCACTATTTGCATATTTTGTTATAGCTGTGCGAACAGGAGAGATTTAATCCTGCCTGTAAGCATGTCTTCATAAATGCATCATAAAGCCTTCCAGAAAGAATAAAATAGCTGAAAATATACTGCCCTTGGTAGGCATATAAAATTTATTACTTCTACTCCATTCAGTAAATATTTATAATCAGCAAACGTTCACGCTACTTGGTAAGAGCTTTTTAGTGAGCTTAACATTTAAAGACCTGTTGGGTTGTTTTTTTCCCTTGTCGGCTGGAAGTTTTCTGCCTGAGCCAGTACATCTGAGTAGACTTATCTCTCTACTTGGATGAGAATGGCTTGCCTTGAAAGATCATTCTATTCCCGCTCCCTGCTGTGGACTGGTTGCCACCTGTCAGATCAGACAGCTCAGGGCCCCATGCAGCATGGCCTTTAACAACTATCCTGAGATGGAGAAAAGGGACACTTCCCCCCCTTTCACTGATTTCCATGCTACTGCAATGCCTCTGTGAATGATGTAAACTTCTGTAAAACTAAACTTCTTAGGATAAACTGTTTTTGTTAGAAAGCCCTTTGATTTCTGGGAAGACAAATGAGGGTTTTGGCATACCCATACAGCCTGCAGACACTTTATGTTGATGTTGAATTTGCAGAATTCCATCCACCTAGGAACTGCAATTATCTCAACAGTGAAATCTCTCTTCTCTGTGTGAGGTTTGAATAGGTTCAGACATAGGTGGGATATACAAACCATTCCAAAACTGTTTCTTTTGAAATGAAAGAGAGCTGTCAGCAAAATATGAAAGATGATGTTGCTATTGGCCCCAACTCCTCTGGGTCTGTGAGGAGTATTCCAGTACTGAAATAAGATGAACTGTAGCTGTAAGCCTTATGTTTGAGACCCCAAAACTAAGAATTGGGGTCTGTGCTGAGCAATGTGCTGGTACTTTGTTCTTTCTGCCACAGAGATTTCTGAGGTATATTTCTCCTGAGGTGGTTTTTACTGGAGTTGGACTGAATGATCTTTATGGGTCCCTTCCAACTTGGTGCTACTGTACTATTCTGTGGTAGTTTCTCCCTGCTGTCTTCTTCAGATAGTCGCCTGCCTGGTGTGTACTCATCTGATGTATTTGCTGGCAGTCAAAAAGTTGGAGAGAAGAGCTGTGAGGGAATGGATCAAAGATAACAGTATCAAGAAACATCTTTGTCCAAGTTTGTGGATGGCAATCTTGCTGTTGTACAATGGACCAACATTGATACTGCTGCTGTAGACCTCCTATAGCTCCTTGGATGACAGACAGATGTTTTTCTTCACTGTAATTTCCATACAGATTTTACTTAATTGGTCTACTACGTATAAGTTTAATGTCTTTGCAGTTATACCACTTAAATGAGAGCTGAGGGATGGAGAGCTCAACACTGCTACCTTCTGCTCTGACTTCCTCGGTCAGCAAAGCTAGCGCTTGATGAAATGCCTTTAATGTGGAGCATAAAAGAACAGCTTTGTGAGATCACATGCCTGTCATTATACCTTAGAATTTCTGCAAGATGCTGACAAAGCCACATTTCTGCGAACGTATTCTGTTCCTGCAGTTTTAAGTTATTTACTATCAAGTTCTTGTACAATTTTGCACGTATGATACTGAGTGATAGATCTTTCAAAACAGTAAATTGTCTTTAAAAAACCAAGCAAAACAAATACGTTCTTGCTTTGTTAGTAAACCCTTGTTTTCTTTCCACACATGGGAAGCGTGTTCATCACAGAGAATGTCTAGGCCAAGTTACAGCATTCAACTTGAAAGTATCATTCCAAAACAGACAGCCACATACATGTTTTCCCTGTAAACAAACAGGAAGAAAAAAAAAGAGTTTTTAAAGTCATAACAAAAGAGAAATGTCTTAGACATGTCAGTAATGCAACCTGGTTTTCCTGGGAAGAACTCTATAGCTAGACGATGAAATCTGTCTCTCGCTTTACCAACTGCTTCCCAAGATGTTGCCTTTGTCTAACCACGTCCCTTTCATTCTTCACCCTTTTCTTTTCCTGACAGGATTCCAGAGTTTTGTTTATAGGTTTGCAATATGCTTCCTTTATCATTTATTTAAGCATAGTTTCCTATTTCTATCCTCTAGGCTACATGGTCATTGCCAAAGGCAGTAAGTTGTGCAAAAATCTTCACTTACCTTCAGAAATGTGAAGACAATAATTGCAACCTGATATTAGTCTACTGGAGAGTAATAGTGCAAATACTCAACTGGCCTCTCCTTTGCTGCAATGTTTTATACTTAGTGTCAAATGCTAAAGTCACTAAAATCACTAAAATGTGGCTGACAGCAGAGATGATTATGGTAACTATAGGATGATGGACAATATCTTTGTATGTTCACAAAGAATATATGTTATGGTTATAAGCTTGTAATAAGCCTCTGGCAAGGTCAGCAATGATTTTGCTGTCTTTCAGTCATTGTTTTCCAGATGTTTGTGGTGGTGTTGGCCTTGGCTAGTCTGGAGAAAGAAGGCTATTCTTAACTCAGATTTATAGCTTGAAATGATCTTTGCTGAAGCTGACTTTGAGCAGATCTGTGTTGTTTCTAAATCCATATGAGTTTGTTAAAAATGTAGAGATAGCAGAACTGTGTTGGTTCTCAAAGGAGCCACAGATCTTTTTACACTCTGTAGTCTTATGTTGACTGTGATTGTTTGGAAAGCTAACAAATCCCCCTAAATTCATTATTTTATGTCAAATAGAATTATTATGAATTATTGCAAATATTAAATGCTAACTGGAATTAATCTTAAGTGGTGTATACACAAAGACTGTAGTGAGTTTCACTAATTGATTTAAGAATGTATTCAGGTGGAGGTCCCAAGTGGTGTGGGCTCATCATCACCTTCATCCCTGTTTTGCAGCAGTGACTGAAGTATGCTACTGCCTTCTGGGAATGCAGGCGTAGTTCAGTGTGATCAGTATTGCATTGTGGTTTAAGGAATGAGAACTGCTTATGGTTTTTAAATGAGTTATCTGTTGCTTGACAACAGGTATCTTATATCTATACAAACATGACAAATATACACCCTGTCTCTCGTGACTGTGGTTGGGGGAGCTTACTTCAGGGGATGAGAATTTGAGAAGTGTGCATCTTTGCTATGTACAGCAGGATAAGTCAGAAATCAAGGGAGTATTTGTGGTAAAAAGTAACTTGTAAACCGTGGACCTCTGAGCTCAAATAAGAGCTTTTGTTTTTAAAGTCCATTCTTCAGGGCAAATGTCATCTACAGAATAAGAAATGATGTTTTTCTAAAAAAAAAACAAAAAAAACCAAACAAACAACACCAAACCCCAAACAGCCCACTCCAGCAAACCTGCTAACATGACAGAAAGTTCAAGAGTATGAAATTATCCAAAACCAAATGAAGCAAATGGCTTAGAGTTCAATTACAAGCAAAAGAAATCTGGTGCCTATCCCACTGAGGCAGTGTGTCCAAGCCACAGGGCAGCTACTGGCCCCCATCTGGCTTTTATTCTCTGTCCTGAAATGCAGGTGTTTTGGTTTTTTTTTTACAGCTGCTGCTATAGGAGGTTTCCTCTGTCCTGAACCCAGACTGAAGTGTAAATGTGTACCCTTTGGCTTTTTGGTGATATCAGTCCTGAAATACAAAAATTGGCATTGCAACTTTAGCACAGTTTTAGCTTCAGCTCACTGTTATTTGCCATATGTGATACATGTCCAGATTTAGGAGTCAAATGCTGTTTCTTCTCCCCACGCATTTCCTCCTTAAAGACCTTGTGAAGACCATTGCCATGACAGGAATATGAAAGTTGTATTTTGGAAAGCATTACCACAAATACATCTAAGCCAATGGTGAATTGTCCATAACCTGGCCTGATTGAGAGAGCAGAGCTGGCTGGCCCCTCTGGTGCTCCGTGACGTGTTATTAATGACAAAATCTGCTTCCTCTCTTCTTAAAATAGATGTTAACAGACGCTGTGTGCTGTTCTGTTTTCTTTCAGTTCACCCCTTTGCATGGCACAGATGAGTGCCAACGCTGGGACACAAGTAGTGTTCAATCTTTAGTGCTAATATTGAGAATCAGTGTTGTCATCTCCTTTAAATTATTCCTTCTTTTGAATTATTCTTCTGCTTTAAGCACTGCTTGAAGTGATGGTGATTTTTCTTTTCCTGCTGAAATGTTAAATCAAAGCAAAATCAAAATACATCCCAGCAGGAATATCTGGAAGGTAGGAATCAGAAAAGATTTGAGTTTTCTCAGGTTGATTTGGAAAAAAATAATCTATTTCATGTTAGCTTAAACAGAGTTAAGATGTGATGCTCTCGTTAGTAGAGTCAGATTTTGTCTTGTCAGTTCACTCTGCATCTGCTCAGTTTCCATGGCCTTGAAGAGTTGCAGTTTTTGCATCTTGTTTTGCTGTTATTTCCTGGGGTTGTATTCTTAGGTGGATTATATCTTCTGCTGCTTTGCTTCTGCCCACTGGGACTTTGTAGGAATCCAGTGATTGCAGTACATGGTTGGAGGTGGTCTGGGTGCTGTCTTGTCAGAAGGATTAAAGCTCAAAGCTCTGACACTGATATTCCCAGGAGGTATTTAAGTAAAGATGGTTTAACATAAAGGTACTCTTAAAAAAAATCATAGATGCATTTGTTTTTTTTTTTTTGTGTGTGGTATTCTCATTCTGTAACGTTCTATATTTTGAAGTTTTGTCCTATTTTGGGAGTCCACAAGATAATATTAAAATCATACTTTATTCTGTGCTACATATCAGTAATTTCAATTAGTGTTTAAAAAATCTGAGGTCACTTCTGGTTGCAAGCCTGATTTTAATTAGCATTCCATTTACTAAAATGTTTCAGAAAGTATATCTTTCTGTTTAGAGGTATTGGAATGGAAGGGGGAGGTAATTCTCATGACAATGATTAGCAAGTAACATAGAATCATAATTCTGGCATGACTTACTTCAACTTGAGAGTCAGAGATATGTTTGGATTTTCCCTATGCATTTTTTCTATATATTTTTCCCATTTATTTTCTGATGGAAAAGCTTGGCACTTATAGTTGCATCATGAGAGTAATGATTTGCCAGGTACTGTTAAGATTCTTTGTGATGCTTTACAGTTACATGACTAAACATCAGTGCTGCTTGCCTTTGTGATTTTATAAGTTCTCAAGCAGTTCTGTGGCAGAAACATAAGTCTGATTTCTTTCTTTTTTTCAATTGCGGTGCAGGATAAGGGTGTTGCAGCCTTGGTAAAATCCCTGCTACTCTCTGGACCATGCTGTTCTATTTGGGTTCCACATGCCTCTCTCAGGGCTCTCAAGATGAGGTGGGCTCCAGACCAAGTCCTCTATTTACAACTGTTTCTGATGCTGAGCCAGGATCTTGGATCAGTGGATCAGCCTTACCTTCTCTGCACTCCAGCAGAGTAAGCACTGTTTCTAGGAGACTGGGAGTTGCCAGTTACTTATCTAGGATACTAGATGCTTAACCAGTCACCTGTGAACTTTACAGGGCTCTGACACCAGTCCTTCTGCACAGTTAGAAATAGCTTGTTCGTGTTCTGAATACTCATGTTGGCTCTCACTGTATTGACTCCCAAAAGCACATGAAAAATGAGCTGGAGAGTTGAGCTGTCTGTCCTGCAAGACAAGACTGGCCTGAGAAGGCACACTGCAGTGTGCTATGGTGTGGGCTTACTGGTTCAGATTGGTAACTGGAGATCAGAGAAGCAAGCTGAGTGCATTATTCTGCCTCACCTTTTTTCTCTTACTCTTCAGTGGTTTGGGGTTTATGCCAGAGTCTCTGGAAGAGCCTTTTTGTAACAGGGTTTCTTCCAGTTTCATGTTTTGTTCCTGAACTATGAATCTAAAACTGCCAACATGGTTTTGCATTGTGCTTTCCTTTTCCCTTCTTGGGTTATATGGCAAAGGGTGGTAAACCACTGAAGATGCCCAGCAGATGTGTGGTTTTGTCTCTGAGGAGTGAAGTCTAACAGCCTGGTTTGCACTGGATGCTGACTGCCTCTTTCCTGGTAAACTTTCCAACTCAACTCACCATCAGCAGCTAACAGCCCTCCTTTGTTAGCCTTGCATCAGATGCTAGTCTTCTCCTGGGGATTTTATTTCAGTATGGAAGCACAGTGCATTTGAAATGGAAAGAGTTTCCAAAGCAGTTGGTAGTCTAACACAAGGAGAGAGAGAGACAATTCCTGTGAACAGCCTTAAGGCTTAGATGTACAGACATAGACAGATTTACCACATTGGCACTAATACTTTCAATCGTTTTGCAAAAAGAAAATATTGCCAAGATGCTAATGGATACACATGGTAGCAATATGTTCACGAGGAAGTGTAGTTAATTACTGGAGCTGGGCTGTATGGACTGTGTTACACAGATGGACTGTATGATACACAGACACTTTAAGTATGCAGATTCCTACTGAAGTGGCACAGCTTAATGACTTGCTTGGATTAAAGCTGGTACAACCTATTGTCTCAATAATCCAGGATTTAAACAT
Organism: Cyrtonyx montezumae; assembly: GCF_038088225.1. Lineage (NCBI taxonomy): Eukaryota > Metazoa > Chordata > Aves > Galliformes > Odontophoridae > Cyrtonyx > Cyrtonyx montezumae. Next base: position 8,546,719 of record NW_027071826.1, on the reverse strand, counting down.
GCTTTAATTGTATGTATCATGCATGAAAGAGCAATTTGTAGCTGTGGAAAGTTTAATGCTGCTGATAGCTATGTGGCTTTGTTTTTGTTTTAATGCCCAAGAGCCCATGTCTGTGTCCCGGCTGTGTTCATTTGTTGCACCAAAAGTAGATTCCTTTCTGTACTCCTATTATTGCAAGCTGGAGCTAACTCTGTGGAAGTACGTGAGCGGGGAGCCAGCTTGGGTCTCTGCAGCAATAAGATACTGCTTGTCAGTGGGGTCTGTTCAGTGTCTTGCGCTGCAGGTTGCCACACATGAGCCTTCCTTGTTTTCATTCTCTGTCACAGAATGATTTGGGATAATAGGCAGATCCCATCTGTTCCCATTTTAGGATGCTTTGCTTTCTTTTTCAAAATCTGCCCATAAATAAACATATGGAGAAATATAGTGGAGTGTTAAGCTCACACCATGGGGTTAGCACAAAAGACGCTGCTTCATTGCTCCCAGCGCAGATATGCTCCGCTATTGCAGCATCTATCATCCAACATCTCCTATACAACTTCACCAGGCCTAAATCTTAGGGTTACTGGAAAGGCCTGGGTGAATGGAAATGCAGCTCTACAGGAACTGCTTCCGTTCTCTCAGGGCATATTCACAGCTACACTGCTGAGCTGTGCTAGGTTTGCACAGTCTGTGTGGGTGATGGTGTGCTAGGTATCTCCTAGCACATACAGGTTTGGGAAGGCAGAATTGCTTTTGTTGTAGTTGATGGTAGATTTTGCTCTGTTTTCAATTTTGGCTGAGATAGTCCTTTCTTAGTGCAGTGTCAGTGAAAAGAGTTTTTGTAGCTGCACATCTCCTCTGCCCTGTGGTGTTTTAGGGCTTTCTTTACCATAAAGTGTGGCTGATGATTTCAAAGAAACTGTCTGATACTGCAGCCAGACTTCTTGCATCAGATTAGCATTCCCTGCAAGTGCCATAGAATGGGAAGCCGTGAGCCCAGTGTGATTGTACATTGATATTACCTAATTCTTAGAGCATTAAGGTAATTAGGAAACATGAGACTTCACAAAAATAGACACCTTGTTGTACTGAGAGTATCAAAGGCGTTTCTTCTCCCATCTAAATTTGAACAGTGCTCTTGGCTACCACACTACAGTAATCAGCTGAGCTAAATTTGTTTTGCATGTCTGATGTTAATGAATGGCTTGCTGTTATTCTTTTAGGGTGGTATTCGCCTTATCTACGTGAAACAGTGAAGTTAGCAGTCATACTCCAGGAGTTGCAAGGGGAAAGAAGCCAGTGGGGGTCAAATCCACACTCAGCATGTGTGGACCCGAAGGAGAGCACCCCACAATGTGTCATTTGGTGTTGGTATAGCAGCCACGTCAATCTCATCCAGGCATGGGGACCTTTTGGGTTTGCACGCCAAATGTAGTGGTGCATTGTTGATAGGACAAGAGAAAATGGGTTCAAAATAAAAGAGGGGAGATTTAAACTGGATATAAGGGAAGAAGCCATTTGCAGTAATGGTAGTGAGGTGCTGGCACAGGTACCTCAGACAGGTTCTGGATGCTGTGTCCCTGGAGATATTCAAGATCAGTCTGGATGGGACTGTGAGCACCTGACTGTAGGGTGTCCCTGCTCATTGTAGAGGGATTGGACTAGACTGTCTTTAAAAAGTCTCTTCCAACTCAAATGATTCTGTGTACAAATGTGGGTTATGTCTCCATTAGACCTTTGAAGCACTTCCTTTGAGGTTACAAAACACTTTGAAGATGCAGTGGTTATAAATTACGATGGCTAGGTGAACGTGCCGTTTATACCTCTCTCCCTTCAGGATGGGTCTTAAAATGTGTGGGTCTTCAGCTGTCTGTCATCACTTATGGGTGTTTTCCATATGTGGTAGGATAGAGAAATGATGGAGAAGTCTATGGTTAGAAACACACTTCAGCTGGATTCAGACAGTTCACATGAGATGAAACTGTAGACAGGCTTTTTTCAGATATTTTTCTAGTTGATCCAATTTATAATTTGTCTCCTGCAAGCATGCCATTTCTAATGGGTTCCATATGCTTCTAAGCCTTCTTGCTATTTTCTACTTTAAAGATTGCTCTGTTCAGCAAGAAGTCTGCCACTCTACAGCTTGTATAAGTTTTAATAAAAAATAAAAATAAAATTGGAAGAGGGCCTAGGACTTGGATGCCACTTTAACAGTCCTTCACAGCTACCCTCAACCTCCATTCTGATGCTGCTGATGGCAGCACACATAATCTGTTCAGAACATCTATGTTATTTAAAGGAAGTCAGTTGGGATGTTTTGACAGCCAGAATTATTCACAGTAATAAAAATACAGCTTGAAAAACCCAACTCAAGGTGTCAACTTGTTGGTGCTACTGTAGTGCTTCCAACCTGAAACTTATTGTTTTCTTATCTGAAATTAAAATGATTTTTTTTTCCTTGAGTCTCCAAACTGCTGTCATACTGAATTATTCTGGTTCCAGAGTATGGCTCTGTAAATACTCCTCTGCTTCTTTTTATGGTCTGTGAGTACAGGGGTGTTTGACAGTTCATTGCTACTTTATTGCCTGCACATTTCCCCACTTATTCCCTGCTCTGCTGTTCCCTCCTCCCTGCATTAATCCTCCATTAACATTGCCACATACAGGATTGGATGCCAAGGTCACTCCTGGGACAGCAGGCTTATGCAGCTATGGACAGTCACATCTGAGCACTGAGCATGCCAGTTTTGTTTTATTTTTCCTTAACAGAAGATTACTAGGCAAGACATTTCTGCCCACTGAGCAGCAATTTCCTGCTGAAATGAGGGAATCCTGGAAAGCCAAACACCATAACCGAGGCTGATGTCCTTTTCTCTTCCATGCCATTTTTCCTGTCTAACCAAAGAAGATTTCCTAGTTAATTATCTGCTAAACTCCAAATTAATGCAATTAGCATTTGAGGTAGCTCAATGAGAAGAAAGAAGCAGGAATTGAACTGCCTCTGGCACTGTCTGTGTCTAATGTGACTTCTCTTCATCCATTCTCTTATCTGCTACTGTTGGAAAGAAACAACCCTACTTAAGGCAACTACTTAAGTTTATGATGGGAAAATTCACTTCTATGTTACCATATGAATTACTATTTCTAATTTATCTTAGGTTAGTGCTGCAGCTTGTAAAGTGACACTAGGCATTTTTACAAACAAATTGTGAGAAGGAGTCCCTGCCAACCTAGAGTTTATGATCCAGACAGATCAAACATGAGAGAAAGCAAATGTCACCTTCATTTTGTATCTGAGCTAAATGAGGCCCTGAGAGTTTCTTCAAGGTCATGTGCAGACTCAGTGAGAGACACATGGATTGAATTGTTACGTCCTGAGTCTTGGTGCTTAATCATTAGACAAATATTTCTCCAAAAATGCCATATCAGCTCCTCAAATTAATTTCCCTGCAGAAAGCAGAAGTTTGAACAGGAGTTAGTGTTAAGTGATTTGCAGGCTCAAGGGAAGACACCTATTAAGGAGACATTCAAAAGTCAAGGTAGTCTGCTGAGGAGGATAGTTCTTAATTAAAATAGAGAAGTCTTGATTGGATTCAGTGAGCTAATCTTTACTGTATCTGCAATTTGTATGTTTTGAAATAACCAAATTGTACAAGCTTAATCCTGTCTACAGCTGGGTGGGCTTGCTGTTTCTTTAAGTTCTTTGTCTATTGGGACATTAACAAGAAATGGAAGATGGGCACTTCTGATCTTTTAAAGAAAAGACCTCTCTCCCATGTGAGCCCAATAATAATAGTATGTGATGTGGCTTGGTTTGTCTGAAATCTGACAGTGGGGAATCTAAGCTTCAATGAATTCCTAATGAAAACTCTTTACCAGTGATGTGTAGAAGATGAACCTGTTGCTTTATTTGACCTGGTTGTATTCAGAGGGACACAGAGTTAATTTTATAGTTGTCATGTTATGGCAGTTTGTTTGTAGAGGACCACAGAAATATGTGACTCTTATGAAATGAATGAACGGGAAACAATTTTTCTTGTAAAAGCTCTCCAGAGATGCATATTTACAAGTTCCATTCCCACCGATATGATGATATCAATGAGTGACAAATTAGCACTGGAATATAATGTGTTAAATCTTGCTTGGCCATTGCTGACTAATGAGAGCTGACCTTTGCAGCAATATACACAGTCAGTTTATTAAAGCAGGGATAGAGCAGTCTCTAGGCCTTTGGTCAATCTAGGTTGCTCTGGGCTGAGGAATTTCCATTTAAAATATCTCTTCAGGTGATAAAGACTGATTCAATAGAGATCGGCTAATAAAGAAAGTGCTGGAAGCTACTATTAAATTCTAGCTTCTGTCAGCTTAACAGCAAAAACTTTTAATGAGGAAACCATTAAAGTTGACCTAATGAATCAGAAATGCTTTTCCTTGCTGGTTAATTATAGAGTGCCTAGAATATCTTTCGACATATGTAATTTAGAAAATACAGATCTATTGAGTCCCCCTGCTCTTGAAAGAAACCTGTTGGACAGCAGAAGACTGAGAAATGCTTTCCTGGGAAGATACACTGTTTTGATTTGAATTAACAGCGAAATTGTGGTGATCAGCTGGGTTGGGTGTAGAGGAGCTGAAAACTGCTGAAATTAATGGTTGATACATAAAAATATAGCTCTGTCTGCAATCCTGTGCTTGTGGATAAAAACAGTAGATAACGTGGTAGATAACATTTGGTGCACATGTCTGTTCTGAAAGATTGTTATGATAACATAATAGCCAGTGAAGCAGAAAATTATATTAAGATATCCTGTTTACAACTGCAGCGTGAGGTAAGGCGTCAAAGGATATTTCTGAGAAAGATGTGTGTGGTTTTCTTAAAGTTGTTCTTCTTTTAGCAATGTACTATGGCAGCAAAATTACCTTCCTTTGTGATCTGTGGGAAGTTGATCCAGTTTGTGTGTAAGAACCCAGCAAAGAAACTATTTCTATCAATATTGTCACTCCTTGTCTCCCCTCTCCAAAGTCTACATTTCAGAATAGCCATGAGTCACTTGCGGATGCAGATGTCAAGCACAGAGAAATGAAAACCTTTATCAAAAGTTGAGATGGAAACTTTCACTTGAGCTAGAAACAGAGCTCAGGCTGTGGAAGTCTTAGTCCAAAAACTGAACTGCAGTCCCATTCTGTGTGTGGGGGTGAGTTATTACATTCATTTCAAGTTTCATTTTTCAGATGAAATTTCCCATGTTGCTAGGTCCAGTCTGGATTTTTTCCTTTCATTCTGTCGTCTGTGGAGCTGTGAGGTGCTTAAAAAATCCATTTGAGACTCTTTCCATGCTGTGTACAGACCTTTGCTCTTTGGAACATTTGACTTTGTCTTCCTTTCTGTGTCAGCTTTGCTACTATCTTCAGCAATCCTGCAGATCCACTCCTTAAACTGCGGACTTTGCTCTGCAGATGGGGAGGAGATGAAATGCTACTGTTCAGGACAGATGTGCCAGAATGTCATGAGTCCTTACTTTTTGCATCCTATTTTCAGATCCCTGGCAAGTTCCTGTCAATCTAATTACACTCCTGCCCTCAGTTTTGGTCTGTTCTACCCAACTTGTGCTTGGTGCTTCTGTGCTCTTGAGTTGTTGCATTATTCCACAGAGTCACATACCAGTTACTCAGTAACTGGGGAAATTTTAGTAAGCAATACTGAATCATGGTGATGATGCTTTCCTTTTCCTGCTATTTCTTGATCTGTTTTCATTTGAAAAAAAGAAATGAAAGAAATATAAACTAGAGAGAGGAGAGAGGTATGTTTTCATAATATTGGAAATATTAACTCTGATAGGTGAATCAAAGGTGCTTGTTTCTTTGTGATGTACCATGAACCACATTTCGATATTAGTCTTAACCCAGTTTGTATGTTTAAGAGAAAACCCAGACGTGCATCATATTGTAAATAAAGACCCCTGTGTCTCCAACTCTGTGTTCTAAACTCCCTTGCTCTGTGGTTAAGAAACAAATTCTTGATTTTAAAAAGTGAAAGCTCCACAGGTTGTGGGTACAAACTGAGTGATGTGAAGAAATGGAAAGGACACTATAATTTTAAACTGCAGAGGGAAAAAAAAAGAAAAACTTCTGGGGGAAAAAAAGCCTCCTGTTTTCAGTGCAGTACTAAAATCACAGTGGAAGATTTTAGAAACCTTTTTTAGAGATAACAAAGCATATTCTTGCCTTGTTCCTGATGGATTACTGTGGCCCTAAAGAGCTTAGCAAGAGCTCCTGGAAAGTAGGAATTATTCACTGTTGAAGTAATACAATTGTTCAATACTTTTTTTTTTTTCAGAATAAGAGACATGTCCAAAGATTTACTTTAAAATTTCTTCAAAGTTGATATCATGCCAGCTAAACTGAACAATGCTCTTGTATGATGCAGAGAATCCCTGAAGGGGAGATACCATGGGACAAAGACTTAAAATGGGTGCATTCTTAGAGAAAATTGCATTTTCTGAAGGACTGACTGTTATGCGATGGTTCTGACACTCCAGTGCTGACTTGAGTCGGGTCTTGGTCTTTGTCAGGCTGTCATCTGTTAACCAGACACTACTTTATGTGCCTGGGCTGTGGATACTTGGCTCTTCTCTGCTCCTGAGCCAACAACTGTCTTTCTTGTGCTGGGGGCTGCAGGGCTGGACACAGTACTGCAGATGAGGCTTCATGAGGACAGGGCAGTGTGGGGGAATGGATGGATGGATGGATGATCCCTTCCCTCAAAATGCTGTCCAAATTTTGATGCAGCCTGGGATACCGTTGGCCTTCTGGGATGCAAGTATGTGCTGTTGGCTCGTGTGGAGCTTTTCATCCACCAGAACCCTCAAGTAATTCTCTTCAGGGTTGTTTTATATGAGTTGCTCTCCTAGTCTGTACATGTATCTGTGATTGCCCTGACCTAACTGCAACACATTGTATTTGGTCCTGTTGAATTTCATCAAGGCCCACTTTTCAAGCCTGTCCAGGTTCATCTGGATGCAGTTCTTCTATTGTTTCAGTTGTGCCACTCAGTTTATTGTTGTCTATGGACTTGTTAAGGGTGCACTTGATTCTGCTGTCCAGACCATTAATACAGACGTTGCAGAGCACTGGTCTCAAGAACAGCCTGAAGGATGCTGCTCATCACTGGCTTTATCTGGACACAGAGCCATTGACCTGAAACTTTTGGCTGACTATCCAAGCAACTTCTTATCTGCTGAGTAGTCCAGTCTTCAAATCCTGTATCTTTCCGATTTGAAAAAATAAGAGTGTGTGTGGGACCATGCCAAAGGCCTTGAAGAAGTCCAGTTATTCAGTTTGTTAACATCAGGTGTTTTTAAAAAGATAATGCTAAAGCGCAACATCTTGTCTTCTCTGGCAGATGTTTAGAAGCTAACATCTCTAGCAAATTTTGATGTCTGTGGCTACCAGACTAGAGTGACAGGCTGTTCATCTGTGCCATGCAGAAATAAGGCCTTGGCTTATGGATGGCTGAGAAGCTGAGCAGGCTGGGCCCCTAGTACCTGCTGTGTGAAATCTAACCAGCCAGGTGCTGGGCCTTCTGGACACCCTCTGGGCTAAAGATCTTACCAGAGCTGTGAAGGAAGGATTAGCAGCTCCATCTTTACATTAAAATGGGAGCTGGCACCAAGTGTCCGAGGTGGTAGTCCTGTGTGGTTTTTACTCAGGACTTGCAATTAATGAATGAATTTCTTTTAGTTCTCTTTGTGATTGGAACACCACATATCCAAAACACAAAGTTTTACCCTCTTCTCTAAAGAATTTGACCGCTTCTGAATCGGGCAATTCTTCCTTTGTTCTGTGCTTTAAGACTTGATCTCGTATGTTGTGAGCTTCTTTGTTAGGAACTTTCTTATGTAATTGCACAATTCCAGAAGCTTTAAATGTCAAAAAGATTCACAACAGTACTGCAGATCTTTTCATGTGGAGTTCAACTCTAAGGCAAATCTGCAGTGTTATTTTAGAAGCAACTTCTGTCTAGCCTTTCTGTGTTTCACACAGTAAATACATAATTGCATGTATAACTATTAATAAGATTTATAGTTCTGTGCATTTTCTGTGTATTTAACATCCCAGAATTCTGCACTGGGCCTTCTGGTACTGTTTATTTACTTAGGGCTGGTTTTAGGCTACAGGCATTAATAATTTTATGACCAAGCTTTTCTAACAGATGGCTTTATGGGCTGTAACAGCCACTGAAGAGCAGTGCCAGGGAGCAAAGCAGAGCAGCATATAGTACAAACAGTTGTGTGCAGACTTGCTGTAGGTCGCAGAAATACCTCATTTATTGAATATCTTTCTGTAAAGAAGATTTAGAAACACCAGCAAAGAATGGAACCAAAGGAGCTCCATATAATGTTAGTGTTATATTACTAAGACTTTAAGAAGTAATTGGTACCAGGCAAAGGGTGGCCCCCTTCCTTCCCATTCTCCTTTTTTGAATGGCTTTCTAGAAATGGCCTGTAGACTCATGGCTTGTTACGAGTTACTGTATGTGCATTTGCAGACAGTATATGTTTTGTTACCCAGAAAATAGAGCAGCTTATTGACTCCTAAGGAACTGTGCAGAATGGAAAGGAGCACATGTGATAGGAAGAGGTCTGACCCACTTGTGGAAATCAGTGGGCTGCTTGGTGCTAGGGTGGCCCTGACCCCTTTTAATGTGCAGACAGTATGTTGTGGTACCAGGTTTGTATTCATATTTTCTATTTGCATCTGTATTAAATGCATATTCTTGTAGATCCCGGGGAACAATCCAGGTCTGCAGGCCAGTGAAAGCTGTGTGTGACAATGACCAACGTCTTCTGTTTTTAAAGAAAGCTTATCTGCATTGACATGAGAAAGCACACTGGAATCTTGTAATCTAGATTTAGTTTTTTTTGGGGGGCATATGGCTGAATCTTTTGGTGGAACTGGAAGGAGCTGTGACTTGTGGGCAGCTGTGATATTACAAATTGGGCTTTTATCATTGATCCCACAGAAGTAGTGCCAATGTTTACCTTATCTTGACAAGACTAACTTACACTTAGCTGCATTTCAATTTCTGTAAATTACATCTCTATTTACGCAAGAGCTATCCACAACAACTTGCAGCTTGATTAGATTATTGTCCACCCTTTTAATGACTGCAGTTTCCACAAGTGGCAGAAGAAATCACTGGGCTTCCTAGGTATTGTGACTGGTTTAGTAATGTTGATATTAATTTTTCATCCTTTGGTGCATTTCAAATTACCACAATCAAAAGAGAAAAAGAGGGGGAGAGAAGAACTAAACTATGTGATTTAACTTTGCTGATTTTAGTTTATAAGCAATATGGTGAGGATGTCTTATAAAGATGTTATGTAGTGTGATTAGGAAAAGAAAAGCTGACTCTTTAGAAAGTACTTTCATATAAAAATAAGTAATTTTTACAGTGTTTGGGTTGTAAAGCCTTTGAAACATGGTTATACATAGAGAAGTCTGGTTTAGTTTGAGCCTCTCTACATATGAAATAGGAGTTCTGTGCTGGTTGTATAGAAATATATTTGAAGCATAAAAGGAAAACTTTTCTTCAGTAAGTGGAATCTGATAAATCCAAGCTCTGATATTAAGTAGTAGATGCCAGTTTGCATATGAATATACAGGTAAGAAAGTTCTTAATGATCTGCCATCCATGCAGGGACTAAATTTAGCTTTTCATATTTCACCTGTAAGCCTTATCTTCACCAAGCTTTGGTAGTCCCACCTTCATCTAATGACATGACCTCTTCTGAACCATTAAAAGAGATCTCTTTTCGCTGCAGTAGTCTGGCTTAAAAATGCCTGTCATTATGAAAGAGATTCAAATAAGGTTCCTGGATCTTTGATTTGGTCTCTGAAACTCTAAGTGATGATTACATCAGAAGTCTGGGAGGTGATTTCTATGCAAGTGTCAATGGAAGGCAAATTATAGCCTGAAAGGATTTGAAAACCTGTTATAAACATGTAATATGAACTGTACAGTTGTTCAGGACTGAAAGAATTGCAGCTTGCGATTGTCTGTAATGAAGTCACAGTGCACAAGCATGCCACTTGAAAAAGAAATGCTCAAAATGTGGTCACACAGAATCCTGGAAAGCACAGAATGGCGGCGAAGAGCTGGTGGTAGCTATATCATTGATCTTAGAATTAGCAAAGCAGATAGTCACAGTAGTACTGTGTGAATTCTTGTAAAAATAAATAAATATATATATTCTGATTGTCCTAGTAAGTGTGACATGATCTTTGTCATGAGGAGGTACTACTGCTCTTTTTTATCTTGTGAAAATAAGTGATAGAGTTGCTAATTAAAGAACCTCAGCAGTCCTGTTGGGTCAGTTCTAATAGATGTTTATATTAAATGCTGTGACCATTTGAAATAGAAGGTAAGAGAACTGTTTTCACTGGAGGTCATTTCCATGTTGTATGTTAGTTTCTGTGGATTCTAATGGACTCCTCAGAATAAATATGGATGGGAACGATATTTAGCCTTCAGTTAGGTTAAATACAAGCCTCTCTCATCTTCCATTTTTAACTTATTACTGTGTAGTCCTTTAGAATAATTTTGTCTGAGTTAAAGACTGAGGGAGAGGGAAGAGATGCTTACAAGAAAAACATTTTGCTGATGTTTGCAGGGTAAAGTAAACATGAATAGTTGTACTACATGTACGCCTTTCTAGTACAAGCAGCTCAACTTGCAGTATGACAGTTAGCATGAATATTAAATATTCATATCCTGTTCAAGTATGCAGTGATGAGCTCAAAGAACATCAGTCTTTCACGAGCTTGTCAGTTTATTATTCATGCTCTGTACAGCTGATATCTTTAGACAGTATTTTTAATGTGCACATTATACACTCAGAAATATGTCTTATTTACACTTAATTTTTGTGAGACTTGCATGAAAAATGGTGCTGACTCTCACCTTGTGTGCATTGCATGAGAATTAAAAAAAGCCAATCTTCTTTTAGGGTATTGGTATCTTAATTTAGATTAAGACTAAATTTTTGTAAGCTTCCTCCTGCTGTTGTGTGGCTTTAATGCAAAATGTTAGTGTGAGATGGCAATATTGTGATGTTATAGACATTACTAATATTGCTAATAATTGCTTTTGCTATTATTTTCTCAAAACTACCGGGGGCTGTTTATATACAAAACAAACCAGAACCTGGGCTAGTGTAAATCTGCACAGCCCCGATGACTCAGTATTGCTTGAATAACTTACCTTTGGCCACTAAACACAAGTAAAGAAAATTTTCTTTTTTTTTTTAACCATGGAAATAAGGTGCGTGAAGTCACTCCTAATATAGGCATGCATTTCCCCCATTCTCCTGTGAGTGTTTGAACCTGATGGATAATTTCAACAGGGAAATAAGAACCTGCAAGATACTGAAGTTTATTTAAAAAAATGTAAAAAATCAAGTAGAATGGTTAGCTTCAAACAAAAACATCATCAGATTGCCCTGCCACCAGCAAAGATATGGTTACTGCTTTGCTTCATCTGTTTGCTGACTGGTAGACTTCAGCTGCCCATTTGGGAAGCACGTAGTGCTTAGCCTCTTGGCCAGGTTGTGTATATGCAACATGGGGCAGATGGCAGCTCAAAACAACTCATTGGGGGAGGGTAAAATTAAGTAAAAGTAAGCTTCTGGTCATAAAAATGGAAGTGATAGGAGTCTTGGACTGTTACCTTGGTTAAATTCAATTAAAAAAAAATCAGTCAACCATGAGGAAGATATGAATAAAAAATAAGACATGATTCATTTCAGTGCTCATGAAACTGTTATGGGCACTCTTTTTACCTTTTGCACATTCTGGCTTTATCTTGCAATGGTTTCTTCCATCACATGCATTAAGGTTGGGAATAGGTATAATCATAAAATGCCTGATCCAGGTGAAGTCAAATGCGGACCCCACACAGACTTCTGAAGTACCACAATTCCTTCACTTGTCCTTCTTCATGTTTGCACAAGGTTTCATTCAATGGGGCTCTGATTTTTAACTGGGGCTTCTGCATACATGATTAATACATACTCCTCAAAACTGTCACAAGGAAAAAGAAAATCAAGGAGGAGGATTTAAAGTTAGTTACATCTAAATGGACATGATTACAAAGAACAGCTTTACTTTGAGGTGCTTGGTACTTGCCTATGTGGCATCAGAGCCATGAAAGCAGAGCAGTTCTTAGGGGCTGAAGTGCGAAAGGACTGCAAATCAAACTTCTGTGTATAGTGATCTTATTTAAAATAATTAGCATGTAATAGAAATGGACCCATTTGCTTTGCTTTTTAGATGAAAATATGTGAAAAAAATGTATGCTAAAGCATACTTTTGCTCTTAAAGAAAACAACAAAAATCCTGTGATTAATCAGATGGCTCAGAAACGAGGTTTGCAGTAATCTGCTAGGGACTTTGCACTTGGGTTCCTTAATGTTAGAGAGGTACAAGGTCTAGTCTTCAAGGAGTCTGGGTAATGAAAAAGGAAGCTGTCTTTTATGTCTTTTATGTTCCACATTTATGGAACAGCTCATAGCATTTATTTGCGGTAGAGTTATTTCATCAAGAGAAACCTAGGAATCATAAAAACAAAAACACAAAAGAATAAGGAAAAGCAAGACATCTATGATGTGAGAATGGCAGATATAAAAGTTTTGAAGACAACCCTGGAATTAAGAGTATACTTGACATCTGTATTCTAGAAAGCATGACAGTACTGACCAAGACAAGTGACCAGTAAAGAGGAAGTTATACCTGTATTCAAGCAGTTGCAGAGTTCAGTGTGTTCAATGTGGGGACTCAGTTACTTAAGTCCCATCTCAGTCGTCTTCCTCAAACTGGGTTTACTTTATAAATCGGAAAGTTTGGAGCAAGGATTTCTATTGAAGCAAAATCTGTTATGTATACTGAAGTGGTGCTAGATAATGCTATATGCTGGGAATCAATATTTAAGCGCATTAAGATAAATAAGAAATGGGATAAAAATGTACAATTGGTTTATCAAAGATAGCTTTTACTAAATTAATCTAATGAAATTTCTTGTTTAGAAAGTCAATTTCTAGATAAAGGAAATATGGTACAGTTCATTGCAATGTTCATTACAATGCCATGAAGACCATTAGCTAGAGTAGCAAAGGGAGATAAGACTGTTTATAAACATAAAATGGAAGAGAAGGATTTATTTCAATGTGTTTTTTTTTCTCAGTTGAAGTAGTCTTCTGTTTACAGATAGGAAAAGACTGAGGATGGATCTGGGGAGAAACCTGAGTTCTGCAAGAGCCCTAGGTAGACATGCTTGATGGTCTTTACTTTCTTTTGAAAAGAATATAAGTGTCTTTTTGTTTAAAAACAAAAAACAACAACCAACTGACCAACCAAAAACTTTCATCAAGGTTGCTGCTTGAGCCCAGGTTGTCACTCCAGTCAAACAGAAATGGAAAAGTCTTGCAAGGGAGAGAAAAACATGGTCACTTTTCCTGAGCAATCAGTTCTGCTTTTTTTCTCTCATGACGTGCAATTTTTTAACATTAATTTTAAAAGAATAAAAAAAGACAACAATAATTTTGTTATTGTTCCTTGCTACATGAAGCTGCACTTGCAAATGCTAGCTTTTTTGTTTATATTTCATCCTTTCTTGTTAACATAAATATATAAATACTAGATGGTGTTATGTTTAACTTAGTACTTTCACACTTTCATTAGTAAAGTGTTATAGTTTGGTGAACGATAGGTTTTAAGCTCATTCTTTTGTTGGCGGCTTGGCACTTCCAATGACTGCTTAAGTATTTTTTTTCTTTTGTAGAATCATAGGAACACTAAGGTTGGAAGAGACCTCCAAGATAATCTATTCCAACCATCTACCTACCACTAATATTTCCACGTTAAACCAATTAATCTAAATATTGCCCCAGAGATGTTCAAGAAATGGCTCAACCATCTTCCCGGGGCAGCCCATTCTAGCACTAGAATTTTTTCCTAATATCCAACCTGAACCTTCCCTGGAACAACTTGCAGCAATTCCCTCTTGTCCTATTGCTAGTTACCCAGAAGAAGAGTCTGACTCCTCACCTTGCTGTAGCCTCTTTTCTGGGAGTTGTAGAGAGCTGATCAGGTCTCCTCTGAGCCTCCTCTTCTCCAGACTAAACAATCCCAGTTCCCTCAGCCATTCCCCATAAGACTTGTGCTCCAGACCCCTCACCAGCTTTGTTGCTCTTCTCTGGAAATGCTTTAGGACAGTGATGCCTATCTTGTAATGAGAGGCCCAAAACTGAATGCAGTTCTTATCTGCCTTGTGCAGATAAGTGCTCTTCTTTGGTCTAGTAAGAGCTTAATCAAAAGTTGATCAGATCACCTCAAAAGGAAAAATGCAAGAGTAGATACCAACTGAATTGCTTTTATTTACTCACTGGTTTGTGCCACACAAAAATTTAGAACTACTGGAAACTGTCTGAGTAACCATACTCATTAGCATGGGACTTCTCTAAGTACCAATGTGCTAACAACATAATACTACAGTTCTCATGTATCCCTTCTAGCTAAAAATGCTAAAAAATCTTGGTTTATTCACTGATTAATTATATTGAAGTCCAGTAATTTCTACCAGTCTGTGTATGGAAGAAGTTTGCCGGATGTAGTGTTGTAAAGATAGTCAGTCAGTGCAGGTACAATTGTGTTGATTAGAAGAAACCTCAGCTGCTATTTAGAGCACTGAAGGAAAAGGAAAAAAAGTATTTAGCAGAACAGTAAGGGGCTTGTACAGTGTCTGCAAAGGGCCTAGACAGTATGGTTTTTTGACTGCATGTGAATGGACTACAGGTTGAGTAGGCCTGGATGATTGTAGAAACATCAATTTTAACTTTGTGTTAAAATTGTCTCACACACTTGTCACCTTTCAGCATTTTCCTGTGTTTGTGAGCTTCTTACTCTAACATCTTGCTGCATTTCAAGAAATAAACCTTTACTAAATCAAAATTAAGAAGTCTAAATCAAGTAGGATGTATGACAAGTGTGACATATCCTGCATCAATGTATGTTTACTAATAATTAAAATATGAGAGGATACATGTTATTGATGCTATACTTCATACAATTTACTCTATTTAATGTACTTAAAAAGCAGGAAATCCTATTTTTCCTTCCTCCCTGTTATATGTCTACATAAATGAGATTTTTGACGTGCATTGAAATTTGTGGCATTCCCTCAATCAGATAGGAATATCAGAATATCTCACTGATTTATCATAATTTTGATTTCTGGCTTATGTTACCTTTGAAAGTGGGTAGCAGACTGAAAAAAATGAGCAAGTAATCCTTAATCAGATTAAAATCTGATTATAAGTGATTTCTTTTCTTTTTCACATGCTAATTTGCCCTGTCCTTCCAGATCTTTTGCCCTTGTGCATCAGTGTGATAGCACCACTGTCCCTGCATTGTATTTCTGGTCATTGCTCCTGTGTTGCACTATTTCATCCCCTGAAGAAGGTCATTCTTTCTTGACCCTCAGGGGCTGAATTAGAAACAAAGGAAACAAGTTTTGTCATTTGCTGCCAGATTTTCATTTTTATGGGTTCATGTATTGAGTTGTTAAGTGCAAATGCAAGCCTTTCGAGATCTTCTTCTAAGTTGTTTCACAATGGTTTTGTGCCTTGTGTCAACCCTGCTTCCCTTTTCCCCTTTCTTTGAGAGTGCTTTATGGCATTCCTCTTTATTTCTGAGGCCCTGGGGAATTGCATGAGTGGTGTGCATATGGCATAGACTTCCCAGTGTTGTTTCAGTTGTATGTTTGCTGCTCCTTGCTGGGGGCAGTCTGGGAGCATGTAAGCCACGGCGTGTGACAGGTTTCTCTCAGTAAAGCAATGCATTGTTGCTGTGCACCCTCTTGTAAGACATACTGCGGGAGAGCAGTTAGACTGAAGAAGCTTCAGAAGGAAGTTCTTGGCACCCTTATCATAAACAACTTTCCTTATATCCAGTCTACTCTCTTCTAGTTACAAAACACTTTTACTTGTCCTATTACAATGGAATGTGCTAAAGAGTCTGTCCCCTTCTTTCTTACTGCCCTCCCCTTAGATACTGAAAGGCTCCCTGGAGCCTTCTTGAGACCGAACATCTACAGCTCTCTCAGTTTAGCATACCAGTATCAGGAAAAAATCCCACAGTTTAAGAGGATGATTGTGAATCCAGGAGGAGAAATTGTAATTTAAAATCTTGTGGCTTAATCATTAATCTCAGAAGCGGGGAAGTATTTGCTGAGGAGCAGGAACACTTCCTTCCTCAGTCTGCTTTTTACTAGAGGAAAGCTCCTCAAAATTTAAGGGCGCTCTTGACAGGGCCATTTCTAACTGGCTCTGGTGGAATCTATGAAAAGATTTTTTTTCAAGATGGATATTAGAAAAAAAATTCTTATAAGAAGGAGTGGTAATGCATTGGATTTACCATCCCTGGAGGTGTTCAAGAAATGTGAAGATGTGGCATTGAGGGGCATGGTGGGGAGGACACTAAAGTGGGCATGGTGTGAGGTGGGTTGGAGTTGGACTTGGTGATCTTAAAGGTCTTTTCCAACCTTAATGATTCTATAATTTTGTGATTGTGAGAATGGTGGGGACTCATTGTCTGATGTACTATAAGGTCAATATATTTCTCTACTGTGTTATGAGGTTCCTATACAGATGTAGTATACCTGCATCTTGGCAAAACATAAATTCCCAATTCATCTGGGAAGAGACTTGCATTAAGGATGCTGGAAAGAGCCCATGCTTTGCATTTGGTCGTTCAGTGAAACCTTTCTTAATTGGAGACAACTTTTTGCACGGCCCCTTGGGAGTTCTATGAAAATACCAGTCTTCATGGCAGCTCACATCTCAGCGAGGCATGGCAAAGTATTTTGGCTGATGTAGCAAGGTTTGGTTGGGCTGGGGTGAAGTCTGAGAAGCGGAGGCATGGATTCCCTATCTTCTTTGAATCTGGGCTTTGGGATTGTCACAGTCAAGCACTCTGTGTTCAGAGGTGAAAAGCATGTTTCCCAAGGACTGAACACACACTGCTTTCTCAGCATTGCACTGTCGAAACTTTGATTTAGTAGTTGGGTAGGGATAGTGATAGGAGGATGGTTGGACTAGATGATCTTGTAGGTCCTTTCCAACCTTATGAACCTATGAAACAATTTTTAATGCTGTTTCTTAAGAAGCAAATTTTGCTTCTACGTATGAAATCCAGATCTCTCCATGAGTTATGTCAGACATAAATCACAAGGAACTGGGTGGACGGGTCTTTCTGAAGTATTCTCTCAAACTGGAATATATAAGGACAATACAGAGTAAAAACCTCCTATAGTTTCAGACAATAGATCCCCATATTGTATTTGATAGTATACTGCAGATAAGAATTACAAGGTATAGCAAAGTTAACCTAATTACATTACCTTCTAATTCTGGTCTGATCTATTTCACTAATATTGATTTCACTTTGTATCCCATTTGAGCTTGCAATGGCAACCAAATTAAGCCAATGTACTTAATTTTGATGTTTATCTGTTCAGAAAAAGAATAATATATGTCTGGTGGAGATAATTACAGGGGACAAATCCTCCTGTAGACTTTTCTTGTGCTGTGGTGCATTTTTCAACCAATGTATGAATGTGCAGTTTAAGAAAAAAAAATCAAATGATTCAAAATAAAAATCTCCAAACAGCCTATTGAGAAGCTCATTAATTTTACAGCAACATCTATATAATGATTTCGCGCTCTGTGGGCAGAATTTTGATAAAGATGATGTTTTGAAATCAGTCAGAAGTTACACTGTGTTGTTTAGGATTATTTATTACTGTTTTTTTTTCTTTTTTTAAACAATGCCATACCTGGGTGTAATCCATAAACATCTACTGTATTTTTTTCAATGGTCTTGTCTCCTGGAAGCAGCGCTCACTATGTATTGAGTAGAATAGCATAAAATAAAGTTAATCTTTAAAGTAAATGGTAAAAAACCAAAAAAGTTTGGTAGATACAACGTTTAAGAAGGATCTGAATGAGCGTTGAAACAAAATGTATATGCTTAATAGACAATGATACAAGATTAAATATCATGTAATCAACAATACTTTAGAGATGAGCAGAAACAGCTTTTGAAAAGACTAAATTTTGTTTTAAATTTAGAAAACGGAGTAGTTTTGTAGTTCAAACTTGGGCTAAACTTATGGAAGTTGCTTGAGCTACAAGAAGAATGAAGGAGAATAAAAATGAGTAGATCCAATATTTTTAAAAGGAATCATTTTGATTCTGTTCTGAAGGTGTTGTATGTTCATGTAGAATTCTTCAGGCCTAAAAAGTCAAATTCAGGCTATATAAAATCTTAGGAGACAAATAGAAGAAAACAGATGGTTTAAGATCACCTTGAAGCGTTCTATTTCTTTTTTTCCTTTTCTCTCCTTTAAGTTCTTGTGGTGAACAACAATTCATTATTCATACAGCGGTAGCCAGGCTCTCAAATGATTGGATATTTATGAGCAGTTTAACCCTCAAGCTCCAAAGCTCCAGGACATTTTCTGTAACTTTTAGCTGTGGATCCTTTAAAGAGTAACTTCTGGGAGCAGAGTATGTGATTTCTGACTCCCAAATTTTGCACATGTCGTTGGTGAGAGCTAGAGACTAGATTTTGATAAAGCTCAGTTGTGTGGTTCAGTATTTCATTGAAACGTTGGCTGTAGAGCAGGGTGTTAGATGTGATTTTGTTGCAGGTAAGCTGTGAAGGATGGTGATGAAGGCAGCATGGTGACAGGCACAAACTGCACCACTTCGCAGGCGGATCTGTGCCATACAGGCATTATTTGTCCTCTGGAAACAGAAGGATTATACATTTTGCTTATGCAGACTCAGGTCTGTTAGTGAAGTGTTGAACTGAAAGTAAAGTCAAAGAATCCACTCTGCAATGCTTAGATCTAAATATTCATGACACTTAATTAACTAGTCACAGGGCATCTAGAGAACAAGTATACATGGCTTTTGCAGTGTCCTTTTTTGCTGTCTGAAGGGAATGAGCAGCAACATGCCAAGGCTTGATATTTCACACTTGCCTTTTTATAATGTAATAAAACTGCATGTTTTAATACAAGTGGGTGACTAATTGATACTGAGGGGCAGGCTGCTCACCTAGAGACCACCCTGAGTTGCTTGACTTTGCCTCTGCTGTCGACAGCCTTAGCTATGGTTAATTAAGATTACTGTCAAATGCTCAGGTTTCGTCGTATGGGAGGATTTGTGAACATAATATATACACATTGCAGCTTCAGTCATATAACTTCTAATTCCTGCCTTTTTTTTCCCTAATTTCCCTAATTTAAGACCATGCAGGAGCACTTTGAATTTGCCCTTCAATCTTGATAGATTTTATTCTCTGCCTTATGTCTCATGGGTTGTGGATACACAACATTTTTGATAGGGACATAATCCTTTTGTGTTAATTTGATTTCTGACATTCAGGAAATGACCCTGCTGCAACAAAGATGATTGCTTTTTACCAATTAAAATATACCCTGACATAGAGTATTAGGCCAGCTCTTTATGTTAGCATCCTAAAAGTATCTGTCAGTCAATGCAAATTGTATGACTGGAGAAGACAGGACTTGAATAAACTGGTACATGAATTCAAGCAATTAATTTTAAGTTTTTGTGAGAGAAAATATTCAGGGAGCCTTTGATCTTTGTCATTTTCCAAGAGGGGAGATCCTAAGCAGTGTGGGCTCACTTATAGTATCTTTAGCTTGTGCAAACTAAACAATTCATCTGGAGTTATTGGGGAGAAGAAATGTACAAAATTCTAGGTTTAAGTGTTTTCTTCCCTTGCTTACTGGGTTCCTTAATTTTCTAATTTCATACTACTTGTCCTGCACTGCAAGTCCTTTACCTCGTGTGACAACTGCCCTGAGTTCTTCGCTGCTTCCAATGGGCAGGCCCTAGCATGCTGCTGCTCTGCTTGCTTGTTGCTTGGGATGCTGAATGCTACCTTGAGAGATGAATATGTAAGATGAGATAAACAGCAGTGCTGTCTGGAGCCATCAGCTTTCTCCTTGACAGGCTTCCTGTGTGGTGGTGCTGAGCTAATTTAGGCTAGCCAAAGATTACCATTTCTGTTCACCCCAACAAGTGATTTGAGACTGTTACTTAGGAATTTGAGTGTAGTTATTCTATTTGGAGAGGAGCAAGTACCACTGCATTCTTGCCCCTTCTTATCATTACTGTGACAGAGAGAGAGACAGACACGCAATATGTTGTCCTAGAATTCACTCTGTTCCTAAGCTTCTCATGTCACTTGGAAACCCAAATCCTTCACATGACATCTGGTATATAATAAACATTTCAAAATCACTGCCATTTCTGAATGACTACAGCACATTTATCATAATTTTTGTAGTTTTACTGAAGAGAGCAAAGCTTGCTGTCTATCCAAGTTTTCATGCTAAGAGGATTTTTGCTTTTTTTTTAATGTCTTATCAGAGGAGAGGGCAAGATGTGATACAGCTGTGCATTGTGGGTCAGCATTAACAAGTCTGTTTTCTCTTCAGTGAGAATATATATACATGCGTGTGCATGCACACATTTAAGAGTCTACGCGTGAGCAGAGTTTCCATGAATTTCACTCTCTACTGCTTCCTGTTGGTGGATTGCATACTTTTCCTTCTTTTGGCACAGACTTAGCACTCCGTGGACTTCCTGCCAGAATTGCTATTGCTCCTTTTTATATATACTCATCTATTGTGTGCAAGCTTTGGTGATAACTTTGTACTGTGTTGTTTTTTTTAGCCTATGACTTTTAGGCACAGGTGAATTTCAAATGCTTGTTTTCCAGTGTTTCTTCTAAAGGTATTCTTCGTGAAATAATATGATAATCACTGCGAGTCAACACAAAGATACTAGAATGGATTTTGTGTTATACAGTGTGTTAAGCTGATGATATAGGCAAAGTGTTTTAGATAATGCTGTAGTTATCTAAGATGGCAATGTTATTTGTGTTGATTGCAATACATATTTGAAACTGATCTGTCTTCCTGGGACCACTTTAACTGCAAGTGCTTTGTGCATGGACCTGTTGAGGGACTCAGCCTGTTCTCAAAGAGAATTTGGTACAGTGCTGGGTTGTAAGTAGTTAATAAAGGCAAAACCTGGAAAGTATACACAGGCTTATGTGCTGAGTTTTGTAAATGCAAAAAAAGATAAATAAGGCTTTGGTTAATGGCCTGCCAAGCGATGCCAACATGAGAAAATTTGTGCAAAAAAGCCAGCCCAAACAAGTGTAGCTGTTTGCTAGCTGAATGCTTTGCAGTAAAACGCTGAGTTCTCAAAGCAGGTGAGCGGAGTTGCAGATTTTCTAGTGTTGCAGGCTTATCTTTTGAATGAGACTGACACTAGGTAATACCATCTACTATTGTGGCTAATGAAATATAGGTACCAAGATACTCTTATTTAGGGAGAGAGCAAGAGCCTTGCTTCATGCATTTGTTTGTAGGTTGGCTCAATAGGGAGATTTCCTCAGTACAGCAGTCAATTAAATGTGAGACATTCCACGCATTCCAATTTTTTCCTTGTATTGTCATAATTTTTAAAATAAATTTGTTTGTTCTATGCTTAAAACTGTGTTGTTTAAGGCTTTCAAACTTTTTTACTTCCCTGTCTAAAACTCCTTGAATTTATAGCCTGCAGAACCCCCTTCAAAGGAGAAAATAAAGTATTTCTGGGAGATTAATTTCATAGCAAGTCATAATCTCTGATCAATTCTTTCAAGAAAGAACAAATACAAAAGCAGAGAGTCAGAATGAGAACTTGCAATGATCCGTATTTTGTAGAGGGAGGTTTTATCTTGGATCAGTTTGCTTATGCTTTCTTCTACCAGCGAAGACCTGACTTGTTTTTATGATAAATTACAGGGATATTGCTGGAATCATTTTGTTATCACCATTTCACGAGGGGGTAATTTTTTTAGCTTTGATGATTAATTGTAGATGATTTATCATATTTATAAGGGTGACAGAAGAGAGCAGACACCATAATAGAGATTTGTCCTTGTTACAGTGGCTACTGTGGAATAGTGCACTGAGAGCCCCCCCAGAAAGCTTGAATTCTGAGTAGATGAATGAGACAAAGGATATGATAAAAATATCATTAACCTCATTTTACATTCAGGGAGCTGAGTCAAAGAGAAAAGAAATGATTTCCCCAAGGTCTGTGGTAGAGGTATGAACTGAAATCAAACTTCCCAAGCCCTTGTCGCCATTTATTACTTACTTGTATTGTGGCAAATAGGCATGATTTTTTCATGGGCCAAGGGCCTGCCCATGATGTGGGGGTGGAATTAGATGATCATTAGGATCCATTCAAACCCATGCTATTCAATGATTTTTCTTTTTTTTTTTTTTAGTGATAGCAGCATTGAACTGGAATTTCTAGCTTGTGAATCACCTTTTTATTTGCAAAATGTAATGTGCTTCTGTGCATAAATATGTGAATTTAAAAATATTGAGGTGACTATTCTATATTTTTTTCTTTTATACGGCATTTTTTGTTTATTATCTTCACGTTAAAGATAGGAGACTCCATAGGACTGGCTGTTGGTTTAGCCCCACTGGATGTTCAAGGTCAAGAGTATATTACATTAAGAATAGGCCTTGTTGGATAGAAACATGTATTCCTCATTATGGCAGTGATCGTAGCAAATGAGATTATAGTCCTATAAATCTGATTGTGTCTCTGCTTGAGTGAGGTAGTGTCTCAGCATTCAATTTCCCAACGTACAAATTGACATACAGTGCAGGAATTCAAGAACTTTTTCTGTGGGAAAGAAAAGGGAAAGCCTAGGGCAGTAGATGTGACACTGAATGAGAAAACTGTGAATATGTTGAAGGATGACAGAAGAATTTATTTTAGTGACAAATATACTTTTCTAACCCATTTCTTTATGAGAAATTGAACAGGGAGCGTCTGCCACCTTTTGCAGTCTATCAGCCTCAGTGTAACATTAATTTAGAAGTCATCTCAGAGGTAGGTTTGTCTAGGAAAGGGAGTTAAAGACTAGATCCTCTAAAAAAATACCTCTTTATCTGCCCAGAGTATTCAAACAGTTAAAGAATTTCAGTGATAATTTATCAGCTCTCCCTTCATTAATACATTTTCTAGGTAGACAACAAGAATGATGATTTAGAAGGATAAGTACAATTGATGATGTAATGAAAAAATCAGGAAACAATTAGGAAACCTATTTTATGAAATGTTTTATGAGACTATATTTGCATCTGGGGAATATTAGAGTAAATATTGTGTGGGGAAATTAGTTTTAATTTCATGCTAACGGAAAAATCAATTCAGTTCTAATTAGGTTATGATTTTTAAAATACAATCAGGCAGTCATTTCAGTGTTTTGATTAGATTGTTCTATCATTTGTTTAGGTTTTGATAAATACTATTTTGGAAAATGCCTTTCAACCCAAAAGCATTTCTGCATCAAAACAGGTCAGATTTGGGAGAATTATTCTAAAAGCAATAGGATAAAAATGCATTTAGGGAATCATTGCTTTCAGTCAATCGGAGTATAGTGAGTAGATCTGTAGTTCTTCAGTCTATGGTACAGTGTAATGCAACTACTCTGGCATAAACAACAGCAAGAATCCCTCTATTTTTAATACTTAGAGGAAATGAGCTGAGGGCATTATTGCTTCCCACACTAGCATACTTAAGTGTTTCTTGACCTTGCAACACATGGTCTGGTAAGATTTTCTATCCTGAGAGAACCAGAAATTAAATAACAGTAGCATATTAAGACCTGTGATCTTCAGGCTGACTTTGAAAATCTCAGCCAAGATAATTCTATAAAGTTATCTTAAAGTATAAAATTGACAAATATGTGAATAGCATGTGAGCGTGTGTGTGTTTCATCCATAAGGCCTTCACAATGTAAAATGCAGCCTATGCTATATTGAGTATTCTTCATAGGACATTAAATGCCATTGCCATTAATTGCCATTAAATGAAACACAGGGCTAAAAAGAAAAAGGGCTGGGTACCATTTTCACCATTATATTACTGCATAATTCTGCTCTTGTGCCTTTGCTTTTTATTTGAACAAGTAGGCATTGATTTATGGTAGCTGTGAATGGTACTGCACGTGCCTGTCCAGCTCTGCTCCACAGCTTGGCTGTGGTGGTGATCCATTCTGGGAGGTGAAATGTGGAGACTTGCTATTCACTCCTCTGCATTTTCAGTACACCTACTCAATCTTTTCTTCATGTATGTCTTTGTGTCCTTTTGAGTGACAAGTGCCTTTACTGAACAGTATATTATAATCTAAATGTCTTGTGCAAGGGCTACAACTGCAAATACTGGCATTAAAAATTAATATGGTTGTCAGTCAGATGTCCACTTTTGCATGTGGTGTTGCTTGAGGTAAAGCGTGGCATTACTCTTAAGAGGCTGATGAAGGTTTGTGATTTATTTTAGATTATTTCTTAGGACATGCCCTAACTGTTTTCCAGGGTAGTTCTAAGGTATAGTATATGCATGCAGTAGAAGGGAGAAGGAAAAAAAATCTTGCCCTTGTATCAGCAATCAGAACAAATCAATTAAAAAAAATCATTACGAAGAAAAAAATGTGGATGGTGTGAGGTTATGCTATTTCCTCAGAAAATTTTTTAGCATGATTTGTATGAAAGCTTAAATATGAAAATCTGAAATCGTGTACTGATTAAGGTTTGATTTTTAATAGAGAAACAGCAGTGACTTAAAAGTTTTATTTGTGCAATAAAGTGCTTCATGAGCCTGAGGGATTTTTCCTGGATATTTGAATTTTTTAAGCTGTTCATTATGTATTTTTCTCATCATATGACATATACCATGGCCAGTGATGGTCATAAGCACTAGAATAATACTCTCAGTTTGTATCATATGCTCAGAATTTTTTTACTTACTGCAACTTCTGGATTAACATGCATGAATTCATCATGGGTTGTTAATAAGATTATTAGAATCATGGCAGTTAAATCCTTCCGAGAGTGAAGTTTGCAGACTTAGGCTGAGCAGAATTCATAGCTGGCTTCCAAACAGCATGCTAACCTGATTAATTATGGCATACTGAATCAAATCACTCTAAAAGTGTGTAGGAGAGCAGGCTGAGAAAAAGGTTTTTTTGGACGTATTTCTAAAACTATAAAAGCAGAAGTGTTATCACTGTGGGATTTATGATGTATCTGTAAAAAACAAAGAGAACTTTATGTTAAGGTCCCTTCTGCAGTTAGCAAAGGGGGAAAAAAAAGTTAATAAAGCAGTTTTTGGAGACCTTTCCACTAAGAGACAAAATCACTGTCTATTTCAGCCAATCTAAATATTAAGACTGAATTGTGTGCTTTGAACTCAGGGTACACTTCATTCCACTTGTGCTGCTCAGAGGTGAAGTGTTATGTGACTGTGGGGTTGATTGGATGCCATAGTATTCCTCCGGTGCCAGGGCTTCTTTCTGTCATTTTTGCCTTTGAAAGCCTGAAAAAGTTCAGGGATAGGAGGAAAACTACTCACGAAAGACTTATTTTTTGCTTTTTTTCATGGGATAACAATTGGTGTTACTGCCCTTGAGAACAAGAGTTAAGGCGTAAGATCATAAAGGAGCAAGGAAGCTTCCAAGATAGGTTTCTGCAGGTCATTCTGCACAACTGATTTCCTGAATGTTGTTGGCAAGAAAACAAAGTAGAAGTGCTGTGTGAGTCATCTGTACAGAGCACATCTGTATTCATGCTTTCCCACAGACTCAGAGCTGCAGTAGAGAAGATTCAGCACAGCAGCCTGGCAGGATGCTGCAAAGGATGCACCTTGGGGCAAGCAGCAGAAAGAAGGGAGGCATGGGACTTCTGAGCTTGCTGAGCTTTCTTTGCTCTTTCCAAAATGAGTATAAAAACAAGGAAGCTGAAAGTTCCAAAATGTAGTTTTTTCCTTCGCATACTCAAGCTTACTTTACTTTTGTAGAGACAGAGTTACCAGCTTTAGATTAGATAAAGTTGGTGATGTCCAAAGTGATTTTCTATAACTGAGTTCTTGAGCTAAATCTGGCTCAAGATTAACTGTATCTATACTGTATCTTTTCTAAAACTCTCCAGTCCCTCTGAAAATAAATTGATGCATCTTTATGGAACCAGGCAATCAAAGCATAAATTCAGGGATGGATTTTCTGTTTTACCATCACTTTTAATTTTGTCACTTCTTGATGCTACTATATGATGAATAAACAGAGGTGTGAGTTGATTTCCATGGTGTGCCTTCAAGTGTAATCTCATGTAAATGAGTGTATGCTCTGGATGATAGAAATGCATTGCCTGGAGTTCACACCTTTCTTCAACAAGCTTTTTGCTTACAGCATAAGAAACTATTCAGCATGAGAAAAAACTGTTTCAAATTGAGTGTCCAGACTCATAGCTAGAAGGATGCTGGGAATAAACAAAGAAAATCATCAGAAAGAATAATATAGGATTTAATAGATTTATTGTCTGTATCATATAGGCTGCATTGCACAAACTGTGCTTAATTGATTTATGCCTCTAAATGTTGTGATACTTGTGTTAATCCCGTATTGGATCTTGCTATGAATGGAAAGGAAGTCTGAGGAGAGAAATGAATGTTGAAGGGGATTGCATGTTAGAAGTAAAGGTTAAAAGTAACTGATAACCATAAGGCTCAGGCTGTGGAACAGAAGATTCACAAGATTCACAAGCCTTGCAGGAAGTTACTTTATTATTCTAACCTATAATCCCTGCTGTGAGGGACGCTTCCCTTCAAGCCCACGTATGGGATGTTTCTCTGTGATAAGAGGAAACCTTAACAAGTTTACTGTAAACATTTCCAAAATACACTGCGTAGCAGTGCCTTTCTTAATGTCTGGAGTGAAGGCAGCAGTGTGCTTTCTGACCCCATTTCTACGGAGGTTTCCATCTTTCATTATGCCTCTGTGTCTTTTTGTTCTGTAATTTGTTACACAAATTGACGTTAATCGGGCATCCTGAAAACTGCATCCTCTTCTCAGCTTGAATCAAAGACTTAATGGAAAATGAAAGAGTTGAATCCTTAGGTTAAGCAAATTTTGTTACTTTTCTAGAAAGCTATTGAAGGACATCAGTTTTCTTTGTGACAGCCTCTAGCCCTGGATCCAATGGTGGTGCAATCATTCTAATTGAATACCACTGGTGTGTGACCCATGAAATTACACCTGCATGCATGTAGAGATCTGTCAAGCAGGGTTCCCTAAGGTAGTGTTTTTTTTTTCCTTTAAAAAAAAGAAGAAACTTCTGTGTAACTCAGTAAACCACCCACAGTGGGAACTCAGTTCTGATTGAACCAGGTGCTATCTCCTTAATGCAAAGGAGGTTTCCATTCTAATAGCTGCTGGTTTGTGTCACCATTCTTTTCATTGTTCTGTCAGTGTGGAGCTGTAGCTTGCTTGTGGTGTCACTTGAGTGGCAGAGCGATCAGTTTCTGCCCTGCAGAAATGTGTGCAGAAGGTGTTTATTAGAAAAATCTGAGCTTTAAATTGTGTTGGTTTCTTTTTGAAGGGGAAAATATTTTATCTAGCAAAAATCAGGTATATGCTACACTGCCACCAACTCAATAATACATTCATTTGAAATAGATCACATTGTGTTGCTACCCTTTCACAGTAAGGCTGTTCTTCAGACACATTTTTGCAGGTTGTTTTTGTAGCACAGCTCTGGCAGATGCAGGTCCATGTGGAAGGTTGTGTATGATTTTATTTGCTCATGAAATATGTACTTCTGAAACATTTTATCCATCTCTAACCATTGTAGCTCTTGAAGGAAAAGTTGGCAATGTTCTTCCAATGTGAAGAGAAACAGAAAAATGAGAAATGTGTTACTTCACTAAGTAAATTGATATGTTTATATTTTTTGGCCTTCTGTTGCCTGTAGAAACCTTTTATTAAATATATTGCAAGTCTTCTAAGGCTTGTGCCAGCAAATTTAAAAAAAAGAATTTTGAGAACCAAACCCTCATTACTAAATTATCTTTTATGAGAACAGAAGGATCTCTGGATAATAGGCATTTGTTCCAAAACAAAACAGTTATTTGTTCAGGATATGGAAGTTATTAATTATTTACAACTATTCCTACCTCAGTTCTACCTCTAGTTAAAATTCATGGCCTAGGCACTCATCAAATATTGATTTTTTACCAAAGTTGATGCTTTCCCTTTAACATTATTATAATGAGGGATAAAAATCAAATTGCCTTCACTGAAACTCAATCATTCTTGCAAGCCATCTGCATTGATCTTTTTTCTAGGTTTTACCATAAATTATTCTATTCAATTAAGTAAACCCCACACATAATGACATTTTGTGAACTAAATAATTTATTGACTATTTTGAGCTAAACTTGTCAGGCACAGTTATTTTCATAACATTAATAGTAATGTATACAACCCCCCTGAAACTGAGTGCGTGTCTGATTCTTTGTTTGGGAAGACGAATCACCTGGGAGGTAGAAACCATCTCATTTATGAAAGAAACAAATTCTGGTGTTGTCATACACATAGTGACTCAGTGCCTGCTCATTAGCAAAACAAGGAGGGCTTGTGTGCAATGCTTTCTGGTGATAAAAATGATTGTGAAATAATTTTCAGCTGAAAATGATGCTATTAGCAACGAGGATTGTAATTAAATTGGTAGCAGTCAGCCTGTTTTACAGTTGACTGGTAAGATCTGATGGATATAGTAGTTGCTTGATGAGGTCTGGAGAGTTTTCCTCTCTGCAGTGCGATGATTGCGCTTCTGTCTGAGTCGCACATGCTTGTCACCTTCTGACAGTTCCTCCAGAAATCTGGTCATTTCCTAAATGAGTTTTGTTTCACATTTGAAAAATCATTCTGTTCCTGTAGATAGAGATTTTCAAGTGGAAAGGACAGTTTGTAACTCTGAGCTCACTCGAGCAAGAAAAATCGCTTAGGAGAACCTTGTCATAGCTGTGAAGACATAGTTGGGTTATATTAATCATATATGGAAAGTCTCTGTTGGGTGTATAGGAAGAATGCCTGCTGTGTGGTGTGCTCAGCAAACAGACTGCACGCAGCCTAATTGTCTACTGAAAACAGAAGAGCAGGATGCATTTAGGCACTGTGGAGTACCCATATCTTTAGTGAAGATTCCACTTTGAGTCTTATGAGTAGTGCAGACACCGTGGCCCAGGGAATGTTTGGAATTTGTTTTATCATTTTGACTTTTGCATGAGCTGTGTGCTCTGAATCCTCGCTTCATTTACAAATCGTGATGTTCATTCTCAAAGGTGAGGTTCTCATCAGTATATTCTGATGAAATGAGAAAAGTTCAAAATATGGTAACTGTGTGGCTCAAAAATACAAAAGCCCTGAACTATAAGTGCTATGCTAAAAAACAAACAAAAACACATTGAATTCTAAGCTAGATTACTTACTATCCTGATGTTTATTTTTATTTGGAAAGATCATTGATTCTAAAAGGCAAATCAGTCTGTGGAGCTGGGAGTAATAGCTAAGTGTAATTTTTAAAGTATCCCACTGCCAACAAAAGAAGGGTAACTCTTCTTCCATTTTTTTTGTTTTATATGTTGGAGGAGGGAGATGAGCATTAAATTTCACATGAGACTCCCTGTGTCTTTCATTGCTTCTCAGCCTCTTAAAACGAAATGCCTTGATGCTGTGTCTTGGAAGGGTTGCTGCTGCTGTTCTCCCTGTCTGAGTAAATAATGGATCTGCAGGTAATAGCAAACTTAAGTTTAAATGCAAAAGCTTGTATTGATTTAATTCCCCATTAAATCAGGTCATTTTGTGGTTCAGTACCCATGCATTAAAACATGTAGCCCAAACACAAAATATCACTTTTCCTTGAATGGGGATCAGAGTTAGTCCCAGAAGAAAATGAAGCTCCCTGTTGCTCTGCCTACATACATCTATCTGTGCTACTGTCTTTATGCTCTGTTACTGCTGGTATTAGTAGTACAGTGCAT
The DNA here is from genome assembly GCF_038088225.1 of Cyrtonyx montezumae. NCBI lineage: Eukaryota > Metazoa > Chordata > Aves > Galliformes > Odontophoridae > Cyrtonyx > Cyrtonyx montezumae. The sequence goes on along the minus strand of NW_027071826.1, from coordinate 8,516,690 downwards.
CCATATCTGTCACCCTGGCTACTTGCAAATCTAGGCTGTTCCTGCTGCTTTTATCTGGTGAGTGGCATTAGTGAAATCAGACCCTGGCTGTCCTCCTGGCTTGAGACTGCCTGACAAGAATTTTACTTCTGGTGTCCTGTGTTACTCTGTATTGTGTTTGTCAGGCAATAACACACTTTGTGCAAAGAAAAACAAACAAAGTGCAGGACAGATCTTCTCTTCCTTCTGCCACATCTCATTTTCATCTTAGAGAGACAAGAGTCAAATGCTTTGCTGGAATCTGGCTCTGTCTTTCTGCAACGTGGAGAGATCTGTGTAGGGATCTGTGCTAAGGGAGTTCACCTGAGCATAAACTGATATGCGAAGTGGGGATCTGAGGTTGGTTTCCTGTTCATGTTTAGTTGTGAAACTGAGTAAACTTGAAACATTTCCACTGCTGTCTTTTTCATGCTGAATTAGGTGCTAGCATAGGTCCTTCTCTGAAGGTAGTAATTGGTACTAATGAAATGGCAATAAACTGCAGTGGGAAAAGGAGAGGCAAGGATAAATGATCCAAATTTGGAGGCATTTGAAGGACTTTTAGATCAGCAGAGTTGCTAATGTATTAGCAAGCCTTTCCCAAGACCTTGCTACTGGGTGTTCTCTGATAGTGCCCCTCCCATGTCTTTATAGGACTCTGTCTTGGGCACAGCTACTATATGGGCTCTGTCTTGTAGCACAGCTACAATTGCCTTGGTTGCAGTATTGTCATGTGCTTGTCAGCAGGGACATATATATATTATCTGGATCAAACCTTTGTTACGTCAACCATTTTAGCTCCCCAATGGTGGCTGGCCATATAACTAGAGCACACTTTGCTTCCTTCCACTTTGCCTTTATTAGCATCCGTGGGATTTTTAGCTTTTTAGTTTTCATTGCGCTTGCAGCTCTTACCTCTGAATTAATGGGTATTTTGAATAAATCATTGTGAGGTGAAATAACCCTTGCTGTAGAAAATAATAATTGTGTTCAGCATATCTGAACAGATTTTTTCTATTATTCGCATACCTTGTGGGCCTTTACACGTGTAAATTAATGAGGGCTTTTCTTGTTTGAACCAGAGAAAGCGTATATGCCTGACTTGCATACACACATTATATGAAGGGAAAGCAATCCAATTGCACTAAATTTTCTTCATAGATTTATTATCTGTAAAGCAAATAATGTTAGTGCTGTCAGTGTGGCAATGAAACATCTGGACAAACATCCTCCTGTACTGGGGAAAATATATCAGCAAGAGTAAGTGATGTAATTGCTGCCTGTATTCCAGTTAATACCAAATGAGCTTTACTTAGTATGAATTCATTTAATTCAGTGTTAGGATGTATTGTGAAATGTTAGTTATAAAGAAAGCAACCACTGGATTGGCTCCTACTGCTCCTGATTCCTGATAAAGAAGTTCCTAGAGGGGAAAAAGTACAGAAATCATAGAATAATAGAAGGGTTTGAGTTGAAAGGTACCTTTAAGATCAGCTAGTTCCAACCCTCTGCTGTAGCAGGGACAGTCCCATCCAACTTGGCCTTGAACGCCTCCAGGGATGGGGCATCCACAGCCTCTCAGGGCAACCTATTAGAGAGTCAGTGTATGTATCAGTTCTCTCCTTTTGCAATAGCGATTGGTAAGCTAACTGGCAAGATGATGGTATCACCAGAAGATGACTCATTTGCCCTATCATTGGAATAGCTTCTGCACAAAGTAGCATAGACTAAGTCCTGAACCACCTCAACCACATCTTGACCCAGTCTGGGTAGGATGGGGGCAAGCACCAGCACCTTCCCTGTTCCACCTGAGGGATGGCAAATATATGCACCTGGCATACATTTGTGGCAGTACTCCAAGCAGATAGATCAAGTTGCCAGAGGGATGAGGAATGAGTGGGCAAGAAATCAAGGCCTTGAGCTTAATTTCAGACTGACATGGATTGCTATAGGAATTGACTCACATCTCTTACAGAGACAGCTGCCTCTCAGATGTCTAAATTAGAACCTATGAACTCTTCCTTTCCAGGTAAATCTTGTTTTGTGCTGAGCAGTGACTGAAGAGGGTATGAAAAGCATTGCTCTCATGAAGTGAGCAGGATAAGTCTGTCCCTTCTCTGTCTAGGCATGGGGAGGTTCTGGAAGAGATCTTTTCCCTCACCTGGGAAACACTGTGTGGCCATGGTGGGTCAATTCACATCCTGCCAGCATTGTTTTGTTTCCAGCCATGTTCTTCTGGTCATATGTCTCGGAAGAGATGATGCCCAGGTGTTCACAGCTGTGCTGTGGAAAGGCTTCACCTGTGCAAACTGCATGGATTTGAATTTGCATAGATGCTGACACAACAAAGCCTACATTCCTGGGTCATTTTTATCTTCCTGCAGATCACCTACAGGTATGACAGATATCCTGCAAGCCACATGCTTTGATTTTATCCACCAGTGTTTAGAGTCAGCTGAAATGTTGTTACCATAAAGGCTAGAACTGACTGGGAAATGAGAAACATCCCTGTGAACTTGCAGCTGCTGGGTACACAGTTGATTATTACAGGGGAGAACAGCAGATAATTCTGTAAATAACACAGCATGGTGGTTGGAATTTGATCTGTCTTTAGGCACTTGTTTTAGTTTGAAGTAGCGTGGATAAAAGCTAAATCCATAGATGCGTTGGCACTAACCCTCATACATTATTGGCCTATGTTCCAAGGAGAAGATGAACTCTGATATATTTCATGGTTTTGATTTTCTTGTGGGAGGAGCCTAGTAAAAGTCTGGCTGTTAAGTGAAGAGCTCTACCTACTAAATTGTATGCTGGGTTTTAATAGGCTTGATTGGATTTTGAAAGTCATGCACATCTTAGAATTATTTCTAATTTTATTGTGTACTTTATCACTCTTTAAGAATGGTAAGAATTACTTCTTATTTAATATGAGAGATGCTCTGAAAGTAGTGCCTCCTATTTCATGATGTTTCGTGATATTAGAGGCAGCTGTATCATGATATCAGTTGGTGGTATAGCAGTTGAGGTTGAACCTTCCCACCAATATTCTGTTAGATTTGGTAGTTGTGTGACAGGTGGCAGCAGAGGGGCAGTCTGACAGAATGGTGGCTGACATGGAAATGTGAATGGAACAAAGGCGTGTCATTGAATTTCCAGAGTTTAAAAAAATTACAGAATTTGTAGAGAATGACAATTTACTGCTTCTTTTTAACAAGAATTATTGAGAAAGACAGAGTTTGTCCAATGCATCCTCTCTTCTCTTTCTATTTTCCAGAAAACTCTTCTGAGCCTTCATGGCTGAGAAAGAATATACAAGGGTTCAAATTCTGGGCTTGCTTTTCTAGGAAAGGAAGTAAACTGCAGCTCCAAAGGGGAAAAAAAAAACCAAAAGCAAAAAACTGAGTTCCTCACAAGTGCAAGGGATAGTTTTTGTTGACAATGGGCTTTGATCTTATATTAGGTTGGTACCCACTAAATCATAGGAAACCAAAGTGCTTGGTGTATGTATCTATTATTCTACACGTGATCTTTGAGTCAATAATATTTTCCCTTAACTAAATATTAAAAGTGAAGAGACTTCTGACTTCAGTTACTAGCAACAGGTCACACTTGAAATTTTAGTACTTGAGTTCCTCTGTTCACATTAAAGAGGCTGTTTCTCATTTACAACCCTTACATCTCAGCATATTGCACGTGCAGGTCTCTATGAACTTTTCATAGAGACATAACAGTATGCCACAAGCTTGTATACATTGCACTGAGATAAGTTACCTTTTGCGGTGTGCTGTCAGTGAGCTGGATTCTGCTGTGCTTTACCACTCGTTTGTGTCTGAGTGTCTCCAGGTGACTGGAGGTGGCATTCCACTGAAAATCACACAGCTGAGCCAGGACTAAAACATTACTCCTAGAGAAAAGGATTGCAGTAACCTTCCAGATGGACATACGATTCATAGTCTCTGACAGCCACCTTGCTGGAGGTTACCCTGCTGGCTGCTGTGCTTCAGGTGACTGCATATCTCACAGATCACCTTGGGTTTTTGGGGCACAGCAAAAGAAGATCTGTCAGAGCAGTGGCTGAATAGGGAACTATAGCTGAATCACTCTGTTTGGTACTGATACCATTTTTTTCCCTTTCATTTTTTTCCCCTGCACTGTAACGTTATCTGTCAGGAAATGCTAAAATCACATCTTTTCATGTGGGCCTTTGCTCAGTCCTTCCTATATGAAAAGCCATATGTCTCTGTCTGCAGATGTGTCACATTTCACCCTGCTGATCCAATTTATTTGGTCTGAACTTGGTCTAATGCTTTCATAAAAACACATTTTCTCTTCCCAGATTCTTATTTATGTCATGGTCTGTTCCTGCTAAAGATGAATGAAGACTTGTCAACAAATAATCTATCCAGTAAATTAGAATCTGATCCAAAACCTCACTGACGTCAACAGAAACTCTTACTTCAGCAGTCCTACAATGCCCTTTTCATGCTTCCTTAATGCCTGTAAATATATTTTAGTATGAAAATGTTTTTGCCCACAGCGCTTCTTAAAAAAGTCTGTCAAATAACTACAAAGCATTGAGCAAACAAAACTAGAATTGTACTGTTTGGATGTCATCAGGAAGATGGGTGCTGACCTGGATAACCAATTGCATGCTGTTAGTGTAAGTATCTATGGGTTTCACTTCAACTGCTCTGAAATAAGAGTGGGGCATTTTGAAAAGTCTCTGGCTCTTACTGATGGTTGTGCCAGCTGTGTGCTATGTGCCTGGAGCCATGTGCTGTGGAGCTGCTCTCCTTCCCTGTGGGCAGGTGGATCCATACATGGACTGTGGGATCCTGACTGGGAACTCCTGAGCTGGAAGAGGGCAAATGTGTGGCTGAATGTTTAACAACCCACAAGCTCTTCTTGCTTTCTTAGAATTTGTCTGCCTCTGGTGGTTCTTGTGAGCCTGTGTTAGCAAAGAGAAGTTTACAACCTTGCGAGAAAGTTCATCTTGTAGAATATTAAATAACCAAGTCGTGTGTTTCAGCAAAAATAGCAAGCAGACAAATTCTGTCATGTAATTTCAGGACTTGGTTTGATCACATCTAAACAAATGAAAAATGCTCTGCTTTTAAGCAGAGAGGGGCCCTGACAGTGAGTGCTTGGCTAACGTTTAAAGAATGGCTACTTGGAGCAGGATTTATGTTGAGCCATATGAATGAGCAGTGAGAGAAGCACCAACACTCCTCTCCTCCATGCAAGTGTGAAATTAATGCTCTGCAAAGGGATAGTTGCCCTGACAGTAGCAGGAGGTCCTTCTGTGAGAACTGCACAGATGGTGAGAGGAAAGCAAATCTTTTTGGGGGGACAGTGGTGAGAGCGAGTTTTAAAAACCCACACAAACTTGATAAGCCTGGAACTTCTTGAATTGATGCTCCCTGTCTTTTCTGTCTTTTCACATTTTCACATGATGAAAGAGAGAGGATGAATGAACATCCTCCTCTGTGCAGATGATTTATTGCACTTGAAGTCATGTAGCTCTTTCCGCAGGGATTCAAATGCCATGGGGAAGCTGCATGTCCTGGAAGCCTAAGGTTTTCTAATTAGGATGGAGGAGGAGGTTATCATAACAATTTGAAGCTGTAGGATTCTAAAACACAATACAAAGCAATTGATTCACTGCTGCTACATCTCTTAGATATTTTTGTCAAGCTCCTTTCTGAGTGATTGTTGTTCACTGTTGTCTCACAAGAGATTTGATGTATCTATTACATATTGGGCAGACTTTCATCTGCTGCAGTTCTTGAGATCTTTGTGGAGTTTAGGCTCATAATAGAGATGAGGCCTTGCACTTGTATTATGTACGTATAGACATGCAGACATTTATGTTACAGGCAATGAATTGGAAGTAGAGCTATCTATAACTCCGTGAAGCTTTCGTTTTTTTTTTTTTTTTTTGAGTGCATAACTGCTTCTTTGCCCTGGAGTGAAATGCAGAAATCTTTTCTCCCACGCTGCCTATCGTATTTTTAGAAAGTGAGTTTTATTATTAATAGGCAGGCAGACAGCATGCTATGAGAACAATGACTTAAAATTAGGAACATTAAGAATTAAATGTGAGGAAAATCTCAATGAGGGGTCAAAAAGAAAAAAATATATATGATAATGATCAAATGAGAATTTCCTTTTGGTAGGAAAAGCAATAGATCCATCCCATCAAGCAAATAACAGTTAAGTAAATGATGAAGCAGATATTTACTTTTCCTACCAGTTCATTAAATGTCAATGTTCATTCTTCATTTGTTTTTTCTTCCCTCCTCATTTTAACCCAGAAATGCTGATGCACCAGCATGTCTCATTATGACAGCAAAAGATATTTCTCTTTTTTCTGAAGTGAGTTTAGAAGAAAACAAATCCTGGGGGCAGTGTGCATTGACTGTAGTGAAAAGCAGTGTCTGTGGAAGCTGCCTGTGGCAGTCTGTGGTTTTGGAGCAGACAGGAAGAGTCAATGAGAGCACCTGAGTTGCTGGTGGGAACAGGCAGTGACAGCTAAATCTGGTTATTCTCAGGGAAGAAAATAGAAGAAGTTAGGGAAGTGGAAATAGAAGAAAGCATGCTGTTACTATTTAAAACAAACAGCCTGCGGCCACTGCATGAAGCATGTTACAGCTGACCTGTGTATTAATGCAAAATAAGCATGATGGAGACTCCAGTTATACACCCCGGATCAGCTGCAGGAGTAAATAGTAGCTTTAGGAACTCAGCAAAGAGCTTTTCTCCTCCTCCCTGCTTGGAAGAGGGTGGATTGATCCCTTTTTCTCAGGAGAAATGGTGTTTCCCTGAAATTCCCTAGAATTCAAGTCTCACCAACCTCAACCTGATAAAATAGGTTTCTGCATGCTGAAGGTGTACATTGTGTCTACTGCATAATACCACTTGCTCAGGCAAATTCACACCCTGGCTCATTAATATCCAGTGTAAATACTGTGAGGAAAGGGAGAAGTACTGGGAAAAAGATTTACAAATGCTGTCACACTTCTGACACTTCTCAGGGATGGTTTTTCCTCTACCAGAACATAAGACACTGGTTAGAAAGATGTCCTAAAACAACGTAAAAATAATCTCTGGAAATGTCTGAACCAATGACAAGGTAGGAATGATATGATCTTGAGGCTTCAGAACATATTCTTTTATGGAGAATGTGCAGAAGTGGCTGAAGCAGCACTATGAACACATTCTCCTTGATCAGGAACTTAATATATCCCACACAGTCTCAGTAATTGCCCCAGTGTGGTGTCATACCACTAAGGCAGCAGCTGAGACTGAGCAGAAACAGAGCCTGAAACCTCCCAGTGTGAGGGGAATTTATTGGCACTGCCAACACTGCAAGCTCAAAGAGAGCTCCTGTCAGGCTGATTGAGGAGTTGAAAGGAAAACAAGTCATAGCCCCACAAGGTGTCAGGCATTTCACAAGCCTTTGCTACACAGGTGTCAGCTCTGGGGTGGCATTTGCCCATCACCTGCCTGTGATTTTGCAAGCCACCAAGGTCTCTGCAGCACTCAGAGGGTTGCTCAAGCATACTGAGGGCTGCAAATCCACCTGGGTGCAGATAATGCCTCTTGCTTGAGCTGACATGAAGGTAGGTGACTTGGAAATGAGGCATTATACAGACAGGGATGAGCATTGGGGCCCATTGCTTGGTGTCTGTTTTTGGTGGCTCTGGGATGTTCTTGTATGCTGTCATTAATAATGCTGCAATGTGTAGCTTCCCACCTCTGGACTGAGCCCCACTTTGTCATGTGTTTAAATGTAAGGCGAAGGAGGAAGTGTTGTCTGAAAGTAATCTGAACTTTGCAGACTTTCTCATTCCAAAAATATTGATAGGCCGCTGAGGAGCTGTGAAGAATAAGAATGTCATGGGTTTGTTTGTGCTTTCTAAACAATGTGTTTACTTTTGCTATGGGTTAGTAAGGGCAGATCTGGAATTCTTGCTAGGAGTTACGTGGGTAGGAAAAGAGAGAGAGAAAATTCTGGTTGGAAATGAGTGATGTTATTCAGGTTAAGGATGTGGAACTGCTGCTTCGGGGACCAGATCCAACAGGGAAACAATTGTCTGGTCCTAGAGTAGTCTGTTGGTGGTTTAGAGTCCTTACACACAGGAAGTCATACATTGATATGTGGTAGTCAAGTCATTATTATACCTAAGCAACTCTAGATAATGCTACAGAGTCCATGCTTGACTGATAGGGTGTGTGCACTGTGACCATTACACTGGGAATTGTCCTTCAGTTTGCATTCTATATTGAACTGAAATGCCACAAATATAGGAGTTCATGAATGGGTGGGAGTGATGCAGAACCTTCCATTGTTTTTGTTAGAAATGTAAAGGCAGTTAATGGTTGGTTTTCAAGCATTTTTTTTCAATTGTATAAGAATGTTATTTTTGATAGATGCTTAAATTAACATTTAGGGGTTTTATTTCTAGAGCTTAGAATCTTAATAAGTAAAAATTGCATATCAATCTTGTAAGATTTCCACACTATTGTTGCTTGGCAATCACCCACATGTGGAAAAATCGTTTCCTCACTGAGTAGGTGGGATTTGGAATGAAGGAAAATTCACTGTCTGTGTACTTGATTTGCATCATCTATGCAGCCAACACATTTCGTAGTTAGATCATAGTTGACAGACTGTCTGCCCTTCACCAGAGCTAAATAACACATAAACAGAAGAAATCTGAAGTCTAAAACAAAAGGGTACAGATTTAATTAGTGATGCAGCCAGCAGTCCTTTGTATTTGAATGCTAGAACCTTGGGAATTGTAAATGAAAAAGCTCTCCTTGATGTAAAGTAGCAAGCCTACATAAGGCATTATGGATACAGAGAAGTTAATTTTTTCTCAAAGTGAGCCAAAAAAAGCCCAAAAATGGATTGTAAGGACAAGAGCAGGGAGAGTGTACCTCCAGCAAGCTCTCTGGTGCTTGAGATTATAGAACCTGCTGTTGCTTAAGGGAAATGACTGGGAGTTTCATAAATAATAAATTGCTGTAATCTCATGAGATCATCGTAAAAATATGCATAAGGATCATAGACTGTAATGGGTCACAACCTCTATAGATTCTAGAGCTGATAATGAACAGTGAGCTTGATAGAAATGTATCACAGACAAACTCAAATCAGAGAACTTCAAAATTATAGACTCTGGGAAAGAAACAAATGCTATTACTAAAAAGCTCGAAATAAGTGTATGTGGGCAACTGTGATTCATGCAGAAAAGTATTAAATCAAAATCATTTAGCCTTTTCAATTTAGAAAGACCCAGGGCATATGAAATCTGTGTCTCATACAGAAACATTCTTGTAGAATAAAAATTGTTATTGAAGTTCTTCAGGCAAGAGAGATTAGGCTTAGTCATTATTTTCCCCTCAAAAAGCATTATTTGAGTTACTTTAAAAATAAAATACCTGGAGGTGAACACTAAAAGTATGAAGATCCAGAATAACACCTGGCTTGCCAGGCAAGTAAGATGGATTACTTTGAGTACTCCAATGATCTAAAGAAGGATATCAATAATCTAAAGATCATTTGAATGCATTATACAGATTGACAGAGAATGGACTGACATACACCTGCAGGGATATGTGGAGTGTCTGAGTGCCAAAATCTAATCAGAAACTTGATTGAAATATACAGTATAAGCTGTAAAGTGGAAATATTGTATAGTGGGATAATTTCTTTCTGATTACTCTTGGTAAAAGTAGAAATCAAGGACTTAAAAAAGAACAGAAGTACCTCCACTGTTGGAAAGCTGCTTTGAGAAAGAGAGAAGTTAATGATGCTATTGATAGCTAGTAGTAGTATACATTAAGCAGCTTTATAGGCTGGGTGTTTAAGCTCCAGCTCAGAAAAATACTTTTCATTTAAGGCTTATGGATATTCCCACAGGAATTAATAGGGCTATTCATGTTGGATCAGGGTTACTAAGCCACTTGGTTACAAAGAGAAATCTGAGATACCATCTGACAGTCCAATATAATGTATAGTAGTGAGAAAAGCTACTTCAAATTCAACAGAAAGTTCTAATACAGAGGGAAAGGTTCAAATATTGCCTCATCAGAATATAATTTTTTATATTTGGAAAATGAATCTGTGGCTTGATTGATGCATACATTGTTAATTTCTGATTATTTATTAGCTAAACTGTAGCTGTAGCAGTCCAGGTATCGTGTCTTAGAAGAATAAGAAATTGAGAACCATCCTTGAGTCCTGGCTAGAAGGCTGCTGGCCTTGGGTTTAGCTGTGCCTGCTTTGTTCTTGGTGTAAATCACACCAAGGATCACTGTACAATTAATGAACTGCAATTTCCACCAGTGTGCAACTTGCTGTTCTCAGCCATACCTCCTGGGCAACATGCTTAGATGGTGGGAAAGGGTATACACATTTTCTGTCTTTTATTAGTGTTGCAGCAAATTCTGTGCTTCACCCACTTCTGGTTTCAGTAGCCACTTTCCTGGCTAATCCAGTCCTCCTCCTCTGCTTGGGATCAGCAAAGAAGAGTGGAGATAAATGAAGGAGGAGAAGATTACACTGCTGCAGGCTGGGTAAAGGAGAACATAATGTAGAAAACAAGCATAGAGGGTGGTAGAAGGGAAGAAAAGGAGGATTTGTATTGGCACATGGCAGGCATCATGCTTGTGTGATATTAACTTCCTTCTCACTACAGTGTGGAAGTCTCTGGCGTTCTGACCCTTACAGATATAAACAGATGTCTCCAGGCAGCCCAGCCCATTTCTGCCCTCTGTACCATACGCATTTTTTGCATATAAGGTTCTTTATCATGAATGGCTTTTTTTTAATCATTTCTGCATTTCAACAATCTTAAACACTATCTTTCTCTTTGCTCTTTCTTTTCCCCCACTCCTTAATTCAGTCACAGAATAAGGGAGGGAATAAATTTAATGTACATATCAGTTGATCTTGGTATGATAGGTAACTACCTATAGGCCAAGTTTTACAAGGGTTTTTTTTTAGTTTTTTTTTATTTTTATTTTTACAGCTGTGGAATAGTTGGGTTGAGATGAGAAAGCACTGGCCATGTCTCAGCTGCTTTGTAAATGAATGGTTGCTGTTCTGGTGTTTCTGGCTTTTAAAAAGCAGAGCACTTTTTATTCAGGTAGTCACATATAGATTTAGGAAGTGTAACAATTGGCTCCAGCTCCTGAGATGGTTGGCCCAAATTCCCTAGACTAATACAGCTATGACATTGAATAGCTATAGTAACAGATTTGAGGAAAAATAGTCAATTAGAGCACTGCTAACTGATAGGGAATTTAAAAGCCTTAAGCTATTTTAAATTCTTAGTCAAAAATGAAGCTAGAATCTTAGTGTCAAAGTGAAACAGGAAACTTGTAAGAACCAGATGCTTTTAAAAATGTTACACAGTAATCTCTGGTACTATTATGTCCTACCATTTTTTCACTACTGTATGTCAAGAAGAGCATTAAAATTCTTCTCAGGCTCCTTCAACGAATAGTTTTATAACTTACAGATCAATTTTGGCCGATGGCTCCTAGCAATGCCTTGGAAAAAAACAGCTTCAGCACGGAGAATTTCTACTGGTAAGTGATATAGCCACCTGAAAATGTTGTTTAAGATCCCAAACCATGATCAAAATATTACTTAAGTTCACAAATCGTTTTAACTATTAGAAAACTTATATCAGAAGTTTCAAAGGTCTCTTTCTTTTGAAGAAAAAAAGAAAGATAGGAATGACAGACAATTCAGCTGCCTTATGAGGTTTCTCAAGGACTTTGGGTCTGTGCTTCATTGTGAATGATCTCTCGGAGCCACGCTGGTCTGAAAACAAGGCATTCCTCTTTCCAAGTATGCAAAGGAGAAAAGAGCAGGCATCAACTGAAGGGGAAATGGGAGAGGTGGTAATCCTGTTGAGCAATTCAGTGATACACCCTTTCCTCACAGTTCCTTCCTCCTTGGGTGAGATAAGTAGTGTTGGATGTTAGAGGCAAAGACCAGCAAAAAGGGTGGTGTGTTTTTAAGAGAGGAGGGGGATTTCCAGCTTGAGATTAATGTTAATCTGTTTGGAGCATTTGTATATTTTGTCTCAACATTTTCACAAGCATAATGATGTAGATGATGTACCTTTTGGGACTTAAAAATAAAGTCATTCCTTATCCAGTCAGCTTACATCCGTTTCTCCATTTGGAGACTACTGGATGCACTGGCACTTGTGGCCTTCCAGTGAGTCTTTTTTCTTTTTTTCTTAAACAGTAATATACAGCTCTCTAAGTCCTTTTCTTCTGAGTGGTATAGCAGATGCAAAAGTCTCTTCTGTTTTGATGTCAGAGATTTTATTTGCACGGACTTAAAACATGATGGTTTTTGGTAGCTGTCATGGTGTTCCTGATTCCCTTGCTGTTTGCTGGTTACATACAGAGATGGGGAACCTATTCCAGCCTGACTGTGCATCTTTATGCCGTAAAAGGTGAAAGAGTTCCCCTGATTATCTATTACTTTTGGATAGTTTCCTGAGTTGACATCATCAAGTCGTTGTCATTTTTTCTCTTCTACATGGAAAACTGTAGGATATAACAGACAATCCAAACTTCTCTGTGAACTGCTAGATTTTGCTGTGCTGCTTCTTGTTTTAAAAAATCTAGCAGTTCACAGAGAAGTTTGGATTGCTGCTTGTTTTTTTCTAACATGAGATAGAACTTACTTTCTCTGGGCACCTTTCACAAGACTAAGAAATATCCCACAGCATAATTCCTAAAGGCTCACGGAACCAAAGTTGAAAATCACAATGCTTTTCTTATAGGTCCTTTCCAACCTTATGAACTTATGAACTTATAAATAGTGTAGCCAGCAGGAGCAGGGAGGTGATCATCCCCCTGTACTCAGCTCTGGTACGGCCGCACCTCGAGTACTGTGTTCAGTTTTGGTCCCCTCACTACAAGAAGGACATTGAGGCCCTGGAGCGTGTTCAGAGAAGGGCAACAAAACTGGTGAGGGGCCTGGAGCACAAGTCTTATGAGGAGCGGCTGAGGGAGCTGGGATTGTTCAGTCTGGAGAAGAGGAGGCTCAGAGGAGACCTTATTGCACTCTACCACTTCCTGAAGGGGGGTTGTGGTGAGGAGGGGGTAGGCCTCTTCTCCCTGATAAGTAATGACAGGACGAGAGGGAATGGCCACAAGTTGCGCCGGGGAAGATTTAGATTAGACCTGAGGAAGCATTTCTTTTCTGAAAGAGTGGTCAGGCACTGGAATGGCCTGCCTAGGGAGGTGGTTGAGGCACCATCCCTAGCGCTGTTCAAGAAGCGTTTAGATGAGGTGCTAAAGGACTTAATTTAGTAGTTGGGTAGAGATAGTGATAGGAGGATGGTTGGACTAGATGATCTTATAGGTCCTTTCCAACCTTATGAACTTATGAACTTATGAATGCTAGTGACACCTTACTCAATGTGGAAAACAGTGTGAGTGCAGAGAAGGAGCTGTCATTTAAATGCAGTGGTATCCGAGAGGGCTGTCGTGTTCTGGCCTCTGTACACAGGAAATGACATTATTTGTCTCTTATTGCTTGTTTAGTTGGGATAAATAAAATAGAGGGGTACTAGTCAGGAATAATCAAATGTGGTTTTAGTCTAGTCAAGGTTAATCAGTGTTCTTATATGTGGAACTGAAAGTATTTTTACTCTTTTATTAAACAGATTTGAAAAACTAACATCTAACTTGCTGCAGGTTGCCAGGAGATAGCACTAATAGTGATAGAAAATAGCAGATCTTTCATCTTTCCATTAATTGTTTTCTGAAAAAGACAGGAATTCTGAACTAGGCATGCCAGGAACTTAAAGTAATTTTCCCAGAAAAGGAGTGCCTAGTTCCTGATAAACTCACTGAAAAGTTGCTCTATTATACACGCTAGTAACACTTAAAATAGTCATTAAGCATATTGTTATTACTGCAGATTGCTCTGCTTTTGATTCAGGAGAATTGCTGTTAGATCTTACTGGAAACCTGGAAAAATGGGTGCATTTCATATTGCAAGAATATTTATAAAAAGTGTTTTTTTTTGCCTAGGTTTGGGAAATTCCCTAGGGGCTCTAATGAAATCCATGAGCAGTAAGTAGTCCATCAGTGGTTAATGTGGTGAGGTGAATAATAAACGGACCTTTTTCCAGCATCTGCCAGATCTGTGAAAGAGCAGATTTATTCAGTTGCTGTGATAATGTGGTGAGTGTACATGTCGTGAAATTGCATTAAGGGTAGAGAAATTTCATAGGGACTAAGTCAGCTCTGAGTCTTGCCTCTTGTTGTGGAATGGGTGTTGTGTAATCTCTCCCTCACAAGCAGTTTTTGAACTGAGAGTGATAATGCAGTGGCTGGCTAATGTCACATACCTCAATAAGCAGATGGACTGAAAGAATTTTAATAACTTGTTGGATCGAAATGATCATTCCTTCTACATTCTTTGTGGCTCCTTAGTGTTTATGATAATTTTTGCGTAGGATCCAATCTATACAGTTTATCCAGCTGTGTCTTTGATGTCTGTACTGTGGTCTCAAGGGGGAGAAGTCATGAACGAGTGGTTAGTGAGCAACACCCATGGGGTTATGACATCTCTAACATAAACTCATCAGCATAAGGTTTTTCATCTGCAATGGATTAAGCCATTTATTTAACTATAAAAATCAGAAAACTAGTTAAGTGAATTTTACTGGGGAGTCAATAAGGCAATGATTGTGCTGTAACATAAATGGGGCTGAGGTAACTGAAGTGGGTTGTCTTTTCTTTGTTTCTCTGTTTCACCTATTCTTTTCATCTCAGTACTTTTGAATAGCCAAAAGTTATCCTAATGAGAGAATTGAAAAAGCACACAGAGAAATCTTTGTGCACATTAACTTCTGTACTGTGGCAATAGATGCAGAAATGAAGTCATTTACTGAAGTATTATCTGAAACTTATTCTGTATTCTGTTAAATATTCTCCATTTATGTTTCACAGAATGGATTCTTAATCCTATCTGAGACATACCTGTAAGGTAAAGATAAATATGTACAACTTACCTTTGAATTGAGCAGTGTCTAACTATTGGTGCGTTAAAAAAGAAAAGAACAGCAAACTCCTTGACATTATCCTCTGCAGTGCTTCAGAATTTGCACATAGATTGCAATTATTAGAGACTTTTATGGGTTTTTCCTTCTGATAATTAGAAACAAATTAATTTCAAATAAAATTGTTTGTTTTAGATGGTAAAAGGTGATAAATTGTTAAAACAATTCAGACCTCCAGACACTGGCTCAGCCAGGAGTTGTCAGCTCTTTGCTTCATTAAGAACAAAGTCCGAATCATGTCCTATTAACAATGTTTGCATTTAGGGATTCTGTTCATGTGTGAAAAGAACACACACATCTGGAAAGATAAAAAGGGCAGGACTGAAGGTCTTTTAAAAGGTAAATTTATTTATGCTGTCCTAAGTGGCTCCAGAAACCAAAGCTGTAGAGAGCAGGAACGAGGTGGAAATTTTGTGCTGAATGATAAAAAATGACCACAGAAGTTATAATGTGAGTTGGGATCAGTCCCCGCTCTCTGTGAAAAGTGAGCTGACAGTATCCACGAGGAACAGTTGGATGGTAGAAAATATGAATATGGAGCTAATATTTCGGGGTCGATCTGCTTATTTTGAGAGCATTCTGTGCCTCATGCCAAGGTGTAGTTTTAGGTTTCAGAAATTTAATGAAGAAAAAGCAGTGTGTGAGCTGAGGAAACTGTAAGAAAAATTAGATCACGTGTTTATCCTTGAAGAAGGGAGCAGCTTATGCATAGCTTCATCAGCCCTGAAATCTATGGCTGAATCCAGTGTGTCTGTTGTTTGGATGTCCTGAAAGGACATGATTTCTCTCAAGGTGAGACCTTTGTCTTGTGTGTCAGCTATGTATAGAAGTGTCACTGCAGAAATGAGCTGCTGCAACCTGTTTTGCAAGTGCAAGATACTTGAGGTTCTTGTATGAATCAACAAGGTAGAAAAGCCTCCCCAGAGGTGCGCTCCCTGAGGAGCTGGCTGCCTGGCCGTGATTTCCCACATCTAGCTGGTTCAAATATCTCAGTGTAAAATTCCACACAGGGATGTTCTGTGGATTTTGTGCTATTCTCTGAGGAGTACTAGGTCTCTAAAACAGTGAATGGATTATACAGTTCTCATCCATACACGTAGTTTTTAATCTGATTGATGTGATATTGCTAAAATACTCTGTTCAGTAAGACATCCAAGTATAATTTAGTAGCAGTTTACTAATCTCTGGTTCAACTGCTTAGAGCCCCATATGTGAAAGAGTGGAAGAGGAGTGCAGTGGAGAGGAGGCCATAGCAATGAATTAGAAGACTCTGATCCTGTGCTTAGCTCTGCTGCAATCTTTGGGCTCGATTCTTCCTTCACTGGTTACATAAGTAGATTACTCTGAAAGTAATGCCTCTTAGTAATTTTCGTGGAAACTACAACAGATTCAAGGAGTACAATATTACTACAAGACCCTGTATGCTATGCACATAAAAATCTGTGTGGCTGTTCAGAACATGGCCTGGAAAGTTCAGTCAGTACTGCCATACCACTGGCATCTGCTGCTGACATCATGGGCCAGCACAATAAAATAGGAAGCAACACTTCCAGAGCAAACCTCATAAATCCACTATATGTCATTTTCTGGCAGGTTTTTTTTTTTTTTTTTTTTGCTTTGCTCATTTTTTGCTTTTTTTTTTTAACATGTTGTTTATTTTTAAGGATATCTCAAAAACCTAAACCTCCTCTTCCCCTAGAATATTGCATGGATTTTGTGTTGGTGTTTGAGTCTGACAGTGAAGAGCCAAAAGCCTGATCTCTTTGTGTACAAATGTGGAAGACTTGTCTGAACGTCCTATTTCCCTTCCATACTATATAGGTTGTGCCTTCTCACTGCTTTGAAGGCTCATCTGCTTAAAAAGCCTATCTTAGGACTTGCACAGCAAAGCTGTATATGCCATTATAAAAAATACTGTGAGGGGTCTTAATCTGAATGATTTCAGATATTGCTTGGGACTGAAGGAAACTGAAAGAAGATCCTCAGTTTTTCGCTCTCTCATGCACATATTGTTGATGCTGAATGTGTAATAGCCAAATGCACAGAAGGAAAACAGGAGAATGTTGAATTTTCAAATGCTGATATCTCTTTTGAAGTTAATCCTCACATGAATTGACCTAGGAGAATGTGAAGAGTGGCTAAGGAGCGGAGAGTCTAAATTGAGCAGTAAAAAATATTCCCATCAATGGGTGTTTGCTTGGGTGATTTCACAGATACCAGGAGAAGAGTGCTAGTGGAGCATCTATACACCAGCTGAGGTTCTGGCATGAAGTATCCTAGTGAGCTCAATTGCAAGAGGATTTGCACTTACAGTTGTTCTAGCAGTTAAGAGCAAACTGCCTGTGATTGCCCTGTTTTCTGTTATTTCCATTAAAAACACTGTGTGAAATGAGAGGTTGTAATATATGCCTACATGATGTAAGCTATATGAGATACCTGAATGGAAACTCCCCCCTTGAAGCCTTTTCTCTTGCTGTTTTTCCATTTTCAATGTTCTGATTTACAAATTAAAAAAAAAAAAGTTAGTAAAAATTCAGGATTTAATATTATCTGAATCTTTCTCTCTCTAAATTATATATCTCATCTGGGGAAGGAGATAGGATGAGCAATGCTCATTGCTTTATTAGTGGGAAAGTGTTCAAACAAGGGAGTAGCAGAATTGAGATTGTCAAAACAATAGAAGAAAACATTAACATATTTATAATTATATTATTCAAACAATTTGAAAACCTAGGAGGGCGCATTTTCAATGGTGCATTGTAAAGCACATCATATTTTGTATCTTGAAAGAACCATAAAGCTATGAAATAATTAAGACACCTTTTGCCTGTCTGTTCCTGTCAGCCAATGTGTGGTTAGGGTAGTAATGGGAGTTTTAACAGGATTTGTTTATGTCCTATTAGTGGTAACTGTTGTCTTTGCCGAGGTGTTTTAAGAATCATTTCAATATGATTGTGAAATCCTAATCTGAACCACTCTGTAGTTGCTCTGCTCCCTCAACAACTTGGTAGGCCTCATCCCTTCAGACTCTGGAGGGATGCTCTGCTGTCCCCAGAGTGAGACATGAACACTCTTTTAATTTGGGCTGTGACTGGGCTGCAGGCTTCCAGCTGCTGGCAGAACTTTTGGCTCAAAGGTTTGTGTGATTTTTATCTCAGTGTATAGAAAGCAAATGAAAGCAAGAGCTGCAGGTGGTAACAAGATTGATTGTAGTCTCTTCCTGTGTCATACTACGTGTGGCCACAGTATAAGACATTGAACTGGGCTGAGAGGTGATTGCTTGGTGCACCAGAAGCATTAGATGCGTGTGCATCTTCACAAGGAGCCTTTTGGACTGGCTCTGAGAGGTGTTCTTTTGCTAAGAAGTGAACTGAGTTTTGTTGGGTTTGGGAATTTTAATGCCAAATAAGACTGTGGATGTGAGCAGTAGATTCTGTTCTTTCCTATGATATAATTTTCCTTCTTTCTATGTCTATTTTTTTTCCAGTGGGGTTACACCCCTATAAGATCAGAGTAAAACTCAGTTCTGTATTAGTCTTGACTGATGCTGCAAGCAAGAAGGTGGCTGCATTTTTGGAAACATGGGAAATAATACAGATAACATCAGGGAATAAATCCTGGCAACTGTCTTTTTGTATAGTGGATCTATTTATGAGAATACACAGGGAGTAGAATGTGGTCCCAAATTATAGCAGTATGTGGCTGCTGATACCGAGTATCATTTCAGCCTTCAGACAGATCCCATTTTCTGAAATTAACCTTATTTGCCTCAAAGGGTAGCTGTAACCTTATCTTTTCTCCCATTGGAAAAGTGAGGAAGAGGTCATTTTCCTACCATGTTGCTGTGTTTGTCTGCGGTCTGTCTGGGTCTTATCAATTAAAGCTTCTTTAAAAAGATGGGGACCTTCACTTTTTATGAGCACCTGTGTACCCGCTAGGGACCAAACTATATGGATTAGGGTTATGGGGATCTCTAGGAAAGTATCTTTGTTTGCGGATCAACTGGTAATAGGGTTTTATTTTGAAGGAACAGAAAAATTCCTGGGGGATTCATTCCAATTATATCCCCAATTAGGACAGAAGAGTTTTAGTTTGGTTTGTTAGGGTTTCTGCATCCTTAGTGGTTATAAACATTTGTTCCTTTACATGGAGGTGTTAATTAACATTGTTAAAATTTACTTCAGGCTGTCACATTCCCAGGAAAACAAAGAGAGGCCATTAGTCACTTGCAATTAACAAATTGAAAAAATATTTTTCAAAAGGTATTTGAACTTTCAGGCAATCAATCTTAGAACTGGATAAGAAATGTCAGTTGATTCCTAACCATTTACATTTTTCAAAATTATTTATCAATTATAAAAATCCAGTTTACACTAAATATTGTGTGTCCTTTCTGTTTTCATTTTGAACTAAGCAGGCTGCTGTGGAGATGTTATTTTGCTCTTTAATAACTCTTCACTGTAGAAGAGCCTGATATTCCAGACCTCACCATCTTTTTCTATTTTTATTTTTTTCAATCTCTGCTCAAAATAGCATGGTACTCTATTGCCCTTGTAACTTTGACACATGATTAATTATAAATTTGAGATACTGTGGGTTCAGATATAAACCTAATTGGGTATTTGTGAACCAAATGTGAAAGTGCTGAATGCAAGTCCATGCTTCGGTGGCATTTTGATATCTTTTTTTCAGAGGTTAAATCCTTGGTTCTGAAATACATGAATACATACCGTCTGTTTCTCTCTAGTGGATGTATCTATTTTCAGGCGTAAGGATAATTCGACTTCACACAAGGTAATAAATCTTTACCAGTGACTGCAGGATAAAGAAAAACTTAAAAGAATGTATGCATTCTCTTTGAAAAGGCTGTGTGATTAAAAAACAAAACAAACAAACAAAAAATCCTTGGATTCCTAGGGAAGGCCTTCCTTCAAATTTTAGAAAATATGGAAATTAACAGGTAGAATGCTCTAAACAATGGCAGGTATGCTTTCACCTTCCCTTTTGTGCTGCTAAGAACAACACTGGTAATGGATGGCTGTTTGAGGTGCTTTGCTTTTGAGAGTACCTTGAGGATTTTGCTGTTGGGTTGCAGATTGCTTGAGCTAGCCTCTGGTCTGAGCTTCCTTACACCACAATTTGTGAATGAATCTGGTAACTTAGTTACATGAATTTGATTTTATGAGTAGAATTTGCCCACAGAGCAAAAATTCATCAAGTTCTTAAAGGTTTTGTTGAGGCAAACTGTGACTTGGGAAGCTGTTCCTGGAAATTTCACTGCAGGTTCCACCACAGAATGGTTCACTTCAAAACACTTTAAAATGATGGTGACTATTGTGAAAAAGTAATGTTGAAATTCTTGCTGGAGTGAGATTGAAACACAAGGTCTGATGGGTTATGGTTGATCAGAGCACTGAGATGGGTATTTTGGGTAAAAAATTCCTCTACATCTGACTAAAGACCAAGTATGTGGAAACAATTTCAGGCCAGTGAGTTAAGAAAAATGTACCTTTGTACTTTTCCACTGTGGAATAGACAGTCTGATCCCAACCAGCTATTTCCTGCTTCAGTTGTATTTCTCCAGCTTTTTTTCTTCATACATGGCTCAGGGGAATGTGAATTACAAATGAGATAATGGCTGAGTTTTAACATTAGCCACATTTATTTCTACTATCGCAACATCTTTTTCAGTGGAAGAGTCCTGAGTCCTTTTTCCCACTATGCTTTTGATGATGGAGAGAATCTCAGGAATCAGATGCCTTTGTCCTAAAAGGAGGATCATGATGTAAGAATAATACTCAACACATATTGTGATATTCATTTCATTATTTTCATGCACTTCCTATATTTAAAGGATGGTGGGGTTAATTTAACTGCATTTAACTTCTCAAATATGTGTCCTATGATTTATTCAATGAAAGAAGGCAGGACCTGAATTCTATACAATATACACATACATTTTATTCATTAGCTGATTTATTTCCCTCTCTTGAGTAAAAATGGGTATCTAGAGTGATTCTGGAAACCCATTTCTAGCTACATAAAAGAAATCCCAACTATCTGCCAAGCAGAGGAAAAAGAAAACAGCTCTGCTACATCATTTATTTGAGAGGCCTTCCACCGTGTTGGTTTCAAGTTTGAATTTCTTGAAAACATGTTGTAAGGAGAGAAACACTGGCACAGGTTGCCCAGAGAAGTGATGGATGCCCTGTTCCTGGAGACTTACAAGGTCAGGCTGGATGGGGCTCTGAGCATCTGATGGAGCTGTAAGTGTCATTGTTCATTCCAGGGGAGCTGGACTATATGTCGTTTAACAGTGCAATTCCAACTCAAGAATTCTATGATTCATTGAATATCAGAGCCAAATTTACTCAAGCTACCTTCAGCCGTGGATGCCTATGAGCATGTCAGTCATGTGCTATGCTTACTGGCACAGCTGGTACTGTGTACACAACAGGGAGTATTTTTTTTACATGAAAAATCTGAGTGCGACAGGTGCACGTTTTATTAGAACTTCTTTTTATTGTGCATAAGTAGAGAGAAAAAATCTAGCAGCATGTTTTAAAAAGTCTTCAAGTGGGAAAACAAATGAAGATCTATGGTACATATTGACATTTGTTAACTAAATATGGATAATTCACAGGAGTCTATTGTTTTTTCTATTTCTAACAACAACAAAACCTAGATGAATTTTAGCAGCTTGCACAGCTACAACCACTCATTCTTTTTTATGAGCTTCATTTGCATTTATACTCTTCCCTGCTGTTGTTGAGTGTGCCCCTTTCACTTGTCCTAAATCTACAACTGCACTGGGTGCACTTAAGTAGCTGTTTCCTACTGATATATTGATTATCACACTAATTACATCCGGGGTCTGTATACGGGCTAACAGACACAATTGATTTGAATTTTTATAGGGACAAAACTCTGTACAACTAATTAATTCTACAGGGATGGATCTAACCCTTCTCTTTTCACTTTATTTTTCCTAAATTTTTGATAGGTAAAGCTACTGCTAAAAGCAAAAAATGCGTGCGTGGGGACAGAAAGCATGATAACTTTGTCTTGAAATTTTTTCTTTCCTTGTCTTTTGATGGGTTATTTTTAAAATCTGCTTGACAGGACGCTTCATTTTTAGTGATGTGATGTCATTCTGAAGGCCCTGGCTCTGCAATCAAATCTGTGTGTATAGCCTGCTGTGCCTATTGAAGTCAGTGGGGTTTTGTTGGCCACTTACCTGGAGCATGCTGTAGAAATGGGCCGTGGCTATCCACTCATCAGTTTATAGTTAGAATCCTTTTTTTTTTTAATTGCAACCCGCTCTGCAGAATTATGTGCCTGTCTTATTCAGCCTGACATAGAATTGGATATCTTCAGTAATTTAAAGTATGTAACACAAGTGGTCAGTTCAAAAGGGATTTCTTTAAATTGTGAAAGGCTCCAGGTGAGTTTTCTGACTAACTTTATCTGAAATTACATGATCTAAAATCTCGGGCATCTGATGGCGTAACATCTTTGGCAGGTACTTCACCGAATTTTTTTGTGGTGACTTGAAAAACATTTTAAAATGTCAGTGAAATGGAAGTTTGAGTGCAATCTATCATAGGAAACTGGATAGTGCTTGGTGATAGATTCAGAGTGTAACTAGACTTTTCAGCTTTTACACCTACGCCATTGAATCCAGAGTGGGGAGAGTTTGAAAGTTGTTACCAATTATTGGTGACTCTTCTGTGGTTTCCTTAAACTTATCTGGTGGCCTCAGTTCATGTGAAAATGTCCAGTGCCCGTGGATTTCAGTGATGCTTGCAATGATAACTGTAGTAAAGAAACCAAGGGATATTACCATCATAGCCTTAGCAAGAACCATGCATCTCGCACTGATCAATCTAATCACAGATATTGATCTGGGAATGTCCATTTTATTTTCTCAGTTTTCTGTAGTGTGCCTAAGCCAGCAGCAGACTTTCCCACGTACCAGAATAGTTGCTTCCATGAACCCAGAATGTGATTTACATTTTCCAACACTATCTTCGAATAGGCTAGTTTGCTTGACAAAGCATTTGGGACTGTAAAGCAAGTGCATGGGATTTCCTTTCCTGAAGGTTCATATTTGTCAGGAAACTTAAAGATATAAAGGTAATTTGAAAAACAGACTCAAATGCAAAGGCAATTTAATAAGTCCAACATGGGGAAAAATGTTCTGTGAGTTTGAGAGAAGCTGAAAGGGAGGTTTTGCAGCAGCATTCTGGACACTGTGATCTCATAATTTAAACTTTGGCATTTTAAAAAGAATTACATTAGTTTAGACTGTAAGACATTAGAGTATAGATCAGATTCTCTGTTTCAGAAAAGCTTAAACAGCTCCAACAGTTAAGTAGATGACATAATGCTGGTATGATTGTTACAGGCCTTCAAAGAAATTGATGAAGCAAGCAAGATACACGGAATATGGGGAGGAGAGGAAAAGATCCTGCACAGACTGTGCTGAACTCCTGGGTCTTAGGGTGGTCAGCAAGGAGTGGGTGTGTCCCAGAAGCGTTCAGAAAACTACCATGAGATCTGTGCATGAAAGTAAAATGGTTAAAACTTTGTTTTCTGTTCAGCATATACTTACTGTTGATACGGAAAACAAAGAAAGACAGGAATCTTGAAAAACTGCATAGAGAAAAGACTTGTGAAACTTATTTACAGTGTGATAGGAGCGGCTGGCAGTGTGGCCAGAAAAGGACAAATGTTAAGTTTTAGCTTCTCTAAGGGAAAATCGAGTAAGAGTAGAACAAGTAGACTATGAAGGGCTGTTCTCATTTTTATTTTTTTCCGGAGGAAAATGTTGCAGGCACGAGTCTTGTCCTCTTTACTTAGAGAGGAAGAATACACAAAGTCGGGAATTTAAGATCCAGCTTTGTCATATAATTCCTATGTGTCTTCAAGCTAGACATTTAATCCTTGATTTACAAAGGCAGCCAGTGAAGGAAGAAGTCCATGTGGACTTTCTGAAAAATCCCAAGTTTGATATATCTATCCATCATTTTTCTGGGGTGGAATGGCACTCTGCTTCCTGTGAGCTCCTCCAAACAGGACCTGCCCTTGTGGTGGCAGACAGCCCTATATAGGGATCCAGGAAGGAGCCAGTATGCATGCCACAAGCATGATCATTTGGTAACATTTGTAATTGATTAAGGCTCCTTTGTTTGGAAATGGAAATGGTAAGAAATGGTTCCATCCAGATCCCTTGGTAGCTCTAGCAACTGTGTGAACACATCTAAACCTGTAATGAGTTGGAGGTATTCAGTATTATGGAGCAGTTCACGTTCTGGGTGGACAAAGATGTGGACAAAAGTTTCTCAGAAGACTTGGGAATCATGATCAAATCTTGAGGTATCATCATGGAAAATTAGTCAGTCTGTGGAAATTCTTCCTTTGGGACAGATTCTGCCATCTGTGTATAGATTAGTCATTAGAGTCTCCCACTAAGAATCAAACAGATTTAGAGCAGTTCCATGCATCTTATCCTCCTAGCTACATTTTTTTTTCTTTTTTTTCTCTGAGCAGTTTCAGATTTTCTTTTTTTAGACGCATTGACTGTTCTTCTCAAATATCCTTCCAGCACTAGCTGCCTTTTACTTTTTGGTTGAAACAGGCTTTTTGAAAACACTCATCTTTTGGAGTATGAAATTATACTCCAAAGGGCAA
Source organism: Cyrtonyx montezumae (assembly GCF_038088225.1). Lineage (NCBI taxonomy): Eukaryota > Metazoa > Chordata > Aves > Galliformes > Odontophoridae > Cyrtonyx > Cyrtonyx montezumae. Next base: position 8,491,869 of record NW_027071826.1, on the reverse strand, counting down.
TGAGACGAAGGGAAGAAAAAAGCATGTATAGTCAGCAAATATATGGTCACAAAAGTCAAAGCTGTGTGAGGGTTAGTGTGATTTATGATACCAAAGTAGAGCCAGAGAGAGAAAATAATGTCAAGAAAGATGTTGAAGGGGAGAGAAAAAAGTGAATGGACAGATGGTGGAATAAAAGAAGAACAAGGTAAAACTAGTTTTAAAACGATTGTTAAAATTCTTTAGAAGACTAAGCTTATTTACATAGTGATTCATATGGTTCCTTCTAATTTGAGGACTCTGTTGAGTGTCCAGCAAGAAAACCAAGAAGATTGCTGTTGGTAGGTGGACTTTGTAACTAGAGATTATACTCCAAAATGATGAATTTTGGAATATTTTTTCAAGTCAAAGAAATTACCATTGCTATAGGTAACTGTTGAATGGGAATTCAGTTTGAAATGCTCTTAGAAATGGAGGACTGAGAACTGAAAAAGCGAAGAAGTGAATCAACATTTTTCATAGGAGAGCAGGAAGGGACAGGGAAGAGGCAATTCCTCTCACTACTTTCAGTAATTCAAAAGCTACCCTTCCCAGGGGTAATGTTTCAATTAACTTCCATATATGTAAAGTTGTACAAATTCTAAAATGTAAATAATAACATATAAGCATCTTCCCACTAAAATATGTCATGGAAACCTTAAATGGTCTCTGTGAAACATCATTGTTTTTCAATGTTACAGTGGTTCTTCTATCTTTCTTTTGAAGTAAAATTTGAGTTTTTTTTTTTTTCTGGAGTTGCATAGTCTGAGGAATACAATTATCTGACCAGCTGCCTGGGATGATGTGATCACTGCAGTTCATAGATTCTGGAATAAAAAGAGCTTCCCTCATAAAATCAGAGGGACAGATGCAGAGCTGAGATGATTTATGGTAGCTAAAATTTTAACACAGCTTTGAACATGCAGTAGCTGTTATTTATTCTGTCACCATCAATCCCAGGCAGAAAAGACTGCTAAGAGCCTTCTCTTTGCAGAGCTGACATTCTTTCACGCAGGTCCCACCACTCTGTCTTTACTTCCTGCCTTATCTTCTTTAATAAAGAAGATAAAAACAAAAAGCTCTCCTGTGCTGAAATAGATGTCCTGTTTAGCAGGGCTTTTAAAATTATCTTGAGTGTATGGAGAACCTGGGAATTTCTGTTTTATGAGTCAGATCCTAGTGAAGTTTTATAACAAGATGAGTTAAACAGTAAAATATTCTTTTGATTGTCGTTATATATCAGTATTTTTTTTTTTTACTGCAACGACATAACAGATTTCTGGTATATATTGCTTTTTCTGCAGCCTGAGACTCTGGTATTCAATAGTTATCTTTGCAGACTAGTCTGTAAGGTGGTCTGTTTCGATGAACTTGAAGTCCTGTCAGCATCTGATTTTTGAGGGAAGGCTAAAGCAAAATAAATAAATAAATAAAATAAAAACTGATTGCCCTGTAGGAGTATAGAGTTGTTGGAATGCAAGCTGGGCTGGTTTTGCTTGTGTTACACTCTTGGATGAGGAGAATGACAAGGGGATTTCTATGATGGGGAAGGGTGGGCGTGTGAAGGAAGTCCCGGGTGGAGGCAGGGGTTGGCAGATTGTACATCTGGCCATCATGCTACAGGGGGTGGATGGAGCCAGAGGGAGTGTTAAAGCTTTCTTGCTTCCTGCCTTCTCAAAGAAATGCCTCTCTGGTGATATCAGGTAAAACAAGGAGAGAGGAGTTATAGGTGAGATCTGGGGAGGAAGGTAATATGAAGCATGTCTGGTTTTGAAGGTCCAGTCTAACTTCTATGTTTTATGATGAAATCCTAGGCTTTCCTGTCTTTGCATTTTCAGTTTGATTCTGGATGAAACAATGTAGCTCTGGTATATGATAAGAGAATTGAAATAACTTGCAATCATGGTCAAATTCTTCCCTGTTAAACTTGAAAGGCTAAAGAGTTAAACACTCTGTAATTTTGGGAAATACTGTGGTTTGCATTTGGTTTTATGGTGATTGAGGGTCCCTTCTGTAGAGCAAATTGATTTCTGAAACATTTATTCCGATAAAAAATTACTAATGAATAAAAGAGTAATCCTATGAAAGGAGCATATCTAGAAGCAAGGAAACAAACATGAGTTTTATTTCTGCTACCATTTGCCTGTCATTTCTACATATTCTTGAGGAAATGTTAGGTTGAAACAGGGACCCTCTCCCTGAAGCTACTTCTCATTTTATAGAAGACAATTGAATCACAGTTCAGGGAGTTCAGTGAAATCAAGAGTTGAGCTTTGTGATTCAGTTAGAGGAAGGAAAAATTCATTTTCCTTTTGCAAATGACAGTAAAAATGAATAATCCGTATGTGTCCTTCATTAACCACTTTTTTTTTTGAATTGTTGTAACACAAGCAATGTCCCTGAAGGATACTGAAAGATAAAAACATCTGTCTGCTCTTAAAATCTAGGTACAGATTTTGCTGTAAAATTAGTACTGTAATTTTGGATATGTACTGAACTCTGGAGATTCTTTTCTTGATCAGACAGAGGGAATATTTCAGGATAGCTTCTGAACTATCATTCACCATTAAAATAATTTTGATTTTGTGAAAGGGGTTTGTTGTCTGCAGAAGTCATCCAATCAACATACATATTAGTTGGGAAAGAGATCAACTGTGGCTTGGTATCAAGGGCTTCTTGAAGAATTAACTGTGAACTGAAAGAGGGGGTAGATTTAATGACCTTAAGTGCATCCATGAGACCAAAATTTTTGCCTTTGGATGCCCAAAGCTGGCAGCAACAGACTTCCAGAGGGGCAGACTTTGACCTGTTCAGGACGCTTGTTGCAAGGGTCCCTTGGGACTTGCTCCTGAAGGGTAAAGGGGTCCAGGAAGCCTGGATGCTCCTCAAGATGGAAATCTTAAAGGCACAGGAGCAGGCAGTCCCGGAGTCCTGTAAGTCAAGCCGGAGGAGCAAAAGACCAGTGTGGATGAACCGGGATCTTTTGTTGAGACTCCGAGAGAAAAAGAGAGTCTATGTCCTCTGGAAGATGGGTCAGGCTACTTGGGGTGACTACAGAGAACTGGCCAAGATCTGCAGGCAGAAAATTAGAAATGCTAAAGCCCAGCTTGAAATTAGGCTGGCTACTGCTGTAAAGGAGAACAGGAAACCCTTTTACAAATATATTAACAGCAGGAGAAAAACTAAGGAAAATTTCCCTCCTTTACTCAACGAGGCAGGCAATATAACCACAGACGATAAGGAAAAGGCTGAGGTTCTCAATGCCTTCTTCACATCTGTCTTTAATAGACAGGACAGTTATCCACATGGTACTTGCCCTGACCTGGAAGTCCGGGACGGGGTGCATAATGCACCCCCTGTGATTCAAGCAGAGACGGTCAGAGATCTTCTCCTCCATCTGAACTGCCACAAGTCCATGGGGCCAGATGGGATCCACCCAAGGGTGCTGAGGGAGCTAGCAGAGGTGATTGCCGAGCCACTTTCTGCCATCTATCAGCATTCCTGGTTATCTGGAGAGGTCCCACAAGATTGGAGGCTTGCCGATGTGACTCCCATCTTCAAGAAAGGCCATAAGGAAGACCCGGGGAACTACAGGCCTGTCAGCCTGACCTCGGTATCAGGGAAAGTTATGGAACAGATGATATTGAGGGAGATCACACGACACGTGCATGGCAATAAAGGGATCAGACCCAGCCAGCACGGGTTCACCAGGGGCAGGTCGTGCTTGTTCAACCTCATCTCCTTCTATGACTGGGTGACCAGACAGGTAGATGAGGGAAAGGCTGTTGATGTAGTCTACCTGGACTTCAGCAAGGCCTTTGACACGGTCTCCCACAGTATTCTCCTAAGGAAACTGGCAGCCCGTGGTGTGGACAGGTTCACTCTTCTCTGGGTGGAGAACTGGCTGGAGGGCCGTGCCCAGAGGGTAGTGGTTAATGGAGTTAAGTCCAGCTGGCGTCCTGTAACGAGTGGTGTCCCCCAAGGGTCAGTTTTGGGGCCCATCTTGTTTAATATCTTTATTGATGACCTAGACGAGGGAATTGAGTGTATGCTCAGTAAGTTTGCAGATGACACAAAGCTGGGAGGATGTGTCAAACTGCCTGAGGGTAGGGAGGCCCTTCAGAGGGATTTGGATAGGCTGAACAGCTGGGCTGAGCTAAATGGGATGAGGTTCAATAAGACCAAGTGCCGGGTCCTGCACTTTGGCCACAATAACCCCATGCAATGCTATAGGCTTGGGGCAGAATGGCTTGAAGAATGTAAAGAGGAAAAGGACCTGGGGGTGTTGGTTGATGCTCGGCTCAACATGAGCCGGCAGTGTGCCCAGGTGGCTAAGAAGGCCAACAGCATCCTGGCCTGTATTAGAAATAGTGTAGCCAGCAGGAGCAGGGAGGTGATCATCCCCCTGTACTCAGCTCTGGTACGGCCGCACCTCGAGTACTGTGTTCAGTTTTGGGCCCCTCACTACAAGAAGGACATTGAGGCCCTGGAGCGTGTTCAGAGAAGGGCAACAAAACTGGTGAGGGGCCTGGAGCACAAGTCTTATGAGGAGCGGCTGAGGGAGCTGGGATTGTTCAGTCTGGAGAAGAGGAGGCTCAGAGGAGACCTTATTGCACTCTACCACTTCCTGAAGGGGGGTTGTGGTGAGGAGGGGGTAGGTCTCTTCTCCCTGATAAGTAATGACAGGACGAGAGGGAATGGCCACAAGTTGCGCCGGGGAAGATTTAGATTAGACCTGAGGAAGCATTTCTTTTCTGAAAGAGTGGTCAGGCACTGGAATGGCCTGCCTAGGGAGGTGGTTGAGGCACCATCCCTAGCGCTGTTCAAGAAGCGTTTAGATGAGGTGCTAAAGGACTTAATTTAGTAGTTGGGTAGAGATAGTGATAGGAGGATGGTTGGACTAGATGATCTTATAGGTCCTTTCCAACCTTATGAACTTATGAACATCATATCTCTCAGAGGAAGTGGATGCTGTCATTTATAGCTCTACAGGGGCAGCAAAGCAGAAAGATCTGGGAAAGCTCAGCTTATTCATAAGCAGAAGAAGTGTTTGCTTGGAGCCTCTTCTTGATAATCTCTGGAAATATTAACCTTTCTTTTCAAGAGCAAGATAGCTCTAGAAGACCAGCATATACTTGCTGTTTCATCCAGCCCTACAAGGGCACAGCATTACTTGCCTTAAAGATGTAATTGGTTAGAATTAAGTGAAACTGACATCTTTATTTCAGTGGCCTTTCAACAATGTATTGTTGCTTTTCAGCATGGAGGCCTATGGTGGTATTTCATGTTGTTTTTCAGTAGAAGTAAGGGCCGTAAATACAGCGTGGGCTAATGGGGCAAAGGATGAATTGCATTTAAACTGTTACATTGGAAATGCATATCTATACTATTGCCATATTTTTAGAGGGGATACAGTCACCTGCCCTGTACTGAGTCTTACTGAAGTACAGAATCTCTTCCATTTAGTACAAGTTAGCTCTTGAACTTACTTTGTTGTAAAATGCTTGGAAATAATTTTTTTTTTTTTTTGCATTACACCTCACTGATATGTTATTCTCTTTTTTCTGATGTACTCACTCCAACATTACACTGAACCTGAAGGGATGAATGGCTTTATTGCAGCACAATTACTACAGTCATAGGCAAAGAGTCAAGACCATTTGGTAGCATATACTCAGGAATGAAGAAACGCATGTTGTGTTTATAAATATTCCAAAAGCAGTGGAAGTTGAGGTAAGAAGTGATATTTCATACCTTTTTTTTCCTCAAGGATCTGATGCTTTTAAGTTCTTCTTCAAATGTACGTTCAGGAAACTACTACTGATGTGCTGTGTTAAAAAACATTCTCCTGGAGTTGTATTTCTATTAAATGGAAAATGGAGATGAGAATCCTACCACCTCAATTACTTGAGACAAATTTCTGATTTTTCATAGGCCTGTGAAAGTTTTGCAGCTGAATTCAGTGGATTAAGCCTATTTTTGAGACACCTCTCTGCTTTGATGATCTTTCATTCTCTAGGCAGCTCTTCAGATAGAGATGTCTGAACTTTCTTGCTGTTAGACGTTTTTATTCAGATTTCTTGCTTGCATAAATGGAATGTGGACAAACAGTGCAACCTGTTGAATATTTCCATCTGCTTTTGGTGACAGATGATGAAAATCCTGGACTGAGATGTAGGACATTGCACTGTTTCCATTACTTACTGTATTTAATTTAGTTGCAATTGAGGACCAGAATTATGAGCTTATGGCTGTAGCTCAATATTAGACAGTGGTACTTAGATGGGTTTTAGCAGTCTCTGCCCATTGTGATACTTTGCACGAAGCTGAACTGATACAATACAACCAAGAAAGTAACAGCTGGTGCTGTGACTGAGGCAAAAATATTTGGATTCTGAGATCTCTATGTAGACTAGGGAGAAAAGGTATGGCTAGAGAGGAGCAGTCAGAGAACTTAAATCAGAGTTAGATGAATACCCTCACTCTCCTGAGGGCATTGAGATGCCACACGTGTATGAATGAGTCTTTGCAGGACATAAATTTCTCTCATTTCCATCCTTGGGTTAAAATGCTGTGGGGATATGTGATCTACCCCAAAAGGGCAGGAGGAGATGATATGTCTGCTTTCACGAGATTTCCAGTTCATTTTTACATATTTAGCACGTTAGGATGACCTTGGTTAAGACTTTCTATATATTTTTTCAAATGTTTTCAGTGTATGTGAGTTAAGTGAATCCAAGCCCTTTTGGTTTGTGAGAGGAAGAGAGAAAATAACTTGGACAGAAGAGTTTTGGGCAGGGGATGTGGTGTGGGGAGAAAAATAAAATATATTTGGCATATCTTCAAATAGTTGAGATTGTGTTCTTACATTTCTGGAATTAAATGTGAATCTTTGTAAATGCTGACTAATTTTCAGTGAAAATTTCAGGTGAAACACAAAAGCAAAACTTTTAAAGCCAGAAAGATTGTCTGTGTTTTCCTACTTTGACATAGCTCAGATGATTTATACTGTTTCTTGTGTAGGAATTTATTGTCCCAGATGATGGTAGTGCTTCTGTCCCTCCGAAGGACGTCTTGTGGAGAAATGCATTTAAACCATGAGGTTCTAAAATGCTGCTATAATGGGAACCATGGCAGTACAATAGACAGAGAGAAGTTGGTCCCTGCACACATCCGTTTCCTGCTGCTTTTTTTCAAAAGGGGGATATTTGCTCCCAAGAAGAGATGCCCATTTTGGATGAAGTGTTCCCTTGTGTTTTCAGCAGTCTCAGTCACTCCCATACTTGGAACAGTTTGTTTGAATTTCTCTAGGCTAGACCACAGTAAAAGCTTCTAGGTTTGCTATGCACTAGGGCTCTGGTGACTGACGGTGTGAATGGCATCTTTATAGACTCCTTTGTAGCAGGGGTTTCCTGGGTGTATGGCAGTCAGGCTGCAAAGTTTCTCAGAGTTCAGACTCTCTATGGCTTAGATCTGATCATTAAATCACAAGATGTTTCTTTGAAAAAGATGAGCGTGCACGAAGTCACTCCTTTCAACATGGCATGTCTAATGACTTGTGGAAAGCACAGACTGAATGGAACTGCTATTTGATTTTATTGTGTGTGTTTGGTCATTTAATATACAAAAAACTTGGCATGTGGCTGTGTTCCGGAAGACAAAGAGAATGATGCATAGTGTTTGCAGATATTTATGTAAATCTTTTTTTCATTTACATTTCTACCTTCAATAAATAACGACTGAATCCACAGTGTTCTTAAATGTGTGTTAGGCTAGTTAGTAAGTATAGATTTGAAGATAAAAGCAATTAAAAGCGCTAAATTTATGAAAATGCCATGTGTTTATCTGTGTATATACATCTGTGTGTACACAAAGATCATTAAATTGTGAAAATGGGCACAGAGTGGGATCTGCCCAATCTCAAAGTGAGGATAGCACCGAACAATCTGCTCTCAGTCAAAACAATGCTTTCTGTATAAGCAATGTAGATAGATTTTTTTTTTTTAATCCATTTTAGGCACTTAAGGTGTTTTAGAACTAACTCAACAGGGGTGAGAAACTGCAGTGCAAGATGGCTGCAGACAGGAATTAAAACACTTATTTCTGTCACCAAAAATGCATAAAATTACAGTTCACAGGGGCAATGTGAACTTTTCCTTGCTTTCTTCCTTCCCTCTTGCACTATAGCAGTGAAAACTAAACTGCCATCTTGTGTAGGTTATCATTTCCAGACCTCTTCAATGCTTATCTATCAGAGCAGCTAGACAAATAACACAGCACTCAGCAGGACAAGGAACTGTATTTTAATATGGTGAAGGCAAGAATTCAAAACAAGAGTGAATTGAAATAATTTAAAACCATGGAAGCAGCTTGTGGATCATTGAAAAGCAACACATTTGGAACACAGATGGTTGGTTTTTCTCTCCCCAAAATCAAAAAAATAAAAAGAAAAACCTCTCCCTTTGTACTGTTATTTTTATGCAGTATTTATACTGTCTAGCTATTCAAGGCTCCTTATGGACAAACACAAATGAGGGATTTTCACTGATGAGCTTCTGCTCTCAATTATTTTTAACAGAATGAGACATGATGGTCGGGAAACTTTTGGGAAGGAGTTGTTTTTATTTCCTTTAGTTGGGAGAAGTTTGTTCTTGTTAAGAAACATAATCCATTTAAATTTTGACATATGAAAAAAGTGTGCAGCCCAAATAGAGATGCTCTGGTATAAGCTAATGAGAGCTGAGAGCTATAGACTGCCTTCCAAATTAAGCCACTGTCCAGTCAGGGGAACAAGCCAAGGATTTACAACTACACATGCATAGAAGAGGGCCAGCACTTCTTTAGGATGCAGGTCAGCCACTGAGAGCATAAGGTCTTTCCATTCCTGGAGCCTGGTGTTAACAGAAAGCCCAGGATTTTGATAGATTTCTCAATGTACTGTTTTCTTGATCCCTAAGGCCTTCCACTTTTCCTGCCATGGAAACATGTCAGGGGCTAGATTACATTGCAACCATGCATATTTATTTGAGACTGTGTCTTGGGTAGGGGACATGGTGTGAACTTGTGACTGTGGAACAAGACCTTGTATGTGGGGCACTGTTAGGAGTCATACACAAAATTACAAAGGATTTAATTCAGCATAGCAACCTCTTTGCCTTCTGAGGACTTCTTCATAGTGAGACTATGCCACTGCAGTGCAAATGGCCCTTGCCTTGGGTTTGGTGTGTTGGACTGAAAGGGTGGATTTAAGGGTGGATATGGGCTGGTGGTGGCATGTTGGCATTATTCACTCTTCAGGTGGTCAAACAGAGATGTTACCACCCTTATTCTGCTATGTACAGCAGCCTACAATGAACTACTGATGTTCTCCTCCTTTAAAACACTAGATAGTAATCTCTGGTAGATGCAGGATGCCAGAGATAACTAACATCAGAGAGTCTCCATGAAACAAGTTATTTTACAGATAAAGAAATTAGTCTACATAGGATTGACTGCCTCCAAATCAAATAAAGATGCAAAACTTCTTCCTCTCTCCCAGCCCATCCCAGAAATATCTGTAGTGTCTGCTCAGGCTGCTGGGACTATTTTATGGTACATTGTGTCCTCTAACAGTTGTATCCCCTATGTAACGTAGGGAGCAGAGTACTGGGGAAGATGCTGTTAGCAGTCATTGCTCCAGTAAAAACTGGAAAGAAAGTTTTTTTTTTCTATGCCAGAATGACTATTTTAAAGAATATTTAAATGGAATGAATTTAAGAATGGAATGAATTAAAGAAAATATAGGGGCTTATAGCAAATGAGTTAATCTTGGCTTTCTTGTCACAGCATTTTTCTGATTACAATGTAATGATTTTCTTATTCCAAATGATATTTTTGCAGTAATACACCTCATCAGTGCATGTCCAGCAGTCTTTCCATCTCATGCCTAAGGAGAAAATGTCATGCAACCTCTGACTGCAAACTTGCATTTGTTCGGCATTGGCTCTTTTCCTCTAATAATGCCTGTAATTTATGTATCCTTATCTCAGGTGCACTTACCTGTTTGATGGGTAGTTGTGCCACTGTGGGCCTATGGCTTCATCACAGAATCACTCAGGTTGGAAAAGACCTCAAAGATCATTGAGTCCAGCCACAACCTAAGCATACTACCCTAACTCTATAAACCTTCTGCTAAATTATGCCCCTGAGCACCACATCCAAATGGTTTTTAAACACATTCAGGAATGGTGACTCAACCACTCCCTGGGGAGCCTATTCCAGTGCTTAACAACACTTTCAGTAAAGGCCTGTTTCCTGTTATCTAACCTAAACTTACCCTGGTGCAACTTAAGGCCATTTCACTTTGTCCTGTCACCAGTGAGAAGAGACCAACCCTGCTTTTGCTGTAAGCATCTTTCAGATATTGGAAGAGAGCAATATGGTCTCCCCTCAGCCTCCTTTTCTCCAGACAAAACAGCCCCAGTGCCTTTTATTTCCTTTTTAGAAGGAGTTGGATGGTCAGCTCCTCATTTTGAGGAGAACAATTGTAATTTTCTTTTTCTTTTTTTTTTTTTTAATTTTCTGAGTCACTATTTGTTATATTCCAGGAGGAAGCAATGTTTCATCTTCATCTGTAAGAACCTGAATGTTTGCTGTGCAGAAATCATTGTAGCTACATTATCTGCCCCTAACTTTTCCAAGGATTTCTCAAGCTGTTAGTGTGGAGTTGAGCTTGTGCAGGCAGTCTACAAGCATCACTGTGCCATGATCTGGCTCTGATGCAGCTTCACCCTGGCACAGCACAGTTTCTTGTTTAATGTGAGTACATCTTTGCTTGCAGAAGGGTGAGCGTGAGTTGGAAGGATACTTGAGACTGTCTCTTGCTTACAAGAAAACTAATCAGTGTCCAACAGGTCAGGCTTACTTTTTATGTATACTAAAGCTATTTATGAGTAAAGAGAAGTTTTTCTTTCTTTGTTTGCTTTTAACTTCTTTTTAATTAGCTGTGTTGTTAAGAGAGTCCCAAGCTAAACCCCTGCATCTGACAAGTTGCATCTGTAGAAAAGTTCACGCTAGTTTTAAGCTTTGTCTTACCCGTCATCATTTTTATGGATCTAGGACTTCTACTTTAATAGTATTAAAGAAAAGAAAAATTCAGACTGGTTGAATTTATTCACATAAAATGAAAGCCTGTGGAAGTCTTGAATGAGATTGAAGCGGTTTTGCAAAGTGCAAAAAGTTGTGACAAACTCATTAAGAGGAGGAAAAAAAAAGCACGTCTGACAGCAGCTTGTCTCTTCCTAATAATGTCAACTGGAGCTGGAAACAGACACAGTGGAGTACTGTGAGAGAGAGTTCTTATTTTTCTAAATGCATAAGTGACCAAAACTGGAAGACTTGTAAAATGAATGGAAAATATAGAGCATTTAATACTTGGCTGTGTCAGATAATGGTATTGTTTCTGATTGGATGACCAGTTTTGTGACTTCTTATTCCTCTAAAAAATTATTTTTATGGCTATACTTGATAAAGAGTGTGTAGGACATTATCTATGGGATCTGTGGGAGCCTAGAGTTGACCGCTGACGGTAATAATGCTGAAGATCCAAATGGGCAAGGTTAAAGTGCTTATTTTTCCAGTCCTACATCAATCAGTGAAGTAACAAGCACTGCTGTAATGATGAGATGAGTAGATGGTCCCAAAGATAGGTGAATATTAAAGGTTGAAAATCCTTAGGGAATCACATGCCCTTCTTGTGAACTGCTGGAAATATGCTTCATCATCAACTGTATTCTGTGGGTAGATGCCAATTATATGAAAGCCCGTCTCTCTAGATCTGTTAGTGTTATTTCAGCGCTTGGGGGCTGAAGCTTAATACAATATGCTCTTTTCTTCTCTGACTAGTAAAGCAGCACAAAATAGAATTATTAGTATAAATACACGTTGCCTACAAAATGTAAATCCAGCAATTAGACTTTTCCCTGGTGGTGCACTCTAATGAGTGTTACCATATTCTTTGTGTTGCTGTAGGGAAGCAGTGGGTGTAGCAGTGGGGCTTGGCTAATTTATGGGGGAATCCTCAGGATACAAAATTTTTCCTTGATAAGGGCAGAAATAAATTGTATTCTAAGCAATATTTATCTCAGACAAGCTTGCCTCCTGAAAGTACATCACTGGGAGCATCACTATTTAAAGCTTTTATGATTTCTGAGGCTTTTTGACATGTCTGAGCTGGTGAAAACCTTAATGGAAGAAGTTTCCTAATCCTCTCTAATCCCGAGGATGGTGTAGTTGTAGGGTAAACTCTGATAAAGAAGAGGTGGGTGGAGAGGGCTGTTGTACACTTTGAGAATTTTACCATTCCCCTTTTGGGTTGAAAAATACATTTGCAATTACTCCTTCATTCACAAAGATGAGCATGCAAAATATTTGACAATTTCATTGCTTTGTATAATTTCTGGCTCTGTGTTGTATGTACTGGTTTGTATGTTGTACAGCTATGTTGTAATTAGAGAGGATGAAACTCTTTCAATAGAGCTGCAGTGGAAAATGTTTCTTGTCTAGAAGGAAAATGCTTGGGCTGTCTCAACGAGGCAACAACAGGGACATCTTAAACCGTTGCGTGACCTCTTCAGAAAAAAGCTGACCCAGGGTAATCTAATTATTGTTTGCTGTGATCGGTAGATAACAAAGTAAATATTGGAATAGACTGATTGCCATCTCTACTTTAGGGAAGGGATCTTGACAGCATTATTTCACTGACACCAGCTGCTACTACATTGTGTTTTTTCCTCTCTCTGATGAGTTAGTTCCTTAACTTTTTGGAGGAATTCTAGGTTAAGTAGCACATAGAAGGATTAGGTCTTAGGTGTGTTAAGTCACAATTGTTCTACATTTTCTTGACTTTTTTTTTCCCCTCTCTATTGGCTGGAGACACTGGGGAAGTAAAAAGTAGTTAAGAATGTGGATGAAGAGTTACCATGAGAATTAGACCTGGTAATGAGGGTTTGAGTATGAGATCTACAACCTTAAATAAGAATGTTTATTAGTAAATGTATGCAGCACTCAAGTGACTGTAGATATAAATGGCATGAAGGTGAATGTATAATATTCAAGGCTAAAAATCAAGGCTAAATATATATAGGATGCTCTGGTTCAGAGTCAAATTTGTGTGCTTTTCATTATATGTTCTTCAGGGTGCATCGAAGGAGTTTTCTGCAGGCGGCTAGAAGCTAATTTTCCTTCTACTTTAGACTGACCAAAAACTTTCAGTGTTTAGAAATCAAGAACTGTAGGTGCACAGGAATGTTAACGCCGTTTAAAGACTTAATTTGCAGGAGCTACAGAAAAGAGAAAAAAGACAAAATGTATAGTAAGCATTAATGAGGTAGACCAGGCTTCACTTGAAATTGCACTGGCACTCTGCTCTTTTGGGCACTGATTTGTAGCTAGTGGGTGTCTGAACATTGCTGGGTGACAGGCAAATACTGAAGATTGTGTTCCCCAATTAAGAATTACATTGTTCTTTTGCACTGCAAAGAGCAAATACTAAGAGAACCTGGACCTTTACTCTACCCTTCCACTCTCTTATCCAGTTCTTGGAGCTGCATAAGGAGCAGGAATATGGCAGGCAAATTAGAGTTAGTGCTTTTCTTTTAAAGAAAGGTACCCTGGTGGGAACAGAAGCTGCTCAAATCTCCTGGGCTGCATCCCACTGTAGAAGGGGCCTTCTGCTTACCTTGTGGCAACTCCCCACCCTGGTATTCTTAATCAGTTAAAAAAAAAATAGAAATGGAGTTGATCTGCATTTGCCTTGCAGCAAATACCTACTGGGTTGGGAAACTGGGAGAGACATGAGAAGGATAGTATTTATTATTTATAACCATTCCTATAGTGCTTATCACCACACTGTGAGCACCATCGACAAGGCTCTAAATGTGAGAGAAAATTTAATAATGCATTAATAATAATGTGCACTCATCTGTGGTGGCAGCAGTTACAGCTGTGACGACTGAAAGTGGGAAGAGCAGAGAATGGTTGCAACCGTGGGAGACCTGAAGGAGCTGGCAGGGAGCCTGGGAGGGCCAAGAGACCAGTGTCTGCCCAACAGCCAGGGCAACAGCAGGCATTGGGGGTTGGCAACCTTGCCAATAATAATGCTCTTAAAGGGTATATTCAAGAGTAAACAGGAATGAACTTGAACTTAATTATTAAAGGTTTCCCATGCTGCTCTGCCATATGCATATGAATGCATGCAGAGGCCTGCCTGGCCCCTGTTTGAGGTAATGACAGAAGATGACCAAGACTGAAGTTCTCCTTGTTAAAAGACGGCAGTTCAAAGCTGGCACCCCAGCTAATTAACTCTCTCCCTCCACTTGTTTCATTATTCTATCCTTCTCTCTTTCTCAGCTCTGTTCTTTTATAGTGCCTCTGGCCTGGAAAAAAGAGCTCAGACCCCTCTGTGCTAGCAATAAGCTGGTGCTGTTGAGGTATTGCCATTGGGGAAAGGACGGTTGCAGGCAGTGTAAGAAAAAACAGATACATCTGAAGCAGTGTAGTTTCCAGTCAAACTTGCAACCAAACTGATTCATTTCTGATTCATTGCTTCAGGAAGAGAGGACTATTTTCTATTGCTACCACCTCCCTTATCATTCAGTTGTGACTGAAAAATAGTGCATGCAGCTTTGGCAATGCATGCTGGAGGAGTGGTAGGAGACGAGAAACAAGGCAGTAATTTCTTTGTATAAAGATCAGGAGGCTTTTTTTAAGAGTCCAAGCAGTGTTTTTTAGAGGTGGAAGGTATCCCTGAGAAAGGGACAGTTTGTGTGATATTGACTGCACTGCTTTGGTAATCTGCCTCTGCCCCACGTATGTACAAGGTTGATTAAGCATTCTGCAGAAAGGACTCAAGTTTAAACCTATTTTCTAGGTAGAATCACAATCACCCTCATCTGCTTCAGTTAAAATATTCATGAAAAAGTTCAAATATCTATTTGTTGTAATAACTATGTAAGATTTGCTCCTACAAGTACCTGTCTTCTCTTTCTCTAGTGCTTCACTATCGCCCTTAAACAGCATCTCTTCCTCTGTCTTCTCACAAGGGCCTCCTACATACTCTTCTGTGATGATGCCAGAACACCTAACAGCCTTATTGGTTAGAGAGATCCTGAAGTTAATACTGGAATGCACGTTTACTGAGGAAGTTTAGGAGGATGCATGGATATACCCATTTGTGCTGCCCAGACAAAATCTCTCAGATATCTAAAGAAGGTGGACGTTTGATCAAACACAAAAAAATCAGATGCCAGGTACTGAGTCTCCTCTGTTATTTGCCTATTTCTCTTTTTATAACAACTGATGTAATTTTATGTGCACTGTGTCTTTCTGCTGGGAAGACCCATGCCTGGGATAATCCAGAATCTTCCTTGAGCAGGTGAAAATCTTTGGAGAGCCAGTTGTATGATATTGTGAATATTACTAGCCAGATACTGCGTATTTGTCATCTTCCCACTTCTGGACACATTATGGGGCTCCAATTCACAGAAGGTGTCCAGGATATGACAAATCAGTAACAGAAAAATCCAAGGTTGTTGCAAGCAAAATTCATTGTGAGGAATTCACACTCAAACTACTGTAGATTTTACAAATACACTTGGCAGTCCATAAATCCCTAAGCTTAAGGGGAACAGATAAGCTGGTGCAATACATCCACAGTAGCTTTAGAGTGATGGATAATATGGTAGTCAGAGAAGACAAGATTCAGTCAGTGTGATAGTACATTTCCGCTACATATGCTTTCTGAAACCATTAAGACTGTTGTTTTCTTTCACTGCAAGTCACAGTTTAATGTTGAGATGGTACATGAAGTCAAAAGCTTAAAGCTATCAGGATCCACATCTTTAGAGTATTAATATAGTTGTTTATAATGGTGTTCAATGAATCATATTCTTTTGCCATGATTTCTGATACTTTAACCTAGGAAAAAAACCCACAAAACAAAAATAAATAAAAACAGTGCTGTTTCTAGATATAGGCTTGTGTCTCTCAGTGGCTTTGTGTGAGCACGTGTGGCTTTAATTCTTTGTTCGACTCAGGAAGCTCATAGAGTTTGACACCAGGCTGCAAGGAACTATCAATGAATTGCTCTGGAATAGGTGGCTCTCAGCTGATATACAGCCATTTGAGCCAGCTCTTAGGCCAGCTGTTACCTGTCGGCATATGCTGCATGGGGAAGGCATTAAGTATTAATGCATTAAGTATTGTTCTGTTTATTTATTTAAGTTTAGGTAGACTCCCATGAAGTTAGGAGATTACTGTGGGAGATTACTTCTTTTCAACTACCCCCTTTATCATTGCCATATATTATTGGTCAGTGGCCATGAAGAGTGTGTATTGCAGCAAGGGGCATATAGGTTATAGTATATATATTCCAAAGGTTATACTCTTTGGAAAATAGGAAAAAAAAAGAAAGAGTAAAAAGCGAGTGTTAGGGAGGCAGGACAGCATCCACAATGACCTTTGGTAGCTGGAATAGAAGGAAGTGCACAATTTATGATGCCAGTCAACTGGCTTACCTTTTAGGTATTTTATAGGATCAGTTTTCAGCAGGATGATGCAAGCATTGGCAGCAGTAGATAATGTTTCATTTCTGTTGGCTCCATCTCACTGTCTCATTTTGCTAATTACAATAGTTTGAGCCATCAGAGACAAATTACTGAGACTATCTGCAAATGCTGAACAAAGTGCATGAATATTTTTCATGCACCAATACTTTGAGTTTCATAAATAAAACTTTTACTTCCCTATACATATTGAGAAGAACATAAAGATCAGATGTCTACAGTTTTCATTAAATTCTGAACACATTAATCTTTAGAATTGAGATCATTAGAGCTGTTCTTTATACGCTATCTATATTTTACTCCGGAGAGAGTAAAAGTCAGAGAAAGGCAGAAAACCTTAAATGTTTTTGGCTTGAGGCTTCCATATGCTTTAGAAGAAAGAGAAGTGCCAGTGGTAGAATTATTTATTTATTTTGGCAGCTTCTCTGTTTTTTGTAGACACCACTTTCCTTTCCAAAAAATACTAAGGGTTTGTAGGCTTTTGGCTAGCTTGGTGGCAAAGGCAGTATTTAGCACCTGTGTTTAAAACAGGCATGTGCGTGTATTTGCTACTTCCAATCCATCTGTGAAATATGGCAAATGCCAGGGGGTCATGCACAAAGGGTTATGCAAAGCTTGGGGCACATTACCAGTCAAAAAAACCAAAACTTGAGCAAACAATACTTTATGCTATGAAGTGACAAAAGGAGATAGAAGAGCTTGACCTTACTCTCAGTCACTATCAGGAAGCATATCTGTCTATAACAAGAAACATACATAACTATCAAGAAACATGCTTGATCTGGGGCATATCCTTCCTTTCTTCCACTCTGTGGTGCTACAGCTGCTAATCCAGATCCTTCTCTACCTGAGTCAAGCAAGGCAAGGAAAGAACTGATTTCTTTGTTTTAAAATAGAGTTGTTACTTTGCCAAATACAAAGAAAAGAATTCCCTACAGTACTGATGTGTGGGAAGATAGGACTTTTTTGAAGGAACATTGGAAGATGATGGTATGAGGAATGTGTTTGAAATAAGCATGACACAGCAATTAATTCTGCTTTCACACATGATATGTCAAATACAAAGGGGCAGGAAAGTTCAGAAGGAATTGTATATTGGGGTTGTCAGGAACTGTGCCATTTTGGGTTTTATAGAACAAACATGGGCATCTCTTCACTTGTATCTAAGCACTGCTTATTCTACTAGTGCAGGTTAATAGTATATCCTACATGGCTTGTGGGATTTAACTAATGTGTAATACCCTCACAAAAGAATATGTTAATTGAATGGCATTGCATGATAGTGCAGTGCTGGACCAAGAATTTTTACTGTGGTTCACTTGGTCTTGGGGGAAACAGTGGCTGGGTGCATCTCTGCCAGGTTGCCTTCCCACCTTCAGGTGACATGCATCTCTTGAGCAAAGGACATTGGTGGCAACAATAAAATGCAAAGGACTAGGTTCATGACCCGACTCAGAGCTATGGAAGGCAATAAGTGCCTATTCATGCAACTGTGGAGGGCGCCACATATCTGGGATTCCGGAAAGATTTGAGTCTCGTTTGTCATGCCAAAGGCCATGATCAAATTTGAGACAGGTCTGTTATTTTGGTAGCCCTAATTGAGTGATTAGGTTAATAGACTAGGAATTAATGAAAAGGGTTCAATTTTCTTCTTTTTTTCAGTTTGTGAGCACATGACTTGCTCTTCATACCTCATGTGTTCATTTGGCCAGGTCTGGTCTTGGGTGTATTGGAAGGAGAAGTAAATTGAAAGATGAGATATTCAGATTTATACAAAGGAAATCAGTGGTGTGTAATCTCATAGCTAGACACTCCTTAAGTGCAGTTTTAAGTAGGGTGCACTACAGAATGTGTATTAATAAAATATGAGGTGGTAAAAGTCTGTTGTCACTGAGCCTGGGTGGTTTTCTTTCCTGGAATCCCTTTGAAATAGCAAGAATGCAGTCATTTTAGCCTGTTCATTAAGTGTATTATTTAATCCCACACACTGTAGTTCCTTAAGCATAGAAACAATCTATTTCACACTCAGTGGGAACAATGAGATGCCCCAGAGCATATTTAAAACAGAACTCCCAGACACAATTACTTGGCTTAAAACAGTCTGAGCTGCGTTTATTATTATGGAAAAGCTCACCAAATATGCAAACAAAGCCTAGTAATTTCTATTCAATACTCCTTTCTTTCTTAGAATCTGAATAATAAGACTAAATACTAGAAAAACTTCAGCTCTTTTTATGACTAAAATATGTCTCTTCCTCAAGCATAATGTCAGCTCAGAAAGCTGATTTTTTTTTAATTAATTTTCAACTTTTTTCTTTTTTTCCCCCTACTTTTCCCAAGTATATTCATAATTTGCTGGTCATTTTCAGCTGTTCATTTTCTCAACATTATATCTAAAATGATATACCTTATATTTAGAATCAGTGGCACACACTGCTTTATCGTATATGTTGTCAAATGTTTTGTGTCAGTGCATATGTCATGCACAGACACAAGTACATACATCCTATATGCCCACATTAGCAGACATGCCAAAGCTGTTTGTATTACACGTATACTATTTAATATATTTATCTATATATTTCAATACGTATTATATACAATTACATAATACATATTTATAGAAATATGCATTTATAGAAATATATAACTGTATATATTTAAAATATGCTTTTTAAAGCATCAAATAGACGTTATTTAAAATATTTCAATTCAATGGACTTTTTTGCACTGGGCACTGGTTTCAGTAATATTTACTGAGTGAAAAATGGTAGACAGTTGAAGTGTATAAGACTTGCAAATGAAATGCTGTCTTACTGCATTTCTCTTCTCTAAAATCTCTCTGTCTGAACTGAGAATGTATTTTTCATGCCTGGATTTCAAGAGAGCCCTCTCAAGAGAGTTAAATAGAAACCAAATAAAACTACAGCATCTTTGTTTGAAAAAGTCTCTGGGAGAGATTATGCAGTGCTTAAATCCTTCTGTGCTTGTAGCAGAATTTTTGGATGTCAGGTTGATGTGTTAAAAAAAAAATACACTTTTACCTGTTTAAAGAAAGTACAAAAATTTTACAGTAGGTAAAACAATTAAGATTTCTCTTTTCTCTATTTATTTATTTTTGCCTTAGTCACTGATGTTGAAGTGATGAAGTCTTAAAATATACTAAGGTAGAACAGTTAAGAGACTTCAAAATCTCCTGTTCTGGGTGAGGAGAAAGATCTGTCAGGTGAGCTTGAACCACCTCTCCCCACCCCCCCCAGCTCTGTGGGCTGGAGGTAGGAGACATCTGTGAAACTCACAGGGACCTGTCAGCACAGTTGATGGAGGGGCAGCAGCAAGAGGGAAATTGTCTCATAGAGCCTCTTGCCACGTTTGTGGATTTCCAGTGTAGTAGAACAACACATCTTCCGCACAATGTGGTTTTAAAAACGTTATGGGCTACCCAGTAATTTAACGCTGGCAGGAAGTTATCTGTAGAGAAAGAGGAGGGGAAGCAAAGAGTGTGAGGAGAGCTCGCTAGCAGTGCCATGCCTGGGGTCAGCACAGCTCCCACTCCTCATCACACCCATGGCTGAGCTCAGTCTACCCTCCTGCTGCTTAACCTAAATTTCCCTCTTCTTAACATCACACTGTTGCTACTAATGATACCTCTGAGCTATATACTAAATTATTCTTTCTCTGACTTTCAGCTTTTCCTTTCAAATACATGAGGAGTTTCCGGCAATGCTTTTAGCATAGATGGGCTGGGCTTACAACCAATTACTGTATTTAACTGAATCCCAAATGATCTTAAATCTGAGACAACTTCCTAAGTTCTCAGGGTTAGCTGAAGGAAAATGTTTTAAATTAGTTTTATCAATACTTTCAATGATTTTACTCATTTTAACTGTTATATTCTATAGTAGTTTGGAGAAAAAAAGGAAACCACCCTATTTTTTTCTGTTAGGTTGTTGGTTTTTTTTGTTTGTTTGTTTTGTTCTGTTTTTCCTATAATGTGGTCACGCAGAAAACCTGTATTGAGGGAAGAACAAACATAGAGGAAAAAAAAAGAAAATAACATGATCGGTAACAGCTCAGTAACAGCTCAATGAGAGTTTGGGGAAAAAAATGTTGCAAAAAGATTACATGAACAGCATACATTCTAACTGGAAAAAAATCGCTGATGACTGAGAAGTCAGTTCACACTGAAAGAATAAGGACAAAAAGCCATCAGTCTGTTCTGTTATACAGAATGTTTGTTCACAGGCTTATAAGGAATTTGATCAATAAAGTCAGCACCAGCTGAGAGCACAGTGATATTCTGGGTCATGGCAGTGAATGTGATGAGGTCTTTGAGGAAGAAGCTGCCACTGGAATTGCTTGTGTGAAGGATCCTGCCCCTTCGATGTGCTTCACAGCAGGGGGTAGATCTATCAGTTGGAAAGTTCCAGCCCAAGGGCAGCTAATATGTAATATCTTGCAACTTTAGATATGTTTCTTGCCTTCTAGGTGAATTTCCAGTGCTCCTTCAGTTTTAAATCTTTGAATAATGGTGCAAAGGTTATCTTGAATTCAGTAAATACTTTGTCTATCTCTGGGCTTCCTCAGGCTAGAGGAGAGCATTTAGTGGTCATATAGCTAGAAGATCTGGCTAGCGCAGAGCGAAAGATCCCACAGTTTCTGGGAACTACAGGACTGCTTAGAAACTCACTTACCTGCCACCCGACAAAGGGCAGAGCTATACTCAGGTTCAGTTCCTTCTGTTTGTGGTGCCTCAGCAGAAGCTTCATGCTGAGGGTGCTGCCCTGGTCCTGTTCTATCCCAAACCATCTCTAACTAGATCTTTAATACACAATAGTATGTTAATTCCAGAAAAAATAGTGACATAATTGTGGAGTTTTTTTTTTTTTTTTTTGATAGGACATAATTTCCTCTTTCCTGTACATGTTCTCCTAGTCCAATCCTGAAGATAATAGCATCCTGTTAGCATTCTTCTTTCTCTTAAATTCATTAGTTTCATTGTGCACTATTTCATAGGTGAGATTATGGTTCTCAGATGACTCCTTTCAGAGGCATAAAGGGGTATTCATCATCTACATGCAAAGGCATTCAGATGTTCCTTTTTCTGTAAATGAGCAGAGGTCTTAATTTTGAGAAGAAGGTTGTGCTTCACTTCTGTTGTGGTCACTGAATTCAGCTGTGTTAGAAGGCAACCTGGTTCTTTCCTGTCATTATGTGATCTGGGGAGAGATTTTGGGGAGGGGAAGAGGGCTATGTGCAAGCTGGAGAGAGCATATGCAACTGAGTAACATATTACTGTACGCACTGCTTCTTCCTTCTGCTTATGTCAAAATAAGATCAGAGACAGTTGGTTTTTGCTATCAATAGATGCTTCAGTGAATCAGGCACTGGTCAGAATGGAAAAAGGAATGACAGCTGGGAAAGGAAATAATAGAGCAATTATTTGTATGTATGTATGTACCCGACTCTTCAAGGTGTATGGATGAGAAAGGAAGTGCTGTTCTGTGCAATGGATCATGGATATACTTGTTGTCCTTCTTGCAATGATGGATAGGGATTTTGCACAAATCGAATGTTTGTGTGATCATGTTAGCAAATAGCCATGTACTTAGTTTCTAATTCAGAGCCAGAGGGTGCACGCCTATTACTGAAGATCTAGTGTTGCCTGTATATTATTGCTGATGTAGTTCACTCATGTTTATTTTGAATTGCATTATTCTTTCTCACTTGTGGTGTTCCACATCTGTGATCATTGCTAGTCATGGGATAAAGGCATAGGCCCCTCCTCTCAAGAAGAGCTTATAATGTTTTAAAGTTGTCACCAGATTCTGTTGTTAGTGCTGAATAACTTAAACAGGAAAAATAATTCATAGAGCAGACTGTGAGAGCTCTTCTGCACTATCAGTTATATCTGAAGGCAATTTTTACTACCTCCTTCAATTAGGATGAATCTTTTGGTTTTCAGATTTAAGTTTTGCTCCTGTGTTCATCCTCTGTCCTCTTCTTCCAGTTGCAGAATGTCTAAAGTGAAACTAAACTTGAAAATAGGAGAATTAGGAGGAAGTGTCACATTTAATTGCCTTTGTTTTCGTTATTATCTGGGCATCTACTCATGGATACTGTCGAAAACAGGGTATGTGTAGGCATATGTCATCTGTGGCCTAGTGTCAGTACTCTTGTGCTTGCATTTCACTTCACAGTGGTTTGAATTTACAGGAAATAATCATATAATTATTTCCTCTTTTTGATGAAAGGTATATTTGGCAGCTATTTCAATTTGTGTAACCTTGTGAGTCCTTTGCATCTCATTTCCTATGAGCTCTCCTAATGATGAAAGGAGAAAATTCACATGGTTTCTCTGAAGTATACTCATAGGCTATTCATACGTCTTGTGTTTGAAAAGCACAGGGATGTTCTTTGGATTTGGAATTATTGTAAGGCAGTAAGTGAGCAAGTCTCTATATCTAGGAACATAAGCCTAAGTTGTCTGTGAAGAACTTGTAGTTCTTGAAAGGCAGAGATGGTTGAGCTGTGTGGGCAGAGCTTGTTGGGTGCTGGAGGAACCTGACACACCAGCTCTGTGCAATGTTATGACTACAGGGCACTGAGATAGGAGGTAAGAAACTTTTGATACTACTCTAGTCATCTCACTGAGCATCCCAGGGTAGGCAGTGTTGTCTATAGGAAGTTCCTCACATTGGGAGAAAGTGAAAGGACTTTCCAGTAGTCTGCTGCATAGGATGCCAGCTGCAGGATTGAAACAGAAACCTCCATCTCAGGGCTTATCTCCATAGTCAGCCATGGAAAGGAAGGCTGTTGTCCTTTCTCTTTCTTCTTCTCACTGTCTGAGGTTGATCGTGTTCTGACTGTGCAGTTCTGCAGCTGTTGATGAGCCCAGAACAATAAGCAAGTCAGAGGAAGCAACATATTCTGGGGACCTGATCAGAGTTGGGCCTACCTGTTGGGCAGAACTGGACTATGATTTCCAGATGTGCTCAAGTCAATGTACCCTCAGCCCATGTGCTGCTTGGATTGTCACTGAGCCTCTTGGATCTCCAATATTGGCTGAACCATCTGGGCACCACTGTAATACAGATAACAACCAACCTACACACTGAGAGGCATGCATTGGCTCAGTCACTGTACTAATAAAATATTACACTATGTTGGAGAAGCTTTTCACTGATTTTCAGTTCAGAAGACAGGCACTGGAGTGTAGAGTGTCCTACTGACCACAGGGCTGAGTTGGACTTTAATACATGATTTTTAATCAGATTTTTTTATTATATTCCACTTCCGTCTCTGTCCTGCTTGATAGTCTTCTAATAGCTTGGGATCGTTTCCAGTACTCTTGTCTGGTTGATCAGAGAGGATTAGCCTCCATGTGGTCTGCAAGCCTTCGTTGCTCCTAGAGGAATAATATTCTGCTCATGTAGATGCTAAGAAAACATTTTCTGGAGACCTATGGTGACATCTACCCTGTTATCAAATCAGCATCACTGTGAGTCAGTTGATTCTTCTGAAGTCCTGTTTGGTAAGTACTACTGCCTTTGATAGAATCATTTCTAGGCCTGCAAGATTTGTGATTGAGAAACCCAAGATTTTCTGAAAAGAACAAGATTTGAATCTGTCATTTTTTTCTACTGGCTAAAAAACCTTGTGTCTTCCTGCTACTTATCAGAATTAAACTGTGGACAAAATTGTCACTTATGTCAATTGAGTTCTGTTCATCCAATCACTCACTCTTACTGGATTGATGGCTCAATGAAAGCACTATAAACCCCTTAGACCACCCTTTAGGTGTCTGGTGCATTCGAAAGCTGATGTTACAGTGCTCCTCGTTTTTCATATAATCTCTGTTGTAACTAAAAGGTGAGATTAAGGGGCTTAAAACTGTGATGGAGGCATGCATTTGGGTAATTCATTTTAATGATGCAGTTTCCTTCCATCCTCATTCTGTGGCACATGGTGGTGCTGGAAGCAGCTCTGGCTTTGTGTTTAGTAGTGTTATGAAGACTCTGAACCTATGACCTTCTTTCTCCTTTCTGTATGTAGAAAGTCCTGGAAAATTCCCTAGTGGCACAAATTATAGGGGGCACAATCTTGACTCTAAGAACTCTTGCACACACTCCCTCCCTATTTTTTTCCCTCCTGCACTTGTCAGGTTGTGAGAAGAGGATAATCTTCATTTTACACAGGGGGAATTAGATGCAGGAGACATGTTTCACAGCAGTGGAGAAAAGAATCGGCATATAACCCCCCTCAACATGATGTTCAGATGTAAAGTTTTTTTTATTTCCTCCCTTCCCAGTCCTTGCTGTTCTTGTTGCTGAATGGCAGCGAGAGAAATAACACTACCTCTCCTATCTCAGTGTAGGAAATCAGCAAGTATAATACATGTATATGCATAAAATTCAGCAACAGGAGCTATTGCCAATTTAAGCCATTGTTCTCCTAATTTGAAGAAAAAAGGCAGTCTTACCATCTTTATAGTAAAAGCCTCAAACAGATTAGGTCAAGTCTCTGCAGACAAAGTAATTCTGTGGTGCTTAAAATGATAGGAGCTAATCTCCATGAAAGCTGAGTCCAGGGGGTGTAGGCTATTAAAGACATCTATATGCTATAGGCGGAGGAGAAGGTAAGAGGTCCAGCTCATAATGAGAAACGATAACTCTACACACTTTGTTTACAGTTTACCCCGAAGACCACAGATTAACACAAATCTCAGAGCATCTTTATTATGGCACTGCATTGGAGAGGGGACTGCCAACAGAGGATGGAATTGCTAAGTAGGCTGGGACCATCTGTCCTCTCAGGGAGGTGAAAACGTGCATGATTGAGTGACACCTGCTTGTCAAGTGTGGCCTGCTGGGAAATTTTCTCTTGGATCACTGAGCTCAGAGTACATTACCTGCATTAAAATCAGACAAACAATCTCATCAGCATTATGCATTTAAGCAACTCATGGCAATATCAGAATGAAACGTATATTCAAGATCTCTAGATTTTGCAAGATCAAGAGCTCATGCTTCATTTTCCATTTTGGCAAGCTTAGTTTCTGGTCGAAATTGAGCATTTGGAAAATGGATTTTCTGTTATTTTAAGGATCACTGGAGATAAACCAACAGGAAATACAAGCTGACTTTTTTCTTTTTTTTTTTTCCTTTGAAAAGCAATGACTTCTTACAAACCAAGTCTTTGCATGCGTAAAACTATTGTCCCTCTGAAACAGAATAATTTTGATTGCACTCTGCCTAATGCAAGGAACTGCCCCTTTAAAAATATTTATCCTCCTCAGAACACATTCAAGCAATATTTACTAAAAACTTCAAATGAAGGATGGAAAAATAAGGGTTGACACTTCTGTCTGAACTCATGTTGTTGAGAAGAAAGCTGCTCCTATCCCTCCCTTTTAAAAAGCACCACAGCATGAGCTAAGGTCAGAGTGTCACCTTGAATTTCCAGTACAAATCCCGATATTTTTCTCTTGCATGGTTATCAGCTTGATCATTAGATCTAAATCTGGATGCCACTGTAAATCACAGGTGGTTTTATCAGTGGTTGTAATGGAGGGGGTGTGTTTGTGTCAGGATTTGACCTGTAATGTTTGGGGTTTTTTTGTTTTTGTTTTTTGTTTTTTTCCCAGCAAAAGCTTATTTACTTTGTATTAAACAGGAGAAATGTTTATCATTAAAATGTGTTTTTGATTCTAACCAGCCTTGTCACTTGTTGAATTCGAGTTATAGGCACAAAAAATGTTGAAAGCAAACATAAAAGTAACATAGGTGGGAGAGAGAAAAAATGAAAGTGGTTAGTAGTAGATTTGTATCTTGAGCAAACAACTCTACCAGCCATATTGCAAAATAACTCTGATATTGATTTAATAAAGTAGAAATTCTATGGATCAGGGCTATTAAAGTTGATTGTTTATTAAAGATAATGAAAAAATGTTCACTGGATATTCACTCAGGTCCTTGCAGTATTAAGATGGTATGCTTCATTTTCCTATTTCCTAGCCAATAAATTTTATGTTTCTTCTGGACAATATAGTGAAGGCTGTGTATGTTAAATCCAGTGTTGCTGAAGCAGCCAGAGCAGTGATACATGTGTGTATGTGTGTGTTTGTCTCTGATAAAATATACAGAAGAAATCCAAGTAAGAACAGTAGGATCCATTATTTTACTATGTAGTCCCCAAGTCCTTCTCCTGTTAGTTTTGATGAAAGCTGTATTCGTCTCGAGCTCCAAAAGCTCTGGGAGGTCACAACTGCATCAGTTCCTCTGTTCTACAAAGATTCTCATTAATTTCCTGCCTGCTAGTCCTGCTGGAGATCAAGGCAGTATGAGGTGTATTCCATCTTTGTGACTATGGATGGTGTAGCCAGGAATGTAGATGAGAACTGATGCTGATCTGGAGCAATTAGAGGTCAGGGACTGCGTGTGTTCCCTTCTTGGCAGTGGTGCTGGGGAAAGTGGCAGAGCCCTCTTCCTCCTGGATGCACCTCTTCAGTCACCAGTAATGCTGGTATTGATTTTATTGGGTCTTAGCATTGTTGAGTTTCTATTTATCTTTAGAAATTTCCTTCAGAGAAATTTGCTGAGTTATGTTAATACAAGATAAGTAGAAATGAAGAGAAGAGTGAAGTCCCTTGCTCTTAAGCAAACATCTTGCCTCCCCAGTGTGGGGCCTTGCTGGCAAGATGTGCTATGTTTCAAAGGGATGAAATGATTGTGTTAACCTGAATGTTTCTTCAGTGACCTCACTCTGGCTGTTGCCATGCTTACCTGCAAATACAGAAACAAACAGATGGACTGGTGCTCAGCCAAGGAGTCAGAAAAGGTCTGTTCAGGGGGAGGAATGATCACACTAACTTTTTTTTTTTAATTCATAATTTATGCTAAGTTGCTTAAACTGGAGCGCTGGTTAAGCAAGTGCTGCTGGGGGGCTTGAAAACATGGGTTCACCCTGACAAGCAATACTTCTTTTGGTCTGCTGGGGTGATGGGAAAATGTTTGATATGAAAATGCTGTCTGCTATTAAAGATGATACTGGTGTGTTCTGCACTCCTTTCAGGAGCTTTAATTGTGGGCTTTAGGTAATTTTTCAAAGCAGATTCCAGGTGTGGTGTTGCTCCTCTTTTTTGTACAGCATTTTGTCTTCTTTGAGCATACCATTTTTTTTTTTCAAATGACTGATTTCAGATTATTAACTTTAAATGTACTGATGAAAGAACAGCTAATAATTAAAAAAAAGGCATAAATGCTACAGGGTTTTCTTGTGTGAAAAACATGCTTTAAAACAATTAATTTTATTCTAGATCAATTCTTCTGCCATCTCATCTCCAGCACACCTGGTGTGTGTGTATTAAGTGATGTGATTAATATCTGTCAGATATGGTTTGTTTTCTCACTAATTCTTTAGCAGTGTGGGAATCCTGTGAGAGGAATGACTTTTCTGTAGCATTCTCTTTCTCATTTGGTTGTATCTGATGCTGTGTGTTTGCTGGAGATAGCCGTGTTTCTTGAGGAAAGTGGAAAGTGGAAACTGGGCTCATCTGGATGTTTCCCAAGAGAGTCCTTTCCTCACAGAAAATTCCTGTTGTTTAAATCCAAAATAACCTATGGAGATGGAAGAGCTCAGGAAGTTTTAATACCTGTTATCTTTCCATTTAGCTTACCTGTCCAGTGAGTACTGAGGAGCCTGTGGGAGCCAGTTCCTTGGCTCCCATCTGTAACTGGTAGCAGCTCATGCCTGTCTCAGAGACGTAAAGGTTTGGGTGCCTGGAAGCCTAGACTGCTATATACTGATCCTGTAGTTCCTGGGCAGCTTCCAACATTCTTTCAGGTTGTCTTGTTTCCAGTTAAAAAAGCCATTAAAGCTCTGGGAATCTCTGAAGCTCTCAGATCTCAGCATCTTTTTAGACAGCTTGAGTTGTTTCATTGTTTTGAATTGGCATCCCTGGGAGACTGTCTCAGAGAAGAGGTTCACAGTGATTGGGAGATCACTGGTGCTGGTGCAGAGCGCCCAAAGAGTGGTTGTCAACCATGCAGACAGCCCACAGCCCATTGATGGCTGTAGCATAGCCCACAAAGTGCTCCCACTACTATCAGTCTTGAAAGTACCTGGGCAAGTGGGGAGGCATTCCCATCTGGATGGTGCATTTGGATCTTAGTTATTTTCTAGGAGATTTTGTTCCAAATTGAGATGAAACCCTCTTTTAAATGGGGTCACTTCTGTCCAGACAGATGTGCAAGTGTAGCTGTGTGTTCCTGTACATCCTGTTGCATGGTGTTGCCTGACCAGCAGAAAATGAAGTCTGCTCTAAAGCTACCCTAACTTGTAAGACCTTGTTTAAAAGCATCTGTTTTAAAAATTGGTCATTGTTACGTATTAATGTGGTCATTGCTTTCTTCCTTCAGAACTTAAAACCTGATTTCTATTGACATGAGGGCCACTTTATGACAATCTCACTGTTCAACAAGGTCACTCAGTAGAGGTAAATATGATTTGCTCCTACCTTGAAGTTTGTTTGCATCTTAGAAATGTTTACAGTGGCCTTTGTTTAAATGTGAATCAAGGTTTTGAACTGCAAATACTTTTACTATGGTAAAGATACACAAAGATACCTTAGGCCTGTTCTGGTTGCACTCACAGAGGAAGGTGTCAGGATTTTGGTGGTTTTATTCTCAGCCAACAGAAATGTAACTAAGAGGTTCTTTGTGTTTTCAGTTATGATACAGCCAATAGAGAAAAAAAATATTATTTCCTTGGTCACGTATAACAGCTTCCTTCTACTGTCTTACTTGCATTTTACTTTTGTAATTGTTTTCATAAGAATATTCTTTGAATAAATGCTAAGGGGTTTTTTTGTTTATTCTTTTTTTAGGGAAGGCAGTGTGCAAGGGACTCTTGTTTGAATCACAAAAAATAAATAGGGCCCTGCAACTAAGCAGGCTATAACATGCATTCAGAGCTGACTGTTTAAAATGTTGGGACTCTACTCCGCCCCCTCTGTTCTGCAGTTATGGGCTTGAAAGCACCTCAGGGAAGAGACTGTAGGAGCAGTGAGAGCTCTGAAATTTTTGTTTGCATGAATTCATAACTAAATACTCTGGTGTGAAAGAGAAGGGGATAAAATGTTTTTCCTGCTGCTTAGCAATTCTAAATTAGTTGTTTTTTTTCTGTTGGCGGGGGCTGCAAAATGCTGTCAGACCTAAAAATGCTTATGTTTATCTGGGAATACAGTAATGCTCTTGTTTTACATGTGCATGATATAGATTCAGTGAAGCACTCAGGGAGTGTATCATTCAGAGAATGGGAATCACTGAACAGTTAATAATTCAGGTCTGTTGTACCTTGACATACACAGTAGTATGGCATCAATCTAGAAATTGTGCTCAGGGAAGTTTAGTCCATCAATTGCTTTGTTCTTCCATCCAATTTTGAATAACTGTTTATTTCTGTCTTTCTAATTTGCTCTGGAAAATCAACTTTTTTCAGCTTTCAAGGGAGTAGATTCCCTTGAGAAAGCAGAGCTCAAGTAAAATCTTTTCTCCCATGTTCTTAGATCATGATAAATGATACAAAATCTCAGAACATATTTAGTGTGTGAATTAGGTTATATTTAGTAATTGCTCCTAGAGATTTTCCGAACCATTTTGGTATGTAATTGCTACCAGAGATAGAATACTTCAGATTTTATAGTCAAGGTTACTTCAATGCCATCATATTTATATTTGCTTTCACATTGCAATGAGTTGGTCAAGAGTTGGTTTTGAGTGGCATGTGTAGTGAGCACATCATAGATCCAGAATCAAGCCAAGATGCAGACAAGTTTTTAATTCCAAGTTACTCTGAATTTGACAAAGTGAATGCCTGAACTTGAGCATGATACATCCATGGTTTTATCTGGACATGCCACTTGTGTTTGCTGCCACCAGGGAGTCATCCTCTATTTTCTGGCAGTGTTTGTCCACCTTCATTTACTGTTCTTTGCTCGTGTTGGAAATACATTTCTCAGGAAACCCATTTATGTGGCATAACAAACTAGTGCTGTTAACAAAATAAGCTTGCCTTTAGCGGTACACATTAGGTTTGCATCCCATATTGAGTGTGCCTGCACAGCGGCACAAGGGGACACTGCGCTCCACAGCAGCAGTCACAGGTCCACGAGATTTGGGTTGTGCTTGCAATCTTGCCAGTTACCAACTATGATTTGCAGCAGATCATCCTAATTCTGTGCTTTTCTTTGCTTTCTCCTTCTTTTTCTGTGTTTTCAGGTGCAGGATATTAAGGGGAAAGAAAAGAGGAAGAAAGTGTAACCCTGTTTCTTTTCTGTCTTCTGAGAACCATCTAGCTGATCTGTTTTTGGGCTTTGGGGCACAGAAGGAACCACAGAGCCTTCCTTGCTTCCAGTCACTCTTTCGTGTTCAGATCATGCCCATATCTGCTCTGTTCATGCAAGCTCTTTGAGGCAAAGACTGCGGCTCAATATGATTTCGTGCAGCTTCTACTACAGTGTCAATCTCCAGATCCTACAGAAATTTAATTAATTACAGTGAAGCTTATTCTTTGTCTGCTTTGGAAAAGTAAGCTCTGTTTCAAATCAGTAACAGTCTGGAAAGAGCCATTACTCTGCCTTGCAAGCCCTCATGAACTGCTTCTTGCTGTTTTCTGAACAAACTGCAGGTGCCCTAGAAACTTATTAAATGGGGACCAAATTGCTGAGGGCAACAGCTTGCAGCCACATTTCTGTCTGGAATTAGGTCTGATGTAGGCACAGAATGAGTATCCTTCAGGTAAGCTATATGCGACATATTTATGGTGTTAAATGGATGGGCTGTATGAGGGCAACCATGTTCTGGCCCAGCTGCTGTGAGTTTCTTATTGCTTCCTCCCCTGAGACATCAGAGAGTGCCTAAAAATTTAAGGAAGAGGTAGAAAGGAAAAAAATAAAAGGCCAAGGGTGTTGAATATGAAAAAATTTCCACCATCAGGGTGAAAGCATTGGAAAGACAGCTAAAAGCTGTCACATGTCAATCTCTTAAAGGGTAGGAAGCATATGCAGTGCAGTTAATGCGCTGATCAAAGAAGAAATTGAAAACAGCTAGTGTCTGGGTGTTAATTATATACTGAGCAGCTAATAAGTTGGAGATGATGTGAGCATCCACTTCTGATGCATGTCAGCTTTGCAAGACAAATACAAGAAAGATAAGACAATTTTGAGTAGTATAATATTAACCAGGGTGGTACAGGTAAAGTTAGTAAAGAGTGCTGGCACTGCACCTGTACAAATACTCCTGCCCTTCTCAGGGCACCTTCTGGCAGTGATGCACAATAAAGGTGCATTGATCTCTTTTATCTTCAAACCAGTTGTAAGGTCTAAAATACTGAGTGAACCAAAGTACCTCGTTAACTTCAGCTATCAACAACACTGTCTAATGTATTTAAAAGCAAAAAAAAAAGTTAAAAATCCCAAGCATCAACTCAAACAGTCCCTCTCTCATTATCTCAACCCTTTCTGGAGAAGATCAATAAACAATTTGCATATATTTTTTTTAATCAATATTTAATGTAATGCAGCAGGATGCTTTTGATGGCTCAGGTCCTTCTGTGCACTCTTTTAACATGACAGAGACTAAGAGCCCAGCAGGTTCTCAGGTGCTGGGGTCAGTTCCCAGTTAAAAACATTAGGGATTGGTCTGGCTAAATAATCTGCAGCTGCCCATCCAAGGGCAGGAGTGAGAGCTCACAGAGCATGGTGATGAATTTTAACGATCCAAGAAGACAAATGAGCCTGAGCTGCCATGCAATTAGTGGGCTATGGAAAGATGTGTTGGGTCTAAATGAGAGACATGATCTGCTCTTGACTCCTAGTGTGGTAGGAGCCCTCCCTCTGAAGGCTGTAATGAGGAAGGTAGATGAGATCCCAAACAGGTTGACAGAACAATTAAGGGGAAAACGGGAGTGGATTCAAAATGTAGTATTGCCATTGATGACACAGATACATACAGAGCTTCCCCTTTAAGAAGTCTGAGCTGCTCTTCAAACTAGGTATGTGCCTGGGAATTTCCTTTTGCTTCCCATGTACTTATATATATTGCTTTTATTCCTGATTCAAGCGATAGTTAAGTAAGAAAAGATCGCAGAAGAAAAAGACTCATTCTGCTCTTGCTTAGAGAGTAAACTAGGAGCAACTCCTCCAAACTCCTTGCATTGAGAATGGACTCCCGGCTGGTGCATCTTGTGTAGATACGTGATTATTGGAGTAGACCAAAGGCAGTTTCCTTCCCTGATGCAGCTGCATGGAAGAGGTTTCCGACTTCTGTCTGAAGGAAACATTGAGTTATTCCTCATTCTCTAAAGAAATGAAAATGAGTGTATTTTTAAAATGTGCCATAAGAAAAGAATATAAATGTTAAAAAAGAATTATATTTATAAAGGAATCAGATTGTGATTACCAGCTAGCTTCAAGGACTGTACATGCATAAAAATCTTACCTGTTTCAATGGCAAGCAGATAGTACACAGGTACAAATAAAACTGGGAATAATCTGTGCGATAAACTGAGTCTTACATGCCTGCCTGAATCAAAAAGAAGACAGTTTTCTTGAATGCTGCTCATTATTTGAACATAAGTTGATGATAGAAGATGATTATATATGTGTTGTTCTGGAGATCCACCAGAGATATGTTTCTCTTCTATGTTTTTAGAGGTGATTCGGCATACAGGCCCATGTAATATTGCTTCCTTTGGCTGGCTGGGTATGGTATAAGCCATGTGGATACTTGCACATGTAAATTGGAGTTAGAATTTTACAAACAGTGTTGCACGTTGTGATGTTTTATTCAGGGTCAAACCTGAGCTGATGGATGATGTTACCAATGTCAGTGCGCTTTCGGTGATATTGCGAAATGCAGAGGCTATAAAGTTTGTGCAAGTAAATACAACTACAAAACAAACAGGCCCAGAGAAAATTCATATTCAGACTCGAAGAAAAAATCATAAAAACCAAGGAGGAAGAATGCTTGAAGAACAGTAGCACCTAGTTCGGCTATGGGCTGATACACTGTCAAAAGGTGCTTGTGTCAATATTCAAGTAGATTAGGAAAACCTATAAACTAGAGGCTTTTTTTTTTTTTCCCTGAACTGTCCACAGGTTTGGCTACTGGTTGAAAACATGAATACATCTTTCTGTGATGGCTTAGTGCAGCAAGCAAAGGAGAAATCCAGGTAACATGAAGCCTGCTGGCAAAACAGTATTTTCACTGTGATATTTTGTTCCATCACTGGCTTTGTTGCCTACTGCTCCATGCAGAGGACTGAGCTTTCTGTGAGCTGTTTAAGCCCACAAGAGCTATTTTGGCTTTGAGCCCTGTATTTATATTGTAAGCCATTACTTTAATACACATAAAGATTTACAGCAGACAAGGATAAAGTATTGCTTTACTTTGGAATACTTTGTGAATGAGAGAGCCAGAAAAACAGAAATTAAGATGACAATTAATTGATGACAAACAATGAATTCATCTATTCATTGTGGTAAATATATCTTTTCAACTCTAGATAAATTTTCTAATTTAGTTATTTATTTAAGCTGTTTTTTTTTTTTGTTTGTTTGTTTTGCTTTTTAAGTGCTCGATTTTCTTTTTCATCTAAAAACTAACCTTAATAATCACATTTTCTAGTCATCTTTTAGTTTTAGGCCACCTAGTTAACATGGTACTCTTGAATTATAGAATCATTAGGTTGTAAATGACCACAACGTTCATCTACTCCAACTGTTAGCACATCACCACCATGCCCAATAACCACGTCCCACAGTGCCACATCTAAGAGCATAATAGTCTTGTACGTTCATGCAAGCCTATCTTCTAGAAATGTTTCACTGGCCAAACTTCACATTCATGCATGTTTAAAAATGCTGATAATATTTGGAATGCTTAGGGATCTGCTTCCATCTAGAAGTGGGAAAACAGAGGGGAATAAAAGCATTTCAGAACAAAAAATTAATTTGTTTAATTTGATTTAATGATTTTAAATTCATGCACCCCTTGCTTCAAATGGATGATTTCTTAAATAAGGGACTCAGCCTTGTCCTGGCTGTTTTACAGTCCTTGGGTGTTACAAGAGATCCAATGCTTTTAAACAGAACTAAAAGAACTGGGAGACATCAGCAGAGAGACATTTCATTAGTCTTGTTGAATTTTGAAAGAGAACTCTCATACTAATGCGCACTTCTATATTAAATTTTTAGATCTGCTGATGAAAATTGCTGGATGGGATAACAACAAAGATTACTAGCACTTAGTAAATTAGTAAGGGAAATTTCTAGTGAAGTTGGAATGATTTTTGAAATTGCTTGAACTATAGACACTTGAATTAATGTACTTCTCCGAGATCACTGGTGTCAGCTGTGCCTAGGTATGTTTCAGCTGGCTTTTCTTTTATGCATTCTGTCTCTAGAATCACAATAAAAGCAACTGTTTCAGATTTTTTTTTCCATATGCTACGTTATTCATATATTTTCCTTTAACCACTAGTGTGCCTGCTATGCTGCTGCTGACGGCCTGATGCTCCCCAGAACAGATTCAGTGAGTGCAATGAAATGCCTACTGTGGGAGCCTTGAGTTCATCATCTGTCCTGTAAACATAAAGGTGAGTGTATTTAATTTAAGAGAAGTGCAGCTGCTGACAAGGACAGCACTTAGAAGGCTACATCAGATTCTACTGTGGGTACTGAGTAACATTTTAGCCAGCAACATGCTTTGAAGGAAATAAGAATACCTTCAAATAAATGAGAGGGATTATGGAATCTCAATCCTTGGAGGTATTCAGATGTTGACTGAATAATATCTTGAGAAACCTTAGCAAAATTGGCCACACTGTTTAGATTGAATAACCTCCAGAGGTCCCTTCTCAGATTAGTCTGTTATTCCAAGGAGCGTAAAAGGCAGTAGAACTGGGCCTTCAATACTTAGGACAGACTTTTTAAATACTCAGACTCCACATAGGTTACATGGACTGTGCATTTCATTGCTCTTGTTAATTTCAAAATGTAATAAAATTTCAGTGGAAGCATACATATTCATATTTTCATGCATTTATTATTAAGAAGAGGTGAACATGGGCTAGCAAGAGCTTTAAAGCTGTGCTGGCCTATTACTGTCTTAGAAAAAAACAATATTTAACATACAATGTTGTAGCATATGAGAAACAAGGCTTGGAATTTACTAATGACGTTAAAGCCATGTGCTTGAATATTGCAACTTCTTCCTGATCTCTTATAAATTTTATCTCTTGTTCATTTCACTTCTCTCCATTGGGTTGTGCTGGAAGGAATACAGCTGTATGGGTATGGTGGCTCTGCTTTACAAAGCCTCGCCTCATAGTGAAGCTGCTAACTCTGGCTTTGCTTCTAGCTTGTTGCAAACTGTTCTTTGACCTTGCTAATGGTGGACAAGCTGAACAAGAAAAACTAGCCTTCAAATATCTGCTTGTTTCTTAACTTTCTTTGAGAGAGAACAGTTGGGCAGTTTCTTGCTTTGTGAAGGAGAATGGAGTAATTTTATTGTTGCTCTGGAGATGTACTCAGAAGGCTGTGCTCTCTATTACAAGTGAGAAGGGGATAAACTGGAAGAAATCCAGTAAATAGCAATTAGCAATCTAGACGGTGTGATGAAATATTGAATGAATAGTGTTTGTTTAGTCTACAGAAGAAAATTCTCGTGGGGATAGGCTAATAGTCTTCAAATACATAAAATCCATTCTGCTGGAGGGAGGAAGGAAATGATGTCTTCTTGTCTGATAGCGATAAACAAGAATTAATGTACTTGAACAGAAGTAAGGAATCACAGAATCATAGAGTGTTCTGAGTTGGAAGGGGTCTGTATGAATCACTGAATCCAACTGGTGGCTCCATGAAGGACCAGGTCCCTGCTCCCCACATCTGGGTTTCAGCATTTTGGGTCTCCAACGTTCCAAGGTCAATGTCCTGGATTCTTATGCCATGGGAATCTGATTCTCCACTTTCCAGAGACCTAGGACTCAATATCATGCCTCTTACACTTGAAGTCTCAGGACATTTCTTCACATTATAAACGTTTTCTTAATGTTAATACTGTCAGTATTCTATTAGGCTTATGTAGAGTATTACACCTAACAAGTCTCTCATCCTGTGGTCTCTTCCATTCCTATAATTCTTTCCATAAGAACTTCAATTTTGAACACATATGTGAGAAGGAAGAATGCTCTGTGAGAAAGTGAGAAATGTAACAAGTCGAATCCCTGTGACTTTGCAAACTTCCTGTGCCATTTATGACAAAACAGAATTCTGTAGTGTTCCCATTTTCAAACTGAAGATAACATTTTATTTCTTTTCTCCCTTCATTTTGTCTAATTGAATGATAAACTATTTGGATAGAACCACTGTCTCTTTGTACAATTCTTCTGAAACAGTAGAGCTTTTTTCTTTCCCAGGGTTTCCAGGAAATAATGATGTAACTATTATTATCCTATTAAAAGTTCCACACAGCTCCAGTCTGATTTCTGCTCCTGTCTGTACCTTCCCTTGATTGGATTGCAATCTCTGTGCTCTGGGAAGGTGCCAAGGTCTTCAGTGTCTTTTCTGCTATTTTTTTTCCTCTGCCTAATAATGATTACTTTTCTTCTCATGTATCTAAGGATGCATCACTTCCACCTGGAAGTAATTGTCATATTTGTCTGAATCATATTTTTAGTTCTTTTGGCTTCACTCTATTTTTGGAGTAGTTTTAATTGGTATTTTTTTAATATAAGGTGAGGCTCTAGATGTAGCTAATTGTAATGTTATGGATGCAACTTTATGGTTCATAACCGATCCTGGTCTCACTGGAGTCATTGCAAAAGCTTCCACTGGCCTCACAGTGTTTTTTTAACTTCTTATACTTGTATTCATCAATCATGTTCCTTCACCATAACAGCTAATCAATTTTGTCCTCTATTATTTTGCTGTAAAATGAAGGAACTGCCTCTCTAATCGAGACTCAACAAAATTCCATCTAGGGCTCTCAGTCTCTTCCAAATCCCCCTATGTTCAGTCCACACCATTATCCCCCATATATTAGCTTTGAAAAACCCCTGGAATTGTCTGTGGATCACACTCTAGCACCATATAAGAAAGCTGGAGCGTTTGGCTGTTCACATTTATTATCCTTAGCAGCTATAACTGCTGCATCCTGTGACTAACAGGTTCACTGCAGCTCCTTTGAGGTGGATTAGCAAACTCTGGCTTTGCCATGATTACACACTTTCATGGATGCAGATGCATCCATGCATCATTACTTAAAACAAATGCTCCTTTTTGGAGAAACAAACTAGATTTGATTTGTGGAGAGTGAACTGATTGGTGCCAGCCACATCTTTGGACTTTACAGCAGTTGTGTCATCCCCGCTCACAGAAATCAGATTGTGATGTTCAAGGGACAGTCACCATGACTGTTTCAGTGGAAAATTACCAGACAGACAGACTCCTCTGTGTACTCTCTCTCCTAGAGAAAAATTTTGAGCCAGTTTTAGGCATTTGGTGTTCCTTGTGCAGTCGGTAAAGGGAAATAAGCTTGCAGGCAGTTTCATGCATAATGAGATTACTCAGGAAGTGGAGTTCATTTGCCAGCATGAAAAGGACCTATCCTCCAAAGAGAGGACTCCGTTTACCACTCTAAAGTCATGCCTGTGATGCAGTCAACCTCTGTCCATCCTTTTGAGACAGTGCAGAAAAGAGTTCAAGAGTGCATGGAAACAAGATAGTCTGTATTTACAGACACTGTTCTGAGGGCAATGCAATGAGAGTGTTTGGGAAAAGAAGTTGTATTTTCCAGCCATGACACCTGAGCCTGCTCATGCATTTTGAAAGTAAAGTCTCCAGGGGAAAAAAAATATGATTGGTGTTGAGATTCAGAGCTTTATGCTGAACATAACGTTGCCAAAGTTTGCTGAGTTTGTCTGCCCAATGCATCAGCGTATTCCAGAAGTTCATTTGTTCACCTCCCTACTTCATCTCTGAATTGTGGTGTTTATTAAACTAGAACAACCACCTGCTTGGATCTGTTTTTCTTTTCCAGTGTACGAAAACACCAGTGTTTAGATATCCAAGGAAATCTATAGGCCAGAATTTAAATGCTTATGTATATTGGATGTTCCTGCAAGCACGCACTGTCAGAGGCACTAGTTTATATTTGACAGTGAAGTCCAAGATCTATAGGAATTCTTGTAGTCCAGATTTCCCCCAACATCCTACTTCTCTGTGTGACAGTGCATAGAAACAACAGCTTACTTTCTGATGAGGGTAAGTGATTGTTTCATAGTTTCATATAGTTTGTTGTGGTCCATGGGTTTTGAAGAAAGCAGGATAGTAGTGCCATGATCCTTTGGCATGATATTGTTGAACCATACATCCAAGCCACAGCAAATACTGAATGCAGACGGAGACCCAGTGTTGGATCATATGACTCCCTTATAGCTGAAAACAGGTGGCATCCATTAAAAATCTGCGCTTGTTTACATTTCCCGTTACCCATTTCTCAAATCAGTCTCAGCTGCAGCTTGCTTACCATAGGAAAGAGAAGAATATAGCAATATGGCAGACAGGGCTGGAAGAGTAACCAGATATTAAAGCAGCCTGGGTGGTTGAGTGTTTTTTTTCTTCTTGTGTTGTTTTTCCATTAGTAGATCTCAACTTTTTGTTGATAACCATATGAAGATCTTAAAAACATAACTGAGAGGCTCTAGAAAACTAATGCTTTCAATCAGTAATTTCAGATTCTGATCTGGTGGGCAAGAATAACTATTTTTTTGTCTGTCTCAGCAAAAATATCATTTTAAGCTAAGACTAGCTAAAAATATCTCAGTTTATATCTGCATTTTAGGAGACCTGTGGAGTTTGGCAGCTGCAGTTCCCATGGACGCAGCCTCTGTGATGTCTTCCATATCTCAGAGATGTTATATGTGAAGATGGCTCCTTGTGCTTGTTTCACTTTGTTTTTCAGGGCTTATACCATGCATGGGGAAAACTGTTCTTCTCTATATTGGCTTCAAAAGAGCAAT
The DNA here is from genome assembly GCF_038088225.1 of Cyrtonyx montezumae. Taxonomy (NCBI): domain Eukaryota; kingdom Metazoa; phylum Chordata; class Aves; order Galliformes; family Odontophoridae; genus Cyrtonyx; species Cyrtonyx montezumae. The sequence continues at coordinate 8,452,168 of NW_027071826.1, read as the reverse complement.
GCAGGAAGTGGAGGTATAGCAATGTAGGTAGGAAATAAACTAGTATGGATTTGGGAGCAAAGGTACCTCCTCTTCACCTTTCTTGCTCCCTAATGGCAGTTGCCAACTCAAGACAAAAGCTTACTTGCTGCTAGCTCACTCCAGCCTCTGGCTGTAGGCATGTAGCCCAGATCAAGAGGAATAACAAACGGGCCATATACACCAATGGAGGAAGACTTTTGTTGAGCTGGCTCACTTTCTTTAGACCATTATTTCAGTATTTCTTGTGATTAACAAAGCTTTGGAGAAATATTTTCACTGCGTATAAAGAAAGGCATGCATCTGTGCCTTTAAAGGATGAGGCAGACTCAAAATATTGCCATGTGGTTAGCAAGTTAAAGATTGCAACTTCTCCCTAGTGTGCTTGTGTTCACCAGATTCATCAAGACTAAATTATAATTTCCCAGGCTATTGTGTTTAACAAAGCTTAGGAGACATCAGTTGTCTTATTAACATTTTTATTCCATTTTTTGACTAATATCTCAGATAAATTAATGAGATGTTATTAGTGTTTGAAATTATGGAAAAAATGTTTTTTGTCATCTTAGTACTTAATGAATGCTGTGGTGTATCCTTTTGTGTGCATAATGAAACCACATTTTTCCTCATTTTCAAAATCTATTTGGGGGGAAAGTCTTGGTACTTGGAGATAAATTACATTTTATTTGAAGGATACATTGTCAAATGTCCAAGGATTTGTGGGATTTTCTCTATTATCTTTCATCTATAGAATGATGATGATACCTACTGGCAGATTAACTCTTCAAAAGCAATATTCATCTAATGTACAAGAAAGTTCAATTGCCTGAAAAAGAGAAACAGCAAAAAGACTTCCTCTCTCATCACATATAGCATACCCATCTTTACTTTTATCCTGGGTGGCCTATCCATGTCTATCCTTCCCATATATGTTCACAGTGTCAATTGTATGTAAAGTGACTAGATTCTATACAAACCGTATAATGACTAAATTTTTCTTGTGACAAACCTTCCCTTCTAAAAGAACTGTTTATCTATAGGGTAAACAGACTCTTGCCAGATTATCAAAGGAGTATTCTTCATATTCAGTAAGATAAACCCGTAGTGCCTGTAACCCTTCAGAAAAGAACTCTCACTCCTAGAATTACAGCATGTAATAAAACCATCGTATATCTCTAAGTGCACCCTAAGTACGCAGTGTTATCAGACTTAGTGGGAACTTTATGTCCCTGAGAATCGTAGAAACTAGCTGTTGTATCATAAATTCCTTCATGCAGGGGTCATTCTCTCTCCTCTTGCTGATGCTCAGGAACAAATAATCATATTAACTAAATATAATGCATATCACATATCATGCAGTGGTAATTGTTTCCAGTGGAGTTGCTATATCCCATAGGTTTTAATATAGTGCTCTAGATTTCATGCAAACTGAACAAATAATTCATGTTGCCCCCATAAAATTTCTCTGACCCCATCTCTGATGCATAATTCTGTGAGATGCATGTGTAAATTGAGGAGAGTTAAAAGACAAGATTACTGTTCTCTGTTGTGCATTGCTTTAGACAGTTATTTCTGAATATTGCTCTTAAGCATTTGAGATGAATGCAGTAAACATCCTTTCTCCAAGAATAGCTTGGCTGTAGACCACATGGTGTGTTCACAACTCAGACAATATAGTGAATTCTCTGTATTATTTTTAAATGTAAGCAAAGCGGATAAAGCAGAATATTTGTATTCAGTTTGTGGTATTCCCATCTGATTGTGCATCTGCAAATTTGTATTTTTTGACTGTCTTTCCCATCAGATATATTGGAATGAACTGCAGTTATTTATACTTGAAACAGCAATGCAGCCATAGTATTTCTCCTTGCAAGATGAATACTGGACTACACTCAGAAGTTTCTAGCCTTTTGCGGTTGCCATCTCACTCATACCCATGTGTATGCCTGCATTACTCTACCAGACCGAGCAACTTCGTGTTGTGATGAGCTGCATCTTGCCCTGTCAGCTCTGCTCTCCTCTTTGGATACAAAGCCATTCAGTCAATCTGAACACACTGAACTCCTCTCTTTCTTTTAAGTTTTGGCGAAGTTTTCTAATTGTGAGAAGAAACAGGTGTGAATTTAGGGAAGGCAAGCTCCTTGAACACAAGTAAAAATAGGCTCTTAGAAAATCTGAGATAAATTAATAAGTAGAGGCAAGTTTTGGTGGATCCTGATGTCTTTTGGAACGCAGCGGCAAATAGTGGCCTTAACTGCTGGCAAAAATTATTACTGCTCCACCTATCTAAATGCAAATCAGAGTTACATTTCTTTGTAGAGGCTTCTGTAGATGCTGTGTTTTGGATTTGTGATGAAAATAATGGTGATAACATGCTGATACATTTAGACATTGCAGAGCAGTGCACACACAGGTCTATGGACTTTTCTGCTTCCTCTGCTCTGCCAGCAAGGAGCTGGGGGTGACCCAAACTGGCTAAAGTGGTATCCTGTACCATGTTGAGTCATCCTCAATAATATAAATTGGAACAAACTCTTCAGCAGGGCCTGCTGTGACAGGAGAAGGGAAAATGGTTTTGAACTAAAAGAGAGGAAATTTAGACTAGGTATAAGGAAATGTGACTTTTGTGCATTTGAGTTTTTCTTTACCTAGTAAACTGTCTCAAATTATGAGTTCTTGCACTTCTACCTTTCCAGCTGTCTCTTCCATCTCACTTGGAGAGTGTGAGTGGGTGGAGGTATAGTCCTTCGCTGCCTGCACGACGGATGCAGTTGAGAAATTCTTCAAGAGAAAAACATGGAAAACCTTACAAATTTTTGAGAGAAAAATAGGAAGTAAAACTGTATTAATGTTTCTTAGCACAAATTGTGCAAGTCCCTTCTTGTGAAATCTGTCCAAATGAGGCCACCTTGAAAGCACATCCCATGGTGGAATTACCCCATCCCATGGGGTAATTCTCTATGTAAGAGCAACATGGTAAAGTTTTATTGCTCAAGGTGATTTGATACAGACTAAATTAGATGTCCAAACAGAGATGGATTGTATGGTGAAAGATAGCATAAATGGCTGAATAGCCTGCTGCTCTACAGGAACTATGTCTGGTATCTTTGCTTGCTAAAATTGAGCTTGGTTAATGTCTAGGGCCAGTTTCAGCTTTCAGTCACTCAGACCAAGCATGGCTACATTGGAAGACTGAGATATTTGTGCAGTCGAGTGCCAGTGAAGTCAGCAAGTTCCTGGAATAGCTTTGGACGTGTTTGGTTTGACATTGCATCACCTAATGTGCAACCAGCATTAACACTTCCCTCAAGTAATATATTTAATTGTATGCTCTTCTGAAGAAAAAATAAGTCAAATTCATTCTATCAATAAAGACAAATTTTTTTCTTCTTTTTTTTTTTTTCCCTCATAAATGCAAAGTATTTAGAGGGATTTCTAGACAACTTAAAATCTTTCATGGAATAGAATACATCTTGTGGTTACTCACATCTTTACTGCCTATACAAATAACGGCTTTTATTGGAAGTCTAAACATTATTCTTAAGGAAATCCTAGTTAAATATTTTGCATGCTTATAACAGTTTCCATTATTGCTTTCTTATTTTTATATTTTTAGAAGTAACGTTAAATTTATCTGTTGCACTGTTTATCTTTTTAGCAAAACGGTGACAATATTCTTTAAATTGGACTATTGTGTTAATTGAAAGTGGAGTTTTTTTCTCATGGCTCAAGCTTCTAAAAAAAATTTACACAACGTAAAACCACCACCAACAAAAAAACAACAAACAAAACCGACAAGAAAGCTGGGCCCCTTTTCCTTCCTGTTCCATGTTTAAAGACCTATAGCAGTATGAATGAAACATCACCAAACAATTGCGTTCCCCTAGGGAGCTAATGTATTTTATCAGCATTTACAATGAAAAGAACAAATATCAGAATCTCAGCATTACCATGTCTTCAATTCTCCACCCCCTGCACTATTATTTTTTTAAACTCATTTTAAAGAGCTGCAGGTTGCCATTCCCTGCTCTGTGCAAGAGAAGCTCTAATAATGGGTCACAATACACACAAATGCAGACCTCCCCTCCCCCCCCCACATATTTATTAATGTTTGTATATATATATATATATATATATATAGTATTTTTCTATGGTATGGCAGATGATACTATCTTGATGATTCTCTATTCACGATACTACCCCTAATCCAATGCAGAACCAGATTATCAACGTAGCCTTTTGAAGCCTTGATGTTATTTTGCTTGATAAATTGGGCACTGGACTAAAATTGAATAGAAACCCTGTTTTTATTATTGGAGACAAATCTAGCAAGCAGGAAGCATATGTTGTGCTTTGGACCACATGCTGGGGATTGGGAGCTAGAGGGCTCTCGCACCAATCAGTTACTTCAAACAATCCCTGGCGTCCACCTGGGACAGAATCTGTGCCATTAGTCTTCACTGGAGCAGCCATCTAATGCCACCAGGCAGCCCCAAGGAGCAGAGGAAGCCACCTGACAAAATGTCACAAGGAAGAAAGAAAAAGAAATAATCAATATGTTGGGTATTGATTTGCATTATTTTCTTTTTCCCCCTCACAATTTGATGCCGATATATGTTGATCAAATGGGGGGTGGAGTGTGTGTGGGGGAAGAGGCATGTTCTAGAGGCTAGGAATGAGCTTATGTGAAAGCTTTAATGTTAGAGTGCTAATGCAAAGATCACAATAAGCGTGCAGACCAGCAAGCACTGTATTTTTCAAAGGGCAGTGTTGAGTATTGATCTGTATAAGAAATGATAATGAGGTTATTTTGTACTGTGGTGAAATACCTTAACTATTTCAGTGCTTCAAATGCATTGGAGTTAAAATGTTGGATCCTATAAATTTTTGATGCTTTCAGCTCCAGTTTCTAATTTTTTTTCATCATTCCAAGTACCTATTTCAGTTTTGCACTCCTGGGCTTCATCATACAGTTTTAGTTTCTTGTTTTGTAAGTGTTCATGAAATAGGAATTACTGAAACCCACCCTCACAGAAAGGAGCTTTCCTTTGCAAACATCTTGCAGTCTCTTCCATGTTTAAATTATTTTAAGTGAATGGAAGGAATGAACCTTCCAAGTACAGGTAAAGATCAGTGCCTACAGAGAGAGTGTGGCACTTTTTTGGTAATTGGTTCTGAAACTAACTTGACTGCTTTGTTTTGATCAGTAGAGAACATTTCCTAATTCTTTGTGACTCTTGTGCTGATTTGTGTATGTATAAAGGTTGCTTGGTTAGTGAAGCAATGTAAGTAAATTATTAATGTGAAGGCCAGATTCTTATTTAGTATAACAGCACAACACTTGTAATTTGACTGGCAAAGGTTAGCAGCACCAACGTACAGCACGAAACCTGGAAAGGGAAGCTTTGCTGTCAGAACTTTCTGCCAAGAAGTGAAAGGAAATCTTATAGTCTGATTCCCCAGATCTGTTGTTTCTGATGAATATGTTTTGTTTTTCAATTTATTTACAACTATTTGTTGGAAACAAAAATATAAGATGTCAATTAAGGTTGACTTTACTTTTAGTGCTGTATGTTAAAAGATTTTGCAAAAAGGACAACTGATTTTATACTGACACCACTCAAGTATCATAAGCCTATTTGCACAGTTAAAAATATAATCCCCATCAAACATTTCACAATTTTAGCTCTCCTCATTCTTTTTTTTTTTTCTTTTCTGTAGCCGCTTATATAATAATAAAAATAATAAAAACACAGAAAACTATGAACAGTCACTTCTAGGCACTCAAGGTTAAACCCTCTCTCTTTCATTTAAAATTAATGACTGTTTAAAATATTACAATCTGATTAAAAAAATGTGTTAACGTCAAGATAGGCATACATATGAGTATGTTACTATCTATATGATTCTGAATCATGTAGTGAAATTTTAAAAGCATACTTTTCTTGATTTAATTAAAAAGTTATTCCCCATATTAAATAACAGCAGAGAAAATGCTTTCAAAATGTGACTTATTTTCACCATTTTTGGATACTGTGTGTTAGATCTGTAGTGAAGCACCGATGATTTACATTGCCTGTTGACCCAGACTTGTGGGTTTAAGTGGGCAGTATTTTCTCTAGGAAGTGTTGTTTCTAAATAACGAGTACACATTACAAATGATATCCCAAGGGCAAGATATTAGAAATGGTTGGTGGGAGCTGATGTTTTTATCACTGATGTAAACAGGACTTAGGCACCAGCATGTCCCCCTGGGAATCCTCCTGCTAAAATTCTTTCTTTTCCTTTTGCTGATGAAATCAGAATGCTGCAACTTGCTTCTGTTTTTTTCTCTTGGTTATAGACTGCTGTATTTCCTTGCTTCCAATTTAGATTAGTTTTCAGACTGATTGTATGTTGAGTTTTTTCTCTGTGTTCTTCCATCTGTGACTGTGTGTGCAGGGGGCTAATATGTAAAAGCGACCACATTTCCTCGGTGTTATTCTGTCACATCTGAGGTCATGGCTAGCTTGTCTTGCCCAGCTTCCTTGCTCTTTCTGCACTAAAATTAGTGTAAGTGAAGACTTATTTGTGGCAAGCAGCTGTTGCAGCTTTGTAGTCCCTCCAGGGCAGAAGTTTGGGAACAGCAGAAGGAGGGAGTAAGGGAGGTTGCTGTCTTCAAAGTAGCTTTAGGTATGTGGAAGAAAGGAAAGTCAATTGCCTAAAGTGCCAGACAGGGATCACTGCAAAGGATCTGGTTACAAAAGCCCTACAGAGTTCTGCCTGGGATCAGAAAAGAGAAACAAACAGTTCTTTATGATTTAAATAATTAATTCCTCATGCATTAAAACACAACTCCCCAAATTCTAACTTTTCTTATGTTAAGTTTAATGATCGATCAAGGTTACCCATGCATGATTATTGCATCATGTTTGTTGATGTAAAGTTCATGCTGTGGTTTATAACATCCCAGCTATGCTTTCCTAAGCAGCCAGGACACTCAATTTATCACTATCTAGCCAGAGATATTTTGAAGTAAAGATAAGCTGTTTGTTATTAAAGCAGCAGCATTCAGTAGCTCCTTTGACTGATTTACAGCCTGTCCCAGTATAGCCAGCTATTTACAGAGGTCTGAGAATGAGAGCTGGTTTTCATGAGCCATGATCACTCTTTGCCATTGATTTCACAGGATGCTTTGGGGGGATAAAAAAAACCCCAAAACCTGAAGGTCTGAGGTTATTCTTGTCCCAGACATATGCTGTGACCCCACAGCCCAGATCCTTCTTTATTAATAACTATATTGAACCAAAGTAGTTTTTGTAATGCTCTGTGGGGTGTCCATTTATTAACTTCTCTTTATTCTGAGAAAAATCTATTAGTTATAACTCTTTGTTTCCTATGATTTAACTGGAATTTAATCCTTAACACGACTTACACTTTATCCCATACTTTTTTGTTCCCTTTGATAATCTCCAGTGAGGGATCCTACCAAAAGCCCTTTGAAATTGCAAATTATTTACACCCACCACATCCCCTTTGCCCACTATTATATGAACCTCTGCAGCACAGTCTGGAAGACAAAGGGGGTTGATTAACTCTTACGGGAGCTCTGCTGGTGTCACCCTTCAGCTGATATTTATCTATGTGCAGTATTTCTCTGTTGATAATTGCCTGTTCCCATCTATTCCCCACTGGAGAAATGACCCCTCCAAATTGCTTTCATATGCTTACAGTAATAGTCATTACTGAGGAATGTTCAGACTGGTTTTAAGTAGGAAGAAGAGATCTTTGAAAAAGATTTTGACTCAGATGCAGCAGAAGCAGTAAGTCCTGTAGTGCAAATAACTAAGCAAGTGAAAACGTGTTTGATTTGTAGATCTGTGCTTGTCCAGGAATTGGTCTTGCCTCTCAGTAGTACAGAAGATGCTTGGATCATACACAGGTGGTGTAAAATTATTAATATATTTTTTTCTCCATTTCCTGTTCTCTTCTTCACATGCTTTTATCAGTATTGAGTAGACTAGAAGCATGGCACAGAAACCCTGCCTAGCCTATGGAGCCAAACCCTGCCTAGCCTATGGAGCCAAACTGGAGATGGTTCCCAGTACAGTTGGAAACTGAGTCACACTGGCCACCATGGATCACCACTGTTCTATTCATGTATGGCTTATGAATGCTCACCTCATCCAATTCTCCGAGTCGCCTCTGGGTTCTTATCCCCTTATGATCTCTCTGTTTAGTAGAGTGCAGTCTGTAACTGCGTTCCTCTTTGAGGCCTTTTTCTAGTCTCAGACTTTTGATATTCTGTGCCTTTCCTGGAAAAATGCCCTTTTCCAACACAAGATCCTGGTCCTGTTGCAGACATGCCACTCCAGTTTACCCTGGTGCCTAAAGTCCATGCTTTGATCACCTGTGGGTGGGCTGTGAGTGAGGGTCAGGGACTCAGCTGTCACTTGGTTTCTTCCTATAGCTTTGAAGTGCTTGCTGAGCTGTAACCCCCAGCAAGAGTTCCGACATTCCTCTGCTGAGGGTCTTCAGCCACTCATGCTTTCAGAGGGGGATGTTCTGGCTCTGGCTGGCACACTGAGGTGATGATAGAGGTTTTTAGCTGAAAACGAGGAGAGCTTTAACTCAGCATTGCTGCTAGACACAGTGCCTTCTGGTAAACTATCCTTTCTGCACACTTAAAAAATACACAGAGAACATTTTAGCTGGTGCTAGCTCATAGTCTGGTGCATATCACTCCTAACAACGCTCCCTCCAGTGCCAGTTAACACCACATAAGCACTTGGACTTAAAAGTAACATTTCTTGTAATATTATAGAGCCGTACAAGTGCTGCATTTCTAAGGGGCTTATGCTATGGATGCCTTGTTAATCTCTGAAAGGTTGGAAGATTTCAAGCAAAAAGGTCTTACAGAGCTTCCTATAAGAATTTGTACTAATTATTTTAAATTCAAATTGTTTCACAAAATCAAAGGGGAATTAAGATTTAAATTTCTTTTTTCCCTTTTGTTTTTCTTCATTATTTGACAAAGCCTAGAGAGTAATCCCATCTTAAACATGAATATAAAGTAGACCTAACAGATGTTCTGTCTGCTGCAAAACTTTATTTAAGCAGGCATGGTCTGCATGTAATATGCACGTGAAGGTCAAAGCTTGTAGACTGTGGAACAAAAACACAAAGCTTTGACACCACTTTAATTACTTCTATTTGTAATTTTTTCAAGTGAGTTTAGTGAATGATTAATGGTATTGGCTTAGAACAGGCACAGTACTGTCAAGAATTTTGTGAAATCAACATTGCCAACATATCTCTGTCCTGACCCTCAGCACTTTTTCTATTCTCTGTTTCCCATCTTTCTGGAACAGATCCTGCCAGCCCTGTGCCAAATTGACTCCTGTTTTCCAAAGTATCTAAAAGCTAAAATGAATTTGGGAAGGGAATTCAGGCTCCAAAGCCTGCAGTGTTTTGCTTCTGCTACTGTACAGTGGATGTCATTGGAATTTGGGGTATAACCTTTCTTCAGGTGAATTGTGTTTTGTACGGACTGTCCATGTTTTATGCATTGCTACCTGATTTTGCTGGTATGAACCCAAATTAGGACTTTAAAAGTCCTGCCCCTGGAAGGAACCCTTTGAGCTGTCAAAAGGAAGGAATGAGATGTAGATCCCACCACTGGTGTCATATTAAAGTGCATATACTTGGGGATTTTATTCAAGGAGTGTTTTCACTTCACTTTTCCACCTCTCCATTAATACGATGTGTACTGTTATACAGTGTGGGGATAGAAGACATGGCAGTCCAGGACCAAACTGTTCCCCCCTGTCTAAACGATTTGGCCATAAGAGGTTCTGCACAGCTTCTAGACTGACTGAACCCTTCCTCACAGACACTCATATAGTAATGCCTCCTCTTTGTTTCCACAGAAGCAACAAACAAATATAAAGAGCATGATAACACTATTTGATAGAGTAAATTCTTAGCTACAGAACACTTTCTCATCATGATCATCAAAACTAGGAATGCATTTTCACCAGCGATAGAGCAGGAGTCTACATGCTGTGTTCGTAAATGTAAAAATCTGCACTAGAAGGAGGTTTCACTGTTACTATGATGATGTCATTGCTGAAATGCACCACTCACTGCCTCTCTGTGCTTGCATTCATGGTTTGGTTTCTATAATTGTTGATGGATGCCAGTGGGTGCCAATTTTTCCACATGGAGGAATTCAATGGCACACCTTTGCTTCATATGCATCGCCTTATCAGACACCATTTTGTCAGACTGCCCCTCTGCTGCTGTTTGTCACATGGCAAGAAAGTGCAATGGACTATTCATGGAAAGGTTCAACATCTGATGCCATATGACTAACATCCACTTCTGATGTTATGGGCCAACATGGTACAGTAAGAGGCATTACTTTCAGAGCAACTCTCATAGCTTTGCTAAATTTCTAAACATTAGGTGAGCTTTGAGAGGACTGAAGCAGATTTGTGCCTGTGTGTAGCCACCGTGGAAACTGTAGTGGCTTTGTGTGAACTGAAAAAGGATGTTGTTTTCGGCAGAGTAGGTCTTTTTTCCCTTCCTTCTTTTTTTTTCTTCTTTTTCATTTCTATTTTCCTCCCTAATTTCCTTTGAAAAAGGATGTGGGGATTCTAAAGAAAAAAAAACCCTGAGTTTTTAGAAACTTATTTCTATGTGAATGCTTCTGAAAACTGATAAGAAAACTGAAGCAGAGAGAAGGAAGAAAGAAACACCTGACTTCTGTTTTACTACTTTGTGCCTGGAAGAAATATGGAAAGTATTTGGAAAATGTGAAAATGCTATATTTATCTCAGCATTTCTTGCAGCAGACATTTTTTTCCTGTCCATAAACTTTCAAAAAGAGATGCTTTCTCAGACTTTTGATGGGAGATTATTATGTCATAACCATTCTGGTTTAGTTCTGAACTACTTGCTGTGTGGTTTCAGGATTTTCAAATGTCAAATAAAGAAGACTTGTGCTAACCTCTGTAGATACTGTGTTCAGAATCACCTAGCTCTGGAAGCAAGTGTGAGTTGACCATAGAATTTGGATGTGTCTGAGTCTAGATTTCAAACACACTGCATTCAAAGTCAGTCTTAATCTTCTGGGCTTGGCTTTAGGTGTGAGTTTTAAATGCTTTGATTTGGACCTTAAAATCCTATTTCAGGCCTTTCAGTTTGTGCATTCTTCTTTTGTGCTGAACAGATCTCAATGTGGTGTAAGTTAGATCAGATCTTTCCTTTAAAGCTTTCTTTAAAACCTCATTTTCTCTTGTTTTTAACATGCGCGTAAGCTTGTGTGCCCAGTAGTTATGTAATAATGCATTTCCTTTACTTTTTTTAGTCTTTTTGCTTATGACAGAGTGATCATTGAGGATGTGTTCTTCTATAACAATTTTAGCTTCTTTATTGACTTCTTTATCCCAGCTTTGCCAAGTTTTTTCATAGAGTTTAAACAATAGCAAGAGAGAGCCTTTTAGACTGTGAGTGAATTTGCAATCTGATCACGTACTGTATGTCTTTAAAAAGAAGGAAATACAGAGACAAAGACAGAATGTGATAGAATTTTATTTAATGCATTGGCATGAAGTGTAAATACATACTGAATACAGACACTAAACTTTCCTAGTTCTGATATGAAATAATTACCCTGGGGACTTCTGTGTAAAGTAAGCCCTATATAACCATTCAAATATGGATGATGCATTTCAGGTGACCTCTTCTTAATATTAAAGATCATCCAACAAATGTAAATGTGAATGTTTACTTACTAACAGATTTTATTTTACTTTAGAAAATGAAAAAAAATTTTTTTAAGTATGAATAGCTACTATTTTAGTGTCACAGAAGATAACACTGTATATATAGTAGGTCAGTTTTTTGTTTTAATTTGGCTGATTTATTCCATTCACAGTCTTGTTGTCCTGTATGAAATAGGGTTCTCTTGTACAGCTTTGTGGCCAAGCTATTAGTGTCATTAAAGACTCAATTGCAACATTTGGAGGTCTAAACTATAGTAAAATATATACTCCAATCACAGAACATCTTGTTTTGGAAGAGACCCACAGTGACCATTGAGTTCAGATCTTGACTCCACACACCACCACCCAAAAATCCAAACCAATGCTCCCTGAGCTCCAGTAGCTCAGGACTGTGCCCACTGCCCTGGACAGCATGTTCTATGGCCACCGTCCTCTGGGGCAGAGCCTCTCTCTATCCTCCAACTTCCCCTGACACAGCTCCATGCCATTCCCTTGGGCCCCTCCACATCCTGTAAGGAGCTGCATCTTCCATGAGGTCTCCCCTCAACCCCCTCTGCTCTGGCACCTCATCCTAACATCTTCCCCTCCATACCTTTCAACATCTCTGTAGCCCTCATGAGTTTTTGTTGTTCTCCTTGCCCACATCAGTCTAGCATGGCATGGTAATTCCTTTTAAATATGGAGAAGAGTAACTAAAGCATGTGCAGTTTCTTCAGAATTAGATTTTTTTATTTCCTTTTTTTTTTTTCCTTCAGCGGTAGAAGTTGTATTATACATGGTTAAAAGGTAGTTTTCCAGTAATTTGGGATCTTCAATGTGATATTCTCTTTGAAACTTCTGGAATACATAGAATTATTTTACCTCACTGTGTCTTAATATATCCACTGGTAAAAAGTAGATGATAACATTCAATTCTCTCCAGGGAACGTCCATATCTGTATATATACATTTTTCCCAAAGAAATTTGAAAGTGTAGAATGAGATATTCTGTTTGTGTTGAAGAGTAATTATAAAACCTGAAGAACAGAGGCATTTTTTCATGATTCAGCAGGAATTAAACTGTGGTCCTCTGGTATTTCTGGTATCGAAATGGAATTTTATCACTGACTTTGGTGCTACACAGATATGGGTAGAATCAAAATCCCACACCATAGCCAACTGTACCATTTATGCCTAGCAGTTGTGTTAAGCTGGAAGTGAAATGGATTTGCTGACCTTCCTATTACAAGCTTATCCTCTCTCCCAAAATGGTGTACTAGGAAACAGTATCATCCTTAACAGCAGCTCATTAAATCACTTCTTTTTCCATTTGTGACATTTGTTTTCTCTATGGCAAGCAGTGGGGAATCCCCTATCTGCAACTTAGACAAGCATTTAGTTCTATTCTCTCTGTTGGCAGTCCACATCTCCTAAATGCTGTGCTGCCATGAATTCCTGTTGCCAGCTGATTTGCTGTTCAAGATGGTAGCATTGTTTCAAGTCTCTTAAGTGATTTTCAGAGTGGAGGTAGTAAGTGGTAGCTCAGAACATTATGCTTTAACTCAAGAGTGTATATTAAGCTACTGGTTTTACTCTGTAGTCCTTCTTCTTCCATCATTTCCAAATGGGAAGGAAAAACAATGTTTGGAGGATGACTATGTATGCTTCAGTAATTCTAATTAACTTTAAGTCTTATTCAAATCCAACTCAATCTTTGTATCATCTGACTCTGAGATGACATGATCCCATTGCAATGGTATAAACCTGAAGTTTTGTTTTAAAATAAAGAGAAGATAGCTAAATTTACAGTTAGTTTAAATAGGTTGTTTCTGTGTTTTGGATGAGCTATTGAACACAGTATCAGTGAAAAGAGAATTGTTGAAAGATTGTCAGAGATGGAAGCAAAAGAAGGAAGAAAGAGAAAAAAGCATCAGGGAATTTTGAGGCTTTATTTCACTTCTGCTCCAGCAAGGGTTAAGCAAAGAGATGGGACAGGAGTAAAATTATTGTACAGAAAGGTCAGAAAAAAAATATCAGTGATATGGAAAGTGTGAGTTTGAAGAGTGGAAATGACTCCATGTTAACAGGGAGAGAAAAACATGCTAAATGATATAGAAATTATAACAGACCTTTCTTAGCACTTTGCAGAGAGATTTGCTTCTCTGAATGGAAAAAAGGACTAGGAAAGCACTTGGCTATTTTACCTGCCTGTGAGAAACTCACTCACTCTGAACCCTGTGATTTGCAAGGGCAAAAATGCTCACTAAAAACAGGATGAACTTCAGTTTCTGTCTGAGTTAAGAACGTCTTTAGAGGGAGCAGAAGATGGAATCCTAGTGGGCATATTAAAAAATAAAAATGGAGGGGAGAGGGAAATATATCAAATCTTTTTCCTAGGTGCAGGAAAATAAGCAGGGGTCATGTGAGTTTGAAGGCTGAAATAATGCCAGAAGCCTAGGAGCCTCTAAAAAATAGAATCAAACAAACCCAAATGGTAATGCATAAGGGGCATATTACTGCCTGATGGCAGATACGTTCAGCTCTGACAGAAAGCATGTGCACAGACTAAAAGGAAAGTATGTGAGCTTCAGATTTCATGGAAAGTGACAGTACCATATGTAGTTCCTAATGAGTTTGTAGTTTGCTAACTATGCCTAAAAAAGCTTATACAGCTGCTTAGTGAGATCAACTAGAAAAAGCTCTTCCTAATTCTCTCGGTGGGTTGCTGGTTCAAAGAATGAAGCACTTAAACTCTCTGAGGCTGTTATTCCTTCTATTACTTTCCATGGCATTTAGAAACTTCAGTCTTTGGTCCATTGTTTAGGTGTTGTAACTGAACAGAGCAGCACTGATTACTCCAAGGAATGTGTTTTCTGAGTTTCTTCCTCACTAATGTACTGTTGAGCTGGTTATTGGCTATGGCTCCACTGCAGAGACTGGTAGGCAAAAAGTAGTATGTTGGTTTATTGCTTTCAGTGGAGTTCAGGAATTCAAAATTATGTTGTCATATATGTTCAGTAGAAATAGTTGTTTCTTCAGTAGGGTCAGGTTAGTGTGAGCCAAAAGGGATGGGATGTTTGGTTTTGACAGAGTTGTGAAGCTTCAGTATGCTGGAAATCAGCTCTATTTGTCAGTAGAATCTGTGGTCTTTGCTTTTTACATTAGTGAGATTGTAACAAACCCCCTGTAAATATTCATTGCAAAAAATCAAGTTGTCTGCAAATGGAAATGTGATCAGAAGAGCTTTCTGTGGAGTATGACATCAAATTGCTGAAACAGCTGCAAGAAAGAGCAGAGAGATGTGTGATATATTTGAATTGAAGGGAATTAACAAACAAGATTTTGATTATTGTAGGCAGGTGCAAGTGATGTGCTTTTCCACAGTTACTCTTCAACATATATATTGACCACATGGTGCATGAAAGTGGATCAAGGAAACCACAGCAGCAGCGTAAAAAAGCACATAATGACTGTACAGAAAGAACAATCCAAGCAGGGAAGAATAGATTAAGGCAGTCTTATTTGCACGTAATTTGTTCCTTTGTGAAAATGCTGAAGATCTTAAAAGCCTTGGTAAATGCCTTTAAGGAAATACGACAGAGAAAAGACCAAAAAAATCAATAGTCTTGATTCTTTTTCTCCTAGTTTGCATTAGTGTGGCCTACTGGCTGAATCTGTGTAATTTGGATGTCATCTAAATTTGCAGTTCAGACAGACTACTAAATGTAGCTCAACAAGACAGAGCCTTGTCTGTCTGATTGTGACTAATGTAGAGAAAATGAGGTGTCTGATAGGGAGCCCAATCTGCCATTCCTCTTGTAAACTGGAGATTTCAATTTTTCATTCCTTTTCAGTTAGAAATTACATCAGGAAACAAAGCACACATGGAAAATGCACAGGAAATCTGGCTTTTGCATTGACTTTTTTTTTTTTTTTTTTTGCAAACTCTGCAACCTTCTTTGATGTCACAAAAGATTAACCAATTAGTGAATTAAAGAGAAAAATGATTTTTTGGGGGTGTCATTAATCAAGATTATTTCCTTTACCCTGAGGGGAGGAAATACCATAGGCAACAAGCTGTAATAATGCTCAGTGAGCTCAAATTTATTTGAAAAACTTTCTAAGCAGAAGCTATGGAACTTCTTTCTGAGCGCATTTGCAGGACTGTTCTTTAAGCTGCTTAGGCCTAACCGAAGGAATTGTACAGGAAATCAGTTTCTGCCCCTTTAATGGCTGGGATGGGAGATGAGAAGGCATGTCTTTAAGGCAGTGTTGAAGAAATGAGTTGACACAATGACAAGCTCTTACACATCTCTTTTCATCGAGTACAGGAATTCATAAGATCCTTCTAATTGCTCGTTTTCTACCTGCCATAGAAGACAACAGGAGGAACAAAAGAAAAAGCAACATCACTTGTCAAGTGATCCTAAGGATCTAATTCTTACAGGAGCTTGTCCAAAGGGACTTTGTAGTTCTGTGACATGTTACACTACAGACCCATCTTGTCTGTTGAATGCCATGAAGAAGATGGGAACATGCTAATTTCTTAGACTGCCATCTCATGATAAATGGAGGCTCTGATCTGAAAATGCTGAGGAATATACTGAACACAGGCAGGGCTCCCAAAGTCTTTAGATGGGTAAGAAGAAAATGGTAGAGCCATGATTTGATTAGTATCTGGCATTAACAGTGAAAAATAACTGTCAGTCTGAATACTAGATACTGTTTTAAATCTTCTGACACTTTGGCTCAATAACTCAGTGGTTTCTTCTGTATATAATTAAAATGACTACAAGATAGGTAACTGGGAAAACCTCACAATGGAAAATCTGGGGTCATGTCTCACAGCAAACTGAAGTGTTGCATTGACAGCATTGTTCTTGAAGACTGCTCCAAAACCAAGCTGCACCAAGACTTCCCTTGGTTTCAGTAAGCCCTGCAGGAGGCACAAATGAAGCGCCTGAGCATCCAGTGTGCACTGATGAAATGAGAACAAGGAAAGGAGTTCACATTAGTTTGGAAGTGTTCAAGGGGAAAAAGAGATTTTCTGGCTTTAGGAAACAGCTGGTTATTCATTAACGTGTGTATGTTTTAGATACTCTTCTCTTGGAATCCATTACTTGGGAATGATTTGGAGAATTCTTCTCCTCCCTCTTTCTTCTGTTTTGTTACTTCCCAAGGTGATGCATGATTTATTTCCGCCCTTCTCTACTTCTTTCTTTATTCTGGCAAAAAAAAAATCCTTCTTTATTTTTGCTTGTTTTAATGTTTGATTTTTTTTTTTTAATGCCTACTCATGGCTTATCAGAAATTTGTGGCTGTGGGAGGCGCCAACTTGGGAATATTTTATAAATACACGAAGTTATTCTACTGCGATGCTTCTTAAACATTTTGTTTTCATGACTTCATTTTGTTAAGACTCTTACAGCTGACTTGAAACATAGGAGCTACTAAAATATAATAGAATGGGTTGGAAGGAACCTTAAAGACAATCCACTCCCAGTACTCTGCTGTGATCTGGTTACCCCACAGAGATAAGACTTCCCAAGGCCCCATTCAACCTCGCTTTGGGCATCCCCAGGTACGGGGTACCCACAGTTTTCTGGGCAGCTTGTGCCGGTACCTCTGAAATATCAGTTATAAAGTCTTTTTGCCTTCCAGAAGTGAATGTCATGATTAGCTTGTATTTTCAAAGGTGTCTTTCCAATTGGGAATGAAGAAAACTTTTTTTTATCATTTTAGATTCTTATCTAAAGACAGAAGTGTGATTGTTTAGAAAACACCTCCAACGTACCGTAATATCAATCTTCACATGCCTAAGTGAGAAAAAGACATGAAAAAATGGCATGTATGACTGTCCTGATTTCAAGATCACAATTGTTTTCTATTCCATGTTATGTGGAAGCTAAGACAAACTGGTATCTCTTGCTCTATCTACACTGAACTTGCAGAGCTGACAGTGTTACAGGTCTTCTAAAGCCTCATCTAAAAGCACTTCAGTTGCAAACAAAAAAGTCTCATCGAATTCATTGCCTTTTGCACGGGACCTTGAGAACACCATGCATGGATTCTTATACAATGCATGTAAATCTCTACTAGTATCTATAGGTCTTTTTCTTTTGTCTTCCTCTGCTTGTATGGGTCTCAGTGCAGCTTTAGAGCAATAGTTTAACTTCCGGTTTAGCTATACTGTGCATCTGAGTATAAAAACACAAAGAAGGAGAAAGATGGAGATGGAAAAGGTAAAGCAGATATGAGCTTTAGTTGTAGTTCTGCTCCGGATGCAGTCACTGGGAGGTTTATTTCATATGTGGGATTTGATCTAATATAAAAGCCACCCAATTCTTTCAGCTTCCTGCAGTTTGTGTGGGCTTCTTCATTTTTTTTTGTACGTGATAAAACAAGCTTATCCTTTAGGGAGAAAAAAATTATTAAAAAAAACCCGACCTCATCCATGAAGAGGACTATGGCTAATTCAGGGGGAAGGCTTGGAAATTCTCACAAGTTCTGTGACAGTAAGGAACAGTTTGTAAAACCTATATATACTTAGCATTGAGCCACTGAGTATACTGAAGACAAATGATAAATAGCTGCGCCGAAAGTTAAATGCCTGGAACTCAGTATCTGTACTGGAGAGGGCAGGTAACTTGAGTACTGCTCTTTCTACACTATTATTATTATTGTTATTGTTGTTATTATTATTATTTTTAAGTGAGGCTAACGTTTAGCTCATGGTCAGCCTGAAGCTAGAAAACATTAAGTCATTTCCACCTTTTAATGGTTTCATTTTCAAGTAGTTGCTAGTGGTTGTCCCTCTCCCTTTCAGATAAGTTTGTCTGAGAATGATATTCTCTTGGCAAGTCCCAGCCAAAGGCAGTCTAGTAGCAGCTGGAATAAGACTTGCAAGTAGTACTGCACTACTTCTACAAGGTACTTGCAAGTCTCCTCACTGCCTCTTGCATCCCTATGCTAGTGCAAAATGGTACGAATAAAGTTCTAGTCCTCTAGCACAGGACTTGCATGCTGGAAAAATATGTTATTTTGCTTTTCATTCTATCTCATGATTATGGTGTTGGATCATTTTGGAGGTGGAAATATTGAACAAAGTTCTCTGCTCTTTGTTTTCTCCTATCATGTTCAAACCATGTTTTCTTCCTTTTTTACCCTCCTTCACTCTTTATCTCTGACTTCAGTTTCCTCATTCTTCTTATCTTCAATTTATCATCTCTATTTTTCTGTACATTTTTTCAGTATTTTAACTTTTCCTGCATATTTCCTGCAGGAATTTTATTTTATTTTTCAGTTCTAGCTTTTTTCCTCTGCTGCTGGTTTATCTCAGTCTCTGCTCTTTTGCTCTTCTTTCAAAGTCCCATTTCGTTGATAACTGTACTGAGAAAATTCAAAGGAGATGACATCAAACTCAGCCAACTGAGTTTTTTAAGAACATGTTTCCCTCTAATAGTCTTGCTCATTATGCATCTGTAAGCTATTTGTGGTGGAGCCTGGGACAATTTTCCTTGCTTTACCATTTTGCAGTGAGTTTAAATTTTCATTTCCCTCTTTATTATTAGCTTGTTGTGTCATTGTTCTGTTCCATTTGTCTTTTAACTTTTGAGTTAAAATAACAAGAAACAGTTGAATCTTTGTAAAGCATATAACCATTTATTCTTTTCTTTTTCTTTGTTGTTTGGGGAAGGTAAGGGAAGAAGTCTCTTTGTTATCTTCATCTCAATGCCATTTAGAAAGGGGCTGTAATGAATCCTGGAGTACAAAACTGCTGTTTCCTCTGTGGAGGAAAGAGGTCAGTTTTAGAGCATAAAGTTCTCTGAGTTAGCTATTTGGGAAATCAGCATCTTTAAGAAAGGATCTTGCTGTACACCACTTCTTGCAGCATGTTCTTTTGTAACATTCTTGTACTAAAGCAGTGAACGTTCTGCCTTCTTAAAATCCGAAAACTGAAGTTATAAATTTCTGCCAGTCTTGGCCAGATTCTAGAAGCAAGATATACCTTGGATACTTTATCAGGATGTGTTTTAAAAGTTTTAATTTTGCTTGCTCCAAAGAACATTCTGCTTGAGAATGAAGTCCTTTGCTGAGTCCTAGGAAGTAGACTACAACACGCTATTTTGTTAAAACAAAATCCTGTTCCCTATTTTGCTCATTCTTTATTCTAATTCAAATGTAGCCAGCTTTTCTGTTGTAAAGTGATTAGTGCATGTTTGTGCTCCTCCAACATTCTCAATGACAGTAACAGCTATTTTCTCTGTTTCTGTCTCTTCAGTCCCTCCTGTATGGATGATAGCTTCTCCAGGACATCCTCACCTAAAGGAGAAGCAATGCTTGGAGCTCTGTGCTATCCTACAGGGTACTTTTAAAGAAAAATCCTCCTGGGTGTATCCCCATATCGCTCATTTCTTACTACCAGGAATTAACCAGGCAAAACATGGCTTAAATACCAGAATCTTAGGTTCACATTAATTTTGACCCGAAGTTTTCACTTTCTGAAGACTGATCAGCAAAACAATGTGTTTGTTTCTTTGGAAGCTATTTAAAAATGTAGTCACATATTCAACTCTTTTAAGTTCTACTCCTTTGATAGGCTACTTTAGGAAGGTCTGACTGTAGATGATAAGCTATAAATTTGATGCACAGATGGTCCAACTGTCTTTGTAATTATTGTATTCTGCCATTAGATACACAAGGGTTTCATTTGTTTAAGATATATTTATTTTTGTAATTGGAATCTGTCATGGCAGTTGGGTTGTCTGTTTGCTGGTGGACAAAATGTTCCTGTAACAGGATTACTGGGGTAGGTTAAATGCAATGTGAGGGCATTTTTTCCCTATCTTCCAATAAAGAATAACTCATGTGTAATATAGTGTACCATTGGCTGACCTAGCGTTGTCACAAAGATAATGCATCTGCTAAGGGAAAGCATTCTGTGTGAGGTTAGTGATTTGTTTTTAGAATGAGTTTCCTATTAACATTAAATGAAGAAATAGTAATTATTTGTAAACTGCTCATTTAAACCCACAATAAAACATCCCTGCTTGCTCAGGATAGAAAATAGCATGGCTTCTACAAAAAAAAAAAAAAAAAAAGATGAAAAAGAAGATACTGCATAATCATTTGGCTAAACAAAAACCTGTATTCGTTTTTGTTAATTCCTGAGATTTAATTAAAACACAGAGGTTGATTCCAAACCAAACCAATGCCTAATTATCACAAGTGATAATTACAAGCTTTGCTTTAACTGAATGGCTAATAGAACCGAATGGCAAACACCTTCCCAACAGCAAACAGATTTACTGACAAACGAAGCAGAATGCAAATTGAGGGCATCTTCTAGCCTTTGAAATCCTGTTTTACCTCTGCTGTGAATAATAAGTGCGAATTGTTTTAGCCTATGTTTGTTTATCATGAAATTCTGCTTTCTCTTTGAGGTAATGAAAATAGAAAATGAAAATAAAATAAACACCTTAATCCATGAATCCTCTTCTTTCCTGTAGCATAGTTCAAATATATGAATATTGAATAAGACCAGGAAATTGATCTGCTGAGTGTGTACTAACAGAAACTACTGAAACCAAGATTAAGAAAAAAATATATGTTTCAAACATGATGAGTACTCCTGGAAGATATTTATAAAAATATTATAACTGGAAGTGAGTTTGTACGGATCACAGTGGTGATAACGTTGCCTGTTGTCAGAGCTCTTATTCCCATATCACTCAGGAAAACCAACTTAATTGCAATTGATAGTTATGACAAATGTTATAACTTTTTATCTTTCAACTATAGCGATGACGATTTTTGTTTCCAATCTTCCTGTTGTCTGTATGGAAAGACAACCTGCTATTTTGCTTAATTTGGGGGATTTTATGTGAAACTTGCATAAGATTTCAGACCATCTAGGAAAATTTACATAATCTACCAACAAGTAAATCCAAGCAAAGAAGAATTTAAAGGATAACTATGACACTCATTTGCAAAGGTGTGAAGGAAGTATGCTTAGAGATTTTTGGTGGGTAATGGTTTTAAACATTCTGTCTTCAAGTCAACAGATATTAGCAATCCAATTACTTTTGTGTTCTTGTTGTGTGATATGAAGGTAACAGAACTGTGACCAAATAGGAAGTCAAACTGAATTTAAGCATTTTAGTAAGGTTAGCAATTAGGTCCAACCATCCTTTCTACTTCCCTAATTTGGTAAGCTTTGTATCTATTTTTCTTTTCATCCTTTTGTTTTTGCTTCTTTCCCAACATGATCAGAACTTACTGCAAGTTCTAATTCTGCAATTTTGCTAGAATTATTCATTTAAATGACTCCCTGTGCATTAACACATTTATTTCTGTAGCTACACTTCCTTCAAGAAGGAATTCTTGTATTCCTCTTTAGAACAATATATTTTCAGGTGAAGCTGATGAATTTAAGCATTACAGCTGCCATACTGTGGTATTTTACATTTGTGTTACTGCCTGAACTGCAGCAACTCAGAGTGTTTTGAAAATATTACTAAGTTTAACCTCAAGCTTCCTAGGGAGGTGGGATTGTTATCACCCTTTTACAGACACAGTGCAGTGGTGAGCTGTATTATTCTAAATCTACACAACAAATAAATGTCCATAAATGAAATGTATTAACTCAAAGTTTGGTTACTACTTATACAGACCTTTGGAACACACTTTTTCTGTGCCTGAAAAGTAGTTTCATTTTCTCCTGCAGTGAACTTAATGGCACAGGCCAAAATGACGGTTTTGCTGAAATTCAACTACCTGACTGTCCACTAAAATCTGGAGGGCTTGTTTTAAAGGAAGGGAAAGCAATACTAGTGGTTTTGTCTGATTTTGATGATTACTAGCCAAGACATCAGTGCATTCTCCCCTTTAACTTACAACTGTATAATTTTTTTCTGAGAAGAACCATCCTGTGATTTGATCAGTTTTGGGCTTGTGTTTAGTTTCTTGCACTACTTAATGCTCCTTTACTAGAGTGTGAGAAGTATAACTTTGAATCCTTGTGTTGTATGTTATGGATGTAGTTGGGAGTTGGTTATCGGAATGGAATGGAATGGAATGGAACAGCTCAATTAAAAGGGACCTTCATGGATCCTCAACTCCAGCTGCAGGGCCACTATGGAGCTAAACAAAAGTTAAAGCATATTGCCAAGGGCATTGTCCAAATCTGTCTTAAATATGGACAGGCATTGATCACCAACCACTAACAAGGCATGTGAATCACGTATTTAGGTCAGTCCCTTTCTTGACAACTGTTGCAAAGAATAGTCTTCTTTAACTTTTTTTTCCCCTTTCTTTATCCTGTGATATTAAGTTCCAGATATTCTATGCAAAACATGCAATTTCAAATCTTAATCCAAGTAACACCATTGGGAATTGCAGAGTGCACTTCTCAATTGGAGGGAGATTGGCACATCAGCCCCCTGGTGTGTCAGAGCATTACATCAGCTACTTAGCAGCATTTTGGTACTGTTTGTATTCAGATGCGATTAAATCCCAGTATGATTTTATTCGGTCCTCCTCTAAATTAGATTAGTGCAAATCAATTGAATCCTTCCTTCAAAGAGGTAATTTCTTGCAGATATCCTTCAGGATCTACTATTGAAATGGGATCAGTTGATACAGCATTCAACAAGGTAGATCAACTGTACTGAAATGAAGTTAGTGGTTTGGTATTCATTAAAAATGTACTGCTTCTGTGGCTGATGAAATTCCTTTTAAATAAGATGATGCATCTGACAGCAGTATTCTGAAGTAACATTTATTATTTACTGGTGTCAGATACTCATTTTGGAAAAGAGCTGAGTTCGAAATCATGCAAGCATCTGTTACAGAGTTAGATTAGATAATGTAAATGTTTAGAAAATGCAAATGAAGCTTACGATAATTAGTAATGATGCTTTTCTACTTTTATTAATAAGGTAATGCTTCTGGCAATTACATTTAAATTTCATATGAAGATTCAGAGCACTGGGACAATTTCCTGTGTAGAAGAGCAGAAATCAGAGTGAACTTGCTTAGTGATCTGTATCACAGGCTTGTTATGGAACTGGAAACTATTTGTCCTCACTTCTCATCACTCAATGCTTTCCTTTTCTTGGTACATGTGACTCTGGGAAGAATGAGAACTATAAATACCTGTGAATTATTGTATCACATTTTATGTACAAATGCTGTTGTAATAACATTTTGAAATAAAAAGACAGCCCTCTGAATCTTACTTTTATGATATGCAAACATGTAAAGGCACATCTGTCCTGTATACAGCAAAAAAAAACCAAAATCTGAACAACTAACTTAAAGCAATTTTGATTTGTCATACTACTTAATTTAAATGTATGTTTGCAAAAGCAAGCCCTTTCTAAAGTGTCTAGGACCCACTCAGGGTTGACATCTAAGTCTGCATTGTTGGCATAAACCAGTCTAAAATCCTGGCAGAGACACAGAAAGGAAGAACACTGAATGTTAACAAAGGCTTCATTAATATTGATGTGTAATTCACATGGCAGTGAAAAGCTTCATTATTAGCCACTACTGTTATAGTTCTAGCATTAATATTCAATGAGGATGTGTGAGTATTGAAATTCTCTGACTTCTGGGTACCCCAGTGGTCCAATAATAATAACACAAACTACGCTAGAGTCAGTGGGAGCCTGGTGTTATCCATGAAGTAATCAAGCTCTGCTTTGTTTTATGAAGGTTTCTGGGCTCGTACTGATGTCTTGGGGAATGGAGGGCACCCATACTTCATTCTGTCTTCGGGAAACTCCTTCATCTACAGATAAAGGTAGCATCCCTTCTCTATAGCTGCTTGCTGAACCTCTACTGGAGAGAACTGACACAGGAGGTAATTCTTATCATTATCTAGAGAAAAACCAAACCAAACCAAAACAAAAAAACCACCGAAGAAACAACAGCCCCCTTTTTTCTACCAAATCAAATAGCAGTACTCATTTCAACTTCAATTAGAAGTTGATTTTTTGTGGGGAGGGAAAGATGTTTAGTAATAAAAGACCCCATTCAGTCTAAGCTTTCTTGCATCAAATATTTGCTCATCAAAGTTAGCTATCTAAATGTGTGTGTCATTTTAACATTGTATGCGCAAATGAGATTGTGATGCAATGTTTGTGCACATGTGCAAGCTGTGATCCATAGCCAGAAATGGAATACCAACAACTATATATGTTAAAGTAGTTGCACTGACATTCATGGGGTTAATGGCAGCGCATTAAGACAAGTACATACACAAAATCTTTGCAGGCTGAAGGTCTCAATGTATAAGATACAGACTTCATTTTGAAGACTTAGCTGATGGTGTTTTCTGATTGTATCAATACTCTTTTTTCTCCTGAATTCTCTCCATCTTTCTAAAACAGAATTTCACTTAGAAAACAACAACAACAACAAACCTCTATGCATCTTAAAAAACCCATTGTCAAAGAACAAACCATATATTCCTTGGGGCTCTCATTTATCTGTCCTTCCTCCCTTCCTCCCTCCCTCCCTCCATCTACCTACCTATCTATTTGTTTATTCATTTATTTATTTATTGAAATCCAAACATAAGGCTCTTCAAAGAAATAACAAGGAACAAAGGCCCAATTGTATGCTACAAATAAGTGGGTGTATTTAATTTTCATCTCCCCGTGTCTCTTGATAACAAAAAAGCAGATGGAGCCCTCCTTCTCTTCCAACCTCCATTCTTACCTTTGAATGGCAGGCTTAAAACATTACAGTAGATCTGAAAATGCAAAACAAAGCTCTACTGAAATTCCAGTTTCAAAGATTGGTTGTGACTGTGCTGTAATGTGACTGCACTGTAACACACCTGTTGTCTTCCATGGCAATAGTGGATTTACTTGTAGATTTCCCTATCCTTCCTCTTCAAAGACTAATGCCTCAGATCCTACCAGAGTTTCTCCAATAGGTCTGTTTATGTAGAACTCTCTCAAATGGTTCTCTTAACTTTTCTCTACAGTTTTAGGTCCACATGTCTATTACAAATTCTACCTATGCCCAAACACAATGGTGATCCAATGCCAGGCAGACTAAGTGTTTTTTGGGGGTGATGTATTGTCAAGCTGGTGCTTTAGAGAATGAGTGCTACATGCACACTGTGGTGAGACATCTGAACCAGAGCAGCATTTGGAGATGATTTAGCATCTGGGAATGGGAAAAGATGGGAAAAGATTGGGGATACATTATCACATGTTTTGCAAAAAGTTTTCTTTATTGCTTCTATGGTTTTTGTAATTCATGATGAATAATAGTTATTTGTACTGTGCCACCAGCTGCTTGGTGTTTTATAGTAGTGTCATTAGCTCACTTGCAAGAAAATGACAATGAGCACCAAATACAGCTGTGACATCAGCATAGCAACATAATGCAAAGAAAGAGATTGAGATCAAGTGAATTTGTGAAGCACTTGCTCCAGGACAACAGTAACAATTAATGGCATCCTGGAAAGATTTATTCTGCCCCTGGGTAACAAACTGCTTAAACACTGTTGCATGTTCTGAACATTGAAGAAGATAATCTGCATTTCTTCTCTCTTTCAAAGTCTTCCACAGGCATTCAGAATTTACTTTTGTGCCTTAGTTAACACTTCTTCAGTGACAAGTCTACTGTTAATTTTTAGCCCAGCTCATACTGGCTGATTAACCTTCCCGCATGGGCCTTCACTGCATTGAAAGCTTTTATTTTGATTTCTGAAGATAATGGATGTCATTCTCTCTAAATCATTTGAAAAATAAAAGTGGCCAGATAATCTATTCACACTGATTGTTAGTGTAAGTGTCCTATCTTATTCTCTTTTGCCCACAGTTTGTCCTTTAGCATCTAAGCCTGAGCTTTAACAAGATATTTTCAAAGTTATGCCAAGGTACAACTCACAGCATCTTCCTGCTTTTTGTCTTACAGTACTGATTGCACTTCTTACGCTTCTCAGTTTTCCATGAGTATTGTTATTTCCTCATCTCCAAGGATAAATATTAAGCTGCTCCTACTGCTCTGTGGTGATATGGCACTTTGATTTTTCATAGAGCACTCTAATTTGCATGACAGGTTTGATTTCTAGAAAAAACAACAACAAAAAAAAACCCCAAGATACTGTGTGAGACCATATACTAAATTCTGTGTAGGGGTGGTCTCTAGTACTTTGTAATGAATGTGACCCAGACTGGTAGTTTGTGCAAAATCTAGCTGTTGATAAGTCTACTTATCCTTTTGCATTGCCAGCTGAGATTCTCAATGCCCTCTTTTAATCAGAATTTGAAGTGAGCGATGTGCAATCAGGAAGGGTTTTTAGAGAACAGAGTGATGCTTGCCATTTTACTTGTATACTTAACGTGGATTCATTTTTTTCACCAAATGACAATGGCACTCAGGTGTAAGAAAGAAAACTAACAGGAAGCACTCAGCCAAGCTGTCTGATAGTGAGGCATTTTGCTAGAGCAAATTTGCAGTAGAGCTGGAGATTGTCTCCAACTTACTGTGGTTACCTGGTGCTCAGGCTGATGAGCTCAGTGCTATGCCTTTGTTCTTTTTCTTCCCAATAATTAGAAGACTAAAGTGTTTTACAGATAATGGCTGCTGCTGTTTCCATCTCATTTTTGGAGTCTTTTTGCTATTCAATGCCAGTAAGAGGGTGTGCGTTAATACCCTGTATTTGAACTGTGAAATGGATGTGATCCCTGGGATGGGGAGAAAAGGATTTCATCACTGTCATGGCAAAGTAACCAGCCTTCAGAGCAGCATTATTACATCTAGCTGCTAAACATGTACAACTGAGGTCAGAGAGAAAGGGAAAGAGGAGGCCTGGACAGAGTTTGCAAGAGTTACCAATAACTGTAATCTACTCCAGCAAGGCTTCTACTCCTCTGTGGTGGTGGTTGAAGGTCAATGTGCATTACACTAGTCTCCGTGAACCTTCTAGGCTTGTTTCATGGCAGCTTGATCCAAATTATCCCGAAATCTACATTTTGACACTGGTGGACATGCACACTGCTGATGCAGAAGTTGCTAATGCTTGTTGGAGAGCCTCAGCTTTTCTACCAGTTTGGTCTGCTTGTCCTTGCTGCCCTGAGAATCCCTTTTTCCTGGGAGGTGTATAAAGTGCATCAGAGATAATGCAACAAAAGGAGAACACAGGCAAATTTGCAGGAGATAACACAGCGCATCTGATCAAGTCTATCTTGAAAAATGTTAGGCACCTCCAAAATTTTTGAAGATGCAGCACACAGTAAACAAAATCACAGCAATTTCATGCACCGTGTGAACTGGGGGTCTGGATTTCTGAAAGAAGTTTTTGTGTTCTATTTTCCTTAAAACTTTGCTAAAATCTTTCAAGGGTACTGTATAATTTTAGTCTAGGCAGCTTATTTTCCCCATCAACCAAACTGCAGACCTACAGAACAGTGTATTACTAGGTATCATACTTAAACCCATCAATATTTCACAGTGAACCTGGATATTAATTCAAATTAGACCTCCTCCTGGTTCAATTCTGTAACCTGAGTAAAACACGCTCTTGTACCATGAAAGGTATGTACCCAAGATGCTGTTAAACTAATCGTTATTATTTTTCACTTGACACACTGCATTTATATTTTTTATGAGACTTTGTATCATGTATTTTCTACACCTTTTAGAAATAAATAGATGAGATTCAAAATGTCTAGGGGATCTGGATTTTTCACATATATATCATTTGCAATTTCAAAAATATTTCATCTTTGTAGTTAACTTCTTGAGTCATTTTGAGTCCTGTTATTCGTGAGAAGTGCTGGTAAGAGAAACAAAAGAAGAGCTGACACATAATTAATAATTCTCCTTAACTGGATACTGAAATTCTTTGAACAATCACATTTCCCTCCTTAAAAGCACTGTAGAACATATAATTAATGTTTTCAATTATAAAGGAAACATAACCCTCTTCATGATTGGCCAAGGGATACAGGAGCTTAAATATTATCTAAAAACAGTCAAATTCAGTTTTCGAGAGGCAGTATTTCCCCTGTGAAGATTCTCTAGAGGGTACAAGAAGGGGAGCATTTTTCTAACTTTAACTCTTCTGCCTACAGGTATGCATGTGTGCTGGGATATTAAAGAACAGCTGTTTTCGAGGGGACAGGTCTACTCACTACATTTCTGTGGAAACCAAAGGATGCGTTGGTGGATATGGACTATGAATAGGAAAGAAACAGGATCCAGGTAAGGCTGCTGAAAGAAGATTAAATCAACAGCAAACAAATACACACATTTTTGTGTGTATTTTTTGTGTGAATTATGCCCTGCATAAAACTTCTTACATTATTTTTTTCAACTTTTTTTTTTAAGAATAAAGATTGTCTGCTGAAAAAAGAAAAAAAAGTTGAAAAAATAATGTAGATTAATTAATATTTTATCTCCATCAATCATTCATCTTCTCTGTGATGTAGAAGGGCCAGGGATGACAGAAATGAAAGTGCATTTGAATTATATGCAGGAACTGAAAAGCTTGTAAAGTATGTTTAAAATCCAAAGAAGGAGAGATGGAGAGAAAGTGACAAGTTTTTTAACAGTAGACAGATTTTATGGCAAAGAAGATAAGCATTTCTGTGTTTAACTGTGCTTACAATTAATCAACTTTTAATTCTGTTCATTAAGCTTTGTTATTTATGAAGCAGCATATTATGGTCACAAAGGAGTGGTATTTGATTAAAATGTGAAGCAGAGCAATTCAGAAATAGTAGTACCACTCAACAGAGCTAAGCAAGATTGGAGTTCTGTCACACTAAATCGAATAGAACTGCTCTCTCTTTATCAGATCAGAACTGATATCTAGCCTGTGGTCCCTGTTTGTCTTATATGGTATGAGTGTGTGTTTACAGAACTATATAGCATGGTTTCCTACAAAAATACATTGATTTACCCTGTGTGTTATGCTGTGATATGTGAACAACATTGGTTACTGCAACATGAAACATAGCAATTCTCTCAAGGTTTATTTCCAGGACTAAGGGAAAAAATTCAAGGAGTAAGTTCTGAAGTATTCTCCTTGAATTAAAGCCAGACATCATGTGTTGTGTTTTTCTTTTTTTCTAAAAACAGAAAAACAGAAAAAAAACCAAAAATCCAACCAAGACCTGGACTTGAGTGTAGGCATTGATTTTTATTATGGAAAGATGTGAGTAGCTAGTTTTGAGTGCCAATTCCAAACTGTAATACATAATTTTCTGTAATGTTGAGGCAAAGCAAAGTACTATGTTAACTCCTTATCCTATAAAGAAATTGAACTAGAGTCCAGCCACTACCTCTTTCCTTCCCTGGTGTCTGTGTTAAGCTCTTCGGCCAAAACTGTCTGCTTTCAGCCTTTTGACTTATTTCAGAGTTCTGCAGACTTTGTTCTTGTTGCCTGGTCCTGAAGATATGCAGCAACTGTTTCCCCTTGAAAAATGCAAGCATTTGTTTTTTCCTGTTAACAAGTGATAATCTCCAGTACCTGATATTCAAGATGCTGGGATTTTCTTTTCCAATGAATGCTTCAGGCTCTATAGGATGAGGGACTTGACATGCTTTTTAGGATCTATTTTGACTCTAGTTCACTTCCCAAGGAATTTAAGTGTTTCAAGAGCATGTGGCAATTAAGAACACATTTGGATGCGTGAAGACAAATGTAGATTTTTTCTTTTGGGTCCTCAGGAAAACGAGCCTGTTGTGAAATCTTAATGATGTCTTGTATTCACAAATTGTTCCTGCTGCCTTTCCTTCTACCACTTAAATAATCACATCTTCTCTGTTACAATCTGTAGTGAAAAATATTCAGGACGTGCCCAAACTTTTTGCCTTATTGACACAAATAAACATGCGGACAGCTTTGGGATTATTCCTGCGAATGAACTCAGCAGGGTGTAGTCCATTCTCTTATTGCCAAAGTGCTTGAATTCGGGGAATATTCATAGTATTTCACAGATATGAGTGTCTCAGTACTGAGAGCATTGTCTGTGGGCACAGACACGTTTCTCCATGTTCCTCTTGACTAAGTGTTCAATCTGTTGATAATACACTGTATTTTTTATTTTATTTTTTTTGCTTAAAAGATTGTTTTGAAAACAGAACCTTACTTTATATCACATCTTTAGATGGTGATAACAACCTTCCAAATGGTACTGAAGAGCAAGGATCAGATTTCTGCTCATCTGGGTTTGGAATAGTCAGACATGCATCACTGCTAGATGGGGTCAGTGCCATCAGGATAAGGCTGAGGAGCCAGCTGCTGGCTGTGAACTGTGAATATCGAGATGTGGAAAGAAGTGGACTGGCTCCAGCAAAAGCTGAAAGGACTGACTGCACCACTGAATACACTCATGCTCCTAACTCAGGGGTGTTGCCATCCATATCATTTTGTTAATCCCTTACTGACTGGGATATCCTAGTTTTGGCAGAATTCTCCTTATGTGAGACATAAACTACAGAAAGATTGTCTATGAACTTGGGCAATTAAATATTATTATTTTAATTTTTCTTGTATACATTTTCATGAAAATTGACAGTGGGAAACATCATTTTATCAACTCCGGTATCAAGAACCTGGATTTAAATCTGCATATTAGCACCAATGAATGTTATGAAGTTAGTTTTTCTTTGAATAGAAGAAAAAAGTGCATGGAAATAAGTGTTTTTAAGGCTAGGTTCTTCATCAGGATGTATGGCATATTCAGAGTTTGTGAAACCTGTTTCTATGGACTTGTAATATGAAAGTTGAAATTGTAAACTACTAATATTTATTCACCCTTTGAGATCAGGGTGGTAAAGTTAGGTAAAACACTTTCATGGAACAATTTTCCCCATCTGTAATTTACAGGACAAAAATGTGGTAATATGAATGAACAAAGAACAAAACATGGAATAAGATCACCCTATAACTCCATCCCCTCCTTTTCCCCAGGACAGAAATGAAAACCACTTTAGAGGAAACCCTTATATTTATATAAAATAAGGACTTTTTTTTTCTGCTTCCATCTGATTTCCAATGAATAAGAATTACTTTCATGCTATGTCAGACTCAGACAGGATTTTAGTTGAATTTACCCTGAGCTATATAAGCATTAGAAAGTGAGACCTTTTTTCCATAGATATGAGTCTGTTCATGGCTTGTATATTACAGTTTGTCTTATTACATCTCATGGATTGAAGCCTAAGGCTCTGTAAGTGAGTTGCCCAAAACCGAAGGACCCTTACAAGCTCTGACAACCAACAACCTGCATTAACAAATGATGTGGATATTTCATTTGAAGTGGAAAGAATAAAGAACATTGCTTTAAGTCAGTGAGGAAAATGAAAGACTTAATATAAGTTGCGTACAAAAGATGAGTCTAAACCTGATTGCTTTCTGTAGAAATAATTAAATGCAAGCACTCTAGATACACATTTTTACAAGTTCCTTCTTCAAATGTTTTTCATGTACTTTCTACATTTCTTCTTCTCTCTCAGCCCATGTTTATCCACTGACTACTGCTTTCATTAGCAGTTTAATTAATGTTGTCGGACCACTGATACTTTGGCTGAGAAACAGTTACACAGTGGGAAAAGTATATCACACTTATTTTAAATAAACCTATGATTTTCTTTTTAATATTATTCTTTAATCAATCCTGCTGGAGTGAACTCTTCTGTGATAGTGCACAAGAGCTACGAGTTACTGGAACTAGGGAAGAGTTTGAGTGGAAGAATTCTCTATACTGTACTGATAAGAAACAAGATGGTTCTTCATAGTACTTTTCAACAAAAAAAACATTTTGTTTGCAATGTGTTTTTTTTTGTTTTTTCAGACTCGAGAGAAGCATAAAACAAAAAAAGGAGCTGCCAAACTGTGAGGCGCAAAGGAATTCAGGAAAAAAAGGGTTTTTGAGACAGAATATCATTGTAAGGCAGCTGAGGTCCTGCTTGTAACTGGCCATAACAGCCCAGGATACAGAGAATTATATATGATGAAAGTATAGCAAGATTATAAACTCCTCTAAACATTCTTTTTAAGATCTCTCTCTCTCTCTCTCTCTCTAATTTGAACTGGTGTTTTAGAAGACATTTATAAGTTCAAATAAATAGATAAATGCAAAGCAAAAATCAAGAAAATAATCTAGAAATGAAACTCTTATTGGAAATGGTAGATTTTAAGTGCCAATGACCAGCCCACTGTGGATAGAAAATAACTAGGAGTGAAAGGTAGTGTTCAAGCTTATTCTACAATTCCTATGGTTTTTAATGATTTAATGAGGAGATCCTGTATGGAACTAGGAGTTGGACTCCATCTTTATGGGTCCCCTCCAACATGGGATATTCTATGATTCCATTATTTTTCCTCTTTTTTCACTGGTTATAAAATGTGAGTATTGATATCCTTGATATATATTTTTTTACATTTGAAATGTCACAGCACTGAAAATATTGTTATCTATTTATTGGTTCCAGTTATTTTGCCAAATGAGTAGGAACAGCTTTCAGCCATTAGCTCATTTTTTCTGTTCAGATCTCATAATAAGTCACCTAAATTATCAACAGAAAAAATATTTCTTTCATCAAAAAGACATTTTTATATTTATCAGTTCCCATTGTGTGATATGATTTCCCATTCTGCACTCTAGTTTAAATGTCAATAATGACGTCATTTGATATTTAATCGTTCTAATGTTTTGGTGCTTTAATTTGACAAAAACAGTTGAATTTTTTGAAATCTATGAGAAGCCAAGTCTGGTTCTTGCTCTGTGTTCAACAGTTGTGCAGATTTATTTATTTTTAATCATTTCCTCTTGGCTTGGAGTTGCAGATGGAATTGTGAAGCATGCTGAAAATTCAGAAAATAGACTAGTGGGGATTTTTCAAACTCCTTTACAAGCTTATCAGAATTTAACATGATCAGCATTGTGAATGGCATTGGTATCCTGAAAGTAAAAAGAAATTCTTAAGCTACTGAAACAGTTTAACATTCTGCATTCCTGTTTCATTTTAGAAAATACATCCTTTTTTAAATCAGAATCCTACACTTGGGGAAAAAAAAAAATCACTGAAAATACAGAAGATTTCAACCACCTCTTTACATTTCTGTTTACATTTACAGCAAACAGTTTTAAATTCCAGATTTTTATATTAGTTTTTATTTGTTTGTTCTCTTAGAACTAGCCCCTAACTATAGAGAAAGAAACACTGGGACAGGTTGGTGTACAAAAGGAGATAGGAGGACTAATGAAGAGAGAACAGTAAAGCTAATATGTTGGAAAAAGCCAAACGGATATGAGGATTTCTCTTAAATTCCTGCCACTGTTACATTATCCCATTCTTCTTGAATGCCTTTATTTTGCACATGGAGAAAGTGATATGTTTTTGCAAAGCTAAATATAGTGTCTATTTAGTACCCAGACAGCTCATTTTCCATGACAGTCATGAAAGGGAAAGTATGAAAAATTTAAGTTTTTAGGGGTTTATATGCTGTTGATAGCTCTAATGCTATGAAGTAGATCATAATTTGGAAGTAAATAGAAAAAATCCTTCTTTTAGAGTGACTGAGGGTATGAGTAACAGAGAGGATGTTTTATTAGGGAAAAAATATTAGGGAAAAAATACCCTAAGAATTCTGAATACTTAACAAAACAAAGTTCTTGTTTCCAGTCAGCTCTATTTCTAACAATAGATCTTCAAGAGCTGAATCTTATCAGAGTAAGATAAAGATGACTTCACTGCAGTGAATAAGTATCTCCGCAAGGAGAAAATGAAGGTACTAAAGAACTCTTTAGCTGATCTGAGAAAAGCCTGAGAAGAATCAATTGCTCAAAACTGAAGCCAGATTAATCCGTATACATTGTAATTTTTTAACTGTCAGAATGATTAAATATTGGAATATTCCCTGGGACAGACAGATTCACCATTTTCCAAGATTTTCAGACTGGGATAGGAGACTTTCTGTTGAGTACCAGTTATTTCTTAAAAAATCACTAGTTATTTGGCTTAGTAGCTTGATAAAATTTAATGACAGGGATGTTCATGCCATATGACATTTCCTTCCAGCCTAAAACAAGATGAGTCTTTGAAATAGTAGCACTTACAGCTGTGCAAATGAAAGCTGTTATGAAGGTTACAGTTTTACAGCTGTCTTTTGATTTTGTCTTACATTGTTAACAGTAGGCACTACATACGTGTTAGTTTCAGACAAGCATTCTTATTGCTAAAGCAACTGGTTTTCTGTTCTGTACAATGAAACATTTCATGATTCCTTCCTTTGTTTTCAAGATCTTCTCTGTATTATATTTTGCTTGGAGGTTTTTTCCTTGCTGTCCTCAGATCTCCTCGACTTTGAGGAGGAGGAGATGCTGCTGACCTGCTCTACCCAGTCTATCAACTCAGTGGTGGGACTTCCAGAGGCTGCCTTCAATGTTTCCTTCAATTATGTTCTTCATAGAGCCCTATCTCAGCTCTCCCACACTCTCAGCTGTTCTTCAAGTTACTCAGGTAAGGATGAACAGCACTAAACTGGTTTGTGCTTTTTTTTACTGTGCTCTATCAGCTCTATCATTTCTCTTCATTTGCTGTTCCCTCTTTTTAGTCTGTTAACATCTTGTTCTGTGCTTTTAGCTAACTGGGGGAATGAATCACATGCAACCAGTAGGAGTTTGTTTGTTTGTTTGTTTGTTTCTCATCAGCTAATTGAGAGAAAATAAATGAATCTAAGAGTTTGAATTTCTTCCCCAAACATTTCTATCTTTTATAGTATTATTTGGTTTGAATTCACTATAATAAGGATATGAAGGATTGTGAAGGATTACTAGAATACCACAATTAAGAGAAAGTCAGAAATACTTTTATTCCTTTACCTTGCTCATCTGTTACTTTAGATAGCTCAGCAGAGCTCATAATCAGGTTTCCACGCTACTTTTGCTGCTGTAGAATTTCTGGAATGCTGTGCCCTGGGATAAGAGCAAGGAGCCTTTAAAGCTCCATAGTTAACTTTTAACAGCTGTCTGATGTCACTCTGTACTCTTCTGAGAGTTCATTATGCAAACTCGCATCACACTTGATAGGTCAGGTGTTGAGTAGAAAGGAAACCTCAAATTCTTTCTACGTGAGCCAGGAAAAGAGAAAAATGAGATGATGTAATTTGCCAAAACTGATTAATTTCTGTCAGCAACTACAGCCATGCCATGATGATGTGCTAAGAAATGAGAATACTGTATGCCAGGCAGCACTCTTTATATGTACCAGCTCAGCTTTTCATATCGTATTCATTCTGCTTTATTGGTGTTCACTGAATGGAAAGTAACAGCCAAATTTGTACCACTTTGCACCTATTTCAACCTGTGTTTAAGAAGTATGGATTATTTATTCTGGAAAAATACTATGAATGCAATTCATCTTGCCTATCTCCGTCATTTGAAAGCAGGTGTCTTACAGAAAACGAGTTCTGAAAATCTGTTCCCAGACTGAACTGTGGACATAGCACTCTGCTAACAATTGCACTGCCCATTTGGTTACCTTTTAATTGTCAATGACTTTCACGTAAGCCCATTTTCTTTATTACCAATGCGAGCTCTTCTTCTGTGGAAGACATTATCATCTTCAAAGTATCTTCTACTGTTTTGCAAGATGACCTTAACAAAATCTTCAATCTTTTATGTGAAAAAAACAGTGAAAGAGTATACCAAACAAAGGAGGATAATTGCAACAGATACTATAAACACTTTTATGCAACATTTAGAGCTACTGTGTTGCCCTCAAATGCTTGATTTCTGACATTACAATTAGGTCTGATTCTCTTCTGTTGATAGCTTTAGATTTACAAGCTATAGTTGAGTACAATTACTAATTTAGTGAATGTGAGTGAGAAGAAAGCAAAAGTTCTATGTATTTAAAACAGAATTCATTCAAAAAGCTAAAATAAGTCTCCTATTTGACATGATTTATAGCAGTGAGAGCAGGCCTGATAACCATCCAGATTCAGACTATAGCTCCTAGAATTGATAGATTATTATCTTCTTTTATTACATTTATGCATGACTTGCTGTTGAAGCTGTATATTAAAAGGAAAACAAATACTGTATAGCTATATCCTGCTATCAATTCAATGAATAGACTTCCTACCATGCCTGATCAATGAGGAATTCGGTGTGAAATCAATGGCAACTCTGTTCCATAGCAGTCAGTTCTCCTGAGGGCAGTATATCCATGTTAATGTCACATTCAAATGAAAGCAAATTCCTATTGCCCTGGAAATCAGTGAAGCCTTTACTGTTGATTTAAAGGTGGGGTGACTGTGGGGGGTGAAGCCCTGACACTTTGAGGAGAGTTTAAAAGGCTGTTATTCTATTTATCCTTAAAAACATGACAACTTTGGTTGTACAGTTTGTTAGGGAGCTGAAAACAGCTACATCACAGATATGTGCCTCTGTGATGTCAGGGAAAACAACCGGGCTTTTACTTCACTCTTAGTAGCTTTGCAGTGTCTATTTGCTGTCTATATAAGGCTTTTCCTTTTTCAGATCCATACATCTAACAAACCCTTTGCTAATACCTGTTTTTTATTATGGGCTGGAGATACAATCAACCTTTACGTATCAATACCTGCTCCATTTCTTTTAAAACCACATAAGTATAAATAGCAACAATGACACAGATGCAAACTTTCAGCCCTACATTTGTTTTGATAAGTTGCATCTGTGATAGACACATCACATCTTTTTTTAGGCTGTTTATTTCCTGCCTGGGAGGAGTGGAGTGGGAATGGTCTTGCAGGTAGGACTGCAGAGGAATGACTATTGTCAGCTGGAATATCTTCTGCAGATCTTCTGTTATAGTGACATCTTACACAGGCTTGTGCAGGCATCATGCTCAGGACTTTCAACAGTTTGCAGGAATATTGGGAGGACTGCACATCAGTGAAAAGTTGGCTTTCCAGATTGTGGCTATAATATTAAATATACAATACTATAAT
Organism: Cyrtonyx montezumae; assembly: GCF_038088225.1. Classification (NCBI taxonomy): domain Eukaryota; kingdom Metazoa; phylum Chordata; class Aves; order Galliformes; family Odontophoridae; genus Cyrtonyx; species Cyrtonyx montezumae. Next base: position 8,414,428 of record NW_027071826.1, on the reverse strand, counting down.
ACAATATTAAACAGATCTCTTATATATTTATTAATTTAATGTAATATTAAACATTTTAAAATGACTTTTAAAATTAGTTAACAAGATATGTATGTGTGGCCTTTTCCTTATTCCTTAGCACTTTGGTGTTGTAAGTACCATTGTGTGGACTGAATTAATTATGATTCTGTGGGTTTAAATGGTCTGTATTAGAATGTACTTAAATAGCAGTAATCAACGACTGTGCTCACTGACTTGGAAATATGGAAACTTCCATATTCTACAGAACTTGATTAACTCTGGTTGCCTGTAAAGAGTGTGCTGAATGCAGGAGAAAGCAGTGAAGTTTTAATTATTATAATTTAAGATATTGCCAATATTCAATACATTCTGCTTTCCCTTTTTAGCAGAGTAAGCTTAAAAAAATCTCCCCAGCAGGTTCTCCCCTTCTTTCACTCTTTTTCTTGACATGTCAATATGAAGACGTGGGAAGGTTGTAAACTGAAGCAGGATGTGGTGTTAGATTGTTTCAGTGCATCTCTGATTACATCGGGATGCAGATCTGGTGAGATTAAAAGGGGAACTGTGGTTTGGGGAAAAGAGAAAGAGAAAGCTCTGAGTAGATAGTAGGTTTTGAGTGAAGAAAACTCCCAACAATAGAAAGGACGATGGTTAGAGGAGAATACCGTGTAGGTTTTCAATAAGCAGATTTGTGACCTTGTGTTTTAGACAACCATACAGAGTAATGTCCAATGCTTTTGATATGCCCCATCCACACCACATCCTCTGCTGTGGTCTCATCCTAATGAGCCCCATTTTAAGAAACAAGCATACAGAGTCATTCAAAGCCTCATGCTTGATTAGTCTGCTGCCTTCAAAGCTGCTGATTGTGAAATACTGTTGCTCTGATAGTGGGTCTGTGCAAATAATGGGCAGCTGCTCCTCCCCTTTTTCAAGGTCCTTGGCATAAGAAATCACAGAAGACTCATCACTCATATTTGTTGTTTGTGTTCAACAATTAAGGGATAGACAGAGCACAGGACACAGCACAGGACACATGGGAGGGATCTTTTGAATCTTCAAGTTTGATCCTTCGCTATTGCAGACCACCTCCTTGCATTATTCCTTCACCTCTGCTGTTATTCCTTTCACTAGCTGATGAAGGACCAACTATACATGTTTTCCTTCTGCTCCAAGCATAAAAGTCATCCATAATCACACTCTTCCAAAGGTTAGCAACTCCAGCCTGAGGATATTTCTAGTTAGTCCCTGCTCATTAGTTTTTGTGACAGTATTTCCCTTTAGCTTAATTACCTCATCTTCCTCCTCTGACGTTTAGTTCACTAATATGTTTATAGAGAACAAATTATCTCACCTCTCAGCTTTGTATGGTTGGGCTGACCACCACATTCTTTGTTTTCATCTCCTAATTTAGATTCTCCACTCCCTGTTATAACCATTAGTATTACTTTCATTAAAAAAAAAATAAAGAAGTTTGATGAAATCAGTTTGCAGGTCTAAACACTGCTTCCTATGCTAGTTCTGCATCTTCTGGAATACGATCCTTTATATGGGCTTTATATACACAGTCACATTTGTGGCTGATATAATACCCCTCAATCTCAGCCACTCCATTTTAAGTTTCTGTGTTTCTTTGTTGTCCAGAATAACACAGTTTGTTTTCTTTGCAATTCTAGCTCTGATTCAGACTGACTTCAACAGTTTTTGCTTCCTCTGTACCCAGACATTTTGATTTTTAGACTACTGTTCATATGCCCTCAGAGTTGGTTTTTAACAATATAAGGAATAGATCCGAGCTGCAATTCATCTTGCCTGAGGGTGTCTCTGCAGCAGCAGAGGGAGAGATGCTGTTAGGGTGAGCACTGGCATCTGCCACCATTTGCAGTCTGCCCACTGCTCTCCCAGCATCCAGATTTGTTTTGCTGGGGATGTTAGAAGGTATGTCCTTGCCCAGAGCTTTTTGTATCCACTCATGGATCTATTGTCCCTGAATGCAACTCTCTGACCCTGCAGATACTCTCCGACTCCACAACTTCCTGTGTCAGCAGGTTTCATGAGTTCATCATCCCAGTGCAAAAAAGTACTTGTTTTCTTTCATCTTTTTTAAACTGATACCATTAGTTTCACTGAATGACCCCTATCCCTCATACTGCAGGTATGGCTAAATGGATTCTACATTCAGGTTATTCTTCATTTTTATACTTCAACACTTTGCAAACTTTGATTACATCCCCTTTGGCCTTCCCCTCCCCAAACCTTTCTCATTTTTCTCCATGAGGCTGCTGCTCCATTCCCTTGATAATTTACCAGCTCATCCATACTTTTTCCTTAAGTTCACTGCACTCTTCTAAAGATGTAGGAGTAGACCTGCACCAGGTACTCAATAAGGGCTTTCACCACAGGTTGCTGGAGCAGCAATATATATATATATATATATATGTTGGTCTTGTTCTCAATAACCTACTTCAAGATAGCCAAGATGCTTTGTTTACTTTGGCTGCAGTTGGCCACTGAGTGGATGATTTCAAAGATTAATCTTAAACTGATTAATCCAGTTTAGCTGGAATAAGTCTGATGCATCTATATATTTTTTCCTCTCTATTTTGAGTGCCTATTCCATGTAACTTTTCTGCCTTTTAAAAGTTCTCTTAAGCTTCAGCAAATTCTTAATTAGTTCCAGTCACTTGTTTTTTCCTCAGAAAATCCTTTGCAAAACAATAAATTTGTCGCCTTATCTGGTTTAACTGTCCTTTAATTTACTTTGAATTATATCTTACAGTTGTTCACATGCCACAGTGCACTTTTTTATTTCCTGATGAGAAAATATTGCCCATGCCTTCTGATGGTTCTCTGGTGATAGGTGGATTTTGTTTCTCTTACAGTTTAACATCAGCAAATAACGTTGACACAAAATTAAGCATTAAAAAAGGCCAAGATGCTGTGAGCTATGCCTCCAAGATAGTTTCCTTGTAGGGAAGGTAGTAATTCCTGCAGGTAATGACTGAACACAAGCAGAATACTTGCAACATTAGCATCAGTTGTGCAGCCTGTTATGTTGGCCTGATCCGTACAATTGTATCCCTTCCAAACCAGTCAGCTTAATCCAAATGCATAAGAGAAAGTTCTTGCAGGATTACTCTTCTGTTCAAACTTTGGTTCCATAAAGCAGCTTTTATTTGCTTTAGCTTGTAATAACAAATCAGTAACTGATTTCAAAATTAAGCTCCTTGTGTGTATGCAAATTATACATTTTAGCCACAAGCTTTGCTAACAATGCAGAAACAGAAGGAAATGATGGAAGAAGCAGAGAGCCCATTCTTCCATCTCTTCAAAATTTCTTCAGAAAATGATTGTACAAGCCCTAGTCTTTGACCTTTGTGCTGAAGTGGCAATCTTTAATTATAAACAATTGGCCCATGTGAAGAAGGGTAAATCAGTCACTTAGTATAACATGTTATCATCTTCCTGATATTTTACCTTTAGGAGCCCATTTTTTGCTAGATAGAATGATGACTAATTGTTCACCTCAAATGCAGAAAAGAAATGTAATAAAAGAACCTAATGATAATAATTTTAAATGGAGAACTTAAACCTACAGTACAGGAAAATCAACCTACAAATTCTGAAAAGCATTTCCAGATTTCAGTCCTTCTGGAGTCACTGTAATGTTCTTGTATTTATGCCAGCTTTCTCTGTAAGCCTTTGTTCCCTAGCACAAACTGATTTAACCTGCAAGCATGAGCTTCATTATTATAACAATGATCAATAGTGCCATTCCCATCTCTGCTTCTAATTTATAGATCTTATTGCCAGACATCTCAAAATGAACCATAAAATATATATTCTGGGGTTACATACTTACTATATAATGTCTTAAGACTGGAATATTATTTACTAATATTTGGATTTTTATCATGTTAAATGCTTTGAAAGAAAATAAGAAAAAAAAAAAAAAGGAAAAAAAGAAAAAAGAAAAATACATCTTCCAAGATCTTAATTAAAAGAAACTGCTTATTTTCCCAACCAATATGTATCCCACTAAAAAGTCTTTGAGATATACAGTTGTCAGTTTGGTTCTGGTGTGTATTTGAACCACTGCTATCTGCCACTTCAGACAGGCAGGTAGCTAGAGAAGACTGCTGCTCCCTGTTTCATTGCATCTCAATAGGGGAACCTATAACACCACCCTCAGTTTGTGGTCCTCAGTGTTTTTCACTGCTCTTTTCCCAGCTTTTGTAGTCTTTGCTTACATTTACTTTGAAGATCTCTGCAGTTTTGACCTCCTCTTGGGCACCAATAACCCAACTGTTGTTAGAAGCAGTGGAGGAGGGAGAAAGTTGCATTAATACCTCATGCTCCTGCTGAAGAGCTTCTGAGCATAGCAGATTCTGGACAGTGAGAATATAAATGGAGTAATTCAGGGTATAAAAAGATAATCCTCAGAATTAGAGAGGAATTTTAAGGAAAAAGGAAGTGGAAAGTGAGTGAACAAGATTGGAAGATCTGAAACAAACTGCTGTGGGGATGAGAGGCACTGAAGGAACAGGATGAAAAGGGAGAACGGGGTAGAGAGTAAAAAGAAAAGTTTAATGAGACTTGAAAAAACAGTGAATTGAGCAATGGGATGATGCTATTGAAAAGAAAATATATATCCTTCAAGATATACCATAAAAGGCAAGGAAGAGAAAAATGTGTACAAGGGGAAAGAAAATTTCATAACAATGGAGAGCAAGGCATCTGTATTGAATCAAAACTTCAAGAAACTGCACATAAGGAGTTGATTCTCTGTTGCTGCAAGAGGCTTGGTTTTGGAAGGATGACCATCACCCTTGCACTCAGGAGAATATGCTAGGAGAAATAGAATGCAGAATATTTTCTATATACTTCAGCAGAAATGATGGTTGCTTTTATTTGATATTATTGTTCAAATTTTTGTTCATTTTCAGTGTGTGTATCTTCTACATGTAGATTTTAAAGGAAAAGAAGTCAGTAACATATAAACTCCAGTTGACTAAGGACCTCCTACTAATACTTTCCATGTGATTGCTTGCCAAATAAACTAAAGGTCAGAGCCTTGCTTAACATAGGCAAGTGGAGTTGTTTTTTTTTTTTTAGAGAGTTTTGCTATTTTACACCAAAGGAGACTATGGAAAACTTTACATCTAGATATTGCAAACCAATGCAAAAAAATCTGAAGATCAGTGTGTGAATAGCAGATTGTGTTTTTTTATTTTATTTTCCAAGAGTATGTTGCTATTGTTCCAGCAGACTGAAACTTGTGAAATAGTTCCTCTGTGCAATGTTCTAAATTAGTTTGAAGGACAACAAGCAGTTCCATGAAGTGAACTGATAAGACAGTTTTCTTCAGCATTGTGTTGGATTGCCTTCTGTTTTTTAAGATGTTTCAAGAGAAACATCTTTTGCTGTTGGAACATGCTGAAAACAATTTTCCCTTGTGAATTCTCTACTTTTTAGAATGGCTTTTATTCATATTTAACCTACTGAAGAGTAGAAGCATTAAAGTGATCTTTACCTGAGGACCATCGGTCATCACAGATGCAGATCTCTGGGCTCCCTATTACCCAAAGTTGCTTGAAGGTGCCTCTTTCCTTATAAACTTAGACAGTGCAAATAATCCAAATACCAAAGATATTCCAAAGGGAAATCCATTTTGGCATGCCCTGAAATAAGGGAAAGGATGGAATGCTATTCAGCAGAACTTGAAATGTGTGAAAAGGTTTCTGCTTGCTTCTTTCCTTGATGTGACAATCCATTACTGCCAGGCATTCATGGATTTTAAATCAGACCATTCATGTTACTTTAATGTAGTTTGCTGTGTGTTAATAATGCATATGTGCTTAAATCAGTATGAATAGTACCACATCTAAATTTGAAAATTAATATCTTACTGTTACTAATTTTTGGTTTGAAGAACAGAGTTTGCTATTTTTCTTATCTATCTAATCTATCTATCTATCTATCTATCTATCTATCTATCTATCTATCTATCTATCTATCTATCTATTTAACCTAACCCTAAGTACTCCATCTCTCTTGGTTCATTTTCTAAAGCGAGTTTTAGGGATTTCAGTCCTTCTTCATCACTTCAGATTGACTTATTTCCCCATTGCAAGTTTTTGTTGCTGTTGTTGTTCTAACTAAACCCTAGGCACTTCTGTAAAACCACTTCTTTACAGTTGGCATAATGCCACTGTTATTTAGCCTGTAAGTACACCTAAAATAAAACCCAAGTCTTCCAGCAGCTTATAACGCACTCCTTGTTTCTTATAAGTTTTATTTTTTGCTCCTAATTCTTCAAACAATTCACATTTATGTTTAATGCTCCCATAGCTGAATGCTGTATTTAGGACAGCAAGGAGTAAGTGAAGTCAAAATGTTGATTTAGAAACTTTGACCACACCATCAGCTGTTCTAAGCCGACAGAGCTGCACTGGGTTTGTCTTACAGCTGCTGAGGATTTGGATCCAGAAACGGAAGGGAAAAAGAAATAGTTGAAGGAAAGCAGTTTTTTTAGAGAGTGTTCAGCAGATTTTGCCACAAGAAAAAGCATTGGGATGTGGTAAGTTTCCAGTGGAAAACATTTAAACAACTGCTGGCCTGTGCAGGGTAGGATCCCAAGTGCTGGGCAAAGATACTCCAGAGGGATTCACTTCATCTGTACCTGGCTATCAAATATTAAACACTCAGGGTGAGCCTACTGACAAGGCAATCCCATCTAGCTCTGATACCCAAGAAATCTTGGCAGAACTCTACAGCTTCTGAATCTCACCCTAGCCTGAGTTAGACACCCTAGATTAACTCTTAAATTTCTCTGCCATATTGTATGGCTGTGACTGAAGAAGCTTGGATGCAACAGTGCAGGTTATTGTGTTTGGTACCAGAGGTGTAGCTTCTTGGACATATAATCCTTCTTCCTCACAGGCACTTCTAACAAATGCAAATTAAAAAGCCTGCCTTTTCAAGCAGAATGTGCTGTGCATAAAATGCATTTGCCAAATAATTCGAGCACTGCAATAATCCATTTCATGATTTAAAAGCCTTGTAAACATGTCAAAATGGTTGGTTGGTTCTACCATCTTTGTGCCATCTATTGCACTGAATAAATAAAGGGAAACACAATTTATTCACTGCTTTGGAAGCTCAACATTTCTCTCACTGATGTGTGACAACTATTATCATATTTATTGTCAGTATTACACTCCTAAGCATGCAGGTGATGCATTGTGAGTATTTCACACTGATAAAGCCATCAATAATTTCCTACTGGACCTTATTTGCTCAGTTGAATCTGCACAGCTGGCTGGGATATCTAGAAGTAAGTGATGGGTGGTTAAGAGAAAAAGAGATAAACCAGTAAAGGTCACACTGACTGCTGTAATCTATTTTAAGTTTAAAACAAACAAAAAGTTTGTTGTGTTTTTTGGGGAGGCGTAAGCAAAAGATGAAGTTTTCCATTTCACTGCCAAATGGGGATTCAGCAGCCAAGATGACAAGATTAGGTAGCAGATAACATTGTGTATTTCAGAATAGGCTGCAAAAATATCTTGCAGCAGCTAACACAAACTATTTACCACCTAATCTTTCTGACGTGCTCATATTCTGAAAGGCATCACTGAAATGAAAATAAAATTAAGAAAGGTCCCTCTCCCAGGGCACAGGCTAGTGGAGGAAGCAGCTCCTGCAGGGTCCCAGGGGCTTACTTAGTCACAGTGCTCTGAGACACTGAGGTAGAAGCTTTGCTTTTGCAGCCTGTCAGCTTTACATTTAGTGTTTGTACAGGATCTTTGATCTCTTATTTATAAGTATTTCTCCAGGACAGGGAAGCAAGCAGAAATAGGAATTTTATTTATATACATCTTTCCGTATCCCGGAGGTCAAGAACAGCATTTCAAGTGGAGGAATTTATCTTTGCCTCTTAGTTTGCAGAAGCAATGTGTAGTTTAGATTACACCTCCGGAAGAAGCTCAGGTGTACCAATATATGAGTAAACTTGTCTTGTGGGTGACGATGCCATTAATTTGCACATGTATGTGACACTGGGCCATCTTTTGGTGGCCTGTGGTTACTTTGGCTGCCTTCAACCTGTTTTCTGACCAGGGAGGGAAAGATGCTAATGAACCATACCAAGGTATATAAAACCAGCCCTTACATGGTCACTTTAGCTTGATCATTCCTGTAGTTACTGAAGCCGATTTGCAATTAGGATTAAAATCAACTGCACGAAACCCTCAAAAATTCCTCAGAAATTTCACTGTTCTCTGCAAACAATTTTACTACAATGTAAGGACTGAGAAGCCAAGTTGCAAAAATAAAGCAGCACAAACTCTATTTCCTATTTTTGCTCAATCAGAAGTGAACTTCCAAATTTTTTCTTACAAGTTGTCTGGCTTTGGTAATGATGGTCAGGAAGGGTATACCATCCTAAAGGGGTATGTTATAGAAAAAATGTGGCATGCAGCTAGTAGTACCTGCAAAAAAACAATAATCCAGAAGATTGTTCTTATTTTCAAATATTGCCTAAATCTTCAAAGGAAGTTTCTGGAGCACTTTTAAATCAGGTAATCAAGTAAATATAAAAATATGCACTGTCGGTTGTTTTTTTTTTTTAGGGTACTAGCAGATCTCAGTGAATTTCTTTGAAAGTAGGTGGTGATGGTCCTTTTTATATTGCTGTAGATGTCGATATTGGTATACATAATCTTTTTTTTTAACGAGTAATATCATATATTTCCCCCAATTTTGATTCAAATTACCACTTTACTGAACAGTTAATAAATAACTTTCAGTTTTTCAAAGGCCCTTCATGTTTTCTTGCAAAAATTGATGTTTTGGCAAGTTGCTTTTTTTATTCAAAATGTGTTTTTTTTCCAAAAAACGAGAAATATTTGGATGCTGATTTTTTAAGGCTCTCTACCTTATAGATGGAAGTAGCTCATGGAGATGAGACAATATTCATTCCAAACAGCTATGATCACATGATGATAATTGAAATGTCACGCATACAGATATATAATAATTGTCAATTTTTCACTGTATTAATTACTAATTAAAACAAAATGGACTAGCATTGCTGAAGATCATAAAAAGTCTCCATCACACGAGGACATAATGTCTTTGTTTTCAGACAATAAAATAAACCATGAAGAGTATATTTCTATCATTTATGTGAAATCAAGTAGGTTAATCATTTATGATTTTTATGCTTCAAAGCTTATGTGTGCTACATGCTGTAGAGAGATCTAAACCATTACTCTAAAGCCCAATGTACCATGCATGCTCCCTGCTGCTGCAGAGTCAGCCTCGTCAAATTGAGCTTTGTCTAAAAGATATTTTAAATACATTATTGGATGAAAGGTGCTGCTTGATTATGCAAAACCAGCACCATAAAGCTAGTTAGCAAAGGTATATAGGCATTCGTTTCCTCTGAGAGCTCAAATAACCAAGCCCAGGAATACATATACAAAGATGTTATCCCGACTATGTATTTCAGGCTAGATGTCACTGAGGTCCTGAAAAGATGAAACATGAAGCTGTTGTAAACATTTCCACTCAAATTCCTCTTCTGAAGTAACCAGTAGCTATTAAACAAACTGGTCTCTATCTGGGTAGCAAGACCAGGAAAAAATTTACAACATCAAAGGAGGAGAAGGTAAAATCCATTAATATAGCAAATATAAGAAGCCAGGTGGAATAAGTGGAAATATAGGAAAAATATAGTACACTGAGGTCAGAAGTTCCCATATTTAGTTTGAAAATTTAGAAGTTTCCTTTGGCGTGCTGCCAGTCAGGAGTTGCCTGCAGGTGAGCTTTTGTCTGTGGCTGACATCCTCAAGTCAAATTATGTCCTCATGTGAGGTGGTCAGTGTTCCACTGAGTGGGAACCTTTCCTCTCTCTGGTTGTATTTGTGTAGAAGGGCTCTAAATTACTCCTGACCAATGCCTGCTAAACATCTTATGAATTTATATAGGGGAAGTTTCTTGGCTTTTGGGATAATTTCCCCATGGTCAGTGCTTCCCCTCTGACAGGAAGATGACTTAGCTGAGATTTCATCAAAATGTTAGGTGGAGTGTAATCCTCCATCAATTTCATTTTCATTGTAGATCCCAACAAAGAAAAAGGGGTTTTGTTACGAGGGCAGGGAGAGGAAGACAATGGGTGGAATCAAGCATAAACCAATCCAAATGCAGAATACAGCCAGGCAGATAAGGTTATTTTCAGGGTTACCTCTAGAGCAACCTATATGCAGAATGCAACTGCATACTGTGACATACATCTGCCATAAATAAAAATGAATCTTAGAAATGTAATTTTCTGTCAGGAGTTTGCATGCTTGTGGAAGCTCATAAATAACTGATGTTTATTACCCTCCACACAGCACTGTTGCAGTAGCTGATAATAGCTGAGTAAATAGTAGATGGGATGAATTCCTCCACTGATTTCAAATAAACCTTATGAGTTGAAGCAATAAAGAATGTTAAACAGTGTGCACAAAATAACATGCTGTTAGATACCATATATGATGCTTCAGTAAACACTAAGGCATTTTAATCTTGGTTCCAACATAGTAAACTGCAAGATAATAAGCTAAGGAAGAATGCTATTCTTTAAAACTCTTCCAAATGCTTCTGCATACTGTTACCCTGTGCTTAAGACTGCTGGCAGATGCTGTTGCCACTTTCTTTCTGTCTCTCTGAAGTGAAATGGGTCTGAAGTTCAGATGAACGTATTCGTTTATGCTGAAATTTATTAGTGGAACTTGCATAATGAGTGTGAGTATGGTTGCAAACTGTAGTTTGAAGCACACTCAGCTCCTGTCTGTGACAAGTGATATAGGACACTACAAGAGGTTTCTGTGGCCTCACTTATACCACTTGTATAAGAAAAGCCCCCAGAGAAGAAATTGGCACAAGCCAATAGACAAAAGCACTCTAACACAGCAACAAACCACAACAGTCAGCCTGAAAAAGCAATGCCCATCTTTGTATCGGTGTCCCCATCAGTCAGAGTTCCTCCTGCACACTATGAACCACATTTAGGTTTCTAGTTCTCCTCACTGGCTTTATGATATGCCCTACGTGCTGATTTCCATTTTCTTGAACAGCTCTGTTGGGGTCAGCTGCCTCCCTTTTCATGACACACTATCAATGTCGGAGATCATAGAATCATTAAGGTTGGAGAAGACCACTAAGGACATCTAATTGAACCACCAACCCATCCCCTCTGTGCCTGTTAATCATGTCTCTTAGTGCAGCATTTATCCTTATCTTGAAAATCTCCAGATGCATATTGTGCTTCTCTTCCAAATACTTGCTGAAACTCTGAAGAGCTGTGCAATGGTGTAGGAACCAAAAGGCTGAATGAAAGTGCTATAGTACAGTAAGATGGCAGCTGGTAATGCTGGGCCTGCTGGAGACCATATATCAACACACAGCTCCTGCTTCACCACAGAAGGCAGTGAGAATAAAGATGTGCTGCCTTCTGGGCTCTGCTGATGACCCTGAGTGAGCAGGTAATGTGTCCTGCACATGGAATGGTAAGTAGAAACCATTACACGTTACAAAGATGGATGGTGTTTTCTGCTTCTAGAAAAGCTGCCACATATTATAACGTTTGATGTTGAAAGAAAAAGGGGGAGGAGGAAGTGTTTAAGTCATTAAGTACTGCTGGCTCGGAAGGCTGTAATACTTAAAATTTTAATGGAGCAATGACACTACGAGCCTTGTAATATGACATGAAGTTCAAAGAATCGACAGTGTTTTCTGGGTCTTTGCCATTCTCATTAACAGAAGATCTTTTAGGCGCTTGCGCTAATAAAGTAGAAGTAGTGGTAGACACAAAAGGCTAATGACCACTTCTATCTATTGAAGCAAGTGAACCAAAACTCTGGCAGTGTCAAAAGTGCATGTTCAACACATTAATCTCTAAGAAAAGAGTAAGAGTTAGTGTTGCTTGAGGTGCAGTGCAAAAGGCCGCCTTGAAAATATGCAGGATGAGTCCTCCCCTACAAAATTTAGGAGGTTTGGCACTTTGCTGAGTTTACTGCGGATTGTAAGCTGGGCTTTACAACAGCACGATTTGGCAGTGGTTTAACAAATAACTTAAAAAGCAACTATGTTAGCTTCGTGCAGCACACCACCAAACAAATGCAACAACCTGCTGTGATGTGCGTTGAAATCTGTTCCCCTCTTTGATTTCATTTACGTTGCTGTGGTGCAGCACGTTCCTGGCCCTGAACTAAGACTTGCTGTGGCCCTTGATTCACTGAAGTGGTGAAGGGTTGCCCCCTATAGGGAAGGAAAAATATAATTCAGCCACCTCCTCTGTTTACATCAGGTTTCCTTTGCTGATTTCTGGGAGGAGCCTGGCGAGCGCTGAGCCTGGGAGTCCCCAAAGTGGCTTGTGGTAGGAGAATGGCTGGCAGGATCTGCAAGGGAAGTAGTACAGAAAGAACAGCCAGCAGAAAAAGAAAATGGTTTCAATACCTTGGATGTATGGTTTTATTTATTTATTTATTGTCATCCATAATAAATAAGTAACTTTTTATTTATTTAAGATGATACTTTTGTAGATTGAAGACGTTTGTGAAAACAGCACAATATTTTCATTCCAAATAGCTGAGAACATTACTTCACAGAAATTTAGCATAATTGACACTTAAATTTTGGGTCTAACAAAGATCAGGTTTCAACTTCTGCAATACTATATCCTCTTTTAAAGGAAAGCATCTTGAAAGAGTTGGTCTTTGCAATTCAACTGTCAATATTTTTTTTTTCCATGATATTTGGCTAGCAAGGGGTTTAATGATCCACTTTAAGTATAACTCTTTGTGCAAAAGTAGTCTTTGGGAGCAATGTCTTTTTAATCTCCATCAGTGAGGTGACCCTACGTGTTTTAACCACATTGATGTGCTGCCAGCAAGTTTTAAGCTGTTGGTACAGATGGTATGGATAAGACTCTCTTTATCCTTCTTTTAGAGCTGAAACCTGTGTCGGTGTCCACAGTGTTTGAATAGTCTGGTTTTAATAGAAACATGAAAACGCCATATGGAGCCAGACAACCATTTCCTTCCTTCAGTGTGTTTGGTGAGTTTGAGTTTACTTTAACATGACATCTTATAAATCATGTATCGTGTAGTGACCATATAAGGTTACCTTTTATTGAAAGGATATTGGTGTTGAGAGCTTGCTATGCTTGGATATTTATTAAGGAAATGAAAGATATTGAGAACATATGATACGCCTTGTGTTGCTAAACTTTATTAGTTTACCAACAGAAAAACGTTTATTTTTCTCACCCTCTGAGTCTACCAGATAAAATACTGAAATAAAATTTGCCCTTGAATTAAAGTCTAATACTGCGTACATCCTGTTGAAGTCACAGACTATTTGACAGCGTGTTTTGAAATCACTCCTGGCTTCATGTTTTATGCAGGAAGGAAACATACCTGTGGAGACAGCCTCAGGCACTGGTAATTAAAATACGACCGTGTGCCACATGACCTTAAGGCATATTACTGCTTCAACCCTTCACCTTGCAGTTGTTAAAATACTGGGCTAGGTTTATTAACAAAGCACTGTCTCAATGTAAGAAATGTGCTGGGGGAAACAGGTCTATCGTCTTCCCTTTTGTAGGAAGGAAGCAGTAAGTGATAGCTCGGTAAGTTCTGTGACAATGTAATATCTGTCCATTTTCTTCCCTGGCAGCTGCAGGATGCTTTAGAGCAGGTGGTGCAGCATAATGAATCCATCAGTTTTGGAGAGAAATCACAAATATAAAGATAATGGCAGAATAAAAATACCTGAATATATGTCCCCATGCACCCGGTCTCCTAAGTTCTCTCATTTTTCCTGATCTGTCACAATGATCAAATCTGAAAAATGCATCCCTGTTTATTCCTGTGTGCGTCGGGCTGTTAACCAGAGTGATCTTCTGACTGTTTTAGGAAGAAGGTCCCGATTATCTCCTGGGACAACCTGTGCCTTGCAGGGAGAGGCGCTACTTTCATGTGTGACCCTCTTACCACCCATGAAACCATTTAGATACAGATCTCACAACCTGCATCTCATCAAGCTGTGTGATGTAAAGTGACAAGGCTTTTGCAAACCTGTTGGGATTGACTGTACTTTGACACCAATGTTTGATTTCTTCAAACTGCTTCTTAAGAAAACAGGATTCCCAAGCTCTTCTTATAGGCATGAAAGGAGAAAAAAAAATGCCAACATAGATAAAAGAAGTCATTTCCTTTTGGCTTCACTTAACAGTGCTCTGGAAAATAACAATTCTATGTGCAAGTAATCCTTACATTAGTAGTTACTAATGCTCAGGAGGTAATAAATATGGTGTCTCTGCACAAGTGGGGAAACTGAAGGCTGGGAGAACTCTCTACATCAGAGCCACATTGTCAGGCACGGAGCCCAGGCTTGTTGAAAAGACTCAAATACAGGATTTACTGCTTTGTGGAACTTGCCAGTTCCCAAGGGGAGCTGGGAGGGCTTGGGGCAGGTCTTCCCACATTCCCCAGGCCACCTGATGGAAAACCTGAATGAAGCAGGATTTGGTGTGGTGGCTGCTTACTGGAGTTTGTTATTGGTCAACCTGTAGGATTTGTGCTGTGTTGAGTGCTGGGCATGGCTGTACCTTCTGTGCACTGTACAGACAGAATATATTTGCTTCTGAATGGGTGTGGTCTTAGGGCAATCTTTGGTTCTCCATACACATGCACACACACCATCACACTACATCTGTAAACAGACTTGATGGAGCAGAAGAGTAACTAGAGACAGAAGTGGCAGCAGAACAAATAAATAATCTCCTACCACAGCATCTCTGTAGGCAAATCCTAATATTTACAGCTTCTAAGGCCAGCAAATAAAGAACATTCAGAAGTACAGGGCAGCAAATAAAGAACATTCAGAAATACAAAGCATGATTAATGACCATCTTACAAATGCTGACTATTCTTTCCTCACATTTGCATTTGTTTCTTTTGTTTTCTTTGTTTTTTGGTGTTTGTTTTTTGTTTTGTTTCCTTTCATAGAGGTTCAATCCCTTTTCGTTTACATTTGATTTCCTATAAATAGCTGTGTTCTGTTTAATGTATTTATGTTTAAAGTCATGTTTACTTCAAAGGCAGAGGGACTTCAGATGTCATTCATTTACTTCTGGCAGGGAACTTCAGGCATCTGATTTCCTCTTGTCTTATGTATGAAGCTGTTAGGAGCTTACAGACATTAATTCAGGCCATGAAATGACCCACTTGAAACTATAACCCTTCTGAGATGTTCTTCTTCACTTTCTCTACACATCACAAGGCCTCTGTGGTTAGGCACAGGAGCTAGAACTCTGTGCCATTCACTTCTGTGATATCCTTAGAACGTCACTTCTCTGGCTGAAATAATCAAAGATTTATTTTATTCAAGATGGATGAAGCATGGAGTTTCCTACTATTTCTGAGCTTTTAGAACTTCTTAATTGAGGCAGCTTCAACAGACTGTGTAAATAGTTGCATCTGCATGAAGGGCACCATCATCTTAGCAGCTAATGAAATCCTATACTTTTGCACCTGGGAAGTTGCTAAGTAATTGTAAATGCAGGGTCAAGTTTAGCCTTGGTGTAATTGTCATAGTTTTTGTTTTATGGTCCCAATGTGATTGTAAGCTTCGTTTGGTCTGAAAACAAATCAAGCTATTTCCTGCAGAAGCTGAATGAAATGACGTGAGGCTTCATCAATCAATGTCTTTTTGATAAGCTCATTAG
Source organism: Cyrtonyx montezumae (assembly GCF_038088225.1). Lineage (NCBI taxonomy): Eukaryota > Metazoa > Chordata > Aves > Galliformes > Odontophoridae > Cyrtonyx > Cyrtonyx montezumae. Next base: position 8,398,650 of record NW_027071826.1, on the reverse strand, counting down.
AACCAGCGGCCGTTAGAGGGCAATGGCCAGAGGTTATGGTCTTAAAGCCATCATTAAGTCTGGCCTGACATACAGGTTTGTAAACCATAACTCAAGGTTTCAGTTAGGTAAATTTACACCAGCTGAAAATCTAGCCTCCTTTTTTTTTTTTATAACATTTACGATAACTATCACAGTTGAAATATAGAGGAAAGATCTCAATTTTTTGGAGGAAAAAATTATCTATCGATGTGTGTGTCAATCAGATTGACATAAGTGCATCATTTCAGTGCTGTGATTTCCTGTTTGTTTATGTGAGGTAGCAAGAGCCTTGTAACACTAAACAAAAATAAAGGGGAAGCAAAGTGTTAAAGATGCAGAATATTTTTTCTTCTCACTCCTCTTGTTCTACTACAGCAGAACGGCAGTGAAAAGAAGATTAAAAAAAAAGAGCCAATCCTTAGAACAGAGTTGTGATCAGTAAAGCATAAGAAGCACTTCAGAGTAAATTTTATAGAATTATAGGCAAAAAATTCCATTCAGATATGCATCACAGATTAAACAGAAAACAAAAAAAAAAAAAGCACACAATGAGTACAGTGTGTTGTATTTTCCAAAGGAAAATATATTACCACAGCTTAAAATGACAAAATATCAGAAAGATTTCCACTTCACGGTACATTATTTTGTATTAGAAAACTTTTAAAGTGCTTTGGACTGAGTTCAGAAGGGAAATACTTGGGTTCATTATTTGATACCACCTTGTATCCTGTGGTAGTAAAACAGGAGTTGCATTGTCCTCTTGGGACTGTTCTGAACAAATGCAGCTTGTATGAACCCCATGAGCTTTGGGAGGATGGGATTTTGCAAGGTCAGTTTATTATGGCCTTTTTTTCTCTGAGATTCAAACTTGAATGAGTTGCTGAGGTTCACACCAGTCAAGAACTGTTTGGTGGCTTTTTTTTTTTTCTCTCCATCAGGTTTTGTTTATGAGAATGAGCAAAAGAGGTCTCCTTCCCCTATATATGATGTCTATAGTGAGCCCAAGTGAAAAAGAATAAAACATAGCATTTATCTGAAAATGTATTATGGAGTCTGCCTGCTGATGTAAAAAGAAAATTAACACCTTGGCTGATAACTTGGATTGCTTTAGTCTTATGATGTTTTACAGCAATAATTATTCCTTTCTGAGAAGCAACACTTCTTAAGGAAGATTTTAATTTTAAGTTTCTTTTATTTCCCATTGTACTCATGGTACCAAAAGGAAATGTGTCAGTGTCGCTTCCATTAACTTATAAAGTGCATTCTGCTCTTTATAAAATATGGATGTCTGATACTGAGGAAAGGTACAGATTTGTAGATAACCTTCTTCATCCTTCTCTTCATTCTGAAGGTAGGGTATTTTTATTTTAGACTGGGAAGCAGTAAATATAAGAATAGGATGAAAATAATTCAAAATGCCCTTTAGTAATGGTCTGGAATTCTGTGTTTGCTTTCAGTGCACATGAGGATTTACAAAAAGACATTTTGGAGACACATAGAGATGCGAAGATTGACCTAACCTGTATTTCCAATGCAACCTATTTGTTTCTATAAACATAAACTTCTTCCAGAATCTGAATCAAAGAACCTGTCAGTGAACTGAAGTTAGTTAACAGTTAAAGGAGGCTTCTGGTATGTTAGTCTTTGTGCAATAAAATCTCCTTAGGGAATGAAAGCAAATTTATGACCTATTACTACAACATGTTTAGTGTTTTCAGGTCTATCTCTGAGTCTAGCAGATTTTTTTTTCTCCCTTGCAATTTAATTTATTAAACATAGCTAGATCGAGGTATTCACAGAATTCATGGGATTATAGACAAGTGGATTAGGAGGGATTCTCTGGAGGTCGCATAGTCTGTTCCTCATTGCAGAACAACATCCAGCTGTACATGGATCTCCTCTGAGTGATGAAGGCTCCACAGCAGCCCTAAGATGTCTATTGGACTGCTCATCTTTAGAACACTGAAAAGTTTTTCCTAACGCCTACCCTAAAACTCTCTTACTAAGACATTTCATTCTTGTCCTGTCCAACAAAGTTACCGAGATAAGACTGTGCTTTCTCTTTAAAACAACAGTTTACAGATTTGAAGTTTTGTATTAGTCTTTATCTCTCTAGGATATGAAGCCTACCGTTCTTTCCTAGATGTCCAGATTTCTGGTTGTTCCTCTTGCTCACCTTTCAATCTCACTGGCCCGTATATTCCTTAGAGTTAGTGGAGCAAAAGATAATCCGGATGTAATACTGTGAGATCATGCAGGTATTGAGCAAAGGAAAAACTTATATTCTTCTTACTAAGGGCAAAACTTCTGTTTTTATGTTCATCGTTTGACCAACTGTAGAACCCAGATCCTTACAAAGTAGTGCCAAGCCAATTATATTATGTAACAAGCTGTTGCTTGCTCACTTGATAATATAGCAGTCACCTCACTTAATTTGCAACCTATTTTTTATTTCAAAATGGTCAAGTTCCTCTGCAGTTCTTGTCCTCTTCTGAAGCAGATGCAGAACTGCTTCCAGCAATGTGAAGTTTAATAACACTGCTCTCTCCTTTATCATCCAGTTCATTTGCAATGAACAGTATGAGGCCAGGAGAGACCTCTGTGTAATCCACTTGCTGGAGCCTTTGACAATGAACCATTGGTAACTATTCTCTTCAGTGTGGCCTTCTAACCAGTTTTGCATTCGCTCTCTAGTAGTATTCCCTAGTCCACATTTTTTCTCTTATTTATCAGAATGCTATATGAGACAGTGTCAGAAAACTTACCAGGGTCGAGATATATGATACTGACTGCTTCTCCCATGTCCGCAAGGTCTATTATCCTGAAGGGGAAGGAAATTACATTAGTGTGACATAATTTGTTCTTGACAAATCCATGCTGGCCATAACTCATCTCCTCGTTATCTTCTGGATGCTTACAATAGTTTTTTGATTATTTTCTCCATCATTTAAAGTAATACAGTTAGAAGAGTTGTCAGCTACACATCTTTTTTATGCATCTTCTTGCACATTCATTACTTTAAACTGCACAAAGATGTGAATTTTATTAATTTACCCTTTTTCTAAGAATGGTGGAAATAAAGTTGTGGGTTTTTTTTTTTGCTCCTTGAAAGATGAACATGTGCCTTCTGGTATGGAGTCTATCTTCTGACTCCAACCTCTTTTTCTGAACACATTTCTCTTTTCCTTTCTCTCTCCTTGTTTTAATGAGGAAATTTAATCAAGTAAATTGGAACTCAACAGGTTTAAGATACTCCTTCAGTTCCATTGGCAGCAGTCAGGTTTTCCCCTTTGAGGCAATGTGTGCAAGTCCCTCCTCACCTGGATGGTGGAACTGATAGGACTTACTTCGATGTCCTCTTCTGGCAGAAGTGGCACTACTGTATAGTCCCACTGGGAGAGCGCTGATGCTTTGTGCAAAGCAGTCAGTGGAAAGGAGAAACAGTTGCTGCTGATGGGGGACCTGGTAGTGTGGTTTCAGGAACAGGGCTACTGGGATGCTGTTAAGGGTCAGGAGGAATTTGAAGGAAAGGGAGCAATAAGGGCAAATAAACCCCTAAATAGTTTTACTTTGTTTGCAACCCAGCTAGAAAGTAAACCTGTGCAATTTCATCTGGCAGTCATTGTTTCCTGAACTTGCTTTTCTTTAATCATCTAGCAAGATGCATATAGACCATAAGACCTGTAAAAGCTCTTTGTTATTTATTTATTTCACCAATCATCTCTGGTTAATATTTATTGCATGATGTGGCAGGCAGAATAGAGTGACCTTTTCCCTTTGACCCCTCTTCCCCCAGTCTCTCTGTGGAAATAGGTAGATGTGGTAGGTATCTCATTGAAGAAGTTTCTTTCAGCCCCAGCCAAATTCAAAAAGCACTTGCTGTGATCTAAGAGTTTTACACCAAAACCACAGCGTAACACTTTCTAATAGATCTCCACTAACTGATCTTAATCAAGCCCAGAAATGTTCCACCTTTTCTCTGCACAAGGTTAAAAAAACAACAAAACCAGTGGCAACAGAGAAATTGAATAATGTGTAAGTCTTATCAGTTGTTAAGGATTTTTATTGGGTACTGCCCTACATACAAACTTTTAAATTGAACACACTGGTATGCTGCCCAGTTTCACTGAGATGAACATCAAGTCAATTGCATGTAATCCTTTATGATAGACACGTTAGTCTTTTTAAACACAAATACAGTAGAATATGTGTGAATAAAAAGATAATCCATGTGGTCTACTCCATAGCCAGGCAAAGTGAATGAAGGTTTCTTTCTCTGGTCTGTCCCTTTACAGCCCACCAGATTAGACTCTAGATTGTGCAAGTTTTAAGATGTGCTCCTAGACAAAGAGAGGATAGGGAACATCATACACTGCCGTGTTTCTGAAGCTTTCCATTATTTAGCAGAAATAATTAACCATTTCTTTGTTAGAACAGGATGCTCATGAAAGCAAGTTCAAGCAATTTTTTCTGCTGCTTCCAGTATTTTTTACTAAAGGAAAATATAGCAGTTTGTGCAGATGTTTTTGTATGAGAACTGAACTGCTACTATTGCAAATTTAGCCAGCTGTAAAAAGTATAAAGAAATGATGCCTGGATTTTTTTTAATTAGTTATCTTTAATTTACCTGTTTAATTGATGTAATTCCTATTCTGTTCTTGCTACACTACATGAACTTCATCTACTTATTCTTCCACTTCCCATAATTTTTTCCTCCAAGGCTTTGCAGGTGAGATAAAGTATGGCTCCTTCTACAGCTGGGATGTCACATATTTGGGATATAAGCAAAGAAAAATCTGGGAGATGTATCAACTACTTTGCTACTAGTTCTGCAAAAATTAACTTCTATTACAGGAAATACGTCTTCTTGAGGTTTATGCTGATTTGTATCTTCTAAAGGAAGCTAATGAGCTTCCTGGTTTTCTCTGGAAGAATATGCGAGGAGAGTTTAGAATATAGATGGATTGCAATAAGAGTTTTGGACAAGTATCAGAACAAAAAGGGATTAACAGGCCAATACAGTAAGCAGTTGATTTGACATGTTTGGTGTTGCACTTTTTTTCTCAATTCATGTTTAAGTGGAACACAGCTACATTTCTCTGACTTGTTCCTTGTTGGTATGTTGGAAACACGAAGAAAAAGAGTAGCTTGGATTGGCCTTTGATATGGAGTTGCTTTATGGAGGACTATACACAAGACTACAGGTGAGGTTTAAACTACTCCTTTTTCTCACACTCTCCTGTATGAAATATGGCTGCTTCTGACCCTAATACACTGGTACATCATAGGTGAAGAGTGAAGGAAGATGAATAGCCCATTAACTTGGTCTCCAGCTGTAGGTGGCTTGGCTGTCCTTGTCCATCTGCAAGTCACCTGCTTGCTCCATGTCTGTTGCAGTGAAACTAATGTGATTAATCTTAGTAGTCTTCTGTCCTGAGGCCAAAAATGGGAAAGGGGAGATGCTTGAGGTCTCTAGGAGAATTAATATCTTTGAGGTGAAATTAATTCTTGAGAAAAATGCTGTTTCTTGTAACAAAAGTACTGGGGTCGTTCACTGACGAGAATTTGATTTTTGTTACATACATCACATGGTTTAAATGTGGACTTCACTGCAACTAGATGGGTGACAGAGCACTGGCATAGGCTGCCCAGAGAGGTGGTGGAGTCTCCTTCTCTGGAGATGTTCAAGACTCACCTGGACACTTACCTGTGCAAGCTGCTCTAGGGAGCTGCTTTGGCAGGGGGGTTGGACTCGATGATCTCTAGAGCTCCCTTCCAACCCCCACAATTCTGTGATTCTGTGGACTTTGAGGGGGGATCAAAAGTACAGATAGGTGAGACAGGATCATGTAGGACAAATCCTTCAACAAGACTGTCAACATAACAGTCCAATTGCATCTGCAGCTCTTGCAGGGAAATGAAAACCTGGCAAATGAAGAGCTCAGAGAATGCAGTAGGGAAAGACCATCCTTAATTTACTTGCCTGGTCTTTTACTTACTCCCTTAATCACTGGCTTCTCTGGCACAGAAGAGAAGCTTTCTACTTGGATCCAGCACTCAGTCCAGAGTAGTGTAGTTCTCACTGGATATGGACCGCGTATTCCCATGAGGAATTCACAAGCTTGCCTGCATGACTGCCAAAAGCCAATGTTCTCTGGGCTAAAATGCATGACAAAATTAAATCACTTTTAAATTGGAGTTAATGCTAATAGGTATTTTTCCGCAGAGGTCATCATGTTCTGTTTCACATGCAAATCTCTCTCCTTGGTTCATGAAAAGCAGTCGTTTCTTTAACCTTCTTTTTAAATAGGCTTTTCCTCTCATTTCCTGTACGTCTGAAATACATGACCACAGTTCCTGGTTATTATTAGTGTAACACCCATAATCATACTAATAACTGTCTTCATTTGCACAACACCATTAGCCAAGCCTCCCAGCAAGTCAAATGTGCAGCAGGGAAGGAAGTGCATCTTTTCATTAGGAGGGTAACAAACTGAAGGCATTACAGGACAGTGTGGAGTGCCACCAGACTTGGAACTGAACAGGAAAACAGTGTACAGACATTAGTCCTAAAGGTCTTATCCAGTGTAATTTTTCTGGGATTTCACAGGAAAAGAGAGTGAGCCTTTGAGAAACATGTTTTGTGACGCAGAGCAGTGCGTGCTCATGTGCATGTGTCTTCAAAGGGCAAAGAGCAGCTAAATGGCCAGCTCTCCTGAATGTCAGTGACTGTTGGATACCTGAATGATCTCTGAATGAGTAGTAGGCTGCTTGCTTGTGGGGGGAGGAGAGAGATTAGCCCTTGCTCATGTTGGTAAGCTCAAGAACATGTTAAATAGCTATGGGTATTTGTTTGGGTTATTATTAGTACCCCAGGTAGGTTCAGTGTCTAGGCATGATAGTACAGAGGCTTTGTTCAATGAGTATGGATATTTCCCTCTGATATAACTCTCTGATCAAGATGACCCTTCCTTTGTTTCTGTGTGACACCTTGTGTTCTCTGTGGTTGTTCAGTGATTACACTATAGGCATTACGCTGACATCCAAGCCTTTGTGATCATAGTTAAAAATAATGATACAAAAATGGCATGCTGTTTTCTGCAGTGCTTTAAGGCTATTTTCAAATTAAAAGTCAGTGGTGAGTGCAACAGGCTGCTTGCTCAGCAGTGTTGGCAGTGGGGCACACAGCAGCAGCTTAGCCCCATGCATGCCTGCTCACAGATGTGTTTGTCTGAGGAATGAAAGCAGAAGCCAGCATGCCTCAAGGCTTTCCTGGGGCTCAGCCTGCTCCTTGTTGTTGACAGTGCTGTTTGCTGCCTTTTGGGTGCATGTAGTCATAGGACAGGGTTATGGACATGTTTAATAATGACATAGTAAAGAAATATTTGGAGGAGTCATGTGGAAGCTGAAGGTCTGTACAGAGATGAGCTCCTGGCAGGACAGCAACTCCTTCCTGCAGTGCTGCAAAATTCACCTTTAAATCTTTGTTTTGTTGTGCAGCAAAGTCTGAGGACAGCTTCCCTGTGCTCTGTATAAGACATCTTTTCCACCGTCTGTAGAAAGAATGGCAGCTCCTCTGTCTTTGTTCTTCACAGTTGCTTCTCAGTGCTTCATTCTTTCCCTTCCCTTCCTATAAGAAAGAAAGGGACAGACTCTTCAGCAGGGTTTGTTGTGATAGAAAAAGTGAAAATGGTTTCAAACTAAAAGAGGAGATTTAGACTGGATATAAGGAAATAGTTGTTTACAATAAGGGTGGTGAGGCATTGGCACAGGTTGCCCAGAGAAGTGGTAAATGCCCCATCCCTGGAGACACCCAAGGTCAGACTGGATGAGGCTCTGAGCACCTGATGGAGCTGTAGGTGTCTCTGTTCATTGCAGAGGAGTTGGACCAGATGGACTTTACGAGTCCCTTCCAACTCAAACAATCCTTTGATTCTGTGATTTCTGCACTCTGCTCCCCTTGGAAGTGCTGGCTCCTGGTTCTTCTCCTTGTCAGCACATTGCTGCCTGCCTCTGCTTTTGGTTTGACTACAGCCAAGCTTATTATTCAATCAAAACTCAGCGGGAGTTTTGCTGAATTATTGTAAACTCACTGGGCCAAAAGCTGTGCCTTCCTATTCAGCAGTGAGAGACCATGCATATTGATTGTTGCTGGGAGAAAATAAAAATGAATACATTCACATTGATTACATGTGTACTTACTATGAGACTCACTGCACAGCCCTGGTCTATTTATGTTTTCCCTTTATGACTATTAGCAATAAATCAATTACTTCTTTTTTCCTGCTCTTTTCTTTTTCCTTTAAGTAATCTGATGTTCTGCAAAATGAATTTGAATGAGGAGAGTTGACTGTACAGTAACTTGTGGAAAAGTTTGATAAGCTGCCTTAACTTCCCACTCATGCTAAAAATCCCTCCTTGACATGTCTGAAATCCAGACAGTTCCTCCCAGATGTAATTCAGATGATCTGGGCCAAACAGACAAAAACTGTGCAGGTTTTAGGCACTTCTTCTAGTGAATGTGCAATTTTTTTATCCAATGCAATTGTGACAAATGGTACAGCTGGGGACCAGACATTCAGAACAATTCTTTTCTTCCAGCCTGAGAAACTACAGATATTTTCTTTGTTCTAGGTATACATTGGACATTTCTGAATTTTAAGCACTAAACCATTACTTATTTTATCTTTCAGTCCTCTGTTTCATATCACGTATCTGCTACAGTGAATGGCATTGAAAAGCTTAGGCACACCATTCTGACTTAAATTCATTTTCTTTGGATAGCAAGATGTTGGTTTATGAGCAGGAATTGAGCAATCCGTGTGCATGATGCTTGTATTGCCATGTTAAATTGAAAGCAAAGAGCTGTAAGCAGGGCTGACATTTCTGTCTGTCAGCCACACACAACAGATATGAACTGAGAGCGAGCTGGAGGAAGACAGAAAAGGGTGAAAAGGGTACCTTCCCAAAGCAGAAGGGAGCCAGATGGAGTGACACCACAGACAGAATGAAAGAGATTCAGTGTATGGGATTGTGCATGGCTCCATAGAAGGAAACAAAATTGAAGGATCTGTAAATCGATGGAAATGAAGAGAAAGAGAACGTAATGAAGAGGAATGGACAAGACAAAAAGAAAGTTTATGCCTGATGCCGTGGAAGAGATATCCTGCTGTTGACATCTGCTCGGCTCAGGAGGAGTCTCCCTCAGAAAGATGTTGAAATACTCTCATTCAACACGTTTAAAAATAGACTAAACAAACCCCAGTGAGCCAGACTCTCCTCCTCATACTCATACGGGGCCATAACTCATGCCTTCAGTTGTCCTTTTGAAGCCTGGGAACCCTTGCAGAATGAGAGGGGCTGAGCTGGATGCAAGGCAGAAATCTGGTGCTGGGTCCTGCATTGTCACGGACTGGATCAGATGAAAGATTGTCTCTTTTCAGGTCAGACACTGCACTGGTACATGGCCTCCTGCATAGACATAAACTCAAGGAAGAGACTTAAAGCAAAGCACGTGTCAAAGGGCTTTGCAGAAGCTGCAGGACAGCTCCATACAGCAAAACACAGGAGCACTCACTTCCATCCAATCTCAGCAGAGCTCTGATAAATGCATAGATGAACTCTCTTCGTTCTTAAACAGTTCTGAGTGATGACAGTATCTCTACAATCTTCAAGAGGAAGCAATCATTTGCTGATAAACATCTTCTCTCCAAATGTACTTAGTAAAAAGACATGTTCTTTTGTATATATTTAATTACAGGAGAACAGATTTTGTCCAAATAATTAGGTAATTTAAACTATGCAGTCTTTCCCAAAGAACTATATTTAACCTTCATTTGAATTTAATTTACACATCACAGTGCCCCTTAAGCAGTTCTGTAAGTCAAAACAGTGATCAAATATTTTTAAAATGTCAAATGTAGCTTAATTGTGGATAGCACAGAATTTGTTTTAAGAGATAACAGCTTTTGATCTGCTCCTATTTTTTGTCTATCCCATTGTCATGTTTCTCTTCATCAGAAGTTTCTGTCAACTGTTTAATCCATACAACACCCTACTTTCCAGACAGCTGAAGAATTCAAAGAAGAAATGTGGGGAACCCTTCAAAAGTTTCATGAAGTATTAAACAGGATGTGGATTAGTGTCTTGCTACTATAGACCCCAGCACTTGCAAGAGGAGGAAGAAAAAGCATTTTTAACACTCAACTATTATTAAGGGATTATAATGTTTTTGCCTGAATTAAGGGTAGTGCTGAAAAGAAGAATTTTTCAGCATTAATATAAATCAGCATAACTTTATTGGCCTTAATACACCTATTTGATTTACACCATTTAGGATCTGGCTCCTTACATGAAGTAGATAATTTTTCTCCTGATTTGCTCTTCCCTATTGTCTTGCTTCTGTAAATTAGATATCTATTAGGTTCATAAGCAGTAGAAGTAAACAGGAAGCCTCACAGTTTGAATGAATTATAACAAAAACTACAGTAGATCTGACCTATATTAAACTAGTTCAGTAGAACAAGTTATATACAAAGTGGCTTGTATTTCAAGGTTGTCTCTAAGGTTGATTCTCAGTTAAAAAAAAAAAAGGAACGATTCCAAAGAATCACAATAATCTTATTGGACTCTTTGAAACAAACAAAAGCCAAAGTATGCTCCACAGCTCAGTTATATAAACAGCAGAGCAGGAAGACTTTCCTGTAACAGCATCTCCCACTGGGCGATAGCAGTTGAAAGTACTTACCATGATTATGATTAATTTCATTAGTGCTCAGTTCACTTTAATACTTTTCTCCCTCTATCTCTGAATGCGGATAATTTTTCCCTGCAAGTAAATCCAGGATGACAGTTTAATAGGCTAAGACATGCTTAGATCCAAAAGGAGACTGCAATATTAATATACTATTGACCAGTTATAGATTAAGCAAACTTAGGGCACACTTAAGTAAATGACTTCAGAGGGACAAGTTAATGTGCTAAGTGGTTCACATGCAATGATTAAAAATATTCTTCATTTACTTGAAAATTAATAGGTTTCTTTAATTAATCTAATAAAGCCAGCCTGTGGTATGCTACAAATTTTGTGCATATTTTAAAAGATGCTGAGTTGCTGGATGCAAATCCCTGTGTTGCTTACTGAAGAAAGGAAGCAGTCATATATAAAAGCAACCTTGCATATGGCTGGGATTTCCAACAAGCCATCTTCTTTGCCACAAGTAGGATTATACTGCATGAAGCGTGTTATGAATCTCAGTGTTTAGCAATCAACAACATCAACAATTCTAGACGTGAATTCCAAAGCAATCCAAGAGTCTTTGGGGATTAATAGTATATTTCACAACTGTATGCAGTCAAATGAACATTTTTCTCCTCTAGCAGCCTTTCAAATCCAGCTGATCAACCAACTGAAAGAAAACTTCAACAAAATCTTAGCAACAACAGCAACTTACATGCGAGAAGTGCCAAAGCTTTTGCAAAGGATTAAAGGATAAGGAAATTATGAAATCATCTACAAGCATTGCATGAGTTTTATTTAATCAGAAAGTACTTGGGTAGTATGGTTCTCTGAAATATAAATAGTCCATAGCCACCAACTTTACTGTGGAGAAATTAGCTTAAAAGACAGTGTCCCATTAGTAGTCTTTTTGTGGTTTGTCTTGCAAGGCCACCAAGAGGCCTTGCCTGCTGAACTTTCTACACGTGTCAAGATGGGATCACACTGGCTCCCAGAGCTAGGGATGGGAAGAGATGTTTACACAGCCCAACTGGAGTTCCTCCAGTGGAAAGTGGCACAATTTGCAGAGTAACAATAGGTCAGCTGACTTCATCAAATCCTACTCTGATTATTTCTTCAGCAAAACAAAATAGAGAGAGGCCTTGGTTGTTGTTTTACCTCTTTGCCCAGCATCCTATCATATGATCACTCCCACTCTAATGATGTTTGATTTGAGGGGGCTGATAGTGTGCTGTTCTGAAAATCAGAAGCACTTTGATATGACCACTTCAAGGCCCAAAGAAACTACAAAACAGGGACTAAAGTTTCCATCTTCTCCATCTTCCCATTCTCTTTCTCCTTGCCCTGATTACTGCAAATAGGATCCTTTCTCTTTGGTTTTACCAGAAGTTTTCTCATCCATATAATCAAACAGGAGACACTACTCTTGCTTCTCTTACCTATTCCTCAGCAAACTACACGAGCAAGACAAAGTGACTATTTTCCCGCCACTCACTGTGGGGGAAATCATTACCAAAAATGTCAGACTATCACATTTCTACTTCCCTGGCAGAAACTACTCTGTACTTAGTGACCTGCCAGCCACGAAGAGTGTCTGATGGAGTACATTACACAGTAGCTAAAAGAGTCAAGGAAGAGGAGAAGAAAAGGATGTTTGACTTAGCACTCCATGTAAAGAGCTCTCGCAGAACCAATCCTTAGCTATTGTTTACAGTTGGCTGTCTTGCCTCAGGAACATTTGCATTTAAAAGCTTTCAAAGTTTTCTTTCCAAGTAAACTGAGAAAAACTTTTTGGACTCCTTCCATTTACTGTGTATGTGGATGTATGTGTGTATGTTTGCATGGTAGGTGGGAAAGGGAGGAGATGGAAATCCTTTCAACTTGCAGACAGATTCTCCAGTAAATGGAAGTGGTGTTTGAAATCCGTGGAGCCAGGTTGGGTTACAACTGCCAAGAACCTGGCCCAGGCAGCTATAATGTTGTGCAGAGCAGTGGTTTGAAGACACCTGAGCGTGGCCGTACAGATGGAAAAGATGAAAGATATTTGGTAGCCAGTCCTGTTTCTTTCATGTGTGAAGGACAGCTGTGCAGCTGCAAGGAGTGATGCTGGCAAACTCATCGGATATGTACATTTTCTCTCTCTTTTGTGGGTTGGATCATAACAGTTAACTTCTCTGAATGTTTGTGGTGAGTTTAATCTCAGGCATTTCTGCTCCTTTGCATTTGCAGCTGAGAGTGGCAAATAAAATGGCTAAGTATTGCTGTGGGCTATTTTGTCACCAAGCCTGGAATGAGGCATCCTGAGAGAGGCCTGGAAAAACCATGCTTCTGAAGTAGACCACAGGTAGACAGGGTTTGCTGCAGGCAAGCTTTGCAAATTTGTCTTCCCTCTTGGATAAAGAAAAAGAAAAAAGAGAAAAAGAGAGTATCTTGTTTCCTTCATGTCTGAAATAAGTTGAAACCGGTGGCTTTGCATTCCTGTTTACAAACAGTGGTGAAAGGATTTCATTTATGTCAGCTTCATGGTAGTGATTCTTCAAATCTTTTGCCTCAAATGGTCACCTCTTAGATACAAGTTCTCTGAAATGGAGCAGTTCTGTATTAGAGTCCTAACAACAACTGTATATCTTCAGGGGATGAGGAAAAAAAAATAATGTGAAAACTGCATTGAATACCATCTCTGATTCTTTGTCATCTTATTCACCTCCATGAAAAGTGATGGTGGTGTAATGAATAATAGGAAAGGTGACACTGGGTTTCATTCAGAGGTTTGCTACTAACCTGTGTGTGGACTTAATCAAATCTCTTTGCCTAGCAGCATATTTCCATGGAATTAGTATCTCTGTGAGATGGAGAAATTCCTTTTCATTTAGAAATTTATCTAGCATAATTTCAGTTATAACTACACTTAATTACACTGTGCATCTTAGAATAAATATTCTTTGGAGTTGTCACACCAGTTGTGATCATTTTACAAATGAAGTATGCAGACAACGAAAGAGTTCTCTGCAATTTACTTCAGGTGATGATTTGGCCCAGACCATAAAAACCATAACCCTTTTTCTAATTTGGCCAGAAGGATAAGATGCTGCTTTTCTGCATCCATCTGACATGAGAGGTGACTCAGTTTCTCACTAGCTCAGGAATTCAGGCTTTACTAATGCCTGGGATTTGATTATGCTCACATGGCTAGTTTCTGAGAGGAGCTGGTAAACTTCGTTTTGCTTCAGTTATTAGTTTCTAAGGCTATGAAAGGTCAAGATAAACCATCCATAAACGCGGCAGCGATTAAAACCTCACTTAGCTTATTGCACAGTATGTAATTGTTCATCCTATGTCAAATAATACAATCTTACGGAGATAACTGCCTAGCATTTCTTTTCATTTAAAGGTACAGGCATGCAATACATATACTGTTCCGTACATGATTATTTATGATCTTTCTGTTTAAATGAAGCAGTGTTTTAAAGCAGGGAATATTCGAACATGAATGCTTTAGAGGGTTGCTGCTGTGCTTTTTCCTTAGAAAAGTGGTTAGGTATTCCTAACTCAGGAGGAGGAAATAGCAGGATGAATGTAATACTAGTCTGTCTGATTGTTATGTCCTTAAAAGATGGCTGATGGCATTGCCTTTGTGGCTTATGGGTTCTTCTATTTGTGAGCAAAGTTGAGAAATGTCATCCAAGCATTTAGAGCTCCCATTTTCCTAAGAGCTGAGCATTCAATTACTGCCAAAAAGTAGAAGCCAATTTTCCAAAAAGCTCCATATACTGAATGCTTCTGACATAATGTTGGCTTGAAAATGTGCCTATGATAATCATGTTAGGAGCTACGCTGAATGACTTCAGAAAAGCTGGGTGAGCCCTGAGCATCCCGAGCTGTTAAAAGTCTGCCCCTGTCTTATTCCTGTGATATTCCCTCCCCAGCAGTGTCACTACTTTATGGCTCAGTGTCTTGCTTATAGACCTTTGTACTTGCAGCATGCTACACTATATTTGCTATCCAAATGCCCTCTGGCACTGCCATTGCTGACCCAGTTGAACAGGAATCTGGTTTCCCCAGGCCTTGTATCACTATGTAGATTATCACAGCCATAATCTCTCTCTGCCTTTTGTGTTTTTTAGCAAGACCGCCTGCAAATGCAGAATCTAAACACCGTAGAAAGAAATTTGCCTCTTTTTGTTCCCCAGACTCTTGACTTCGCCTGCCACTCTGCCAAAGCTAGTTACTAGCATGGCAGCTGATAAATAAAGAACAGGCTGCCTCTCTATCCGCACTGCAAGTACCCTGTAGCTGTTAATGTATCCCATGCTGCTCTCTTTTAATGAGCTGTCTGAATAGCCAGCTGCTAATGTGTCTGCAATGCCATGCCCACCTTTTAAAAGTTCATTCATACCTCTTGCTTCAAAGTAGCTACTTCTGCTGACAGAAAAACACAGGACAAGGAACCTGGGAGAGGAAGTCAAGAGAGAAATTGCTGCATTTCTAAAGGGGCTCTTGGCCAGTGAACAAACTTCTCATCTTGCTGAGGGTTGGGGCAGAACAGCAAATATCAAACTCCACTACATGGTCGTAGGAAGACTTGCAGGGCAGGAGCATTTGGGGCTGATATCTGATCTGGGTTGCTTGAAGTATCCTTCTGTGTACCAGCTTTTATTCTGACTTCCCATGGAGGAGTATGTCTGCAGCCACTTTACACCACGTCTGTGATGGTATTTTGAGTAGTCAGGAGGAAGAGTCTTTTTAGAGCCAAACCTAGTGAACCAGCAGATCTCTACCTAAGCAGGTTGGAAACTTACATACCCTACAAGAGTGTGAATGTCCTTGCAAAGCCTTTTAGAGTAAAGGCATTTTATAGATGACTTCTGCTATAGTCCAGCTGGAGAGTACTGCCATCCTG
This sequence comes from Cyrtonyx montezumae, assembly GCF_038088225.1. Classification (NCBI taxonomy): domain Eukaryota; kingdom Metazoa; phylum Chordata; class Aves; order Galliformes; family Odontophoridae; genus Cyrtonyx; species Cyrtonyx montezumae. The sequence goes on along the minus strand of NW_027071826.1, from coordinate 8,382,991 downwards.
GCCAGGTGAAGAGATTATCTACCTCGTATGCATGTGTGTTTGGATTTAGAATAATTGAGACTTCTCAGTTCCAAAATCCCCTTGCCCTGCAGGATTTAGTTCACTAAACATGATCGAAACACACCACCTATATTGAAGGAAGGGCAGACATGGAGGGGAAATGAAATCTATAGCAGAGTAAGCACCAAAGAAGCAGTCTATAAGATCTAACTGTCAGTTATTAGGAAGGAGACTTGGCACACTTAGTCAATTGCAACTGGAGGATTTAATTCCACACACCACAAAAATGATGAAAGAAGATGAGAGAGCCTAATATTCTGGCAGCGCCTGCTGCCTTGTGCAGAGGTAGGATGCTGTCAGAATGCCAGCCTCTTGTCTTCTTTACTCTTTTCCTTTTGTCTTTCTGATGGATTGAATTAAATTCAAGGCTTAGCATAGGATGCCTGTGCCAGGACTCTCTGTTGACCACTTCTTTCATCTTGGGTTGGTAATTGCGTTTTTAACTAAACTTCCTACTGCTTAGCATGGTGAGTGTGATTTTCCTTCCACAATGGAGCTGAAAGAAATACATGAACAATATTGCTGGGGGTAAAGTTCAGAAGAGGCTCATCTTTGTTTTGGCTGAGTCTCTCCCTCTGTTTCCCTGACTTTAAGGTGAAATCCCCAGAACCACACAGTTGTACTATGAAGACTTACAGCTGTGCCTAGTGCGAAGTGCAAGCATCATGTGGATGTGGGGGAAATGCTACAAAGGCAGAAGTCTTAGGACTGACCAATGAATTTATGTAGTAGGGAAAATAAGTTTTTACATACCTCAGTGGCCTGGCCTGGCAAGTTGTAACCCCCCTTCTGATTGCTTCCTATATAGTTTTCTCCCCAGAGCTATTCAAACTTTTGGCTTCCAGGAACAGCAAAAATTAGATGACCTGCAGTGACCAGACATACCTGTGACAGACAGACTTGGAAGCCACCTAATTCCCAGTTGGGACAGGTGTAATCATACCTGAAACTCACCTAAGCTCATCTAAGCTTTCTGTTAGTATGAGCACATATGAGCACTTTTTCATTGTTGAAAACTTAAGTTAGAAATTTTTCAAATCCAGGTCTGTAAACATTTCATATCATGTTGCATTTCTATGATGCAGAGCAGAAGAAATTCTTTTTGTTTCTCTTCTGGATTGAGGAGGCTGCACATCCGGACTGGGTGAGTGGACTGTAGTACAACATGTAACCTAAAATAGTTCTTCATATACATCTGGATCAAGCTCAGATGACTTTTCACACAGTTCAGAAAACTCCTCAACTTTGGATTTTCCTTGAAAGAATCCAGGGGTAAAAATATGTCCACGTGATATTTTTCTATTGTTTTGCAAACAATAAGGAACTCCTTGTCCTTTTTAGATACAAAATAAATTCCACAGACTTAGTCTGAGCCACTGCAATATCATTTGAAACAGTGGACTCCAGAACAGATGTAATGTTTGCACTAGACTGTGAAATAAATAGGCATTTGAAACAGTGTTAGGATGTGAATTTCCATAGTGCCTTGAGGGATGTAATTTTTGCATTATGTGAACAGTCTGGATGAGAAGACTGCGCAGTGTAGCTGAACAGCTGTATCCTGCCCACACATTGTGAAGCCAGGGAGAGGCTGGGAGCCCGAGGGAATCCTTATAAGACGCCGTGTCCCTGAAGTTTTTCAACAAAGAAGTTGTGCAAAGATGTGCAGTCTAGAAACAGAGCTGGGCAGACTTTCCCCTCCCTGCACTATGCAGCATAGCATAAACATCAACTTCTGTCTACCTGCATTTGTTTATTTGTTTTGAATTAAAACACTGCCTGGTGCTTTGAAGTCCTGGGAGAGATGGGTTTCATGCCTGTTTTGTATTCGGCTCTCATTTTATTGCTAAGGGCATAGCACCAGGGCAGGAGGCAGCAACAGGTTCATGAAGCTGTGTGGTGGTGCCGGGATAAGCTCACTCCTTGCACAAGTTTGCTCCTGGAACTGGATGATCTTTGAGGTCCCTTCCAGTCCAAGCCATTCTGAGATGTATCTGTCTTTTCCGTTCCTCCTTATGTGCCTTGAGCAGGCTGATGTGCGCTCAGCTCCTTGAGCCCTGCTCTGTTAAATCAATGTTTTTGTACTTTCCACTTGATGGACTGTGCAGGAAATCTCATGAAAAATGAAGTAAACTTTTAGTAACCCTGGCACCTCCTAGGGTTTGGGATGAATTGGTCACCATGCATCTAGTGGTTGATTTAAGAATCTGAGTGGGTTATAACACACTCCCTGTGTGATTAATTGTGTAATTGGAGGGGCGTCATTAAACCAGGTGATAGATACGCTTCCTGCCATTCATGAGGGCCACTTCTCTGTGAAAGAAACTGCCACAACAGCCACAATAACAACAAAAGACAAGGTTCTCTGAATTATTTAGAGTTGCCAAAGGTGTTGAGATAGGAGCTAATTAAAAAAAGCTATCTGCAATGCAATGCTATAAAAGAATAATAAAATTCAAATCTCATTTGTTCCACTTCAGGTTTCTCGTATGCATAAACCTCTATAAAAGGCAGCATCTGTGTTCACATTGTATGCTGAAAAGATATCGCGCAACTGCTAATTCAATTGACATTTTTAACTGTTCATTGTACCATATATTTCCATTTACTAGATGTTTTAAAGTCCTTTTAAGTGCATCATGTATAGAACAGGATAAAATAAGATAAAGCCGTTCACTTCCATAATGAGATTGGCAGTGGAACTGATGGAGCATTGAGCTGTCAATTTGAACGCCAGCCATACTTGCAGGATTTAAAATAGTATTTGAAGCTTTTATACCAGCCATGATTGTATTTATATTGTGCTAGTTATGTGTATTTGTGTGGCAAAGGAGTGGCATCATGGAGTATTATCTCATTTGAACCAACAGTTTAGAGATCACTCATCTGTTATGATTTGAGACGAGATATAACATCAACAGCACCCACAACCTGTTGTTAAATAATAACATTCTTCAGCTTCAGTGACAAAACTGAGGCTTTCTTTTAATTTTCAGTAGGAGGTAATTTTAACATGCCAATATGATTATTTAGAGCATAGGAGAGTTATGTGTTCCTTTTTTCCTGGGTTGTGGGGTGTTTGTTTTTTTGTTTTACTTTTTGTGTGTATAGTTACAGTTCAGTCTTTTCTTCTATGACTGTTGCACATGGCAAATTCACAGTGAAATCAATAGGAATGATTGGCTTTTATATCCACAGCAAGATAGGCTCCAAGCATATAAATGAAGTTGGAGAACACTCACCTGAGCTCTCTTACAGAAGCAAGAAACAAACACATAAGGCTCAGAAGTGGCCTCGCTGTTTGCTTTGCTCTTTTCTTGTTGCCTCAAGGCAAAAGGAGGAAAAGTAGAGACCTGCAGCACCTGCCGCATGGCTGGGGCAGGAGGCACAGCTGGGTGCCAGACCTGAACATTGGCTTTTCAAAGAAACCCGTAGTATCTCAGGGGAAATGAGGGGGTTGTGTAGTAAATGCAAGGTTTGCTGCAGGAAAAGAATGGTGAAGCATCTTTTGTGATGAAAATAAGAGTGGGTTTTTTTGTTTTGGTTTGTTTTGTTTTTGGGTTTTTTTTGTTTGTATATTTACTTTTTCCCGTTGATAAACCAGGTCAAATTTCCCAGCTACTTCTTTTTTGAAAGACTTTTTTCTCTTCTACTGAAAACAGGGGCAGGTTTAGGAAGCAAACAAACATCTCCAAAAGTAAATTTGAAAATAGTACACCCTCCTCCATTTAAACCCAAGGTGAACAGTGTAAGTTTGGTGTGAAAATAAAAATAACCCCAGGGGAGGTGACAGAGCACATGGAAGGAAGAGCTGATGTTCTATCTGTAACTCCATCTATGCAGAGGGTAGTGATAGAGGCAGCTTCCTACACAGATGCCTTTTGAAGAGCTGAACTGGCTCCATGCTTGCTGCAAGGAGCTACAGGTTGCAGCCAGACCACCCACCAGCACAATCCAACTTGGCTTTCTCATGGCTGTGTTTGTAGGAACTGTGGGAGAAGCAGTCCGGCTGCTCTGCAGCCTCTCACAGCTCCTGGAGGGGTCAACAGGGTCCACATGGGACAATGATTGTAGAGCACTCTGTTCAGTGGAAACTAGTCTAGCTGGATATTAGGAAAAACTTCTTTGAAAAGAAGAAAACTTCTTTGAAAATAGAGATGAGGTTTGAGGAAGTGCTGTACATCCTTAGCAAAACCTGCCCTTTACTTCCAAGGGGTGAGAGTCCTGCACAGCAGGCATTGCTGCTTTGGGGAAGCTGTTGAAGCTGATCATAAAATAACTCCATGTCTCCAGTCACTTCTGGCAGAACAGGGCTCTGTATCTATTTCTGAATTTGAATTATATTAAACCTAATTGAGATGATCCTAATAGCCTCTTTTGGCCCTAGAATCCATGAGATGTATTAATCTCTGCTAGAAAAAATACTTCCTGGAATAATATTATAATGATTATTTCTTTAAATATTTTAATACCTAACTGACAGTCACTGACATTTTTATTCCACTATATCTTTCCCAGAACAAGAGTGTATATCCAATATACATGGAAAACCACTCCTGTGACTTTTCATCTCTCCCCTCTTTTTCTCCTCCTTGCTGGGGCTTACCAGTTCAGCTGGCCATGATTTTTGATACCATTTGATATGCAGGCCTTCACTTCTTTTTATGCATAAACTTCTAAGCCAGTGACTTAGCTTCCCATGATTATTTTGGGAGAAGGTGAATCACTTATTTCCAAAGCAGCAGCTGTTGGCTAAAGCATACTGTATTAAATTTACTTAGCACAAAGCCATTACTACTGTCCTTGGCAAGGCTCCTTCTAAATCAATTGGATTTTCTATTGCACAGTGAAACTCTTGAGGAGTGAGCAAGCACATTTACAATTCCCACAACAAGTAAGACCACTGCAAGGTAAACACACACAAGTGTACACAAATACACACACACACACAAAACCCCATGCCAAAACAAGGGAAGCTGGCTCTGAGTGGAATATAAAATCAGACTCTGAACAGTTTTAGATTCATTAATTCTCTCCTCTTGCTTATTTGGATCACTTGGGTATCTGGCAGATCTAGATGCAGAGGTTCTGAAGCCACAGGAGAGTCTGAACTCTTGTTTTATACAGTCCAGCAAGAAGCTGAAAGTATCAAAATCTTTCTCACATTCTTGTGTGAAGTCTTGGTTTGCTGTGCTCCCAGATTAATTTTAGCCATGAGAGCAAAGAGTCTGTGTTTAGGGATGCTTTCTGATCTCTCCCGCTGTTATAAGGGATGCAGTTTGGCATCCCAGTTCAGACTGATCAAAGGGCAACCAGCAATTTGTGAGGTTTTAAAACCTGATTTTGTTTTGCATTAGAACAAAGTGAAAACAAGTAGAATTGAATTGGAGGATGGCTTTGAATATGAAGTTGGAATGACCTGCAGAAGTCAGTTGAAGGAAAGAAATACAGGTGGGAGAGAAGAGCACCTGGAGCCCATGTCCACATCCTGCCCTGCTTGTTTTGTGGGCTCAGATGTAGGCCTCATGTGGGGACCCTCACCACGTACATGCTGCTATATGTTCTGTCTAGCAGACAGTCCCTGTAATTTGACCATTTTCCGAGGCGTGCTTTGGTGACAACATTTCAGCAAACGTGGTTACAGTTCCTGCAGTGCATGTGATGAATGAGACTATAAAACACTGATAGCTCACTACTTTTCTTTTTTCTTTCTCCTTGTATATGCCACCCTTCTACAGTCCTGAGTGATACACTGTCATGCAGAGCTCAGCAGTGATTTTTTTTCAGAAGCCATTACCATGACACACTACTCACTAGAGGATGACAAGCACTTTCATCTCTCTCTCGTACTTGGAATCATATGTAGACTTTTTTCTTTAAGTCACTCATACGGCTCTGTAGTGTTGTACTCACTGGAGATTGGAGTGGATGCCAGATCTTCTCTTTGTTGCTGCAGCTACTAACAGTTAACACGCACAGTTATGTATTGTTTATATACATAATGAATGTTTTTTTGTTCCATGAAGAATTGAATTGCTTCAGTTGGGGTGATAAAAAATGCTCTTTCTCCCTTTGTCAAATTCCCCTCAGTATGGTGGCCCACCTTTAACTGGATGCTGCTAGTGATGGTACCTTCAAACAGGAGAAAGATTTGAACTCATCTACTGTGCCCTTTGTGTTTGCAGGGGGTTTAGCCCATTAGTTGGAGAGCAAGAGAAGGATGGGGCTTCTCCTTCTCCATTAAAACAGTGACCTGGTCATGTTTGGGAAGTGAAGAACCTACATGCAGGGAAAGTTGAGACTTAGCCAGGCTTATCTGCAAACTTTCCATTCAACTCCAAGCAAAAATCTCTCCGAAAGCGTCTTCTTTTCCCATTCCTGCCCTAGACATTTATTTCTGGTCCCCACAGATGAATGTCTTCCACACACTGCAGCATATTGCCTTTTGTAGCTTCTGCTGTAGCGTCTGATTGTACATGGCCACTTTGTGAAGTGAGCATATGGCTGAATGCTTAAACTATGATTTATTTCATAGAATCATTAAGGCTGGAAAGGACTACTAAGTTCATCTAGTCCAGTCGTCGAGCTTATTTGTCACAGTGTGTTGTCCAGTTCCTTATCCGTATAGCACAACAGCCTGGGCTGAGGAGGAGAGGGATACAAGCGGTCTCTCCCTGTGCCTGGTGCATCTGCATTTACCCTTCTTGGAAGCTGAGGGCAAGCCAGACATTTCTATAGAGTTCTGACTGGCATGTCTCTAATCATATCCTGCAAGCAGAGCAGTTGGGTTGACTGAACTTGAATTATAGTACATTTACATGTCTCCCCAGCTATCTAGAAGACTGAAGAAGCTGTCATTATTCACAACCAGATGCAGCAGAGAACAGACTCTCTTTTGACAAACAGTGATTTCATGTTTTGCAGAAGCAAAAGAGAAAAAGAGTGGAAGTTAGAGGGGAAGAATAAAAAAATTCTGATTTAAGATTGAGGAAATGCTATGAATTAACTAAATATTGATCCAAAGCATTAGTTACTGCCAGACTTGAGGATGCTAGTACATCTATAAAGCAGTGTTTCAGGGAACTTCATGTCAGATAATCTTTTCTGAATATCAAGGAGTTCCCATGCTTGGTGTGCACTCCAGGCCCAAGGTGTGGGAAATGTAAAGAAAATACAGAGCCAGAGTCTGGACTCCATAGGAATTAGTCCACTGATGGATTTCCTGGAGCTGCCCCATGATCTGGTGTGAGCCTCTCATCCCAGGAGGGAAAAGCCCTAGCTCCAGGCTGGTGGTGTCCTCTTGTCAGGGGTAAACCAAGCTAAGCATGGCCTAGATTTTCTCAAAGGGCCACACCTTGGCATTGGGCCTGGGGGAGTTTGGGTCTATCACCTCACTGTGGGTGCTGTTTGTGGAGAAAAACCTAGCCAAAGCCAAAGGCTGATGGTGAAACTCCTGCTGTTCCTGTCTGACTCATGGTTTCTGAGTGCCTCAGTGTCCCACCAAGCCCCTTTCAGGCCTGCTCAAAATAGCACAGGCAAGTCTACTAATAGTTTTGATAACAGCAATTTTCAAAGCCTCAGCCACAATACAGTGTGAGGTCCTGATCCAGAGATAATTGAAGTGTTTTCCTGCATTGAAACTGAACCTAAAAAAGAGAGGGGGTTGGATGGCGGGGGGGGGGGGGGGGGGGGGGGGGGGGGGGAAGCAAGCTCTACTGCACAGGCATGTGCATGACAGTGTATCCCTTGAGCACAGGCATGCTGGGAAATGGTTACTGGGGCAGCTCAGTCTGCACACCCAGAGTTTCTGCCTTGCTGACAGCATCCCCATGGCCCTGTTGTTACGGGGGGAGATACAGTCTCACAGCTGTGTCCTTTTTCTGCCAGAAACAGCTTTGTGCCCTTGCTGCAGTGATGGAACTGAGCAGAAACCCCACATGAATGCGGTGAACTGTCTGCCTCTTTTGCTTGCTTGTGTGCTTAATGGTGCTTCTCCCTATCATCAGGAGTGGTACAACAGAGAACAAACTTTGGGATTTGTTCATGTTACCTCTTTGCATTTACTGTCAGACTTAGAAAGTTGTAATTTTAGGTGGACCAAAGCCAGCTGAAATCCATAATAAATCACTAAATTGAATATACAGTTCCATGTACAACAGTGGCAAAATGCCCTCTGACATCTGTAGTTGGGCCCACATTCCACTCTGAGTACATGGATTGATAAGAAAACAAATTCATTAGCAAATACAAAATACATCAGAGAGGGTAAAACCTAACCACAGAGATTTTGTAATTGTAGAAGGCAGGTGTCTTTTTTTCTGTTTTATTTCTACTCCTCACAGAGGATTTCATCTTGCTTACTTGGTATAAGAAACAATCCCAGTGCATTTTATGACCTGAAGAGTTAAGTTTGCATCTCATCAGTGTGGAAGCACCGAATTCAGCACTCCACAGTGTTCAGTGCAGCTGTTACAGCTCAGAAACTGTAATGTGAGGTCGAAATGGTCCCTGCCCCGAATATGAAATGACTTTTGCAGTACTGAAGATGCACGGCTGGTGAGCAGAATGGTGTGTGTATATACTGAGGGACACCTTTCTCCCACTTGTGCTTTCATTTATGCAGCAGGTGATGAGTCACATAACATAATTACATTGATAGAAAGTTATTTGATATTTAATTTTGCCTGGACAAATGTTAGTTGTTTCCTAAGCAGTATTTTCTGCCTATCAGTATCTTTCTAATAGCTGTGCATTTTTAATTACTGATAATTAGTATTTACATAGAGCCTTCAGCAAACAATTCCTGAAGTACTTGTAGTAATTACATATGTAAATTGTTATGAAAGAAAAATGTTTGCAGCTTAACAAAAGCAAAGCTGTTGAAGTAAGCAGTAAGCAGAGGTCAAGTTTTAACATTTATAAATGAGGCAGAGGTAGGACAGTCTTGCGTTTTTCTGCACTGAAATGGAAACCGAACAATTAGCAATTTCTGTGTAACTTTTTTTTTATTTTTTCACAACAAGGATGGAAATTTTATTGGTTCTGATTTATTGATAGTGGCAGAAATAGTTGAGAAGTATTTATGAGATGCCTTTTCTCAGTTGGGCTTAGCGGTCAACCCAAAGGGCAAGAGGAAATGTCTTGTGGAGACACTGGACTCTGCGTGATGCTGTCAAAGTGAAGAAAGATTTATAAAACAATACTAAGATGAAACAACTGAAGACTTTCTGCAGATCCTCTTGGTTAAGAGACCCTGTGCAATACTGAGCTACCAGGGTCCTTTCTCAGATTTTGGACAGAACTGATCATTAGAAATATCCATCATAAACAATTCAGATGGGTAAAGGGAGATAACAGCCTTACAACATGTGTGGAAAGAACAACCCTCTCTATGTGCAGACTGAATAATTTCTGCCTATTGTATCCAACTCTTATGTCAGCTGCATGTATAAAAATCAGACCTACAAGAGTGTGTGACCCCAGATCTCCGCACACACCTTGGGGCTGAGATTGTGGCTAATGCTGATCTCCTCTGTGCAAACAGAAGAAAGTGTCATTTATTTATTTATTTATTTATTTATTTGTTTATTTATTTATTGTTAATGTTTGAAGGGGGAATTAGGATTCATTACTTACTACAGAGATAAAAGCTTAAGTTTTTTTTTTTTTTTCTCATGCATGTTTTAGGCACCTGCTGAGCTGATCAGCTCTGCCATCTGATGAAAGCTCTGCAGCGACAGGAGGAGCAGATGAATTAGAGGCTTTGTCTGCTGCTTGTTTGATTGTTCTTACTCTTTTCAACATCCTACAACTCCATGAGGGACAAGCAAATGTGAGTCCAGCTCAGGTATACCCTGCCACATGTTCTTTGTCAACAATTGCCCAGAAGCAACCCACATGATCCTCTCTAGACCATATATTCCATTAGTATAAATTATTAAAATGAAATATTTTACAAGTGGCTACAGACCTATTCTAAATTAATCCTTTTATTCCATCATGAGGCAATAAACCTTTACATTTCTGAAAGCTCTTGTCAGCCTTGCTGCTTCCCTTGGGGATAAATACATTCAGGGCTGGAAGACTCTTCGACTGTCCCCCTGCCTTCATGCTAATCAGGATCATCAGCCTGTGAAGAGGTGGACACCAATCATCCAATTCATCTTCCGTCAGAAATTCAGTTTTCAACCACAAAGACAGCACAGATTGCACTAGGCTCAGGCCCTGATCTTCTCTGAGAAGTCTGGTCCTGTAGTTGAACTGTTGTGTAACTTCACAGAAAATAATCTGCTGTTGGCTGATTGGTAACTGTTAGGTCCATACTGGGAACTGGTTAATCCAAAAGTTATCCCAAGCTGTGATCAGAGGCAAGCTAATCTCTCACTGGCAAAAGCACAGCAGAAAGAGATGGAGGGCTGAGATAATTCTGTTGCTCCAGCTTCCTGATGTCACAGGATTATTTTCTTCCTTTGTAACATTCTGATGACTGTATTGCTTGCTGCTGGAAAGGCCCAGGAAAGCTATGAACTGGCACTATTGAATTTTTTACCTATAGGTGAAATGCTTTTCTCAAACATTTCATGTAAATATTCTTACTTGCTCTTGACACATGGAGAAATAGCATTTACACAATCAAGATCTGAAAGTTGAAAACTGGAAGAGATGGTTTTTAAAAAAAAACTAAGTCCAGGGATTCTAGATTGTGGCTTTTAAAAAACAGGTTTTCTATGCAATCTTCTGCTGTGAGTGTGTGTGTTTGTCCATTTCAAGTCCTTTGGACTGTTGGTGTCACCCTGGCCATGACAGTGCACCTGCAGGTACCAAGGGAGGACTGGAAGAATCTGACTGAAGTGGGCTTCTCATTTCAACCCACACCTTGGCCTCACAACTTGACAAGGCACCTGAACCTGTCCATCTCACTTTTGATAAAACAGCACTTTCCTCCTTGCAGTTAATTAGCTCCTGTAATGCAAATAGGAACAGTCTATTGTTGGCGGCACTGAGAGTACATGACAGGCAATGGACAAAGGAACCATGGCAACCATCACAAAAATCAAACAAATGTGCCCATTTTAAGAAAATAGTTTTTTTGGCTGTAAGGTCAAAGCCTTGCAAATTTAAGTGGAGATATATCTATCGTATACTTGTCTATGCAACTTCAACCTTGTGATCACTGTTGCTCTTTTTTAGATCTTAACACATTTTCAATAGCACTTATTTCTCCAGAAGAAAGAAATGTGGGTGAGAAGAATTCTGACATTTCCTAACATTTGATTACCATCTAAATTACATTATTTTTGTTCTGGATATAAACCACTTCAGGGGACATTCCAACTTCTTTAAGCAATCAGAAAATATCACTGGTAACAATGTGTATATAGTGAGGTGAATTACATGCTGGATGAATTTCTTTTACTCTATTGAGAATGTGGGAATACTGCTGGTCTTAGCTGGCTGTAGTCAAACCCTTATTCCTACTGTCAGAACTGTCAGTTTCTCCTTTTCCTGGACCTTGGCTCCTGTAAAGAGAATATAAGTTATGTATTTCTTTTTTTCTCAGCCCATGAAGGGCTGGAAGTTCTGAGCTCACTGTTCAGCTCTGCTATAGGGCAGCTCATAGCATTTAGCCCAAAGCTCTGGCTCATCTTCTTCCACTGGATTGTTGTTGTTTTTTTTACCATTCCCACTGCAATGTAGTTTTATCATGCTGCACCAGAGATCAGTGCCTTGAGCCAAGACTTCCAAAGCTAACTTAGGATAATGAACGCCTTAAGTTAAGTGTACAGAAACTGTGAAGAGGAACTTGTCTCAGATAATGCTGAGTAGAAGGGTTACCCTCAGGAGAAGTGAGGAGCACCATCAGTGTGCTTCATGGCTATTCTGATGTATAATAAATTATTTTATTGATTAAATGGAAAGGATCTATTGGTCATTTTCACCTTTGTCACAGCAGTTATGTACTGCAGTTCACCAGCTGGTAGAAAAATAAAAGGATATGAAAATACGTAATACTAAATGGCTTCCTGTCAGCTTGCCATCCTACAATGGCTGCTCGTCTCATCTCACTTTACCTTGCTGGGGTTTAAAAGGAAAATATTCTTGGACCTGAGACCTTAATCAAACAGTACATGCAAAGCTAGGGAACAAATTCACGATTCCTACAAAGCATGCCTTGGACTCCCACTAACCCAGTATCATCCAGAATGGAAAAGACCTTTAAGTTCATCAAGTCCAAGCAATGTAATGTTGCACGTGATGTCAAAAGAGAGTACGTAAAAAGTTCCTTCATTAATCAACACTTAATGTTCTTCCCTTTCATCAGAGCCTTGCCCTTGGTGCTCTCTTCATCATAAATCTTCTCCATGCAGTCTACTCAGCTTCCAAGCAGCCACTCAATTGCTTTACTCCCGATTAAAGTATTGATAATCAAATCAGCATTTAGATAATAAAACCCTTAACGTTCTGAGCAGTTTTAGACAGCTGAGGCAAATTTTGCTGTCATGAGCTGTGATTCTTTCTGTAGCAAAAAATACATCTGGATTTGAATTAAACTCAAGCCTATCTTCTGTGTGAGATGGGAATGTTTATGGATGTAGGCAGCTCGCTAATTGAAATCTCTTCCTATGGAGAGAAGGCAAGGTATTCTTTCCCAGAGAGGATGTCATAAAAAAGCAAGAGTGAAAAACTCTTTATGAGAGGATGTAGGTGGTATATTCAGTCATGTTTCATGAATAGCTAGTATCTTGTCATATTTACAGACAAGTGAATCCGAAATGCATGTCAGCTATTGAAAAGTAATCAATTGAGTAGTGCAGCTCCTTTATACTAAGTGCTATAAATCTTGCTCTGTTCCATTATTGGTGTAAATGGAACAGATGTATTGATTATTTGCACCTTTGTTCTGACTGGGATATTTACAGCAGTCAGCTGGCTGCAAGTAAAGAAATGTGTATGATAAATTAAAGTTATGGGATCATTCTATCTAGCAGCTATTGTTTCTGTGGAAAACAGAAATAATCATCATAGCTGTAAACAGATTATTATGAATGAGACAAAATTGCATTTAATTCATTTTTACTGTTCTGACAATAAAAGACTTCTTGTGGAAGAGTTATTCCCAATCCAGACTATTTAATTCCCAATCAGTCAGATTTTTCCACTTAGTTTACTAAGATATTTTTCCTCCTTAAAACAAAACAAAACAAAACAAAACACAACCAAAGAACCAAAGAACTGAATCGTTTTGAAAAAGTGTTAAGATGTAGGGATTGATAGGAACTTAAATAAAACATATTAAAGTAAATTTACAGTGATTGATGTAACTAGCTGAAATACCATGTGGGTATCTACATGTATGTGGGTGTGTGAATGTGAATGAAAAATGAATGTTTTATTTCTTTTCATATGTATAAGCATATCAATTTTCAGGAAGCTCCATATTTGATAAAATGCTTTTACATAAGTTAGCAACAGGCTGACTGTATTCATGGCTTCTTAGCATTGTAGGAAAAAGTGAATTTGCATCTTTAGGTTGCAGATGGAGACCTCGCCTTTTCCTATAAGGGGAAATATTGGGAAGATAAAGAGGTGGAGCAGTGAGGGAGGGTTATGAAGAACTTCTAATGCTGTTAAGTCTAAGTGTATTGCTATTCTTGTGAGTTCTGAAGAAGTAGGGAGAAGAAGTGGTGGCTATTACTTCCTGGCTCTTATGGTAGTGCAGTTATGGGCTGCCTGGCCCCATGGCTGCTTTGCCAGCTGTGACACCAGGACACTCCCACACAGCTCACCTGGCCTTTTCCTACAGCCAGTTCAGATGAAGGAAACTGGTCAGCTGATGACTCAAGAGACATGTTTTGCCATTTTTAACTGCTTACACTATTTCACACACACTGAACACTTACAACCTATCTACAGTTGCATACGTTCTCCGGTTTGTAACTCCTCATAAATCCTGAATTTATCTAAAATATTCTGAGTGATACTTACAGGTCTTCCAGGATTAGAAGCGAGACAGTAGGCAAAGCAGGTTCCTACAAGAATAACATAAAGTACTTGTACTTCTGCCCTTGGAAGGATGCGGATATGAAGTGGTCATAATGAGAGCATCTGGTGTTATGAACAAAAAAAAGCCTAGCTGTACAGCTGAAAAGTAGGAAACGTGCCAGATAAAAAAAATAAAATAAAATGAGATAAAATACAATCCTGAATGAAGCCATACACTTGTGGTTCTTGGGAAGGGAGAGGCAGAGGGGACAGATATTCTCCATCCCACTCCAGAGCATGAGAGGAGCTCACACAGGACTAAGCAACTGCTTTCTCTGGGAGGATAATGATATTGTAGAAGTGCTATTGGAACTGGGGAAGGTATCAGTTGCACATTCATGTGGGAGCTTTGAATAAAATGAACTTGATGGAAATCACAGAGAAAATGACCTGGCTCCTAGGGAGACTGCAACAGATAGGGTTAAAATGGAAATACTAGGCTAAAGAAAGGTCATAATCAGTGTTCCTCAAGGATAAGTTCTGGCACTGATTCTCCCCATTTTCATTAATGAGTTTGGCAGAACTATTAGGAAATTAACTAATATAAAATGCAATTTACTGATGACAGGCTGCTGGGAGGTGCTGTTGATGGAGAGGTCTGGACTTGCACACAAAGTCCAGGCTGACCTGAGAAAATAAATCAAGGCTGTGCATATGTGAAAAATAGTTCTGTTATGCATTAGAGCTTGTCATTTACAAATGATTGCAGGAAAAAAAAGGATTTACCTGATCTTGAAATCATCACAGAATATTGCCACATTAAAGCTGTAGAATGATCAGATCTACTCCCAAGATGTGTTTCCAGCAGAGAACTGGAAATGCAAACAGAGCTTTACAAAGCTCTTGTACCTACCTCATCCAAATATGTTGTACAATTCTGATCAGCTACAGGATAGATGATTTCGAACTGCACTGGGCACAGAGGTTTTCCAGCAACACTGGAAAAGCATGGCCCATTTTAGAGAAGGAGACCAAAACACTTTGATTGTTTAGCTTGACAACAGAGGAATGGTGATGTCTACTACATATATGCTTAGCATTAGGGGGAAAATAGCTTTTTAGTAAATAACCTTCTTGGTATAAATATGGGAACATACCTTAGGACCAGAATACAGCATCTCACCAACTCAGCAAGTACATTCTGAAATAACTTCTCCAAGCTCATGTTCAGATTGTTAGTAGAAGCAATGAAGCTAAATCTATTCCCTCTTCTCTGTTAAAGAAGAATAGAACATGAGCTAAAGCAGCCTTGAAACTCTTCTAACACCCCTAATGACTGAGTTAGGGGGAATCTCTTGCAATACTTAATCTTTTGCTGGTGAAAGCTTTTGAAATGGGTCTCATGAACTGCAAGAACATTAGTTTTGGGATGTTTGTTTGCAGTTGCAAACACATAAGGAATCAAATAAAATACACCTCTTCTGTAACTGTAAGCCCTTCTAATTTTGGCACCTACTTTCATTCTTTCACTGCAACAGCTAAGAACTGAGATAAAACCAAGCAAAAGGAACATAAATGTTATCTATTCCCTACCAGCCAGAAATCCCAATGTGCATAAGTTAACAATGTGAAAAATGTAAACCACATTATCAGTCACATTTAGAAATTATTATGATCCTCTTTCCATTAGCTGTGTGGGGAGCCAAGTTCTGACAGCTCTGGCTACTTAGATGAAATCACTCATCATAATTATACATTACTTATTCAGTAAACATAGAGATATGTTATAGGCGAGGTTGTTAGTGCTGCTTATTAAGGTTGCCTGGCACTTCCTCTTGTTAGATCCGGTTTTCAGATACTCCCAACTTTGCCAATGTTTAATCTTTTCAGCTGAAGTTTCCCAGGCCAGAAGTTTAGCACATAGGCTGAGTGAATAAAGGAGCAGCACATGGATGGGAACCTGCAGAAATGCTCACAGGAGTGTGACCTGACCAAGCTGTAGGTATCCATGTTCATTTCAGGGTAGTTGGACTGGACAACCTTTAAAGGTCTCTTCCAGCTCAAAGAATTCTCCCCTCCCCCCTCCCCCCCCATCTCCTTTCCTCTCCTCTCCTCTCCCAGACCTGCAGGCAGCTTAAAGCATCCCCTGCAATCAGTGCTTTCTTCTCTTATTTATTTATTTTTGATCTTGAGCATTGCTGTTCTACGATAATAAATGTTTGGATGATACTATAAATATTGATCTGGAAGGAAGCTGATAAAAATGAAGCATTGTTACGAGGAAGTCACAGGGGTTTCAGAGTGAATGTATTGACTGATGTGCTTCATAGATTCAAATTACTGATTTTCGCTGGTTAGTTTTCAGGGATTTGTAATCATATCTTTGAAGCATAACAAATCAATTTGATACATAAAAGACTTCTAAGGGAAAAATCACAAGGATGCATTGGAACAAAATACACAAACCCTTGTAACATTTTTCAGATTCTGAGGTACATTTAGGGTAAACAGCAATACGATTTGTCTAGTCTTGAAACTGCCACTGCCTGTGTGATGGAAAAATAGCTGTATTTTAACATTTTCTGATCACATGCTCACAGAGATAACCCCTGGCCAGGGTAAAAAGTGTCTTAGACAGAAAGCAAATAGAGAGAAGCAAGAGTGTGAAAGAAAAATATGAAAGAAAATAGCAACACTAATATAGTGTTGGGAAAGATGGAAATGAGTGGGCCTGATTCAAACTCGTAGAGCTCTCTGAGAAGTGTTTATTGGAATCCACACTTAAAATATAAAAAAAATAATAATTTTATGGGCTTGTTGTCCACTTGTTTTAATCAATCATTTGTGCCTAGAAGCAAGCAGGCATTAATTCACTCTTTCTATTGCCACCAGATTTCATGCAAAGTATGTGAAATGAAAAATCATGGCTGCAAAAAGCAAGACTGCCCAGCTGAAAAAAAACTTTATGATGTTGCAAAAATATATTCCTTTTAATAGGCTTCGTTGCACCCCTTAGTTTAGAAGAATAAGTATAGTGCCCAGTTTTAATATACATAGCCTTATTAAGAAAATTCTCAGACTTTTTTTGCAGAATGATCTCTGTGTCTTTGGGAAGATGTGAGTTACTATCAGTTCTTTGTGGTGGTGTGAATAGGAGCAGTGTGCATGGATTACTGTATGGGAACTGCTGAATCATGGCCTGAACCACTGATTGGTCACCTGAGGTGAGCACCAAGTCGGCCATGGGGACACAGGTGAAGGTGATATACCTGTGTGATTGGAAGGGGTGGAGCCTGGCTCCACCTCTCCCAAACCCCATTTAAGGGCTGACCACCACCAGGGATGGATCTCTTCTTGGAGATCCCTTCCACGTGGAGTCCACAGTGAGCCTTTATCATCCTAAAGGTGAGCCATCTTCTTTTGCATTACTATTTGTGTACCGTCTATATAGACCTACTTAAATATACCATCTTCTATACTATTTTTGAGTACCATCCTTGGGGTTTATTTACCTTACAATTATTCAGTCCCCTTTAATCTTGAGATATTTGCAGTTATCTACTGAGAGAGTCTTTGTGACTTCCCTAACTGAGTTTATACCAGCTTCATTGCAGAATAAGGATACTGTTTTTTAACCAGGAGAGGTCTCCTGGGCTTCATACACCATAACTCTGACAAAGTGTGAGTGCAGTGAAGGTGTTGGATTTGTATTTGTGGTAGATGATGGATGCAGTATGTTGTGTTTTATTTGTTGTTATCCTTTATCCATCCAGGGATTCTTCACTGGGTAAGGACACAAATATAGTATCTAAGCTGTATGCAAAGAATGGAATAAAAGTTTAACAAATAAAATAAATATGTGTAATCTAAAAATTATGTAGGCAGGTATCATTGGCTAGCTGTCCATTCAGTCCTGCAAGCCTTGATTTATGGCAGCTAACTGTTCCTCTGTTTTAAGAGTTTGTGTTGCTAACACAAATGGTTGTGAAGCCTTCCAGCTGCTGCATGCACTGTGCAGCTTTCTCTTCTCTGTGCCTTTTTGTTCTCTGCTGTATTTACTATAGAAACAGCAAAAATTGCCCATCTTTTTCACTTCATGTTAGGATTAAAGAGTCCTTAGCAGGTGACCCCTGTCCCAGTTCAGAAGTTGATTCTTTGCTAGGAATCTTGCTCCATTCTTTGCACTGCTGTCCTGCCAGTAGGGCACAAAAGCAGCTTCTAATAATTCCGTTTTTATTTTAAATATGTATATTATTGGATGATCATTATTACTTTTTTAATTAAATTTCACCTAAGGGTTATACAATTTCTCTCAGAATTTTGGAGAGAAAATTAAGGAAGATCTATTCCTATTATTGGGAAGACTCAGTTTCTCCTTCCAGTATACTTTCCTGTACACTATTATTTGAAAAGAGAATGCTGTTTTACTAACCTGAGGATGCATATAACTTAGACAATACATTGTCAGCATGGGCATAGCTTTATTTTATTCAGGCTTCTCTGTAGCAGGTCAGTACAGGTTAGTTTGCTACAGAAGCCTAGAGAGATTCAAGTTAATTGGGTCATTCATGCTGTTGGTTCTTCTCTCTTGACAAAGCTGTCTGTGAATATGTTAATGGCGTTCACTGAGAGAAAGCTAAAGAATCTATGAGGTGTGACATATGTTGAGAGAGATCTCAGATCTTCTACACAGGCATATGAAAGCATGTTTTCATCTAGCACAATGTTTATATTTCACACAGCTTGAAATTATTTATGTTGCATGTTTATAATAATAATTACTTATACTATTTCAAACAACAGCAAAAATAAAAAATGGTGAAAAGAAGAAGAGTTTGTGGATATGTTTTGTGAAAGGAGTAATCAGAATAAATTGACAACATTATGAAAGCCTCATTATTTAGGATTCTTAAAACTAGATTACTTAAACTTAGGAACTATTCCTAGATCAAACAATTCTGTTCTTGTGGAGAGATAACTAGTTGATCAGAGGCAGTTTTGAGCTCTGCCTTCCATAGTTAGAGAAAAATAGCATGTCAATTAATGTATATGTTTTATATGTTCTTTTTAATGTGTTTTATGTTTCTGATGAATGTATCTTCAGTCTTAGGAAGCCTACATCAGCTGGTTTTCCAAACTGTAAGCAACTATCAAGGAATTTGGAGGCAAACCAACACTAGCTGATATGAAAGCTAGAAACTGTGGTAGGGTAAAAAGGAAGATTCTCTATTTTAATGACAATAGAGAACGACAAAGAGGGATGCTGACAGGACTAAGACTTGATTAAGATGGAGCTTTTCATTAATTTTCATAGAGCAACTCTAATTGTTACAAAAACTATATTCAGCAGTTTTCCATCATTTTAATTCCATTTCAAGTGAGTTTAATTTAATTTATCCAGTGACTAATTTTTGGCCTTGAACAAATTAATGAGGAGTCTATTTTTTCCAAAGTGAAATGTGACTTTAGCCCTTGAGATTTGGACTGATATTGATATATTTGAAAGCCTCTATGTTCCATGTTTAACTTCATGTCATGTCTTTCTATACATTTACTTATGAAAACTCTGGCTGTCTGTTTCTCTCAAGACTACTGGAAAACATTATACTGACAATTTTGTGTCACAGCTTCCCTTTAGTGTTCATCATCTCTCAAGTTGAGCCTTGCAGAAATAACAAGAAATAACAATTTTCTGCTGTGCTTGAGTAGATCTATTGGATGTCACGTTCCTAAATTCCTTCATGAAGAGCAAATAGGAATCCTGTTTTTAAAACCAGAACAGATGCATTAAATTTGTACATATTTTCTTTTTGTAAGTGTTCAGAGTTAATCAGAAAGTAATAAAACTTTGTAAGAAGGTCTATCTGAGGGCTAATGGACATTTCTTTCAGTGCTGAAGGCTCCTGAGGCTGGCCTCTAATCCAAACCTTATTCAGACAGTAGAGGACAACCTCCATAGATTGCACTAAGCATCTGAACTGCTGCAGAGGAAGAAGCAGGCTTTCTTACTGCATTGTCCTCCCCAAAGGCATAAATTTATAAAAAAAAATGTGATATACGCTTTGCAGAAAGCTAACACTTCTTGCCTGACAAAATGGCCTTCTGATTTCTGACTTCTTTTGCTAACCTGCCCCATCTGCTTATGCACAGCTGAATGTGAGTAGCTGCAGGAAGAGAAGGAAAACCCGTTTCCTCATTCCAGCAATAGAAAACTTGAGAATTTACTGTTCTGCAGAATACCATGGTAATATTTTAGAAACTAGGCAATACTTCTCCAATGCCTCCTATGAAGCCTTCAGGTACAGTGTGTTTTTACCATTGTAGTATCAGTACATGTGGATTTTCTAATTTCTATTTATAGTGAAGAAAGTTGCTGCTGTGTTATATCATAGGGTAACGTGAATGTCGTGTAAGGAAAAGGCTGCTAGAAAAAGAAACCCACTATATATTTTCCATGAGAAAATGACAATATCCGTAACTTTATAGTGTTTTACAAGTTTTCTTTCACAAAGTATTGATTTAATAATTGGTTGTTGCAAATGTATGGTAATGAGTTTGAACTGTTTGTTCTGATGGGTCACATAATGTTGCTGTATTGATTTAATTTCTGGGTTGGCAGAGCACATGTAAGGAGAACAGCTTTAATGAGCCAATGTCCTGAATCTCTGAGGAGTGAGAGGAAGTATAGCAGAGCTGGGGGTTAGTAGCTGATTTTTACTATTTTTTCCTTTTGAGTTTATATGAGAGGAAATGAAAATTAGGTGATGCGAAGAGTTGCTGGTTAACATTTACATGGAATTTGATTCCCTTGTATTTGTGCTTGTAGCAAGTAACCACATGTGTCTGCAGATATGGATATGTATGGGCTTATCTTTGTAAAGTGCTGAAGTAGCCTGGGAACATTATTGTGAGCAGATGACAATCATTGTAGTCCCCTCCACCAAACATATATATATTTATACATATATTTACTGAGATAATCACTGCATTCAGTGGGCTGCAGCTGGCACAAATTACTTGCCTCTGTGCTAACGTCCCTGTGAGGGAGTCTACTCAGCCCTTGTCTGGCTCATTTCCTCACTTCATTCAGGTTAGAACTAATGTTACAGAATAGTAAATGGAATACAAAAAACAATGCTTTTAAAGAACCAGATTCACAATGCAATAAGAAATCAGGATGGATTTGGGGCAGTTTTACTTCCGTAGGGGGACAGCATGGTGGCCTGCAAGAAACAAGCACCTTCATCTGTATTCTGGGGTTCAAATAATTTATGGGAACTCGGGAGTCACTAGTGGTACGCTGGGGTCTCTCACTTTTCAGTCTTTCCAAACTCTTCCTGCTTATGAAAGGGTTGGAAGGTATTGCTTATGATAAAGAACAACTTGCCTAGAGAAGTTGTGGATGCCCCATACCTGAAGGCATTCAAGGCCAGGTTAGATGGGACCCTGGAAATCCTAGGCTGGTGGGTGGCAACCAGCCCATGGCAATGGGGTTGGGACTGTATGATACAGGTCCATTCCAGCCCGAGTCATTCTCTGACTCTGATTCTGTGATTCTATGATAAGGACAGCTGAACCATTTGCAAATCTCTCAGGGTTTGCAGCATTTGAATTTGACATCGGATGCAGCTTGGCATCTTCTGGGTAATGTTTCTCATTTGCCAAACTGACTCTGAGGTTACCTGCTGGAATAGGGTTTTTACAATGGCATGTCTACAGAAAGCAACTGAGACAAAGGAAATGTCTATTAAAAATCAAGCAAATTCATATTCAGACAGTATTTCTAGAGTAATTTCCAGGTGGTTCTTTTCTTTTCTTGGAAACTTTGAAACTGTCCTTTCGATCAGGAAGAGTGGAGAAAATAAACAGGTAACACATTGTGCAGTTCTCATCTGGGAAGTGAATAAGCTTTCCATTTTTGGCAGCTCTTTTCTTCACCCTCTTAAAGCTGCAAATTACAACTCATTTTACAGTGTCTGCTGTGATGTGAAAGAGATATTAGACATTGTTGCTCAGAAGAGGCTGGGGTTAAAGCAGCCTCTGCATGCACCTCTCTGCCTTCAGCATTTTAAGGAGTCTCAGGGAAAAACATGGTAGGTATTTTCTAGGCTCATTTTCTCAAGGCTGCTTAAACCCTATTTTGAAGGAGGATGGGGGAAGAAAAATCCCATTTTAAGATATCCATTAGCATCCTTGCTTGTGTGGAGCCAGTAATGCCTGCATTCCCTGAAAGCTTAAGCATGCTGGCTGTCCCAGGCACCATGCTGTTCCCACCTTCCCTGCTTGGGTGCACCCCAAAAAGTCCATTGAGCTCTGCAAGCTCAGCAGCACATTGCAATGCAGCAGAAGGGACAGGATACTTTTTAGAAATTGTAATAAATGGAGGCTCTCAGACACCAGCAATTTACATGGTGCAGTTAGAGAATGGAGGGGGCACCTAGGTGAGTGTGGCATTGATGCATGGCCAGCTGCTTGTTTTTAATATTTTCTGCTATGCTGAAATCATCTTATTCTAGAAGGGTACTTACGTGAATTGATTTACTTGTATGGAACAGAGCATAATTATGTACTGCACATAATGTGCACTGAGATAGATAGAACAAGCGATACAACCCAATGGATGCCTTAATGTGATGTCCAAGTCATGCATTTGGACATTCAAATTGGCACTTAGACATGTAAATGTCAATTTTATTCACCTAAGTGGCAATTTGGAGCACCCAGATTGGGAATTAAGTTTCTTGTGTTTGAAAACTGAAACCTTGTCTTGTAACACTGTACACTGTTATCTGCTGGCTACAGAACTCTGGTAAACACAGCAGAGTATTTGGGGATTAAATGAATGAACACATGCAAAGTTGTTCATTATTATGCCAATCGATGCAATTCTTGTTTGTGGTCTTGGCTGACTGGATGAAGAGAATACACACACTTGTTTTAATGCAATTATTTTAAGCACCTCAAATGCAACCTAAATATAGCTAACTGATGCCGCTAAATTAGAAGTGGAAACAAATTGTATTTGTGTGGGTGTGTCTTCCTGTGCTGTCTATATTTAACAAGCTCAGAAGCTGCTTCTGTGTTCAAGTAAAGCAACAGGGATACAGCCCCAATCACAGCATGTGATGCAGCAGTAGTGATACAGCCCCATTCAGAGCACCAAAGAATGTGTTTCTTCTGGGGAAGCAAAGGACTCTTTATGGGTGTGTTCAGCATTGTTAAACCCTCCTTACTGTACCCAAACAGTAATTTCGCACTTTTCTGATATGAAGATCAGGCTCCACATCACCATATGACTCCCCACCACCAGTGTCATCAGCATCAGACCAGGGGGTGATTTACACTGTCTGCATGTAAGCACAGGAAAGCATGATTAAGATTAGGAATATATTTGATAAGCACGAGAAAGCAAGTGAGAGAGTGGCAGGCAGAGGCTCACCCATGGATTAACGCCCTTAAATTAAATGATAAAATATGCCTGGAATAAATAGAATTCTCACTGGGAACCTCTCCAAGCTCAAGCCCATATGTTGCTGGCTAATCATTTCACACCTTCATCTGCCAGAGTAATTAGACAAAAGTGAAGCAGAACTCTGCTTATTTTTCTTGCTACTGTTTCATAATACTAGCAAAGAAGTGATGTGTTATTTTAAGATATCTCAAGTATAGGGGTCTACTGGGAATAGCTCTAGGGTACTCCAGCAGTGGGTTTTCCAAAGCACAGATTACTTTTCATTAGGGTTGTGTTGTTTGTTCTTTAACCAGAAAGAAAATTTATACAAATATATACCTGCAATTGAATTTATTTCCTTCTGGAAATAAAAGAATTGATTTTTGCATTGCCACACTGACTCCATGTCAGTGTAAATCCACTGATGGTAAATAGTGTAAAATTGGAGCAGAGAGTCAAGTCGAAAGTGTTTATTGGTAATTGAATAGAAAATGCCATTTAGACTCTTGTGAGCACTGCTTTTAACCAGTATGTTTTTACTTATGTTGGATGCATAGATCTAACCAGCAGCTATACTCCAATGCTGATTCAGGTTAGTGGACTGGCACTTTTCAGAGGCTGGAAAGGCCTTGAATTTTCACTCCCAAACAAACCATTTTCCCTTTAAAAAAAAAATAAAATAAAGCTGTTTAAGCTCATATCAGAAATAAAAATAAAATCCTTGAGAAGTTTGGAAAGAGTGTAAAGGATTAACTCTGGTCAACTCTTAATAGAATTAGAAAGAACTTAATGGAATTGGAAAGGAGAAAACCATTGCCTTTGGGCAAGCTGCCTGATAAATACCTAGTGGAAGATTTCTCAGTGTAGACAGTGGTCTTCCACTTCTTTAGATTGATGATTCTGATACCAAGCACCCCTTAAGACACAGTAAACTAATGATCCAATCCTGGTTCTACTTATTTTCACAGCACTCATTCTGGAAGCCCAAGATGGACTTATGTCTTAATGGATCCATTTCAGGTTGAATCCTGGGCTCCATCGCACTACATAGGCAGCATCAGTGAGGGGGTTGCACTCACCTTGCGGAGACCATTTTAGAACTGAGATCCAATGCCCATCACTCTTGTTCTCATGTCAGTCCTAAAATGTTAAGATTAAATAGGTGGCTTTGATCCTTTTACGCTGTCTCAAGCATAGACATCACATAAACCCAGTGCCATTGTTTGACTACTACAGAAATTTCTATGCCTCTGTACTCCTCCTTTGTCTACGTTTACTACCATCTTCCCTTATCAAGTACTAACATCTGACTGGATGCATGACAGCTAGTCAGGACATATGGTGAACCAAAAGGAACAGCATTCCAGACACCTTCTCTGGAGAAGGCCAGGAACTTTCCTCCTCAGTAGGAGAAGAATACTCCAATAGATGTCAATGGCATGCATGGCTTTATCACTGAAGAAGTTAATGCTTTGGGCTGAATGCATAAATGCAAAAAGCAGCTAGCACAGCTGCACCCTCATGGGAGCATGAAGGTAGAAAATAGGGAAAAAAGATGAACTATGAATGAGACATAATAGAGAAGCTCCGGCTTGGGAGATTTGACAGCCAAGAGCTGACATAGTTCTGCTGTGAGTTTGCATGAGAAACAATTATGGCGTCTGCACATATGAGCCCATCAAACCATTTATATTTTAATTACATATGGAATGAAGAAAAAAGTGTAAAATTTGCCATGTGCTGCATGCTTAATTTGTATATCTGGAAATCTTAGAAGGAAAAATGGACCACCCCCCTGGAAAATCTTGTCCATCTGATATTCAAAGCTAGGAAGCTCCATTTCATGACAGGTCACAGCTTCATGGCTACATTTAAGTACTTTTCTAGTTTTAGCAAAATTGGTGCTACAAGTTTGGAAGTTTGGAAAAAAGAGGAGTCTGAGCATGGTGAACGTGGGTCAGTTCTGAATTCTGTAAAGTGTCTTTTAGAATACTGAAATGGAGTGTCTGTTAACAGGAAATTATTTATGGGAATAATAACAGTAATGAAAAAGTATGAATTACTAGAAAAAAATTGCAAAACAAAATTATCTCATTTGCAAACAATAAATGCCAACAGCATCCTAGACCCTTTTCAAAGGTTCCTTAGAGAATGCAAATGTAGCCTTTATCTTCCTCTGCCCTTTATTAAAACAACTGTTTAGACTTTGCTGATAAACAAGACAATTAAATGTAAATGATGTCATCTCCTGGCATTCATTCACTTTAATGAGTCTAGCCAATCACCCAGAGTACATAGTAATAGCTAGAAAACGATGATATTAAAAATCATATTAGCAGACAACAAAGAGGACAGTGACCTTTGTTTTTAACTAATGACACAGCACACTATATGGCAATCCAGTCAACTGTCCTTGTCTTTTTTTTTTTTAATTCTGACTAAATGTAAGCATTCAGTATTTACTGTATGAGCCTTAATGAGCTGACTGTTAGTGATGGCCAGAAATGGCTTTAGAGGTGAACTCCTACCTAGCTCAGACTGAAGCAATCCAGGAAGTTCTTTGTTGTTGTTGTTCTCCCTGACGTGCTATTTACATACAGCAAAAGCACGTACTTCAGTGCATGCCCGAGAGTTGATTACCCCATTTTAACTTCCTTGCAATTGCTATCAGACTGTGCTCAGCCCATCTGAGGTAGGTACTTAACTTAGTTATACATGTTCAGGAGAAAGGGGAACAACTTCTGTCACCACTGTCTGCAGCTGCTAGTTCTTCATAGTTCTTCAAGTCATGGAGCCACCTGATTTAAATATGTGTACATACATTATATATGCATACATACACAGATATGCATATACTCATGCAGATATAGATGCATACACATAAATGAAATACATATGATATGTATATATGATTTGCTGCTGCAGGCATTTGTCATTGTCAAATATATCCTGTTCTTGTCCCATTTGTGTCCCACTGCTGAACCCTGATTCATGACTCAGGAGCAGATCCACGTCCTTGAGGGGAGCAACAGATGTTGGTGTGTTCAAGGCTCCATCAGCCTTACTGAGCGCACAGGGAAGACCAGGTTTCAGTCTTTTTGAAGGTAAACAGTGAATAAACGTGAAGCCTGGAGCTGTCATTTAAGCCTTTTCATCTCTAGAACCAGGACTCTGGGCCGAGTTTGTAATTATTCCCTTGTAGCTGTCTATCAGTTTCGCTATTTTACAGCAAGTAAATTTTCTTCTCAGTGGGTGAACTGTATGACAAACCATAGGCAAACTTCTGAAAAACTGCAAACACTTACACTTTACTGCAAATGTAACCATAACAATTCAAAGTACTAATTTTCTACTTCATATAATATGTGTAAGTATGCCTTAGCAACACTCACGGGAAACATAATTTACCAGTGCCTCTATCTTCCATACCTCAAGATGGGAAATTTCTGTCACATACTTAACAGAAGGCTGGCTGTCTGAGCTTTCCATGTGCTTATCTGCACTGACTATTAAGGAACATCTTGAGGGGGTGTTTGCTATTCTTTAACCCTTCACTAACCATGTGGCAGCATTAATCTACCAATGAAAATATGATACCTTGGCTCCCAATCTCTCCCTGGGTTAAAAAGAAAGCAAAGCATGAGAAAATACAAGCAGGAAGCTGCACAGAAGAAAATCTGAAATGAAAGTCTTCATCATTAGGAAAGAATAGTTAACTGCTGGGCAGCTTATCCCATGTCAGAAACCCTTCAGCACACCATGAGGAATCAGCAGCTGGGTGTATTATTCTTATTTGCAGTGTGCCAGGTTCCCACAGATAGAAACATATGCAGTCTACTCTGAGGAATGCTCTGCTCTGCTCTCCTCTTTCTTACCTGCCACAACGTTTTAGGTGTCTCTATTAGCCAGTAGGAAATGAAAAAGAAAGGATGTCTGAGATCCAAAGTTTCTTTGGGACTTGGGTGCCTGCATCTAGGTGTGAGATAAATATGAAAAGCTGGGATGTCTAATTCAGTCCCATCCTCATTTAGGTGCCAAGCTGGCTGTTTTGGTAATTGGCTGTCTCTTCTATTGAAGGGCAGTCAGAGAAAGAGAAGGTGATATTATCACTTCGGGTTATACCCTGCTGCTGTGGGAAAGCCCTACTCCAGCCAGCCTCTGTGACTCAGAAGCAGCAGGATACAGACCTGGGTGGCCAGCTTTTGTGGTAGTGAGTGGCCGCCAGCTTTCCACAGCTGTGGAGATGTCATATCTGTGATCAGAGCGGGAGGTCAAGACATAAAACTTCCTAGCTCTAATCCTTTAGCATGTGGGCAGCTGGAGTAATATTGCAAACAACCCAAGTAAAGGCTTCACAATGCATAAAATAATATATGAAGTTCTGATCCTCATTAATTACACTTGTAATTCCACCCGACATTCCTCAATGCATGGCTGTCTGGAATGTGGTTTGTCTTCCACATTTCTTCTGTCACTGCCAAAATGTACCACCCACTGCCTCACTGTGCTCACATCCATAATTTGGTCTCCATAAACGTTCAGCAAATGTCAATGAATGCCAATGAATGTCAACGGATACCATTTTTTTTAAAGTGGAAGAGTTCGGTGACACAACTTTGCTTCACAGATACTTCCAAATCAGATGCCATTTGTCAGACTGCCCCTACACTGCTGTCTGTCAACAAAATGGTATGGAGTATTGGTGGGAAGGTTCAACCTCTACTGTCATTACACCAACACCTACCTCTGATGTTGTGGGCCAGTGTAATAAAACAGGAGGCATTACTTTTGGAGCAGCCCTTAAAATCATGCCTTGGACACAAATGTGATTCACCAAAACATTTCATGAGAATGGCTTTGCAATATTGAACCTGAATTTCCAAGTGATCTTTTTGACAGGCTTCTTTTCTTAAAAAGGAACTTGCACTTGAAAATGCAGACACTTAAAGTGAGAATTTTAAAGAAAAAGGAAGCCTTTGTCTTCCAAATTCCTAATGGACAATTTCTCTTTCTTGTCATCCCCCATGATTCTCTCTTCTTTAGTAATTAGAAGCAGAAATTTCTCTGCAACGTTCCCATTTTAAAATATTATCTGTCCTGAGTGGTTGAGTTGGATGAATTTTTTTTTTGCTGTGTCTAGTGCTGCCCTCAAGGAAATAAACTTGCTCAGACATTCAGCTGGAGCCAAGAACATTTCTGACACCCACAAGGAGCCTGCCAAGTGACTGTGAGCATCGTGCGTTACAGTCACTCCAGCCATAGGGAAACCTAAACCACATGAGTGACTTGAAGCACAGTTTTCTCCTAGGGAAAAAAGAAAAAAAAAGTAGTCGTGGCATTTCAGTTTTAGCTGAACTTCCTACAAGATGCCAAAATTCAGGAAGACAAGGAAAAGAACTTATTCACTCCTGAGCAATGTTAAATGAATATTCACCACAACATCCGACGCATGATAAAGCTTTAAACCTCTTGTGCCTTAGTGAACCTGAGGAACCTTTCATTTGAATGAGACACAGCTCAGGCATTAGTCAGACAGGAGATGAGATGCAGTCCTATAAAATAACCACATTAGTATGAAAAATGAGACATAAACCAAACTGTCCCCATATGTTGCTATCCATATCTCAGAAAGATTTTTCTTGAAGTTTTACTATATAACCATCATCAGGGGAATTTATATGCCCTGGTCTGGAATTGATATTAAACTAAAGGGAGACAAAAACAGACAAAAAGATATCCAGGAAACAGGGACAGATGGGAGATAGCTGGAACAAAAAGTTTTGGCAAGGAAGACAGGGAACTGCATTTGGGTACTGAGTGTGGTGTTCTCGTAAACACAAGGACAACTGCTTAGGGTCCTGCCATCAAACCCTGCTTACATGCTATGCAGTTGTCTGTCCCACTGCATTACTGATTACTTACAACTGCTTTTTAATGTAGTTTGGGGGGTACAGTATATGCATCATTTCTTTATTACAGCCTTTCAATCATCACCGTGATACAAAGGAAAAACATTTTTTGGAGCAGATGCACTCTTTTATTTGCTAATACGTTCTTGGTTGACAATAATTTGCCACAGCAAATGTAGCATCCATCTTCAAAATGCTGCTCACTAATGCTATTCCAAAAACCAATGGGTATGCAATAAACTGCATCAAACTACCCATAATAAAGCAGTTTTAGTACAGATGTTCATTATGCACGAGTCTCTGTAGCAGCCTGTGCATTTTGGAGGAATGTTTGACATTAGTTTGGAAAAGCAGTAATTAAAATTAAAGTAAATTTTCTCATAAAATTCAGTCAGATCAGAACTGTAGACATGTCACAGTGCTCAGTTACCATGAGTGAATTCCAAATTTGAGTATCATATCCAAAGGTTCTCTGGATTCCAAGAGACATTATGCTCATGAGGAGCAAATGTTCAGACTTTGGAAATTTGGTGCTCTTCTTATTGCTACTTCTAAACATGCTCCTGATTGATGTTTTCCCTAAATGCTTGTTGGGTACATGTAGTGAATGTACTGCATACTAGATTAATTGTTTTAAGAGCTCATGGCTTGCCTTTTGTACCTCAATTTCCTTACAGTGCTATGGAAAGCATTTGTCATACATTCTGGTTCTTCCCAGTGGCTGGATATGCAAATAGACTCTACTGACATGACCTGACTTGCACTCTGAGCAGAAAATATTGTATTAAGGGAAAACCAAAATTATCAGTCAGATATTGTTTTTCAAGTCTTTAATTTTCGGTTAAACTTTATATTAGATAAATGAATTTTTTGTTTGCTTGATTGTTTTTTCTCCCCAGTGCTCATAGGAAAGCGGTAAAAGTTTTATTGTGAGCTCCTCTCCAGCAGTATGTCTGGTGGTTTAACACATGTGGCCTTTTGTTCTTGTTGGTCCTTACTGAATGCTTTGCAGACAAAGCAAGCAGGGAATTAATCGCCTCCTGTGGCATGTGGATCTCAACATGCTCTTAGGCACCCTGAGCAAAGAGAGATGTGTATGAACAAAAGTTTCTGACCAAACTGCTGAATTTGTTAAAGATTTAGATCTTAAATGTCTAGCTTCCACCCAACATTGAAGGGTATCACGAAAAAAAGGCAGAATCCCCAACTCTTAGCAAGAATAGCATGTAGGGATCAGTTCTCTTCCTTCCCAGGGTACAAGGGGCTACAGAAGGAAGCAGTGAGAATGTTATCAATCAGACTTGAAGGAAACCACCAAATAGCCATAGAATGAGTTCCTGACATTGCCTATGAGCTTTACATGCAGATGTGGCATTTGTCAATTCCCAATGACATCAGCCTGTGTGTTGCAATATCAGGACATGAGACATGATTGATTAATTTGAAACTTTGACTCAATTTCCTGACCTTCTAATTCCCTGCTCTCCAGTACTAAATAAGAAGGCTCAAACAAAAGAAAAAAAAATGGGAAAATGAGATCCTCTCACTTCATTTTTTTGAATAGAAGATAAATTAGCTCCCTATTGAATACATCAGAAATTAGCTGAAAACTGCTAACTATATTTGAGGGTACAGTGTCAATTTATTTCTATGAGAAAAGACCTCTCTGAGTCACTATTATGTGGCAAGAGAAGCATTAAGTGCAATTAAAGAACATGTTAAAAAACAGTTTTGGAGCTTGTCTGTCCTCTCACAGAGCAGTCTGGCTTCTGAAATGACTGTTTCTGAAACCTGTGTCTGCACCCTCAACCCATAAATGCAACTTAATAAACCTTCCAGACCTGAAATGAATATTTTGATGACACTATGAATACAGTATATGCTAAAGATCTTCTATTCCATTTTCTATAACCATAAACAGATATGCTTTAATGGTCTGTTGCCTTTACCTTAAAAATTCCAATTTAGTTCCCTAGAGGTATAATAATAAAAACTGCTGACATTCTGTTTTTATTTTTCAGAATAAGAAGAACCTGTCTTATAAAGCCTTTTCTGTGTTTGTGGATGGGTGAGATCAAGCTTGGTCTTATAATCAGGTGTCTTTCTAAAGAAGAAAGGGATGTGACATGGACTTTTAAGTTTGACACAGGTGACAGCAAGTCTTTCAACACATGAAGCCCATTCATTTTTGTCTTGAAAACAGCTTTGTAAATGTCAGAGTTTAAAACTCATTTGATTCATCTTTGCCTTTATTTTTCAGCAGCACTTATCTCACCTCAAGTTTGAAGGGATATCTATCCATTTCTGTCAGAAAAATAACTCAGTGTACAGATAAGGACTTCTATTTTACCAGGCCTGCTGTGCCAGCTTCTGGCCATGTTGGGTTGCATGAGCTCAGGCTATGGTGTTTGAAAACCTATACATAGCAGGCAGAGAGAATGAGGCCTTAAAATTTTCTATTTTCTTTGGCTTTTAGGCAACTGGTTACATTCATCTATATAAGGGGAAGAATACTGCAGGCTGAAAAACAATGTCCCTCTCCTGTGGCATGTCATAAAACGTCTTACATATTTTAACTCAGATATGAAATGGCAATACAAATCTACACGTGGATGCAGCATTTTGCTGCCTATTACTTTAAGTGTTGACATTCTATTGAAAGCACAGCTGCGCCATAGAAAAAACATTTCTTATATTGACCTGACAGAATTCAATCTTTAGATATCTCAGGGAAACCAGCATGGGGTTATTCAGTATCTGCAAAAACCATATTCTAATAGTTTTCACCAGGAATGATCATGACACTCTTTCATAGTCCTCCATTTTTCCATTTTTGCTGATTCTTCTTTTTTTTTTTAAGTATTTCCTCAAGAGTCTATGTTCAAACTACATTCAAAAAGTCTCTGCAGATTTTAATCTCTTTACAAAAGATACAATCCCCCTTTTTTTTTTCTTCTTCAGTCTACCATAAACAGTTCTACCCTGCTCATATAGCAAGTTATTTTTTCTTCCCACTTACAGAGGAGCAGAGAAACAGGTTTTGTGGACAGTTTAGCTCCATAACCTGTCTTTCACAACAGCCAAAATCAGTACCCATCAGTGTATTCAATAGTAATAACTTATGGCTTGTCCTGAATATTAGTAACAGCAGTTTTTAGGTCAAAGCACTGGAAACAATTGCATTATGCTAATGATCTCCAGGGCCAGAGGTTTATACAGCCAAGGCAAAGGGAAAGAGAGCAGGACAAATCAGCAAACCACTGAAGTACAAGAACTGTAATGAGGATAGTCATGGGAGCATAAGTCCAACCTTTGAGGTCTCTGCATCTCGCTGCCTAGCACTGGGGGCAGCCACATCTTGCTGCCCCTGCACACAGTGATGAGAATGTCAAATAGCCAGGGCTAGGTTCATAAGGACAGGTATTATCTCACTGGGAAAAAAAGAACACAAACATTCTTTCAGGCACATGAACCTTATTTTGAATCTGAAGAGAAATAAGCAGAGGCTGAGAATAATATATTCTTGGACCATCACTGTTACAACACTGCAACCATTGCAATTCTGTCAGTTAATTAATTTTTACCACTAAGAGCCCCTAAGGAATATGTCAATTTAAATTACAAAGCACCAAGAGGAGCGTCATAAAAATGAATGTCTATGTATAAACCTTAATTTCACGCAAAGTAGAAGGAAAAATTCTTAACCCAAACCAGTTACTTTTACATTCCTAAATCAAAGAAAGCATCAGTATAGTGTTAGAATGGAAGTTAGGGTTAGAAAGTCAGAAAGAAAACTGCTCACGCTTTTGATCTCAGAGTTCAAGACATTCCTGGTCAACAAGTTTCTAAGATCTGGTGAACATCACAGCTACGCTGGCATCTTAAATTGAGAGAGCTCTCAAGATGCTGCTTCTCATTCTGCAGAAAATCCTGCTGATGGAATGAGGCCCTGATCTGATAAAATCTCTGCAGGCTGAATGCCTGTTCTGTAGTTCCTTGTTAATACTGTCCTTTAAGCAATTAATCTTCCCCTCCAGAAATAGAGTGGGCTCTCAGCTCTGGGCAAAGGAAATTATTTTCCCTGGTTCAGAACTTTTTTTCATATGCCTTCCCTTCTCAGAAGTTCAGAATATTTATTTTTTCAGAAAAAGAAAAAAAAAAAAGGTATATCAAGAGGAGAAATCACTTCCCCTTGGAGTAAGCACAGCTGTTCAGGCACACAATTCTGTGGCTGCTGTACTGAAGGGTTGGGCACTTTACCTCATACAGTTGGGCAGGGAATAAAACCGATTATGGAATGTGGAAATAGGAAATCTGACTGTTCTACAGATAGGGAAGTGAGACTGAACTGGAAGGTTAGACCTCCTAACGTAGGTTTGGGCCTTGTCCAAGATAAAATTCATGGGTCCATTTTAAAATGAATATCACACTTTGCTCACTTAATAAACTTACCTGCCGTGAAGGATAGCTAGATGTGGATTCCTATGTACATTTGTTGAGTTAACAATATAGAAGACTGATATTTATGTGATGGAGAGAGTTTACAATGCTGACTAAGTAAATATGTGCTTTTAAACATTTGTATGCCAATACTTAGATTTATTAATGTGAATTCCCAAGATCACTGTTTTTATGATCCCATTTCAACAGGGGCAATTACTTCTATTCTGCTAATCAGGAAAAGACACAACCAATATTAAGAGACCATGGGAATTGAGTAGGATCAAAGGTGCAGATTACCAACTAGAACGTTTTTCTTTCTCATGTTCATTACTCAATGCTATTTGCATAAATAAGCTTTCTTTTTATTTTAATTTGCGAAAATTTTCTTGCTGATTCTCTCTTGAGGTCATTATCTTCTTCTTATGATATCACAGCTGACTGCTAGAGAAAATGTTATCATGTGATCAGAGGTTCAGGTGAGGGAATGAGTAGTTCTTAAGTAGAAGTTCCTTTTTTCGTATTCATAATCCATGTATTAAAGTATTAATTCTGAATGGAAACAATCCTTCTCATGCACTACTTTTCCATCACATGACAGCAGTTTACTAGGCGTTTGGCATTATAGAGACAGTCACCACAATATGTCCTTCATGATGCT
This sequence comes from Cyrtonyx montezumae, assembly GCF_038088225.1. NCBI lineage: Eukaryota > Metazoa > Chordata > Aves > Galliformes > Odontophoridae > Cyrtonyx > Cyrtonyx montezumae. Next base: position 8,348,487 of record NW_027071826.1, on the reverse strand, counting down.
CTTAGGGCAGCACTACTGAGTTACATTCGGGGTCAGTGAACACTTTGACACTAATGTGCCATATTTTTGGCAACAAATAAATACTAAATGTTTGTGCATAACAGTGGCTTTTTTAAAAAAGGCTGGTTACAAGTAAAGTATCCTCAGGAACTTATTTCACTGTCGTGTATGACTCTTATCCACCTGTATCAGCATACTGTCAGTCACCTGACTACAGAAAACTGGTATGATGCAGCTCCACTGCTTAACAGGTAAACACAAGTGTGGTCTACATGTAAAATATATCCCTGGTGAATATATTGGAAAGATAAGAACCTTTGCTTGTTTAAATCTAATAGAAGATTAGTCCAACTTGAACTGAAGGGAGATTTTGAAGCTGCTTGATCCAGATTTGGATTTGTTTCTGAGTTTGGCCCTCTTTCTACAGTGTGAAAACAAAACTCGGCTTCCAAATTGCTGCCCACAACTGTACGTCAACTTTGTAGCTGGTATCTTCTATTTGTAGCACAACAGGATAAAACAATCTGGAGATAGACATTCAGTTGCTTATATGATTTATTCATTTTCTCTTTTTATAATTGAAATAAAATTTTATTTTTTTATAGAAAATATTTATTTTATATCAATTTTATAATTCTTTCTTCTTTCTACAGAGAATAAGGACATCAAAAGCAACTTCTAAAATGATCACTCTCAGACAATATTTTGATTCATATTTTACTGTGGACCTGACAGTTCTTTCCTGCACTCTTTTCTTTAGAGAGGGATGAAACACTTACATAAGACCTAGGGCTGGGTATGATAGGGTGCTCACGTGTTCATAGCAGCAACAAAGTTCAATGAATTAGTTATTCATTTTCTTTTTGTCATCTGGGAATTCCTTATAACAGAGTGATTCTTTGCTGCCATATGCTACAGCTCCATAAAACAAATAATTTATGCGCAAATTACAAAGATCACAAAGAAGCAGGAGAATAGAAGAATTGTAACATCAGCTTCATGCACAATCAGCACAAAGGAGGAAACAAATCCTCTGTGAAAACACCTTTATCTGAAGTACAAAAAAGACAGGGACATCCTTGTAAGAGTCCAGTGGAGGGCTACTAAGATTATAAGGGTGTGGAACACCTCCCTTATGAGGAAAGGCTGAGAGACTGGGGCCTGTTCAGCCTTGAGAAAAGAAGGCTCAGAGGGGATCTGATTGATGTCTACAAATATCTAAGGAGTGGGAGGCAAAGGTACAAGACCGGATTCTTGTCAGCAGTGTGTGGTGATAGGATGAGGGGAAATGGTCACAAAATGATGCATAAGAAGTTCTGCACAAATGTATGTGAGAACTTCTTCATGGTGAGGGTGATGGAGCAGTGGCACAGGCTGCCCAGAGAGGTGGTGGAGTCTCCTTCTCTGGAGATGTTCAAGACCCACCTGGACGCAGGTCCACCTGTGCAGCCTGGGCTAGGGAGCTGCTTTGGCAGGGGGTTGGACTCGATGATCTCTAGAGGTCCCTTCCAACCCCTATAGTTCTGTGATTGTGATTCTGTGAAGTCCCTTCATGATTCGTATTTCTGCTGGTGCAGGTAGCATTGCAGCTGGGAAAGGGGATTTCCATGAACTATGGAAGTGCTGCAGGATGTGAGACTGATGGGTCACTGACTCTGGCCTGGCTATGGCTCCAGTTCAGCAAAGCAGTTATATATTATTGACTCTGCAGTGACACATATCTGTGTTACGCCGAGTTCCTGTTGCTGAACTGCACCTGGAACTGAATACAATTATACTTTTGATATTTCAGGGGATGTTGTCAGTTTAAAACATATATTAAAAAAATAAATAAATAAAAGGACCAAAACCATTGGGTATATTTGCCAATGATATAGATAATGAGTTATTCAGTTACAAATCAAATGTACTTTCCATTTCCATTACTTTCCGTTATCTCTGCCAGATTACCACAGTAGGGGAAATGAAAATAGATTAGTCTATCTCACTTCTGTTTACACCCTGATCCTAAAAAAAATCATAGAATCATGGAATGGCCTGATTTGGATGGGACCTGAAAGTAAGTTCCACCCCTTCTGTCATGGGCAGGGCAGGGCTGCCAGCCACTAAATCAGGCACCAGGCCAGGCTGCCCAGGGCTCCATCCAACCTGGTCTTGAAGGATGGAAGTTTCATTTCACATTTCACAGTGTTCCATAGCAAAGAGACACTGACAATGATTACTTTCATTGGGAGTTAAAGAAACTAATAGATTGGTCATTTTAATCCTGATTTTCTGTTGTTTGGAAAAAAAAAAACCAACCCAAAACCTTTGGTCATGCCTGACTTTAAATCGTTTTTCAAAAATCCTGTACTAATATTTAGTGAGATTTGCAATTCTGTGCTCTGAATCTCTTTACTGTAAGCCTTCCTTCAATTCGCTTCTTTCTTATAGAACCTCCAATTATTGCACTGGGCAGATGCCCAGAGCTGGATTGCAGAGAAGTGAACAAACATATGAGAGGGCCTCAATCTGATCTGGCACCATGCCCAGAGCAGAAATGGAAGATGCTCTGTGGCTAATTATGGTTTATTTTCCCATCTATGAAGAAAGTACACCTTCTCTGCTTAATCTATCAGAAAGCATAAGCTGTTGTGTTTTTTTTTCGTTTTTTTTTTTTTTTTTTTTTTTTTTTGAGACCTGTATTATTGAATTTCAATGATTTATTTCATTCTTCTACTGCTGGCAAAAATCTGCAATATAGGTTGCATTTATAGCTATAGCAGATAATCCCTTTTATCCACTGCACATGCTAGATTCTGTCAACAGTCCCACTGTATCACTGACATTATCATTTCAATAAAGTCCTTTCATAGAATAGTTCTTACTCATCTGTGCAGAAATTGGATATTTCTTAATTTGCCACCTAAGGAACTATAGGACTGCCTGTTTTCTCTAACTCTTCTCTGACAGAAATTAGACTTACATTTCCATTTTCCTATTTGCCACCAAAAATAAAAATAATAAAATAAAAATCAAATAGAAAAAGATGTTCTCTTTAAAATCCATAGCCCTAAATAATTTACCCACTTTGAAATTTTAGCGGTCTTCTAGAATGACAGCTCTAAGTTATCTGGTGAACAATTTGTGTCTCTGAGCTATTTCTCACACATTATGTGTTACTTTTCTTCCCTCAGAGAACAAACCTGGATATATCATAAGCTGTGCTGTCCAAAAGGAAAGCAAGACAATGGAGGAAAACATCCATACAAAATAGCCATGTCAGGCTGGTGTTCCCATTCAGATCACATTTGCTTCTGCCACCTTTCTCCTAGAGACTCTCCTGTGCCATATGAAATATAGGAAAAGCCACACTTAAGCAAGAAGGCTGGAGAAAATGGCAAGGGACCGTATTTTCAGAGAGAAAAATGTTCAGTGCTTATAGTATGGTCTAAGGTTGGGGAATAAATTATGGGGGAAAGATTTTGGAATTTCTTCAAGACACCATTTTTCATTTACAAATCTAACCTTAATGCTGGTTATTGACATTCTCCTCCAGCAGGACATTGATCCAGCAACCACAGAGCTAGAAGTTTGCAGAAATCATAGATTTACATTGAAATAGCTTAGTACAGGTCAGTTAGAGCAGATGGGCTATCTGAAAAACAGAGCAGGAACACAGCTCAGACACTTCAATTGCCACCTGACATTCTGCGCACTCCTTGTTTAAGAACTAAGGGGTGTGGTTTCCTGTATTTCCTATGTGCAAGTATCAAAACCTTGCTGGTAAATCATCTCAGGTGGGCTTTAATCTGCTAATTACCACACAGGTGGAGTAGAGCAGGAGGCCCTTCTACTGTTCTTCATGCAATGCAGCTGTGTGCTGTAATAAGCTAAGGGTAAAATCTCCCCCCCCTCCAAGTTTAGAGTTCAGGTCTATCAGTGATAAAAGTGGCTTCCTGCCTGCTTCCCATCTTTCAGCAGTTCTGTGTAGTAGAGCTGCCTAGGCCATTATGGAGTCTATAGGTACTAAGGCAAGATGGAAACCTTGTGGCTTAGGTGCACTGTTTCCTATATTTAAGTTACAATGGGCTTTTGGATAACTCTGCTGGATAAGTGACAGCCTGTGTACAGCTGGGCCTACTGTACTGGTCCAAGGTAAGAGTTGAATTCAATATTCTAACTTTGTGAAGGATTTTAACTCTTCTGTTTCCATGCTCCTACACTAGCTTCCCCTGTGCTAAAACTGCATTCAGACCTTACCCAGTCATAGAGCAATAGCATAGTACCCATTCAATGTACCCTCACTGCTCTTCCTGAGTGGCATCTTTGTGATCTAGCAAATACCCCTAAGCATGTCAGGTGGATCAACACAACTCCAGAGACCCATCAGCTAACACTGTGCTTCATTCCCCTATCCAGTGGACTCTGTGGCTTCTGAAATGTTTATATCCTCCAATTCTTGCAGTGTTTTCTTTTTTCCACTTCCTCCACCCTGTTTTCCTCTCATGTCACTCCCTGCCCACACCCTTACCGAGTGTGTATCAAGCTGTGCTTATTTGTATGGTGCAAAGCATTTCAGTAAAATCTCTTCAACAGAAGGGTTGTGTGAGGTCTGTGGGTGGAGAGGCCTGTGGATAAGGGGCTGTGCAGGAAATTTGCTATTTGGCTTTTGTATTGACTTGCTGTCTGATTCAAGCCTTACTTAAACTGCTGGTTTCCAGTGACATCTGTGGGGATGACAAAGCAGGGAGTGAGTGCTCAGTGCCTGTCTGTGCTGTGGAGCAGAGAGGCAGCAAAGACAATTCCTGGCTGCCAGTTGCATCCAGGCTGAGCTGGTGCTGCACCACTGGAGGCTGCCTTTCCCCTTTCACTTCTTGGGTTTATTCAGCCCAGAGCAGATAGGCAGAGGGGGTGCCTCGTGGTAGCCTACAGCTCCTCACAGGGAGCAGAAGCATGGCAATGAGCTCAGCATTACACAGCAATTGCAAGAGGTGTGGGTGGAGAGAAATGCAGAACAAGCCCTGGATCACCTCTGAGTTTGCCAAATCTCTGGGAGGATATAGAGCAGTTAAAAATAAAATGCTCACTCGTGTTACTGATGAGTAACGCTTGCAGTTACTAAAACAGAAAGGGCTGTAAGTGGTTTATTTGTTTTCCATTAGCTGGGTTGCTTTATATTCTTTGCAGTTCTCCCAGGCTGGTCTGTAGAAATGAGGCAGTCAGGTTCAGTTTTCCTCAGAGCTGGTTTCTAGTCAGGTTTCTTTGGGTTCAAATCGACAATAATTGGACAGTAAAATGTGAAGGGGAAAACAAAGAGAGTGGGGAATGACAAAGTTCCCAAATTACTCCTGTTTCTCTTGTGTTTTTCAAAGGCTTGTTAGTAGCTAGATTTTGGGCAAAACTGGTATCTAGAGGCACAGTTTGTCTTCTTTTTCTCCATGTGAGAGAAGGAAATTAAAGATGCCAAACTCAGAGCTGGTAAACTGTTTATGGTGAGAAGAGTTTCTTCTAAGGCAAGCTGATATGCAGCCAATCACAGTAAGACGACATGATAGATATACTCTTCCATTGTATGAAACAAAAGAAGTCATGATCTCCTCCTGCACTTCTCTCTTTGTCAGTATGAGAAAAGATTTGGTCCCAGAGTCCTGGCCTTAAAGATTCTCTGACTAATATAAGATTAGTAACTGTGCAGTTAGAAGTGGTGTTTACATGATCAGGTATACTAAGGCTTTTTTTTTTTTTTTTTTTTTTTTTTTTTTTTTTTTTTACATTTTAAGGAAATATTTTGCAAGTTCTGTGGCAGGTTGGTAGTTCCAGTGCTCCCCACTGATGTCTGAGCTTGTTTCCTTGAGACAAAAGAGGAGGAATGCTCCACAACCTTTTGTCATGCAGTTATCTGCATTCCTGGAGAATGTCACTGTCTGGTTGTGACTCATTCATGGTCTCTGCAAAGCACTGTGTCCATTATAGCCTCTGCTCATTATGCTTTATTTTAGACAAAATTAGAAGTTCAGTTTTTAAAAGAAGGCATGTTGTGAGGCAGACGCAGCCACACCTCCTGATCAGTATGTCATTTCCAAAGGAAAATCTAGGCATATTACCAAACAAATGAAACTTAATTAGGTAAGAAATTGTTTGTTATGCGTTAGAAACAGTGAGGTTTTCTATGTTCTGTGGCTACAGAGGTATTCTTAAAGTCCATGGATACTGAAATACATGCTGTGCTCACATCATGGAGTAATTCAGAAAAGATAAAATGCAAATCATTTCTTATCTTGTCTGCTAAGATCCCTCTGATTAGACAGTCAAAGTAATGTTGTGTGTATAAAGCAATTAAACAGGTGAAAAGTCTAAATATCTAAAGGGCAAGTGTCAGGCTAGGGCCAGGCTGTCTTCGGTGGTGCTCACTTACAGGTCAAGGGGAACAATCTTGAAGTTCCATCTGAACATGAGAAAGAACTTTACTGTGAAGATGACAGGGCACTGGAATGGTCTTCTCAGAGAGGATGTGGAGCCTCCTTCTCTGGAGGTATTCAAAACCTGCCTGAATGTTTTTCTCTGCAACTTCCTGTAGAAAACCTGCTTTAGCAAAGGGTTGGCCTGGATGTTCTCCAGAGGTCCTTCCAACTCCTACAATTCCATGATTCTGTATTCTGAAGAAGATAAATATTCATCAGGCTTATTCCTATGCTATTTCTTCTTTATGCATCAATTTGTGAGATAAGGGCTGCAATATCTGATTATGCATGAGGTAGATAGGAAATGGGTTGTCTGTGTAAAAGAACCGAAGGGAAGAAACAAAACTGTAAGGTGTACCAGCTAAGGTAGTAACAAAGACTGAGTATGTAGCAAAGAATGAAGGTATTTGCTGATATGTACATTCATTTCAATGGTGGCTTTGGTTGTGTTTTGTCTGAGCTTTCACTCTTCCGTGATTTCAGAATGACTGAAAATGGCTTTGAAGTTCTGATGTGTGTAGGTTGGTGAGCCTCAAAAGAATTCTTAGTTTTAATTCAGTTGTACTAATGATCCTCCCTTCCAGCATGGCTGGACTATTAATCTAAAGAAGCTTGTCCTGGGACTTGCTTTTACTGTCATTGAAGCTATTTTCCCCTGTTTAACAAATTTATTTTACTTGTTATGCCATAACGAGCAACTTTCTATCTTGGTACACTCTAACACAAAAGAATGTATATGGAACTCAAGAGAAAGTTGTTGCACCTGGTGAATGCAAATATAGGTCTGTTGTGACTTCAGTGCTTCATTGAAGCAAGGATTATTCAGAAAAATGAGACTGTTCATATACCAAACAAAGCTAAACTGGAAAGCTTAAGAACTAACACCCACTGATTCCTTTCTGTTAAACTAATGTATTGGTCCTTAAACTGATAAATTGATCCGTATTGCTAAACCAGCCTTTCTCAGTATCCTCTAGGGATACTACAAGACCACATGTAAGGATATTAATTGTCTCTTTCATTAAGATATTACCTAATCTGACTCACAGCATGGAGATGTTCAGTGCAGATTCAAAATAAATGTCCACTTTATGCTTGCTTTACACATCTCTGTTGATTGCAATTGGGTGGTAAACAGAGTAACAGTAGAACTTAATTATCTTGACCACTGGATCAAATGTAACACCACTTTTGTGAGCAATGGAGGAAGCTAAACAAAATTAAGACAATAACACTCATTTTCAGTGACAGCCATACGTGGGCCAGAAGGAAGTGTGATATATCTAGTAAATACTTCATAGGAGATATTTGTGAAAGAAGAGTGCATGGGGTCAGGGAAAGGTAATTCATGGCAAAGATAGCAGAATCTGAAGCAGTTTTTCATTGTAGGGAGCACTGTGGATATAAAGGAAGTGTTCAAACTGCATAGGAGCAAAGACTGATAAGACTTGCACTACGGAGATTAAGGTATCTGTTTCCCAGCAAAGGGATCTGGGGATTGGATCATTACTGTGCTATTAGCTGTTGGCTGGAGATAAACAAAACAAATGTTTATTCCCAGGAGAAAGAGCTCTTAGAGGTTAACTGACATTGATAATTTGAAATTCCCTTGGGCAAGATGGCAGTCTCTCATTGGAGTCAGGATCTTTGTAAGCTAATTTGAAAAAAAAAATGAAAGTATTTCTTTTGCACTGCACAGTATGTGGTGATTGCTTCCTTATCTTCTGCAGCGTTATTTTCTGTATTAATTACCTTGAATTGCTGAATCTGAAAGATACTTATACAGGATGTTCCTCAGCATTGAAGGAAAACTTATGTGAGAGTGTGAACTTGCAGCCCTGGTCAGTGTCTGCACAAGTTCTTATTATCCTCTCTCTAATGCCAAGTAAAACGAAGGGATCCCAAATAAAAAAGGCTAAGCCTGATGGTGGGAGTTCAGAAACAACCTTTCACCACTGATAGGTCACGTGGCTCTGAAGAACCAGGGGACAACAGGGCTCACCAAGGCCAGACCTTGGCTTCAGAAACTGAGGAAGTTCCACCACAGTTCTGGCTTGTATTTTTTTTTCCCCAGATGCCCAGCTGTTATGTGTTATGAGGATTGTCTTTGGAAAGCAATAAGAAAAAAGACATGAACAAAAAATTGAGCTAGTGTAATAGCATGTGTTATTTCTTATTCAGACTGCAGAATCAGGAGATTCTGGATTGTTCAGGAGGGAACACCTGAACCTCAAAGCTTTGCACTGATCTCTGTTAAACTGCAGGGCCAATAGTAAAGGATATTCTGGCAATGAGAAACACCTTTTTTTTTTTTGCATTGTGAAGATCTCTGAATGTAAGATGCCAATAGTCTCTGACACTATCTGTATTTCTACAGCACCATTCTACCATTCTTCTCCTATGATGAGGAGTCAGTAGTCTGCAGTGAGACACGATTGAACAAGCTAGGAGAGGAACCTTGACTGGGCACGTGCTTCTCTGAAGCATGCATAATAGTAAAAATGATACATATATTTTTATTCCTTTATATATAATGGCTAATGCAGTGATTAACATATCAGATTGCATGTGGACTCAAGCACAAGACATCAAAGGTTTTCCACGTAGGTTTTTCTCCTGCTCTGTCTTATTAGTGTGTATGGTGCCCTGAGGATGTAACAAGCAGAACTGTAGAATGTCTCATGAGCAGTTCAGATGTGAAGCTATAGGTTTGCTCTAGACCAATGGCAAATGAGAGAGGCCATTGTTTCAAACAGGAGCGATTCTCAGGAGAATTGCAGCCCCTAGGACACCCTTAAATAATGCAACTCTACCAAAAATACAGCAGTGAAATAATTAAAGAGGCAACAAGGGTTTTTTTTAATTGTTTCCGAAATTATATTCTCCAAAATTTTTTCTGGAATGTGTGATATTTTAGACTGGACTCTAAATGCACTCTGAGCACAACCTTTCAGTGTTTTTTATGGGTGAGGTTCTCCCATAAGCAAGTGCAGAGCTTTCCAGTTGGAAATATCTAAGTGCTTGAGCAGTATTATCAATTTAGCACATTTTCTATGCATTCAGGACCTCAGACAAGGTTGAACTGGTGCATGCATTTTCTTTTTCTTTAAAATCATTTTGCTGGTCATTTCCAGTGCTGTTTTTTTTCTTTTGTTTTGTTTTTTGTTTTTGTTTTGGTGTGTTTATTCTCATACCACCTTTACTATCCACAAAAGGAAATTCAGCCTTACTGCACTTGTGGCAGTGGCATTTAGCCTTCTACCTGTTATAGTACCTATTTGTCTCTAGCAGCAGACAGCATGTGGGTGGTTTAGAGAGATTTACATGCTGATATTGTAGTAAGGCTCCTTTTTATTCTGTAATTTAACTGGGAAGATTGAAACATTTTACATTATTTTGCCTGTGGTAAAATAGACTTATTTTAGCTTCTGTTTTTCCTTTCTTCTGCTTGTTCATTAATATTCAGAGTTTATCTTATCTTTTCCCCTCTTCATTTGGTTTGTAAATGATTCCTTTGCTTGCTCCTTTATTTTTAAGCCTGTTTTCAACTTTTGTTTAATCTTCTTGTTCTCTTTTTTCTTGTTTGTTATTAAATTTTGAGTTAGCTCTTTAAGTTATCCCTTTTCATATTCATTCCATAAAATGCCAGCTGCGCTTTGTCTCTCTCTTCTATTTAGCCTGTGTGAGTATGCAGAAATGGGGTTACTCCTCCAGCATATCACAGATGGCCAATTTTTGTCCAGTTTGCTCAGGTGACAGAGGCTGGGGGATCTTTAGCCTAACATTCTCCCCACCACAGCAATAATAAAGTACACATTTTAGTATGTAGGTGCATTTGAGCTCTGTTCTTGTTGTCCATACCATGCAATGCCATGTGTAGCAAAGGATCTCCAAAAATAACATGTAATAATCATGTGATTGATGAGTGGGCACAATGAAATTGACATTTACAGGAAAATAGGAAAACGTGACACAGGAATATTATGTTATTTAGCAGTGGAAGACACGAAAGCCAGGATAGATAGATACAATTCTTCTGAAATGTCATACAATTTGTTGGGAGCAATGACAATATTGGAATCTTTCAGGGGTATTTGTCATTGTCAGAGGCAGGTTGGTAGACTATATGGAACAATTGTGACCACTATGACAATTAACCTTTTTGTCCATAAGGACAAAAACAGTCTTCAGGTTGCTCTGTATACAGTTAGCCCAACTTGTGCTGGACACAGGTAAAGTACTGGTCTAATTTTTAAATAGAAGATCTCTGAAGAATGGTTTGTTTTTTTTTTTTTGTATTGTTAATCTGTTCTATCCATATATATATATATATTTTTTTTTTCTCCTCCTGATTTTAAATTGTTTGAAAGGTTGTGTACCTATAGATGCAGAACATCAAGTGTGACTAAAAAAATAATATGTAGGGTTTTAATTCTTTATTTCCTCTTATTAGAATGGCTTTTTTTCTTTTTTGAGATGGAAGTGAGGGGTGATGAGGAAGAGTTTGGTTCGTGTGCTTAGGATTTAAGTCTGCAAAATGGAAAATTGGCTTTTCCCAAGAGAGGTACTCAGAAACCTTCTGAGATCTTTTTTAACAGTAATTTAATCCATCAGACTATCATGATGCAGTCTATATTACTTATTAAGAAGATGCTATGTGAGTTAGCTTCAAGGCAAGAAAATGGAGCCTGCATGAATAAGGATGCAGAGTTGACACTTTAGATATTGCTTCTGTGACTGGCTTGGTTGTGTTTCTTAGTTGCTGTTTCCAAGATACAACCTTATCTAATGGTGAGAGAGACAGGTAAAGAGTTGCTTTCACTTATTGCCCTGGATTCTGAGTGATCACAGTTGCTATAGGCAGCTGTAATTGAAGTGTTTAGTGTTTGCTAAATACGGTTATTACCTGAGGGCTCTTGAAATACTGTTTGCATTTTTTATGGTCATTGGATTCTCCTGATTACCAGATGTAATAGACTTTTTATGCTACAATGCAACTGTTGAACATTTTAATTGGAATGCCATGTCAAATTTTTAAATTAAAAATCAAATACTCAAAGCACCAGTGCTTTTTTGATTACTAAAATTAAAACCTAATTGAATTCTCCCACCAAAAAATATCCTGTGGAAATTTAATTAGAGAAGTGTAAGAGATGATTTTTAAAACATATTAATTTTTAATTAGAAGAAATCAGAAAGGCAAATTAATAAGTTTTAAATTTTCCTAAATACAAATATGGTGATGCCATGTGGTACAATAAAGTGAAGACCTAAGTCCAGTTTCCCAAATGACAAAATGCACAAAACTTGAGTATTACCTGACCAAAATAAGTGATGGATACCTGTTTCTTTGATGGATTATCATTAAAACCATCTGTCTTTACGTATCAGCACATGGAAGGACTACAGTGAAAAGTAGCTTTGAGTGAATATTTGGAGTAGAGTGCAAAGAATGAAGGTAGCTGCTTATTTTGCAGCCTGCTGTGTTTACCTGTTGACTGGGAAAGCTGTCAATGTGTGGGTTGATGTCAGTGCTATTTCCAAGCCCTTGGCTCCTCTGATGTGTTGCAAGGTATGTGACTCCAGGGCTCTGCTCCAGAGGCAAGGTAGTTCGGGTTGGATGTTGTATTGCTCTGCCTTTGTTTAATTTACCACTCTGTACCCAGGAAGAGTCACTCAGCATTAATAGGTGTGGAAAAAGTCACTGACAACCTAGGTTGGCTCAATTTGTCCTTGTCAGGACATTTCCATTTTCTACAGATTTTATTGGTCAGTAGTTGCATGCAAAGCTTTAGTCATTGAGTTAGAATAGTGACAGTGGCCCTTGGAAAAGGACAATGCCATCATTAAGCAGTAAGTCTGGAAACAATCACAACTGTACTTTTTAATATTATTTCTTAAAGATGCTCATCTCATAGAGTAGTTCTGTATTTTGTGGTGCTGCATAACTTCATGATGCTGCAGTTAGGAGACAACAGAAAGAAAGAAACACATTAATTCCAGATCTCTGGAGATGCACTGCTTAATGTTATACACTTAAATGCAGATGGAATATCAAAATGAAGAGTGATGCCTGCAGGGTATGTTCAGATCTGAGGTTTCTCAGTCTCTCACTGCTGAAGCCAGGGCAGTGTGGGACATGTGCTCAGAACCTATTCTTGGAGGGTCAGGGCAGGTGTACCGTGGTGTTTGGGCTCTGAATCATTTTCCCAGTGTGTGACTTAAAGCGTGGCACCAATCCTAGCTGTTTAAATTTATCACAATCTTAGAAAGCCTCTCCTTGCTTAGAGAACAAAGAAGAAGAAACCCAATAATAGAAAAATTGAAATTTGAACCCAAAGCCATTCTTTTACTATTTTCCTAAGCATTAAGTACAATAAAGTCTGTTTCTTGCCTACTGCTGGACTCTTTTCTTATTGGTCAGCTTGACTTGGAAAAATTACACCTTTACCAATGACAAGTCTGGTATCAGTGGCATTTATTCAGGGAAGAAGTTGAGATGATGTTTTGAAATCCCACATCTCCCACTTCCTGGACCATAAGACTAGTATAAAAAGATTATGTTCTTGCTCCCCTTCGTGGATACATGAAAGGAAATAAGGCAGGTAAGCCTATGGACTTCTATGAGAAGGTTATTGTGTTTCTGACCAGTGTAACTCACTCCTTGAGTAGACAGTATTGATAAGACAGGCAATTGATCTGATCCTACATTGCAAATCCTGTATTACCAGCCCTGAATGCATGTAAATGTCAGTGTTAAAAACAGAAGGAAAAACAAAATAAAAATGTACACAAAAGCAGGTTGGAAAATGAAAAGCATCTGTGAATTATGCACTGGAGAACATTCTGCTTTAAGGTGGAAGATTAAATAATGACATGTATAGCATGAAGGAAATAATGTGAATCTGGAAGGAGCCTGAATATAACAGGCTTTTAGCAATCCTGATCCCAGAAGTTCAGGGTCCCATGCACATACTCCATCCTAAATGTGTACTGTCCCAGTCTTCCTTCTCCCTGCATCACTGTCATTGGATGTCTGCCAATGCCAGATGAGCTCTTATGCTACTCTGTTCCTCTCTTTGTGGCAGGAGCTTTGAAATTACTACTTTGAAATTACATGGGTAGATCAGCCAAGTTTGGTAAAAGGCTTGTGTCTGCACACACTGGAGCAATTTGTTATCTTTGCAAAGGTTTAGGAGTTTAAACCAGATAAGCAGGATCTTATTGACTGTTTCTTTCACATTAGTTTAATTAGTTGTTCATGTAATGAAGCCTTATTTGTAGCGGAGTAATAGGAAGACAGCGTTGTGACATAAAAATTTCCAGCTGAAATAGAACAAGGTAATTACTGGTTGTCCACTGAGTTGATGCAATAATCTTTCATTTTAGAATAGCTGAGTTCCTTAACCCAAATGTAACCCTCAAGCAGATGCTTCTGTCAGCAATGAGAGGCATGCTTCAATCCATCTGGAGCAGAAATGCTGAGAAAAGAGATTTTATGTGGAAAGTAAGTAATCTTTCCAGATATAATAGATTTCCTAAAGTAGAGGAAACTAGGAATTGTTTTCTTCTTTCTGTTTAAAGAAACTAAACATAAAATTCCCTGGGCTACATTTTCTACTGTCAGGAACAAAATTTTGGAATTAATTTAGGGAAAAAAAATCAAAAAACAATTGAAGTTGCTACATACATATTTAAGAAGTATCAAATTCAAATAATATATTGGAGTGCTGTCAACATTTGCAAAAGGTAACCATGTGAGTTCTTAAAATACAGGAATCTTAGATGTTGCTAAAGTTTTCTGTGAATTAGTTATAATTAAAAAAAAGGTCCCATATTTTTGTCAGAGTATTTGTTCATCAAAAAGATTCCCTCAAATTTGATTTTTGTGTACATAAACATTTCCAAGATCTGGAAATTCCATGAAGAGGAGTCACCTAATTCAATTTTTGTGTCATCACTTGCTTGTAGGACAGAAATTACTGCATCTACCTAAGATATACAAGACCTGTGGTCAAATTCTCTACTCAGAATTCTGTGCTGTATGTTTCTGGGAAGTATCAGCTAATTAAGTCACAGATCTGATTTCTCTGTTAAAGGCTGTTTGCTTTCCTTGTAATGTAGACTAAACTGTACATATTCCACTAAAATAAAAGACAGTCTACATGTGGTCTTCTTGGAAGGCCTTGATGTCAGAGTGACGGAAATAAATGTTTAGAAATTTTAGAAATGTTATTCCCCAAATAGAAACGATCCCAATACTGACAAAATCTGTAAAATTTCCCCAAATGGGTTATATGCTCCAACTGTATGCTAGAGAATGTCTGAATTCTATTGAAGTTAGCTGGCTTCTTTTTTCTATATGGAGTTAAATCTGTGATGGCTTTGGATAAACCTCAGCTAGGAGCATGTGGATCAATTGACATTTTAAAAGCTTAAATATGCAGGAGTGCCTGACTTCACTGGAAAATGGAAGAGGCAAAAGATAAGCAATGATCTAGACCTAATATCTCAAAAAATATACCTCAAAATGTGAATGCTGAATTAATGATGGAACTTAGATATAAGTAAATAAATTGAGACTCAAGCACTGAATAACAGTGAATTTTGAGTTATAATGGGGTGGTTTGCAACTTGATACTTCTATTAAGTCCATTATTTTTTTCATAAATTAAAATGTACTTTTTCAAGTCTCAGCTCTTTCAGAGGCTGCTTTCTGGTTGTTTAGTATTGGTCCATTGGGTACTTTCATCACTTTAACATTAAAAATGCAAAGCATTTTATTTTAAATAGATTCTAATGAATTTTGTAATTAAAAAATTTTTACTTTATTTTTGTCATAGGAATTCATGCTTGATAGCAATAGGCCATGACACACATTTAATGTTTATTTATTGAAGTGGCAAATCACTTATAATTTATGTTGGGTCTAGCTCTGCACTGTGAGGCTACTGTGGCAGTAACAAACTATAGTTACACAGGGCTAAGTTAGAGGCCCAGACTGTGTTGTGGTAACATAGAATGGGTTATGTTGGAAGGGACCTAACCAGTGATTCATTGTACTCCTGTCAGTTCCCATGTTGTGTGGTTGCTTAACACTGAAAGCAGAAGGATGAGTGGATCTGTTGACTAATCAAAGACAGAAGTTAGGTCTGGTGCCAACAGGGTCATGTTACAACTTTCCACACAGTTTCCACAGTAGCGCTTTAAACGTTTTCCCTTAAGAAATGGCAGAGATGAAATGTTCTGTGCTCTGCCCTGGGCTGCAACCCATGTTGTTTTGCTTGGTAGCTGCTTGTGCTTGCAGTGAAGTCACACTAAAGCACTAGAGCAACGGAATCTGGTGAAATATGTCCCCTCCCCATGGTAGGGAGACTGGAACTAGATAATCTTTAAAAGTTTCTTCCAACCCGAGCCAACTTATAAACTTCATTTACATTTGATAAGGCAACTATGTGATCAATGGGGATTGTGGATATTGGGCCAAATTCTATGGCATTAAGTAAAATAGGTGATAAAAGATGAGGAATCACTGACACAATCGTAGTTCTATGTGTGGGTAGGAAGGCCAGATTCAAGCTTGTGATTAAGGAAATAATAGAGAAATGCCTTTACAGAAGGCACAAAATAGAGAGGGGGGGAGCAGTTTTGAAGCTTGGATTGTGGGTTCAGTGAGTTTATTTTTCAAAATGACTTCTGCTACTGCCCGTGGACTATCATGAAACTTCGAACATGCAACTATTAAAATTGCATCTGAAAGTGGGAGTTTAGGCTCATGTGGAGTTTTACATAGATGAATGCTGAAGAAGATGAGCCCGGTCTGCCCATCTTCAGTACAGAAACAGTGTTGCTGAATCAAATTTGTTCTCAGTTCTAGTACATCCTGTCAGCGGAATGGGTATATCTGATGCAATCTGGGTACGCCTGCACCCTGATATGCCAGCCTGCACAAAGCCTCTCTAATTCTTATGAAAATGTAGCACAAAATAGTAGGAACTGAAACTTAAAAATCTAAGTGTATTACCTGTGCGAATGGCTACTTTTAATAATGCTGACATACAGCACTGGAGGAGGAGGGAGGGAGCTAGGTTAAGTGCTTCAAGCTGTGCTCATTGTGACGTGACTGTGTTTAATAGCATAGTTCCCAGGAACATCATGCCAACTTCACAAACCTTGAAGGTTGACTTTTACACACAGATCAGATATGTTTCTAGTTCCATGAGAAGCCTGCTCATGGAGCTATTCATGCAAATATATGCATGAAATAGTTTGTCAGATTTGCTACCCAGTGGGCTTTCAGATTTGGTCCTGACCTCAAGCCTTGTAATGATAGTAAGGGATCTTACCATTGCCTCCTGTGGGCTGAATCAGGTGTTCAACATGCTGGATTCATGGAGAGTTTGTGGTGGAAACTGAAGAGGCAAAAGCCAGCCCTTAACCTTTGGCTGTACACAGTTATTAAATGCAATTCTGCCCAGTTGCTGAGCATGGTTATAAGCTGAAGGCTTTATGTAGTCCTGCTCTCCCATTGCTCTGCCAGGTTGCGCGTTTGCAGCAGCTTTTATGAGGTGTTCAGCTTCAGCTTGCTTCCTCCCTCTCCCTCCCATGTGCCAAAGATGTGCCAGTTACAGAACAAAGAAAGTATCACAGAGTCAGTTTGGTGGGAGAGCTACAGAGACCAGCAATTACCTGCTGTTATCACTGTGGCTGTGCTTTCTGTCATGTTATATTTCACATTTGCATAGCTGTGTGTATTTGCTCTTTCATCACTGTTGTATGCAAGCTGTAATCAGTTCATTTTATGGCTGTCTTCAGCTAAATTCTTTGTTGATTTTAACATGACAGAAGTTGAAAAGATTACATATTATAAATAGATAATTAATATATCACCACAGCTTGTTGCTCTCTGTCTCTCCATCTCTTTATGAGAATCAGTTTTAATGTTTCCTTTCCCTTTCTCTCCTCCATGTAGACAGCCTGAGAATTAAAATGAAGCCTGACAGCTTGATTAAAATTTCACCTGATATGTTTCTTTTTCAAAGGAGGATTCCTCTGTCTTGAATAAATGGGTCATGTGTAAAGAATGAAATCACAAGACTTTTTCAAGTAGGGTAGTTTTAAGTTTTGACCACAGCTTAGGGTATTTTTATAGACTAGGATTTTCATTAAACAAATAGATGTCATAACATTGGAATTGGCTTAAGAGCATCATTTTGTGGAAGAGTTATTTAATTTTCAGTTTTTGAAGGGCAAGATGAAGAACTAAGTTGCACCACTTGCAAATGAGGTTAGAATTAAATTCGTGCATTCTGAAGCTTCTGTTGTTACCTGAACATCTTTTTAATCCCAATTAACAAGTAATTTACATAGTTTGTGCACTAGAGAGCATAAACTTTAGTTTGTAAAGTATAATAATTTTTTCAGTTGACACAAGAATTTTTGTAGATTTAAGCCCCTTAAGTCTGCTTTTCTTAGCTACCTTCCATAAATCCCTTAAGGGTATATTATGGATCTGGAGCTCTTGTGGCTCTGCTATGGAAAACCAATGCAGCACAAGCTCATTTCTGGGGCTCATGAAGACCTTCCTGCAGCTTTAAATAGGAAGCTTAATGCTTACATCTGAGAAGGTTTGTGCAGAATAGGGCAGAAATATCACTATGTTTTCTTTAAAACTCACAAATCTGGTCCCTTTGCAAATAATATGGTTGCCAACATGGAATTCTTTTTCTGTCACCCATGATGCCATCCCCAACCTTCCCCATTGGATAACACTGTAAAGGACCAACACATGCTTTGTTGCACAGGGTTCAGGAGAACATGACAGAAACTCAAACATTGTGATCATTTCAAACTAGCTTTTCTTCCTTATATAAACTTTGCTGAATCCACCTGAGGTGCAAGTGAAATAGGACTGTTTCCATCAATGAATATGTACATCTGCTTGCAGGATGCAACGTCAATAGCCATAGGTAGAAAAAGAAATCTAATAAGAATCTCAAGTGAAGGACATAATGCAGAATAACACAAAAGAGATTTAAACATGGGGAAGATTTAATATCTGAAGAAGTGTAGGCTCTGCATCCCCAAGCCAAAGCTCGTATCATCTTAAGCAGAATTTCTTTAGATTAACATCATTGAAATGGTCAGAATATAGTTTCAATTGATTAACCTTTTCCTCCTGGGAGACAAATTCTGTCCAGAATTACAACCTGTCTAAATATTTTTCATTTCTATTATGTAGTTGTACTGGTGAAGATATGTTGACATAATACACAGGCACTGCTGCATACTTTGCTAATAATGCAATTCATATTAGTGCTCAACATCAATGGCTTAGGCACTTCTGAAATCCGGACTGGGCATTCCCAACAGTTGAGACAAGTACAAATGTAATTTACCACTGCTGGTATGTCCCTGTATTACTGCTGAATACAAAAATACCCATAGTGTAAAACTGTGATTGGAGGTATAGGTTTTAATAATAATTTGTCACAACATTTTTTTTTTCAAGAATTCCTCTGTCATGAGAAATCTTTTTGAGCCCAAATGCAACAGTTAGAAGGATAAAAGTACAGTGTATGAATTTTTGGTTTTGGAAATGCTGCTGCATGAAGTCGCTTAAAAAACACTTTGGAGACTTTCCTTTTTCTTTAATGAATAAAGTGTTTCAAAAGAATCTCCTGAAAGAAGATTGCTTTTGTTGCTAATCCTTTTGACCTCTGCTAACTATTCTGCAAATCTCTGATGCGCTGTAGTTCAATAACTGGGCAGCCTTCTCTGTTTTGTGTTTTGATTCGTCTGTCTTTAATGTAAGATAAAAGTGTGCTTAGTAGGAAATGATTTCCTGAAGATTCCTAGAAAAATAGAGAAAATTTGAATGCACAGCAGTCATATTAAAATGTTGGCACAAAGGCTCTTTTGGTGATAACAAAGTATTTGTAAAATATGCTCTGAAAAAGAAACAAATTGGCTGGATGGCTTTCAGAAGTTCAGAGCTATCTTCGTTACACTTTGAGTCTCAATGATGGTGCAAGCAAAACAGTGCAGAGCTTTTCTGAAAAATCTCCTACAAAAATCTGTGTTGTTTCCCCATGTGATTTTAAATTGAAGCTGGTGTTAGTCTAATTAATAGTGCTGGTTGAAAATTTGAATAATTTCTGCAGTTGAAACTGCAATATTTTGAATTCAAATTTGAAAAAAAAAAAGTTGGATTTTGCTGTGGTAAGCCAGGTAGCTGATAAATGAAGTGATAACTGTGCATTAGTGCCCATGGCAGAGATCAGTAACAGCAGCCAGAACCAGGAGGTTACATGTAGAGAACTCCAAACTCAGTAGGAGTTCTGTACTCACTGCTGCAGTCTTGGTAGCAGGCAGCCATCAAGTTGATAGTGTGTTATGTAAGAGATAATTTAGCCTTGTAATTAAGGAAATATTAAGTGCATAATCGCATTTATTCATTTAATTAATTTTGGCAAGTTTGTCCTATGACGTTAGATATCAATTGCTAAATATACCCATTTACATTTAATAAGCATAATTTGTGACTTGCCTTATTTTGTTATTTGCTGAGTGAACACCTAGAGAGCCCTTTTAAATGGATTAAGCAGGAATACAAGCTTAATAAATTACAAGAGCATAATTGTACTTTTATTGCTCATTAAATTTTGAGTTAATCATGTAGCAACCAGGTTTATGTTTTATTATGTCAAACCTCAATCTTAGGGCTGTTAGAACTAATCTGAGGGAAGGAAAACAGCTTCTAAATATACTCTATGAATCCCATTTCGAGAACATTTAAGAAAATCCATGATTCTGTTTTTAAGAGAAGCTGGTAATCCACTGCTGTGATCATCCACCCAGGTATGAGCAGCAGCACCCAAGTGTTGGCTCCTGCTTGTGACAATTTGAACCTACCATTTAAGAAGCTCCTTGAGAGGTGCATGATTGTCTTATTGTTGGAGATTATCCTTTCTTAGAGAGATGGCCATGTTTTCTTCCCTTTCCGTCCAAGTTTAGTCATACTTTGATTCTGCGTTTTGCTCTTCTTTACTCTAAACTAAGATAGTCTGTTTTCCTTCCCTAGGTGAATAGCCTGTCCTTGGTAAATTCATGTTGTCTAAATGGGTGTTGGAAGGTGTTGAGTCTAGTCCAAAGAAGTTATCAAAAACCCCTGAAAGGAGACAAATACATCCAAGAATTGTTGTGTATTATTTTCCCTGGATGTTCTCTGGCATCTGAGTATAAAACTTCCTTCTCTATTTCTATACAAAAGACAGGCTTGGAGGAGAACTTGAAGTATTCTGTTTATGTGAAGTCATTCAAAATCAGTGGAGAGCAATCTCATTTTCAGATTGTTGGCAATGAGATATGAGGGTAGAAGAGAAATGGAGAGAGAAATTCTCGCCAAAATGATCTCTAGGAAAACAGAATCAGGTCCTACAATCTACCCAGGAGCTCCTTAATTGATGATTTTTTTTTACTTTTTCCCCATTTATTTCATTCTGTTTTAGGTCAGACCATTGCAAACCTGTTTCACTTCCTCCAGATTCCTTCAAACCTTGTGTCCTGGCTATGGAATGTGGACTTTGTAACCATGTTTCTTTGTCCTGCATTCTTAATAACTGAGCTTAGAAATTCTGCAAGGTGCATGAGAGAACTGAGTTGCTCCAGAAGTTTACAGTGCTAACAGCTGTGTAAAATGTGAAGCATATAGACAGAGAAAAGGCGGGTTTCTGATTTCCACAGGTAAGCATTAGTGACTTTCTTTGTATAGCTGGAAAAGAAAGCAATCATTTTTAGAAATAGATTTCTTTCCGTGTCAGTAATCAAAGTAACTATTCAGATGTGTGCAGTTGTATGACATTTCATAGGGATTTACTTATGGGCTGAGTATCTGAAATGATTTTTTTTCCAGTTTAGAAGGCTAAACATACACGATTCACATAAATTACAGTTCTGGTGCTTAGCAAATCTAAATGTGACCTACTGACCTTCTGAAACCTCTTCTACTTATTTTAGACAGGCATCTTTTTGGTGGTACTCTTTGATTTTGGTAATAACCTCAGTAACCTGAACTTTCAGTGTTTCAAAAAGCACTTTGCTGGATGCTATACGTACCTCACATTACTGGGGGAGATTTTTAAAGAAGGGAAATTGAAATTGTGGAACCCCCTACATATAAGCTTTTGTTGGATGGACCTCCAACCCAGAGCTTAATGTTATCTGACTAGGTGTGAACAGAGTTGTCAATGAAGCAGAAAACAGGACACAGCTGATAAAACAATGCAGTTAAATAAAGATACGGCCACTTTGTTGCAAAGCCAAAAAATTCCATTTGAATGATTCCAGTGTAGTAATTTTAATCCTGCTAAAATTAATCTTTTGGAAGCAAGTAAATTCATCCTGGTTACACTTCCAACTAACCTTGGTTTTGTTTTGTAAACCATGTAGGATTTTATTAGGTTCCATGGAAATAATCTGTTTAAAGTCATTTAAGCCACGTACTTACTACAGTGCCTGGAATTCGAAGAGTTTAGTATATCAAAATGTTAGCTTTAAATCAGCATATTAAAGATAGTTCCTTACATCTCAATTCTGGTAGGAACTTTCATCAAAGCCAACACTGAGCTTTGCCTCAGATTCCAGGATTGCTCCTAAGTACTGCTCCACAAATGCAACTTTAAGAACCTTTTCTTATGGTTGAATTTGATGGAGTCACAGATTTGTTCGCAAACCACACCATAAAAGATTTGTACAATCAAATACATGAGAACCCTGGATTAAGGTCATGACTGATATAAATTTCTGCAGCAGCATATATTATGTCAATTTATGTCAGCTGAGAACAATGACTAGCTCTTTCCTTAGGAAGAAACATTGATGCTTTCCAGTGTAGAAAAGAGATTGCATAAGTAGAGTCTCCCATAAGTATATAAAGTATCTGTGTGCTTTCACTCTTTCCAGAGCTGACTTAGTAAATTCCCATCTCATTTGATGTACAAAGCCTTGATATTTTTCTGGCAGAAGAAGCAAAAATGAATGAGTTTTCCGGAGTTTTCTGGAGTCATCCTTTGTGGAACCCTCAGTATTACTCCTATGGCTGCTATGGCTGTCAGTGCCCTAATCACACCTTTGACTGAAATGGAAACGTGCCCTCTATATGTTAGGAGTCACTGAATTGCCTGTCTACTTCAGCCCATCTCAGTCATTGTTCAGCAATTTCTTTTTCTTCTACCAGATGTTGAGGACTGCAGCTACTCTGCCTGCCAAGATACACTCTCTCTTCTCCTCCCATCTCCATGACTGCATCAATGGACTGGAATTGCAGACAATGCTCATTTGGTTGTCCTTGCTACTTTCTTCCAGTTTCCAAGGGACACAACAGCAGCAAAATAATCTTCCAGAATAGGTATAATTGTTGAACTGTTTCTTTCCTTGGGCTTAGATCTTTAATTTAGTTACTTGAAGTCAAATAGAACTAAAATAGAAGCGTCTCATCCCAATACCTGTACTGTAATAACATGCAAGTGGTGGAGGAGGAGCGCACTAATATAAAAAAGGGGAAGTGCCTCAATTAGGTCATCCTTCACCATGCATGGGCTTAATTCTGTGCTGCAGGGGTGATTCACATCAACTGGTAGTCTCTGCTCACTGATAATTTGCAAATCGTTTGAGTAGTCATGGTTCCTGAAGGCCTGGGTTTAAATTTCCATAAAATCCTAGTGGAGGTAAGATTGATAGAACAGATAGAATATTGGCAATAATTTGGATTATATTATTTATACACACTACTCTCTCTATATTTGCACCAAAGCAGTGTTAATATAATTATGTGTTAACCGAAATGTCATTGCTCTGATGTTCATATTGTCCAAGGCCTGGTATTCTGAGCTGTTTCTTTGAGCTTTTCCCCAGATATCCTCTTCTGCTTCAGGCTTTAACCAGTACACAGTGATAAACAGAAGGCAGGAGACAAATTGATCAGTGTCAGCATTATCTACTGGCAAAATGGCGATGTCTTTGGCCAGCTGAAGTTTGCATGGCATGACTGAGTCACTCCTAAGTATATTATCTGTGGTTGGAAATCAGGTCATAGAGGAGATAAGTCTCTGTAACCAGCAGCATTGTGTAGTCACAACTCAAGACATTTTGAATAAGGAACTGGAATGAATGTATTGAAAAGTGATAGGAAAATTCAGTGCATAACTATTCAGTTTAAATGGAAAAAGATGGTGATCCATTTAGCTGTTCCTGTTTCTAGATTGAAAACTGTACTTGCATTCTTTATTTTGCTGATGCTGTTAAGTTAGAAGGAATGAACAATAAGACTGAACAGATAAAAATGCTTGGTTCATGGTAACTAGTCAGCTGCTGACAAAAAATAAGAGTAGGATATTGAGTACTCTGCAGAAGATTGTGGTGGGCAGTAAGAGCTATCCTTCACCTCAGCACATGACTTTGAATTATGATGTAACTCCATGTCCTGTTTTGTTTTCCCCTATTTGTCCCATTTTCCAAGTGGTTTTCTACCTGTGGTGACCACATAGTCACTAAATGAATTCTTTACTACTTCTTCCACATCATTTGCTTGTGGTGTGGTGCAATCCTCATGCAACAGTAAGATTTTTGTTTGGTATAGCCACCCCTTATGACCATGAACCAAGAACTGCTGCAGACTGAGACTGCACAAATGGTTTCTTTGGGAGTTTTTGGCTGCAAACTTTGTCCACCCATTGTGTCTGTGGTGATGTTCCTTTAACTACCAGCCATGGCACAGCTGGGTGGAACTGACAGCTAGTTCTGGAACCTTCAGGCTTTCTGTGGTATGTGCTGTTAGTTGTCTCCCAGTTGGCTGGCCAGTGATTGCTTGTTGTGTTGTGACTGAGTTTAGCAGGCCAAACGTTCTTTGGCTGGTTGGCTGAGGGACAGAGTCTCTGGCTGACTGACTGGCTTAGGGGCTGTAAAGGTAACAGGTTGCAGAGCAATCTGACTAGCTGACTTTCTGGAACCCTCAGCAGGAGCAGAATTACTTCAACTGTCATCTAGGAGCAAGTTAGAGATTACTTGATGAGACTGAATGTGCACAAGTCTGTGGGGCTCGATGACATGCATCTCAGGGTCCTAAAGGAGTGGCTGACGTAATTGCCAGGCCACTCTGCATCATATTCAAAAAGTTGTGGCTTTCAGATGAAATCCCTAGTGACTGGCAAAAGGGAAACATTGCTCATCTTTTTTAAGAAAAGTATAAAGGAAGATTTGAGGAACTGCAGACTGGTGAGCCTTGCTGCTGTTCCTGGGAAGATCGTGGAACTCATCTTCCCTAAAGCTCTGCTAAGGCACATGAAAGTTGAAGACATAGTTTTGAATGAAAAGAGGAGATATTTGGACTAGGTGTTAGGAAGAAACTCTTACTCAGAGCAGTGAGACACTGGAACAGGTTGCCCGGAGAAGCTGGAAACGTGAAGAATGATATTTCAGTCTGTAATTTCTTCAGCTATGCCTGAGCATCCACATTTAGTTATTGGTAGGCAGTCTGGCACAGTGTTAATCTATGCATTCCATTCCTGGTCAGGATTAGAATGTGTACCAGTTCAAGTGGATTAATAATATAACTGCTTTTGTATCTGTTGAGAGTGCTGTTCTGTTGTGATTAACCCCAATGTATGAATTAGATAAAATGGAAATGATGATAAAACCAAATTGAATCAAAGAATCATTAAGGTTGAAAAAGACCTCTATGATCATCTAGTTCAACCACCAAGCCAACACACCACATCTAGTGACCATGTCTCTCAGTGTTGCATGTCTGTGGTTCTTGAATACTTCCAGGGATGGTGATTCACCACTTCTTTGGGCAGCCTGTTCCAATTATATATGAATATCCTAGGAAACATGAAAAGTAAAGTAAAAATGAGTAACTGGAAAGCTCTGTGAAAAGGAAACAAAAATTTAAATATTTTATCTTATTAGATTTCAGATTAAGATGTTCCTGCTGTAGGGAAATCAGTACTACAGCTGAGTTTAGTTTTTGGTCAGCAGACAAAGTTGGTTCATCTACCAAAGCAAGATAAGTTTGTAAAAGGTAGCACTGATGTGACAAAACTACACGAAGAAAATCTAGGCAGCTTCCTGCAAAGAGGTGGTTCCACCAAGACCTGTGTATGGTGACACAGGTGACAGCATTCAGCAAACAAATCTTTGCCTGCTGCTGGTCTTGCAAAAGAAGCATAAGAGCTGCTGACAAATGGCCAGGGAGTGACTGAGGAAATTCACCTACTGAATAGAATGTGGAGAAGTACTGGACATGACATGAGAAATTGGTGGATGTGATAGATGGCAACATCAGAAGCTGAGAAGAGATACAGCCATTTTTGTGGGGTGACTGTATTTTGCATGGGTGTTTGAGGAGAAGCTATGGGAGAAAGATGAACCTAACAAGAAATTGGAGTTCCAGAGATTCTGGGGAGACTCAAATCTTGTCAGTCCATCAGTACCAGTGAAAACTTATTGGTAACAACATATAAGAGGTACAAAATTGGGGTATGATTATAGCAAAACCAGGTCCAGTGCGCAGTAAGAATTCACAGGCGAATTGTTTATTTA
Organism: Cyrtonyx montezumae; assembly: GCF_038088225.1. NCBI lineage: Eukaryota > Metazoa > Chordata > Aves > Galliformes > Odontophoridae > Cyrtonyx > Cyrtonyx montezumae. The sequence goes on along the minus strand of NW_027071826.1, from coordinate 8,322,442 downwards.
AGATATAACTGGTGTGGAGAGAGGAAGGTGTGTTTTAAGTATTACAAGCCTTGTCAGTAGCTACTGGAAGAAAACACAAAAAAGCCCAAAGACTTAATTTGAGGTTTAATTTTAATGCTAGAACAGCGTCACAGTTCTTAATCAGACTTTACTCTGTGAAAGCAGTTTAAACATTTCTGACATGCTTCAGGAACTGAATTACAGGTTGGGTGAGCACACTGCATCTTGATTTGAAATGGGACTTCTGAAGGGAAAAGGAATGGTGAGGAAGAGAACAAAAGGAAGTATGTACAAGCAAGATTGTAGAAATAAACTTCAGGAGAGGAAATGAGGCTAAGCTGAAGAGATTTTTATTTAAATTCTTTGTTTAATTGTACAGGACAAAGTCCAGGAAAATATTCAAACAATTTCATTAACACAAAGTCATGCTTTCATTTATCTCTTAACAATCTGTCTTTCAGTTTCTTCTAGCTTATGTAAGAAAAAGGTCCAACCCAGTTGTCAGATCTTCCCTTCCAAATGTTCCATTTTTTTCTGGACAGATTCTGAAGTTAGAGATTGCATGTGGCCAAATGCGCCTCTCTAAAATGCAGATTGCAGGAGTAAAAATTATGTTAAAGGACAGGAAGTAAAGTGTTGATAAGACAACAGGTAGCTTGTGATAAGTTTTCTATCTAGGAAACTATAAAAGCTTAATGTAGAGTTAAAATGCCACAACATAACACAGCTTTTGATGAGAATGAAAATGTCTGATTTTTGTGTGCTTAGGCAGCTCAAGAGTATACCTAGGTAGAACATGTAAGAAATTTGTATTTTTATTAAAAGTAGTAAGTACAGCTTGATATATTAATGATCAGATTCCATCTGATTATGAGGAGCAGCTCCTTCACTTTAAGCTATTATTGTATCACATCTTGTAACTTAAAACCCAGGGTCCATAAGACTTCCTAAATTGGTATGAGAAGTAATGTTGCTAATTCAATAGGCATTATTCTTTTTTTCATCAAAACTGAAGTTAGCCATCCTCTCTATCGGGGTGTTAACTTGTTTGACTTTTTGGGATTTCCGTCAGCAAAGATGTAAATTTCAAGTCACAGTAACTGGTGTTCACAAAGCATTAAACCGTACTTTTCATGACCATAATGATAGAAATTCACTATGCACTGCGTATTGAGTGATTACTGCCTATTTGACTGCCTTACACTTTCCATTAGGTGGGCTAGTCCTCTTCTGATCTGAAGCTTTCAGTCAGAGTTGTGCTGTGCTGTTAAGCAATCATGTTCCTCTAAGTGGTGCATGAAATGATCCCTGTTCTTGCTTTATTAAGTGTTGCACACAGCTGAGGTAGCACTGTGATTAGTCAGTTCTGTGTTCAAAGCTGGTAGCTGTACTATCCAGGCAGCAGAACCAATTGCTGCTGCTGCTGTTTCACTGCTGCTCAGGAGGTGAAACACGCAAAGCACATCAAGAGCATGACATGAAGTGCTGAACGTCCCACTACTAAAGCGCTGAGACATCAGAAATTATCTCCCTGTTGTTCTGTTTCTGGATGGACTCTAAGAGTAGAATAGTTGATTTGATCTAACACATCTAGTTGGGTTGATAATTGCCTCTTCTATTTGTTTACTATTTCTTTAAATATATGAATGTAATGATGCATTTGTACTTCAAAAAGCAAAGCAGATATTGGTGGCTTATCAATCCATGTCTCATTAAATAAGTGGCTTACAAATATGTGAGGCAAGCCCATTTCATGTCAATACATTGAGACCTTCTGTCTGCAGTGTACCGTCAACAGAATCTAATTATGGTGAGAATGTGTCTTGGCCGCTCATGGTGTGGGAGCTGAAAAGTCACTTTGGTTATTGAGTACAAGGAAACCAGATTTCAGACTTTCTTATTCCTGACATAACCTTCTCCAAAGCCACCATGATTCAGACAGCTGTCTGAAAGCCCACATATAAAACTGCAGATATAATAATAATAAAATAATAATAATGACACTAGGTGAGAAGTGGGGAAAAATAATGTTGCCCAGACATGATTAAACATCCATGACAGGTATCACAGTGGCATTATCTCATCTAGGATTCAGTTATTTTCTATTGTATGGTTCTGAAGAGCCAATATTTAAAGAATGGATCTTGCCATCCATTTTGCCTTATCCCAGTGATTATTGCCTTCATTATTTTATCAAAGATGGCCAATTTCTCCGCTAAGTTCTCTTTCATTCACAATGCTGGATGTCTTCTAGAGCCTAATCTCAGATGGAAACTAGAATACTTGCAAGAATATAAAGCTGAAGAGACAGCATCAAAATTTGCAGCTTTGAGAGCTTTTAAATATGTTTGAAACAGCTGTATTGCAATAAATCACGTATCACATGCTGATTGGAAGCTACTCATTCTTTGGATTTCCACAGAGCCCACCAAGGTCTTTCTCTGCCAAACCTTGTCATATTTGCTCACTCAGTGGTTCTTTCCATCTTACTGAAAGATTGTTCACAGAAAAAATAGGTTTACAAGACTTTTTCAGTAGAGTTCAGAAAATCATTACTCAAATAATCAAAGTCCTCCATGACTCTTGAAGCATTCTATGCTACAAGCAGTGCAGCTGATGTAAAAATTTACTTTGTCACTGGAAGTGTTACCAATTTTCCTCTTAAGATGTTGAAAAACAATGCTTCCTAGAATAGACTGATTAAACAAATTTTTATCTTGATTTCTTTACCGACTTTTAGATGCTGTATATCCAAGTGATTTGGCATGAAAACAGGCTGGGGAAAAAAAATCCATTTGTACAGTTATCATAGCAGATGACTAGAATGCCTCTCTTTCTTTAAAAAGAACCTGTAAAACCAGCAGACATCTAGGAAATCCATTCTGTGTGCAGCATATTTTCCTTCCTGAAGCTGATGGGGCTCATGCTGCCACCCAGGTACCTCCCCAGCAAATGATGTGGCAGTATGTAACAAGTCCTTCACACCACTGTATGGAAATGGAATTTTTGAAATTTGATCTGATCATCTCCTATGGGACAACCCATATATGTAACATTCCTGGCTGGGCTGAGTGGGGCTCTGAGCGCCCTGATATATCTGTAAGTGTCCCCATTCATCACAGGGCAGTTAGAGCAGAGGACCTTTTAAGGTCTCCTCCAGTTCAAATGATTCTGTGATTCTGTGAATAGAAGTGAGATTTAGCCCTGGTTATCAAAGGTCACATTCTTATCTTGCTTTGCAAAGAACACTTCCACATTGTCTCTCGCTACCTCAAATCTTCAGCAAGAAATTCTGTATTTCTTATTTTAAAATTAATCTCCTGGCCATCCTTCAGATTGACATCTTTATATTTTTACTGTAGGATGGTTGAAGCAGGGTTATTTCCTTTTGCACTCTGGAATCAATTAAAGGGAAAAAAAACACAAAAACGAACCCACAAAACAAAACTGATTAATATTCCAGGCCATCCGTTCTATAGTTTCAGAAATCCTCTGCACACAAATTCATGCTTGCTGTGTCCCGGGAAGCATTTTGTTCAGCTCACTGGAGGCCTTATGGGTAGATCATATTTCTCTCCCAAAGCAAAGTATGGTTTTATTTTTCTTAGGCATTGTTAAGAAGTATTTATAGTTCTTTTGGAGAAGGGGGGGAATTTAAAGACAGGATCCAGGAAAAACTCAGCTATTGGTAAACTAAAGCTGTTGTGTATTACAATGAAATGCTGAACCTGTGAAAATATGTGACATTCAATATCCAGCAATTGTTATTACTGTACACTGAATGTCAGATGAATTCATAATGATGGTATATTGGAGGTAAGATATTATCCCAGATTCAAACAATGTGGTTCTACTGACAACTCACAGCAGCCTTCAGGGCAGCAGATAGCACTTTTAGAGCTCTTCTGACAGCTTTTTTAGTGCTCCTGTTAGCTCACTTATAAAAACAAATGGCTCAGGAATGGAAGGGTGATCCAAAGCCACATGAGGTCAGTGTGGGTTTTTCCTTTGACATCAATGGGCTGAGGATCGAGTCCACAGGGTGGAGAGGAGAGGAAGGAAGGAAACAATGTTAGAAGAGAAATCAGTGAAGAAAAACTCTGCTACGCTTCCCTTGGGTATTTTTTCATAACAGCTTTCTGGCTGGATTTAGTGCTCTGCAGAGTGGAGAGAAAAACACAACAGCAGCTTGCTACTGCAGGAAAAGGGCAGAATGAAGTTAAAAACAATTCCTTAGCGCTGTTAGATGGGTTTAATGCAATCTCTGTTTCCTTTTGTTTGCTTATGCCCATGATGATGGAAATGGTCTTGGGAAGGCCACTGGAAAGGAGATAACGCGTGATGGTGTATAGGCAGAGCCCCGTGACAGCAGCTACACCCATGAGAGGGACCGTATCTGCAGCACCTCCACAGTGATGTTGGAGGAATGGAGTATATACAGAGTACCTAATGGAGGCTGTGTAAGGCATTAGCTCTTTGAGTGAAACAGTTTAGAATAAGTCTATTCCATTTCTTTTCACTGGAAAGTGAGACTGGTAGGTTATTCTGGTTGATTTAGAGCTTTTTGCTCTTAGTGCATTATATCATCAACTGGAGTGGGAAATTATCTAGATTGCAGTAGAATAATTTTCTTTTTTGCTTAAGAATATAGATTGCCTCATATTCTTGCTACTGAAAAAAGTTCAGTGAGCTAAATAGGCTGAAAAAGAATTTTCCTTTATTTTGATCTTTTTTCATCTCATTCTTTGTTTGCTTTTGAGGGCTTTTTCTCACCATTTTCTGCTGCCCTACTATCCTTCTTTTACACTTTTCATAGAACAAGCATGAATGTGGACTTCTGGTTTTCTCCTTCCTTTCCAGCCACAGTTTTAAACTACTCTTGATTTGTGTCCATTGTTGGTGTCCTTTATGGTCTTTTATCATGGTTGGTGTCTACCAGCATTTCTTAATACTAGTAAAATATCAAGTCACAAGTAAGGGAGGTCTTAGCTAGTCTGTTCAGGCTGAAGCCTCTTAATTTAGAAGGGAGCTACTAAGTGTCACATCAATGATTCACTTTATATAATTATTATATAGTTTCTCTCTATTTGCTGTTTTAGTAGGAGGCCAAGTACTTAAAGACTTGTAGGTTCAGTTTTCTCTTCAGTAATGAACTCCTGGCAGCTTCAGTTGTCACAACTGTAAGACCAGAATGCACTCTCTGGGATGTACCACTACTCTGCCAAGAGGTAATTTTCTCTTGGATTTAGTCAGCGCATGCTAGAGGTTAAGAGTATTTTACCTTTGGAGTATAAGACCAATCTGAGTCTAGCAGCCTAAGGCTTGCTCACTGAAGTCAGAAAACTCCCACAGCAATTTCAGAGACTTGTGAACTACTTATAAAAATTCCTGGAATATCTATGGTGGGGCAATTCTTTGTACATTTGCTCCAGGTGGAAGGATGCACCTAATACTCTATTGATACTTATATTTTAATCATAGGCATATTGTCCATGTCCCATGCCAGAAGAGTCATAACATACACTGTGCTGAAATAACAAAGAGAGATCCAGAAAAATCAGGTGACAAAATGTTGAGTATGTGAATGGAAAAAATCATTTCACTGTTCATGAAAAATACAAAAGCTTTCAAGTTTCTGGCTGTTCCAGGATGCAGGCAGGTGGAACATGAAAGATAACCCTTCCAATTACTATAAACTCCAAACCAAGATGTTTAGCAATCCACACTGAAGCCTGAAATGTTGAGTTTATAACAGCATTTCTCAAGGTATGTCATAGAAACAAAGCACCACAAGCAGTATTTTTGTCAAGCTGTGAGTAAGGTCAGGATGCACTTGGATTCTAAACCCTCAAGGGAAATCCAATTTCTGTAGGAAAAGCTTGACTTTTTCACTCTAGTGAAAGAACATGCACTATAAATCTCTGTTGACAAAATGAGCAAGTACAAGCTTTGGTGTTAGTTTCTAAATAACACTGTGAGCTACTGCTGAACAGCAACAGTGTGTTGCTTGAAACTGCACCCCAGGAAGACTGGAAACTGTACTACTGGCTTCTTGTATACTGTCTTACTGAGGTTCTTCATTAACTGTTTTCAAATGATACTTTTAAGTTAAGTTTATATGTGGAAAGGACGTAAGTCTAATTGCATGAACTGCAAAAATGTGAAGAAGTACGGTGATTCACCAAACGAGATCTTCAGTAGAATCTGAATGTTCTGAGCTCCACTCTAATGTCCTTGTAACTGGATTAGGTGCCTTCTTCTCACTGCAATAAGGAAATGATGTTTGTGTACTGTTTCAAAGTAGTTAGGAAGCATTGCTCTAATGACTCAGATTATGGTTTCACCCCATGATCATTTTCATCTGGACAGCATAAAACAACAATAAACAGAAGTTTTCTGTATTTCATATGAGAAATTCAATTTGAAAGCCACAAACTCTTTATACCAGCTCATTGATTTCAAGAACACTTCATCAAAAACAAGTATAAGACTCCAAATCCAAAATTTTGATCTGGAGCCAATTTTCAGTGAAAATTTAAGTATGCCTAGGTTTTGGATTGCCCCCACGTAGTACATTTAAATTAGATTGAAGGAGACTTCATCCTTGGCAGACTTTCCAGAGTCTGAGCTGATGTAATAGTAGCTCCCTGGCAAGTAAATTCATGTGACCCAACCATTTACTACTGTATTCTTTGCCAGCCTTCTAAAACATCAGTTACACAATCTCGAATTCCCTGTCAGCATTGTAGAGTCCTGGTAGAGATCTCCAAGGCAATCACGAGGGGCCCAAGGTGGTCTAAATTGCAGCAAGAGGAAGTCTTGCTTAGTCTGTAATATACTTTTCACTACTGAATTGAGCTTGCTCTGGGTATGATTTGGAACCTAACATTTCTGGTCTCCTAGGTGCCTTCATCATGTTATAAAAGCATATTGTGTTTGCTGTTTATGTTTACTGTTCTGGCTGCCAAACAGTAGTTTTGTAGATTGTACACGTATGGAAATGGTGTAGAAACATTAGTTAGAAACTGGTGGCACCAAACCATGCCTTGTTCTTTCTACTGTCTTTGGCTTTGGAAAATTATTTCAGGAAGAAGGGCCATTATTGTGAATGCTGCATATTTTTTCTTTAATGTTATGTTTTGACTACTTTTGAGTTAATAGCTTTCTTCATATTTTGCCCCCCAGGCCCCCCACCTCCAAGCTGTGAGGAGAGAGGGAGGACTAGGTCTGAATGTTGAAGATCAGCTGCCGTAGATAGACTTCCCTAAAGGTCTAAAGTGAGTCTCTGATTTTCTCTTTGACTTACTAATGATGCTAGTAAGAAATCAGCCATTCCCAACATGTCAGCTTCTCCTATTTGTATATCACTTCACTTATCAACAAGAATACAAGAAAGGCTATAGAAGGTCAACCAAAACTCCTCTGAGCCCAGTGTCTGGACAGTGTCTACCAGCTCCCTGGACATATTCAAGGATGGAGATATGAAGGTCACTCTGATGCGTGTCTCCAGCTGGCTTCCTCTCTTTCAGATTTATGATCATAAATCTTTTCTCACTTTATTTTTTCCTCCCTCCTGACAACATCTGGCTTTTTTCTGTTTTCCCACTCCAGCTCTCCCTTTTCTAGAGAGGTCTGATATATTTTCTTAGGGCTTAATGTCAGGATGATAATATAGGCAAGGTAGGAGATGTTGTTTAGGGAGAATATGAGAAGCAATCTGCTGTTTGCAGCACTCATAGCTTGGGAATAGCAGAGGGGGAAGGATTGGGTCAGATCCCTATTTTCATTAAACAACCCCAAATGGATTTTCCCACCAATGACTATAATGTAGTACTTCTCATGCAGCCTCAAAGAGCTAAATGTGGTCAGGCAGATTGTTCAAGGAACTCACAGTCCATCTGAAATAACACAGAGTTCAGTTACTGAGATATCTGAACACTTGTCTCCTTTTTTGCCTCCAGCTGTTGAAAGCTTACTGAACTGCAGTACTTCCAGTATGCCTTAGAACAGCTTTACCACAAACATACTGTCTTATTTGCAATCATTCTTCACTTTCCTGGAATTCAGTGCAGTACTGATGCTGGGAGTAACTTTGATGGAAAAAGCTGCAAACAGTCCAGCGTAGGTCTCCCAGTCTTCATACAGATCCAGCTAGAGCATGGATTTCACCTCACCCTCCACTAACCCAATTCCCAGTTTCCAGATACTAATGCAAACCTCAGAAACGTTCTTTGACTGTAGTTTAAATCTTGTGGCTAATTATTTTCTTGTTATACTCAGCTGGGGTAACTGAAGACACTGAAAACCATTTTCTCCTGGCATCAGTGTTAGAATATGTTCCAAGTTAATCAATATCATTTATGTGCTTTCCAGTATTGCTCCAAAAAAAAAAAAAAAAAGACAAAGAGAATGTCAAACTAAAGTATGCAGGATGGCAGGGGAATGTAATAATCTGTTCCATCACCTTGGGTGCTAGGGAGAATACAGGAAGAAGGAGACTATAAATCCATACACTGTTGTCTATACATGTCAGCGATGTGTTGTTCCCATTAAAAGTAATTCCTAATCCCTGCTACATTTCATATTTTAGCTGTGATTCAAAGATGACATGTTTACCAGATAGTCCTTTCTTATCAGTGCAGCCCTGTTTAGGAGACTGTCGCTTGCCATTATAAGCGAGATCACTGCAGTAGGCCAGGCTGTATTAACAGGTAGCAACACCAATACCACTCTTTCTGATTAGGAATAGTGCAGCATATTTGCAAGGACAGAAATGTTGTCTCTGCTCTGTGATGTAGTGTGCTAAAGGGCACTTAAGATTGAAGTACTCATTTGAAAATAAGGCTCTGCTGTATGCTTTGGTATTAACCCATGCTGGTGAAGAAGTTCCTGCCAGTTCTCTTTCCAAGATGGGAATTGTTCAAGGGTCTTTAGCGTTACTCCATTCTTCCTTTTCTATAGATCCTCCTAGGATGGGCTTGGAGATGTTTGATATAGCTTTTGAGACCTGAGTTTTGAGATGCCAACAGTGCAATGCAAGCATGTATTTTCTACAGTAACAGAGACTGTGGAGAAACTGTCTTTGCTCTTGTGCCTGTGAAATAGTGCTTATCTTTACCACAGAAGGAACTTCAGAGTTAACAATGCATAATCAGCAGCAGTAAGCTTAATTTTTTTAAATTTCTATCTGAAATTCTTAGCACAGTATTCCCACTGTGGATTATCAGCTGAGTAAGGGTGCAGTCAGACCTCTGATATTTATGCTTCATGTGCTACTTGATACCACAATCAATGAGAAAACAAACAAAAACCTACCAATGTAAAACTTTGCCATTTGTCTCTGACAGTGAACTAATTGCTGCCATGGGTTCTTTGTGTGAAATTACATACAAGTATTTACCTTGCGTATTACCTCTGTGACCTTCGTAAATATCAAACACCTTCACATCTGAATTGGGATCTGGCAGTCTGGCTTCTGGTTACAAATGCTGATAATTTTCTTCCAAATGACAAATATTTGTAAGTCAGCTGCCTTGTCCTTTCTGCATCCTGTTTGCAGCTTAGCCCTGCAACTATTACAATGATCTTTCAGAGACAGCTACATTAGGAATGAATTATCAGCTGCAAGCTGATACTAAGATGTGTAATTAGTTTAAACCAGATGGACTGACTGTAGGAATGAGACCACTCTGGTCACACCTGGGTTACAGTGATCAGTGCCTCTGCACTGACTCTATTGCTGGACCCTGAAAGCAATTCCACGAAGATAACCTCCTTCCACAGCTAGATTTTGCCAACTTGCTCTGTACAACCAGAATTGCTCAGAGGTTATCATCATGCTGGCTGATATGGGAATGGGGTGACTATTACACGGCGCTTTGATATGGAATTCAACTTAAGTAGGTGCCTTCCTTGCTTCTGCTGGTAGTCCCAGGGCTAAGCTTTTTTTGTGGTGGGGGCAAAACTGAGTTTTGCTACTCTGAGAGGTGCTTTGACCATGTGAATGAGGTGTAGGGAATCTGCTTTGGCAGGGGTGTTGGACTTGATGATCTCTTGAGGTCCCTTCCAACCCCTGTGATTCTATGGAGCTGGGGGGGATGGGGGAGGGGGGAAGGGGATATCTAGGTCTTGTGAGCAAGGATGGCGTGCGACAGAACAAGAGGGAATGGTTTTAAACTAAAAGAGTGGAAATTTATGTTAGATGTTAGAAGGAATTATTCCCTCAGAGGGTTGTGAGGTTCTTGAACAGGTTGCCCAGAGAAGTTATGGGTGTCCCATCCATGGACATAGTCGAGACCAGGTTGGATGGGGCTTTGGGCAACCTGATCTGGTGGGGTGCTCCCTGCTCGTGACAGGGGGATTGGTACCCTCCAACTCAAGCCATTCCATGATCCTACAATTCTATGAAGTGACTGGGCACCCCTGGGCACCTGCTCCATGCCTGATTGGTGCTGGTGGAAATCTTTGGTACTGCAAATACCCCATAATGAAGTAAAAAACTTGGCTCTAGCCCTCAGAATGTGAGCTGTCATCAACATTGAGCCCATTGGTATGAGGATAGGTATGCCAGGGGGACAATTCTTCTGAGCCATCATAAAAAAAGAACACAAAGTCGCAGTTTGGGATGTGTATTTTGTGTGGATATTTGGTGTATGATTATTACCCTGAAGCCCGAAAGGCTTTTCACAGAGAAAGTCAAGTAGAGCCACTGGATATGCAATTGCTGAGGTGCACCCTTCTGCATAAGGAATACATGGCAGAATATTTTTCAGTGTACAGTGCTGGAAGACACTCTGGCAGCTGTAAATGGGCTCTGTGGAAAGCAGTCTTCCTCAATTGGCTGCTTCCAGCAGCGAGGCAGCAAGGGGAAAATTCAGTAGAGGCTTTTTCACTGGGTCAGGCAGAAAGAGAAAATCATCTTTCTGTGGCTCTGCAATAATTCACAGGTTCAGAATCTCTTCTGGTTCCCTTGACAAAGGTGATGATCATGAGGAGTAAACGTAAAGCACCTTTACTTGCTCCCAGCAGGATTGTCCTGATGTGCAAGAGCTGCACAAACTGAATTTTGTAAAGTTTCTCTTTCCAGGTTTTTTTTTTTGTTTTTTTTTTTTTGCACGACATTTTTATTTATAAAGGACAGATTATAAGTTCTGGACCAGGTGATTAGGGAGTTGAAAATTTATTGCTCTGGTCTTAGCCTCTGCAGCTTATTGAGGTTATATTATGGTTTAATCTGAAAAATGCTCTAACAACTTGAGCTTGTGTTATTTTCTTTTGTTTATCCTGGGTAAAAAAAGTTAAATAAAAAATCTCTTTTTCATGTGGCACTGAAACACCAAATTAAATGGATATGGCCAAGTGAAGAGAGCTTTACTGAAGAACATTTTCAGTTAGAATTTTGAAAGGATGAGAGGAGAATGAAGAGGATATTAAGCAAGCAATAGGAAGAAGTTTGAGCAATCAAGGTGAGAGAAATGCTCCTGCCTTAGGGGTGTTTTATGAGACAGTCATAAAGGAAAAGCTAAATGTTTTGTGAGATGAAATCTTAAGTGAGTGACTCCGGCAGAGTCAGTGGGAGTTCACATGCCACAGTTATCAGAGTTTTTATAACTTGCTGTTATCAGGCTGCAAAATCAAATAAGTTACCTCTTACTTTCAGCCAGGTAACAAGTTAGTGTGTTTGTTGAAAGCAACATCCCTCACAGAGTACTTAGTGTCACACCAGAATTGACCCCATCTGTTCACTTGTCCTGGGGTATACTTGTTTAGGACTTCCAAAAGGATGCTTTGCCTGTCCTCCTGTGACAGAGATGTCCCATTTGTCCCATCCATCAAAAATGAGTGATCAGCAATATCCTGAGTCCCAGCTAAAGCACAGTTCTATAGACTCTTACATTAATCAAACTGCAGGCTGTATTTGGAAGTTTTAGCTGAGTTTATTGAATGAACGGATATTTCTGATGATAAATCATTTTGGTTCCTGCAAGCTTTTCACATAGAGTTTTATTTTAAAGCTGGTTGGCCAGCTCAAGCCAATGCTGAATAAATAAGCTGTCTGCCTCTGTAAACAATATCCACAATTTCCGTTGTCTGCAATAATAACAATAATAGAACACACGTGCTGCAGGTGGAATTTTCCATGTCCCACAAAAACGATTATTTTATGTAATTTCCCAACAGAAAATGGAAAACGTAATGCAAAACAAGGGTTTGCCTACTATTTCTGAACATCTGGGAACTTGTCAGATGTCAGTGCTGGAATCCTATCACTTATTGGAACTTGATCTTTAAGGTCCCTTCTAACCTAAGCCATTCTGTTATTCTATGATTCTATTGCCCCTCATTCTGGACAGCATATTTTCTTAGGCTGAATAACAGTGGCAAATAAAAGTACAGCAGGTTACAGGTACGTGGAGGTGAGAATCTCAGGGCCTCTGTAGCTCAGTCTTTACAGTAGGACAGAAAAACAAATGTGAATGAGGACCTATGTAAAATTTGAGTGTGTACCCTGTGCTGTGTATCAATCAGAATGCTGTTCTGAAATCCTTGAACTCCATGTAGGGGATTGCAGTCACGTATCTTCCCCCTTCTCTTTTGCCAAAAGACATCAATATTCAGACAGGTACATACAGAAGATCTACCATGTGGCTTCTTGTTCCCCTGCAGTGAACAAACCCACATCCTGTTCTGTGCAGTAACCATTGAAGAGCCTTTAACTTTCCAGCTAGTCCCATCTCCTCTCACTCCTTTGCTGCAGAGGTGGTTGTACCACCATCACTGCTCTGGAACTCCTTGAGTAGATAAACTGGGAGCATGAATGATGCCAGCACTATGGCATCTGAAGGAAGGGAAGGAAGTAGTGTAATGTCTCTTTGTTTTTGTTATAATTCAGATCTGTTATTTAAATATCGTTTTTTAGCTGGGTTTGGGGGAGAGAAGATGGAGTTGTTAGAACAGGAGATCTGCAAATTGATCTACAACATATTTACATAAGTCATTCAAGCGATACTAGGCAATAACAGCTATTAACTTGATTTTTAGTCTGAACGGTCACATTTCTTATCCTGCAGCAAAAAATACTGGTGCATTAATTTTTGTTTGACACTGAGTGGCTGTAAGCACTTTCACAGACAGACTTGGTATCATCTGTGTGCAATCTGGAGCTACTGAATATACCATCTTAAACCCCTGCAGCGTGAAGCACTGGTTACCTCTCTCCTGCTGGAAACATTAGTGGAGCCACTGATGTAGCCACTAGGATATGTTTCAGTGCTTTCTAATAAAAGAGAGAAAGCTAAGCTCTCAAGACAACATGCTGCTGGGCTAACTTGCTGTAGACACATGATTTTCACATTTTCTGCAGAATGAATTAAATGATCCACATCAAACATCAACAACGGGAGTAACTCAATCTACACTTTAAAGAGCTGGTTGAAGCCCTTGCTTCCTCTAGCTTCAGGCACTGATGACTGATAGCAGGACTTGTAAACAAACCAGGAGAGATAGCACAGTCCTGTTCGTTTTCAGTCTCCTGCTGTCACAACACCTTCTCTTTCCTGAACAGTATAATCTTTGTTCTAACCTAGGAACCTCACCTTGTTCATAGCCAGAGAAAAATGTTATTCTGTATTTCAGATGAAATGAATAACTTTAGGATGTTATGGATTGATTACAGATGAGTTGGAGTCTAAGCACTGGGTTTGGCTCTAGATGTGGATTTGCAAATGCCAGTAGAATTATGGATTTTTTTTTTTTAATTTCCATGTTCTTACCTAAGAATGACTTTGTTTTTGATGAATTGCAACATGTTCTCATGTACCTTTTGATTCAGAAAGGCTGAGTAAACATGGGTTCAAGTGTTGCCATTACAGGGATATTTTGTTGTGATCAGCAACAAGTGGCTGCTCCCTCTACCTCTTCAACCAGAGTTCATAAGGGTCAGTCGGAAACCAATGCTTCCTCTTCTCATTTGGTGCCAAAGCAAGGTTAGTAAGAGTGACTTCACGTTTCACTGGTCTGATTCAGAGAGATCATCCACATCCCTGGTTTTCACTGTGATCTGTCAGTGGATAGCTCAGTACAGGTGACCAGAAGCTTGCCTCTCAGTTTTGCAACAGAACCAAAAAAGCCAGGCTACCAGAACATTGCAATTGAAGTTCATCAAACCTAGCAACTTTTGCCAATCCACGTTGTCTCAAGAGACACGTTTTCCAGGAAAACTTGGATTTTATCTAAAAACTTCTGAATCTATTTGTGGTTGTCTGCGCTAGGCTCCTTGGTCAGAAGGAGCTTCTACAATGATTGATTTACTTCCTATCTCAGAAACACATTTCTAAATAATGTTTAGAACAACAACACAGTTTTCAGCTCCTCACTTGTGTTACAGGCACAGACTTTCCAAGGCTGTAACCATTTGCTACTTCATTGCAGTGAGAAGCCATATCGTATTTATCCCATAGGCACTGCTGTAATACGTGTGGTTACATTATCCTTCTAACTAGTAACAGATATATAAGGCTTTGAAGTTTTGCTTTCTTTGCTGGCTTGGGAAAACAATAGTGAGCAGTTATATGGGCCTGGGGGTTTCTTCAACTCCTTTTTTCAGCAGAGAATTGAAATAAAAAGCCAAACTAGTGGTGAGATTGTCAGCTGTGAGAGAAGCCAGCACATGTTCACTTGAATCCAGTGATCCTTATCCACACCTGTCTTGGTTTTTAACAAAAACTTAAGCCAACTGACCTTTCCACAGTCTGAACTTAATTTTTATTATATATATATATATATATATATATATATATATATTTCTGTAGAGTAGTCTAACACTGACATTTGGTTGGAGGTTAATACTAAGAATATGTAAGGTGCAAGTTGTTCATTGTGAATGATTTCCTAAAGCTGAAAAGCAAGTAGATGAACCCCTGAATTTGTTCTATTGCACTTGTCCCCTTGAAACCCCAGCAAAATGGTACTTTAGATTTTGAAAGCACCTATAAATTCAAAGTATTAGTAGTTGTTCTGCAAGTTTAAAAAGACAACAAACAAACAAAAAAACCCAAAGTATTTTTTACTTTGAGTAGAATAAGATTGCTCTGTATTTATTTGAGTCTGTTCAGAGCCTTTTGATGAAAATACAAAGTGACTGAAGCTTTCTTTCACAGCCACATTTGAGGTTTTATGAAATTTTGCTTTTGAAGGCTTTTCAGGAGCATGCAGACTTGTTGGTCAAAAGAAGTGAGATACTGAACTCAATCTCTGTTTAAAGGCAAGTTGTGAATAGGAAAGAACAAAGCACCATGCCAGGGTCTATTTTCGCTCTTTTGTTTCCCACAGAAAATTTCCAAATATCTTTAGTTAACTAAGGAGAAAAATAATAAAAATCTCAAGCAGTTCTGAGACTTGTAATAGTGAACAAGCCAAGATGCACAACACGTAGGGACTGGAAGCAGAGAATGCCACAGGGAGAAATTTGCCCTGGCATGAACATGGAGTTGCTAGCATTTGTGAAGAACGTGGAGTTAACTATTGCCTCTCCTGGGATTATCCTGGATTTGATGGAAATGTAAATGTCTGTACAAGTTGTCAAGTCTCCTTGGTGATAAATACATACTCCCAAAATATAACATTAACAGTACAGTGCTGCTGCTGTGCTTAGCTTGCACTCTGAGTCAGTGGCAAATGCTACAGGAGGAACAGTGCACATCATGGCATTTTGTATGTGGTGATAGGTAACCTCTGAGCTTTGGATGGCCACAATCTAGTGGTTGTGTATGAAGGAATGAATATGTGCTTGAGCACAAACCTGCCTGTTCCTGCTGGGAACTTGTATTTTTTTAACCTGTTAATTCTAACTTGTTTTAACCTGTTAATTTTAGAAGACTGAATGGAAACTTTTAATTGGTACTTTTGGAACTGGGTGGATCTTGCAAAGAAATGTGTGTCAGTGTCACAAGGGGTGGGACAGACTGTAGTAGCTGGCTGTTTTTTGTTTTTTTATCAGAGGGTGTAACACAGATGGTGCTGTATGGCTCACTTTTCCATTTGTAAAACCTTATCTGGGGCTTTAGTAATGGAAAAGTCATTTGCAGTACTTTAGTTTCCTCTCAAATTGAGGTCAAAATGTGCAAATGTCTTGTGGGAAGAGCTACAGAGTCTACGGTGTAATGGACTGGAAGAGCTATTAAAATGCAGGTAAGGTAGAAATAGCCCTGCAGTGTATAGGGTTAGATTCCTGTGCTGAATGGCAATGAATTCCTAAGGTGATCTCATAGGATTTAACCAATGGTAAGTCATCACAGAAGGAAAGATGAAGCTAAACATAACCATGTGAACAACAAAGATAGGTGATTGGCATCTGGACTAATTTGTTAACAGGACTTGTATCAACTGCTACAAGTCACGGAGTTGAAAGGAAAGCCAGGATCAAAGAGGTATGAAAAAGAGAGAGATCACAAGGACAAAAGGGATCTACATGGGCCTTCCCTAAACTCATTACTTTTTTGTGTGTTCACAATTATTTACCAATTTGTTTAGCCTTCCTACTCCATAAAACATCCTGGATGAGGCTGGATTACTGATGTATTGGTTGTTGCTCCCCAGAAATTATTTTACAGAGCAATGAGCAATCTGAGAGAAAAATAATTCAAGACTTCTGATATCCATTTTGCAGCTGTTTTCAGCTTCTTCTCTGATTACCATCCTGAATATGCAGTTTAGGGGTGCAAAGCACAGGCACATTCAGAGCAGCTTCAGGTTGAAGAGTTTCCACCATTTAGCCCATTTTCAAAGTGGGGCAAGATTACTCCTTAGTTGTACACTGAACATACAATTGTCTAATTTTAAACATCCCACCAATAGGGTTCTTACCACCATCCCCTGGAGATAGTGCCTCAGACAAAAAAAGACTTTCCACAACCATCAGCAGAAAATTCTACTTGTAAAAATATCAGCCCACTGTCATGACCAGGATGATGATTACAAAGACCAGATTTGTGGTATGTGCTGAGGGGATGAAGGAAGCAGAAATATCAGCATCCTCAGTGGTGGGAACTCCTGTCGGGAGTCTCACAGAGTTCACTAGGGATTGTGGGACTGGTGTCTCTGGGAGTTCTGTCTGCTGTTCGGAGGTTTGTATGGCATCTAAACAACTACAGCAGTCAGGAGGAGAAATCAGCACTCTTACAATAGCAATGGAGGAAGATAATGGAGGCAGCTTGACAGGAGCTCAGGTAGTCACTGCTGATGGGTTTGGGACACGTTAATGAGGAAAACCTCACCTACTGTTGTGGCCATGCCAGGTTTAGTAGATCTATTGAGAAGTCTTGAGAAGTAGTCTCTTAATTTATACTGGCAGCTTTCAATGATTATTATTATCAAGATTTTGAGAAATTACAGTTACAGCTGCCATTGTGAGATCTGAAGGAAAACACTGTCTGGAACTGTTCATTTTCCCAGAGAATCAGGTTCACAGAGGGTACTGCAAGGCAGCTGCACGAGCTGGGTATCTGTCTGGAGCGCGTTTTCTAGCCCTCTCAGATCTGCTCTCTGAGTGACAGGCTTTCCATTTTAAAGGCTCTGTTTTGGTTGGATGATGTAGCTTTCAGGGGGTCAGCAGAAACACACTTTTTTAGCTGAAAATAATATTTTTCAATGGCAAATCCTAAACAAATTGAATCTACCAATGTACAGATCATTCCTGAGGAGCTGTGGAAGAGTGCATAATTTCTAAGGAAGCTAATAAGGAAAGGGGATGATTATACTAAGCCTCGTTATAGGCTGATTACTACAATTGCAATTGACATCACATTTAACCAACTTGCTCCTATTGGAAATACTCCTTCCTGTCCTGTTTTTATTTTGTTTCTGTTTTTTCTTTTCCAAAGCACAAAAGCAAGCAAACAAAACAAACAAACAAAAAGCCTTCAGGGGAATGCAGTGTATTTCATGAAATCAATATGCATAAAAACTTGGCAACATGTAGGAGAGGCTTTGGCAGTGCTGTGCTAAGTATCACTAAAATGGGTTCAAAGAATCAACTGCAAATCATTTTTAGCTAATATAGCAGTGTACAGGAATTTATCAGGAGGATAAATTTGATTTACTTTGTAAAGAAGAGTAATGCAGATAAGATTTTTTTCTTGGATTGTTATTAGTATGAAAGGCAGTGACAGGAAAGTATGTATGAAGGAAAGAGTGAGAATTGAAGGCTCTTCAGGTCAGATATTAATAGACTTTGGGAATACCAGAGTTAGGAGTCTGGCAGAATTTGTAAGCAGAATCTGAAGTCTGCAAACAAGGCTGAAAATACGGACTTCAGAAGAGAAATAGAATGAAACTCTAGAGGGAATGTATACTCAATAGAGGTTCAGCAGTTTGCTAACAAATTCTCTATGTGGGAAATTACTAACTGACCACAAATTCTCAGAGCACATCCACACATCATCTATATACTCATTACATTTTTTTTCTCCCACCACACTGTACCACTGAAAATGAGGATGGGAAGACAAGCAATATTTAAGAGTTGATATAAACCTGTCATGTTACAGACTTTCTGAGAGGAAGGATGTTGAGCTAAGAGATATGCCCTTTGTCTACTTTGACTCTGTTTGGGTTTCTACTACTCTCCATTTATGTCTCAACAAACAAAAACCACCAACCAACCAATAACCCCAAACACACCCTCAAACTGTGCCATTTAAGATGGAGCCCACCATGAGAAATGATGAGACTGAGGTGGAAAAACAGCCCTTTGCAAGGTCTTGCAACATTTTTCTGGAAAGCAAGCAACAATCCTTCCTCCTGATGTCCTTCTCATGCACTGCAAAGATTCTTTTAAAGTAACGTAACAGGGATGTCTGAAAAGAGTAGAAAGAAAAAAATGGCAAAGTTTAGCAGTTTTCAAACACAACTTTTATGTAGGGAATTACTGTTCAAAGTGAAATTCAAAACTAATGCATATGTTGCCTTCTCTTCCTCTTTGCTCTAGCTCCATGTCTGTATACAAGGCATTCTGTCAAGGAGATGAGACATGCCCCCAAGTCCTGTTCTCCCAACAACAGAAATTCAGCTATTGACCTAATTATGGGACTCTCCTTGCTGAAGGGAAGGGAATGACCTTTTCTAAGTAGTAGATTGCATATCTCTGCATACCCCTTCTAGCAGGTTATCTGAGGGTTATCTGTCAGCCCCCCTAGCTCCTCATTTGGAGGAAATCTTCTCTGACCTGTACAATGCCGTGTAACTCAGGTTATGAGTGCAGTGTTGTCTAGTGGTTCTTCATGGGAAGAAACCTAGGCATTTAAAAGTAAAACTCTGCTTTCAGTTAGAGCTCCGAAGCTCTTATAAAGGTGAATAAGAATATGGATCTTCCATTTTAGAGTGTGTGTGACTCTGTCCCAGCCCTGAAGCTCTGGACCTCTCCACTTAACACCCTTACTCACATGAGACATATGTCACTGTCCATGCTCTAGCTGATGGCTCTTTCTCATCTCATTGTTTATACTTTCATGACCTTTTCTTGTTCGGATGTCAGGAGCCCTCATTATCATTTTAGACATGAGGTCATGCTTCTAATCAACCCACCCCCCTTATTCAATTAACATTTCCAATGCTTTTAAATTAAGTGCATTGGTCCACAGGCCAGGGAATTTCCTTCCAATTAGTACCAGTAGTGAAAGGCATATATCAAAGTTTATTTGCTCATATCAGTGGTCTCTTTTGATCTGCTGAAAGGATCTGGTGAACATACAATTAAGAAGTTCCTCCTAGGTATCTTTCCCCAAAAGACCAACAACACCTGCTGGGGTCTATTAGCATTTCAATATGTTTCCCACCTCAGGAAATGTCTCTGCTTCCTCGCCTGACTGGTTAATGTAGCTGCATATTTTGCATGCATACCACTTAAAATCACTGCCTGCCAATGAGTTTCTGAGGCTCATTATTGTACATATTGCACAACTAGGGATTAGACTTGTGTTCGACCTTCTTCACCTCTCATGGGAGGGACAATTGTGTTTAGCCATTTGAAAAGGGTCAAACATTCAAAGCTGTCAGAGTGGAACCATCAGCATCCATGCCAGACAGCAAGAGAATGACGGCGCTTTGTAGGAAATACTTATTTCACGCTGGCGATGGGAACATTTCCTGATGTCTTCACACAATTATCTCTAGACCATGCGTGATAACCAGGCCTTGTCTTCATAGCCATTGGGCACAAGGTCTGAACAGAAGAATGCACAGACAACACGAACACATCCTGATTTCAGATTACATGACTTGGAAGTAGAGCAGAATAACTTGTGGGGAGGATATTCCACCATGTTATTACTTTTAAAGTACAGAACGTTTGGTGCAAACCAGAACATGTCAGAAATAAACCTTTTTAATGAGACTTAGGAATAGATCAGCTCTGCCAGAAGTTAGATGGGAGTTAATTGCCTCAATATTTGCCTTTAGCAATGCACAGTATGTCTACATCTTGACCTGGTTTAAGCATGTCGAAAGGATTCTTTACCCAACTGTTGACTCTCACAATTACAAGTCAGTTGCACCAAGCTCCCATTTGAACTTATGCAGATTCCTATCTGCATTTTGCCAAAGCTAACCTGTGCAAACAGAGCCTGTAATTGGGAGTGTGATTATAAACAGAGATAGTCCTAGAGCACTGAAATTCAAGGCCTACTTCCAACTTATATAGACAGGTACTGTGTGCAGTTTTTCTTTGCTTGAGACCTCACTGCAAATACATCATGTATGGGTGACAGCTGAGTTATAGGAACTTTTTCTTCTCTGTTTCCCCTCTTGTATCTGTCTCTGTTACTGATGCAATGCCACGATTACCCTACTTCTGATGTATGTCAGCATGCAGCAAAGTTTGGATTTGTGTTGTGTATCCTCCTCTGGCTCCAGTCCATTCAGTGCTGTCCCCTGAAGTCAAGTATCTTGTAAATACAACCTGCGCCTCATCAAACAGAATTATGCTGATCTTTTGTCCTCTGATGTTTGTTAAAATTTAGGCAGCTTTTATTATGTAGGGGTAAAAAGCTCACAAATGGTCCTCCGTTTGCTTCTTGAGTAGTGAAGAACCATCTTGTGGTTTGTGGTATGTGGGGAGGGGTTGTTCAGCAGACCAATCTGGACTAAGCATCTATTGTACGGTTTGCTGAGATTACAAGGGACAAGATTCAATGACCCAGATTGTTCTGTCTAATTCAATTCCCTATGTATAGTTCAGAGACAGAAGCTTTTTTTTTTGTTGTTCTTTTTTTTCCAAAGTGCATTCAAGTTCACTGCAGACTGAGAGATCATTTTGGAAATTGTGTAAAGGAAAGGGCTTTCAGTTATCTTGTTGGCTTAAAAGGTGGGGAAAAAGCATTTACTACAGCAAAAGAAACACAGAAAGAATACCAGTGGCAACATTAACGGGGCCAGGAGGAATCTAATCTGAGCCTTTTAGGTGGAGAGTGCTGAGTCCTTTCTTGCATTTATCAGTGAAAATCAGAAGTAACTCCCCCAAAGTCAGTAGATTTATGCCAGCATAGCCTAAGGAAGCAGACTGCCTGGAACCATTGCTAATTTGAACACAGACCAATATAAGTCTGTGGGAATAAATCTTACATAGTGGGTATTAAAGTGAAATGTTTGTGTCAGCCTAACCTGTTCCACGTGTCAAAGTCTGAAGGATAGTACAAACTGGGAAGGCTGTGAGAGTGAGTAGTAAAAAAATAAATAAATAATAATTCTCTCTCTGTATGTGCCTGAGAGTACTCTTACAGAAATTAGTAGTGGTTTTGGCATTGGTTTCAAGGCATGTAGGATTCAGTGCATAGGAGAGTATGATAACAGGAATTTTAGACAGGAAAATTGAATAACCCATCTAAGATGGAATATACTGATCTGATTCTCAACATGCTTACCCCAGGATCATAAGCATGATTGAACAAATATTGAATGAGAGTACTGAAATAGATGGAAAAAGTTGTTTGCAGTTTACTCTGAAGGCAGATGTCCCAGCTGTGGGATTGCTGTTGTTTCTTCTGGGGTTGCAGCACTTTGCAGTACAGAGATGAAATCTGAGGCTGAGTGGTGTGTGGGTACATACATCAGGAGTGAAGTCATCTTTACGAAGCAGCTTTGTGAACTTGGGATCCAGTCCATCCGCCAGTAAAAACAGAGAGGAATTTTCTATGTGACAGCAAAGGCAAATAAATGAGGTTTGTGGGACGACAGTCTTGTGTACCTGAGCTAAGACCCTGTGTGTTGTGCACCTCTGATTGAATCCAGTATCATCTCTCTTTTCACTCCATGATTCCTTTGTGTGCTCAGCAGGGTTGGTAACTTTGGAACCCCAATAGGCACGGGTAAAAGTAAGATGATTTGATTCATTTATCACTGTAGCCTTGGATTTAAATGCCACAGACTGGCTTTCTCCCAAGAGGAGCTAAAAATCTTTAGATACTGGTATCAACGTATTGTCTGCATGACTCTTGTTTATAAAGAAATCTTGTTGTCACACACCAATCGATAAAAGGCAGGTATGTTTTCAGTTTCTAATCATTATGAATTCATTTAGAATTCAATGCAGTGGCAGCAATCACATTGAATTCATTAGGGAATTTGCAAGGATGGCTTATGTAGTTCCACAGCAATTCCTTTGTAATTCGGCACTAATTAAACATTATTTTGTGCAGGAAATAATGAGGTGTGGAAACACTGTTAGTGCCAAATAATGGAATGAAGGTGTGTTTACATATTATAAAGACTCTATGCATGTTCTAAGAGGTTAGAGGAGGTCTTGACTTTTTTACCCCAGGGAAGAGAGAAGGATCCTAAAAGAGTCATTCTGCTTAACTCAGCTGAGCATAGGCTAAAAAAATATTGAATTAGAGAGGCACACTGTGGAAACTGGACTTTCACTCTGTCTTTGCACATCTAAAATGTCAGTGGTTTAATTATTAGATTGCTTCCAAGTCAGTGCTAGAGTTTACAAGTTATCCAAGGCTCAGAATAATTGGGTTGGTGCAGCAGACCTTGGTGTTATTTAAAGCAGGGAATGAGATTCGAAAAATTTCATTTGAAGTTTTGACATCAGAAACTAGTTTTCAATATTATTTAGAGTTATATTTCTAAGTACTAAACAACTGTATGCTTCCAGGAGCACAGTATGCTGGGGATATTCATATTCCAGAGGCTTGGATCTAAGGTAAGGTTAAAAGAAGCAGCTCCCTTTTTTGTAAGAACACTGCCATGATCATTTCAACTCTAACTCTATTTACTGTTCCTGAGAAAGGATGGGACCACGTTCCAAGCCACATGAGTCTGCTTTCTGCATAGCAGATGGCAGGAGAGCCCTAAGCATGACTCAGCAGCCCATCACTGTGACTGTCCAGTAGAGTTTGGGTTCTAGAACAAGGACACACCCTCATGGATCTTACCCTATTAACAGTGGGATGGGATTTCAAGGGAATTTACAGTGTTCACATCCCAGGAATTTTGTTTTTGTATCACAAAGCAGACCTTTAGAAAACAACTGTAAGTGAACAGTTTAGCTAGAAATAAATTAATCATATCCGTGAATCTTTTGGCTAGTACTGTGGCATGAAATCACTTGTTAAATACATCTGTCTCCTTAGCCACAAAAAACTAACATTAAACTAAGTTGTTGAGAATAGTTGGGCTGTTATTTTGTTCATTTGTTTTTGCATTGAAAGCTCTGCAAAATGCTCCAGATAGCAACTATTTTGAAAAAACAGTTGGCAATAAGTTGAAGAAAATGGCTGAATGATTTCTAGAGGTCCCTTCCAACACCTACAATTCTGAAATTCTGTGAAAATCAAATGCACAAAAGTCATTTTTGTTAAAAATCCCACCATATTATTTCTGAAAGAGGTGTTTGACTATCCTGCATGATTAACTCAGACATAGCTATTACGATGACTAAAATAGTATTTTTGTTCCTTTATTGTAGAAGAAGAGATGATAACTAAAGGGAAAAAAAGATTTTAAGTGGCTTCAGTGTGAATCAATGTCTGGATATATTCTGAGGCTCACCCTATGAGGAAAGATGTGCTGGGAGAGACACCAGTATTTCCAGGTTGTATGAAAGTGACCTTTGTGGCATTTCACTGAAGAGTATCCGGTAAAGGATCTTGTGAATTTTGCCAATGAATTATAGAATAAATAGCATAATGAGGGCCTGTAACTCATTTTCTTGTGATCACTATGACTATGAAAAGGGGTCAGAAGGAATCACAGAATCACAGAACTGTGGGGGTTGGAAGGGACCTCTAGAGGTCACCTAGTCCAACTCCTCTGCCAAAGCAGCTCCCTAGCCCAGGTTGCACTGGTAGGTGTCCAGGTGGGTCTTGAACGTCTTCAGAGAAGGAGACTCCACCATCTCTCTGGGCAGCCTGTACTGGTACTCCGTCACCCTCACCATGAAGAAGTTCTCACATGCATTTGTGTGGAACTTCTTATGCATCATTTTGCGGCCATTTCCCCTTGTCCTGTTACCACACGCTGCTGAGAAGAGTCCAGTCGTGTCCCTTTGCCTCCCACTCCTTAGATATTTATAGATGTGGATCAGATCCCCTGAGTCTTCTTTTTTCAATGCTGAACAGACCCAGGTCTCAGCCTTTCCTCATAAGAGAGGTGCTCCATGCCCTTATCATCTTTGTAACCCTCCACTGGACTCTTTCAAGGAGATCCCTGTCTTTTTTGTACCAGGGCAGAGCAGAGGGGGAGGATCACCATCATTGATCTGCTGGCCACTCTCTTTTTAATGCACCCCAGGATCCCATTGACCTTCTTGGCCACCAGGTCACTTTGTTGGCTCATGGCCAGCCTGTCATCCACCAGGACACCCACGTCCCTCTCCTCAGAGCTCATCACCAGCAACCTGTACCAGTGCATGCAGTTATTCCTCCCTAGTTGCAAGACTACACTTGCTCTTGTTAAACCTCATCTGTTATTAGAGCTGGCCAAAAGCTTTTCTATATTGAGCTGGATTTTAGTGCCCAAGAATAAAGGAGGATTAACTACACAATGTCTATTCCCCCTGAAATGCTGCTCACTGGAGGTGGCACTGAGGGGCAGCAGCTACCAAGAAAGGTAAGCCACAAAGTCTGCTGATCTTAAGTTGCTCAAGATGACAACACTTGGTGGAACAGCTCTTTGGATGCTTTTATTCTGCATACTGCTCTTGTTAGTAATGTCTTTCAATGGCAACATTGGCATCATTTCCATTGGAGAATGAAGGTCAAGCAGCATTTCTTCTGTAGTGGCTCTTTCTCCATTGCATGGATTTCTGGGACAGATATTAAATATTTTATCACTACGAGAGGCAAAGTGGACAACAAGGTCAGGGAAAAAGGCATGTTCCTTATTTTGTTTTCTTTATATCACTGTTTTTGCAAGTCCTATCTTTGCCATGGTGAAGGCAGGCATTGTGTCAGTCCTTCAATCAGGTTGGCATTTGCCCTAACCTGTATTGACTTAGGAGACCTCTTCATTTCCTCCTGTGACTCTCCTCAGTCTTTCAGCACTGAAATTCAATATACCAGAAAGAGGAATGCAAGAAAGCTTGGAAACCTGAACTAATCAGTTGTTGTCAGGTGGGAGCTTTGTGCAATAGCACGAGCAATCATTTTATTTCTCTCAGTTTTCTGGAAATGCTGTTTAGTTTGAATTCAAAATGCAAGTCAAAAAGATATAAATTGGAACCTGTATTTTAAAAATATTCCCTTTGCTTGCAAGGGGACCCATTTTCTTCCCAAATGTTTCAAAGACCAAACTGAAGCTCCTGCTAGTCTAAGCCCCTGATAGCTATGCACAAAGCTTATTTCTTGTGTATGGTGTTCTGTTTCTGTTGTAGCTATGGCTGCTTCATGTAGATTTTTTAACCCCTTTGTCTTCAAAACAGTAACTTTCCTCAGTAGAACTCCCTTCAAACAAAAGGAGATGCTGCAGCTTTAATGAAAATTTAAAAGTCAATGAGGCACACACAAAAAAGAGACATGACCCAGGATGAGCTCAGTCCAATGAATAAATTCAAACCATTTAGTGGATGCTTGGAAAGATCAGAAGGGCACCTTTGCTTGCAGCATTTTAACAAGGCTCCGTGAATTAGTGAGAGGCCTGAAAAATGAGTGGCAGTGGTGGGAAGTAATTCAGTTGTGATCACTTGAGGGTGATGAATGAGGAAGTGACATAGTCTGTGCAGAGACGAGTCATCTTTTCTGAAACAATTGTACTTAGCTCTCATGGCTGGAGATTTATATTGCAATGGTGGTGATGCTGGTAATTAATGAAACAATCCTGGATTTTGGGGGGAATGTGAGAAATGAGGCTCAAGAAGGAGCAGAGTGAAGACCTAAGATTTTGTCAAAAGGCTGAAATATTCCAAGGTGTTGGATGTTGCTGCATGAATTTGATAAATTTGTCTTTAGCCTGGAGATTGAGCGTGGTTTAAAAGGGCTGAGAAAAAATGGCTTCAAGGCATGTTTTAAGGTAGATGGAGGATGAATTAAGATTAATGAGAGTCTTACAAGTGGGCTGAAACTAGCAGTCCCGATATGAGAACAGTGATGAAAGCCAGCAAGTCCAGCCTTTGAATGTGAATTACTTGCTTTATTCAGTACCCTCTGTGGTTATATCTCTGCCATTTGAGTGCGTGTGCGTATGTGAATGCACGTATATATGACTGACATCCATTTTAAATTAACCATGCACAAAATCTCAGTGACCATTAAGACAAAAGGAAGAACGCATCCTTAAATCCCGAGATGCAAGATAACATTTTTCATTCTCTCATCCCCCAAAGTAAATCAAATGCTGATTGTGTCCTGTTAATAGTTAAATATGTTGCAAGTTAAATAGACCTAACAAGGCAGTTTTCAAATAGGAAACCTGGTAGGAGTTTAAT
The DNA here is from genome assembly GCF_038088225.1 of Cyrtonyx montezumae. Taxonomy (NCBI): domain Eukaryota; kingdom Metazoa; phylum Chordata; class Aves; order Galliformes; family Odontophoridae; genus Cyrtonyx; species Cyrtonyx montezumae. The sequence goes on along the minus strand of NW_027071826.1, from coordinate 8,295,522 downwards.
GACATCTTACAGTACACTCATCCTGGTAATATAATCATTAGATTTTGTCAAGTGTAAAAACGAATGACAAAATATTACCCCAGAGCAACTTACTGTATAACTGCAATAGTGAAGCTGCTAAATGGATTCCCTGAATATTTACTTTCTACATTTCTGAAGTCATATTCATTCAACTTCATCTCCTGAAAGGCATGGCTTCTTAGTTTTGTGGGGAATGCAAGATTAAAAAATTCACCTTACCAGAGAACTTTCCAAGTTTGCACTGCAAATTGGTATAGAAATGTTAAAGAGAACAGCCAGAAATAATTGAAACTTCTCTTGAAAACACAGAGGGTTGTGGGTTGTTTTGTTTGTTTTGTTTCGGTGTTTTTAGTAATATTTGTTTTCTGTTTGTTTTTTAAAATAATGCTATTCATAAAAGGAAATGGATTCTGCAGTGGGTACACATACACCCTGGCACCATCCTTAGAATCACATGGATCCAGGCAGAACTTTTTCTGCTTGGAGAAATTTCACAGGACACATCTCATTGCTGAAAGATTGATAAGGCAAAAGCCATTCATCATGAAGATGAAAGTGAAAAAAACCAACAACCATACAATTATATGTAAATATATTCAGATATTTGTGAACACTAAATCATAAGCTCCTGGGGGATGTCAGAGTATGACTCTGCTGTTGTGGTCTGTCTGACGTTTGAAACTGCATAACCCTGTGGACTGTAGTGCTCAGTGGGGATGGATTACTCCAGAAAAGGAAATGGAATGCCACTTGCTGAAGGGCTTGGCAATTGCAGTATCTGAATGCTCCTCCTCTGCCGTCATTTTAAACTGTCTAGAGATTGTCTAGAGAACCTCTGTGGTGTGAACACTTGCATTCTCGCTAAGAGGAACACTTGCATGTACAATCTTAAAAAAAATATGTATATAATCATTACACCACCCTCACCATATCCAATAGTAGAAGCTGACTGAAATCCATAGCTCCTGCAGAAGGAGATGCCTGCCTTATCATTGAATGACTGCTATTCTACATAATTTCTAGGCAAGTGAGTAGCCTTTGAAGGCATCTTACCAAAGATCTCCTATTAATTGCATATGGCACAACTGGAACCAGACATATTTCAAAGTATGAAGGACTTCTTTGTATTATATCACACTCCTTTTTATACCTCTTTTATACTGTAAAAACCTCTAACCGCAATATGTATTACCTTTGATATTTTGTTACACAAACAGCATAATGTAAAGAGGCTTTGACAAAATTAGACAAAATTTGTTGACACTTGACCTACAGACATTTTCTCATTAATGAAAAAATTGTTAAATATTGGTGATCCTGAGGCCAGCTATCTTTTTGCTCAGTGTTTGAATAACCATGTGATTTTGGATTTCACATTTTTAGACAAAGTATGTCTTTGAAGAAAAGCAGTTTTCATTAAATTCTTCCTTGTCTCTTCAAAGCACTGGGAAAACAATTCCTAGAGGAGGAGTGAATGGCTTTTATAGGTAAATAAAAGCAAATCCTGAATTAAAAATTTGATAACATTCTTGCTATTTTCTGTTTGTTTTTTAAATAACAAGTACCACCTTGCCAAGATTTGTGGATCTCTTGCAGAGTTACCCATTCACTTACATATTTCATTAGCACAATCTTCCCTGTATATGTGAGTTTGGTAGATTTTATATTTATATATTATATTATATATATATTTTTTTTCTATTGTTATATGGTGTTTCAGTAATTTTCAAGTGCTGCAATGCAATACTTCATCGATGAAATTCTGCAGTATACAATGTGATTTCTATACAGCTCAGAAGAGAAACCAAAATATCTTCATCCCATCATGTTTATTCTGCCTAATATGTTATCGGGCAAGAAAAGTATGAGAAAAAAAATTAATAACTAATCCTAAAAGAATCTTAAATCCAGGCAAGATTTATGCTAAAGTGTCTTGTTGTCAAAGGTTGGAGAGTAACTCTACAGCCTACCCTGAGCCAATACCAGATAGTAGCTTTTTCCACCCAAGATCAAGCCAGAGAATACATTTTTGCCAGCACATAATTTTTTTCAAGTTATGAGTTTTATCATGCAGCCATGTAATAGGAGGAGTAAATTAATAATGGTATAGGGCCCTCTGAGGCAAGGCCGTGAATCAGAAGAGTTTGAAATTTCCTTTTGTTTTGTGTCTGATTCTTTCATTCACTTATGAAACATGGACCAGCCCCCTGGCTGCCTTCCTGTTTTACCTGGTGAATGTGGGGTTTAGGAGATGGAAAGACTGAATCCCCAAAGAAAGTATTCAAAATGAAAGCATCTGAACGAGGGTGATGTTGGTTTGGCTTAAAGTGGAGGCATTCATGTGCTCTCCTGCAGAGGAGGCATCTAAGGTATCAGCCCTGGGGAGACGGAAAACAGCTTAGTACACCTGAGAGGGGTGGCTAAAGTCTGGGAGAAGCTGGGATACAGAATTATATCATGGAATCATGGAATGACTTAGGTTGGAAGGGACCTTAAAGATCACCGAGCTCCAACCCCTTGTCATGGGCAGGGTTGCCAGACACTGACCAGGCTGCCTAGGATGCCATCCAATCTGGCCTTATTGGAGGTCAGCTGAGTGTTGTTGACCCTCTGGGGCTCACCAACTTGAGTTTTATCTACATCATGGATTTCCCTGTATCATGTAATAGCCACATCTCCCCTGGAGCAGAAGAACAGCAGACCTAAATGATTGCTGCTTGCCTCTTGCTGCCTGTCATCTTGTCCTTAGTCTATGGGTCTTGGTTCCTCTGTAGCTCACCTAGCATAGCTGCTGCTGATGGGTGCCTTCTGCTCTGCACTAAATACCACCAACTTTGTTAAGCCAAGCAGGAGAATAAGAAGGGAGGGATTAACTTCATTAAGTAAAGCCTCTGATAATTTAACTCCTGTAATTAAATACTAATTACGTGATATTCATCTACCATGGGATGTTGAATTCTGTAAGCAGCCTAAAGAGCTGTGTGTGCTCTCCTAGCATCCTTCTTTCTCATTGTGCTGATGAAATGAAGGCACCCTGTTCTTGGAGGAACACACAGAGATGCCCTGCTGTCTCTGTGTAGAAGTAGTACAGAAATGCTGCACTGCTATTGTGGTCCAGTTCTCTGCAAATAGAAGGCTATGCAGAAAGCTTCTTAGAATGCATCTTTTACCCACCACCATCACACAAAACAGAATAGTAAAACCCATGTGTCTTTTTATTTCTGTGTCTTAGTACGCTTGAACACATGAGCAATATCCTACCTAGAAGGAAAAGAAAGTCATTGTGCTGGAGCCTTACTTTCTGCTCATATCATGTTCTTACAAATAAGTATTAAGGTTCAGTAACAGGCAGAAGAATAAAGGTAAACTCTCCAGCTGTGCAAGACAGCATTTTAGTCACCAGATAATTTAGAAAGAACCTCATATGTTAATCTATTAGTTATTCTGCTAATATAAATTTTTAAACTAGCTTTCCTTTAAAAATGAAAACTGAGTGAGACATGCTGTTGTTCATTTTGATATAGATTCTTCTCTAATTTATGAAATTATGCTGTTGTATGTAGAGCCCAACTCAATTAGCTCCCTCAAATGGCTATTTTCCACTTGATCTAAGCTACACTCCGAGGTTATAGCCACAGAGCTCTCTAGCACTATAATAATATGCTTTTTTTGGCATAATTCCTTTTAGATTTGATTACTTTTTCCTTCAGCCATTAACAAATGTTTTTTTCCTAGCTAAATCCTATTTCAAAATCCTATTTCATGTTCTCCAGCTTTTTAAAAATCCTTTTTTTTTATTTTTATTATTATTTTTTTTTCCTCTTTGGTGTTTCTGACACCTCCTAGAGAAGTGCCAATTGAAAGTTTAATTATCATATCCTCTGCTTTCTTATTTCATATGAGAAATAACAATGCTGAGCAAACATAAATCCAACATCAGTCCCTTTAGTACCCTAAGCTCCTTTCACTGACCAGGTTTGACTTCATAGATTATTGTGACTGTGGTGCTTTGTTTAAATCCCTCAAACACTTTTTTGACCTTGTAACAGAATATGCATCTAGGATGAATTTTCTTTTCCTGGTGAAATCACTATAGTAGTCTCTGGCTTTGGTTTTTAGCCCAAATCTGCTACTTGAGTATGTGGACTGGAATGAACTACATCCATAAACACTGAGTAGAAAATCCCTTGGGTACAAGAAAATTCCCAGCTAACAAACCTGGCAGGAACATACACTGCCTCAGCCACCTGCACTTCTGTGCATCTTAGGAGGAAGAGAGTAGAGAAGAACTCAAGACATTTAGCAGATCTCTCTTTTACTTCCTCAGCTGGCACAGAATAGGGATAAATGCATTAGCCACATATTGTACTTAACTCTTTCTGGCCATACCAGTGAGTATTTTCATCTCTCCTTTAAGCTTCTCTTGAAAATGTCTCTTTTTCCTGCTACCTCTGATTAACTTTTTCAATCCTTTTTCACTAACAATACAGTAAAAGTATTTTAATATGTAATCATTAGCTATTCACTCAGTTGAACATACAGCTACAATGAATTTAATGTGCCTGGCCTAATAGCCAATAGCTTCATAATTCTGCAGGCAAATTCTCTTTTCTGGAACTCGTTCAGTTATTCTATAACCTAAACTGGCAACTGGAAGTTAATAGCATAATGGTAATGGTGATGTTGAGTATTTTTTTATACTGTTAAATATACATGCACATGAATTAGGATTGTAGAATCACCAAGGTTGGGAAGGACCTCCAGGATCATCCATTCCAACTGTGCACTTATCACCAGTATTTCCCATTAAACGGTGTCCCTTAGTACACCATATAAACTTTTACTTGGACATCTCCAGGAATGTTGACTCCTCCACCTTCCTGGGAAGCTCATTCCAGCACCTAACCACTCTCTTGGAGAAGCAGCATTTCCTAACATCCAACCTGAATCTCCCCTGGTGCAGCTAGAAGCCATTCCTTCTGGTTTTATTGCTAGTTACATGGGAGAAGAGGTTGAACTCCACCTCACCACAACCTCTCTTCAGGTAGTTGCAGGGAGCCATAAGGTCACCCTAAGCCTTCTCCAGGCTAAACAATCCAAGTTCTCTCAGCCAAACTTCCTAAAGCTTGCGCTCCAGACCCCCCACCAGCTTCAAATTATATGTATTGGAAAGACTGCCATTGTAGCTTGCATTCTGGGCGGGACTTGCATCACTGAGGTTGAGCTTCTTCAAGAAGTTGGTATCTTCTTAAGCGATCTACATTCAGATGGGAGGAAATACCTCCTTGTAATGCCAGTTTCCTTCCATTGCCCTGAAGTCTCATTGTGAGCCAACTGATATTGTAGGGGTGGGAGTAATCCCACAGTTGTGATGGCTGTTGTAGTTGTCTCTGGATGAACAATTTCACAATAATTTCCAGATGATTCACTTCCTAGATTGTAAATGCCTGATTGTGACTCTTTCCAAAGGCTTCTTAAGATAACTCTAACAAAAGGCTGGAGGTTTGAATTCAAATCCAGGTTTAGAAATTTGCCTTACAAATGCTTGAACATTCAAACCAAGCAACAGAAAGGTAAGATGGAGTCTTAGAGAAGCCCTGTGAAATAACTGTAAATAAGTTATTTTGCCAGTTCTCTTGAAAACCCACATAAAACTGTGGTTCAAACACAAATCCCAGGTAATTATATGAATTTCAACATCTGCATGAAAAAGGGATATTATAATCCCGTTTTTTGCTATTTTTTCTTCCTAGGCCCTCAGCACACAAAGCTCTCTGCCTCTGAAGCTGGGATGAAGAGATGAAGCCCTGAATCCCCTGTGGTCCTCGTTTTGCACAGTACCGTACTGCTTTTCTATTTCTGTGATTTGCATTCCCCCGTGAAGCCACCAAATGAATAAACATTAAAGATGGAGACTGAAAGAGCAATATTCTTGCTTAAGAAGCTCTCTCTTTCAAAAATCATTGAGATAATATCCTTGTAAAGCTATTTCCAACTGTTGTCTCTCCTGATTTGGCTCCCTGGGAGTTGAAAGTATTGAGGAGATTACTGACAGATTTAACAACGGAGAGGTTCGTCTTATTTCAATCTAGTACTGTTAATGTCCTCTAATGCTTTGTCTATGCTGTGAAAGCAGACAAGAGGCCATCTCAGTGCCTTTATTTGGTCAGGTGAAACACTGGGTAACTGCGACTTTCTGGATTATTTTAGAGAGGACAGTCATGCAGCTGACAGAAAGTCAACAATACCATGGAAAAGTGTCTCATCTCTAGCTGGTTTGCCACCACTTTCTGCTAGCCAGCAGGGAGCAGCCTGAGCTCACCTCACAAGTGAGAACCAGAGCCCTTATCCTGCTTAGTCCTTCTGGAAGAGCTGAGACATGCTCCTATCATTCCAGCTGCACAGGGCCAACTCACTGGCTACTTAGAGCTCCAGCTTCACAAGCCATTATCAAAATAACAGTCCTTACAGGATCATTTCTAAACGACTAGTGAAAATAGATTAGGTATATTCAGTTCAGGCAAAAAGCATTTTTTGATAGGTTTGGGGCAAACAATCTGTTCCTTTGATACATCTTACTACTGAGTTTCAAAGAAATCAAATTGATGAAGCTGTGAAGAAAGTGATTTGTTAAAAATTAAGCCTTTTTCCTTGGAGATTCAAGTTGAAAGAACATCTCTCTGGACTGTGCCTAATCAGAACCTTTGAACACTATCAGGCATGCTGCATTAGGGTTGCCAGCTTTCCAAAACAAATTACTTACTGTAATCCCTTGCCTGATGTATTCTGTAAAAGACAATAGTTCAGCTCGACAACACTGTCATTGCACGAGATTTATAGTGTGCAGCTGAGCAAATCTCAATTTATACTTGATATCACAAAGTGGCCATGGTCCCCACTTCAAGACAAAAAGTATTAGTACTATCAAACTTACTTAACATAACTAGCCAGGTTCTCAGTGCCTCTGCTCCAGCACTGTTTGAACAGAGTTGTACTGATTTAGACTCTTGATGTAATAAACATTCCCTTCCTCCCCAGGGTCTAGAACTTTAAAAATAATTGTTATCACTAGGAACTGTAAACAGACTAGGCAGCAGTGAAAAGGGTAAATCAGTCCTCTCTTCATTCACACACACTGCAGTTGATTACATTTATTAAGTTGTAGTTGTGAGAGTCTTTAACAGGGGGAAAACAGCATAGTCCCTTTGAGAGAAATGTGGCAGTTCCATCCTTTCACTTCAGTTTCTGGTGTGCATCTCTGTGTATTTAAGCTCATTCCTTACACAGTTACTTTCTTTATGTAATGAACTTGGTCTTGTTTAATTCATTCTGTGACCAGTCACTTGGATCGTCACAAAGGCTTCATAATGTCATTAAAACATTCAATTGAATCATAAAATAATTCAGAATTAAATGAAGCACAGTAACTTGAATTATTCTGTAACTTTCAACTGTGCAAATGTTGTAAAGGGACTGTGTATTTGATGGTAATTGGAATAGAGTAAGTCAACTTCTAACAAAAAAATTGCAGTTTGTGTTATCATATTTTATATACAAAGTGTCAGTGATGCCATATATCTTACAGAATGAGAAAGGAATGATTCCTGTGGTATGAATTTTGGCAAGCAAAGATCCAGCTAGGTAACCATGTTGTGAACCAAACTGAGGTGAAGGACCTTGTTGGAAAGCAGAATATCCAAACACAAAAACAGGGATTCAGCTCTGCCAAAATGCAGACATCTCACAAAAGTGGACTGGTAGCTCTGGTGGTACCAAGGGATCTTGAGGTCTTGGGATGCTTCTTGGCCTTTTGAGGCCTTCCTCCTCTGAGAAGGTTGAACAGAAATGTGTTTAAGCACTAGAGTTATCCCAAGTACTGGGGTATGATTCCTCCCATGCTTGAAGCACTGCTCCTGCTCATGGATCAGAATATTTTCTAGAGCTTGGAAGGTGAATCCCACCTCTGAGAGTGCTTTGTTCAGACAGAAGGAAAACTTTCTTTCCCTTTTTGAAGGGGGATTTAAGTGAACTCAGACTACAGTCCTCAATGCCACTCTCAGAAGAGAAATCTCAGAAAACTCTATTTGCTGGTTGCTATACACACAAAGAAATTACTTTAAGATTTATTGATTTGGGTATCATAGAATCATAGAACCATAGAATCATAGGGGTTGGAAGGGACCTCAAGAGATCATCGAGTCCAACACCCAACAGTGTATCAACAGTGTATCGACAGTGCTATCTAATCTTCTTACCTCATCTAGTTCTTCTTTCCTGGTTTCCTTTTCCTTCTCTCTCCAAAAGAAACATCATCTTCGAGGAAGAAAGTCTTCATTTGCAAGGTTAATGACAAAAATATAAACAGTCATGTTTTCTTTCCAAACTTCATTTTGAAGTCAAATATGGTTATAGAAATGAATTTGAATGTTAGAGGAGATAACAATGAAAACTTTTAAAAGGTTTATGAAGGAATGTTTTTAGGATGGAAGACAGAATACTTTTCGCAGAAAAATATTTTACATGTCAGCCAAATCCTTTTGGATCCCTGAAGACCTTTACATTCAGTAGGATTAGCAAAATTTCTGGAACTAATAATACTAGAGAACATTACCCTTGCAACCGTGTCATCTTTTGTTCATGTTCACTTATGAATCACTGCAGTTTTCAATACTTTGTCTGCTAAACACACAATGACCTGATCAGCTCTGTATCTTCCATGTAAATACTTCTACTGCAAACTCTCTGACTTTGTATTTTCTGCTTGACATCATAGTAAATGAGTGGTTCATTTGCCTTGAAGTGAGATGCCCTCTGCAATGCTTCCATACCTCTGAATTTAGCAATAGGAATATTGTTTCAGGTGAAATTTACCAAAAATCTTGCTTTTGGCCTCATTTGACTACAGTAAAAATCAAAGAAGCTTTGCTACTAATATCACACAAACAAAATAACCAAAATCTTGCGCTTCTAAAAATGACAGTCTCTGAAGCATATCTTTGTTTTGCACAGTATGTTTTGAGCTAAATATTCTTACACCACTTTAAGGGAGAAAATCTTTATTCTCTCTTTCCTTGGAAGGAATTACATTGTATTTATAATAACATTTGCTGTCATGATAAGTTTATTGAGACAATGAGTCTTTTCAGTCTTTGTGCTGGTCTCTAAAGCAGTGATGTTTTCCTTTCCTTTAAAATTTAAAATATATAGCTAGCCTGGATATTGAAATGACAATTCTGTTCTCTGCATGCAGATATGTATTTTTCACCCATGATGCTTGCTCTTTGGAAGTGAAAGAAGCAGATTATAATTATGGCAAACTGTGCTAGTACACTTTTTCTGTTGTCTTCTCTTACAATAAAGGAACTGTCCTTTCCATGGGAAGGTTTTTGGAAATCAGACAGATCATTGTTGCAAGTCAGCAGATGCTGATGTGGGCAATAAAATAATTCAGGGCAAAGCCCAGGTGAAGGGGTAGTGCCCTGTGGTCCTGCTGAGGTAAGATGGAGGCCATGTGTATACAGTGTGTTGAAGGAGGAACTCAAGAATTTCCAGGTTTGAGCACATATGCTGAAGGCAATTCTAGCACTTTCATGTCCTTTTGACCCTTCTTGCACCTTTTCCCCTCAGATATCAGTGCTTCCATTCCTTTTGGTACTGCTGTAGACATTAAAATCACTTCTGATGTCACTGTTCCCATTGTTGAGAACCAAAGTTTAAAGGGTGGAGTGATGGGAGACAATTGGCATAAATCTGATGCTCTAAACAGATAAATTTGACAGTTTGTATTTACTTCTTTAATACATGAGATAATAAATCTCAATAATAAATTATTCCTCAAAAAAAAAAAAAAAAAAAAAAAACCCACCCCAAAACCAAAACACTGGGATGGCTATCAGTATTTATTCATGCTCCATAAGCGCACAAAACTCTTGCATATTGGAAAAGGCAGTAGTATCTAAATTGATGGCTGCCTATTCAAGGCATCTCATTTATTATAGTAGATGTGATGTAGACAAATAAAAGAATGACCCTAAGGAGGCTGCTATGTGAAGAAGAATAGGAGTATAATTAGGTCAGATAAAATGTCTGGATCTCATTAATCCTGAAGAGCTAAGAGAGCTTTCAGTTGCAGTTCAGCAAAGGCAGTGAAGCATGATGAAGAAGCCCATACTGACACCACTGTTAACTGGTAACCCAAACCTACAGAAATCTCCATCTCTTCTTTGTAAATGGACAAGAAAAGCACAAGGATAGTTGGTAGTACACCTGCAAGGAGGTGCTCTATTTACTGCATAAATATGGGCTTGAGTCAGTAAGGTGTCCCTGCCCAAATACTCTACAATGTATTCTATCAGTGTGAAGAAATACAAATTCTAGAAATAAGTGAAAATGCCACTCTAAAACCAGCAGAGCCAAAAACAACAGTGGAATCCTAATAACAACATTTATATTGAGCTGGAATAGCAACATTCAAAACTAGTTATAGTTATCTCCCTTTCCTCCTACAAACATTAACATTTCACTTCATTTAACAAGTATCAGTTTGTGGGATTTCTTCTTTTGACTGTTTTACATTTTGCAAGTGTTATCAAGTTACTTGCCTAACACCTCACCTATGTATTCATTCTCTCACATGTAGCCATTTTCAATATGTAATACAGCTGATTTCTATCTGTCAGAATAACCTTTTCTATTATGGTGGCTTGTTACCTCCCTATAGATCCCATGTATCACTTTTTCTTGATTATGCAAACTTAAGTCTTATTTTTTTCTGATAGGGCTTACACTTTTTTATCAGGATCTCCACTTTGCTTCTTGTTTTCAACACGGTGACCCATTAAAACCTTTAGATTCTTTACAGCTATGCTATGATCTAGCCAGCCATTCTCCATTTTTTAATTTTCCATCCTAAATACAGCATCTGTATTGTATTTAATCTTATTGATTTCAGGTCATTTATCCAATTTATTGTGATCATTTTGAAGTTTAATCCTGTCTTCAAAAATTCTCATGAGCTTTCCAGTAAGATGTCATCCACAAATTTTATGTGTAATCTCCATTTTGTGATCCAAGTCATTTATAAAAATACTGAATAACAATGGGCAGAGGACAGGCTCCTGTGGGGCCTACATGATATGACCTTCCAGCTTGACAGCAGGCTATTGATAACTACTCTTTGCATAAGGTTTTTCAGGCATCTGTGTATCAGCTTTGTAGTGATTTTGTCTAGATGATAATCCTTCATATGTCTGACTCTTTCCAACCCTCCACAGAAGCTCATTGTATTTTATCTACTTCACTGCAACAATTCTATCTCTAATTACCTGATCTATTGAGACTGCCTTTTCTTGTCAATGCCTCTTTCTAAGCAGGTAAAAATGGCTTTTCTTTATTTACACTTTCTTATACTCTGGGTTTTTTTTTTTTGGACTTGATCACTGCTGATTTTCATTTTTCTTCTCCTTTAGCATCAGCAGCAGGAGGAGATCTGGTTTCTGCTTTGCCTCTGGAGATCTACATGTTCTTCTATCTTTACTTTTTTTCACTGTTCATGTCCCATTATCTTCCTCCTCTTTCTAATGCCACGTATACACCTTTCAAAAAATGGTGTAATTCCCAAGTTCAATTAATAAATTGCCAGAACAATAAAGCTGTTTCACTGGTGATAAGCCACAGTGTGGAAGAACAAAACAAAAACTCAACTAATACCCAACATATATTTAAGTATGTTCAAGTATAAAACAGTACCATTGATCTGCTTAATCTCCATGTTATTAGTAACCTATATATTTATGCAGCCTTTGGTCCCATTAGAATAGTTGAAGTATGAAATACAGTTCTCCACAGCAGAAAGTTTCTAGGAGTCAAATGCTGAATGCTGTGCACATCTGCTTTCACCCAACCATCTCAGGAGGTATTTCCCAACCCCTCTCTAAGAAAGCACAAGCTACTCTTCTCTGTGAAATTGTCCGGGTCATCCTTCATGAAACACTCAGAAGTGCCCATTCACTTTCACCTTATTGGACTGTCTTGCCAAAAGCATGTTGCATGGATTTTGTAAAATCCAGGTTGCCATCTGCCAGGTGTGGCTGTTAAGTGCTCCATAGAGCAGAATGTGTTGCCGAAGTGGAAAGATGTAAGCAACAGAAGAACTGCACTGATTCACAGCAGCTGGGTATCCATCCTTGAATCCTAAATGAACCTTTTAGTGATTACCCGAGGTCTGGCTCACATTCAGTTGCAGCAATGGACAACATATGTGTGTGACACAGGGATTCGTACTGCTGTGCTGCTACTGCTCCATCCGCAGCTGCAGATCACAGGGAGAAGCTGTGTGGTCACCAAATGTCTCCAGTCATTGCCTCTTGTTACTAGGATCCATGATTTGCAGTGTTGGATGGAGGTGCTATATACTAGAACAGATTCCTTGACGCATTCATGCTCACAAAACACAAACTCATAAAATGTAAGCACAATTAACGTGTGTGTGTCTGCGTGTTTTGAGTGAGTCTGGGAGCACTCATAGGTTCTGGTCTGGATTGGCTTCCTGGTTCAGGGCACATTTATAAAAAGGATTTCAGCTACCCATTCAGTGCCAAATGTAGCAGATGGTGGTAGGATAGTAAATTACGTTAAGGAATACTTGAACAGTTTCTTTCCCACTTCTGCAGTAGAAAAACAAACAATAAAGTCACTTAGGGTAATGGCAGATGCAGTTTTGTGCATGTCTACCACCCTGATAGTTTTATAGAATTATCTCAGAGAATAAAAAAGCAGGTTTAATATCTATGGAAATGATCTGAATAATCCTGGAGCGATCATCATTTCTAATTTAGAAGTTTATGTTCCTCTGTTGCTAAGATTTGAATTTGTGTTTCCAGTTCCAAGTATTTATTTACTCATATTCCACATATTTTTTTCCTTACAAATTTCCTTATTTACAAAAATGTTTCTGTAAAAACTTCCTAGCCAAGAATCAATAAGTCACACCCTGAGTGTTACCTGGTTGTTAGAATGTATTGAATCATATCTTGTTTAAAGTAGTATTTAAACTATCTTCTTCATAGTTTGCTTTCCAGCTCTGCCTCTTTTGTTTGCACACCTTTGAAAGACCTGTCCACTACCTGGCATTGTAGGACCATGGAACAGTTTGGTTGGAAGGGACTTCAGTCCCATATCCTGCTTGCAGCAGAGTCACATTGCTGAGGGTTTTGTGAAACTGGGTCTTGAAAACTCACAGGGACTGAGGTAGCCCAACCCTATTCTGATTATACTATCAATTGCAAATCTCTGGTGTGAATTCAACTCTATATTTAACATAAATCTATATTATCTGACCAGCACGGTGGCCTTCTCTGTTGTTCTTTTTTTTTTTTTTTCTGTAGCTTTTATTGTGCATGAAAACGTGGCTGAGTGAATAGATATGCAAATGCTTGAATATCCCTCAAGTGGTTCTTTGCTCAGAAGAATACCTATAGATTTGGAATTTATTTTCTGTTCTGCCAAGGCAAGATACAAATTAGTCTCCATTTTAGTGGAACTGCATATCTCATTCCATTAACCAAAATATTAATGGCTCTGCAGGCAACTTGATGAAAGTAACTTGACAAAAAAGAGCCTTAAATGCAAAAATGATAGTTATCAGCATCAAGTAAAAACAAACAAATAAATAGATAAAAAGCAAGAACAGTTTTGTACAACAAAGTGCACAAGAAAACATATAAATGAAAAAGGTCAAACCGTAAGAGCATATATTATTCATATCATGATTTAGCTAAATAAGAAAAATGAATCTCCTTTGTTTGTTTATTCACAGAATGATACACAAACTGTCTGGACATTTCAGTTCCAACTTCTACCATTCTGCTCTCATTTATATTACATTTGGGACCATAAAAAACAAGGTGGTATATAGCTGAAGCACCACCTCTTTTTTTGTATGCCCGAGGATCTATGTCTAAGGGTTAGGTATCCATCATTTGACCTGTGAGTATGTTACCCTGTTATAAGAGGGGTTTGTTCCTTCTGCAACTATAAATCACTGATGCGTGGTGGAATGATCATCCACATGATCTAGGTGCGTGCCGTTGTTGTCCTTGATATAAATGGATCAGCTTGCAGCTGGTAATCATTCAAACAAAGCGTTTTTCAGGTATTCAGTAAATGCCCATAAAAAGCTCAGAACTGGATCGTCCCCATTGGGAAATCTTGTCCTCCTTTAGCACATTGTCTTCAGAAAAAGGAAATAAACAGACTTTTATAGAGCAGATTTTAACGTATTAAGAAAGATGCTGAATTTCTCAGAGATTTCAAATGGATGCTTTTGATTTAAGCAAGAACAGGGTCATCAAACATGACTTAAGAGAAAGATCATCACACCAGAAACTCTTAACAGCAGCCTACAAGTGATCCTTCCCCTGGGCAGTGAATGATTTAGACTGGCACAGTGCTGGTCACCTGAAGAATGGAGGTGGGATGAGGGAGAGATTTCTTTCTTGGGCACTGGTGTTGAAAGCTGCAGTTACTGCTTGGATGAAAAAGGGTCACTGGAAATTTTTTCAGTGAGTTAAGTGTTGCAAAATACTGAGAAAACAAGCCAGAGAAAGAAAGGAGGGACATTTCCCTGAGATTTCTAGCTGTTTTAATGCTCACTCTGGAATTTGAGTCCTGTCTGGAGATTAAGTAGTTAATCATGATCAAGGCTGTCCAACATCCGCTGCTTTTTCCCTTACTAATAACAATGCTTAATATGTTCCTGTCTTGCCTAGAGCTTCTCCAAACCAGTTCAAAAGAGTCATCACCTTTTGTTTTCTAAGTGGAGTGCTGAAATGCTTAGTTTTGGAGCTGAGTGCCCTGAGAGGGGCCCAGTTTGGAAAGATGACAGTGGGGGCTGGGAGGTGTAAGTGCGGCTCACCTCAGGTGCAGAGGTGCCTTGTTGCTGCTACACCACTGCTTTGTGATCCCATCCTGAATTTCTCTCTGCCCAAGCTTCTTGTGTTGCTACCATGAAAAGCAGTATGTGTGAGTGCAAAGCCAAAATGTTTTCCTTTTTCTTTCTGTTATGGAAAATATGTTTTTCCCCCTGAGAGGACATGCCCTTTCCAAAGATTGGTTTACTGGCATACCACTGAAAGAGGTAAAATAAAGGTGAAAAGGTGCTGAGGGAATTGGCCACAGGTCTTAGGAAGACTCACATGTGCTATAATTGATGCCAGACTCAGCTGGTTGCCAGAGATTATAATTGCCAGCTCAAGGTTTGATGATTTCACATCTCATGATTCTCTCTTCCCAGAGGGGTACAGGTGGGGAGGGTGAGGCTGATTTCATTTTTCTGCTACCTGATGAGTCCCTGATGCAACAGGAATTTCCCGGTGACCCATGCTTGGTTTCATGAAGCAAAGGGTATTGGACGATGGCAGTGAATGCTCTACTGAGTCAAATTATTTCCAGGAATAATCCTTTTCTATATAGGTAAGAGTTACTCTTATAACCTGTGTCTCATTTTCATCTGTGATAAACTACTTTGCCCTCAGAAGTATGTTTTCTTAATGTATACTTGTTTCCTTTAAGTTATTTTGATTTAGATGAACGTTAACATCCCTGGCTAGGAGGTTTCCATCTTGCTGCCATGAATAATGAGCACCCCTAATTGCATTTAATTCTGTATGTTCCTTCTCCTTTTTAAGATCTCTACCTGGCTCAACATCAAGGCTCCTCACTTTCAAGAGCTTTGTGTTTATTTCAGAATGGTGTATTAATGCTCTCAGGAGAAAACAAACCTAAAAGTACCTACACTAACCTAATATGGGTTTTATATTTTTTTAATCTATTTTTAGATTTTTTTGCAATGACCAGTATATGTAATAAATAAAGCTGACAGCCAGTGCTCTGTCTGGAAGGGAGTATTGACAATTCTGACCTTACAGTAAGTCTGAGAATATTAAAATACCATTTTCTGGTAAACCAGTCATTTAGCTGCTCGGGGAAAGATAGGGCATTACTTTCTGAGCAGCTGTTCCTGCTCTTAAGGCATCTGGTTGAAAACCATGAAAACACATCAAGATTTCAACATACATGAGAAACTATTAAAGCTTTCAGCTACTAAACCTACAGAAGAAGAAAAGCCTATGAAGATCTCATAGGCTGTGGTAGAGTTTAGAACTAAGTCATTACTTAATCTCAATTGAGTTTCCTTAGAAAAAGGAATCCCCTCAAACCAACAAAAGACACCACAGTAGCACACTTTCCTTCACTCATTTGAAAAGGTAACTATGGGGACATTGGAGAAATATTAGATAATATCATTTTTATAGCACAGGACCTAATATGTCCTTGAAGACTATTTGTATGGAGGTGAGGGGATGTCCAGAGGCCTTCCCTGTGGGCTCCTTCCAAATTGGGTTATTTTGTGCTTTCATGCCTCCACAGAAGTTCACCAAATGCATTGCAGACCATTAGTGGTCAGTCCCTCTGTTAGAGGGAAGCCCTGGCTCATCCCACTGAGTCATAACTCCAGCTCACCCCATGATTTGGTGGCCAGTACTATGACAGTGAAGCTGCTAGATTTGGGACAAGCTGTAGAGTTTTCTTTTGTTTGTATTTGCTCAAGGAGGGGCTTGCTCCCCTTCCACATCATGAGATAACACTTTATCTGGTTCTTCTAATACATATTTTATGATCTAGCTACCGTGTTTTAATTGTCTGAGCAACTCAAGCAGGTGGCCTGGTGGCTTTATAAATGCCATTATGGTGACTAAAAGCTGTATTGCACTTGGCACCATTTTCCACAGTTTCCTCAGGGGCCTGGGGTTGATGTGCGCTGGTGGCAGAGCCAACCTGTGCAGTCGACCTGTCCACTTTTTGCAGCTTGGCAGCCAAAAAACACCTCATTCTCTGCAAATCTGGTTTTACTACATGGGGACAAACTTGATATTAGATTTTAAATTAAAAAGCAGCAAAATCTACCCAAACTAAGCCCGAAATGTGTTCCAGATTGGACTGACAAGGACTGCATAATAATAGCAGGGATGCAAACTGGAAAGAAACTGAAAATTAAGCTCAGGATGGATGATTTTATGCTAAATATGATTTGGGGCTATATGGTGTGTATTAAACTGAGATTCACTCAAGCTATTGCTGTCACTGGAATGGAAAAATAAATCATACCATGTCTGGAACTGTTGCTTCAGCAATAACACACAAGTTTCAGTGATGTTGTACTCCTCTTTCAGTATCTTGTTATTGCTACGTTATTCAGAGCTTGCAGATATTCATCACATTAATCTATTTGCTGATTCAGCAGTCTATAGAAAGTGTACATAAAATTAAGCATGTTTACATCCCACTAAGGTAACGTAATTAGTTTCATGATTATTTCAGTGTTTGTGTTCTCTATATAGATTTGTTTCTCTTTCGTAACGGGATACATAGCTAAGGTCTTCAGTGTGTGCTTAGTGAGAACTCTGTAGGGAGCCATCTGCAATCCCAGTTTTTGCTTCATTTCCAAGTGCTTTAGTTTCTCATCTTTCTGCAGGAGAAGAAATAATAATTCTGTAGACTAATCAAGATATGTTTTGGAATTGAGCTTAATTTTCTTGGAAAAAAATCAAAATATTCCAAAATAAATTAACCCAAATTCCAAATTTATCTGATGAAACTACACTTTCTGTGAAATATATGAATCCAGACCTAGACATTGTAAGAGGCTGTATGGGAACCTGTTTTGGTTCACAAGCATAGAGGTCCAGATTCAGCTTTTGTGAAATTTGGCATTCTATTGAATTCAAGAAAGCTATGACATTTTAAACAGTCAACTAAAATCTTACTTCACTTCCTCTAGAGAATTGTGGGTGGTAACTGGACACTCCCATATGACCAATGAGAGTCATAACACTTTATTGCTCTGTAAACTGAAGTGAGCACTACTTTTCCCATCTTTAACCAGATTTCCACAGGCTATAAGTCATAAAAGACAAAGATTAAAAACAAATGAGTGTAGGAAGAAACAACAGCAGGGGCAAGGGGAAGCCCCAAAATGGGGAAGAACAAACAAACAACAAAAAAAAGTCAAAATTTGATGGATCTTATCAGAATGGAATAGGCACAAATCATTAGTGTCTGTGAGATATATGTGTCATGCTGCAGACATGAATCATGATGGAGTTTGAACACCCTATTTGCATTAGAATGCAAACTAAATTTTTCCTCCTCCTGGACTGGTACATACTGCTGCACAGACATGATTAGGTTATTGGAGCCCAGCAGAAGTGGTCCATGTAAGAGCTTCCAGGCATGAAGTATTAAGAAAAAAAAATACATAGCATGATGCTGTTTCTATAGGCAAAGCTGCTTTTCTGTGCTACCCCTTCTGAACTGCCTTGTTTAACTGGTGACTCAAGCTCTGATGAAATAAGCAGCCTTCTTGTCGTTCCAAAGTGCAACGCTTATTGTAAGCAAAAATGGCTCAGCAGTGTCTGTAGTTTCACCACCTGTGAGAATGGAAAGGGAAGCATGCAATACAGCCGTAACTACTCCACAAACAAATGGTGATAATACAATGATGCTACTCCAAAGCCTTCTCCAGCAGACTCTTTCACCTCTGGCGTTCATGTAGGGATTTGTTTAATCTTTTGTTGATAACGTAGCAGCAAACAAAACTATTATCATAATAATAACATGATTACACACCTAATCAATCTTTAGACTTACTGTCCAACTAACCTTTCCTACTAAGCAAGTGAGAATTTGCGTACATTAACTTACATGAAGCTTGCTTGCTTGCTTTGCACTAATATTTCATTGCTAATTAGCAGCATTTCCCCCCTGCAGAAACTCATTTAATAAAACATTGAATTTTTAATGTTTTTGACTGGGGGAGGTGTAAGCCTTGTGCAAGCCTAAGGATTAATACTTGCCTTTATTTTGCCCTTGCTGAAGCGCATTATTAGTGTTACGATCACCCTTGTCCTCTCAAACCATTCAGAATCATATAAAAGCACTTCTATTGCTCTCTGAGACCTAGTTTTTATACTTAGCACTGCTATTTTAGAGCCAAGATGTATAAATTTAATAAAGAGATGTTATTCTCAGTGATTCATGTATGATAACAGAGGTGCCAACTTCTGTAAATCTGTCTAAGATAATGTTTGGAATCATTACTGAATTGTAGAGGTTTCATACACAGACATAAATGAACTTACAAAGTTCCTTATTTGTACTCTACAAAAATTTGAAGCCTTAATGAGTGTGATTTGTGGGCTGAGCTCATAGTTTGGAAGGTCTTTTTGTGGCTTGACTGGTGACGTGCTGATACAAATTATACAACTTTGACAGGATAAGGCAGGAGTAATTTTAATATAGGACAGAGGATGCTTCACTAGTCATAACTTTCGTTGCTCATTCCTGAGCTCAAGTCTTGGCCAGACTGGTAGCAGCAGAAGATGAAAATTGAACAGTTGTACCCCAAAGGCTTCTGCATTCCTTCTGTCTGAAAGGCCTTGTACTTGCATGTGTAGGCAAAGATGCATTCAGATGCCAGTAGGCACATGTGCATGCAATGACCTATTCTGTGCACTCTCTTGTGGGTTTTTATACATTAACCAATCTTCCCTTCTTAGAACTTCCAAGCTGAGTGGTCAGTGGTCAGCAGCAAATATCAAACTAGGTCAAAATATAGCCAAGGAACTGTTGTGTCCTGAGGAAGAGCACTCCCAAAACGAATGGCTGCTTCACAAGATGCTCCCTAATGAGAACTTCATAAAACCAAACTGGAAGGGACTGCTTTGGTCAGCTAGTTCATAACTTTGCTTTTAGAAGAAACCATAGAATAAACATAAAAAGCCAATAGAACTGTAATCCATCCTTTCCTTACAGAGACGTTATTACAAAAGCAAACAACAGATTTAGGAGAACCATGACAATGCTTTGAGCTGTTCCAGATGTGAGAAATTCATTGCAATGTATCAACTGTGTTCCAAGTCTCCCAAACCTTCTGGATCTGCATCTTCATATTAGAATTCACTAATTAGCGCCAGGAAGTGTGAGAAGCAGGAGGTGCAAGGGGATGTTTCATGTTGTGTTGGCTTGTTGCATAGCATGATAGAAAACACTAGGAAAAAGCTGGGGATGAAATACCCTCTCAAAATTAATTTCTAATGAGAATTGGACTTGAGACCATGCAGCTCACTAAATCACAGTGCCTCTCTCTCTCAAGCTGAAAGATAAGCTTTCATAGAGAGAGCAACCACATGTACCCATGGTTTTCCAGGCTGAGAGTGGGCTTTTTGGTGCATAAATTACTTCTCTTGATGCCTTGGAATGTACACATTAGCTTTGCAAAATAAAATGTTCTTTCCCCTATGTGTGTATAGGAGTGCAGACAGAGTATCCCGATATTTTATTGTCCATTGCCGTAGGGAATAAGGAGTGGGATCCTTAATTGTCACAGTACTGCATTTTCAGAGGTCCTGACGCACTAGAGTAAAGCTTTGATGAATATCACTCTGATTCAAACTTGAAAATGTTTGTAGTTGCTTGATCTTCTCAGCTCTCTTGATGAATGAATACGTTAAGAAGAGTACAAATGAATGGGTCTGGGAAGTCAGTGTGAGGAAACAGAAAATAGAGGATGCATGGAATTTCATGGTTTATTTTCTTCCATGTGGAAATAGGAAATTCCTGGACTTCAGACCTTTCCCTCATCTCTTCCTGACATTCTTGGCCTCCATAGAAACAAAAAACTTGATACAAGCTGAGATTCCACCTAAATTAGATATCTATAATGTGACCCTTTCTGCTTTCTTTCCTTGGCCTCCATTCCATCCCTGTGCTGGCTTTGGCTCCTGTGACAATACAAGTCAGTTCTATTCATCCAGCTGACAGAAAAATCAACATAGCAAATAGTTGAAACTCTGCTTCATTTTTTTTTCCCTGGAAGTAGTTTGAATCCTTCCTGTGTTAGTGGGTGTGGAGAGTCTTTATTAAAATGGCTTGGACATGAATCTGGATCTGATGTTGATGAGGGAGGCTTAGGGACTCAGCGTGCTGACCTTCATAAAAACTATTTAAGAATATGCTCAACAATTTTGTAGAAGACTGAGTATCTTCTATAGTATTATCAAGTGCATTAAAACCTCTCTACAGTGTCTGAAGAGGTAATTTTCTATTGTCTGCTAGAAGCCTTTGAAGTAGGACAAAAGGAGTGCTTTGCACTTACGTTATTGGCTGAGGTTCATCCTGAAAACACAGAGAAGTACCACCTAGGGCTCTGACAAACACACATCTTTGAAGCACTCTGGTATTGAAGCAGCCCCTATGGTTGCTCTGTGCAACTTCTTATTGTGTTTGTTTTACATCGTGCTTCAGAAGGAGATTCAACAAGTTTCTCTCTTTTTTCTCTGTCTGTGGTTTTCTTTTTTTTTTTTTTTTTTGTTGGGAATAAGGATGAACTGAGATCATTTGGATGTATTCTCTAATGAGGAACTCAAAATGTTATCGGCATTCAGTCTTGCCTGCCTCCTTCCATTTTTTTTCTGTAAAGGAATTAAGCAATTACTGTACAGTGGGTGCCTCCAAATGTTACTGCTAATGCTTCCAGATGTATATCAGCAGGGTGCATAAGTATAAAAGACAGCAATAAGAAAGGGAAGAGATGATAGTATTCTGCCAGCAGAGGCCATGCTTCAAAATGGTATAAATACATGAAAATATACCCTATCTGAAAATCTAACGTTTTTCAGAGCAAAGCTTGAGGATTGTCCTGTTGCTAGAAGTGACATTAATGTCAGGAACACTGGGATTTCCTTTGTTCTGTTTTGGTGTAACACGTCCTGTCTGTGGTCATTTCAGTTCTGTCCCATACAGACTCTGGAACTGGGCAGGCTGTACTTCAGAAGCCTCCTTGTAGGACCTGGTTCTCTAACAGAGATCTTTAACCTTTGTTTGCACAACAGCTCCTGAACTAGGGGGAGATAGTATCCAAAATGCATGCACTCTACCACCAGTAAGCTTGTTTTTCCTTATTACCTTCCCTGGACCCATAGAAGTAACCACCCATGGAACACATGTTGAAATCAACAGAATACAGCAAAAAACAGCCATGGTTTCTGGAACTTCCTGTAATCTGTCTGCAGTGTCCTGGGGATGTCAAATGTCTCCTGATAGAAACTAGAGAGAAAAAGTATTTGGTGGTCTCTGGTGCTCCCCGCTGTATGAGACACCTCCTAGCACTAATGCTTGTTTGGGCTCTTGGTGCTCCTGTGGCCCTTGAGACTTAACCTCCACAACTGCAGCAAGATGGATAGAATCAACTTCTTGCTTTCATGCTACCCTGCAACAGCTCTTGGTGAATGGACAGAGGTGGCAGAAAGATTCACCTCACACTCCCTCTACTTGTGAATATCACAGTTGATTTCAAGTTCTTTCCCCTCTTTTTTTGAGGGGAGTAACTAGGCTGACTTCATGGACAACTTTTCCTCTGTAAGGCCCTTTTTGTACATTTGTTCACCCCTTTCTCTTCTCCCTTCTGCGATCCTCATGCTTGGGGAGCACGTACAGGTTTCTCTGGTGGATTTTTTCAACATTAGTGTAATAATTGCCTACACAGCTAACTATACCAAAAGCAATATTATGGAGTTCATATATTAATTTTTTATGCATGTTAACTGTATAAATAACGATTTGCAAAATTAGGCAGAAGTTATATTAAATTGAGCAGTGGTTAATCTTGACACTTTATATATCTTTTCTAAAATAATTAAACCTCCCTTTTATTTAGAAGACCATGTCCAGACAGTTGTGATCTGTTCAATATTTTTTATTGGAAGTAATTTAACTTGGAATCTCACTAAATTAACTGCAAAGTGTAAGCCTAATTTAAGATTCTCCTCTTGAACATATAGTTA
Source organism: Cyrtonyx montezumae (assembly GCF_038088225.1). Lineage (NCBI taxonomy): Eukaryota > Metazoa > Chordata > Aves > Galliformes > Odontophoridae > Cyrtonyx > Cyrtonyx montezumae. The sequence continues at coordinate 8,272,600 of NW_027071826.1, read as the reverse complement.
AGTTAGTAAAGAATTAATACTATATGTTTTGGAAGGGCATTACCTTCAAATTGTCATCCAATTTCTCATAATATTAAATGGTGAAACATTATTTAAATGTTAGGTCATCCCCCAACACATGCCAGGATCTGAGAGACAGTGAATTGCTTTCATGTCAAATAACCTGTGATGGATTAGTGTCTCTGGCTTCCAGAGCCAGCAAAGCTTGGGGGTGAGGATGAAATGGACTAAAGGAGGAAGAAAGGCATGAAACTGAATATTAGAAAGAAAAATTTTCAGATACATGAAGTTCTGACCCTGAAATTCATCTTGAAGCAGGACTTAAGAAGAAATAAAGTTGGCGTATTTCTAGTGAAACACTGAAGACATAATTAACTGTGAAACCAAGGGGGCTGAAGGGGTAACACAGGTGGTATCCAGAATTCATAGAGTGGTGGAACACTGGAACTTGCTGCCCAGGGAGGTTGTAGAGTCTTTTTTCTGGAGGACGTTCAAGACACACTTGGACGCCTACCTGTGCAACCTGGTCTAGGGAGCTGCTTTAGCAAGAGGGTTGGACTAGATGATATGTAGAGGTCCCTTTCAACCCCTACAATTCTGTGATTCTGTGATATGTGTTCCCTGTCACACCTCCTGGGCAGCGCTCGCAGAAGAATGGCTAGGCAACATTATGTGCTCAGTATGGCAGTGCTCTAACAAGTGAAGCAGCTTTTTCCCTTGTAACCTGTTGTAAGAGACTAATATCTTTTACCATTGCCTCAAAGGTTGCTGATGAACATGTCCGAACATGTCCAAGTTAGTCCTGGGAAAGGGTTGTGAAATCCTTTGTCTCAGGGACAAGCTGATGGGCATGTCCTGGGGCTGCCTAAGCTGCAGCTCAGTGGCCATTGAACACTCTTTTGTGGAACTTCCCTCCAAGGGAAGATAACCATCTCAGGTGATACTCCCCTGACAGCTGCAGCTCAATGACCGGAGAACACTCGTTTATGGAACTCATCTCCAGGGGGAGATAACCATCTTAGGCGATACCCGCCTGATGCCCAAGCAGGAGAGGTTCGAGGGGTTCGTCACGTAGACTGGAGAAATCTGGGAGATAAATAGAGGGGTCCTGCAGCCACGAGGTTGGAGGGTTTTCTCTGGAGTGGCTTCCTCTTGGAGAAGCTTTCTCTTAGGAGAGACCTCCCGAGCTGATCACTGCCTGCTGCTTCCTGGAGAGGCCTTCTCTTTGGAGAGACCTCACGAGCTGATCACTGTTCGCTGCTGCCCCTCCGGGGGTTGACCCCTCGCCGCTTCTCCCGTGCTGACCCCGCACCCCTCTTCCTGTGCTGACCCGGTGCTGCTTCTACGGACAACTGCTTGCTGCTCAGGGCTGCCCGTCGCTGCTGCTGTTCTCCCCGCTTCTGCCGCCCCTGCTCTTCTGCTTCGGACCGTCGGAGCCGCTTGCAACCAGACCGCCCCTGGGATCCTGGCTGGTGACTATCCCTGCTTTGTACAAGCCCTTGCTTCCTTCCTATCTTTCCTATCGCTCACCTTCCCTTCCCCATCACCCTAACAGTGTCCGCCTTCCCCATCTCCCTGGTTTTTAGTGGTAATAAACTGGTCGGACCAACATCTGAACCGTTGTTTCTTAATCTCACGCTGGGTATATACATAATCAAATGAACCTTCGTCGCCCTCCTTTATATTGGAGCGTGACACCTGTGCCCTCAGATCAACTGTTCTTGGTGTTGTGTTTTGGATGCCAGATCAAACACCTGTGTTCAAATATATAGTACTCAATCTAAACTCTGATAATAACTCCAACTTACATTCTGTCTTAAAATAGAGAATCCTTCTTGAGTTTCCCTTTCGTTCTTTCACAGTGTTTTCAACTATGACAAGTCATTTTTGCCCCAGAAGTGGCTGCAGCAGATGGTGGCTTAAAATTCTCTTTGCTCATGACTTTCAGCACCTAAAGGTTCCTTGAATAGCACTGTGCTCTCTGAAAGCAGATGTTTTCAGTAGGAGACCTCTGTGCTTGTGGAGTTTACTTTTCATCCTTTCCTCAGTCTCTTATGTATGGATAAGAGCCTCTGCTGCTTTTCCATGGAAGTCTGGAAATGCTCAAAACGGGGGAGGGCTTTTCTGCTCATATGTCTTTAAAGGTAGAAAACAATAAAAATGTCAAGTTATTGAGTAAGTAAGTCAATTTGTCAATGTATTTCCTGGAACAAAGGAATGGCCATTGTGAATGACCTGAGGTTGAGGCATAAGAACTCCATGGATTGCAGTGGATCCACTGATTACAAATCCATAATTAAAATTTAATAAGAACACACATACTTTGAAGACCAATAATGCTCGTGATCTCATTTAAAATTCAAGCTGACTGCACACATTTTTAAATTTGATAGACAGTTCCAGCCAAACCAGGTGTTGTTTAAAAGGCAAAGGACTACTTAGTGTCCTGCTTTATTTTGTGTGTGCGAAGGAATATAAATGGAGCTGTAAAATCATTTGACTACACTTGGATATTTTTTAATTCACTTTAAATTCCATGATGAAATGTTTGTAGCTGTTGAATTAAATAATACAGAAAATGTACTGAAATTCTTTCTTCCCAATGTTAAGTTGCTGCAATTGGTCAATGACAATCTGCAAATGGGAAGTGGACATCTCTTTCCTCATGTTCTGTCACTGCACACAAGAATGGAAACTTTTGTTCTCTTCCCTGAATTTAGCATGGAGATAACAACATCATAATTCAAAACAGGTGCAAGCAGTGGTTTAGCAAATTCCTTCAATTTTCAACTCTCAACAATTGTCCCAATTTCTTATGTACTTTAACTCCCAAATTGTAGGCTTATCAGCTACTGACGTCGATTATATTTATATACCTGAAAACTCAAGAACATCTGCTGTATTGAAATTCATCATTCAAAATACTTAATTAAAATAGCATTGAATTGGAGACTCGGCATGCATTACCAAAGCGTGTATTTGTTTTGCTACAATCAATTAAAGCTGTATTCATGAAAACAACTCCTGGAACAAAATCTGTATGTTTAATCCTTATGCTAATCTCCTCAGAATTTGTTTTACTGTTTCAGAGGAAGTCAATTGAAGACTTTATTTTCTTTAATAAAACTGCATAAGATGTTTTCATTAACTCAACAAGAGGTAAATCAGGATTGATGTCTGGTATAAACACTAAGAGGAAAAACTAGATTGAGGCAACTCAGTGAAAAATAGTAACCTATACTTCAAGTTGGCTGAGTGTCTTTTCAGTTAAGATATTACTGAGTATTAAAAAATGCTCATTGCAAACTAGGTATCAAAAGAGGCTTTATCCTGTAAGCAGTTCTCTCTGTTATCTACTATTCTTTCATTGATTTAAGAGATTAAGAAATCTAAGTACAATCAATAGCCTACTCACACATAATCTGATTTGTCTTCATCACCAATGGGGTGTCATTTATAATGTTGTAGCCTACGACAGCTGCTTGTATTACATGCTGTTCTTGAATTAGAATAGCAACTGTGCGCTGCATTTGGGAGTTGATTATTACCTTTTTCTGTCTTTGAGAAAAGCTGTATATACCTACATTTCCTTGAAATCACAGAATTGCAGGGATTGGAAGGAACCTCAAGAGATCAAGATCAACCCCCCCTACTAAAGCACATTCCTACAGTAGGCTGCACAGGAAGATGTCCAGAAGGGTCTTGAAGGAGACTGCACAACCACTCTGGGCAACCTGGTAAGGCTGATGGAGCGCTTAACTTCTACATGTTTGCATGGAACTTCCTTTGTTTACCTTCAAGGCCACTGCTCTACACACCACAGAGAAGAGCCTGGCTACATCCATTTGCCTCCCACCTCCCTTTATATATTTACAAACATTAATCAGACCCCCCCATCAGTCTTTTTTTTCCCAGGCTGAACAGACCCAGGCTACTCGTTCTTTCCTCATAAGGGAGATGCTCCACACCCTTTATCGTCTTTGTGGCCCTAAGTTGAACTCTTTCTGGATCTCCATCTTTTTTGAAATGCAGAACCCAGAACTGGGCACAGTACTCTAAATGTAGCCTCACCAGGACAGAGCAAAGGGGGAAGATCACTTCCCTCAACCTCCTGGCTATGCTATTTTTAACACACCTGGATGAATAATTCAACACTTGGAAACCAACATTCGTGTCTTCCATTTAGCAATGAATGTGTTCCACTTTCTTGCAATAGAAATGTTGAGAAATAGGTTGTGAGGTTTAGTGAAGGATGAGAATGGAGTTGATGGAGACAGGTGCTAGAAAGCAATTGTGATTTCATGTAATCATTAAGGTTGGAAAAAAACAATGTAGGGGAACTGTTAGGTCATGGCTTGAACCAGTGATTGAACACTTGGTGAAAGTTTGTGCCTGGCCTAGGGAGCACAGGCAAATTGTTTGCACCTGAGCTCCCAACATGACCAAAAGGGGTGGACCCAGGGTGGAGCTACTTCGGGCACCTATAAGGGCCAGCCACTGAAAGGAGAGCATCTCTTATGCTTAGTCTGCTTCCTGAGAAGGAGTGCTGCATAGCCAAAGTGCCCCTTCACCAGCTGGGTGAGTTGCCTTCTTTTTGTATGTGACTGTTGATCTATCTGCAAACACCTTGCCTGGATTTGTCAAAAGTTTGTCAGAAACAATTGCATTTCTTCATAAGCAGAACAGGTGCTATGATCATTTAGTCCAACCACTGTCTCATTAATTTGTTATGGGGAAAGAGAGATTTAGGTAAAGGATGGTGGTTGATCTTCTCAGCCTTTCCTTAGAGTTACAGGGCTCTGAAAATGTCCTACTCCAAATGTGCTACCACCTTAATTCCTCATTTCCTCACTGCCCTCAGCAAAGTATTGCTCATGATAGGAAGTGGCAGAAAAAAACTTGGAAGATTAAAATAGGAATGATAAAATGTAATTACTGGTATTGTAGGGAGAGAAGTAATGTCTGTCTCTCAGCAGTGGAAATGAATGCAATGCGCAATTCATATGAGGCTGTATTTGCCGGAAGTTGTCCAGGGAACCATTGGCTGCACAGTTTTCATGGGTGAAGTCTTCATATCAAGAACTAAGCAGTTTTATTTACTGGCCTTCACCTTTGAGACCCCAGGGGCCAACAGGATTTGGTTTAAGGACTATATCTTCACAGTTGTCCTCTGTAAATCATTAGTTCAGTGCCAGTGACTTGCAGAAAATCTTTTGTCCTTTCATAAGTAAAATTGGATTAACTTTCATCCCTTTCCACAAATTTGTACCCAAACTAAAGGACCCCTTTGTCTGCTGTGACTACTGGGAGCACAGACATGTTGCAGTTGGCTTTGTATGGATTTACTTTGTGCAGAAGGTGTGTATTGCATCCCTGTGTGTAGATGTGGATTCCTGAGAAGGGAAAAAGGAAAGAGTCTTGGGCAGATGAAGGAAGACACATGGTCATTGTTTTAAGAATCTGGATGTAGTGCATGTTTTGGAGAATATCAGGAGACTAAGCAGCCATCTCAAAATTTTGTCCTGCTCAATGAAAGATTCTAATGAGAAAGAACTTTCTTAGTTGGTTTTAATATTTCTAATTTTTAAGGAACTCATCTCTGGTTGCTCGTAAGGTGTTCTTTCTTGGTCTTCAGCCTCTTATGCTCTAAGAACTTATTGGGACTAACAGATTGTATCAGATCTTAACTCCACCTTAATATGTGAGAAAATAGTAGGATTTGAAAATTACAAGAGCATTAAGTTGTTGGGTTTTTTTTTTTTTTTTTTGACTGATATTAAATTTTCACAATGATAAATGCTTATTCATAACTCCCCAATAGTTATGCCTGGACCTCGGTATTTTCTATAGCCTTGAGAGTACATGATTCCTGTCAATTCTAACAAAGTTGTCTTCTTAAGTTGTGCTGGATTCTTTTTGTGAGAGAAACTTGATTCAATACCTGGATCACTACATTCTTGTAATTCTTGGGTTTGTTAATGTAGGTAGATATTTGCCAATATCAGATCAGGAATCTATTAACTGTTTCCAGTAGCTACTAATCTCCATGAGGAGAGTGAAATACTAAATTCTAAAAGCAGGCAAATGGAAAACAAGATAATAATTTGCTTTTGTCTGCATTAGGGATACCAGTTCCATTCTGAAGTTATGCATTCACTTACAGGTATTGTCATGGTTGTTAGTACTTATTTGCACTCTACTTATTCAACACTTCACTCAAAGCTCACTCAGCAATTAATTTCCTAGGCGAAGTTGTCCAGATGATGTGCTATATATTTTTTTGTACAGATTTATGTACTTTTCACTTTCTTGCTCTTATGTTAACCAGCAGGTAAGAAGACTAAGAAAAATTAGTGCAGGGAATAAGAGTAATAGAAGCAGATGTCATTTCAAACTGTCCATTTTATAATTGCTGTGGCAAGAAAATGGTCGGATAAATGAAAACATGTTCCAGGCCACTAAAGTGGCAAGATGTTTTATTCCAGGGGACAAGTGTTTACTCTGACTGATCTGTTACTTTCAACTTCATTGCTTGATTGGAGTCCCTGATAATTTGTGTTCTGCTAAAATAAGTAGCCTGAAGTTAATAATTTTTCTTTCTCCTAATCTTTCTATTAAGAAAGAATACCAGACACCTGGTGTTTCCCATCACAACTTGCGATATCAGATTGGAAAAGGATTATGTCTGTATGGTAATACTATGAAAACACAGTAAAGACAACCTTGAGCAGAAATGAAATAAAAATGTCATGGGAAATATAAAAATAGATTTCAGCAAGATAAACAATAACAGTATTTTAGAGGATGAGTGGTTTCCTGAGTATAATATTAACCTTTAACCTTCAAAATATCAATATACAGTGGGATCCTATGACAGAGATTGATTTAAACAACTTTGCTCCCTCCTCTTCCAGCCCAAATGGTTGCTATGCTGCTGATCCCTGAAACAGGAGAGGTCCTCAGATGTAGTGCCCTGGAGATGCGACATCTCCTTCTGGCGAGATAAATACTGGGAAATTCAGAGCCGGGTTGAAGGTGACTCATGTTATTATAGGCTTTAATTAGCACTTCCACAAGCTGCAGAGTTCTTTACCTGCAGCTGAATTGCACTTGGAAAGGTGTGAAAAACCTATTGCCTTTGTAAACATCAAAGACATTCATTTCTAATCTGTTCTTTTTAACCAAGCCCTCCTGTTGATCAGAAAAAGTGAGGGCAAATGCCTCTGAAGGGGAAAAAAAATAAGGCAACTTTGGAATATGAGATTTATAATTTATTATTCTAGATTGATATGTATTTATTATTTAGTTTGTTAGTTCTGTGGGACTTATGCCTATCCTCTCATACCTAGCTCACAGCCAGTGCTCTATAAATAAGTCATTACTCTTAATATTTGATAAGGGTAGCAGTAAGATCACTGTGAGCTATGATCAATAAGACTTCTTGATTCTTGCTTTGGCTTCCACCACATTTATACCACTGGAATCCCATGTGCTTCTTTGGGGTCACTCCTCCCTCACAACACAAAGCAATGTGAAGATCAGGATATTTCTATTTAAGCGGTCTGGAGAATGATAATAAATGCAGATTTTGTAAACTCCTGTGCACGTGCTTGTATGAAAAAAATGACAAGTCTTTGGATCCACGGCAGATGAAAATAGTCATTATTTTGTTACTGTGGAAAGTGCTGCTTACACCAGCTGAAGATATTTCTAAAGATTATATTGGTGGATTCAGCTCTATAGAAATTACCTCCTGGGATGCTTCTTTTCTAAGCTGCTTTGTGCCTAATGTGCAATCAGGACAGAATGGAACAGGTCAGCCAGTCGGTATAAGGAGTGCCAGAAGGATTTATTGTCCAAGCTAAGGATAGGGTGAACGCTTGTAGAGCCTGGGCCACAAGGAGCTTCTGTGACTTTTGCAGAACCCTGGAGCACAGGAGCCTGGGTTCTGCCCAGCAGTGAGGTTTGGGAAAGCAAGCAGGAATTTTAGGTGATGTTCAGCTCACACACGGTTTTCTGGCTGACAGCATCATCTCAGAGCTACTGAAAGTTGAAGGAAGGTTAGCTAGACCCAGCACTGTTTCGCCAGGTCTTCCCTCCATGTCCTCTCACACATCTTTACTTCTTTACGTCTTTCTTTTTATTATGCATCTCATCTGCATAATAGATCCCACTCATCCTTCTAGAAGGCGTGGATCCTTCTAGAAGGCGTGGATCCTTCTAGAAGGCGTGGATCCTTCTAGAAGGCGTGGATCCTTCTAGAAGGCGTGGATCCTTCTAGAAGGCGTGGATCCTTCTAGAAGGCGTGGATCCTTCTAGAAGGCGTGGATCCTTCTAGAAGGCGTGGATCCTTCTAGAAGGCGTGGATCCTTCTAGAAGGCGTGGATCCTTCTAGAAGGCGTGGATCCTTCTAGAAGGCGTGGATCCTTCTAGAAGGCGTGGATCCTTCTAGAAGGCGTGGATCCTTCTAGAAGGCGTGGATCCTTCTAGAAGGCGTGGATCCTTCTAGAAGGCGTGGATCCTTCTAGAAGGCGTGGATCCTTCTAGAAGGCGTGGATCCTTCTAGAAGGCGTGGATCCTTCTAGAAGGCGTGGATCCTTCTAGAAGGCGTGGATCCTTCTAGAAGGCGTGGATCCTTCTAGAAGGCGTGGATCCTTCTAGAAGGCGTGGATCCTTCTAGAAGGCGTGGATCCTTCTAGAAGGCGTGGATCCTTCTAGAAGGCGTGGATCCTTCTAGAAGGCGTGGATCCTTCTAGAAGGCGTGGATCCTTCTAGAAGGCGTGGATCCTTCTAGAAGGCGTGGATCCTTCTAGAAGGCGTGGATCCTTCTAGAAGGCGTGGATCCTTCTAGAAGGCGTGGATCCTTCTAGAAGGCGTGGATCCTTCTAGAAGGCGTGGATCCTTCTAGAAGGCGTGGATCCTTCTAGAAGGCGTGGATCCTTCTAGAAGGCGTGGATCCTTCTAGAAGGCGTGGATCCTTCTAGAAGGCGTGGATCCTTCTAGAAGGCGTGGATCCTTCTAGAAGGCGTGGATCCTTCTAGAAGGCGTGGATCCTTCTAGAAGGCGTGGATCCTTCTAGAAGGCGTGGATCCTTCTAGAAGGCGTGGATCCTTCTAGAAGGCGTGGATCCTTCTAGAAGGCGTGGATCCTTCTAGAAGGCGTGGATCCTTCTAGAAGGCGTGGATCCTTCTAGAAGGCGTGGATCCTTCTAGAAGGCGTGGATCCTTCTAGAAGGCGTGGATCCTTCTAGAAGGCGTGGATCCTTCTAGAAGGCGTGGATCCTTCTAGAAGGCGTGGATCCTTCTAGAAGGCGTGGATCCTTCTAGAAGGCGTGGATCCTTCTAGAAGGCGTGGATCCTTCTAGAAGGCGTGGATCCTTCTAGAAGGCGTGGATCCTTCTAGAAGGCGTGGATCCTTCTAGAAGGCGTGGATCCTTCTAGAAGGCGTGGATCCTTCTAGAAGGCGTGGATCCTTCTAGAAGGCGTGGATCCTTCTAGAAGGCGTGGATCCTTCTAGAAGGCGTGGATCCTTCTAGAAGGCGTGGATCCTTCTAGAAGGCGTGGATCCTTCTAGAAGGCGTGGATCCTTCTAGAAGGCGTGGATCCTTCTAGAAGGCGTGGATCCTTCTAGAAGGCGTGGATCCTTCTAGAAGGCGTGGATCCTTCTAGAAGGCGTGGATCCTTCTAGAAGGCGTGGATCCTTCTAGAAGGCGTGGATCCTTCTAGAAGCTATTATTATTCTAGAACCTGGCCCAGTTAGTCCCTTTTCTTGTGACAGCTTGTTCAAAGGGATGCTTTTTCTAGGATAAAATGTAATGTGCCTCCATACATGTCTCTGTCTCATACTTTTATGTATGAATTGGAGGGTGGCTCTGGGATTTCCACTAAGCCAAGTGAGTAGGAGGCATCTAAGGGTTTATTCATATTCAAGCTTAGGAGACCATGGCAAACGAAAGACTCTGCTGTGTCTTAATCCTTCTGTGCATTAGTGCTTTGAGCCTCATCTGCTTTCTATTCTGAACAAAGCCTGTATTTTTCTTTTCTCTAGTTCAGCAGACATGCTAAAGGCCTTTTCAGTTTGTAGCATGTCCAGAGGCATTGGAGAGTCCCTAGAGAAGAACCCCTGCATTCTTTCACTGCTGTCAGTATGGCTTGTATTTAATTAGAATTGGGGGCCTTGTATAAGCATCTAAGAAAACATGGGGAAAGACCAAAAACAGTGCTCTGAACTAAAGCTTTTCTGACAAGTTCCTCTTAAGATGTATTCTGTAAAGCAAATATACCTGGCCTTTGACATCTATCAGAGTCCTTCCTGGGCACTTTTTTGGAGGCCTTTTGCCAAAATTATTTTGAATACTGAGGTAAAAATCAAAGCAGAAGGAAAGAAGCACTGTTTTCTATGGTGTCTGTTCCCTCTAACTGTTCCATGGCTGAAGATGTTTTGATCAGGCTTTCATTCACTTTCATTGCCTCATTTAGGAAGTTGTCTGTCCAACTCCAGCCCTTAATGCTTATGTTCACTATTGTGGCCATCAGATTGGTGAGGGGAGACCAGAGCCATCAGTGGATCAGTGAAGTCCTTTGTATTTAGGGGAAAAAAGGTGCTTTGGAGAGCTTAATTCTCTGAGCTCTTCACCTGGTTTGCCTGAAGCAATTCCCCAGAACTAGTAAAAAATGATTTTCCCTTTTCTACCTCACCTCCTCCCTTTTGTAGATACACTGAGCCTGGGAATACTCTTGGGTTTGTTCTCCTGCACTGACATAAAATACATCAGTAATGAAATATAACTCTCTACTACCTTAATGATGATTTAAAATGAGAAGAGAGTCTTTGACTGTAGAAATTTTTTTCTCCTTTCTTCTTCCCTATTTCTTTTTTCCACTTTGTTCTTCTTTTTTCTACTTTTTAATTTTTTCTTTTTTTCCCTACCTTTTTTTCCTATTTATTTTCTTTTACAGTTTCAAATGATTCTTGCATTTGATTTAATTCCCATGACAGAAACCCTGACCTTGAAGGATTTGCCAGGAGTTTATCTTCTGTGACATCAAAAACTTTATAGACAGTACTAATTACTCAAGTTAAGAACATTACATAATCTTCTAGTGCTTAGCTCTGCTCAGGACAGACCCTATCATTTAATTGAATGTAATTTCAGTGAAGGCAATAGGAGTTTTGCACAGATGCAAGTCCCCGTTGAATGGATAAATACCACCTATTTGTACATAAGCTACTGAATGGAAGCTCATTTTAGGAGGGAACAATGACATGACACATCCTACTTTTGCTAACCAGGCCATTGTATGCATTTTACACGATAAGAAGAGACCCTGTAAATCAGCAGGTCAAGGAAAGATGCCCTCTGTATAATAACACCATTCAGTGTGAAAGATCAGTGATGGGTGCTTTTGCATTTAAAACTCACTTTCAAAGAGATCCATTATGCTGTGTATGAACTGTGCTACATTAAACAGCACATGCAAGCGTTAAGCAGGGGTTTGTAGATCGCCTCAGCAAGAAATGTGCACAGTTCCTTTGTTGTGGCTGACAGCTGTGGCTCAAGGAGTGATGCCCAGAGCTGTGCACCTGCAAGTAAAAGAACCAGACAGCATTAGGATGTGAACCCAAGTTGCAGAAGCAGTAGGATGCTGTGACTGATAACTCCAAAGAGGGCCCATATGGCAGCATGGCTGTACTTATAAATATTTCAAATGTCAATTCACAAGGCTACAATCATCCCAAGCTGTTTGTGTTATTCTGAATAATAGCTAGCAAACTATAACAAAACATGTCATACTAGAAAAACACATAAATTTAAGTGCTGTATATCCTGAGCTTTTCTCTAGATAATATATTTTATTAGGTTAATAAAGAAAAACAAAAACACAGAAGCAGTGTGATTGCAGGGAATTTGTAAATAATTACCTATGAAAAAGCCCTTTGTATCTCTTTCCTGCTAAAGCAATTGTAGAACTTGGTGTTTTCCCCAATGAGGACAGGCTGACGTGACAGTAAAAAATAATGTTTTAGCAGGTCTTCACATTGTTATTTTCATCCATTAGGATTTGCTCATGTGCTTATTTGATTTTTTTTCATTGGCTGTCACCAGTAATTAAATGCAAAATGTCCAACAAGCTTCACAGCTCAAAAAACTTGGATGAAACTAGCTGCAATAAGAGTTGTTGAACAGTAACTTTCACTGGACCAGCCGAGGGGGAAAGCAGGATCAATTAAGACTTCCTAAATGGATTTGCTGTTCTGTTGCTGATAATGGACTTGTTTCATTCTCCCAGTTAAGGTGGGCTCAAGGAAAGGTTAAGCAACTTGTGGCTGATTTGCATAACTTAATTCCCTCCCCTCTCCCCCCCCCATTTGGAAATTAAAATAGAAGAGGATTTTTGGAGTCATATGAGCTCCATGGCACTTCGAAATAGGCTTTAACCATTTCTTACTTTTCAATTGCTTATTATGACCTCTAAACTGCTGATGCTTTTATTTTAAAAAAAATCACTATTATTCATGGATCAGAATTGACAGAACTGCACATACAGTGAGCAAAATTAAGACCCATTCATGCAATAATCCTTATCTACAACCCTGCATGTAATCCTGGTAATTCTGGGCAAAAAGGAAGGTATTTATAGTTTGTCAAGTTTCCAAGGCTATTTCCTTGTCTTCTATCAACTGAAGGGTCAAACAGTTATTGTCTCACAAATGTAGAACGTATTAGGCAATGAGGAACACCGGTTCTTGATATGCCATGGGAGAGAGCTGTGTAATCTGGTGTGGAATGCTTAGTGAGGGAGTAATGCAGTTTGCTAGGTTTTTAGTTACTCAGGGCTTGTTTACACAATGTTTGGAAGGGACTGGAGTCTCTACTAACAGTTTTCTGTTGCTCATGTGATGCCCACAGGAGTTCACAGATTCAAAAGTGTATGTTCTGCTTCACTAAGGAGCAGCAGACCAATCATTGAGAGCACCCGGAATATTTGGGAATTTATTTTTCAGGGCGAACCTCTCAACCCTGGCTCATATCCTACATTAAAGACTGTGAGGAATCATACCCTGTGAAATGCCTGGTAGATAATGTCGTGCTTTGAGTGGCAAGGACAGTGAAGAACAGTAACTGATTGCTTGGCAAGGTTGCACAGTCTCCATGACTGAATGTCTTTAAGGATAGATGTGACAAACAGCTATCAGGAATTACTTGAGTTCAGTGTTCCCTACCTTGCGGCAGGGAAATACCCTGGATTTGTTTTTCAAGCCCTACTTTGCTTTTATGATAAGGATTTGCAGAACTGCAGTCCAAGACCAGATCTGTTATTTCCAGGAACGTATAGGAACATCATGCAGGATTTCAAATGTTGTGAAAGTATTTCCAGACTGTTCTCACCACCCCAGTGCCATGGCTGGACATGAAAATGCTTATCCCATCACTGCCCTCCTGGGACCCTGTTGTGGCCAGGAAGGCAAAAGATAAAATTACGCAGAAAATATGTGTGGGGTATAGCCATACCATGCAAATGTCACAAATTCAGTGCAGGTCATAATAGCATGATGATTATGCTGTTGCAGCAGCCTCCAAAAAGAGTCTGCACACCATCTCATCGGCTCTAGCAATGCAAGAAGAGTGATTGTCCACACTAGTTCTAAGTTATGAAAATTCACATTCTACTTCCTCTTCCTTTTACTGGAATTAATTAGGTTTTGCATCTCTTTTGTTTTAAAATGTCACCCAACTTTTAAGGATGCAATGCCATTAACTGTTCAGGATAGTGATGGTGAACTTGTTGGGTGGAGCCAGGAGTTGGATTCAATGATCCTTATGGGTCCCTTCTAACTAATTCCATGCTAATTTCTCTTCAAGATTGAGATAGTCCTTTAAGGCATATTCAGAATATTTTGACCGTATTTGAAAACAAAATTTAAGAAGTGGGTATAGTAAAGCAATCTAAAGGTAGGAGCAAGCTTTTCATAGTGGTATATTTTTGGCTGGCACTGTGTGTGCAGATGCCAGATAATAAGTGAAACATCAATTTCTCTTTAAATAGGTTCAATTCAAAGCAGCTCCCCTAACCTATAATTTAAAGGGGTTGGAAGGGTTCTCTCAACAACAATAAACATTGGTGTGCTTTGCTGTAGTAAACCACATGTTCTTTCTGCCAGGAATGGCTCATTCTTGCTCTCAAATAGTGAAACTTAAAATCCACAGCCACTTATCTACTAATGTGGTAAATATGAAGGTTTAGAGGTGAATGTATTATTAATAGCATAGGATGCAAACCTTAACACATTTATGGAGATATTTTGTGCATTTGCACTAGAACATACAGGAAAGAAATATTTAGCTGAAAGCATGTGAACACTGTCCAGATTCTTAGTCAATAATGATGACTGCTACAGCCCTGTACAACAGACCAAAACTTAATACCAATGAATTCCAGCTTTTAATCTGAATTGCTGAGGTATTCATAAATCTGTTTCACCTCTTAAATCCAGTAAAAAATGAAATTGCAACCTGCAAGACATCTGAGATTTATTCTTTCAGTCTTCCAAGGATGAGATCAGAGCCATTACAATTTAAGACAAGGTGGGTGGCTAATAAATCTATTACTGATTTTTACATAGGCTGTGGTGTTGCAGTGTTAATTTGCAAACAAAACAAGCTGCAATTGAGTGCAAAACGGTGTGATGTAGATAGCAAATGTATTAAGGCTAAAGGGCTTACGACACATGTTCTGAAGCCAGGCAAATGCAGAAGAGTCAGTTTGCTCAGACATCTTGTAAGAAGGGAATGTGTGAGGAACAGTAAACTAGAAAGGGATTTATCTACAGGGCCACAGACTCCCAGCTTGTCTAGGAAAACCTAGTATACCAATGGAGATAAAGAGTTTATTATCTGTGAGAAGAACAGAAAAGCAGTACCCAGTTTTAAAGAGAAGGAGGTGAAGTGGAGAACCTCTGTATGAGGTAAAGGAAGAATGTGTCAGGTAACCTCGAGAGGTAGTAGTTATATTAAGGGCTGTGTTAAGGACAAAGAATTACTGGTTTTCAAAAGTAGCTGATGTCATTGCATTCCTGAGAGAGTAATAGGATAAATAAACTGAGATCCACTTATTATCACCCTTTATTTTGAGTTAACCAAGGTGGAGTCTTACACCTTCTTTGGACTGGACAAGCTCTAGATAGGTGGTCTGTGCTTGTAGTTATAAAACTGTATTTATATGAAGCTTGTGCACGGAGGCTTTGCACCCAAAATGATCATATGGAATGTACCTGAGATGATCATACCTTCCTTTAAAGTTGTCTGCCAAACTCATTTGATCTGAAGGGAGACCTGGCTCCCATGTGTCTGATTTCATTCCTCCTCAGAGAGGAGCAGCTAAGACAATAATCATTTTATGAAGACAGATTTCCAAGGGCCAAAAAACCTGAAATCACAGAGCCCCTCAAAGAGTTCCCAGGCCCACCAACTTCTGATCTTTAGGAAGAGGTATGCAACTGGTATCTTTCTGAAACTCTGTGGGTTCCAGATTGCCAGGCTTGTCAGTAACATTGTCATTCATGCCTGCTTGCAATGCATTGCCTCATGCAAACCAGCTATGTGCCAACAGCCTCTTAGGAAAGAAAAGTCTGCCTGCACATGCCAGTGTGTAGGAACATAAGCATTATGTCATCAAGAGTCACTAGTGGTTATCTTTGAGTCCTCCCAGCACTCTATTCCCAACTGAATATGAAATATCCCTTTATGAAATACATACACACAACTGAGCTTTGTGTTTTAGATATATCCCTTTAGCTGTATTCTCTCATGGTGCATGTTGATTTGGTTTATAGACCCGCTGTGTACCCCCAGACTCCCCGGAGCTTCATCTGAAGCAGTTACAGTTCTGTATTTCTATAGGATTGCTTGTGTAAGGTTTGTTTTCCAGCTTCATTAAGAATATGCTCTCACCTTGAACAATAATAAATGCATAAAATACATTTTCAGGCTGGACCGTTTCTTGCAGAGGAGACTGAGGCTTCTCCTGGGACACTAATCATGTAGATATGGTCCCTTGGCATTGCACGGGGATGGCAGGAGGTTCCTCTGGCAGCTGCACTCTGTATCTCCTGCACTATGGAAGTCCTTCTCCTCTGGAAAGGTCAGATAGTCTGCAGAGCTACTGTGTGCTCAGGGGCTTGCAAACTATGTGTACCACTGTGAGAAAGCAATGGAGGGATGCTGACCTTGGAAATATATAAAATAAGTAAAATGTGTTGTCAGTTTCTAGAGTTCTTGCGACATTAGTCATTCCAAACAACAGAATTGGTTGGAATATGACGTGGAAATATAGTTACTGGTGGATTCTTTCTTTTACTCATTTCTTCATTTTATTTGTGTTGTTACCGAGCTTTTATGGTATGTGTGCTGAAGTCTGCTGGCTGCATGTGAATAAAACCATAGTGTCTCTGGGGTACATTTAAAAGGAGGGAGAACTTCCAGGGCTGCTGGGAGGTAAGGACACAGTTTTGTCACTGAACTTTACCAGGTCATGTTCCCCTTTATTCCCATCTCTGTCAAACATTCAATTTTTTAACAATTTGTTCCTCCCTCCATGTAGTGAAGAGCTGTTGCATTACAGAAAACCCAGGGTATCTTCTGCTGGAAGCTGTGGGATTCTGAGGGAAAGATGAGTGGTTTATTGCTAGGCATATAATGGAGGTGACAGTTTTCAATACAGAGAATTGTTTGATGTCATTAAAGAAATCAATGCCAGAACTCAGTCACGGCACCCTTACATTGCAGGCCCCATAATGCTCAGTTGCTGTAACTAGAAACAAAGACTTATTTTGAGTTCAGAACAGACTTGGTAGATCTTAGTGATATGGACCTTCCTACAGTGTGCTTATCACAATGCACTTAAATGAATCTGGCAGACAGAAAATCATATCTTGCCCAATATTTAAAGTTCATGAGACAATTTTCTTGAACTGCTCCTGTACTACATAGCTGATCAGCTTTCTCCTCATTAAGTCTTCAATCAACAAGCAGTTTGTAATAATCTCTTCTGGAAGATAAAACAAACATAGGCAAATAGGCAAATCCTTTCTCCAGCAAACAATCCAAACAGCTGGTCTATATGCTGGGAGATTTCTTAGGGGCAAGGGGTTTGATGAAAAGTATTCTCTTTCCTTTAAGCTGCAGAACTGCTAATACATCAAAATAGAAACACCCCAAACATCTGAAATGTCTGGACCCCTCCCCAGCCTCATGCTTTTCTATAGTTTTTGAGAACAGATATATAATTGCAAGTTGTGGTATATTTTACAGCATTCAATCCTATCCTTTGTTTAAGAGCTCTTTCTCTGCCACCGAGTGCAATTCCCTACACATCAAAAAACACTGAAGTTCTCCCCTTGGGCTACCCGAGGGCTCTTTCTCCCAAGGAGAACAGTACCAAACAGAGTGGCATGTAGTGGAGGATAAGCACTGGTGCTGTGCACCGATTTATTCCTTTCAAAAAACTTGAAGCATCGTGAACTGCAATAAGGATGACAGCCATGCAAAAGTGTACCAGCATGTCAAGAACGCTTCCAAGAGTCGCAAACTTAAAACAAATAAAGCCAAAAAAACTAGAATACACTCTAGTTATGTCTCATTGTTGATTAAGAATACAAATAAAGCATCACAACAAAGAGCACTTATGCAAATGTCTGTGTAGATTAGGGGCAGCCCTGAGGCACTTGGTAGATTGCCAAGGCAGTCCACAGCACTCTGAAGTTTGCATCCCTTGACTGAAAAGCAAAGCAAAAAACAAACAAACAAAAAAAAAACACGTCACCTCCTTGGGCAGCCTTTCTGCAGAGCAGGCTGCACCCTTGCACTAGCTATCATGCTGTCCAGCTTGACGAAAGGGCTCCAGAAATAAAGAGTATTAAGTCTTGTAGGAAACACGTGCTTTGATCTCGCCTGTAGGATTGATACCAAAGTATACATAATTAAATCTTGATCATATGTGATTTAACAGCCATTACTGTCATTTTGTTAGTAGTCTGTCTTGCTCTTGAAAATAGGGGGATTTTCTATCACAGCCTTTTTTTTTTTTTTCTCTTTGCGGTAAATGTTACTGTAAACAATTAATAATTCCAATTAGAGAGATGTTTTCAGTAATTCTAGCAGCTGTCTTTTCACAGGTTTTCTAGGCTGCTGCAGGGGCCAATCAGATCATATAAATGTGCATATTAACAAAGGTTCATTAAGCGACTCTGCCTTTCTAAGCCTCTGGAAAAGAAGCAGAGATGAGCCTTAGAAGTAAGCACGCTGTGTTCTTCACTAAATTTGACAACGTACTGAAATCAGCAGCTTTTTAATAATCTACATTTAAGATGCAAATGAATCTTTTTTTTTTATATATAGGAAAATCTAATGTATGAATAAAGATTTTAAATTGTTTTATTACTTCTTGATTGCTGTTGGCAAGGAAGGAATTACCATGCTAACAGCTTCACTGAGTGAAAGCCATATGCCTGAAATGGAGACAAGGCTGAAGAAACAAAGTTTAGTTAGATTAAGTTACATGGAGGAAGGTTCACTTAAAATAGACTAATTAATGACCTCAGAGGTAACTACCAGCTATCACACTGGCAAGAGAGGTGAATGCTATTATCAACCTCTTTAGTGCAGTTTCCAATTACTGGTCTTTCCAGCAGCTTTACAGTGTGAAAGAAATGACTTCAGGCCCCTGTTCCCATCTCAGGGTCATCTTGTTTCGCTTTCTGCAGTCTGTGTTACAAAATGATAGTCCTATGGATAGCCTCTGACAGCCAAGAGGCTATTTCAATATTGCTGAA
This sequence comes from Cyrtonyx montezumae, assembly GCF_038088225.1. Classification (NCBI taxonomy): domain Eukaryota; kingdom Metazoa; phylum Chordata; class Aves; order Galliformes; family Odontophoridae; genus Cyrtonyx; species Cyrtonyx montezumae. Next base: position 8,253,769 of record NW_027071826.1, on the reverse strand, counting down.
GTGCAGCAAGATATTTTTGTTTGAAATGCAAAAAATGTGGAGTTCAGCTCTCCTCCTCTGATCATATAGGTCACTAAACTGTAGAAGAATTACTCTTTTCCCCATGGATTGAAGAGGGAGTGAATGGCCTCAGACTATCCTGGATCTAATATAAAAGAAGCAAGTTTGCAGAGAGCGAACAAATGTTTTATTCAAGTACCAAATGTAGTTTGGAAAAAGAACAAGATGTTAGGTGCACAAATCTTCGGGAAAGATTAAAGAGATGGAAAGACTGATCAATTCTTCCAGTGATATGAACTGGCTAATAAAAGATATTTAATGTTTCTGTGAAATTTGCCTCTTTAGACCATTGTGGCTGCTGTTGCACAGCTTATTTAAATATACTATTATGAAGTGAGATGTGAGGGGACGGATAGGCAGGCAGAAATGGGCTGTGGCCATGTGGCTGCTTGGTAATCTGAGACCGTGCCATGTCTCACTAATTAGTGTGTAATAGCTGTGTACACTGGCTCACTTTGGGATGTCTTATCAAAGGGGGAGAAAGAACTGGGTTTAATTTAGCCATACAGAGGGACTGCATCTGTTTTCTCAGCCACTGAAGGATTATAATTGTTTCTAGATGACAGCAGTTCACATGCGTATAGGCTTTTTAATTATAACTGAAATTTCTTTTCAACCTAGGGAAATAATTTAATTTCAACGCTATTATTATTATTTTTTGGCTTCATTTGAACTCCCTCAACTCTTTTTTCTGTCTTGCTCACTACTTAAATCTTTCCCCTTTCCAAGTAACTGACAGATTTTCTTTGTTCATTTCTGTCACTGATTTTTCCTTTGATTCATGCAACAATTACATAGTTCAAGTTTAAAGGTTATGAAAACCATGTTTTGGCATTCAACCAGTCTCATCTCTGGAAACACTAGTCAAATACTTGTTTAAAATTTCTTCTGTATAAGGAAATGTTGCTACCTATGCCTCTAGCTATATTTTAAATTTTCTATCTCTATTCTTATCTGATATGATCTTGCTTTGACAATTTCAAAATGTTAAAATCCCATGATAATGCAGGGCTTACAGTGTTATGAGAGGATGTGAGATTATCTTCTCTGTTCTGGCCATAACTTACCTGTTTAGTATAACTTTGTTTGCGTGTCCTAACAGCAAAAGATGACAAAAGAAAAGTCACCCATTAGAAACAGGGTGACTTTAATAAGAAGGAATACAGGGTAGAAGCCCAGAAGAGAGGTCAGAAAAATGAATGTTCTTTATACTTGGACACCAGGACAGCCAGGCTTAAAGCTGGTGGTTTGCCTTCTTTCAACCACTTTCAACATATACTTGATCATCCAGTGGTAAGTCTCCTCCACTATCAGCAATAATAAGTAGTAGTTCAACTAACACATAGTGAAACCCTGGCTGTCCACAGGCTGCAAGGAGAATGTTCCTATGAATACAATAGCTATTGAAATAAACAGGTGAAAAACAGTAATCCTTCAAATAACAAGAGATACGCATACAAATATACCTAATTCTATATACCCTTGAGGCCTCTGAAAACTAAAAATGAAATTGGAAAACTGTTATTTTCCTTTTGATTTTTCCTTTGTAAGCCCAAGTTGGGCTTAAAAGAATGCAAGTAGGATTAATTGATTCAAGGCCTTAATAGCAGCCAATAAAGTTATCAAGAACATGCAAGAAATGAAAGAGGTCCTAGTATCTTCTGAATGGATCTTCAGGGATAGTTGTGACTGGTAATCCAAAGAGCACTAAGGAAATCTGTTCCCCCTGGATCCCCAAGCTATGGGTCCTGAGCAAGTGAGTGATATTGGCAACAAATGTCAGTTGTGACCGGAAAGAGATTTTTTTTGTCTATCCTTATAATTCCTAATCAGATGGGTTAACTCTTTTTCAAGAGATTTGGGTTACAATGGACAATCCGTTGTTTTGTCTTTCTCCTCACCTGGGCAGCCCAGATGGGATGGTTCATGTAGTAGGAAAAAATTATACTGCTGGTATTTGAATACTCTCTCCAGCCCTGTTAAGTCATTCCTGAGTATCAGTGAGACTTAGCCTCAGTACAGTAGGTTCTGCTTGTGGACACTATGGTCTGAAAATGTAGGCAGGAACTGCTATGGATTTCACATCAAGAAATTTCTAACATATTTTATAACTCTGAAGGCTGAAACCTAGGTACAGTAGGCCTCTGTACATGCCTCAGCTGAACCAGAAAATTAGTTAGGCATGGGGGATGAATCAGTAGATGAGACTTTGAAACCAGACATAACTTCTAAGCCGAGCTCTTGGCTGGAGAGGGTTGGGTAAACTGTTAAACCTATAAATGTGTTCCCTCTGCCAAAGGTTCCATATGTTCTGGACCACCCTCATCTCCTTGGATGACAGCAACTGAAATGAAGCCAAAGGACAGATCTATCACCCAGTGTGTGCAACAGCCTTTTGTACTCAAAGAGAATGATTACAGGCCTGGCAGTGACTGTACTTGCCAACTTTTGCCCTCACTGTGGTTTGTGGCTCTTTCTCACCTCAGAGATAGGATGATCCATCAGATTCTTTGTTCCCCTTTCCAGAGCAGAGCATCTGAGAGAGGAAAGGTGCTGCTATAAGTACCACCCCTTCTGATTCCCTATAGTGTGCCAGCCAGAAGGAATTGAGAAAGAGGAGAACAAACTCCACTGATGGGTGAGAGCTTAATAGCTAGAAAGTAATAAGTGTCTCATTTCCATGCTCTATTTATGAAAGTTAACATATTATATGGAAAGGTGACTATCAGGACTTTGTCTAAATTTATAGCAGAAAATAATAAATCAAGGGACTGGTCCATTGTTGTGTCTGGTCAGCATCCATTAGTATTTTCTGGTCTTAATATTGAATGGGAACTGGCAGAAGCATGAGGGGTGGTGATACATACAAGCTATTTTTTCATATACATCTCCTGATTTTAAAATGGATGAATATGCTATTGTTTATAGATAGGAAAAAGAGGCAAGGATGTTGAGGTAGAGATATACAGTATGTAGTCATAGCATTTTCTACATCTACATCTGGTTGGCTACGTAAGGCAGGATGCAGGGAAGCAGGATGAGGGCTTTGAAATTTAAAACAGTGCTCCATCTACCTTGGGTCAGCTGGTTTAAACATGGCCATGTAACATGGGAGATTGCCTACTTGGGTTTTGCAAGATAACTTATTGGAGATTTCAGAGAGCTGCATACATGTGTCTATTGTGTATGGTACAGATGGGTCTTTGGAAGCATGTGTTTGAATTTTAAAACACTGGAAAAAGAAAAAAGGGAATTAAAAAAATCTTGCTGCTCCACTAGGTGTTGATTCTATGGGAAGTACTGAAGTATTCACGTAGTTTTTGTATATGAAGGTAGGAAATGTTGGAACATAGTCTTCTAGTCTGACCACTGAAAAGATGTTGCATAAACTGCCGTTTTAAACACATAAAATAACAAGAAGCAGCTGAAAGATAGTTCATAAAATGTTTCCTCTTGGGTCATTCTCAATGCTTCCAGCAGTAAAGGAAAAAATGGTAACATGAATCAAGTTATGTGAGCAGTGTGTGTATGAGCACATCTCACTAGCTGACCTGTCTTTGTCATGTGGAGGAGTGTATGCACAAAATAACAAAACTGTCAATCATTTTATCTTTGTTATTTTGCTTGGGAGAGCCTGTCAATCAGGTAATAGATAGTGTGCATCGTCTTAGGTATGGTATTACTTCCAAACTGTAGATATATACTTCTCTATCATCAGCATGCTTTAATTCTGCGTGTGAATGAGCTGCCTCTGATTATGTGAAGTTATCTTTTACAATGTATTTTGTACTGGTTGTGCAGTGAAAAGTTTATTTGTGATCATGGAACTGAAAGGCAAAATGACAACATCCATAGTAAATTTTACTACAGCATCTCTGAAGTAGGTTACAGAATAACAAAAAGAAATCTAAATCATTCTTCTGCAGAACAAAAATGGGTACTTTCACTGAGCGCACATTTCAAGGGATGATAGTGTCTTGAAAAGGAGAAAGTGCAGTAGAGTATTATCTCTTTATGAGAAAAATTCTGCAGTAATTTCAGAGATTTTAAAGAAAAGTAAGAGGGATGGAAAGTAATCAGTTTCTGGGGACAGAAATATCCACAGGCACCAGTAACAAGCATTATCATGGCCTAGTAAAAAGTCTGTTGGAGAGATTCCTCTACCATCTCTGGAGAGGATAAAGGAAATGGCTACATGCAGGGCAGATAAACTCTTCAAATACTTTAGCTTCCAAACTCTAGCAAGTCTTTCATGTGCAGGTATTAACTGAATTAAAAAGTCATCAGATAGCAGTTAAATAAAAGGTATACTCTTCATAATGGAGGGCCCAACTTAATCTTCAAGTCTGTCTTCCCACCTGTAATGGTATGGCAGTTTGTCAGCAGAACACATGTAATTATTATTTTACTGAGGCAAAACAAAAAATACTTTTCCTTTCTCTTTGTTCCCTCAGATGTGAGGACTATTTTTAGCTGAAGTTTTCTCAGAAAGATTCAGCCTAAGGGCAATTTGGGCAAGAGAAATCACATCCTGATTTTTTTTTTTTTTTGCTCTAAGATTTGGATAAAAAAAAACCAAACAACCTAATGGAATTTGTCTGGCCTCCTTAAATATAGGTAGTGATAAATCTGATAACCCACACACATGGCAAGAACCTGAAGTTCTTCACTACTAGTCTATTACACACCTAATATGCACTATTTGGGTGACCTGTACCTCAGAAAAATTAATTATTTAAATGTTAAAGCTCAATTGATGCAATAATTAAGGGATAGATTTAGATTTAGGTTCATTCCTACTTATGAAAGTAGCTTTCCATCTTGCCTTTATGAACTTGAGAATGTCACTTCATGCAAAGTTTAGTGTTCCCATAGGGATCTGCAGAAAATCCTACCTTTCCTCCTGTTCAGAGCGTAAATTCTCTGGAAAACGAATTGCCAGGTGTTGTTACTTTATAATACAAAAAACAGCAGAATCACCAGCCATTAAAAGAATGTTAATAAACAAAACTACCTTACCTGTGTTCAAAAATCAATAACTCGCTAACTTTATGAGCAGTAACATTTATCCAGCTCAGCCCTTCAACTTAAATTGCTAATAGATTTTGACTATTACCTTCATACATCATTATCACCGTGTTACAACCGAACACAAAAATGAGGTATATTGCATCACTATTTCTTTTTGATCAGAAAGTAGTCATGCATTTACCAACTGCAGTGGCACTGTTATTAGTGTAAATGAGATGAATACATACAGCAGTGACACCATATAACCATAAAAATGGAAATATCCTATGCAACTATGCAAGGTTTTAATGAGCCTGTAATGCTGCTTTCTGTTGTCCAGATAACAGGATGCAACTGAAAAAGCAATGCTAATATCTCCACCATGTTGGTCAAGTCTTCCCAATCAAACTGTAGGGGCATAAGAACAGAAGGCTTTCTATCTTTTCTGCTGGCTATTTTCAAAGTACCTTTCAGGCCCAAGTCAACATGTGAAGGACAGGAAGTAGCTGTAAGCTGACGGTGGTCACTTCTTGGAACAAAAACATGCCTGCTGTATTATTAGAGTCTATTTATCTAGAACTTTAGGGAAGACTGATATGTAGAAGATTGAAAAGTGCTCTTTGGGATGGGTGAAATCTTGAAACTGACTTCTACGCAGAATTTTGCTTAATATATATTTTAAGTAATCTAAAGAGTCCTTCTTTGGGATCTCTAAAGTTCATTTAGGAAAAACAAAAACAAACAAAAAAAACCATCCTGAAATGCAAACTGAAGCAATAAGAGGACGAGCACAGAATGAGAAAACTCTTATTTCCTCCTCATTGCTGTAGTAAATCAAGGCTTTATTATCCAATAGGAAATAGTTGCTCATGCGCTCATCCAAAACAAAACCTAAACCTAAATACAATATCTGAAAAGTTGAAACTCAGGATTCTTGTACTTACTTTCATCTAATTTATTATCTTCCTCTTTTTATGTAATTATTACTTATGCTACACAATACAGTTTGAACCGAAAGAAAAAAAGAGCTTTGTGCTGATAAATTGAACGTTACAGTCTATTATCAAAATGCCTTTACTACTTGGTTGACAAATTTGTTCAGATCTTCCACAAGAATCAATGGTCTCAAAAACCATCCATTTTATGCTGATAAAGCAGACTCCCAGAGTACTGTTTACTGACCATAACTTTTATATAAAGATATGCAGGGATAATCAATCTGAAAGAAACTATGGTTTGTTTGGACAATTAAAAATGCCTTTCAGCAAAACAAAATGAATCAAGTTTAGGTAAACCTGAAGATTGAATGTTGTTGATTACTTCTGCACCACCTTTCTCATATTCCTTTATTATATTAAATTGGTTCTTTCACTATCAAGTTTTAACTAGAGAAGCCAGTCCTATGTAAAAACATCAGTGCTGGTTTATTTGGAAGGGAAGGTGATGTGAAGAGAGGCTGAGTTTGATTTTCTGTCTAGAAAAGAGAATGTTCCGGAGAGATCTCACCGCAGCCTTAAAGTATTTAAAGAAGGCATATAGAAAAGCTGGAGAGGAACTCTATCAGGAAGTGTAATCACAGAAATAAAAGTGTAATAACTTCAAAGTAAAAGAAGGTAGATTTAAATTGGACATCTTTACTCTGAAGGTGGTGAGGCACTGGCAAAAGCTGCCCAGAGAAGTTGTGGGTGCCCTATCCTTGGGGTTTTCGTGGCCGGTTTGGATTGGGTTTTGGGCAGTCGATCTAGTGGAAGTTGTCCCTGTCCCTGTCTTTCTTTTGGAGCTCAGTGATCCTTAAGGTGCCCTCCAAGCGAATCCGTTCTAAAATTCTGTGATTCAATGATATGTATCTGAACACTATGAAAGAAAACCTTTTATGTTACAGCTCTGTTGTAGATAATGGGCCAAGATAGAATGGGAAACCACAAGTATCATTGTCAGATAGGGCTAACGCCCTGTTTGTTTGGAGAAGGAGCATTGTGTCTTCCCCAGGAGAAGCCTGCTCTGGAGGCTGAAGGTGGCATGCTGGCATTTACCTCCTTAATCTACTACCACAGCCTATGTGCATGAATAAGAAAATATTCTGCAGAGGTTTTCATTTTCTTCTAAATGTGCAGTAGATGTTTAGATGCTGTAAAAGCCCAGCTGTCCTGTATCTCTTTTGTCTCACTTGTCCTATAGAATGGACAAACTGCTTCCTCACCTCTCAGTACTTGCTTACCTCCCAGGGATGTTGTAAGGGCATCTACACTAAAGATTACAAGGTAAAGTATGAAAGAAGTGGTAGGAATATATTAAGAGATGGACAGATGGATGAATATTATCCCTGAGGTGAAAAAACACCTGCCATTCATATGACAGATACAGAAATTACTGCAATATATTTAGTAGCTTATATGATAGAAAAAAAAAAAGCTATTAAAGCTGGGGAAGCTGGCCAACAGATAAGCCCAGAGTCTCTGTTCAAACACAGGTTTTTATCTGGACTTGTTCCTACTTTGACATTATTACTTTTTTTTTTAACTTTATATAGCACAGGCATTCTCTTTGTTATGTGTATTCTGGACTGTAACACTGTCTGGCTTTCAAAACATCACATCCACCCAGAGAAATAGGGACTTAGATTCACGTGTTGCACAACAGTATCAGAAATCCCATTTCAGAGCCATCAGTCAGATGAATTGGGACTGGTGGTGGCTATACATGGACCTCCAGAAGACTCAGCTACCAAGAACCCCCACAGCTAAAGTCTCAGGACTACATTTGGAGTCAGCAGACTGATATCTGTAGATAGGATTTGCAATGGGTTCAGTGATTCCTTGTAAATCAGCTGGAAGTTGCCTTGTACAAAATACATGCACTGACCAGTGGTGATGTTTGTAGGTAGAAAGCATCTGGAGAATTCAGGGACACAAAGGCAGGATCTGTTCCATGTGCTACACAAAGGATCTGAAACAGCCCACACAGTGAACTCCTTCAGACTGAGCAAGAATTATCCACAGATACTATTTTGTTTCTAGTGGAATTAAAAGATCTGAGAAAATCATAAACTGTTGATGGTGAGTGTATTCATCCACTTCTAGAAAGAGCAATTTTTTTCTTGGCTAAATAGCTCCTTATTAATAACTGATTTTTTCTTACATCTGTCCTTATTCTCTTCCTCTCCATACACGAGAAGAACAGATATAATGTCAGGGTTATTTATATGTGTATACAGGCATATCATAGCATCCTAGAGTGAGACTGGAAGAAGTGCAGAGCTCAGTGATTCACTAATCCTGTCTCTAGAGTCTGTCACATTTATTCTGAACGAATATTCTATATAACAGCTGCAGTATCTGATCATAAAAAGTATGTCCTTTGTTCTGATGCATTGCTTTTTGTTATTATAGTCCTTCACATAGTGGAGACTAGAGCAATACTCAATAAATTCTAACAAGGGAAGTGTGATTCAAGGTCCAAACAATATTTAGAGATTATAATTTTAATGAAATGTAGGTAATTTAAACGAATGACATTTTATGCTTGCAAACACCACATTGAGAAGAGTAATAATGTTTATTATATACTATGCCATGTCTTTCAGGACAATATACAGACACACACCTGAACATTAAAACCATAAACAAAATATCCCAAGTCATCATCCCTTCTCAGTCTGCAATAGCAGACACCTACCCAGCAAGCCATTGTATGAAATATCCATTGATCGGTATAGAATCATGGAATCCTCTGAGTTGGAAGGGACCTTTAAAGATCACCTCATCCAACTCCCCTGCAATGAACAGGAACATATACAGCCAGATCAAGTTGCTCAGGGTCTGATCCATCCTTGCCTTGAAAGTCACCATGTATGGGGCATCCACTGCTTCTCTGGGCAACCTGTTCCATTACCTCACCATCCTCACTGTATAAGATTTATATCTAATCGAAATCTACCCTCTTTAAGCTTGAAACCATTTCCCTTTGTTCTGTCACCACAGACCCTGCTGAAGATCCTACCCTTCTCTTTCCTGTGGCTCCCCTTTAGATATTGTTAGGTAGCTATCAGGTCACCTCACAGCCTTCTCTTCTCCAGGCTTAACAGCCCCAGCTCTTTCAGCCTGAAAAGGTCAGCTGCTCTGCCAGTATCCCTTCCTCAGCTCTTGTCCATCTCCAGCCTTTTGACTTCAGGTTGCAGCTAGGAAGAGTCTTGACTCTATATGATCACTGCTCAGCACTACACAAAATTTTGCTGTGGGATCAGTGCTGTTCCAGCTGCAAATGCAGAGTGCAGCATTATATTGGGCTGCTGTGGGGAAAGATAAACCCATCCCAGCCAGACTGAGTATGCTCCCCAAAACAAGGAACATGCCCTCTGAATCCAAGATGCTACAAATTTTAACACACATACACACACACACACACACACACACACACAAAAGCAAATAGGTATAAATAAGAAATGGAGGCTCTACTGTACCAGCATGCAGCATGAAATACAGCTGCTGCAGTCATTTCAAATTCTCCAAGACACCAGTACAAGCAATTACTGGAAGCACAGTGCATCACCAAAAATAATTAATATGGCTGTTGTGCCTCCCTCATGCACTAACTTACCACAGGGAAAGGGTTTTTGTAGGACAGATTTGCTGATTCTGCTGTTGTTTGTTTAATGACATTGTTTGGCATCTATCTCTTGTTTACTAAGTGGGCTCAGGTTGTTATTTTGCAGCTCACAAGTAGATTCAGTTAGAGCAGAGGAATATTTCTGTTTTGTTTTGTGGCCCTGTGCACTGCTCTGTCACTCTGTGATGAATGCTTTGCTATGTTCATATAACATTCATGCCCCCAAGGACTGGAGGTGGTTGTCATTCATAAACCCTTTTCAATGAGCCACACCTCACGTGAGGTCACATCCACCCTGTTTGGACCAGTAGGGTTCAGTATGGACTTCTGTAACACTCATTGCTGAAGACTGAGCTGTTTGCTTAGTTTTGTGCCCTCCTTTGTACCAAACCCACAACATAACCCTACATCTGCAAAAAAGAGGTCTGGCTGCCTTTTGCTACAAGACACTTATAAGTCACGGATCCTGACTAGTCTTGAGAGGTAATTTTCCCTCCCATACCTGTAGATCTCTGTAGGAGGTGATGAATTGACCAAGAGTGTCCCTTTTAAGGGGAAAGACTCTCCATTGTTCCACTGAGCACATTTTCAGCATGTGCTATATGAATCAGCAAGGACAAATGAACTTTCTCACATGTTGAAAAAACTGGGAGATAGCTATGACAACTTCAGCATTTGTAGTTCTCTGAAATTACCCTTAATTAAAATATACCAGCAAACCTTAGTAGCTCATGAGTTGATCTGCTACGAGATGGAGTCAAGAAATGATTTTTTGATTCCTTCTCTTTCAATCTGACTTCAAATCATGGTCAAGGTGCTCTTTATTTCATATCTTAATTTAGCTTTTCACCAGCTGATTCTAAATCCTTAATTAACCTGAATCTTTTCTCCTATTATTACAATATGCAGGATTTTTAATTATAAAAATTATTAAGAAATTAATTCAAGCCATTAATGAATTATTAATCCAAGCTAGTAGTAAAAATGTAATAATGCTTGTACATGCCAGTATATGCCGTGGGATGGTTGCATAAGAGTTCTATCAGCTAATTTAAACAAAATATTCAAAAAAAAAACAAGGGCATCTTATGTAGTCCTGGAAACATATTGTAATACTAGACTAAAGGGTCTACTAGACTAAGGGGTCTGCTTATCCTACCTGAAAGATTTCTAAATGTTATCCCTAAAGAGTGAAGACTGTCCGTCAGCTTATTCCTTCTAAAGATTCTTTTCCCCTCCACAGTCTGTGTTATATCCAACACACTTCCCATTTAAGACCTACAAGTATATAACAGAAGGGAAAAATATGCATCTTTTCAAGCACAGATTGCAGAGTTGCAACATCCTGATTGTTCTGTGTGATGAATCATATTAAGTCTGATTTTTGCTAGGCTGCTTTGCACTTATTTGATTTGACATCCAGTACAAGGGACGTGGCAATCTGATGCAACGTATGACTGCTCATACACAAACCACCAGAAACACAGAAACAACTGAGATAATGTGGTTATATTTGGATCTCTTTTTAAAAGGAGTCTTTGAGTTTTCATTTCCTTTCCATCAGTACTTTGCCGGTGATTCTAAGAAGCTGAATCACAAAATGACTGTGTTCTCCTTCCTCATTTCCTATTCAAACTGCTCTTGAATTTAACCATTCCCATGCTAGACTTCATATTCAATATTAATTTCATGCTTTAACATGAAACCCTAACAGACTTTTTTCAGGGGTGTCCAGTGCGAGGAGTTATTTCCTTAGATATAATTGAAGGAGATTCTTTTCGTATTTTCCTTTGCTACAAGGGCAGGTTAGAAGGATATACATCGAGATTTGCAGATCTTGACAATCTATTAACTTTTGCAACTAGATCATGCTGGGATTGATACTTGCAGCCCAAGTACACTGGGTTTCTGATTCATCTGAAAATCTTTGCACTGACTTCACTGGGATCTGAATGTGTCCAAAACTGTTGACCATGAGTTGAATGCCTCTCAAGCAAGTCCTTTAGTGCTCCAGGTTTTGTTTGCAACAAATACATAGGTGTACACAGAAGCTTGCCAAGATCCTTTCTTTCTTTTTGCTTCTGTAGTTTCATTTTCCCTGTAAAAATATTAACAGTTGCCTTCTTCCTTCAGAATTTTTTCCTGAAATTGTGAAGTTAGTTTTGCTGTGAGAAAATGGGCAAAGTTTAAAACTTCTGAAACTGGTTTCTCAGAAAACACCTCTGTTGAGTGCAATGGGTAGGAACCCTGGAAAAACAGTGACACCTTAAGTGTTGTTATCAAACTTCTTCAAGGTGTTAAGTTGTACAGTTTTGCATATAATCTTCAGTATACTTAAAAGAAGAGGGAAGTATCTGGACAAGAAATGGTAAATATAAATCAACAGATAATTATATTCCTTTCAGTCACTTAATCACAAGAGCTTTGCAATCTTTATGTTATGCATTTAGAATAGTATCCACCTGAAAAAGATATGTCTGGCAGTAATTACAGGATACAAACTGACAGATTTGGCATTGAAGAATGTTCCCTATTTAAAAACGCTAAGAGCAGAGAGGTGTAAGGTTGTTTTTCTCTTCATTTATTTCTCATCTTTAATTTGTTTGATTGTTTGCATGTGTCCCTTCTCATTTTCACTGATTTGGAGAGGTGACAGAACTGTACTTCTGTTACTGTCTGGCCTAATTATGCTGTTTGCATTTCTGTAGAGGTTACACAGCACTTTTTGTCCCCTTTTCTCTTTGATCTGCACAGTTCTTAAGAATGCAACAGAACGGAATCAGAAATGATATGCCAAGGTAGAGAGATACACTGAATTTCCACTTGTAGTCATCAGTAATGGCCTTGTCTGTGGAGGGCAAAAGTGTCTAGAAGATCATGTATGCTACTAAGGGAATTAGTGTTCCTTATTATAAACACAGTAGGCTTTTCCTTTCTACAAATGTTCCCAGTCATTACTACTGTTTACTTTTTTTTTTTTGAAAATGTAAAATGCTCATTTCTCCTGCCTACAGCTTGAGACATGAGCTAATGATGCTTTGCAAAGAATTTCAATCTTTCTGACACAAGAGCAATCCTAACCTAACAATATGTCAGATTCAAAGTTATCTTTACTGACATTTCTGAGCGTAGCTACTGGCAATTTAATTCTGGATGTGGATTCACTTACAGACCTTCAAAATGCTTAGGATCAAGATACTGGGTTAAAAAGGCAGTCCAAAGAGAAGATTCTTTCTACTTTTAAACACATCCTTAAATGATTCTACTGGAGTTACAACTCTCAGGGCTGTATATAGATCAGCTTCTAAGCATTTATAATAGCTACAGCCAAGTCTTGATCCTGTATGCTCTGTGCACCCAGCCCTCCCATACAGCTGCTTCTTTCATTAAAGCATAATCATATGAGCAGAGGAGCAGCCCAATTACTCAGCTTTACAGTGGTGGGAAGCAGCAGCAAATCCTGAAGTGATATTAAGTTTGGATAGTTTCTTAATCTATCATTTCTATAAATTACATGAGTTCTAGGACTAGGGAGCCTTCTTTGGCAGTGGGGTTGGACTTGATGATCTCTACAGGTCCCTTCCTACCCCTACAGTTGTGTGATTCTGTGATTCTAGGCTTTTTTCATTAAGTGCTGTCATATATCAATGTTGTACTGATGGCTTATGGTATAGGAGTTGGTATGAGACATAATTTTTATTCGTGATCCAAACTGGCTTTGAATCCAAATATGATAGTAAAATACATACATTAACCACAGAATGCCCTCTAACCTTGTTGAATGTATGCTCTCAAAGATTATGTCAGGATCAGTTCTATTTACTGGAAACTGTGCATATAATGCAAGAGAGAAGGCTTGGATATTTTTTATGTCACACAGCAGGTTACTGCCAGTACTTAAAACTGGAATTGAGAGATAATAGTAGAAGCTTCATTGAAATTCAGAATGAGGTAAATGAGCAGATATTACATTTTCCAGAAAATAACAAAGGCTTCAGGACGCATTCTGATCCCACTGTATGTATATATTGCTGCAATGCCATTGACATTGGAAAAAATCTACTAGATATATACTGCTGTAACTGATGTCTAAATTGGTTCTTTAGTATTAATTAAATAGTATGTCAATGTGAAATGGCATGATTATGATAATTTGGGTCCTTTTCATGGTTGTTTCTTAAAGGAGGAGAAGGCAAGAGAGCTAATGGAGGAATGGAAATAGATTTCCTAATTCAGGTGCACTACTGCTGCTTTTATTATTTTTCCCTTCAAAAAAGAATCAAAGCCAGAAGATGTCTTTACAAACCAATGCAGATAATATGACATTTCAAGAAAATTCATTTTAGATTCTTATTTTTAAAGCATTTTCCTTCTTTTTATTAAAACTTTTTGTTCCTCCTCCCTGTCTTCCCCAACAGGAATATTCATTACATGTTGGTTTTGGTACTTCTTGTGTACCTTTTCCCATAGCATTAAGCTGCATATGTTGAAACAGCTGCTGAAACTTGTTTTACCACAGCACATTAAGCATTTGTGCAATGCCAGTAACTGGCTTTTGCAGGACAGGAAGGCAGATGGAGTACTGAGCTGGGGTGGCTAGACTCCTGTTGAAACTTGACCCCAAAAATGACCTGGGTCCCATTGTCTTTTCTTTTTGTCATGTATCTGAATGGACTGAGGTGTGCCAGTCATCAGCACTCACTGAGGAGAGGAGGAATCCTGTCCAGCAGGAATAGCCACCTCCCACACTCCACAAATTGTACATGTGGTGGCAAATCTCTGGTGCTTCAGCTCTTCCCTTTACTATCAGAATTTCTGTAGCTAGGACGATCCAACACTTTCTCTTTGGCTGCAATAGGCTGAGAAGCTTTGGGCTAGCTCCAGTTCCCATACATATCAGCTCAGTTTTACAACTCCTGAAGGAAAGAGGCATGGTCTCTGCTCTCTCATTCCAACTAGTCCATTGCCATCACCAACATCAGATATTTCAGATGTAATTCATCTTGCTTAAATCTATGTCGCTTCAGTAAAAGTGTCTAATCCAAGTTTGTTATCCTGAGGTCTCACTGCAGTCAAAAAAGGCTTGCTCAATACATTGAGGAGATTGAAGGTGTGATACGTATGAAGAAATGCAGGTGCCTTCTTTGGGATTGAATCATTGGTTGTCCTCTCTGATAGTGTTGGCCGGATGGGACTGAGACAGCCTGCAGTGATGTAGGCAGCTGTATTGCAGGCAACATGCAGATTAGATTAATTTTGTTATTTTTGTGATTGCAGACACAGAATGCATGGTAGAGTTGCACAGGAGTCCAGAGCATAGTAGTGCCCTCTGTCTTGTTTTCATTTGGAAATCACAGCTTTTTGGCTGAGGTGTTTTTTACTTAAAAGCTGGTAAGAAGCAAGTATATCTTGGTCAGAACCAATTACATTCTCTTATAGTAAAAAGTCAACAGTGAAAATCACCTTTAAAGAAAGGCTTTACTTATCCAGTTCATAATACAGCACAAGTGGTTTTCCCTTCTCTCACTGCTAAAATACTCAAACTACCCACAGAGAGGAAACCATCTAGATGCCACCCTATTAGTTCTGGTGTGTAGAACTCTTCTTGTCACAGTGTGGAATCTCATACATTTTCCTACAATAAAGAATACTTTGCCGTTATGGAGAAACCATGGGATTTTTTACTTGCTTAGTGCTTTCCTTGCAGCCAACATGAACAGTGCAATAACATTTATTTTGCCATTAAAGTGCTAAGAAATTGCATTCATTCAACTATAGTCCTCATCCTCTGCAAAATACTGGAACTGCTGGAAATATTTTCTACTGTTTTTGGAAATAAATTAGTTGATTCTGAATGAAGCATATCTCTGACTGATCTCCACTAAAGCAAGATTTACCTGGAGATTTATTGCAGCTTTGCCTTTTTGTTTCCCCATGGGAAAGTTCACAAATGATGCAGCAATCTTGTGCCAGTTATATTGTGCTTAAACACACTTCATGGATTATTTGGAATTCAGGATGCTCTATCTGTGTGAAGAGAAAATATAGCCAGTTGGTAAAACCAGGCTGAGATTTTCAAGGAATATGGCCATGAATGTTTAATGAAACAAATGTTGCTTGTATTCCATTTAGACAACGGCCACCCAGAAAGTACCTGCTCTGAAATAAATGCCTTAATATGAGGATTGCAAAGCAATAGAAAATGGTGAGTGGAATCTCACTGCCTGTCTATGAGGAACAGAGCTGGATTTCATTGGGAAGTAATTTGAATAATGCTAGTTCTTTTAGTCATAAATATCTTCAAGAATCCCAATTCCTAGTTCTTTTTTTAAGAGGTTGCTTTCTGATTTTTGGCCCTCCTGGGAAGCTGAAACTAAGGATATACCCACAGAATCTTTCAATCAGTAGGAGCATGGCAAACAGCCCCAGATCATGGTTTGTCCATCTGCTACTATGGCAATTTGTCCAAGAAGCAGTTGAGCCTTGGTGTGTGCTGTACTCCAGCAAGTGAGCTCAGCTTCTCAGAAAAGTTCATGGGCTTGGAACCACACTGGGGACTCCCAGTTTGATGCTGACACTGTCTACCATTACCCCTATTACCTCAGAGACTTCCAGTTTGTACTGTGGGCTTCAACATGTTCCAGAAATGTTATCCAAGGGGTGACACTCTCTGTTTCTACATGTATGGCAGCATGGTCAGCACTCAAACAGGGCCCACTCCAGTCTTTGATGATTAAATTCACTGTAATGTGATTAGACAAGGGTGTGATTTTCAAATCTGACTGCAGCTGGTGCCAGTGGAGATACTTTTGAATGTTAAGCCTCCAATGTTTGGCATATTTGTCTTAAAGGACCAAAAGAATTTCAAGTGCAGTAATTCCTTCAGGGGGTGGCAGTGATTGAGCAGCCAACCCAGTGCCCCAACTTCAGAGCCAGTAAGTCCAAACAAATCAAGTCTGCTGGGTTTGGTTTCCTGAAGCCTTCCAGCTAAAACTAATGGTTTGTGCATGGCTTTAATCCCGGTACTTTCCAGCTCCCAGTTTCTGTTTCATTTATTAGTCACATTTCTGTATTATGAGTAGCTTTAAGCTGTAATGCTTGTGGAGAACGAAAAAAAAAAGGCTTAGTCCACAGAGAATAGCCCTCATGTATAGCTTTTGTTGAGACTACATCAGGGCATTAGGCTTTTTAACACTAAAATGCTGATGGCTTTGGAAAGAGTGGAGCCATTTCTCCCTGTGAAATACGAAGGGCTTGATCCCAATCTTATTTATAATGAAGCAAATTAATAGTGACTGACAGGAACTCAGGAACTACTCCTCCATTTCAAGCCAGAAATCCAACTCTCACAAGGCTATCTATGACCCTGGCCAGTAGCAGTTACATTTAAGGACGTGACAAGAAAGTCTTTAATAACAAATGTGCTATGACTTGCCTATAGAGAGGACTCCACCTCCAATTCAAAGATTGGTTTATATCTTGAAATATGAGCATCTCTGCCCATCTCCAAAGGCTCAGACAGGTTATTGTTAGTCATTGTCATTTTAACTTCATTTTCTTATGTACAGATTCTTCAATTTCAATGAAGTCAAGGTATTACGTCACTGTAGTGGTCATAAAGTCCAGTATTAGTCTCATGAGCCTGACAGAAACTGTGTTTGACCTGATACATGAGATGTAGATGGAAAAGTAAACAACAGACTTCCAGGAAAGCAAGTATGCCCTTATTCACTCCCTAGGTTAGGCAGGCTTTGTTTTACATGTACATGGGGGACACACCTGTTGTGTACATAGCAAGATTGATCATATATGAACATCTGGAATTCATGCAAATCCCTCCTCAATCAAACACTAAAAGCCTGGTTTTATAGCATTCCACCAGCTGTGTTAAAACACATCTGACATCATATCTGCACTCCAGCTGCCCTTGTACCCATAGGTCTCTTCTACCCCAGAGTCTCATTGTCTTTCTCTACTGAGACATCTGGAGGAAGAAAAAAAAAGTGAAAAACCTCCTCCTGCACAAAGATAAACCAATTTGATCGTAAAAATGTGTTCCCTTACAAGCATCTGTGAAAAGTCACATACAAATCAAGGTGGTTTGCTTTTGCAAAGAACTGCATGAACATTTCTTTCCTTGATTTTCAAGTCATTCACATGGATTTTCACATAGATTTAAAACGAGGTTAGATCTATAACTGGCTTTAAATGATTCCTGATGTTAAGAGAGCACCTTGAGAGAACTTTTGCCCTTTCATACAGTATCATAACCTGCATCCCAAATAAAAGGTGATTTTGTCTGAGGATGCTTAAGGTACACTTGGACAGGGAGCAAGGCAGGTATATGACCAGAACAAATTGACCAGGTCAGGATCACATAATGGAGAAGTACTACAGGCCCATGAATTTTAAGTATTGGCAACAAAGCACATCACAGCCCTGGTGTCTCAGCATATTCCCCTATCCAAATCTTGCTTCCTTGTCTCCTTCAATCTCATCACCCACCCTGTTCCCAGAGCTCTTCTATGTCTGCTTTCTGGATGTGTTGTATGCAGTACATGTCCCACTGAGAGAATCACTTGCCAGCGCTTGGGACTTGAGAGAAAACAGTGGAAAACTGAACTAAGCAAGTTCAGGTAACTTGAGTAAGGTCCCAGAAATGACAGTACTTGTAGCATCTGTGTTTTTCACTAGATCTGTGCAACTCAAAAGCAATAATCTGTTAGAGGGGGGAAAATATGTATTATTTTCCACATATTTTTATAATAAGTGGAACTAATGAGAACTTACTAGAGAATAATGGAAATTAGAAGCTGGAGATTGCAGGAAACTGGTAAAAGAAAATAAATGTATAGCCTACAGAATTAAGTCTATTAAGAACAAAGGGACTAAAGAAATAACAGTGATGGCACCGGTACCTTACTACATGTAAATTAGAGAAAGGATACATCTTTACATTTTATGTGTGGGACAAAACCAATTAATAAAAAAGACATTAAATTAAATTGATATTGAATATATATATCTAGATAACTTGAAAGTCATAGGAGTTGTATGGGAACCTTCTATGTTGTTGACTGAGAAGATCCAGAAGACTGAAGGGAAACTAATGTTGATCTAATACTTAGAGTAGTTGAGAGGACCTTGACATTCTTCCCAAGCTAAATAATGCCTGACTAGTATTGGTTTCAATTAACTTAGAAAGAAAGGAGGATAAAATAACAAGGCTGTGTTAGTGGGAATCGGGTCTTGTCAAATTGAGTACAAGCTTATGACTCTAAACTTGTTTGATAAAGGTCACAATGTTGACACAACATACGTGTTCAGATATTCAAAGGATTATAGTTTGTCTATAGGTCCCACAATAACACAAGCATCATGCTACACAGTAGTTAAAATCTATCCCTTCCCTAACAAGGATGCATTGTTGCTTTGTTGTGTATCAGGTACACAGTCTTCCTAAGGCATTTGGCTTGGGATATATGCCATTTGATAAGTGAAAAGAATGATTAAAATGCTCTTGACACACCTAAAATGGTTGTAAATGGCTGTCTCACAATACAGTTATAGATTAGATCACTAGAAAGTACATGAATTTCTGATGAGAGGTTGCCAAGAGCTGTTCATCTTCCTGAACTCTTGAGCATCATTGATGATCTGAAAGAAAACTTAAAATATTTCTGATAGAATTTGCAGATGACATGTAGGATGGCATGACAAGTAACAAAGAAGACAAAGTACTGTTAGGGAATTATCTGCATAGCATGATATGTGGATTGCTGCAAAAACAGTATATTTTTATACAGATAAGAAGTTATCCAGACATTTAGGAGTGAAGAATGTTGATTTTACTTCAACACCAGGAAGTAGTCTTTAAAAATAACTCAGTGAACCCAACAAATTACCATCTAACAGCAGGAGGTGCTACGGCAAAAATGATATTCTTCACTGTGTACATATTGTAACTGAAAACTACAGGAACATTAGATATACTTTTGTGAATGAAGTGGATAATAGATAAATTCACATTTGAAGTAAGGAGTGAGATGTGATAGTAAATTATTCTCTGTAATGACTTGAAGAGTTTTTTTGACTTTACACTCTTTAACACTGAAGAAATATAATGATACTTTTATAGAGGACTGGATCAAAAAAGAAGTCCTATGGTCAGTATTCTTCTCAAGCTGAGACTGCAATAGCTTTTGATTCATAATCTACATATGTGTCTGCTTGAGGGGTGTTAGATGCTATTTTTTCAAATACTAAATTGAACGAATTCCTCTAAAGAGAACGCAATTTCTGAAATTCAATAAAATTGCTTCAACTATCATATAGTATTAAATGCACTGTTCAAAACCCAAGGGAATTAGAAAGAATTCTTCCACATTCTTCATTGGCTTATGGGCCAGCCTTTTAAAGGGCAATTCCAGGAACACTGCTTTCACCAGACCCACATGGCATGTTGGTCTCCTTCAAACGCTACCCTATGTCACTGAGATACAGCAACTGTATCTGAAATTTATGATGGCTTATGAAGTAAACAAAATCCTCAGCTGAATTACAGAGCAGTACTTGCTTCAGTACCTTCTATGAGCTTGCATTTATGATTTTGTATCATTTTCTTACACCACTGAAGTGTAAATTTCATGAATAAATTCTATTATCTCTGGAACTTTGCTGATTAAAAAGAGGGGCACGTATATGGTTTCAAAATAGTTAAATTCATTCTTCTCACATATCACAGGAAGAGCTGCATGAACAATCCATACTGAATAATTTACTCAGTAAATTTATAGTTTTTAAGGTGACTTTTTAAAATAAGGACCTAAGTTATTTGTCACTGCAAGATGAATCTTTCTGAGACCAAAGATGCAATCATAGCTGATAAAAACTAATTTCCTCTGAGTCTCTGCAAGCATTCAATATTAGCACTATAGAACTGATCACTTAATTGTTGATTGTTTCTATTCTTTCATTAGATTCCTATCCACAATCTGCACCTCATCCATTTTATTAATAATTCTTGTTGTCTATGGTGGAAAATATTGAGAATGTATCTTATATAAAATATTCAGACCATTGAGTCAATCATAATTCCTCTTGGATCAGGTTGAATACCGGGGGTCTGGGGCAGCTCCCACCCATCCCTCTACAAGGCTGTTGTAGAATCTGCTTTCTTTGATAGATGAGAAATTCTAAGTTTACAGTCTAGCTGTTTCGTTTGGTCTTCTTGTTTTAGTTTCATGATCATATATCCTGTGCAAACACTCTTTCACCTTAAATCACTCCCTTTTTTTCCTAGTACTTACTCCTCCAATATTTTTACAGTGAACAAGCCTACCTAATTCTCAGCCTTTGTTTACATAAATTAGCAGGCTTATCTTGAAGGTGGTCTTCTCCGTATCACATTAATAATTCCTCTAATCACCTAGTTCAGCTTAAATTTCTCTCTTGACTACAACTCATGGATTTTATTCCAGATGAAATCTTAGCATTTCTTTGTAAAATAACAATGTTCCCCATCCTTTAAGTGCCCTGCATGAAACAGAGTAAACTGCATTTATTTTTTCACAGCTGCATTGAATGAAAGCCTATATGGTTATTAATCAATGACATGCATAAAAGAGATAATAGATCGGTGCACTTCCTTGCTTTAATTACCATTTTAGACATTTTCTATTTATTTTATTATTTTTCATTTAATTATTCTTTTAGTTTATAGTTTATTTATTTATTAGCTGGCATGGACTTGCTTTATTTTTATGCCATCTTTTTCAGGCCAGAAGTATTTCAGCACCCAACAGTTGCCATTTCTAACAGCTTTCTAATTCAGTTTCTTCTTATGAATCCTTATACTGTTACCTCCTTGATCCATCCAAGTCTTTTTATCCACTTCTTCAGTTTCTAGATAAGGAGTTCCCACCTCATTGCAGAAATTCTTCAAATTTGACCTTCAGCACAGAGATTTTCACTTTGCATTTTTGCATTTCACCATATTCCCCAATTGATTTGAGTATGTTTTGAAGGCTACACGAATGTCCCATTGGGTATCATGCATCATTCCAAAAGCAGCAAATGATATATATTTTGGTTGTATATCTGTGTCAACAGTTTAAAAGAAAAAATCAATCAGTTCTGTCCCCACATTCTTCTGCCAGGAACTTTACTGACAGTTCCCATCTCAATAAAGATGTTTCAGCCTCTTTTTTGGCCTCTTCCATATATATACTCTAATTTCTCTATTAATGCCTCATCTTTTCAATTTCAGTTCCATGTAACATTAAAAATTCTCTATGAAAATCAACCCACGTGCAAATTTTATCTGAAAATGAACAACCGAACAGAAGGATAATCAGAACAATATTCACTGGAATAACAGTATTTTTTAGTTAGTTTGGGAAAATGCCCAAATTTACTGAAACTCATAGTTATTACTTAGCATGACTGAACCAAATTTGATACAACAACCTCCACCCACACACTCTGCTGTTTTCTGTTTTCAAGTGCTCCTTGGTGTTTGTGCCTGAAACTAGACCCAGTGAATCTTCTCTGTATTTAATGACACCTAAATTACAAGACACCTAACGTGAACACAGCAGTGACTGCCGTGCAAATGAGCTTCTTCTCCCACTAGCAAATTACTAAATTATACTCGTGAAATTTGGGAAAAATATCAGCTCTCATAGAATAGTTCCAAGTGAAAACAACAGCAATACCCTTTCCCTACGGCTTTGAAAGCACTCTCAAGCATCCTGGTCTTGACTTCATTTCCCTTTAGGCATACACTTAGCCACGGGGCCAAGTGTTTTACTCTAAACTCTTGAATTGACTTGCAGAGTTTACAGCTCTTTATTAACCTGTGGTTTAAACCTTCTATATTCAATTTATTTTGCAGATGATAGCATAATGCATTTGCACAGCAGTGTATCCTACTTAACAAACATGCCTGGAGATAGAGTGAGCATAAAAATACTAGCAAACTGGTATGTGGACAAGTGGGTAAACATTGTACTACATGACTGCCAAGGCATGTTTTTATCAGGAAAAGATCTTTCTCAGTAGCTGTTAGAAACTGTCAAAAACATGCTGTATTTTGCATATGAGAGTTAAATGATGATTACAGACTGGCTGAAACTTGATCAAATTTCAGGCCAATCGGACATTTAGTTCATAAAGAGGAAACTAAGGAAGGATGGCTCACTGAAAGAATCAAATTAGTGCCTTCTATTTTATTATATTTTATTTTTCACAGATAAATAAAAGTGTTATTCGCTGTGATTTTGTGCAAATAACCAGAATGAGAAGGCCTTCTCCTACTGCAAATTCTAGAAGAATTTTATAGATGATTGCTCACAAAGGCTAATGGTAGGTAATATTAATTGTTTGGCTGTGACTATGAGGCCGAGTGTTGATTGTGATGGGGCAGGAGTGATGAATGAGTGATCTGTGTCCTCTCAAGAGAAAGCTTCACAGCCAACCTGCCTTGTGCTGCGAGGAGCCAGCTCTGTGAACATTCAGACTGTGGGGCTCAGTGTGCCCTGGTAACGATACCTGACCGGGGATGAACCTGTATTCACATTTGACATTTAAATGACAGCCAAAGTTGATAATCAAAGCTCAAATTCTTAAAGTTGAAAAGACCTGTTTGAAAAGCTGAGTGCTTGAAAATACAGATTTCAGGTCTGTACTGAAATTAAAACTCTCTGCTGATCTAAGGCAGACATCAGGTACATTTCCCCTTTATTGTCCTCTCTCTTTTTCAAAGATTGAGAATTTGAAATAGATGAATGTAGTTAAGTGTAGATGAATGACCTTTTATAAACATTCACTCTTTTTTTTCCCCAAGCAACATTTCAAAGCTTATATGAAGTACAAACACAATACTTTACCTTCATGGTAACTAGTTTTCCATATTTTGTGTGCTTATATTTTCCACTTTCTTTTTTTTTTTAGAGTAGGCATTTTCTGCGCAATCATATTCATTGATCATTATGAAGTGCAAAAATATGCCTGAGTATTGTTGTTTGATTGCTTGACTTTTGCCAAGCTTTTGGCTCTGCTTACCTGAATTATGGAGTGGAGGGTCCTGAAGTCTGACCCTTCTCCATGGGTATTTGGCTACCTCTTCAATTACCCTTACTTTTCATGACATTTCAAATAAAAACAAAAGATGAGCTCATCTCAAGTGCTAATCCAGGTTTTATTTTATTTTTCCTGAGAAGGGCATAAGCATAAAGAACACTTAATCAGGCACAACAGACAAAAAGTTATTTATTTTTCTGAATGATTTATAGTGTAGTTCTTTTGTTTTTGTAGAAAAGAAGGACGAATTGAAGTAGGGCTTCATTATTCAAAATGGCAACAGTCCCATTAGGGAGGGACAGCAGAAGGAAAACCTAGCCATAATTTTACTTATTTTACGAGAGATGAGTTCTTCCATACTTCTCTGAACAGACAATGGTTAAGTTCAACATAAAGAAGTAGAACACCAGTACAATAAATTAGAAAGAGAAGGATTACTGATATTGTCTCAGGAGCATCATACAGAAATAAATTCACTTTCTGTTGTATTTTGATGTGCTATCCACATATGCTGAAGCAGAACACCTGAGAGGGCATAAGAAGTAAAGAAACTAGAGTTGAAATGGATGTTTTGGCAGCTCTTATTTTGTAACAGGAATTTTTCTGGGTCTACCCAACCTGTAAGGCAAAGGACAAGCTCAAGCACACTCAGCTGAAGCTTTCCAACTATACTTTGGCTTCGGCTTGATAGGAATATATAGTATCCATCCCATATTTTGGAGCATTGTACCTTCATCTGCTCAGTGACTTTCTATAATATTTTTGGCCCATATAGGAATGAGTTCTCACACACATCTTCATCCCTGTAAAATAGCTTTTCTGGCCATGTGCCTAACACAAAGCCACAGCTTTGCATGGGCATCCATTGTTTGTGGCTACCAACCATCTGCAAAGTAAGCTGCAGTAGACAGACTAGCAGCCTTTAACAAATTTTTGTAATTTCATTAAGCACAATGATAATGATGTGAAGCGCTAAAAAATGCTTTGTTTTGCTTGTCTGAAAGCTGCTGTAATGGGGGGAAGAAAGGCATAAATAAGATGCTTTGTTTCCATTTTCAGTCTGTTCGTTAATTGCAAAGAAGTGAAAGGATTTAAGCCCCTTATTTGATTGTGTTATTGTCTGACAGCAAGGAAAATGTCCTTGGAAGGAACAGTCGATCTGTGTGCAAAGATGAAATAGAAAAAATTGCAACCCTGATACATTTCTGACAATAATTATGAAAATTGAAAAATGAGAAAAAAACATTGTAATGGTCCAGCCAAAAAGTGAACGTTTTCAGGTTTTATCATCAGCAGAGGGAGAGAAAAGCAGTATGCAGTCAGCTCTTAAACTGACAACTCTGCATGATTCCTTGGTGTAATTTGGATGAAGTTGGATAACCTGTGATTTACTAAACTCCCTCCAGTTAGCAATATGTTCAGGGTTCCCTAGCATATCAACATAGTCATAGCTGTGTATGCTGGCTGCGTGAGATTATCCTCTCACTCTGAGCTGTGAGTATACGCACGTGCACAACTGAGGATGTAAATTGATCTCTGGCCTGTCAGGTAACGCACACATGAAGCCAGCCACAGACTGTCTGAACTTAGCTTATAGTGATGGAAACAAATGATCATTCTGTTTATCACTACTTCTGCTTGTCTAGAAATAGCAGTTTTAATTTGTGATAAAGAGAGAAAGCAATGTTCCTAGTGATGGATGCTGCAATACTTTAGTGTTGATTAGCACAAATTTTGAGAGCAATTTAATTTATTTTTGACCAGTTCAATTGTTTATTAAGAAATATAAAATGTCTGCAGATAAGCTACATATTTGGAATCAGGAAGAAAGAGCCACGAATGCAATTTGTCTCTCTTAAGATTTAAGCCCGCCTCTTCAATACCAGTTCATCTTTCCCAGAAAATAGTGGATTAAGAAATTACAGTGTATGAAAATGAAATAACTGCTTTGTACATTCATGTGGTTCTTAATCAATGTTCTTGACACAACTGATATTTCTTTAAGAAAGTAGAGGTTAAGGAAATGTCAGTAGCTCTTCAGACTGCAATGAAGAATTAGTGAGGTCATATATTCATTTCCATGGTGACAAACTGATGTTGCTGTTTGAGAATTATAATTTTATTATATAATCAAGTAACTAAGTACAGTACTAAAGCAGGAATGTGGGAGAAGTCTAGGGTTATGTGCTTTGCTTTATTGTCTGCAAATTCTTTTACTCGAAAGTCTGCTTAATTAGAAAAAAATTGCCTCTAAATTATCGAATATCTGAGTACTTTTGATTGATGGGTGCCCTAGATCTTGTGAAACAGGTAAGTGATATCTGGTAAGAATCTATGCATGAATTACTTTGCTAAGCAAATTCATTACAAATCTATCATATTAGTGGAAGGAGGATTAATTGTTTGATGATATGTTATAAGTAATGGTAAACAATCACTCCTGTCTTATAATGCAGAAACAGGATGCTAGCTAGGAGGGAAGGAAGCGTTCCCTTGAGTTTGTTCTTAAAATATAAACTGTTATGTCTGGTCCAAATAATAACAAAATCTAGTTACTCTTCAGGTACCTGTGCCTGTTGTCTGTCCCAAATTGATTGCTATCAGGTAATTATTCTCCCTTCCTTCCTCCTGTCTGTTAAAATTCGAAGCTCTTAATACTTCCCAGCACTTTCATTCTTCCCCTACTTGAAAATGGGGATGTTACAATGAGAGTAAAACCAAAGTCCTCTTCATTCAAATGAACAAAGAGAGGGAATATACATGATATGAGAAGGCAACATGGGACTGAGAGCCTTCCTCAGGCTTGTGACCTCATTCTTCTCTTGCTTGTGCCTGAGGAGATTTGCCATTGCGTTATGGAGAAGCCTGTGGGCCCCAGGGGCACCTACAAATCATCGCAATGCTCTTCGATAGTCTCCATGTGAATCCCTGTACAATAAACTGTGTTTCATTTTGATGGCTTATTTTAAGTGCACCCTCAAATCCTGGCAACCAAGTTTATCTTTAAAAGCAATATCTATGCACATTTCATTTATTTCCCAATAACTGGTTATTTTCAGTGTCATCTTCAATATTTATCTGAGTTTAAAGCTCCTTCCCTGCAAATACTCTAAAAATGAGCTTAGATGACAGGGTGAATTTGTGACTATTTATCTTCCACAATAGTACTACTTTATCTGTTCAGATGCTGGCCATATAGTATCCAATAAAATGCATAGGGATAGGACTAAACTATCTTCATTGTGGCATACGGTCACTTTGTTACCCAAGTTGTCTTTTGCCTTCAGTGGAACATATTTTAGGGCAAACTGCTGTTACATAATATGAGCAAGGTTAACCAAATCTGCCCCATCATTAAACATGCTGTCTTATCCTATAGCCACGTAGATTCTGATCTTACCATACTGATTTTAATAGGGGTAAAAGGTTCAGTTTCAACATAAAGTGCAAACCAATGCTGAAAGTTTGAGATAGATATCTGAAACTAGCCCTTGAACACCATGTGATTACAGGATACTGGAAGGTTCTGGGCTTGGACAGT
Source organism: Cyrtonyx montezumae (assembly GCF_038088225.1). Lineage (NCBI taxonomy): Eukaryota > Metazoa > Chordata > Aves > Galliformes > Odontophoridae > Cyrtonyx > Cyrtonyx montezumae. The sequence continues at coordinate 8,226,471 of NW_027071826.1, read as the reverse complement.
TATATGTTTTGGTATTTAGATTGGGATATAAAGTAGATTTTGGTACTTATTTTTCTTTTATGTTCTATTGAAACTGTTTTGTCATGAGATTGACAGCACTAAATATTTTTTCTTTGGAACACGCTGACAAGATTCAAACATTTCACAAGAGCACAGCGATTTCTCAAAAGTCTCCGTACATATTTTATTGCCAAACATTTTTCACTGTTTCTTTTTTCATGTACATGCTGTTGGATGATACCATGTGCAATGGACAAAACATCAAGGTTTTTTTCTTTTTAGAAGAAAAATAGTTGAGATTTTAAAACTTTGACCTCGGTTTGGGATGATGTTTAATTTTACAACCTCAGTATATCCTGTAGGACATACATAAGATTTTTGACCAAACCTAACACAGGAAGCATATATTTGTATTGAATTTATTAACTTCAGACATTTCTTGATTTATTATTTACTGCAGTACTTCCATAAGGAACTATTCCAGTTTTGATATGGTGATTAGATTACGCATTAACTGTCTTAAGGAAAGCATTGGATAGAGGAAAAAAAAAAACCTAATAAATTATGAAAGCAACAGGTGATCTTTCTCAACAGCCAAAGCACCAAGACTCTTCCACTATGTAAAGCAATTTCCAGTTCTGGGTGCCCCGTAATTCTAAATGTCCCTGACTAATGACCATTTTTAGTTTATGATACCATTTATGAAACAGTTACTGCCATTCATTTTATACTGAGAAGATTATCAACTTTGGGGTTTAGAATAACAAAAACTAATTTAATGGAAACTGGGAGGTGTAGAAATGTTATCCCTTGTCTGTGTTTATTCAGTGGTAGCATTGTTTAAAGCCCATGATCCTGCTTGCATCTGCCACTGCAGCTGGCCCAGCCAGCTCACCAGTCTTTATTTAGCTGGATATTACAGCAGTAACATTTCATTATAGTTGTGCTTGGAAGAAGTCATAGTCCATTGGTTTTATTGAAGCTCACTTCTAGTTTACTTCCATTTCAGAGGAAAGGACAGCTGTTTTAATATGTACTTGCTAGAACACCTAAAGGGTTTTAGTGTTAATTAAGTTGGGAGGAACTGTTTTTAACAAGCACCTTTTTGTAAATGTCAAGCAGCTCCATCATGTTTCATTGTTATTATCCAAGTCTGAAATTAGCCAGTGCAAGCATCGGCAGGCTCAGAGTGCTGTGCAGCATGTTGGTTTGCAACTTGTTTAAGCTGGTTAAAACTGTGGGAATCCACAAAGGGGAGAACACGTTTGGTTGAGAGCACATACCCTTCTCCACTTGCTCTGTTATGGGAATTGAGAAGTGTGTAATGTGAAAAAATATATATATATATTATTATTTCCTATTTCTGATATTAGTAGATAGAGCTCATTCAACCTTAAGTTATATGTATGTAAAAGGTGGCTATCAGTATTTAAAGGGGGGCTGTAAAATAGAAGGGGACAGACTCTATTGCAGGGTCTCTTGTGGTAGGAAAAAGGAAATGGTTTCAAGCTAAAAATGAAGAGATTTAGATTGGATATAAGGAAGAATTTTTTTACAGTAAGAGTGATGAGGCACTGGCACAGGTTGCCCAGAGAGGTGGTGTATGCCCCATCCCTGGAGTAACACAAGGTCAGGCTGGATGTGTCTCTGTGCACTTGATCAAGCTGTAAATGTCCATGTTCATTGCAGAGGATTTGAACTGGATGGTCTTTTAGGTCCCTTCCAACTCAGGCAATTCTATGATTCTATGAAGTTCATCTTGATACAGAATATAATTAATGGACTAAACCCTTGCTCATGCACAATATGTAGCAGAATAAGTAGTCAGGAAAAGAAATGACAGAATAGGAGCTCTTGCTTTTTGACACAGTCTTCAACAGGTTCAAATTTTAGCCCTTTAACTCATTCACTCTGCTACTGTGCTCAACTGTTTGCTGTTTTAAGCCAGAAATGGGTCAAAAAGGTAAACTGGCCCAAAACTTTCTTGAATGCCTTCAACCAGAGCAGTATTGTTTGTCTTGACAGGGATCAAGGCACTGGCTAAGGTATCAGAAAGTTAAAAAACAGGCTGAATCCTCATGATTTTGGGGATTGCAAAAGCAAAGCTTTTGGGGGAATCAAATGATTGCCTTTTTTCTCCTTCGCTTAGCCACCTGATGGTGCTATTTAAGAACTAAGTGTATGAAAGAAGGCTTGCTGCCCAAGTTCAATAAAAACTACAGACGTCAGTGGGAGTTTTGCCTGAGTAGTAACTGCATTTTTGACCCTATGATGTGATGTGTGACCATGCGTTTTTATTGCTTCTGCATAAATGCAGAAAAATGGCTACCTTGTCTACTTAATCACATAAAGCACTTAAATATGTCATCTCATCTTGCACGTTCAGGGAAAAAAATCACATTCACCCATGACTGCATGAAATTAATCTGCAAAGCAGCTGTATGGACTTGCTTTGGTGCTGCACACATTTGAATAATTTTATCACAAATTCCTGGTCTAGGACTTGAAATATTCAAATCTCTTCTTGTCTTCCGTAAAGAGACAAAGTGTAGTATATGTCTTGCATCTATCTAACTGAGTGAAACTTTGTCTTTCATTGCAGATTCCTACTGTACTTCCACAGCATCAAGTGATCAAACTTTGCTGTTGTACAATGATGTAGTTATAGAGCTTCACAATTTTAACCTGCTCAGAATCAGGTCCTATTGGCAATGATGAAAGAGACAATGAAATTCTTGTTGCCTCAGTGTCTTTCTGTATCTTGTATTTGATAATTTGGTTTAGTGTTTGAAATACTTGTTATATTTAGTGTAGCTTCATTTTAGTGTTATCAAAATGAGATGACTTAACACCTTTAAAATTATAAAGAACTGGACACCTGTTGGTGGAATTGGAGATAATTAGTTTCCTTCTGTAATTTCATCATTTCATCCTGTATGCATTTATAAGCAACATCTCTAAACCAAGCTAGCTACTTTGAGTGAATCACACATGTGCAAACATCTGTTTATGTTCATGGTCCAATGACTTCTACTTACTGGGCCAGGATACCTCTGTGCAGGTCTCAGCTGTATAATATTCATTTGCCAGGATTTCAGGGTTGAATTAAGTAGATGGGTGACAGTGTGGAAGTGTGGCTCTTTTTTGCTTGATGGGCAAGCAGGAATAGAGCACTGTTAAACATTTCTCTTTTGCTGCCTCAGAGCCATCATAGGACATACTCCTCCTTAAGCTCATTCCAAACAAGTCTGTATTTCTGTCTTTCATGCACCAATAGGTACTAGCTAAAAAATATTTTATTTAACACTTATTTTCCTGCTCTGAACAAAAAGATGAGTGATATATTCCTTTCCAATACCAAACAGAACTGCTTTTCAATGTGATTACTCTTTTCCCTTTGTCAGAGGATTTCTGAACATAACAAACCGTGTTATTCCTTTTTCTCCCTGCAGAATCTACTTTATTTCTGGAGATTTCAAGGGATTTCAAAGGACTGAGCAAGAGATAAATAAGAATATAAATGATAATATATACAAGTTACCGTATCATCCCTTTAGTTGAACATAGATCTTAAACAGACCTCTACTTCTGAAAATCCCAAATTCATGTAGACATGTGTGACAAGCTTTTCTTGAATTAACTGGAACTAAATGTAACCATCTATTCCTAACATATTTTCTATTTTCAGCTAGATAGCTGAACTGCAAATGTGTTAGGAGAGCATAAGAAGCAAAGAAAGGTTACAGCATGAGTTATAAAGCTGAACAAGCATCCTTTGTCAATGTACCATAAGCACACAGTGATATTGCTCATGTGTTACGATATGACCTTGGTCTTACACTGTAATTTTTATTATCATATAGAGTGATATAAAGCTTACCCAGCTTTTTGAACAGTCCATCAAATGGATTCCTCTGTTTCTCTTCTCATTAAAATCTGTAGTGATTAATTTCACTTGTAATGAAGTTTTATAAGAAACTTACAAGCAGAACAAGTTTATCACCTGGGTAATCAAATCTTTGGAAGTGCCACTGGAAGGGTTTCAGAATATAAATCTCTGAAATACAGATAAAACAAACAAATCATAATAATCTAATATCAAGCAGGGATCCACAGCCTAGGACAAATAAATTAATCTTTCAGATAAATAGAGTGTCATAAATATCACTTAATTTGTTTGAAATGTTAATAATGGAAATTATTCTATTTTAGTTAAAAAAGTAGTGATCTAAAACTTCAAGCAGAGAAATAATAATCTTTGTTGATGGCATAATGAACAAACTAACAAGAAGTTAGCAGGCATCCTGTCCTGCCAGCTTTTGAGACAGATGTAAGATAACTCTGCAGTGAAAGAATTAACCAGAGTGAGGAAGTCTTGGGGATTTGAGCAGGAAATAGCTTTTCTGTCATCTAGAATCCTTTAATTCCACTTCTTAATCTTAAGACTTGTCTATGAGAACAGTTTATATCTGTGTCAGTCTGTTGCCTTGAAACAAAAAGGCTGCATGATTTTAGCTAAGATTCAGGCCTCAGAATAGCTTGGGGTTAAAATCTGTAATAGTCAATTTGATTTCCTGCAGAATAATTTTGTGTTGGACTTCTTGGAACCACAGGCATCCTCGCATCCTGCTTTAATAGTGTCCTCCCTCCCTCTCTACTGGGTTGTTGTCATGCAATACATATAATCTTCAGAATGATGTGTGAAAGTAAGAGAGAAAACTGAAAAAACACTGCCCTATGCTTAATTAGTTCTTACTGTGTCTTCCTAAAAAGAGTTGGTATTGCCATCAGCAGAGACAAGTGAATGGGATAGAGGGACATTTTTATGACCCATTAATATTCTTTCTGAGTTGCTGGCCTCCATTCAGGTTGTTCTTATGCATTTAGAAAAGTGAGCATGCTGTCAGTGAATATGCATGTTGATTCCTGGCAGCTCTTGGCCAGACCTACATGGTGAGCTTGCAGCTGAATCCTAAACTTCAGCAATGTGGAATAAGGTGAAAATTAAGGAACTTCTGCAGTAGACATAGGAGCTAGGAGGTTTATGAAGTCATCATCATAGGAATCTCTCCTGCAATTTAGTAATCACATTGACTTCTCTACATCAAGTAGGTTATGGGAGACAGTTTTGCTGGCATTTGCTAGATTTGGATGCTGGGTTCCTAGGAAGCCTTCTATGCCTAGACAGACAGAATAATCATGAAGTGGGCATGTTAGCATCCAAAAGGACTCTGGAGAATCCACCAAGGGTCTTCCAGTCCTCCCTTTATCCCCAGGAAAAATATGGATATATGATTAAAAATAGACTGGGTAGGGAACCTGGCATAGGGAACCTGCTTTGGCAGGGGGACTGGACTTGATAATCTCTAGAGGTCCATTTCAACCCCTATGATTCTGTGATTCTGAGATTCTGTGAAAAGCTCCACTAAAGCAATTACTTGGTGAAATTTTGCTTTGGTGTTTTTCGCTTTGAGATCATTATGTTCTCCTCGACATGTATTTAGCATTGGGCTTGGGATCGAAAACAGTGTATCCTAAACAGAATTTGTATTCCTGTCAACATTAAGGAGACATTGCAGGTATTTCAGCTTAAGTTGTCATTAAAAAAAAACAAAAACACAAAAACCAAGCAATAGGAAACAAACAAAAAAAAAAAAAAACCCAAACAATTTTTTTTTTTTTTTCAGAAACCGCATTTAGTTTTCTACTAGTTTTGCACGAGACCTTGTTTCAGGTCATTGTAGATGGCTATAAAGTCTCCCCTGAGCTTCCTCTTCATCAGACTAAACAATCAATCCCATGTTCCTCAGCTGCTCCTCATAAGACTTTTGCTCCAGTCCCCTCACCAGCTCTATTGTCCCTCTGAGGACACATTCCAGGGCCTTGATATCTTTCCTGTAGTGAGGGACCCAAAACTGAACACAGTACTCAAGGTGTGGCCTCAGCAGTGCTGAGTACAGGGACATGATCACCTTCCTGCTCCTGTGGGCAATACTTTTTCTGTTACAAGTCAGGATTCCACCAGCCTTCTCGGCCACCTGTGCACACTGCTGACTCATATTTAGCCAAGCATCCATCAGCACCTCCAAATCCACTTCTTCCATACAATCTTCCAGCCATTCTGCCCCAAGCCTGTAGCACTGCCTGGAGTTCTGGCCAACATGCAGATGTGGCACTTATCTTGTTGAACTTCATCCCATTGGCCTCAGCCCAGCTGTCCAGCCTGTCGAGATCCCTCTGATGGGCCTTCTTATACCCAGGCAGATCAGCACTTCCTCCAAGTTTGATGATGCCTGCAAACTTACTGAGGGTCCACTCAATCCCCCTTGTCCAGATCACTAATAAAGATATTAAACATCTGGAGCGTATGAATACCTCAGCCACCTCCAGCTGCCAGGGGAAATTGAGGTAAGCTGAATGTAATTTGCACACTGGAAGTTGGCCAACACACCAGGACTATTATCTCTACTTTTGCAAAAATGGACTATGGGAATGTTAATTAACACAATTGCCCAAGACCTTGGTTTTATGTGTTTTCTGCAGGAAGGACACAGGGCTGGAGAGATGCACTGAATGTCTAATGAACACAGAGGGTAGTTAAGTTGTTGGCTTTTGGCTGGTGTGGTCACATTGTGCTCAGTAGCATATGGAACATTTCAACGAGGGTAATAGCAGGGAGAAATTACTCAGAATCATGACTGCTTTGTTTTATAGCTGAATAGTTAGATAATGATATACTTTTAAGTCTGACAACAAGTAGCACAAGTGTGAGTGATGTAGACAAGTGACTGAGATAGAATCATAAGCCACAACTCAAGAATATGGCAACTATGTATGTGGTGCATGCACTGTAGAAGCTCTTTTGGCTGTAGATCTGTGAAGCTTTCCAGCATGTGCCCAGTGCCCCAAAGCCCCCAAAATCATTTTGTTCTCTGAACTGCCTCTGGTCTTTTAAATAAAAATACAAATATTCAATACAAAGCTGCCTTACTTGAAATTTGGCCTCTGATTGTTTCAGTTAGTTTAATACAGAGCTAATTTTAGACTGGAAATTAACAATTTCCTTCTTAAGTATATCATATTTTACTTACACAAACACCATAGTTTGGCCGTGTTAGCGAATTCAGACACACTTTAAACATTGTCACGAACTTAAGAACTAGAAGGTATCTCAAAAGAAAGATACATTCAAATGAGCTCACTCAGGTGAGCTATGTTCTTGGCTCTGACAAGAAATTTGAGTTAATACCAGCACATAGACTTACTGCTGAAGAATGGATTTGTGTATCAAGCCACTAGAGGGAGATGCAATATGCATTTGTCTGCAGATTGTGCTTCATGGTACAGAGAGTGCTTTGTACCATGAAGTCCTTTCCTTTACAGCAGTTGTAGATAGAGTAGTACCAATCATCTCTAAGTGAAATGAGCAGGGCTTTTAATTCTTTTTCTTTTTCTAAAAGGCAAAAAAATCATATATATGTATGTCACAAATAGAAGTCTGTAATATGCAACATATAAGGATATAATTGATTTTAAAATGTGTTATAGTCCACATTCTTAAAGATAACATACCAGAATGTATTTACATACGTCTGACAGTTCTGACAGTTGCTATGTGCTTGTGCTACAGGTGGATCGTGAGCCCAGCTCGTAGTTCCCCCTTTGAGTTTTCATAGGATAACCAGCAGCAAGGCTGTGCTGATACAGTAACTCCTGGGTAGACACATTCCTAAACTCTTGATGAAAAGCTAACAGCCATGAGCTCGGTCCATAAAGTCATTTTTCTCTATTTCCAAAACCTTCTCCTGACTGTGCTTCTTAAGAGCCTGTGTTCTAAGAGCCATGTCTAAAGTTGACCTTTGTCTAAGCTTTCCAGGACATGTCTCAGATGTCTTCTAGTTCTTGGACACCTACTTTGGTAAGTGGCTTATATTCTACAAAGATTACCCCCAGTTTGAGGCGTGGTGGAATCTTCAGTGGACAAATATCAAGCAAAGTGGAACTGCAATCATTTTCAGGGACAGGATTAGAATTTTAAATCTGCTTGACAAATGGGTAAAATAAGCTAAGAAAATCTGGATGTAATTCAATGAAAACAGAGAGAAGTGAACAGTACTAAGTAGAGATAATGAACTGTACAAACACCGGATGCAAAATGTCTGCTGGGCATCAGTTCTATGAAACAGGATCTGCAGGTTACCAGGGTTCACAGACTGAACTAGAGTCAACACTGTCACACAACTGCAAAAAATAATTATATTGAGCTGTATAAACAGAAGAGTTGCACACAAAAGTCACATGAAAGAACGCTTCCATGCAGCCCTGCAAAGACACTGCTTCTCTTTTGATATTTTTGGCACTGTACTTGTGAAAAGAAGTGAGACAATGAAAGGGTATCAAATAGAGAGCAACAAAAATGATCAACAATTCAGAAAATGGGTCCCTTTTAGGAAGAACTACATGGCTTTAATTAGATAAAATACCAAGAATGTGAATTATTCCTGAACGAAGACTAATGAGTTATTGGCTAACTTGCAGGAAAAGGGCTGTAGTGTAAATATTAGATGATAAATGTCATGGTAGCAGAAGAAATTTCCACAAAATATTGTGACATTTCCATCATTTGTGATTTTTAAGAACAAGTTAAAAAAAAAAGAAGTGAATTGATACCACTTTGGGGTTAGGTGAACAAGCTAGAGAATCTCACGCAGGATCTTCAAGCGCTATTCTTTAGTGGTGTGACATATCTTCTTGCAAAAGAAAAAGGACTTCTGCAAAGATTTGTTGGAATTAGAACTACTACTTAACAGAGTAGCATGAAATCAGGATTATTTTTGCTGTAATTAAATCCTGCTGTTTATCAGATACTTACTCAGGTTAGTCCAGTGAGTACAGTACTGAAGGTGTGCAAGGATCAACCATGCTCTCGCAAGCAGCTAATTCAAAAAAATTAGTAACTCATTTCTTATCTAACTTGCATAACAAGATGATCCCAGCATTATTTGTTTTTTTTCAATTTCAAGTAATTCTTTTTGTATGTGTCTTACTTGAATTTGAAACACAAACACTCTGGCACTGCTGCACCCTGGATCAGCCATATATTCTCCAATAAAAGCTCCACGCCTCCCTTGTTTACACCCCTTCCTGGCAAACTCCCAAATGCTTTGAGTTCAATCCAAAAGCACTTCAAATAGAAACCATACAGCTGTGTGTGTGTGTGTGGGGGGGGGGGGGGGGGGGGGGAGGGGGGGGCGGGGGATTATTTTTCTTTAACCAAACATTTCTACAGAACAATTAAATTAACATTTTTTAAAGTTTGCTATTACATTTTATTTGCATCCTACAAGGTGATACAGTCACTTGAACTGCTCTAAATGGAAAACAAACTAGCAGGATATTGAAATAAACAGAGAATCCAACAGGACATATTCCAGGAAAAGTTCTTCTGAATGGGGCAGGCATCATAGTCAGGGCTGCAATGCTCCCGTCTGCAACTTCCCATCATGTACACCCCATGTTCTGAGGTCTTCTGTGCTTCCTCTTTTAAAACCTATTATTCATTGTGTTTGTGATTAATGAATCTCTTCATCTGTTAGTTTTTGTGGTTCCTTTACATCCTGCACAGAGATATTTGTTTAATGAATGACAAATACATGTTGTTTCCATTGTCTCAAGGAATGAAAGACAGAGAAATATCGTTTGGATTTTTTTTTCTCTTTAAGATTAGTAATAGAATACAGAAATGTAGATCCAGACAACTGTACTTGGGTAGAAACTGTTTAATGTTGTTATTATTTCTATTCATCATCCTAGAAGGATTAAAATGTCACTTGTTTTAAGTTACAAAACCTTTTTCCAGCTGATAATGTGTCTGACACCTTGGCCAACTTGCAGGGAAGCAGTAAGGGTGGGGGATATGTCAATTGGGATGGTTCAACTGGTTCAGCAGAGATAGGGAGCCCCTGCTCAGCCAGTGCTTGTCCCCATCTCTTCCCACTTTTGGAGTTGAGAGGCCAGTTGTGGAGTTGTGGTATAGTTTTGAGTGGGCCTGAACCCCAAGCTCCCTATGGATGAGGAAGATCCCCAAATTGTGGCCCAGTGACACAGTGGGGATGTGCCCTAGGAAGCTCAGCAGTCCTCTCCTGGCAGCTGCAGCTTCAAATATGACTCCAGCATCTGGCAGCTCCTGGATGAGCCATGACCTTGTGAGCGTATGGAGGCAGACATGGTCTGCTAGGGCTGCTGTTGCATTCATGGTGTTTCTCTGGCCTTTTATGTTTGGGTCTTACTTCAGTAAGACTGGAAGTGTGCCCACATCTGTGGGATTTTTGCTGCCTGGGATAGATAACCGTCCACTTAAAAAGAAAGGATAATCAAAGAAGAAGAAAACAAGTGTGTTTTTTTCCTAAAAGCATTTTCAGATCTCTCAGACAGAATACTGATTGACTGGCAGTAGAATTTAAAGCAAAACAAAATGTCCACAATTCAGATTGTAATACAAAAAATTATTTTAGAGTGAGAAGTTTCGTCCTCCCCCATTCTTCCAACCCCTCACCTTTTTTTTTTTGTCAGAAACCATGCCAGACAGCTGCCAGACATAACTGCACTGAGTCAAGACAACTTCTTTTCAGATCTTTGAAAATGAATGTTCATGGTACTTTGTTGTGCTTACGTGATTTATCCAGGCACAAAAGAAGCACAGCTACTCTGATGTAGACTAAACAGCCATTTTGGTGGTTGAGATAATTTCAATAGTGCAGTCATGGGATTCATTAGAGTTATCCATCAATTTGATGAGCCCAGAACTAAGAAAAAACAAACAATCCTGAGTCTGAATGAATTTTTAAGGTAGTATAAAATAAAAAAGAAAATAAAAAGAAAGCACATGAGTAAGAAAAGGAAAGCAAAGGACACAAACACCCACAATCACATCATGCTTTAAATTCAGTCAGAGGAGTCTACTAAAGGCAATGGTTTGAAGCCCAGCATCTCACAAAGTAATTTTCTCAGGCACTGCACTGACTGCGGTGTGGCAGAAAAATCTCATCGGGGTATGAGCACAGTGAAAATATTCAGCAGTGGGCTTCTCTGAATGACAATGAGGTGAGGAGCAGGAGCCCTGCTGGAAATCACTCTGCTGCCTTGGAGAAGGGAGTGGGTTGCTGCCTGACTAGGGCATGGCCATGATGTCCCGCACAGAACCACATCTTTGTATTTGCAACAGTTATTTACTTCCTGGAGGCCGCCTAATTGCTGCTGCCATCAATCCCCTTGTCACCTGCAATTTCAATCAGCTTCCTAAAGGCTTTCCTACCTAGGTTTTCCCTTTGGTGCTACTTTCCCCTTTCAAAACGAGCCTTGGATATCTGTCATGGCAAATCCTTAAGTGATTGTTCCAGGCTGGCTAGGGAGCAACAAATTCTTTGATTATCGATGGCCTGTTGTATGTTAGATTAGGTATCTGTTCCACTGTGAAGCTAAATGATACAATGCAGGGGCTGAGTAACTCCTTTTAGTTATGGTCTCAGGTTGCTGTAATCCTTTTTATTTCTCTTAAGCTGTGACTAGCCATGTGTTTTCAGTTACAAGTAAATGCAAATCAATCCGCATGATGCAGACATTAGGGAATTGTGCAATTTTTCTTTAATTCAGATTACATTAGGTTTCACCCACAGTATAACATGCACATTGAGCTTGGGCTGAGGAGAAAGGAGAAGGGGTGAGGAATATAGTAATTATACATGCTGTAATTGCTCCCACCAAATATTACGGCATGTGATGTATTTGATAAGACTGTAACAACACAGTAACATGACAGTTTAAGCAACATCAGCGTGTGCTTTACAACTGACAGCACTCACATCCCTCCACATTCCTCTGTTGCCTGCACAGAGCACATCCACATTCCGGATGCCACTGTTTACTGCAACAACCACAAAGGAACACAACCCCACAGGGGATGGGATGATGAAGTTATGAGGAGCAGCTGAAGGAGTTGGGATTGTTCAGTCTGGACAAGAGGAAGCTCAGGAGAGGCTTGCTAGCTCTCTACAATGACCTGAAAGGAGGTTGTGGCAAGGTGGGGTTGGCCTCTTCTCCCACATAACAGTGACAGAACAATAGGTGATGACTTTAAGTTGCACCAAGGGAGTTTCAGGTTGGCTATGGGGAAGAATTTCTTCTCCAAAACAGTGGTAGTGCCTTGGCACAGGCTGCCCAGGGAGATGGTGCAGTCACCATCCCTGGAGGTGTTCAAGAACTGTGGAGATGTGGCACTGAGATACATGGTAGTCGGCATGGTGAAGGTGAGCTGGGGTTGGACTACATGATCTTAGAGATCTTGTCCAGCCCCAATGATTATGTGATTCTGTGAAGTCTCAGTGTAAATTTCATTCAACATCTCCAGCGTAAGAAGATAATTCACAATTAACTAACTACCAAGAGCTGCACTCCTCAATAGCACTGAGGGAGAAAACATTTGAACACACTCTTCTTAAAGGACTGTGTTTTGAATAATTTCACAAAACTATTGTTGACTTGACATTTAGAGCAAACTTCCAATTGTTCTGAACTCTGCAGTGAAAAGGTGAAAATATTGTCTTGGATACTGGCAGAAGTAAGTCATTATAGCCCCAGTGGTCTTCACAGAGCACGGCAGATTTATTTTGACTAAGGTTATGGTCTTAGAAATACTTTATTTTATTCTTCTCTCTTGCAAAGCCTTACACTGTGACCAACAAGCAACACAGCATTCTAAGGTAGCAGCAGGACCATACTTAGTCTTTAACTCATCCTTCCTTTTAGGAAGCATCATGTTTATTTTAGAGGTATTTCAAATAGCATGGTGGAAACCATAGCAGAATATGGAGTTTTTGCTTTGTTTTAAAATGCAACTCTGGCACTGTAATCCAGGGGATTGTATGATGTGAGAGATTGCAGTCACTCAGTCACATGATATGCAGGACCTGGGGTTGCTGGGACATTGTATGGGAGCTGCTGAATCACAACCTGAACCACTGATTGGTCACCTGAGGTGAGCACCAAATCAGCCATGGGGCCACAGGTGAAGGTGATATACCTGGGTGATTGGAAGGGGTGGAGCCTGGCTCCACCTCTCCCAAACCCCATTTAAGGGCTGACCACCACCAGGGAAGGATTTCTTCTCAGAGATCCCTCCTATGTGGAGTCCTCTGCAAGCCTTGATATCCTGAAGGTGAGCCATCTTCTCTTTTGTATTATTTGCATCCTATCTATATAGAACTACTCAAAATATAGCATCATCTATATTATTTCTTTGTGAAGTACCATCCTTGGGAGTTATTTATCCCACAGATGTACACAATTACTACTTGCCAGATGAAAAGTTATCTGATTTATTCTCACAGTTCAAGGCAAACATGCACATTTGGGGCAGTGCTTATTTTGCTTTGCAAGGAGAAGCACTCATGCAAGCTGCTGCAATTAAGTCAATGGGCAGTATCATGCTGAGGTGTGATAACTCAGTCATGTGAGCAGACCTCAGAGACCCACAAGATCTTCTCCCAACTTGTGTTCCTGAGCTTATCCTCTTAACTTCAAAGCTAATCTTCCTCTATTACCAGGTAGATAGTGGATTTTATGCATGACACTCTAGCGAAAAGTGTATCTTGTTTTCTGCTGTCTTTTAAGACATCTGTGATTCAGAGTTGCCCTCCCTAACTCTGTCCTGACTTGATAAGTCTCTGAATAAGGATGATTAGCGCAGCTTGCAGAGGCTTAGTAGAACTTGCAGCTTTCAATCAATGAATTTGGTCCAAACGTGCTGCAATTTTGCATTGTAAGCAAAAGAAATCACCAAATGAAAGTAATCAACTACTGAGCTCATATTTATTTAATATGGGGATGAACTCCAAGAGAGGATTTTATTTCAAACAGCTGAGTTCTAGGAAGATACTAACAATTTTAATGTAGCAATAGCCTGGATAGGGGATGTCTTTGGGCTGATGGGTGTAAAAAGGTTGAGACTTAAAGGTTTAAAGATAAAGGTTGAAGTGCTAGGGCACAAAGTGTTGGAAAGATGATCTATTAAACAGAGCAGTGGACTTGTATAAAACTCTTGCTTCTGGAGAAGGATCATGCACATGGCTGAACAAAACCTGCCACCCTCTGAACAGCACCTATATCCAATAAGGTCAGCCTTAATGATCAAACAGCGTTCCAGTGATACAGGAAATAAATATCTCATGCTTTCACCCAAGGAGTAAGGCCTCATCTCCTCATGATTAACCACGTCTCCGGCAGGCTGTGCTTCTTTGTTTACTTAGTGCTCTCCTTTGAATCCCGAGCACCAAATATTTCAATATTGCACTATCCAATGACTAATCCAGTAAAGTACATAGAAAAAGGCTGATTTTTCAGATGAAATCACACAATAGTTTCTTTTTAATTGCATTTGACATTACTGGTAATGTTCTGTGCAGCTCCATGCATAACACACATTTAATTGTACCTGTGTGGTAGTGATAACACTACAGAATGGTAATTTTCTGTATTTGTAGCATGTGGGAGCCAATTCATTCTGGGTCTTTCAGTGCAGTTTATTAACTGGGAAGATTGGGTAACTGGAACCTCCTTTATTAAAGTTATTGGCTGCCCTGTAGCAATGGAAATAAATTGTGATAATAGCCAGAACAAATTAGCTTGCGTATGAATTAGCCCTTAAATGAAAAGAGGAGGAGGGAGGAACAAACCATTTCATGGTATATAAAATGCCTTTATTTGTGAAGAATAAGTATACTGACAAATAAAAGTAAGCTCTTCTGCAGGAAGAATTCCTCTCTTTCCAGGTACTTTGCAACAAGTTATACAAACTACAGGGCTGAACTTTGATTTATGCCTAGTAGATGGGGATCACAGAAGAGAACCAGATAACCTATACACCCAAGTGCAGTGCAGGTCAGGGTGATGGCTTGGAAAAAAGCTGATCTGGGGAGTGGAAATGCTGAGGGAAGCAATGCAAAGATGGTTCAGATCTGGAAATGGTCAAACTGTACCAACTAGTTACTTCAGCTGAGTAAAACCAGCTCTGCTGCTCTCAGCATTGAGCTGGTCATCCCCTGAGTTATTTACCATTTGGTGGTAAATGACCATTTATTACTTTAAGAGATCTCCTGAACACATAGAAAATACATTGTGACTTAGGTTAATGTAAGCCAAAACCAGTTTCAGTTTAGTGACACCACTGACACTCAATATCGTTCACTGATTTGTGAGAGATGTTGCTCTACCTCCTCAGGGATCTGGGGCTTGTTCTCAGCTCCCTTAAGGACAATGGAAAGACATTGGGTGAATGGTTCAAGATTCTCAATGCAGGCACTTAGTGCCACTCTAGGCCTGTATTGTACCTGCCAATCTTTCTGGGTTTCTCAGGCACAATGACACACCATGAAATGACATGATTATGGTAGATTATATTCATGGATTGATTCTCTCTTGACTCCAGGAGGTTGTGGATACATACACACCCACTGTGCTATGAATTCCCTTCTTGGTTGCTCAGGAAAATATCAAAAGATCAATCCAAGAAAAACATAAGTTAAATAGAATAGGTGAATTTTTTATTTTGTACATAGCTGAGATGAAGAATCAGCTCTGACAATGCTTAGTTCATATTTTCACTGTGTGTGAATGAAATGCCAGGTTTTTATTAAGCAAGTGACTGAAGGCTTGGGAAAGTGAAGTGTGAACATGGTGCTCAGCATAGATCTCCTATCTATATCCTATGTCTCCTAGTAGGTCTTAGGTACACATGAAGATAAAACTTCCCTGGACTGGTAGGGTCCAGAAATCACCAGGAACAGATGCAAGGGGTACCAGCAGTGATCCTGCACATTAAGTTACTTAGAATATAATAAAGTCAAAAAAAAAAAGAAAGAAAAGCTGAGAGAAAAAAGTATTTCATAATGCACAGAGTATGGGAAGAGACAACTGCATGAAGAGGTAGGTAAAGACATGCTGTGAGTAACCAGTCCCTTCTGGGAGCCTTTTGCCAAAAAAAGGGAATGGTGGGGATTACTGTGGAGAAGACAGTTGATGTAGAGAGTGTTGACTGAAAGAAACTTCTGGGTTGTAGCAAAACACTAATTGGACATTCATGATTGTCTTACTGATGCAGTAGAAAGTATTCAGAATACCTTATTTTAGTTTATAAAGTGAGAGGGTTGAGTGAAAACCTCCTTGAGCCCCCTGGGTAAGTTGCAGACCCACAGACAATACAACAGCTTGGTGCCACTCAGAGGAGGGCTGCATCCCTTCTGCCATTGGCCTCCTTGCTTTCCCCTTTTGGAAACCAACTTTGATTAAGGAAACAGCCCATAACTCCTGGCTTAGTTTTATCTGAAGTAGCTCAGAGGATGAGATGTTGTGTGCTGTTTGTGCAGTGCCTGTCTGGGAGCAGGGAGATAGGGACATGTATTGCTACTAAGGCATCAACCATGAGCTAACTTGACCCCGTGAAGCCATATCCTGGGGTGCTCTGAATTAGCCTTTGGGGATCTCCTTTCCAATGACTATGTAAGGGAATTCATGGTGTCTAACCTCCTAATTCAGACTTCAGGCAGCAGTGTGAATACCTTCCCTCCCTTTCTCCCAGCATAATTCTGACAATAGCAGAATATGGAGCAATGTTGAGGAATATCATGGGCATTTGTTTATTTTTCTTGTTTCAGGGATATTGGTTGGGATGAATTCCAGCACAGATTCTACCATCTCTGTCATAAATTCCCTCCCCCTTCTCCCTTTTTCTTTAATTACATCATGAAACAAATGTCATTGACAGGCCTGAAACTAATTTTCAATGAACAAAGACAATGAAATACATTTGTAAAAAGCAAATGCACAAAGAATGAGATGTCAAATCAAAACTAAATTAGTGTCACCTGTTTTCTCTTACATGATGGTTTGGGGGTCTATATGAGTGGTTTTCTTAGATCATTTTCAAGCTGTATTCTGAAAGTATCTATAAAACCCTTCAGCACTGCTCTCTTGCCTAGCAGACAGCACTGTAATGAATACCATCATATGGTGTTTGGATTGGCAATGGCTCTTGTTCCATTGTCTCAAGTGGGGCATACATTTAGCATCCCACAAAATGCACTTTAGACTTGACATCAGGAAATTTTTATCTCAGCTTTTATAGGAAAGACAACTGCATGACCACAGTGTCTTGCCAGTCATCCACCCTAGTAACATTTTGTCATATCCAACTAAAATTGTCAGATGGACTGAGCATCCTAAAAGGACTGCAAAAGTTGGCTCAAAATAAGGGATCAACAGTTCAGATTAGTGCTGTATGGAGGGAAAGGCAGTCACTAATCAGCACTTTAATGCCAAGTCGTGGTAGCCAATTTGCCAGCAAGGAAGGGGTGTATCAGATGGCCAATTAGCAAAAAAGCAGTCGTTTACCAGCTAAACAAATAAGGGGATGTGGAAAGGGAATGTTTTTTATAGAGAGAGAAGAAAAATTGCCATCCTTGGAGGAAACAGTGTGAATTGTATATATCCAACTTAAAGTTATTCTTAAAGCAAATAAAAATAAAAAGGATCTATAAATATAATGTATTTATTCAAGCAGTCCAAGCATACTAATGGGAGTTCCTTTATTGAATACTATTTTACTGCTGTATGGTGGTCTGCAGTGCTGAATTTTCAGGTTTAAATGAGATTTGCTAACTTTATATTATTCCTCTTTTGGCAGAAAAATAACAACTTAAGTCAACAGCTTCTTTTAATGCAGAATGTGGTTATAATTTGGAAGGGAAAAGTAGTAGTGTGATGTTGGAGAGCTGTGGGCTCTGTCTCTGACTCCAGCAATAATCTGCTCTATGTTCTCAAGGAAGTTGTTCTGCCTTCACATGTGGCCTACAAGTTACTAGACTTTGCACTTTCTCATTTTGGTCTGTCTTGCCTTATTAATCTGTAAATTATTCAGCTTAAGAGTGTGAACCTTTTTATGATGAAGCCATGTTAAGCACAAAAGACGCCTTGATTTCAGCTAGATCCATAGCACAGGTAAATAGTAAGTTAAATTGTAGAGATTTTCAGCATTTATTGGTATTAATCTTTTTAGTGAAAATTATGAATTTGAGAAGAGAAGGAGATTAATAATATCTGGGGGAACACAACTGCTACGAAATTCCTCCAAAAACCCAAAAGGTTGACATAGCACATAAATGCCCTGGAGAGGTGAAAAACAGAGGAGTGGTTGGACAATAGCACCAGGACCACCAGACCAGTGCTCAGCCAATAAAACAAGACCTTGCTGTTTCCCAGTGACTGGGAGAGGATGGCAAATTCAGATTCAGATAAAAAACAGAAAAACTCCATGCAGAACAAGACAATATTGGTAGGGCACTCTTATTAGCATTCTCAGGAGGCCAAAGGGTCAGCTTTTCTGATATGCTTGCTATTCCTCTCAGGAGACAAAAGAGTGCTTCATCTTTACTCATCTTATCCAGCAAAGCTAGTTTCAATTTCATGCTTCACCCATTCTTCTTAAAGCAAAAAAAAAAAAAAATAAATCTTTTTTTTTTCCCTTCAAGACTTGGGAATAATGCTTAACTGGGGCTTCTTTAATTTCAGAAATTGGTTACTTGGAGTGAATTTCAGCTTGCTCAGTCTAGGGGAACATCCATGAGCAGGAGAAATTAGTTTCCTGAATAGCAAGAACAAAATGAACTCCTTTATAAAATAATGCAAATAATGTACTCAGATTTTAATCAGAAGAGGAAAATCAGAAAGGAATCGATTATCAGAGTGCCTTTATGCCATTCAGGTGGGTCAGATGGACCCTGAGGGCATTCTGAGCTGCTGCCTATAAATTGTTTTCAAGACAAATTCTCCTTGATATAACAAAATGCTACTTTCTTGCATCTGACCACATTTTCTTCCATTTGCAATGGAGATACTGGGATATTTTACAGTAGGACATGGACTTATGCCACTTGTTTAATATAACAGTGTTGTGGCAAAGTCATTTTTGGGGGAGAAATTTATAAATTGGTTTAAAGCACAGCTCCAAAATTAAAAAGTTACCCATGAATTCTTTTTGAGGAAGCTGAGATACTGGGCCTCAGACACTGCAAAAATCATCACCTTTGGATCTTTATTTCAGCAAATAAGTGAAAAAAATCTAAAAATTAAATGTACCAATATATCATAGTTCACTACACTGCAGAAAGAATATAAGAAGTTGTAGGAATTGACAAACTTCCACTATTCCCATTCAGCCAAAATAAAACAGTGACTTAAATGAATACCTGTGAAAACAAACGTTCATTAAAGAGAGAGAGAGAGGAGGTAAAGGAAGGCATCCAAAAATAAGGTTATGACCAAGAAAAAACATGCCAAACAATATTGTTAGCAAATGAATATGTAATGCTCTATGACTTATAGTTAAAATAGGCACTTAAACATAACAATGTTGCCATTGTATGTACTTCTGCCATAAATCATTTCAATATCGGTAAGTGAGAATGCAGCTGACAAAGGAAACATTATTTTTAAAACAAAAATTGCTACCTAGTAGTGGAGGCTGGCAAGCTTCGGTGTCAAAAGTCATTTTTTGCATCAGTGTATACTGATTACCTTACTTCAGCCCAATTGAAGTAAGTCGAATATGGGCCCAAATCAGCCCATAAACCACTGACACTCTGTCAACTCTGCTAAGCTCCAGTCTGTTGGAAGGTAGGAGATCCAGTTTGTAACTTCACAAAATTATGGTATTTTCTTAGGTCAAGAAACTGGTCTGAAGAAGAAGATATACTCTTAGATGGAGGAGATTGACAGGACATCTTGTGGCGTCCATCCAGCCAGGGTGGAGTTACAAACTGTGGTTAAAGTTGTCCAGAGTTTGGTGTTTCAGGGAAGTGGTAGAGTCACCATCTCTGGAGGTTTTCAAGGAAAGGCTAGATGTGGCACTGAGGGACATGATTAGTTACTGATGTCAGCCCCACAAAGTTTCCAAGTCTGAGCCCCTTGAAATCTGCTTTCCCTCTCAGTGCCCTTCTCTCCCTGCACCAGACCCTTACCTCTCTCTGATTTCTGCCATGCAGTTTCCCCGCTCCCTCTCAATGAGGGCCCTTCCTCTTTATTACCCTCCTGAAACTCCATCTGTTTGAAGATTGACTCCAAAAGCAACAGTGCCTGCTTGCTTCAGGAAAGAAGCAGTCATAAAAGTGCTGGTGCCTGATAAGTGAAAACATCAGTGTGTTTGGACCCCATCCCACTTCACGTGGTGCAGACAAGTCTAGCACCACACTGCAGCCTTCTATGACTCTGCAGGGCGCACAAGACTGCGATGAATTACCTTGGGGGAATAATAAGGTGAATGTAAAGAAGTAATGTTGTGTTAGGGAAAGGCGACTTGTCAGCAGAGCTAGGAATGACTTAAGAGTTTTCACACTATTTGTATGTAAACAGTTTAATAAGTTTGATAATTAGCAAAAGGAAGACACTTTTTTTTTCTCAGAATTAGAGGGAGGAGATATTTGTATGTTTTCTTCTTCTTACTCTTGTGATTTAATCTGACCCCTGGAGTCGGACAGACCGCTGGAGCATCTCCATCCCTTATAGAAGGAATTCTTTATGGGGGATGGGATTTCTATTGTCCATCCCTAGACACTTGTAAAAGGATCTCTTTCCTCCTAGAGAGCTGAGACTGACTGTGAGAGGAAGGCAGACATGATAAGCTGCTGATGCTTTAAGAGTCAGGCAAAGAAAACTCTCATAGTTTGTACATAACAACTTGAGAACACCACTTTTCCTTCATTTATTGTTACTGGCATTAACATCCTAAAGCACTGAGAGTACCCCATGGCATTTGTGTTATATTTGCATCTGCTACTCGCTGAGGGACTTAGACTCCAGAAGCTAATTACAGAATCATTAAGGTTGGAAAGGACCACTAATATCATCTAATCCAACCTCATCCCCGCCACACCCACTGACCATGCTCCTCTGTGCCAT
This sequence comes from Cyrtonyx montezumae, assembly GCF_038088225.1. Classification (NCBI taxonomy): domain Eukaryota; kingdom Metazoa; phylum Chordata; class Aves; order Galliformes; family Odontophoridae; genus Cyrtonyx; species Cyrtonyx montezumae. The sequence goes on along the minus strand of NW_027071826.1, from coordinate 8,205,468 downwards.
ATCACCATGATTCCTGAACACCTTCAGGGGCACTGACACCACTGCTTCCCTGGGCAGCCTGTGCCAGTGCATTGCCACTCTTTCAGAGAATAAACTTATTCTAAAATCCAATTTGAGCTTCCTCTGGTGCAACTTTTACCTTTCATCCAAAATGGTAATGCTAGGTCCCCTACTCAGTTTGTCTTTCACTAGTTAAACATGTGCCTACATTGCATTTAGTAGCAGAGGGCTCAATGGCTCGGTTCTTCTACTGCTTTTATTTGATGCCACGTAACTCCTGCTGCTAATCCAATTACTGTTGGTCTGTCTGAGGTGAATATAGCTTTTTTTTTTTTTAAGAAGAGATAAACTAAGCCATGGGTGACATTTATTTCTCCTTCACAAGTCCCAGGTTTGGCAGGCTGAAGTCTTCAGCAGAGAATTATGAAATCTAGGTCACCTGACAGAGTCCAGCTGAGGTCAGTAAATCATTATTACTTAACAGCTATTAGCCTATAGGAAGTAAGTTGGTTGGCTACAGGCTCCCACTGGGCAAACGTTTACCCCACAAAACTGCTGCCCTAATTGGTGTTAATTGTCAGTGTCAGCAGAAGCTGCAACTTCCTCCTTGTATGTCAGGACTGGAGCATGTAGGCAAAGAAAGATCAAATGCTCTGCACCTGACAGCAGATTGCAAGTGAAGAGACCTTAGCTCTCAGTGTACAGGCTGTCAGCTTTGTGATAGGTGAGTAAACAAGTAAAAATAAAAAGTGAAAAGTCTTAGGCTGTGCATGGTCTGATAGCAGGCCAGTAATGGTTGAAGTGCTTCACCTTTTGCATGCACTGGAGATTCTGCTTAGTAAAATATATCATGGGAAATCCAAGCCTTTCTGACCAGTGTGGGAGCTTCTTTCACAGTTTTGGAAAAGGTACGCTTTTGAGAAAGAAAGTCAGAATGGCTTCCTGTATAAAGCATGTTTTTGCATTACTTTTTCAAATCAGTTTTTAATTTAGCAGTGGGATGTGTTGACAGTTGAACAAGATGACTTTAGTGGTCTTTTCCAACCTTAATGGTTCTGCAGTTCTATCATCATTTTACGAAGATATTGAAGTAATCATCTGATAACAGATGGCTGTTATCAATGTTCAATACAGGCATATAAGAGTATCCTGGGGCAGGATGTAATTATCAATAAAATGGGGCTCTCTCAAATAAATAATACAATGCAAATGTATATTTTCTACATACTTTTGGTTATATGCCTTTCTGTTCTAAACATTTTGGAGATGGCTTATGCAACTGTGTGGAAATTGTTTTCATGTAGTAATGGCAGTAATATGATTTTGCCACAGTGGTCAAAGCACAGTGGCATTGTACTGCTGTGTTAAGGAAAGAGCATCTCAAAGCAGCCTATTTCTGCTCTAATCTAGACTTGCTACTTGGAGCAACATATCAAATCCATGAAAGAAGTGGGCAGATTTGTTCTAAAATGTTACTGGATGCTAGATGGAGTAATAAAACTGCTCCTTACCAGCCTGAAAGCAAAACTACTGGGTAATCATACACTCTGATTGTGTTCTGTTTTGATAATGAGAACAAGGCTCCATGCCAAGTGTGATCTTAATGGTGCACAAATTATTTGTTTGCCATCACCACAGTTTATGTGCTCTGTGTTCTGGTCAGAAAGCAAAGGAAGGGCAGACACAGGTTTGTTCCTGCTCCCCTTGCTTTCAGCTCCATGCCCTTCACACAGAGGGGCTTGTCTTTGTAGGCTAAGCCACAAGAAGAAGAACTGATAAAATATTCAGGAGGATTCTCAGTGACCTCTACTGTAACCCTCTCCTCCATTAAGGTACAACAGGCTGAGAAGGGGAAGGTGAGAGAAAAATCAGACTTAATGATCAGTTTTTCTGATCAGACAAATAAAACGAATTAGTCTTGTTCCCCACTTTCCCCCTTTTCTATTTCATTTAGAGAAATGTTCTAATCTATAGAAATACAGCTCTCAGATGACCTGGCCTTCCTATTCACAGTCTTGAAGGAATGGAAAGTGCACAGGGCTTTATCATTCTTCTGTTACAAATGCTGAGGAGCAATTGGAAATACAGTCAAGGACATAAGCCAGTGTGCTAGGATTTAGGAAACAGCAGGACAGTGATGGGGGGAAAAAAAGAATTGCTGCAAAAACATAGCAGGCTCTCCTGCTGAAATAAACCATTGTAGCAAGAGAAAGGATGCTGCTTTGGTTTCCTTATTTGTTTTTGATAGGTTTAAATACGTTTTCTTCCCCTTCCATCAGAAAGAGAATCTTTGTCTCCCAACATTTAGCTAGAGTCAGGCAGAACTTGAATTACATATGGTTATAGCTTGTTACCTTTTGGGAGAGCTTTGCCAGGAAAGCAGCTTCTGGGTTTCCTTAATGCCAATGGCTGCTACAAGACACACAACAGCTTGTACCTGTCAGTGAAACCAGTCCTTTTTCTTAACTGCCCTGCTGCTCAACACTCTTATTTCACAGTGTCAGGCACTGTGAGCACTTTAATCTGTTAAAAGGGCTCTTTTTTCCTTTTAACATTGAACCTATGTTTTATTTATCAGTCTTTGATTCAGAAATGCTTAGAAGGCAGAACACGTTTTCTAAGATGGATGACTTCTCCATGGCTTGTATGTGTGTTTATGCATATAGGTGTTGTTGTCATTGCTGAAAGTCCAAAGGGAAGCATCTTTATAAAGAAACACACTCTAGCACGTAGTCCAGGAGATTTGCTATTCTCTAAGGTTGGCTCACTAAGCACTTGGACCTATGAAGTTATTCTCTGATAGTCCAGACCCAGCTCTCTCTGGTGGAAGTTTTTGTTTTGACTTCAGTGGGCTTTTTTCCAGGTTCCAATAAATGATAGTGGTGTTTCTGAGACTTCTTCAAGTAATCTGAAAAGTGATATATAAACTCCAGCTGATTGTATAAAACTCAGTCAGCCTCTGACTAAAACTTAATTTCTTAGCTATGAAATAAGCTCCCCTCACCACCCCACTGTGTTCAGCGTTTGGGTGCTGAGTATGGGATAAAAGTCAGTTTGAGATCAATGGAAGGTTAGGAAGCATCTCCTGTAGGGAAGGGGATGATCAGGAGCACTATACAACATTATTTCTTGGCTCAGTCCCTGAAGAAGGTCATCCCATTTCTTCCAATCTAGGAAAGCTCCCTCACTGTCCATGTGAAAACTGCTGATGGGTGGGCAAATCCAGGGATTATCTGAGCAGGTACAACAGGACCTCATTCTCAAAAATAAAGGGACATAGAGTAAATCCTAGATACAACACAGCACCTGCAGAAGTGAGATCATTGTTACTCACATTCTAACTACCATGTGGGGAAAACAGCAAAGGACTTCACTTGCCCTGCAGAACAGACTGGGCTGGGTCATGCCAAGCTCGATGTTCCTGTTAATAAAACCAGAGTACTTTAAATCTCAAAAAGAAAAACCGTAATTGTATTTTATTACCACCATCCTTATTTGTAAAATTTATTTCTGTGACGTTTCTGAAAGAAACACTTTCAGGTCTGCAGTTAAACTGGTAATGCCTCATGGTGCCACCTCGCTATTTCAATAGCTACTCTGTGCTGCCAGCGTGGCAGCTGCCTCAGGCTCTGTCAGATGGCCGTGAGGATGATGAGATGTCTAGACAGCCTTGAGGTCCCGATGGCTATTAGTCTTTTTGAATTTCACTGGGAAGGAAATGTTAGTATAGAAGATTCTGTTCAAAACCCTCCCTTGATCTAAGCAGACTGTGTGTTGGCCTCATCTCCAGTAACAAAGTGATGTTTTATCCCTGAAAATATGGCTCTTGCTCTACAGAGACTGCTCCATTACGTAATCCTGTCAGTCATCTGCCAATCACTATGGTAATTGGGTGCCAATATTAAGATGAGCATTAAATAGCTGTCAAATATTATTTTTGTCTTGAAATTTCATTTTTGTTTTGTTCTCTCCTCTTCTATTTGCTATTGATGTGCAGTTTTCACTTTCCCAGCAAGGTCTCTGCAATGAGTTCCTGCTCTGTGTGCAGCAGCTATTAAGATGTTACTGAGGCTGGAAACAGGATTGGCTGAAATACATAAATAGTTTTAGAAGAAATGTTAACCAAAGAAAGGTGTTTTTTTTTGTTTTTGTTTGTTTTGTTTCATTTGGAGCTTTTATTTTCATTTTCCAATTGCATTAGTATGCTGAGATTGCTGTCCATGTTCTCTGACTAGCTAATGAGACAAAGACAAGGTCAGAACAAATCTTCTCTAATCTGGTACCCTTCCTCCAACATCATCAGGCAATTAAAGAAAACCTATAGGACACAAGGGAAATACAGGAATTCTTCTGGCAATTTATAGCTTATGGACTTCTTAAACTGGAGGTAGCATCCGGATTATTGTATTTAGTAGATACTTCTCCTTCATCATATTTGTTGATACCAGTTTGAACCCATTTGCACTTTTGACTGCCACAATATCCTGTGCCAAGAAGTTTTCCAGTGTAATTAGTGGAGGGTGTGAAAGGAGTTGCTTAGTGCTTGTGCTAACCCTGCATTTTGGACAACTTTAAGGGACTGCTTCTGTATGTGTTATGTGATAAAACATAGTTTAATTCCCATTTATTTTTACATAATTCATAGCTCTGGAATCTCTGACACCTGTCATCAAAAAGCATGGAAATGATTTGTTTCCTTGTTTATTTCCACACATTACAGGTTGAAAACATGGAAATGTTTCCATACCCAAAAGTGGTTGCTGTTGGAAAATTCTCTTTCTGAATGCAGTCAAAGCAACAGGAGTGAAATTCTCACCTCATGTGAAATTATGTGATTTTGCCCTCTTTTCCAATTTGAAACAGAACAGGTATATATGTTGGCAAAAATTAAACACAGTTTGGAGAGCTCAGCATATTGCTTTCTAAGTAAGCAAATGTGTTCAATTACCTCAAAGCTGAAAAACAAAACCTGTCTTTCAAACAGCCATCTCACACTGGAAACAACAACAAAAACCTCAAATACTGCACTGTCAAATATACTGTTTTGACAACATGGAGCACTTTGAGAGTGATGTTTGATTGTTGTTTTTGTTTTGTTTTTTGGAGGGGATGAACTTTCAGTTCAGGAGCAAAAATCTCAAAGTATTTCTATTTTGAAGGAAACTATGCTAGTAAGAGCATTCTTTCTAGAAGATAAAAGTTGCATAGTTAGATCTCAGGATATAACAATAACTGGTCCTTTATGCACAGTGATAAACGTTGGTTTCAGCTTTGAGGCAACCTCTCTGAACTACCTCAGCTTTTGCTCCAGAGTTGGTGACACAGGCTCCTGGACCAGGACTTCTCCCTCCTTCAAGTGTCAGGGTCTGGGTGGGACTGGCCAGCTCACAGTTGACACTGTGTCCCATCAGACCCCCTAACCAGCTGTCTCATGCAGTGTGTTCTGCAAATCAGGTGGCTTGGTCCCCTCCAAACCCTGCCACCTCCTAGCAACACTGGCCCTATGGTTTCCTTCCCATATGTGCAGTTAAAAAAGTGTTTGGTGTTGGGAACAGGACCCAGGAGCCATGTGCACCACATATTCTTTAATGAAATGGCCTTTACAGGGCTGCAGAGGGAGGTTTTTTCTATGCCTTATTAGTTGGACCAGTTTAATAAGTGGGCACCATGCCATCTTGACAGGTGGACTTAAGTGTAGGCATCAAAAGTTCGCATATGTGTGTAAATGATCTCTGTTGAAAGTAGATGCTCTGAGGCAGGAATAAGAAAGTCCATAGATCCAATCCCATACCTCAGTAATAGGGAATCATCTCCCACTGGGCCAGTGTGGATTAACAGCAAAAAAAACAACCATAGGAGCTATGGCTATGTTAGGTGAGGTGTGGCCTTCTTGATTCTGGACAGTGTTTTCATTTGTACTTTATCTTCCTTTTATCTTTTCTTCTATTGAATGGGCAAAAAAGTGTCTTTCCAGACTTTTTAACACATCTTTGGAGTTGCATTTGTCACTGTGACTGGGGGAAAAATAGACACCAAAAAAGCAAAAACAAAAAAAACATACTAAATATGCTTCACAGTTTTGCATGTGGCTATGAATACAGATGAATATAATATTAATGTAATTCAATTAAGAAAAAGCCATTGTTATTATTTGAGACAGACGTTATTTCTCCATAGAAGAGTAAATCAATTGCAATTATCACACTTTCTGTAAGAATTTGCACATTTTGCTCCAGGTCAAGTCTTCTACTGAAATGAGGTACTACTATATTTTAGTTAGACTGAACAAAGGGCAGAGGCAGTGACAGGTACAACGTGTAACTAATCATGTTGCATGCGTAAGTCTTCAAGAGTTAATGAGGGACAAACTAAACCTAAATGCTCTCTTCTGTCTTTACATTCTTTAGAAATAAAAACAAGCCAGAAAAAAAAAAGGGGGGGGGGGGGGAAGAATGGCCTTCATCTTTTCACTGAAGCGGAGGTAACACAAATTCTCTTCTGGAGCTATTTATTGCCACCACTTGCATGGGGCTGACACGTTCACACGATGACCCTGCACCTGTAATTTGATACAAAAAACAAAGGCATGAAGGGAAAGGGCTCAGCTTCCTCCCCTTAATTACTTCATGCAAAACAAAAGCCACCCAACGGGTTGTTTGCAAGAGAAAACAATACTGAGCATTTTCACAGTTGCTTTGGACAAATGGTGTATAATAAAACTACATCCCCGTGCATTGTCAGGGGTGACCCGGAATGTAGGATAGGATATTTAGGTTAGATATCAGGAAAAATTTCTTCCCAGAAATAGTGGCGATTTATTGGTATGGGCTGCCCAGGTATGTGGTGGAATACTGTCCCTGGAGGTGTTCAAGAACTGTGGAGATGTGGCACTGAGGGACATGGTCAGTGAGCATAGTGGGGATTGGTTGACAGTTGGATCAAATGATGTTAATGGTGTTTTCTGTAATTTTATGATAGGTGCCATGAGCATCTTACAGCTGACTCTACAGGAGGAACCCAAGAGCCCACTGTGGAAATAGAGAAATGCACTAGTTACATCTGGGCACCAAAGGCCTTTGCTGTAGGAATGGCTGTTTGCCCCTGTGAGAGGGAGGTTGGGCTGAGCTTTGGTGTGAGGGGAGAGCTGGAGACAGCTTCAGGCAGTCAAGACCAGGGTAGAGACTTTGTGGGGAGGCAGAGGGGGTGATGCGAAATGGCTGCAAGCTCAATGTCTATGAGCCAGGAAGGGCCAAAATACAGTTACAGCTTTCTAAAATGCAAGAGCTGCTATGACTCAGCTGTGCTGTCTTAATGGATGTCACAAGACGGGATTGGTTTTGGGGAGTCATTGTGTGTTTGCTCATTACGTGTTCACAAGCCTGGAACACAACTGGTGGCCCAGGGACCTTATGGTGCCCCACTAGACACATCTGGCACCATGCAGGCATCCAGATCTTGACAGGGAGGAAACATGGGGATAGCTGTGTCTGCTGCCACAACTCAGCTCAGACCAACATTGGGATGGTCTTTTTCTGATTTAATGCAAACAGTGGTAGGGCTGCAGTTGACTTCATCTACTTGATGCTGAACTAGGATGGAGGAAAGGCTTTTGAGGCTAGGTTGGATGTGGGCTTAGACAGCTTAATCTATTGAGTGGCAACCAGTCTAAAGTAAGAGTTTGGAATTGGATGGGCCCTGCCGGCTTTATTTGTTGTATGATTCTGTGAGGGCTGCTTGCTGAGCATGGGACACTGCTGAGAAGTTATTTCATTACTCCCACCCAACTGTGAGCTATGGCATTGCAGAGGCAGCCAATGGGGAAACCTCCCCTTCCTGTACTGTTCTCAGATACAACCTAGGGGTAATGCTGAATACTTCACAGCTGGAGCTGTGCCCTAGAGATAGGCTTAACACTCTACACCCTATGAAAATGAGTATGTGTGCGTGTATGTGGAAGCTTAATATAAATATCTTGTACTAGAAAGTTAATTTCCAAAGAATTGTAAAAGGCACAGTTTCTATGTACCTCATTGTTTGGAGACTTGCTGGTGTACCATTCTACTGTTACAGTATCTTCAGCACCACTGTATGTTTTCTTCTTTTTATATGAGCGCCAAGAAGTTCAAAGATCATGTTTTAAAGTTCTTTCATTCAGTCAGAGAAGGGAAAGCGCTCAGTCACCCCAGTTGTGTTTTTCCACGTTGAAGAGCAGTAACATCAGGAGCTAATCTATTCCATGTTTTCGTGTCCCTCTAGCGACATGTTATAGGAATGACTTCCACCGATGTTTTATCCTATTGAAAAAGCATGCTTTCAGAAGGCATTAAACCATGCAGAAGCTTAACTCTTAAAAACAATTTCTGCCGGACTTAATTTTTCTCAAAGGAATTCCCAGAAATTGCCACAAATTTATTACCAGCACCAAACCTCTTATTTGGTTGAACAGGGGAATAAATCTCCCAAGATATATACTTTTAATTCAGATGGTTAAAATCAAGCAGCTAAAGGGAAGTCCCTGTAGCATATCTCATCATTGCCCATTGCCTTCAGAGCACAGGCAGGCACATATTTACAACTCATCAAAACTTCTCTTGTCTCCAGCCTCACATCCACATCCATGGTGACAGTCTATCCACAGACATATCTATACCGATGGTCTCTGCCATACTGCACTGAGAACAGAGAATTACCACTAAGATAAGTTACAGGCTCTAAGGTTACCCACCACTGTAAATTGATCCCATCAGAGCATCGTGGATGTATACACAGATGTGCATAGATGCACAGAAACAAATGCTTGCTTCAAATTATTCTGACCTTATCCAAGTTTTTTTTTTTTGATTGTCTTTCAAATGATCTTTGGAGTCCAAGAACAGTAACCAAGTAATCTAAGATCAGGAGTTCCAAGGAAGGGGAAAAAATACTCCCCATCTTGTGCTGACTCTGCCTCTGCTAGGCAGGAAGAATAGAAAATGAAATTGTAATCCATTTAGAGTTGTGTCACACTGTCCCAACTAGGAATCCAGACTTGAATGCCTTGGAAGACATACTTTTAGTCTATTGACTATAGAGTATTTGCCTGTATAAATATGTCATGTATTCATCCTTCTCCCCACTCCTTTCTGTGCTTATTTGTTAAATAGATCTTACTTAATGTGAAAAAAAGCATTAGAAGAGCAGTTATTTTAAAGACCTACAGGATGATGTCAAAAACATATTTTAAAGATTTAGCAGAATCAAACATCAGACATTAAAGCAAGGAGAGAATAAATTAATTATGTTACATAGTAACAGGACAGTCAATAAGTCATAAACCTATCAAGATGTCTTGGCCATGAAATGCTTTTAATTAGTACTAGATTAAAAAATATTCATAAGACATTCACTATGTATTGAAAGTATACATTTTTAAAGTATTCTTTTTAAGGTACAGAGTGTAAGGTCAGTTGGCAATGGCAGAAAGCCACCTTTGCAAGAAAACCACGTGTGTGTATATATATATATGTACATGTATTTCAATTATATCTCAGCAAAATGGAGAAAAAAACTCAGCAGTGCAGAAACTGTAAATGCAGGACAGGCAGAGCTCACTATAATCAATTTTTCTTCTTATTAAAACTGCACAAACTGATCCTACTCTGAAATTTCTACTGCAGTTCTCCATGAAGCATGTATTTCAACACAGCAATTCCTTTTTAAGGATATGATCTTAGACTAACCACAATCTGTACCATCATTAAGATCTAAATTATATTTTTTTTCTATTTCATTGTGCTTGTAGATGACAGCTGACATTACCTCCTGATGATGAATGTAGCTTTTGCTCTTACAGCAACCTGTGGGTCCTATTCTTTGTTTTTATTTGCACCTTTTGTATATTCTTCTCTAAGCATTGGTGAAGTCAGTCCTGAGTGAAATTTGTTTGCAGAACTGAGAAAGCAACTGTGGCTGCAATGCAGATGAGGAAAAGGATCTCTGGCCCAAGTTACTCTTGTAGAAGACATTCCAGCAATGGAATGGAAAGGATGTAAAACAGTGTGTTCCACTCATTTTATTGTGAGAGGAGATTTTGAACAATGAACTTCATTTTTCCTTCCACTACACCATAATGAAATCTGGCTTCTCCAAAAACATCCATGCAATTATGCCAGCACAACATTGATGGAATGGAGTTGAGAATTAGATTTTCTGTACTTAAAGGAATCAGTCAAGGAAGATTACAAAAGGAAGGGCAAACTTGAAGTCTTCAGCTATCATTAAAGCTATTCATTTCCTTAGCAAGGCAGAAAATTGGATAGCTCTTCTTCTGTTCATAATTTAATGGCTTGTGTTCAGTCACAGCCCTACCTACCTGCTTAAAAGCAAATCGTACGTAGCAGTGATACACATTCATTACCATCCTCTCTAAAGATAATTTGACAGTTCCATGGCATGGTGCCACAGTTGGTCGTTATCTCTATCCCCAAGTACCACTCTCTCTTGCAAGATGTTGCAGTGACAAAGAAATTGCTAGTAGCTGCATTTGGCTTTCTTCCTCCAGTCAGCATCCACTCCAAAACGAAGTGCTTGGGGGATTTTACAGAGGAATGCAGGCATAAAATAGCCATACTGTTTTTGTCTACACGTTGGTTTAGGCATTCATTTTATTTATTTGTTTAGATTTAAATACTCACAAAAGAAGTAGTTAACTGGAAATAATGAAATGGAAAAAAGAACCTCTCACCTTAAATGCTGGAAACTGTCCCCCTCCTTCCCATCAGTTGGCTACTTCTTGTTCAGCTGCAACTTTCTCAGAGGGCTCAGGGAAGTAGGCAAAAAGGAGCTAAGGGTAACATTGTTTAGTGTTCTTTCTCCCTGGAATTGTTAGCTGTTATCCCAATAAGCTCCATCGCCACTGCCTTTTGTGCCCCAAGAGGTTAATAGCTTATCAGCCCAACAATAAGTTTATTACAAAATTGATGTTAAAAAAAAAAAAAGAAACAACCTCCAACTCCATCATTTTCTGCCTTATTGTCAAATGCCCCACCATTTAGACTTGATTTGCATGATTTACTGTGCATATGTTTTTTCTCTGTCTCCAAGCCCAGAATTATCTTCTATTGAGGCTGTATCAGCTGCTGGTGCTTGCAGATTGCCTTTGTCCTTTCCAACCTGCAAAATATTGTCTGCAGCATCCAAATCACTGTCTGCCTATTCTCTTATCTTCTCCTTCTTTTACCCATCAATAGGCAAGCTGTGCTGTTCGGTAACTACGACTTATTGTAGGAAAGAACTGATAAGTACATCAAACAGCATTCACAGACTACACACAAACATGTGCCACTGACATTTTTTATTGCCTGTGACAAGTCACCCATCCCCACTCAGTCTTTCCAGATGCATAATGCAGATTTCAAGTCTGTGTCACTGTAGGTGCTCTTTCTTATAAAGAACTTATCCCATGTAGAATCAGAATTAAAAGCCATATGCTGATAAATACTACATTTTGTTCCAGTATTAAGGAAAAAGATGACTATAAAACTATGAGAGTGGGAGATCTACATTAATATCTAAATATGGAGTCGTCAGACAATGTCCAGTGATTTAATGCAAGCAGTTTAAGATTTCCCCTTAGCTGTGGAAACCACTGTTGTATGACTTCCAAATCCATTGCTCTGCAAATATTCATTCTGTGTAAAATTCACATCACTGATCTGAGCTGTGCTCCAGGTGATGAGGAATTCATACACAGCTGGGTACTGAAGATTGCTTGAAGAGGGGTAACTCTTTAAATTGCTTGCTTTTCTGTGATCTGCTCAGAGCCATAGGAAATTATCTTTAGATTTTCTGAACACCTACAGATATCTCAGTGACCACAACACAGTCATTTTGAAATTCATTAAGTATGAAACAAAATTTCTTTTTTGGGGTAAGATGGATTTACTACAGAAAAATTGATCAGTGCGCCTCTTCTGTAGTCTGGGGCTGGATTTGTTATATAAACTCTCAGTGTTATTCACTGCAAGCAATGAAATAAAATATTGGGCTGCCTTGTATTTCTCAAGAGGAAAAAATAAAAAAAAACAGGTACATTTTGTCATTAGGTCCTGATGAGATTTGGGTAAAGGAACTGAACCCTTCTCTGTTTCTTTTCCTCCATCAAATAACTTCCATTCTCACTCATTCTTTGTGGGTTTTGTTTTTTGTTTTTTCTTGTTGTTTTGTAAATGGCTACAGAAACCAAACCCAGACTAAACAAAAAATATCTACTCTAATGAGTAATTAACTCTGATCCAATCAAATGTAGGTTTTACTGCAAAATGTTGCTTAGATGATCAGTTTTATTGCAGTGCATATTACATATTACATGTGTGTACTTGGTATTCCCAGAGTGGCAGGACAGGAAAACAGGCTTTAATATTAAATCAAGATTATTGCAGATGAGATTTCACATATGTTTTGAGTATAGTTGCATTTTTCACTATTATTTTAGTTTGTCATATTCCAAACTCATTTAAAACGTTAACTAGTCCTTTGCAGCTGTTAATCTCTAATCATTTCCCCACTACTGAACTCTAAAAAAGGGACTCCACAAAACATGGAATTAATAATGAAAAGGGTGCATGGTCATCCATGTTTTAGGTTTGAGCTGTGATTGGCAAGTGGTTCTGTTGTTCATAAAGGGAAAACATCTGTAAAGATGTAAGCCATCAGGAATGATAACCTCTGAACTCTCACCCCATGCTGAGCTCATGTAGATGAGTGTGCCTATCTCTCCTGCCAAGTGTAACACAATACAGATGTGAAGCTTACACCATGGGCTGTTTTTTTGGCTTTGAATCTTGAAGTTAGATTAGGAAGATTCTTAAAACAGCAAATATAGGATCACAACAAATTAAAATTAATAAAGTGAGAGGAACAACTATGTATTTTATGTCAGCTTTAAAAGATGAAAGATTTTTAGATAATGAAACAAAATACAAATGAAATTTTACCAGGACTTTCAGGAAAGATTCCAGCTGGGCCTCACAGAATATTATAGTCAAGAGCTTCTATGTGAATTTGAAAAATGAATGAAATATGAAAAATGCATAAAATAGTTTTATCCAAATAGGCAATTAATACCCGCTGTAGCTGAACTAAATGACACCGTAATGCAGGTGTAATCAGCATGCATTATTATAGAGTAATAAAATCAGTTGGCCCTCACCCTCAGGTTGTAGAAAGCACTGTGGTTGTGCTCAGAGTCACATAAGCAAACTCCTGCCACAAATCTTCCTCCAGAACTCTTCCCCCCAGGCCTGAGGCTTAACAGGAAGCACATTCCATAAACCTTTTAATTTAGCTTGGTCCTTTTTAATGAGAAAGGATGTTTTTATACAGACATGTGCCCTATATTTCCTTCCCCTTCCAGCACATGCATCAGCCAAATAAATATTATCAAAGGATTAAATATCTTGTGCTTCTCTAGGATATTTCATCCAAGTTTAGCCAAAGTGCTTCACAAACTTCAATTAATCCCCCACTGAGAGCAGTGCTGATAGACACACATTGTAGATGAGCATGCAGAGAGGAGCGACCATACAAGTGCTTCTTGCAGCCACACAATGCATGAGCAATGGGGACAGTGGGGAGCCCAGTCATCCCGTGCTCCTGCTTTTGCTGCTCGATTTTGTCAGATATTTGCAATCTTCAATAGCCACTTCAGCCTTCTTTCTCTGCTGTGTCTCCACTGCCTTGAGCATGATGAGTGCTGTGGCATGGCAGAGATGTGCAGTAAGTTCTCTCCATCCACCCTCCTTAGGTCCTTGACTATTGGTACAAGGTAGGACAGAGCAGGGTTGGGGACTCGTGAGTGCCCCAGGCCAGCATGAAGAATCACAGGGTGTCTGAAGTTTGCCTTTTGGTGTCCTTTTTAAGACATCTGACATTACATTATTTTTCTGAATGTTGAAAACCATCACCAGGAAGCATGTGATCTCTCTGTACCTGTGACTAGAAGGGTTTGAGCAGGATTTTTTCTTCTCTTTCCTTCTTTGCAAAAATGTGTCAAAGACATAATTTATTACAATGAAACTGAACATACAAAACAAAACTGACATGTCCTCATTTAAAATGCCTTTGCACCTAGAAGACAGGAGATAAAAAGACAACTGATTTGGGCAAACAAACCTATATTTCATCTCCTTCCCCTGTCTTCCAGACTGTAATGTGCTATGGTCTGTAGCTCGGAGGACTTCTTGATTTATATGCATTCTTTAAGCACACCTTAGTGTTTGAGATTTGTAGCAAAACCAGCACAAGGCTTGTGTTAGGGGAGGTGGGTCATTAAAGCACCTGGTTTTGTCTCCTCCCTACCCTGGAGCTATCAGAGGACAGCAGTTCACACAGGGTGTTTGGAGCACTTCAGTATGGCTCTGCTCACTGGGAATTTGTTATGATTCATCGACAAACTATGCTGCTCCCTGCATATTTCTTTGGTTTGATCTACCTATTAGTAGACCCGCCTCCTTTTCTTGGCTTTTTGTTTTGTTTTGTTGGCCACAAGGACATTTTTGCTGAGCCTCCAACTCTGGCATCTGTATGAAGCATAAGAAGAATGGAAAGCTGTACATATACCACTAGCCTTCAAGCCCAGGCTCCGGTCCCAAACTTTGCATCTCTCTAGATGTCATGAGTAGACAGAGGCCAGACAGGTGCATCCGAGAGTCATTTCAAATTTACCAAGGGATGACTGTGCACTTTAATTCTATGTCTATGGTAGAGTTTTTGGAGAATCAGAAAACACAGGTTGGTAGAACAAGGAGCTGTATGTTGACAGAATTATACACGCACGATTTTGCCACACAAATCCTGAGTAATGAGCAATGAAATGCAGTCATTGATTTTCATGGGGCCAGGATAAATTTTCATCCAAAATGTGGACATTAAGCTTGCGGGAGTATCAAAAACTGGTAAATTAAGTTGCTGAGACTCTTAGCTTTCCATTTGGAAATGCTGAACAAGTCTCTCAGAAGGCAGCTTGTGATTGAAAATTGTTGTGTAAATACTTGTAGTATGGGACTGATATGTCCTGTTGTGGCTGTATAGCACTCTCCAAGGGCAGCTGTGGCATAGTCTTTGACTTAGGCATGTGAACCATGTGTCATGGTATGGAACAGGCTGACACTGACCCTGAAAACTGGGTCTGGTTGTTGGTGATGTTATGAGTTGCAGTAACATTATGACTCTAATTGCACTCAAATAAATAAATAAAATTCAAACCATTCCCCCTTGTCCTATCACTGTCTGCCCTTGTAAAAATTTGATTCCTCTCCTGTTTATAATCCCCTTCTAAATACTGGAAGGCTGCAATAGGGTCTCCTGATGGCTTTCTATTCTCTAGGCTGAACAAGCCCAGCTCTTTTTCGAATTGCTGGTCCAGTTATGTTCAGGCAACTGGATTGAAGAGCTGGAGCGTAAAACAGTCTTAAATGGCCAATGGCAATGAAAAGAGCTGTGCCTGCTGTAAGTCATGACAACCATGCAGTAGAACTACTGCTACATACTCAGATTCTTTTTGTTCTTGGATCTTTGTGAAAGCAAGCTACAGAATCAGGCACTTCCTTTATTTTTTCGTTTCCACTATTTTTTCCTAGCGGTTAAACAATAGTTGTCTTTCTTATTTCCATAGAAGACAGATCACCTGTGTCAAGTGTTTTTCAGTGAGGTCTTGTTTTGTTTTGTTGTTTTTTCTTTTAATTCTGTTTTTCACTAGAGTTGATGGAGACATAGAGAGGTCAAATGACTTACAGGAAGTTCTTCAGGTAATTAAAGAATGGAAGATTCTGTTGACTTAAAGCAGTCAGTGTAACTACTTAACTCCTGCTAATAGCTTTTTTCTGTCTCTTCAGCCAAGCAAAATACTCTTTTGATTTTCTTACATGAACACACCCCCTCTCTTTTTTTGCTTTTAATAAAACAATAATCGTTTTTAAAAAGACATAAAAATGGAAATAGGGAAGAAATCTGTCCATGAACTGCTGCGGAGCTGTATTTGTCATTATTATTTATTATAGCTTTTGTGTTAGTTATGCACAAAGATTCCGGATGAGTCCATTGCTATTCAAGTGTTGAAATTAGCTTTTCTTGCCTGCACCTATCCAATCTGTAGTTCTCCTATTAAACCCCTTTTTGACGCAGAAACATCACTTATTTTCCCCATACCTCAGAGTTAACCCTGTTTTACACTTGCAGATATGTTTCCTCTCTTTTATATCCAACAAACCTCACAAGAGGTTGTAGCTGCAAGACACCACATTACTTCCCTCTTACTTTCTCTATCATATCTTAGCAGAGTTTTTTCATGCTTCCATAACAGAGAGATAATGAGGTTTAAGAGTGAAAGCAAATAAAAAAGTATCATGTATCATACTCTAGAGCAGAATGAGACCTTAAAAGAGTGATCATGATTCCTTATGCTAACTAATGATGGGAAAGAGATGATTCTTCCCTGTCAAAAGGAGACCTAAAATCCCAGATGTTTTCCTGCCTTCATTCTTGAACAGCATTTCCTCCAGCTTCTGCTCAAGTCAAACACATCTCACTTTTCTCTTCCTTTCTCCCAGTTAATTCTTACTCAGCATTGTTGCATTTAGCCCAGCCTTCTACCTTTTGCTGTTCTACCTTCTTTCTGCTCTTGTCTGTGATGACCTATCAAAATTCAGCAGCAAAAAATTCCCATAATTTCCACTGCCCCTTCTCGTTGAATCCTTAATTCTGAGATAATTCAGAAGGACCTGCTGCCTGTCAACTTTTAATATTTCTAATTGCCTATCTGTTCTGGTATAATCATAAAGCCTTTTAACATTTCACTTTTCCCCCAGGAAAATGTACCCTGGTGTCAGAAATGTGACCTTCAGCTCTTTTTGTGAATGCTGAAGGAAAGCACTCAGACTGTCAGCAACTTAATCAGCCCAACTGTCACTAACTTCCCAGTCATGCTCTCTAACAGCTAGATATAGCATAATTACCTTGCTTGCTACCTCAGCTTTCCTGGAACAGTGAAATGAGAATGTTTATCCTTAATTCCCCTCACATTTTGCTGTCATGTGTTCATGTCAGTAATCATGATGTACCTTCTTCAGGTCTCCATCTTTGAAGCAGGCCTTGGACCTTAGGGTTGGTCCAACCATTTGTGCATCCCTCAGCTTCTGCCTCTTTTCAAAGCCAAACCATGATTAGAGTCTCTGAAGTGACTTGACATATCCACAGGTAAAAAGTAATAATAACAATCTCTGCAGCATGAATTTTAACTGAAAGTAGTTGCACGTAAGCCTACATGTGACTTTGGTGAGGGCATCTGTGAGAAGAGCAAGAAAATCACAGCTGGAATATTATGTCACATCAAGCAAGCGCATAGAATAGCTTAAATATCATGGAAAAAAAAAATGAAACTGGAGGTAGTGATCCTTAAAGACTGGCAATCATATGAAGCATGTCTTGCAACCAGGTGTGCTTGAAAAGGCTCTTTTACAGGAAATGAGGCTTCTTGGGATGATCTGGAAATCTCATCTACTTAGTGGCATTTGTATTCTCTAGTATCTCTCCCACTCTTTTTCCATGGTACAGTGTAGTTTATGTAAATTTGGAGCTCTTTCCAAGTATTTTCTCCTCGTAGGTGTAGGAGGTTTTGATGGCCTTAAGAACTGGACAGAATAAAATACAAGTATTCTGTAAAATTTTCATTGTATAAAAACTTTCCATGTACTCACATCTAACGACAGAAGTTTGGATGCAGCACGCTACAGAGTGCTTTCTAGGTCTGGATCCTGTATCCACAAGTAGTTCCTAAAATTTATTTTATTCCTGTAGCCCCAGCACTGGTGAAATATCAAGTGAACTAAAACAAAGAGAAAGGGGCACACATAGAAAAATAAATTACTTGAACCAAGCCCTGTCCAATGAGGGGGAATCTGAGGAGCTCCTTGAAGTAAAAATTTGATTGCAAACACAAAATAGATGGAGGGATGTCAGCTTTTATGGACTGTCACAAGAATTTGTGGACTTCTGCTCTCAGTGATAAGTAGATGTACGAGTTTCAGACAGTGCACACAAGTTTCGGCTTACGTTTGCAGAAAGGCTTATTTGCCCAGCCTCTGACAAATGAGAATTACAACCAGGTGTAAGGCAAGCTGTATATTAAGTCTAGCTATCACCAAGCATCCAGTGCTCATTTTAGCCTTGTTTCTTTTGTCTTTCTCTTTAGAGCTTTATTTAATTTGTCTCATGCAGTATCCCCGTCTGCTATTTGGGCCTGATTGCTAGGGTCCAACTTTTGAACTGTTTTTAACTTTGATTGTCATTTTAATTTCCTCTGTAATGTATTTGTGACCACAGCTTGTATATTGAAGTACAAATCGTCCTCTAACATTATTTTTTCAACCTTCTTTTCAAGTTACACTCAAACCTAGTCTTGTTTCTTTGCCTGTCAGCTGATGTCTAGATTGAATTAGAAACCACTCTCCTTCCAGATATAGAAATATATTTCCTCTACTTAATGCAATCTTGTCTGTGTCTGGGTAATTAAAATCATCTATTACTACCACTCAGGTTCATTTACATGTTTTATCTTTTTTAATTTATGCAATAATTACATAAAATACTGAGTTTCAGTGGGCCAGCTGGATGGAGTACAAATAGTAAGGCATATCTTATTATGGAAACATACCTCCAGATATGAGCACTGACTTTACCATTCGAGTCTTTTTTATGATCACAACTGAATCATCTTTAACAAATAAATCAACATATGTTTGTTTGTGTATCTCTTTCTTTCCTCAAGAACTGCCAGCATTTCTGAAGATAAGAACCTGAGAAAGTTCAAGAGACCTCAGTGTTTTATCTAGTGAGCTGTTCAACTGTGCAGCTAAATCAATAATTACACCTACTTCAAGATGTAGGAGGGTAGTGTAGAAAACACAGAAATCAGATATCTACCACTGAAAGCATTACATAGGCTTTCTCAGTGTAGGGAAAAATCCAGAAAGAAGGAGCAATTACTATTGCAATTGCTTCTTTCTTATTCAATCAGCAGTAAAGAGATTCTGGTATTATTTTTCACTGTTTTTTACTCTTTAAAATTTCATTTCATGCTTTAGAAATTGTCTTCCTTTCTTGTTTGCCCTTATTTTTCTCTGTCACTTTTACAAAAGCTACCCTCTCCTGTTTTCTCTATGCATTACTGAGCCCTTCTCAAAATACTTTGAGCAGTTTTCAGACAGCATTGAGAAGGCAAAGCACCCTCTCCTTTCCTGATCCTAAGAGAGAATCTGAAAATAGAAACATTGAAAAAACAAAATGAAAATCTCCATGTCTGAAAAGACATACAAAATTAGTAGCAAATGTGCCCAAAGATGGAAAAAGCAAACTCCACAAAAAGCATTATTTCCCCATGACTGCTTCCCCAGAAGCATTCCTCCTCACAATAGGAAGATATTTTCTTCCATTTGACACAATTAACTGCTATTAGCAACTACGGTGACTGCTTTTGAGACCTTCCATTAAAACACATTGAGATGAAATCCTTTGTATGCTGCTAACAGTAATTTAAGAGCTGACTTTGTTTTGTGAAAAGATATTTGTGAAGCTAGACTATTTCAGCAATCAACATATTAGAATATTAATTTTCTAAACGCTTCAGTTTCTCGACATTACAATTTCATTATGAAATATTATGCACTATATTAATGTGTAATGTGAGCTCCTTGATTTCTGACTCTTAAGTTTAAAAAATATTTTTCTACACGTGGAAAAAAATGTTATTCATTTGGCTTGACAAGGCATGAAAGGTAGTAAAGCCACAGATGTAGAGTCAGTTCTGAAGTTCTTTTTGAGATAATGAACAAAATCTAAAATGTCTGCAAGCTTATGTACATCCCATTAAAGAAACCTACTTGGAAGGCTATGTCAGCCTCTACACTCAGGATCCTTTGAGACTCAGTCAGCTTCATTCCTATTCATTCAGCTTCACACGCTAGTGAACAGGAGATATCTCATATGGAACCATCTTGCTTCTTTTTCAAAGTATTCAAAGATCCCTGTACACTGCTGCTGTATGAATGACCTTCCAAACCAGGAGAAATAGCTGGCCTGTGTTCTTCAAGTAACAAAACTAGTCTGTATGAAAGGAAAGCCTGTGAGAAGCAGAGTTGGTACATAGGAGCTGGGGTTAACATTGGTTCTGAACCCTTATCTAAGTCACTGTAAATCCATCTACGAGGCCTGGCCGATGTGGAACAAGGCAGCTGGAATGTCCGTATCTATTCATTAATATGTGTTCATATTTTCTAAAGGGATACTAATTAAAGTGTACATCTTTTTCTTCTTTCGCTCCACTCCTTCAAAGGCACAGCTATTCATCCTCCATTCCTTTTGCAAATGTGATGAATACAGATCCAAATCTAGCAGCGTTTCTTGAGATCTGATATTCCTGACATCAAATCTCGATGATCAAAGCAAAACATTCATTAAGTCACATTGCCATAATGATCTACTTAAATGGAATACAGTACTTTAAACATCAAAAAACACCTTTCTGATAAAGTATGGAAACGCTCATTTCTCTTGTTTACCCAATGGCTTGAGATGTTTGTCTGAAGTTTTACCAGGTAGGGAAATGCAAATACTGTTTAGATATCTTTAAATACGAAAGGATAGTATGCTTACTAAGTAGACAAGCTTTTATTTCCTAAACAAAATATGTCATAATGTTCTGGGTCCTCAGGGAGGAACCATAAAAACTGCAGTTCCTCGAAATGAGTTTTTCCATCTTTCATCTCTCTAGCGTTCAAGAAAACAACCTATCCAAAATATTGTAAGCCTGGGAGTTAAGTAGTAATTGATACTTCAATACAGCTAATTTTATTTTATCGCTTTGGTTAAATCTTTCCAGGTCATAAATATATACCTGTATAACTAGTCTGGACTGAGCTAAAACCCAGGAACCTGCTATTAATTTTTCAAATATACAAATTTCTGTAAGATATTATTTATTCTTTTTTGTTGTAGAAATTATAGTGGGGAAGAAAAATGTACGTTACACTATTTTTTTCTATTTTTGATAAACATTTATGAAGAGAATGAGGGCAAGACTTAGCCTATGTTGTCTGCCAGGTTCGTAGAGCCCAGTCATAAATATAAGCAGTGACATTTTACAGCAGGGTGTGGGGGGAACATCCTGGGTAATTAATTTGAGCTGACAGTCAGTATCACGAGACACATGATATTCACTACAGTGACAGTGTTATCTGTGGGAGAGGAGGGTCAGTTTCCATTCAGAAACACTATTTTCCAGAGATTTGGAATTTGACACAATAATTGGCATTAAAAAGTTTTCCATTCAATAACATAATTTCCCCTTGAAGAACTGATGCCCAAAACTGAGATGGCTATTTTAGGATAGCTAAAGATGGAAAACAGAAGGGAAAAAAACACCCATTATAGTAATATCAGAGGTTCAATTGCTTTCCATTAGCAAAGGCAGCTGCAGACTACTGAAAACAACAAATGCTTCAGAGCTGTAGTTTTCCTGCCTTTCAGGACCTATTCTGCTGTGGACAAAGATGTACTGAACTGCCAGCCCAGCAGTGTGAGACAGAATTCATCCCCTGTGCTAAAACCCAGGCAGTCTGACTTATTTCTTACAGAAACCTGGGTCAGGTCTTGAGGCATGTATACATATTGTTTTTTATGCTTTAAAGGATTTTTAGCTCTTTAAGAAGGAGATTTCTACTACTGAAAACACTAAATGGTTAAATGTTACTCTGACTGCTATTAACTGCTATCAACTGAAGGATTTAAGGTGGTCTTGATTAACTGGTAAATCTTAAAAGATATGTGCCTGGCTGGGAAAAGCATTTGCGTGTGCAGACTGTGATGCTTAGCAAGAGCTCTGAAGACACTGCTGTTGGGTTGTAAAACTGACAAAAGCAGGTCTCCTAATGAGATTTCTGGCAAATCTGATAATTTTAACCAGAATTTAGAGCAGCTTCCCATCAGCACATTGGTGTTACTGATTCTAATCCTAAGTATATCTTGTAAAAGCAAAAGGCAGTAAAAACAGAGTAGTTTTTCCCCTGATTTTTAAAGAGCTTTTTAAAGTGATGAAGTTGCTTTGGCACCTAAAGATGAATGGAGATACCAGGCCATCTTGTATGAAGTGGTTTTTTCAGCCTTGTCTGTACACTGCTGGTCTACTGTCCTGTGTTGATGACTGGAAATTGGCTCTATGCAATCACACTGCCATTGGATGCTCCAGAAGAGGCCCAGTTAGAATTAGGAAATACAATAGGGGATATGTGGCTAAATTGCTTTTTTATCCCTCATTCCTTAAAACTTTTGGAAAAAATAGTTTCCTTCCTTTCATGAGATAAAATATTCTGACCTTTGAGAGAGTGTGGAAAAAATATCACCAAATATATTCATATCCTCTGAAATATAAAAATAGAGATTGGTGTGATTAATGAGCTGTTTAGAAAAGAAAGGAATCAAAAGGCAGTGACACATGTTGAAAGTTGTTTCTTTAGCTTGTCACTTGCCCTTGAAATTCTGGCCAAATTATTGAAATTCATTACCACCCTGGCAATTGGAGGGTTGTTTCACCTCAGGTAGGCAGGGAAAGAAGCAGGAAAAAAACAGCAGCAGAGCTTACATTTTTGAAATACCACTGAATTTTTGAGCTACTTCACTCAAGTTTCCTTAACATTTCCAAAGAGCAGGAAAGTTCAGCTGACAGACTGCATTCAGCATCCAACATGATCTGCTCCATGTTGACTGAAGGGAGAGCTGTACAACAGTGCTACCACAGTCTATAATATTCTTTTAATGTCTGAATTTTAAACAGGCAATGGCAAGTAAGATTGCCAGGTAATGCAATGATCTGAAACCAAGCAAACATGTCACTGGGAGAAAAACCAGTTGGAGGCAAGAATGTTTATGAATATGTTCAGTCAATTTTCACGCTGCATATTCAGTAAGGAGCCAGACTTGGACTGAGTGATGCAAACACTGTGGATGGAACTGCTTGGGAGTAGTTAAAAGAACTAAGAGAGAGGAAGAAAATAAAACTCTGCAGATATTAATTAAGGTGTTCAGGGAATGATTCTGGACCAGTTCTCTCTAGGTTTAAAAACACCGTCACCTCCTAGAATTAAATCAGCTGCCAACCCATCCCTAAGTCACTTTACTTCTCTTTGATGCATCAGTTCAATCCTTAGTCCTTGCAATTATTGCAGTTATTTATTTTGCTAAATCCATTTTAATTTATCCCTGAAAGGAGTGGTCTCTCAATCACCTCAATCACTGTTACTAGAACGATGTCACATTAACAGTTTTTAAACTGTAAATTGATCTGCTTTGATTGATTTTGCCTGACCTTTAAACATGAATAGAAGTATTTAAATGGTGTAATAAAATACTTTTGGAAAGTGTAAGCGCTCCAGAATCTAACAAATGTGCACGGATTAGCTTAATAACAGAGTAGGGAGTTTACTGATCTCTATTTTTTGCAGCCTAGTGGTCTAGCAGGATCTCTGTGCTGAAAAGCAAAAGCTTAGCAAGCTCTTAGGAGTTCAGCAAGCTGCATTAACTTTGATAAGGAAGATAAACACTGCAGCTGAAAGCAGGGAAAAACAAAAATAAAGGAACATTAATTATTCATTGCTAGGGTATGCTGCAAAACCTGCTGAACAGTTAGACATTTCCTGAAACTGAAATTATTTTATTTTATTTTATTTTATTTTATTTTATTTTATTTTATTTTATTTTATTTTATTTTATTTTATTATTTCATTTCATTTTTAAAGACAAAAAGGAAAAAAAAGATTTTTTTTCTTGCTTATTTGTTTCTAATAACAGTCAGGAGCAAGTATGCAAGCAAGTGGGGCTCAGGGATTTCAGGTTATTAAGACAAAGTCCTGCAAAGGACATAGGCCACCCATCTTAATTCTGATTTCTAGAAAAAGATCTGGAACAATCTGTTTCCTGGAAGATAAAAATAGAAAAGCGGCAGATCCCATGCATTATTTGAGAGCAAATCTTGTCAAATACATCTTACTCTCTTCTTTGACCACATCAAGGACAGTGTGAATGAATGAGAAACACAAGGCATATTCGACCTTAATGAAGCTTTTGACACTATCTCACATGATGTTCTCATTAGCAAGCTAGGCAAGTACTATCCTGATGAAACTGGTGTGAGAGGAGTGAAAAAGTGATTGAAAATCTATAATTAGTGAGTACTTATCAATGGTTCATTATCCAAATGGAAGTGAGTATTGAGTGACATTCTGCAGAAGCCTGTCCTAAGTCTGCATTTATTCAATATTTTCATTAGCAGGGATGATGAAATAGGAAGTATGTTTATTAAATTTGTAGAGGATATGGAGCAAGGAGGTACAAGATCACTGAAAATTCAAAATTAGCTTGTCTATTGAAGGAGCATTCTGAAATTAGCAGGAAACAAAGTTCATCAAGGCAAAGATACATCCTCTATATAATATGATACAATAGTATTTTAGCAGAAATAATCCACCAAATTTTCTGAGAAGTATAACTGGGTAGGCAGCAATTTTCTGGGCAAAGACCTTGGGATTACAGCAAGTGGACATGAGTCAGCACTGCCATATCTAATTCAGGCAGGACTGCTGCAAGAAAAAAGAACAAATAATTTAGCACAAAGATTCTGTGAGATTTTTGCTAGACTGGAGCACAGTACTCTAAAAAAGATGCTGTTCCAACAGGCTGCAACAAGAGAAGTCAGGATGTCAAAAAATACAACCAGTTGTGCACGTGTTAAAGAACTAGGAGTGTTTATGCTAATGGAAAGGTCCCAGAGGAGTACATAATTGCACTTCATCAGGCTGTTACACCTAAGATATGGTCTGCCTTCCATGTTCATGTTGTTTGGAGCAGGAAGTAATGAGTTTAATGTGTAGATGAGGAAAACTTGTATTAGACGCAAAGGAATCTTTAATGGTGAATATAGGAATACTTCGTAATAAATTACCTGGTAATGTTACTGAGTCTTCAATAATACATTTATAGGAAAGGCTGGACAATAAAGTGTTAACAATTATATATATATAGATGATTCTTGCAGAAGCAATATGTGGTGACTCTTCCCTTCCATCTTTTTCTTTTTATTAGGTGAATTACAGAGTTTCTAAAGGGACATTAACTGAGGTAACAGAAGTAAAAATGTCTGGAGATGTAATTTGAGTGAGCTGAGTGCTCTCCCATGATGAAACTCAAAGAACTGGAATACACAATTTTGAGAGTAACTGAAAAAAAAATTAATTGAACAATCTATGACTGTGAGTCCCTATATATTTTAAAAGAGGGAGGGACAGAGAAAGAGAGAAAGATCAGGAAAAGAGGCAAACTATCAAGGAGAGGCAAAATATTCTGATTGAATATTTTTGGATATTTTAGATAAATTCTGAAGGAAAGAATATGAAACAGAAAAAAAGTAGTGAAAACAAGTTGTATCAAACTCTATTTTCTATTTCAATATGACTGTTGTTTTTCCTTTAGGTAAAACATTCAGTTAGATTGTTACATGTGAAATTACTTGTTAATCTGAGCAAGCTGGAGATGAAGGAAAAGCATTAAATTACTTACTGACAGAGAGATGGCAATGAATTAGTGGAAGTTACTCAAGGGTAGGTTTTGGGTCCACTTCTTACTAGGTGGTATGGCTCTATAAGCAGAAGGTCTTGCTGATGACACATGGTTGTGAGACATGACTAAGAAACAGGAAAAGCAAGAATTGTAATAGTATGCGAAACGCTAGAAATGGAATGTAGTTTCAAAGGGAAAGTGCAAATTGTGCATATGGAGACAGATGAGAGAGATGACTAGAGACCTCATGACTTGGCAGCAGTGCAGAGGAATATATTTGAGATTTTCAGAAGAAAACATTTTTAAATAAGTTATTCATGTGCGGACAGAAGAAGGACAGAGGAAGAGGAGCAGGAAGTACAAGTGCTATTGAGCGCTTACAGAATTCAGTCTGAAGATTGGATTTTAAGAGTGAATGCATTGATTGGACAGAACAAAGGAGAATGCATTTTTATGAGCAGAGATTGAAAGAGGTTGACTTTTGTGTTCAGAACTAAATAATCTGAAAGAGGATGGAGAATGGGTGTAAAGTTACTCTCTCTAGTCAGTGGCACAGTGATAGAAATTACTGAAAAAGTTTTAGCTAAAGGATAGTATTAACATCAGACTAACAATTTTAGTCTAGCTATTGTAAAGAAGTTTTCAGTTTTTGGATCAATATGCTGACATTAGCAGTTACATGGACCTATTGTTTAAATTATGAAGTTTGATTTGTTTGTAAACAAGGTTTATAAATAGTATTATATGATGGCATGGCAAACTGGTCTTTCCTTTTGTACTTTCCAGCAGTATTTTCCCTTACCTGGCTCATTAGTTCATCCAGGTGGGATGAACTTTTGAATTAGGCAACTTTGAAAAAATAGAATGGTGCTTTTGCAGTTGAGTATAACACAGTTTTTGTTGTTACTATTTCAATCAGCTTGCATTTCCTTCCTGCTCTGACAGTCTCTCTAACATGAATCCCCCAAGAAATTAAAGGAGAGGGCCTATTCCATATCAGAGTTTACTCTGGCTCTGGAAGTCTCATGGTAGCTGGGCTTATCAAGATAGGAAACATCAAACATCACACCTTCCTTTGTATTCAAGCACAAGAGATTGGTCATGAGTAGCTTAGTACAAAAGCAGCTGTTCTCAAATTAAGGAGAAAAGGATAACATCTTATTTAGAAGACAGCCAAAACACCAGTCTAAGCAGATCTTGATTTCTGCTAATGCACAGTTATACATAGCCATGTGCACAAGAGCCAGCTTCTATTTCCTCTGCAAATCTATCACATCAGCTATTTCCTGTTAATTATTTAGAGTATGTAGCTGAGACAACTCAGACTTTTAGATACAAGAAGTGTAAACAATACAAAGTAAGTACCTAACATAATAACCAGCTTATGCTCTACTTCCACATGTGAAGGCAAACATTATTATTGCTTTGAGAATAAGTATTCCTGAGCAATAATGCCAAGCAAACAGACTTGTGGCACACACAGTCATCAACAGCAAATAAGAAGGGATTTAATCATGGTCAAACTGAGCAGGTGGCCAGCATTCCAGTGGACATTTATTTTGGCAGCTTTCTAATGGCTTTACCACTCGATCTGTTTTATACTAAGTGTTTCTAATATGTGAGCTGGTCAAAGACCAGAAGTAATTTGCATGCTCCTTCCAAAAATTCCAGCCAGCTGATCAGAGAAGAAAGGAATCTTATAATGAAAGGATTCATACTTTTCCCCTGCCTTTATGAAAATATTTTTGCTAGTTTTAAATGATATTTATTTTACACTACTGTGTAAGTAGATTTTTAGTTTTGTAATTTAACATAGCTTTTTCTTTTTTTAATATTACTTTGCCTCTCGTGCTTACAATCTTGCTGTTAAGTTGGAATGTTAAAGAAAAAATTGTTCAGTGTGAAAGAGACTATGTTTTCAAAGTGTGTTTGTGGCTAAGAAGCATAAGATCCCTCAATAACTTAAGGGCTTTGGAAACCCCATACTACACATGCTGACAATATGAGAGCATAGAAAACCTCATAGCACGTTGAAACAAAAATCTACCAAGCTTAATAATGTGTTTAGGAATGGAAATGATTGGATGCTAAGAGAAGAAAAAAAAAGGAATCGAACAAGTATGACATGGTATAGTCTCTCCACATCAGCATCAATAACAATAAATAGACAAGACAAAAACAATTAAAAGTCACATCACAAGATCAAAACTAAAAAAAGAAAAAAGAAATTATAAACTATCCTTAGAATTAAAAAAAAGAGAGAGGAAAAAAAGATAAAAAGCAAAAGAATGTTACAATTTGGTTAAAATTGCACCATGGTAAGAAGCTCAAAGAATTTATATTGGACATAGCACATGTTTTGATTTGTTTGGGGTTTGGTTTTGTTTTGAAACCCCTTTTAATGTTCCAGCAAGCACCTCAGTGGGTTATTAAAAATGCACCCAAATTTTTTCCAAAATAAAATTTCCATGAAATCAAATATTTTATTTCTTCTGTGCAAGCCAGTATACTTGAATTCAATCAGAATATTTTTTCCTCAGAAACCTGTGGAAATAGTTATATTGCTCATGAACCCTGTGGAAAGGCTTTCACACCTCTCATATCCCTGGAGCTTAAAGCCATGAAGCAAAAAATAGTCTTATCCTCTATACAGGTTCCAGATCCCTCTCACATACCTCTGCTAAGTCCTACCCTCAGAGGAGGCATCCAGCTTTGACCTGATGCAATGAAGACACTGTATTTGACATAGCATAATCACTATGTTCACTCTTAAGAAATCACCCTGTTTCTACCTTTCCTCCTCTCATTTTCCAGTGTTATCTTTAAATCATCGATGCCAGAACCAGAGCCAGAGGCAGATGTAAAAATATCTCCTTGCTCCTACCATTCTACTCCTGTGCAGACAGGCATGGGCCATTTTTGCCACTGCCAGAAGCATCAACAGATTTTCCCTGTCTAGGGATTTTTAAACCCTGTCGATCATAAGATTTGGATTTATGACACAGTTCAATGCCAGTTGGCTTCAATGGTCATTGGATTGCACTCTAGAGGATTTCTGAGACACAAACAGCAGAACAAATTGGAGTACTGGATCCCTAGAGATTGACACAAAACATCCTTATGTCTTCCCTTGGCTGCAAAGCTGTACAGCGGACAACAAATTCTCTCTGTAGTGGGAGTACTGCATTCTATACCCAGTTCATCAACGTAAAAATAAAACACCACCTTGTCTTACAAGGAGAAAAAAAAAACTTAAATGGTGAGATATTTTCATTCAAATAGACATAATCTAAGTATGAAAAGATGAAGTCTGATTGAGACCAAAGAAAAAACCATACTGCCCTCTCAAGAAAGGGAAAAAATGTCTGTTCTGGAACCTACACAATTTTCCCAACCAGCACCACAGAAATAGATGTAAGCACAGTGTGTGTGCAACTGTGGGGAGATTTTGAAGGAATAGATTTTGTGAGAAAACTGGAATCTGTTCATTACAGGGTAAGTAAAAGCTTCTTTAGCTGCAGCCAACTGCAGTTTAATTTAAACTGCGTTCACAATGACAAAAAGCATAGTAGCTTGATTGCTTGAGCTAATAATACCCTGCCCGTGTATTTTGCTTACAGATGGCCATTAATATCATAATGACAGACGGGCTGCACTGTGTGCAACTATCCTATTTAGTTTAGCTAGGAAGAATTGTCCAGCTATAATTCAGTACTGAATAAGTGGGGCATTTAAAAAGAAAGGTAATTTGATCTACACTGTATGTGTATACAAGCAGCCTGAGACAACACTACTAAACATATTGCTTCTACATTTATGTCTTCAGTAGGACACTCACATATAGTGTTATGATATATACCAATACTGAACAGAGGCAACTAGAGGGAGAGCACAACTAGGCCAACTAAGCATTTTGTCCTCAAGACAAAAGACCCCCTCAAATTTTTGAAGACTGTATGAACTTGTTTGGACAGCTGTGGTTGAAGAACTGTCATGCATGGCAAATGAAAATCCCTACCACATTTACTTTGAGATGGGGATTAAGAATAAAGTCACTTACAAAACTACTGACTTTAGAAGATCCTCTGTGACTTTTCTGATGGTTGAAAGGTTATAGAATTTTAGGATGACTTGTGTTGGAAGGAACTTTAAAGATCATCTAGTTCCAACTCCCCTGCCATGTGCAGGGGTGCTACCCACTAGATAGAGGTTGTTCTGAATGAGAGGTAGTTTCTGTGTATCCAGTAACTCTAAAGAGATTTGTCTTCTTTGGTCTTCTGAGCCATTTCCTTTGAAAATTCAGCATCTTTGATATCTTAAGGCAAGAGATTCTTCTGTTAAACTAAATATTTCATGAAGAATGACAGTTTTTGGTTTGTACCTAAGTGTTTGATCCCTTATCAGAATGTCTATTGGTCCTGCTGTACAGACCTTGCCTTGCTGTGCAGGTAGGCAGGACACACAATTTTTTACTTGCATAATCCAAAGAGCAATGTACTCTTTAATTTAGATTGATTATCATGCAATTGCATTCACCTCTCAAAAGTTGCTATCTGTCTTGTTTGTGATTCTATACCAGTACTCTTCCCTTTTGTCCAGTCAGAGAATCAGAGATACATAATTGAATCCTGCCCTACAAATAGAGAATAATGCTCTGATAAATTTATGTGACTGCACTTCAGTGACCAACAAACTTGGTGAATTTTAGGTTAAAATTCACTTGAAAATATTTAATCTGGAAATTCAGTTCCTCATTTTCCCAATGTTTCCCAAAGATCCAGAAAATTTCAAAGAACATTGCCTCCTTTTGCCCATGTTTGCCAGATGCTGTGGGAAGGAACTGTACCCAGCATTCACTTGTGGAATTTGTGTCTGACAAGAAGAAATTCTGCTGGTTTATCTCATCAGGATATGACAGCTCAGCCAATTTCTCTGTTCTCTTCCCCTAATACTGTGTCAGTTCTACTTACTCTTCCCTTATCAGCTGACATCTGCAATGTCCTTTAAATTGTGACGCGTCACTGAGAAGATGTAAAGTCTTGAGTGTATGTCATTGCCTCTCTTATTAACTGTTATACTCTCATCTGAAGCAGCAAGCATGTTTTCTGTTTATTCACACGTGTTGCTACCCCTTTATTTAACAGCAGTTATTGGTGCCTTAAAAGTAATCCATATGAAGGATAAGGAATCTCAAGCTTCACAACATGTTACTTCTTCCTGCCTCTGAGCATGCTGATCTGATCAGCTGGGCTCACTGAAATTTCAAAACACACTGTCAACCTGTTAAAGCACTCGTGCAATGACAGTGAGTGTGGCTTCAAGCTGTAGATTAGACATCAACTGTGTCTCCCAAAAAGCAAGTTAAATCCCATGAACAATTCCTGGAGGTTGTGCATTTCATATACGGAAGTGGATTGAGCTCCAGTTTTCTAAGTTCCTAGCTGTCATTTTACTTGCCTGTGACAGGGACACAGCAGGGTGAGCTGCAGGTCTGTATGGCAAAGGCACTGCCTTCAGTTGGCAACCGCAGCAGTGAGTGGCCCTGGGCACTGGGTAAGAATTGCACCTGGTTAAATGTTCATGTGCTGCTTTGTGACTATTTTCACTGAGTCTGGTTTGTTTTGTACTACTGCTTTATTGCTATATAGTTTATACACAGAGACCTTTAGGATATCTCTGGAACTGTTTGTTAATCCCCCCAGATGTTTGCATGACTTATTTTTTATTTGAAAATACCTACTGAAACATGTTATTCATTATTCACTACAGAAGGCAAAACTGATAACAGATTGCATAGCAGACTATATACATGCAGGGGTGAAAACCAAAGCCTGCATCCTCTGAATCAGGACAGGTTCAGAAAATTCTCCACCCTTCCTATGTTGTGTGGATTTCTACATGAAACAGATGCTTGCAGTCAGTCTGAATTGTTCTGTGGAACAATTTACTGATCCAAAAGAAAGACTGCATCATTAAAGATGATTATTTGTCAACGGTAGAACAAATTCATCACGAATCAAGACACGGTACAGGTTGAGAGAGCTTGGGCTGTTCAGCCTAGAGAAGAGAAAGCTCTGGGGTGACCTGAGATTTCAATATCTAAAAGGGGTTATAGAAAAGAAGGGGACAGACTATTTAGCAGAGTCTGTTCTGATAAGACAAGAGGAAATGCTTTCAAATGAACAGAGGGATAGATTAGATATAAGGATTTATTTATTTTTTATGATAAGGGTGGTGAAGCACAGGTACAGGTTGCCCAGAGAGATGGTGCCTCCCCGTCCCTGGAAACACCCAAGGTCAAACTGGATGGGGCTCTGAGCACCTGATGGAGCTGTAGCTGTCCCTGTTCCTTGCAGGGGGGTGTTCCTGGATGGCCTTTAAGGGTTCCAACCAACTCAAAAGATTCTATGACTCTATGATCTATTCCAACCCACTCTTGAAATCTGGTTTAAGAATTGAAACTTAAGAAGAATTAACTCTCCAGCTTCACCCACAACTTCTTTACTGCCACAGCCTTATACTGGTTGTCCATTCCACAAAAAAACTACTGAGAAAAATAGAAGTAGTTGAATATCTTATGCAGCCGTATATATGGTAGCTGCAGAGCAACGTGCAGGAACTGCTTTCATCATAATCATGAAAATTCTCACAGCTACAATCTTTGACTTGTAACTGCAGGAAGAAGATAATTTTCAAACAAAAGCCAGATCTTTGAATTCATAGGACACTTCTCAGTCTTCTCTTGGAATCCAGAGGACATTAGATCCTACAATAACATCATTTCCACTTGAGCCATCTAATAAAGACTGGTCTATTTGCAACAGGGTAGAACATTCTTTTCAGACACAGCCGCTGGCTCCATGTCACCCTCTATGCTGGCTTTTCTTTTCCGTTCACTCAGAAATCTGTGTTTATCTCTTATGTGAAGTCCAGTAGACAGTAACAACTCTGAGTTAATTCCTCAGGTAGTATCAATCAGTGTAGCTGTACTGACTTCAGCATTGCCATCAAATATAGCCGAAGGTCTGCTGAAATTTAATTCCTGTGTTTCAAACACAGATAAGTGCACAAACTCTGAGAGCTCTTAAATTAAATGTTTTTATTCAGAAGGAAAAAATACTCACTTTAGCAGAAACTAACAGCACTGCAGCCTTCAGCTCTTTCTAAATAACTCAGATCAGCAAATCAATCAACACTTTTTTTTTTCCAAGCTTACAACAGAGTACAGTAGATTTACTGTAGTTGTTAGGGGTTTTTTTTGCTGCTATATGTGTGTATCTAAAGAAAAACATAAATAACATGAAAGTTCCAGTTCATATAGCTCCGAGCAAGAATATGTTTTTTTCTTCATGTATGATTTTCATGGCTCTATTCAGGCTGTGATGTTATTCATCTCTTTATTCTCAGTTCAGCACAGCTGTCTGCAGCTGACACAGAGTGAATGTACAATCTGGAGCATACAACTGAAAAGCCAGGTGAATAAAGCAGAATCAGTTTGGAACATAGTTGAACTTTTTAATCTCAAATATCTCATGTCAGTTTTCTAGTTCTCTGTCCACAGTCTCTTCATCAGAATCTTGCATCAGAAATATTACAGCCAGCAGGACCAGGAAGGTGATTGTCCCTTTGTAGTTGCCACTGATGAGGCCACATCTTGAGTGCTGAATTGCATTTTGGGCCACATACTACAGGAAATGCACTGAGGCTCTGGAGCATGGTCAGAGAAGGGCAATGAAGCTGTGACAAATCTGGAGCACAAGTATTATGAGGATCAGCTGAGGGAATTGGGTTTTTCAGTTTCGATAAGAAGACACTCGAGGGACACACTATTACCCTCTACAACTCTCTGAACGGAGGCTGTGGTGTGGTGAGGGTCAGCCTCTACTTCTAGGTAGCAGTGGAAGAAGGAGAGGTAATGGCCTTAAATTGTGCCAGGGGAGGTTCAGGCTGGATATTTGGAACAATTTCTACTCAGAAAGAGTGGAAGAGGTATTGGCACAGACTGCCCAGGGAGGTGCTGGAGTCATTGTCCCTGGAGGTGTTCACAAAACTGTGCAGATGTGATGTTGAGAGACATGGTTAATGAGCATGGTGTGATGGGCTGATAATTGGACTATATATATCTATGATACTGTGATTCTGCATCTCATCTGGGAGGCAATCACTAGTTTTGGTATAGCTGGAGGAAGTAATGACAAGATGGACGGGGTCAATAGAACAACATTATCTGGAGCCACTGATCTCATGGTCACATGAGGGGAAAAGCTGGGTGAGCCATCTGGCACCTTAAATGAGAGAGGCTGTCCACAGCCTTGTCACTCAAACACATTTTGTACCTCTGCTTGTGTGTGCAATGACTCATCCATATCTAAGCTTTCTATGCCTGCAGCCAGCTCTCTTGGCTGCACAAGGGAAGAAAATCACACCAAGCTGCAGGACACCGCTGTGTCTGAACAGCACAAGTGATGAAGTTTTTACTGCCTAAGAAGCAAATGTATTAGGAAGATAAAGAGGGGCCATGATAGATTAAATGTTGCTGGCAGATGAAGTTGATATCCTTAAGGGTCTGAGTGATTTTTTCATCCTAAGAAATAAAGAACCTGTAATATCCCAGAGTCCATGTTTTCCTTGAGGGGAATAGAAATGCTAAAGTAAAAAACCTCACTGCAGTAGAGAAGATAATAAGGCAATTAAAGCTCTCAGAACTATTAAAAAATTGACAAAGCACCAGGAATAGATGAAATACATCACTGAAATCAGCATGGAAAGAGCAAATAAAATCGAAAAGCCTTTGGTGAAGAATTTTGATTGCTTACTAATGGCAATGTTAGTAGCAGAGGATAGGGTAATTTCAATATGTAAGGAAGGAGCAAGGTTAAAAATGGGCCCATTTCACCTGAATTTCAGGAAATTAGTCAATAATGTATCTTGAGATGAATTGATTTGAAAGGTCAGACAGGATAGTGACATTGCTGCAAGTGGGAAAATTAGTGAAACGGGTAAGAAATTGCCCTTTGGCTGGCAACCAAAGGTTCCAATAAGGTGGTGTACAACCTTAAGAGAAAGTGATGAATATTTTTCAAATCCATAAATAGCTCATCCTCTCTGACCACGTTCTTTATAATCCAAATACTGTTTAAAATCAAAAATGGATATCTACATCCATTTGTTTTTTCTGTTGTCCCATTGGCTGCTTTACATTTATGTGAGTGGTCAATGATGTCAGAAAGCAGCTCACAGTGAGAGCAAGTGGAAGGAGATAAGATTTATCAGATGTGGCTTTGTCACCTTCTCTGTCCACAGGTTTTCCTCAGTGACAGAAAAAACAAATGATGATCCACCCCATCCCACAGTGATTCAGTACCATTCCATTTCTTGTAGCATTAAAAAAAATGGATGCTTGAGAAATATTTCCATATTTAGCCTCATCCATTCATATTGCACTGGAAAAAAAAGAGTATTATCAGCAAATGTTACTTTTCTAGAGATAGAGGAAACAAATTAGAGATATAATTTAAAGTTTCAGAATAAAGTTTCATAAAAGATATTCAGATTATGATAAAAATCAGTGATAGCAAGGCTAACTGGATTCTGTGGAATATCTACCAAAAAGAAACATTTGAGGGCTGAATATATGTTATGTTAAAAATTAAATTCTATTCTACATGGGAGCCTTTTTGCACTGACAAAGGAATAAATTTGGTGACTTAATGAGATTTTCCACTTCTAATGTTTATGATTCAGTATATTAAATATGACCTAATTTCTATGATATATGATGCGTATGAGAGGCATATGAGATCCTGAATGAAAAAAATAATCAATTGATTTCTGGCAATGCACTACTTAAGAGGACAGTGAAATTTAATTGAAGGATCATGAAGGTGTCATGGGAAGAAATGTGACCTCCAGAATCTTGACAGACACTTTTTCAGTATAAAAATACGTGGTCCTTTCCTGTTCTATTTGAAATGATAAGATGTTAGCAAACTGATGTCTTCCACTTTCACCAAGTCCAGCAAAATTATTGCAAGGCTGCATAGGTGCAGTAGGGTGCATAGGGTCAGTAGACTACAGACATACTCATGGCTTTCCCTTACTCATTTATTCCTCTAGCCAGAAAGCAGCTCTGTTGTTTTTCTGAAAAGCACTGGAATGATCAACCACAGACATCTGAGAAAGGTACTCACTCCAAAATGATCCATCAGTAGGACAATGCTGGATCATGTAAATACCTTCATCATGAGTGGAAGCACAGAAGCCAGAAGAAAATTGGACTGAAGAAGCATCCCATACCCTTACTTTCCCAAATTAAATAGACTTGATATTTATATTTGAAATATGAAGTGCTCTGAAGGTGATGTGATCCTTAAGATTGTGTAAAATAACCACTTTTCCTCATAGCCTGCTCAGGACTTCTCTTCAAGAACCTGTGAAGCTCTCAGGGATAGACTGGAGGAGCTGTCATCCAATTGCTGACGGCTACTCAGAATAATTATGCTCTCCCTGTCTGGCTGATGAAACTTACACAGGATGGTGCAAGAACAGTGAACTGGCCTCCTTGCTCTAGGACACAATCAATACTAAATTAGCCTTTAATTACAAGTCTTTTAATTATTCAGTGTTGACTTATGGTATGAAGCAGCAGCAGTAAATCTTTGTAAAATAAAGGCTTTGATTTTTGGTAGTCTTTCATTATCTCCTATAGTATCCTTGTGCAGGAAAATATAAGACCTCTACTGACATCATTTCATAATTTCTACAAGACTAATCCAGGAGCCATGCTACTGCTCAGCAAGAGTAATAATAAATTTAAAAGCCTCTGGCTGTTCATAGGTGGCATTACCAAGCAGAAAGTGATTTGCCTGAAGTTTGATAGATCTTAATCAGTTTCAGTGTAGCAGAGAATAATTTTTATCTCCAGTTCATGAAAAATTCTGCACCAAATTGCTCTGAAAGTGAAAATATAGGACTACAGCATTGGACTCAATATAATTCAAACCCAAACCAAAATTTCTATCTAGACTAGATCTGAAAATCCTTTTATTCTAAAAAATATATATTGTTTTCTCTTTTTTTTATAATGTACTCAAAGAGATATGCTTACTTGATAGAGGAGTATATAATATATCCTATATGTAGCCTACATATAGCTATACATCTACATGTAGAGAGATGCCTGTTTTATCCTGGCTGCTTACTCTTTACAAAAGCAGTAGAGACTTTTGCCCTGATTTCATGCCCCTTGAAAGAAAAGGTTAAATAAAACTATAAGTGCACCTTGTGACACTTGCCAAAAAAATTTAAAAATTATTTTTTTCTGTGAGTTTTCTGCAAGTTATAAATGGCAGGAAATTAAAAAACAGGTGGTCTTCTGCTTATAAATAATCTCTTCAATCA
Organism: Cyrtonyx montezumae; assembly: GCF_038088225.1. Taxonomy (NCBI): domain Eukaryota; kingdom Metazoa; phylum Chordata; class Aves; order Galliformes; family Odontophoridae; genus Cyrtonyx; species Cyrtonyx montezumae. Next base: position 8,168,430 of record NW_027071826.1, on the reverse strand, counting down.
ATATTTTTGCCTTGAAATTGCTACAGTGGATTTATGATACTGACTTCCATTCCACAGTTGGAGAAGGGGATGCACTTTCTCCCCTTGCATACTCTTAGAACTGTCTGGTATGCAAGTTCCACTTAATAGCAAAAAAAATCAGGTGTGTTTGGAAACATAGCTGAGAGTAGACAGTAGCTGTTTAGCTATTACCAATAAATTACTTGTTATAATTTCGTTGTTCCTACTAAGATCAAGATCATCTTCAAATGTATGAATATAACCAATGCCAAATTTGTATAACTTACATTTAATAAACTCTTGGCTTCTGAAAATATCCTTGAAACAGTGATAGTAGGTTATTTTTCCATCTTGCTCTGTATCATCCTCTGTGCTCCAGCAGGAGGTTTCATCTCAGTGAAGGCATAAAGTAGTAATCCATTGGCACATTCTTTGCTCTCATTAAGACTGACAAGAAATAATTACTTCATACTTGTCCTCATTAATAGCTAAAATTGTCTTCCACTTTCTTATATTAGCAATAATTTACTTTTAGTACTAAATGCATTAACTGAAGTCAGGTCCTCAGGTCAGAATTCTTATTTTCCAACTTCTTGACTCTTTTCCCCTTCTCAGGAGGCCAGTCCCTGTCCCCAAATGTCAAGGGGTGACATCACAACACTGTGTGATTCAGGAACATGTGCTATTTTGTGTCAGCACTAATGGAAAAGCAGATAATCATCTCTGCCTCCCAGTCTAACCCATATTTGCAGGCCTAGAAAGAGAAGTTAGGCTTTGCTTTGTTGCTACCGTAAGTTTAATATATAGATGTTGATTAGAAGCCCAAATAAACCAGACCAATTCTCTCCACTTGGTGCTGGCTCAATGGAAGCACAGGTCAGTGCTCAACCTAAACAATACAAAGCTGCAGGGAAAGAGACGAGGAAACTGTTGGTATCACAGGGCCATGAATTTAAGCCTTGGAGGATCTGATTATCTGCATTGGTAGAAGACTAAAACCTTAGCAGTATTCTCACATTTGCTGCTTCTCTCAGTGATATTAATGAATTGCAAAGGTGCTTCTACTATCAGAATACAGAGCTGAGACACTGCAGGAGAAGCAAGGGCATCGAGCAATAGACTTTCTGTAAAACTGTGATCTAACTGTAAGCATACAGTACAGACTTGAAAGAGTATAAGGCTTTTTGAAAGTCATATTTCAGTGGATGAGGCTGAAAATGTTATGAAAATGTGAAAAAGCTCTTTGAAGAAGGAAAGATAGTAATAGCTTTGTACTTACTTCCTTGTTTCAACAAGGAATTCCTCATAAACTTTCCGCTTTACTTTGCTGTCTTTGTTAGCTGGGATGGGCTTACTTCCAGCCATGAGATGTTAGAAGAAGACAAGTGCAAATTTGACACATATCTGAGATCTCAGGAATTCCTTGACAACAGACACATCTACTTACCAGAAGTGAGAAAGGAGGAAGAAACGTGTTTATTTGGAAATGCACCACTTCAGAATAAAAAGAAAAAGAAAGGGCTCAGAAAGGCAAGTTTTAAATAGTACCCTGATCCAAACTACGCAAAGATAGATCCATGCTTAAGTGCTCACTAAGCATTATGAGTTTCATCATCCTTTTTGCCTTTGCCATAATAAAAAAGATGAAACTAATAATAAAATTTATAGCTCCCATCACTTCTGCATCCTGTTGTCTGACTGTAAGGGCCAAGAGCATTACATTGCTTGGTGTGACTGCCCATTGGGCATTAATACAAAATGCTTTCCTTTTTCTCCCTGTTCCTCCCATGACTGCATCAAGCAAGCAGGAAGGATTGCTGTCTGGAGTCTTATGGGGGGCTTGCCTTCACTCTTGCTTTTGGGACAGGAAAGCCCTGGGGAAACCCAGTTCAGTAGCACCCAGCAGGAGTAGGTTCAGGAAGCTAGGGGCTGGAAAGGGTAATTATGAGTATAGTATAGCATAATATATAATATAATATAATATAATGTAATATAATATAATATAATAATATAATATAGTATAATATAGTATAATATAGTATAACATAATATAAATAAGGGTAACTATGCATCTTTCTTCTGCAAGAAAAGGGAGTTTTTTTCAGACACTTACTTTCTATTCTAGTGATATCAATGGACTCTCTTCAGCAGCTGGGAAAAAAATGCAACCAGATTTTCTCCAAAACATATGCAAATACAATGAAGTAAAAGGTAACTCTTTTCTTTTTAAATAGGTATTTTTTTTCTCCTGTATTGTGTAAGTATTTATTCTCCACTTTTCCATTCATTTATAAACACAGGCTTTGTTAATTCACAGAAAACATTGAGTTTTAAAAGTTTTCATGAGGTGTGGAGAAAAAGAAGAAAAAGCTTTCTATTGTAATCACTAGAGTATTAAAAAAAAGTAAAATAAAGAAGAAAGGAAGAAAAAAAAGATCAAAATGCTGCCATTGTGAAAAATTGCAAGAGATTTAGCTGTGACATGAAGCATATCATTAAAATTTGTTTTACCACTTCTCCTGTTGTAATTCTGTACACAAACATGAAAGGAACTGAAAGATTAATCTTTATTTTTTCCTGAGAAATTTAAGTTCCTTTCTCCTCATCTAAAAAGGCTTTGAATTTTATTTTCCCCCTCATTATGTGTGGTGGTTTGTCAGATATTTGATACAAGCACACTGAAGCCTCGGGGGCTGCTCCCAAATTAATTGGGGTGATCCAGGGCAGACTAGAAAGGCTCTGTGCAAGCATGACATGCACTGGCAAAGCTGATTTGAAGTTCCTTATTCAGAGCTCTGGGCTGGTCATTTTGGTCCCATGGCAGTGTCTCTAATCTCAAGCCTCGCAGACAAAAAATTTGCATGTGAAAGCAGCGGGCCAGATCGCAAGCTTAATTCTCCTTCAGATTTTCTTCCTGGCTTTTCTGGGAGAGAGTGAAAGAGCGGAGAGAGTCCACAGCTTTTGTGTCAACAGGAGCTCTTTGGTGTGTTTTTGATCGGTACTCATGGAGTGTGATTATTCGTGCAGACAAATTTTTTCCGATGCTAGAGGTCTGAGAGTAGGATCTGACATTCCCAGATGAATAATCCTGGAGATGCAAGGGGCGATGGGGCACCTTATGCCTCCAAGAGGCATGGGGACATCTCAAAGCCATCTCACAACTCGATGCCTGCCGAGTCCTCTGGCCACATCCCAGCACTATGGAAAGCCCCGTGCCTCTGCCCTCAACTACATTAGCTTTATAGGTTCCCCCCTCTTATTTTCCCTCATTATGGCACTTAATGTACTTTTTCTTGCTCCTCGTTTTCCTTTCTCTAAAATTTTGGTGGAAAATAAGTGGATTAGTGAAAACCCGAATAAGTGCAAAAAGAGAAAATTATGTTGTTATTACAACGAGATGCAAATTAATTAGAACAAATAGTATTTCATTGTAGAGCTCAGAGAACAAATATTCCATAAACGTTAAATCTTGGGCTTTGGGTTGTGGAAACACTTTATTTTCTGATTTTCAACCATAGGAAATTGTAAATAACACCAGAATATTCCCTGCCATTTCTGAGGTAAATCTCACACAGATGAATTCCTCAGTCTATCCATAACTTAAATATCCCTCTACATTAATGATAGAGTCTGTCTCAATTTATTGCACTATAACTACTGCTGCAGAATAAATAAATAAAATAATACAGAACAGTCAATTCTGCTGGTCCAGCATCATGTATCAATTTGCACTAATAAGTTAATTTCCATAATTGTTATTCAGGAATAACATAATTTGAGAGAAAAGAGGTCATAATGGTCATGATGCCCTGAGAGGATTTTGCCTTGCTGAAGTCAACACATTGAAACCTCTGAAGGATTCTAGAGAGAATAAAGCCCATAACCCAATTGTTGAGTTAATGTTATTACTCATTTATTTGTTTTCCATCAGCAAGATACTCCGTGACCTCCAAAATAAGAACGTGCCTTTGATATGCAGCTACATCATGTTGGTTCTCACTGCTCAGCCTTAGCCTTTAAAACTCAACTCTAAGTCTTGCAATGGACCTATAAAAGCACTGCATATATATTTTTTTTATTTTGTGTATGCGTAATTAATTGAGGGCACAGGAAAAGAGAGAGCTCTTTGTATGTTGTATAAAAATGAGTTCCCTTCAACTCACTTTTGTTCCCCTTCTGGAGATCTGTTCAGTTCAGCTAATCTTCTGTAAGTCAAGGCACTCAGGTGCAATACTGCTGAAATATATGGCCCTGCTGGGCTAACTAAGGCAACACTGACATTTTTACAAAAAAAGATATATCTTGTAGTGGATTGCTGGGGAAACTGCTATACATCAGATTAGGATGTCATATGCTACATTTTATTTTGTCACTTAAATTAAATGCATTTGTAATATGTACAGTAGTAAAATCAAATGAAGATTTAATCCCTTTTAGAAACATGCTCTATTAAAGGGAGAAATGTGCACAGAGAATTCAGAATGTTAAAGTACATTCGTTGTAAATATTAATGACATTCTTTGGCAGCTTTATTTTTGCCTGTACAACATACATGAGACACTGACCTTTCTAAATATTCTATAATGATAATCTCATCCCTAGTAAAATATTATTGTAATTACTGTTTGTGCAACTATGGTAAATGTTGCAGAAAATGGTTTGGTATAAAAGGAATGAATAGATTTGTAGCTTGTACTATAATGTGAGAGTCTACAATGGTACTTTCTGTGATGACAGGTTGGATAAAGAAATCTTTTGCTTGCCTTTCAAAAATAAAAAGAAGTGAGCTGAAGAGTAAAATTTCAAAAATATCATTTCATTTAAATGTCATTTCAAGTGGAAAGAAAGCTTAAAAGATTTTGAAGTAAGCATTATTCATAGAACTTTCTAGGATCCCTCCCATACATAGAAAAATTCACTTAACATGGACAGAAAATCACAGAGTATTTCATGGTAAATTTGCATTTTCATTGTGAGTTAGAGCTTCATTTTCCATTTTTCACCCATTTTCTTTTAATGACTGATATTCCAGAGTTGTTAGTACAGAAAGACTGAAAGTAAAATTAATAAGAGCAATAATATTCTTACAGTGTTTGTGTTGCAGGTGAGTTCAGAAAGGTTGACAGAAAATATTAACTAGTAAAGTTTAGAATACTATGATCATCCCATTAGACCAAATGAAAGCCTCAGGGCCCTCCTTCCATTTGAGACTCTCCTGCTTCTTTCACAGCTTTTCACCCACTGGACATGAAAGATGAGTGTCCTCAGATGATTATTTGTGGCAAAGAAAGTTCCAAGAGCACCTTTCCCCACAACTCAGTCGTTCTACTAAAGAAGATGGTGTTAACTCTGTGTGCCCCAAAAGGTTCATCAATTAACAAAGATCAAATGTTCACCTACCCTCAAAGTTTTTCACCTCATATCCCCCAAAAGATGACTTACCCAAAGGGGCCCAGTTTAGGCAGCACTACCTAAGAAAGTTCATTAAAATATTTCTTGTTTCTAGACACATTAATCCAGCCTTATTCATGACCTCACTTGGATTTCAGTAGAGTAACTGAGAGCAGAGCTGGCATGAAAATTTCATTTCTCAGCGATTAATTCTTCCATGTTTTTCTAGTCAGTAAACGTCTTCCATATAAAGAGCTGGAGAAAAAATGGACAAGGCAAGAATTCTTACATGGGCCTTGACCTCACCATTCTTGCAGATACAATTTATAGCTTTCTAACAGTGGCATAATTTTCTAAAAGCGTGGGGCAACTTGGGCTCAAGGACACAGTTGTTTGTATTTCTTGCTTTCTTGAGATAGTACATTGTCTAACTCCCAGCTCTCCTCAGCTTAGATTTGGAAAGGCTGACCATATTCAAAAAGGAAGTTACTGACATTAAAAGCATCCAACTTGCCATTCAGAGCCCTTTCTTTTCCTTTGTATACACATGCTTCCTGCTAGAATGTGAAATTCACATCTTTGAATTGGTAGCAAAATAGACTCAAAGAAAAATAAAAGGATATAGATTTTTTCTGTTAGCAGACTCATGTCATTAGTTATTTCTTTGCTTTCATCTACAATAAGCACAATGAGATAATTCTATTTACCATTCCTCACCAAGAAAGTAATTAGAATGCAAGGTAATTTCCATAAAATGCATTATGACTTTAATATCAGTAAAAGCCACTTAAATATTAAATGCAATGAAAAAAATATTAGCTAAATTATCGTAGAATAATATGATCAGGTTACTTTAGGAGAAAAACATGATAGATGTGTTTTAATAAACTGTGCAAAATTATATGTATCATATTCTTATTTCCTGTCAATTTTATTTAGAGTTAAATGCCATTGTGATAATTAGTTGGGTTTTACTGTGTTCATTAAAAGCTTTCTAATGATCACATGGAGGAATAAGTAAAATTAATTTCTTTCTTTAAACACAAATTCATCAAATAAATAAACAAAAAGCTTTTGCTGAAGAACAGACATAATATTGTATGGGTTCTTCCAAGCAGATAAACATGGAGCATGAATACAATACTGATCCTACAAGGGCTTTTATTTTGTACCAGTGCTGGCGTTCTTGACTTCTAAACAGCAGCTCTATGTGAAGAGGAGATAGTGAGTCAAATCTGATATCTAATTCAAGTGAAAGTTCAAAGCTCTTTCAGTGAATCCAAGGAAGACTCCCCACTGCAGAACAAGTATTTCAAACATTTTCTCAGTTTAGTTTGCAATTATATTAAAGGCCTTGAGATGCAGTGTGATAGGGTAATCTCCATTTGCTGCTCACTTGGACTGAAAACATTCTCAAAGAACTTTCACATCCTACTAATATCATAAAAAAATATATTTATAAACTCTGAAGATTTGACTTCTGCCTCTGAGAAATTATTTTAGACAAAGCAATATCTGAAGAATTATAAACACCTCAAGAAGACTAACTCATAAATAAACGATTCAAAATCAGAGCTATTTATTTTTTTTACTATATGCATGAAGATGTTATAGAGGAAAATAAGGTTTTTGTATAACTGCTTATATTACCTCAGTAAATCAATCCAATGGTTAGCAATGGTAATTTCACTAAGAAGTTGGGCATGAAATTCTGAGTTCATTTCATGTTATGAGTAGCTTCTGCATTTCACACTGGGTTAACTCTTCTTGAAATTAGAAGGAAGAGAAGGAAGACAAAGAGTAAAACAAAGTGATAATTTAATCGGAGTGAAAATATAACCATAGGACAAACCTGGGTTAAGAAATGAACAGTTAGGTTCTTAAACCTTAGCAAACTTTTCCTCTTCCCTTCACAATTCTGCTAAAGCTGATGTAAAGCATTTTTTTGCCTGTGAAATCTCACAGTGATGCTATGTGATATCTTGTTCATTCCAGAGGACTTGATTAAATAGCTCTATGAACAATTTCTCCTCAAGAAGATAGCAAAATTCAGATGCAGGTGGAATCAGAAGAACAACTATAAGAAGAGAGAAGTTAATCATGTCACCTTAATTGAAAAGTAGTAATAAAAATAATTGAGTTTAATATATAATTTAAATCATTGCGTGTAAAGATAATGTGTTCTGCTTAGGCTTTGAAAAAATATTTATTTCATGTGGAGTTAAGATTTCATTTGTTTTTATAATGGAATGCTCTCCAATTGACATTAATAGCAGCAGTTTGTTAAATCAGATCTTGAATTGGAGCATGGATTTGAAGTTCATATGTTAATTTTTGATACAATATACTTAGCATTTATAGCTGTTTTGTGAGGTGGTTGAATTTATTTTCATGAGATTTAATAATCATTGTCTTATATTACAAAAATTAAATTAGTTTTCTCTGCTGTCCTGATGAGAGGCAATTTGCCATTTAACTATTTTATTTTATTTTACTTTTAAAACACTGTATGACTCCTTGGTGTTGGTGGTTTTTTTGTTGTTTATTTGTTTGGTCTGGTTGGTTGGTTGGTGTTTCTGTTGTTTGGTTTTTTTTTTGAGGGGATTTATTCTTCAGTGATTGGTCATGTTTATCACAAATTTATATTTCTATTAAAGGTACTTTCCAGGATAGGATAGAAGTTTTGTTGTTCGGTTACATTTTCCCTTGGTGCCATTTCTGACACCCTTTTTTTGCAGTGAGTGAACAACAGATTCTGGACATAGGGTTCACCTAAATTTTCAGAAAATGAATGGATCAGATTTCTATCACCATTTCCTTTCAAAAACCAGACAGACTCTAGATCTCTCAAATTTAGTTCTGAGGGACTCTACTTCAAAATAATTTTATTTTCTTTAAAATAAATCTTGAGCTGACTTGTTGGAATATCTTATGCCATAATAAAATCTATATTTAGATGTTAGTTATTCTAGAAATGCTTAACTCTAAGCAGGTGGTTATGTACTACCCATGAAGTAGCTGAAGTGCATGCATGAGCGTAGAAGTTATTCATAAACAGGGTCTTAAGACCAGATCTGAGCTTTGAGCAACAAACTGAGAATTCAGATGTGACTTACAAGTGGACTATTTCAGGGGAAACTCTGAGGATATTCTTCAAGAATTTCTTACTTCACAGAGTATGAGAACTGGATTTCATTATGATGGAAATACAGTATAGTTGAAAAAGGCCCGAGAGACTACTTCCAAAGACAGGGATGCTTTTATGTAACTCTGGTAGTGCCTGTCCAAGGATGCTGGTTGCCTTTGGCAAGCCCTTTCACCCCATCCCTTCTCATTTCCTGTGCAATTTATTTATTCTCTGCATCTCTTTCTCCCATGTACTAGCATCCATCACTGGTCCTTTTGATCTGTTTGGATGTGCCTTTGTGCTTTCTGCAGCTATAGCACTGTCACTCATGTGTAAACTGAATCTATCCTCTGCCCTGATTGTCTTCTATTTTATTGTCTTTAATGCTGTAGATTCTCAGGTAAAGGAAAAAGATAAGTGAGCCACTACATCAGTAGTTCCATCCCTGCACATCTCAGTAATGTGCTATAAGATGCTTTCCTGTAGTTTGTCCCAATTCATTCACCAGGACTCAAATGTTGGAACTCCTGCAACTTCCCCTGGGAGGTGAAGCCACAGGAAAACAGAAATGTTTTTATTGGTATTCAACAGACCTTTTCCATTTGTTAATTTATTATTCCATGTTTATTTATTCCATAATCCATTATTCCATGTTCCACTGTAATAATTTTCTCCCCCTCCATAATGCTTCCTTCAGAACACTTCCACACATTTATGTTCCCTTTTAATAATCTCTTAGTAAAGATTTTGCTTGTTTTTAGGGCTCTTCTCCCCTTGTATTCTGTCTGAATCCAGTCCCTCAGGGTCATACTCATCTTTTCATCCATAATTGAAAAGACAACCACTCTATACAGTAGTGGGAGATTTTTTTTTTTCCCTTTTCCTTCTTGCTCACGCAAGCTATACAGATCCTCATTCATCTCTTCAGGCTTTCAGACATTGTACCACTGAATGTTAAGCAAAACTACCAGACAAGATCAATGAGCTATCCTGCTTTAAAATTTAGGGAATAAATTGGCCATCTCTTTGCACATATTTTTACCTTTCCATTTCTTCAACATAATGCAGACCAACCCAACATCAAAAAGTAAAAATAAGCATCTAGATTTTTCTTTTATTTATAGCACGGTTTCCACTACTAAAACAAAGGATGCCACTTGCACAACATCTCAGAGCAATGTTTTAGCCCAATGACTTTTACAGTAGTGCCATTTTCCTTTTTCACTTAAGGCAACCTTCATTCTAAGTTGGAGAATCAGCAAGACACATATTCATTACTTACTCTCCATTTATACCCTCAAATGAAATGAACATAGCTTTTGAGAAAGACTGTGTGATGTGCTGGAAAAGTTAACCCATGTGACACTGTCCTGCCAATAAGACTTCAAGGGATGGCTTTAGCCTGGATTTCCTTGGTTGAGTGTTTGAACTTTTAATTTACAATACAGTGCTAGCCAAGTTCAGCAGTGGCTGCCTGCTGGGTAAAGTGTGTGCATACTCTTAGCTAGCATGCACATCTCTAGTATGGACACCTTCTATCACTTGGGAATTAAACTAGGCTTGGAATGTTACATTTGCTGTGGGCTAAGAGCATGCACATTGTTTTCATGGCTGCAGTATTCCTGGCTCTGATGTAGATGGTATACAAAGGCACAATACCTCCTTTTCTGCAAGACTCTGCCATATGTCTTAGAAACACTCGAATTTTGAGATCTTTGGTACCATGAATAGTTGGGTATGCCACACATTACACCTGCTTCTGACAGTCATGCTTTTAAAGAAGCATATGAAGAATTACAGTAATGTGATAACTGATTGTTTGCAAGTAACCATGGTAAAAAAAGAGGGAGGGAGGGAGGGAGGGAGGGAGGGAGGGAGGGAGGGAGGGAAAGCTTTTCCCATTACACACAGTCTGTAGTGGGAGCCACATCCTGTGCTAAGTGCCTCCTGTGTGATGCAAAGTGGCAGATAAAACTATTAATGAAGCATCTTATGTGTGTTAGCTTGGTGCTCTGTGGATGCTGGTGTTTTCCTGAGTGAGTTTTAGCCCAGCTGCTGGCTGCCTATTATGTAGGAAAAGAAAAACTATTTGTGTCTATAGGCAGAAAGAAGGAACTCATTAGAATGTGACAAGTTTCTGGGCTGAGTGACGCAGCACATGTAATCTCATTATCTCTGCTGGGGAATGGCAGGAGTAAGCGTGTAAAACAAGATTTTATGTGTGCAGTTCAGTCAGAGGAATAATGGATTGATAATGGGCTGTTTGTTGCTGTTCGGACTTTGGCTCACATCCACACTGGGGTTCGTAGGACCAGATCCACTGAAGCACACTGATTGATACTCAGTGCTGGATGTAAGCTAGTGAGTGTTTAGAGTTATTTTCCATTCAGTGGGTAACTTATTACACTGTTTTCTCTAAGTTTATCCATGCACATATTACAAATATAGCCAGATGTCCTCGTGATTGTTTGCATTTCTCTGAAAAATGAATAGAAAGATTCAGAGGTTCAGAGAGGAAAAAAAAATGAGTTTGTGGGGGTGAATTGTGTGACAGCTAAGGACAAAAGTAGCTGCTGTATGAAAGAGAGGAGGAGGCTCAAGCAGAAGCCAAAAATTTCTGCAGGGCATCCCAAACTTGGCAAACATTAATTTAATGACAAAGAATATTTAAGAGCACCACAAGGAAATGGCAACTGTAACATGCACTATATTGTGCTTTACCTAAGAAACAGAATTATTTCTTGCCTTGCCAAAAGAGTGATTTGCTTCTGTAATTATGTGCCTCTGCAAGAATTCCATAAACACAAAATATCCACTGTGTAGGAAGTCTGAAGGAAAGACTGAATAAACCATTGTGTCCTCCTGGGATCAGCCAGTCCTGACTCTGAATCTAACTGTGTAAAAGGCTGAAACTTTTTGCCCAGGACATATTGCTGAGCATCTGGACAGGATGGTGGTACTATGGGCTGCCAAGAGAATGCAAGAGCACACACATCCACAACAGGGAGATTCATCCATAGCAGGTGAGTGAGCATCCATCTGGGAGGCCTTCCCATTTGGTAATTATCACAAGTGGAAAAGTACCATTGGAGTCACTGTTTCTCTGCTGTTTCCAAAGGCAGAGAAGATAGATCTCTGGCAAAAAACTACTGGTTTGAGTAGTATTAGATACATGGGAATAAGATTTTTGGAGCACCCCAGATGCTACTACTAAAATTGACATGAGCAGCCCCGCTTGTGTCTGTTGGTGAAAGACAAAACTATGAGAGGCTGGCTCACGACTGGGTGGGAACAGCCTTACAGGATGTAGGTACTTGGATTCTGGTTGCCTCTGTCTTTGCAGGATGCAGCCATGATTGCAAAACACACTCATGGCTGATGGGAGAGGCATTGCTTTCCCATGGCAGATATGCCAGCCATCAGGCAGAGCATGAGCTCAGCCACCAAATGCCTATTCCCTCTCAAAGAGGAACCTTTTCCTGCTTTGTTGGTATCTCATCTACCTAACAGTTATGAAAGATCTCTCCACAAGTCATGGGCCAAACTGTCAACAAAGGTGAGGTGTTTTCCCCTTAAGATACAGACATATGGAGTAAATATATGGGAAGAGCAAGGGGCTCATAGAACCTGCTCAGCACCTTTCAGCTCATCAGGCTATGTGCAACAGCTCAAGCTGGATGAGGAGTTGAGAGAATAGTGAAATTCCTCCTTGAAATGCTTTCTTGAACACCCCAGGAATCTCTAGCATACCTGTTGCTCAATTGAGATGTTGTAAATAGTGACATCAACCAGACTGACAGAGAAGTATTAGTCAGCACAGGCAATTTCAGTGAGGCAAGGCAGAGAAGAGCTGAATCATCTCCAGACTCAGACAGCCATAGATATGTCGTGGGTTTTGTCCATCTGCCAGAGAGTTCCATCATAGTCTGGAAAATCTGCAGTACTAACGCTGCTGCCGTTCTGTTCTGCTGCTTTCTCTCCCATGCCTTTTATTTTGCTTTATAGCATTACATGACATAGCATAATACATTCACATTTTTTATAGCAACAACGACAACAAAATCTTCCTCTGGATCAATAGCAAGTGTAGTATCCAATTGATATTCTTGGCAGCAGAGCAAATAAGCAATTGTCTGTAGTCAAAAAAACATTTGCTGCCTTGGTAGCTGTGCAGCACCTCTTGTAGGTAGAAGCTCTTTTACCTGCTCCTTAGAAAGTGCACGGGCACTAATTTTACAAGACATTCCCCAAAGGGTGAAATACAATCAACTCTAGCTGTTGTCTTCAATCTTGAGCAAAACTGGTCCAGGAAGATCTTTGGAGAATTGCAATATTTTGAAATGTGAGCTGTGCAAATATCAGGACTTCTGCAACTGCACATGTACTAAGCTAAAATACAACACGTGAAAAATTAAAACAATATAAAATGAAGGAAAGGAGCCATGTTGTACAAATATGAAATTCTTGCTTAAAATGAAATTAGTAGCCATTAACTACTGTTCATTTAGCTGTTCAAAAGAAAATAATGGACTTCACCAACCACCACTGGCTAATCACTTTTATCTTTAAATGCAAGTCTAAAAAAATCAGTTGAAAATATTTTCATATAAGTTTTCATTTTATTTCTTATACCAATGAAATGATGTGTTTCAACTTCAAAACATTTAAGTCCATTTTACTTGGTGGTGATTTTGCCATGAATCATGAACTAACCATGCTCGTGGAGCATTGAGAGCTGTGGAATTAAATGGCAGCAGCAACTTCGTACTCAAGGATTTTCTGGACACCATTACATCCAAGGTGGAGCATGAAACTTTTGCCACTGCTGCATCTGTGCAAATATACATGAATGCATGTGCAGGGCAGAGTGCATAGCATTTGTTACACTCAGCTATGCTACCACTTAATGAAGCCCTCAGCTTTTGGTCACAGTGCAATACACATAATTTTCAGGAGACAACCACTCTGTTCTATCTTAAAAAAATAATTTATGGATTACGTTTCCTCAGATTGAGGTATGGCAGACTCCTTATGCCTCTTGGGAAATGTTGGCTCAAGTAGCTAAATGTACTAAGCAGTCCTGAATATCATTGAACTGTAGATGTTATTGCTGAGCGTATGAGTCATATATTCCTGGTTTGTCAAGAATGAGCTAGGAAAATGCTACAGTGGTTGTTTACGCCAAAGGCTCCTTCAGCTGACAGCTTTAGATATCTTACAGGCATAAACATTTTAGCAGACAACAAGTTGCATTTCTGAAACTAGAACCTTTTTGAAATTATGGAAAAGAAACCCATAAAGTGCTTATGTAGAATTCTCCCCCTTCTACATTCACTTCAAAGCACGTTAGCCAAGTAACACTCCCCCGTTGTGGTAATAAGAAAAAAACTTGTTTACAAATTGAACATTGAAATTTAAGTTACTGGGAGTAGCAACAGGTTTGTAGTGACAGGTCACTTTAGATTGGAGTTTAATTTATGAAGATTGCTTTACCTGAGGCTATGGTAATCTATGCCTTTGGAGTAATTCACCCTCTGCCTCATTTCGAATGCAGTCAAAGACTGTCGTATTTCACTATGACAATGTAATCACAGATCCACATTAAAAAGTCATTATTGTTTAGAATCCAGCTTGGTTTGAAAAACACTTACTATAAAATTCAACAGCCTTTGTAAATTACCCAAAGGTTTACTCAAGAATACAAGGTGCAGTGATTTAAATCTGGAACTTACTACTTTATTGATTATATGGGATTTTTAGGTCACTGCATTTACGGGAAATGATTAGTGAGTAATCAAAGTAATAAACTCTTGATTTTGGTTCGTAAATAATTATGAATTGAATTTTCTTTATCAAGTATTAAATAAAAACTGAGTTAGCCATATGTCTTATTTAACTTTTTTTCCTACAACATTCTAAAAATCAATAGCTACAAAACCATGATCATAATTTTTTTATTTCTCCCTCTCTCTGGTGCTTTATTTATTTATTTATTTTTAAAACCAGAACTAAAGTGCTTACTGCATTCGTCCACATAACATTTTGGACTAGTGCTAAAACTCAGCTCAGCTTTCTTTTTAATTATATTCTGTCTTTTCCAGCACTGTTAAAATGTAGCAGATAGATAGTTTCAATCTAAATAGTGATACATTAAAACCCAGAATTATATACCAACTAGTTCTCAGCCATTTACTCATCACTGTACATGTGGTGATTACTGAGCTCTTAGTTATCTTGTTCAAGACCCTTCATATCTTGTTGTTTGTTTGTTCTATGTGTGTTTGTTTTTTCCTGGAAATTAAGAGACTTTTTTAGCTCTGATTGTTGAGCAAGAGTTTAAAACCATAATAAAAACAAATGATGCAATGAACCAATTAAAATTGTTGTACATATATTTCTTTAATTAGACATTTATGAGCTGTGAATTGGATCAGATATTCCCAAAGCACATGACATGCTGACATATAATAACTGCTTTTGGGATGTCAGGTTAGCTTTTTATGAATGCAAATAGAGGAAGGTTTTCATTTTTAATTAACTTTGGGAATAATTTAGTTCTGTTTAAAATACAGGTAGATACTTCAGTGTTGCTTACTCAGAAGAGTTGAAAACATTACACTTTGCAGTAGTTGTGTTCAGATTTCAATAGATGCACCTTTTTAGTTAGTATTTGCACTTTTTAGAAAGTTAGTATTAAATAGTCTGTTTACATACAGATAGGTTTGTTACTATGCAGGTATCTGAATGCAGCAAGAATAAATTCTTGCTGGTAATTGAGATCATATGGACAGTGCTGTTTCCCCTTCCTGAAGCAAATATTTTTGTGTTGAGAAACTCTTCCTTCCTCTCTGCTTCTTCAGTGCTGTGGCTAAATTGGGCTTCGGGCATTTTTTCACTCTCAGACCTTCTTGTTCTTGGCATTTCTCTACACCCCATCAACACTAAAGGTCTTCGCTTCTGCACTGTGTGCTGGTCCAACTTCCAGTGCCTTTCAGAGCTGTATGCCTCAGACAAATGGATGAGTTCCAGTGTTTCAGGATGTGTTGTTAAACATATCATGGCAGGGTTACACGGAAGGGTCTTTTGAAGGACCAGTTTATGTGCACCGTGATTGTGGCATGTAGTACAAATGCATTGCTCCTATCATATAAACCATTGAGGACATTATGTATCCTCACAGACGTGACACTATGCCTCATCCTGTTCTTACCTCATCTGAATGTGTAGAGAAATCCACTTTCTTTGTCTATGTTGCCAATTTTATAGTTTAAAAGTTTATATACCCCAGAGCTTCCTCAATAGGTGGGAAGGTAGCATCTAAACAGTAATTAGACTGCTGAGTCTAGTGATCCTTGGCCATGTCCTTGAATAGGCCCTTTTCTACATGGTATAGTCAAAGCTTCTATGTATTAGAAGTCGGAGATGTTTGTGAAATTGATAAAGTTAAATGTGTAGATATGCTTAAAGATATCAAGTGTTTTAGACACTTAAACAAATAATTACTCTGAGACTCCTGTGAAGCTAAAAAAAGAGATAAAAATTTATGATACTTAAATAACGAATTTCAATTTGCAATTCTGAAAAGTGTTAATTAAGGAGTAATAGTTACTTAAATCATCATCAACAAACTATTTTCAAGTCCAACAAAACAAAACACCAATAACAATAAACAACTACTGCAACTTCCTAACGTGGACCCAAAGCAAAGAAAACATCACTTCCATGCTGAGCCTCAGATTTTGTGAAAATCTTCTCTTGGAAACTTGGTTTGAAAAGAAACTCACTCTAATCATATTCCATATTGAATCTCCACGTATAATTCTAAAAGGATTAATAATGAGGAACAGTTATTTTAATCAATCGTAACAATTTCTAATGGAGTCCAGGAAGACAATATATTCAAAGCACTTTCTGAAGACCAATGTCTCCAACAAGGAAGAAATTAAATCCATGACTTATGGCTCTAAATTACTCTTGTATAAATTAAATGAAAATGGTCTCTTTAACATAAAGGGCAGCATCAGTTCATTCCTTAGAACATCAAATCATTCCTTAGAATAATGAGCTGAGGCAGTGGAACTTCCAGTGGCTTTCATAAACCAGCCCCTGAAAAGCAGTTTTCCTTCCATTTTCTTTGAAAACATTTTACTGAAATAATCTCAAGGCTGTGACAAACCTAGTCCTGAGCCTGAAGCCTCTGAAAGCTAGCAAGATTGCCCTCTGAAAGCAGATTTTGTAAGCAGAGCATTGCTTTCCCCTGAGGACTGTGGCAAGAAAGTAAATAATAATCCTCAGTATGGTTTGCAATAAAATAAGGTACCACTGAGAGACATGACAAGCCTGCAGTTTGTATACATGGTGGCTAATATCTTATTAACATAATTAGCCAACAGTGCTTTCTTCATGGATATCAATTTTTAATTGAGGTACAGCTGTTCAGTGGTAGTCCTAGCTCGATTAATATATGCCATCTGATTGAGGAGGACCAGGGCTTTTACAGAAATGCCATTCTGAGTAAACATCTAATTGCTAGGAGTAACTAACTAGAAGGAGGCAAATTTCTGTGTATATCCAGCCATTTCTGCACTATTACAGTGATAACAGCTTCTCCCCAACAAACCCAGTTACGGAGGACAGGGGAGAAAGTAAATGTAGTTTCAGACTAATACAACTGTTAATCGCAGTTGCACAGCACTGCAAGAAATGAAAGCACTGGGCAAACATTCACTGGCAGTTAACACTGCCCTTGTTCTTGATTTTATTTGACACCAAGTTACTGGGGTGATTACAACCTTCCCTGTTGTCCTCATACGCTCCCACCTGCCTCTACAGGCTGTTCGCAGGCAGCGATATGATTCACAAGCCCTTCGGCTGCCACTTGCTTGGACAAAAAAATTAATCAATTCAAACATTATCTACTGTGATTTAAGGGCATGGATGTTCAGACTCAATGCTGCTCAGTGAGGGATTGCACCTCATGCATTAGGACAGCCTTGCGCACCCAGTCAGGTATAGATTAAAACATGATGAAGGGCAGCTGGGTGAAGGTTATGCTGATTTTATGGTAATGTAGCAACCTCCTTGCTTGGAAGCAACTGCAGGACCCAGCCTCAAAATTCTCAAGGGCAATGTGTTAGCCTCAAAGGACCCCAATGGATTCCATGACCAAAGGATAAGGCACATTTGTTTCACATTTGCCGTACAAATGTCTACTCTTAGCGTTCATATTAGAGAGGGGCTTACAGTTCCCATGACATAGCAAAGCTTACTATAACAGGCAATTATGTGCCAGTCCTCACTCTATCACTGATTACTACATTATTTTCTGTTACAATTTTCTGTATTATGCTTTCCCCAGAGCATTTTACTCCTCGAATAATATAATGCTTACATCAGTTTTAATAAATGTTAAAGACCTATTGTGTACATAGGATGCAATAATTTTGCTTGGTTTATAATTTGATTGATATTCATTTCTGTTTTTTTCCCTTTAAAAATAAAGAGAAAAAAATATTTAAAAGTCCTTTGACACATGATGTTGATAACATTTCATGAATGCCTGCCTGGGCATAAGGTTACATGAAATAGGCAGGATTAGTTCCAGTGTTCGTTCATCCAAATCTCAGGAAAGATAGCTTAAACAGCTAGGTCAACAGTCTGAGTGTGTGCCATGGCATGAGTTAATGTTCATTTGAGTCTTATCTAAAAGGAGCCAGGTGTTAGTGTAAATTGGCAAAATACTGCTTAATCCTATTGATTTAGATAGCTTCTTTTCCTTCTTTCCCCATAAATCGAAAACATGAATGAATACAAACTACGGAGATGATGGAGTCTCATTCAGAGGTTTTTGGATAGATTTAGCTAGAATGTATTTGTATTTTTCAAGGTACATCTCAGTAAGAGCATTGGCTGGTTTACCCTCTGTGTTGGCTTTGCACTGAGCTCATCTCATCTCACCCTCTCCCATACATATTTAATGACTTTGGGAATGAAGAATGAGAAATAAAAAATATTTCCAAGGATAAATCATTAGAAAAATCTCTCCTTCACATATGGGCAACACTGTGGGAACTAGCGTGACACTGATACATGCAAAAGAGAAAAAAGGCTACTGAGAATCCTCCTCTTTGCACTCTACTGTTATGTATTGTTTTCTATGAGGCAACCTCATTTTTATTCCAGTTCAGGACTCAGTGACTCAAGATTTTGTAGAAGAGATTGATTCAACCATTGTAAAATGCCATTGTCTCTGGGAGGGAAAACAGTAACTGTTTCTGCAGTGTCTGTAACACATTTAGGCAACAAATATATCTACAGATGGGAAAGAAGAAAACACCCAGTGCTATTAAAATGGTGATGACATTTAAAATAATCAGAAGATAATGGAAATAGAGAAATATCCATTGTCTCAGAAAGAATATTACTAATGACCCCAGTGTCCCTTCTCACATCCCCCTGATAAGGCTGTGCAGTGCAGGATGGCTGTGTGCCATGATTGGATGTCCTACAGCAGCATCAGAGATCATGGAGACAGAGGAAAGCTGCCTGTAAATCACAGCTGGTGATCCTGAAACTCTGCACCCACAGTGCAATAATTTCAGGAGCTTTTATTTGTTAGGTTTAACATGGTTGTTGAGGTTAAAGTTCCCACCAAGCAGATGTAGGGTTGCATGTGTCTTAGAACAGTCCACCCCCATAGAAGGATGGGTGCATATGTCGAGAACCTGGTTCACTCCTTCTGGATTTGCTGCCACTGAAGGCAACTTAGTTTATGCACTCTCAAATAGCTGCAGCCCAAGAGGGTTGGCTTCAAACAATACCAGTAAGCAGAGTGAGCATGTTTTCTGTTCCTCCTTGGGGCCATCTCTTTATGCTATGTCCCACTGACACACAAGAACTTCTGATGTGACCTCTCGATAACAAGCTACATTCATGACACCTTCACTAACAATTAGTCAAACTAGAACTGTGGAATCCCCCCTAAAATCTCCACTCAGTAAATTTGTTTGATCTGCTAACACTGAAACTGGGTAGTAAGGCTGAACATGTGCGTTAGAATTGACAACAGATTTCAGGTCAAAGAACTGCTTGGTCTGATCAGTCTGGGTACTGGGAAAAACAGCTCAAAAATCTACAGCTGAAATTAGGGGCTTTGGAATGTAAAACACACAGCATTTCTAGCTATCTTCTTATACCTTTTGATTTCAGCTATCTGAAAAGCAGAAGGGAAAAAGCAGGAACAAGCAGATCACGTAATTCCCCATTTGAGTATTTTTAAGCCAAAATTAATCATTTTTAATTAGAGACATAGAAGTGTAAAAATTAAAAAATAAAATAAAAATCAACTGGCAGCATGCTTCATTGACAAATAGCCAGGGAAAGTTCCTGAGAGCTATTAATTAAATTTCTAAATATGTGAACATCCACGCATACCTAAGGGAAATGGAAAAAGCAGTTTCCTGCCAGCTTTAGCTTTAATTCCATTACCCATTTTGCACCTAACATTTTGCCAGCATAAATATTTCCTGGGGTCATCCATTCAGTAAAATACAAATGGCAACAGTTGGTTGTCAGTCAAATCATACCATGTTTTCTTTCTTGCCTTAACAAACATTTCTGGCACTTCCAGAAATTCAGAGGCATGTGTTTTGGGTTGCTTTTCTTGCTATATGTTGAAAATTTACACAACATCTAGAGACTCCTTCAGTCAAATCTTCAACATATCTTTCATGTACTTCCTCTTTTCTTCTGAAAGCTGTTAGGAATAAAATAAGAAAAATGGCTGACCATTGGCTTGAACGATGTGCTTTCTATAGTTTTCCCAACGAGATTAGTAGTGCTAACGCTGGGATTTTAGTAATTTACCCAAGATGAGTCTCTGCTTTTGTCATCTTAAGGACTGGAATTAAAAGATGATATCCTGGCTGAATGTTGCTTATCATGTAAAACCATGTCCAGGACTGAGATCAGTGACAGCACCAAGCCTTGTCTTTCTCTTTGTCCATGTGTGTGAGGGAGTGCATCCCAGTTGGAATTCTCACTCCTCTGACCTCAGAACTTGTTGTCAAGGAGGTTGATTGCACCAGGGCTAATCTAAGAAACACATTCAATGTTTGTTAGCCAATACTGATTGTTGTGATGTCTTATTAAAGCAAACACTCTCTACCAGGTATAAAAGGCGGAAATTCTTCATAGCTCATCCTTAACAATTGCTTTTCATTTTCATTCTAACTACTAATGATGAGGCATTTTCTGAGAATTGATGATCAACTGACAGGTGTTTATGGCCAGAGATGTAGCCAAGGGTGCCATTAGTCCCAGCTGGTCATCAATCCCTGAAAATGCCCTGTGCTGAGATTGCTATTGCTGTTATGAGTTGAAAATGAGAACAAACACAAGAATGTGGATTATTTTTTAATGAGTGATGCATATATGGTTGAAATGTGCAAGGTGCTTCCAGGAATTAATAACTTACACATTAGGTGGTCCTATTGCCTAAATGATCTGTACACTGCATGAAGGAAGTTGCTGTAATTAAAACATGCTTTAAACTTCTTTTACTTCCTCATTAAAAAGTCCATGTCAAGATAACACAGCTTTACAAAAATGAAATTACCTACTAATCCTGCCTGTAAATGGTTCTCTAATTTCACAAGTTTGAAATTACACAGAAGAAAATTAATTTCTGGATCCACACATAGAAGATGTGAGTTTTCTTGCTGGACCTCCAATGTATGATGAAGGCTACTCAAAGTTAGGCCCCTGAATCAAAGAGTCCTGATGCAAAGGTTTTCTATGCAGCTGTTTGAATGAACTCCCTGGGTGAGTTAGGCAGTCTGAGAGTAATAGGATATAAAACAAATAGAAGACTGCTTAGGAATCTGTTCTGAGTTACCAACAGGGAACATGATGCATAGGGATCTGCTGCCTCTCTCTGGATATAGGACACTGCCTAGGGCTGTTTGACCTCCTCTGCTTGGAAAGCTCTCCAGAGTCATCTGTCTACACCCTTTCTTGCAATAGCTGAGTGTTTTATCCTCCTAATGCAGTTTGCACTGAAGCTGAAAGCACGTCTATTTTATTTCATAAATACCCACCGGTTGAAATACAGAAAAATGATCCTGGGAAATGGGAGAGAAGCCATGGGTGAATTTTCCCTTGGTAAAGCAGAGAATGGGGCTCCAGATCACAAGACTCTAGGAGGAGTGCATGTTCAAATGAAGGGTTCACCTAGTATTCTGTTTTTATTCAAAGCCTGACCTCTAAAGATGAGTAAGAGAATGAGCATCTATCACACACCATTCAGCTTCAACCTACTTTCGGTTCTAAGAACTTCCTGAGCTTGGTATGCTTTGCGCATTTCTTAAATTTACATCAAGAGAGTAAAGTCTCCCAGTCATTTTGTTGAATCCACAGTGATTTTAAACAAGGATTCCCATTTATCTATCATTAGCTTCATGGAGAACTACATGCTTTTGTTTGATTCCAGTGCTCCCTATATTGCTTTGATTGCCACTGATGTAATGGAAGTGACCACTCAGTATCTTTTCTGCTTTTCCAAATCCTCCCTATTCCTCCAACTCTTACTTTTTCAGACAGAGAAGTCCTAGCCCAACTGAGTATTGCAGTGAGTAATCCTGAATGATAATTTCATCTGACTGCTTTGAAACTTGTCTCAAGGGTCAGTCTGTGAAAAGGGAAAAAAAAATCTATCAGGGCAGATTCTGCCATTCATATGCGAAACTTGAAAGTAAAGTGCTTATCAACTGACACTGGCAGAAATTTCTTTTTATAAAGCAAGATATGTTAGCAGTCATTTGCTCTGCTCTGGTAATGTGACAAGCACTGCTTCTAAGGTATAACTGAATGTTAGTGCATACTACCCAAAATAAAACTGCTATCTTTCACACATACCCTTCAGATGGATAGCACTATGTATTTTGATCTTTACTATTTGAAGGGTCATTCCTAAAAAAATCTGGGCGTGTAAAATGGGATTCTCAAAGATGTTCTGTGACTTTGTTTTGTACTTTAAAAAAAAAAAGAAGACTATTTCAATATCTTAATCTTTTGAAATATGCATTTGTATCTCAAAATGAATTTCTCTGACTCTGGAATATGAAATACCTTTCTTCAATATTATTTTTAATATGGCGAAGCCAAGTACAACACTATTTTAGGTATAATTAAGCTGTGCTTGAAAGCTTATTTGCCTTTTTCCTGCTGTAGATCTTGGCGAACTGAAGACAGCATGGCTTACTTTGTATACATATTAGTGCCATATAATAATTAATCAAGAATCTATCCTCATCGTTTTTTTAATTCATTGTGTCTATAAGCTAGTTCAGCCTGCAAACAAATCCATTTGCATGTGTATAGGACAG